>NC_057828.1:39218234-40468234 GCF_910594005.1 Cervus elaphus | reverse complement strand
TGGTTGCATATAATTGCACATGACTGAGCAACTAACACTTTTTTCACTTTTTTTGGCTCCCTAGGGGCTCAGATAGTCAAGAATCTGCCTGCAGTGCAGGAGATCCAGGTTTGATCCATGGGTCAGGAAGATCCCTTGGAGAAGGGAATGGCTCCCCACTCCAGTATTCTTGCCTGGAGGATTCCATGGACAGAGAAAGCTGGTGGCCTAGAGTCCATGGGGTCGCAAAGAGTCAGACATGACTGAAGAAGTAACACTCCTTGGATATGGCTAGTCATCAGACATCTCAGATTCAATGAGTCCAAAATTGAGTTTATCACTGAAGTCCTCCTGCTCAGGCTTGCATTCTTCCACACGCCTCCCCTCGTCCCAGCACTGCTCTCAATCCAGTTTCCACTGCCTGAGATCTGCAAGTCACCTGTGATTCTGCTCTCTTCCTTCAATTATTCTTGGAGCCGATCATTATGTCCTGCTGGTTTCACTCTTAACTATTTCTCTTCTCCACATTGTCTGTTTGCCTGGCTGAGGTTGTATCATGTTTTAGTATAGACAATTACATAGCCTTCTCACTGGTCTCTGGGACTGTATTTCTTTCACCTTTCAAATCTATCTTTCACACTAATGCTGAAATAATCTACCAAAAATGTAAATCTGATAATGTCTGGTCTTTGCTTAGAACCTTTCACTGGGTCCTCTGGCAGAAGGGCTTTCTTAAGTGGAGACTCTAGGTCCTCAAGCCAGACTTAATCAGGGCTCCTAAGGGTCCACTGGATGGTTTTGGGTCTACCAGCTAAATTTGGGAAGGGGCTTCAGGTGGCTCAGTAACAAAGAATTTTCCCACAATGCAGGAGACGCAGATTTGATCCCTGGATTGGGAAGATCTTTTGGAGAAGGAACTGGCAACCCACTCCAGTATTCTTGCCTGGGAAATCCCATGGACAGAGAAGCCTGGCAGCGTACAGTCCATAGAGGCGCAAAAGAGTTGAACATGACTTAGAGACTAAACCACAACAAGAAATTAGAAAGAGCTGATCTATATTTTATATTCAAACTCGTTAGTGTGCCTCAAAAGGTTCCTCTGTTCTGGTCCCTTGCTCTCTAAGAAGACTCTTTCACCCCTCCCTGCCTCACACCCCACGTTCTAGGAATATCAGATAACGTGTAACTCTCCATCTATATCACACCTCTGTGCTCTCACTCAAGGGTTCCTTTTTCTGCACCTGGGAAACCCAGCTATCTAGCAGTCTTCCTTGACCACATGCCCTTCCTCAACCCCACTCTGTTGTTGCTAGCACTCTTTCTCTTCTTTCTATACACTCCATGCATTCCTCTGACAAAGCATTTGTCTTATTATCTTGAAATGATCCATTTAAATTTGTCTCTATGCCACCAAGTTCCAGCACAGGGCTGAATATTCAATAAATTTTTGTTTAGCTGAATTGAACCCTGGGATCAGGGAGATAGTAACAGTCTTCTGAGAAGTGCAAAGTGCTACACAATGCTCAGAGAGAAGTATTTCAATCATTTTATAGCTTTGTAGGGATCTGTGAGGTTGAGGTGCTTAGATATTAAGAGTTAATTTGGAATTAAGTATGGAGTAGGCCCTAGGTCTCTTGATTTGCACATATCCCAAGGAACTTATAAACATTTTATAGGTAAAACTTGGAGTCATAGATGTCTTCCTTCTTCACTGTTCTTTCATTAGTCCAACAAAAAGTAATATGTACTTAACACTATGCCAATTGAAATTCTCTGAATTTTCTAATATTTTAAAGGAATGATTATGGATATTTATTCTTGTATCCCAGTATTTGTTATTTTTTGAATTCTCTGCTAACTTTTTAGGATGCCAGTTTTGTGAGAGCAGCCAAGGTTGGAAACTTTTTTGGCAACTTCCTTTTCTAAACTTGTTTTTAGCAAAGTCCACCAAGTGTGAAACCCTCAGCCACTCACCTGCCTGCTCACTCACTCACTTACCTTTGAAAACTCTGGTTACCCAACGAGCTTGAAGTTCAATAGCTGGGAAAATGGGACCTAGGGGCTGGATTAAACCGATGCATGCAAGAGTTGACTTCTCCAGTTGAGGAGGGAAGATGAATTTGTACAGTGAGACCATATTATTCTCTACTTTAACAAGATCTTCAAGGAAGGGAAAAGAGACAGTATATCCTGTTGCAAAGACAATGATGTCAATGTTCTCTTCCACTGTTCCATCTTCAAAGATGGCAGATGTTTCTGTGAGCTCTTTCACTCTTGATTTCACCTTGATGGCTCCATAGAGTATACGACTTGGAAGGTCATCATTTATGACAGGCTCTTTTGAAAGGTATCTGAAACACGCAGAAGAAAACACTCAGAAAGGAGCATTTAATGAGGCGTTTTGAACTCTGTTAATATTTTATGGGGTTGGATTTGAGAAAAAAGTAGTTTCTAAAATATCTGTAAAACTTTCTAACTTGACTAGTTGGCCTACCCCAAACTTTACTCTCAGACTTTATTCTCATGTCACATGAGACTTTATTCACATGTCACATATCTCTTCCTTCAACAAATAAGGAAAACATGCATGTAGGTGATGTGGGCAAAACACATTGCAAAAAAAGAGACATCCTAAGGGTTTAGGCAAAATGCCAACGTCTGTGATCACTTCCTAAGTACTCCAACTGTCATTATCCTGCTGATATCTCCACTGTTGCTTTATGTTATCTACCTTTAATTATCTTGCTGTTTTATTTAATCTCTATCTGGTCATAAGTAAGGAAGAAAAAATTTGTTAAAAAAATTTGTTAAATTCCCATCAGTTTTGAAACTAATTAAGAGATTAGTATGAAAATTAATGCATAGAATTAAGTTTGGGGATATCTCTTTATCTCAAATATCCACAGATAGCATGATAGCATGAATAGTGGAGCAATGTCTGGTTATATGTCTGGAATTTCCTTTTTCTTTTAGATCTGAGAACCTCTTAAAAAAAAAAGACTGCATGGCATATGTATCAGATCTCAGAATACAGCAGCCATATTGCATTTGTTGAAAGACTGCAAAGCTCTCCTGTTCTTTTTTTGGGGTGGGGGAGGGGGAAGGAGCCTGTTATACTTTGCTAACTCTACACCATAAGAGTTCTTCTCACGGGGGGCTTTTGAGAAATATTCATTGCCTGTTAATCTCCAAGTTATACATCTCTGATCTTATGAACACAAGCAAACAATATGGATGTTTATTTTTCTTTATTTGATAATGGGCTCCTGTAGAATTTGGATCAGTTTTCCCATCCCACCCTCTGAAAGGAAGGTCACAATCTCTTGAAACAGCCTTTTCCAATGTTGGATAGCTCTGGGTATTAGGAAGTCCTCCCCCAATCCTAGTTATACTCTCTGGAGCAACTTCTAATATTTATACTTCATCTTCTCAAATATTTACTTTTTAAAAGGCATATAGAATGGATCTGGGATTCAAAATCTGGGAGCTGTACGATACCCACACTGTTAGGCTGTAGTTTGAACTATCATGTTAGCAATCTGGCTCTTTTCAAAGAGAAACCCTTCTGACAACCCTGATTATCAATGAGTATACCATAAAAAAGTAAAGTAATTTTACTTGTTTTGAGGGACAAGGCCATAATTTTCATGGTTGAACCATTGACTCCTCACTTTTTCCATTGCCCATTTTACAACAATTCGTGGCACGATATTGTAGAGCATGGCTCTAAAGCGGGTGAGGAATGTCAAGTCCCAGGGATAGCCATCTTCAGAGATACGACTCAGGACCCAGGAACCATGTCTGGTGCTGATAAACACCTAGTGAGCAAAAAGGAATGCAGTTCATATTAGGGCATCATCTTTTTTTGGGAGGAACCCACTGTGTAGATAATATATCACATGTATGGCCCCAGAACTGGCTGAAATGCTTTGTCTTAAAGATGATTGACTTCAAAGTGAAGGATCTTCTGGTTTTCACTGTTCTAGGTCAGCTTTATCATACAAGTGGTGCCCCGGGGTATTTACACTGATAGAGGAAGACTACCATAATCTTGAGGACTTCATGCAGACCCGAGAAAATCTTTGGGCTAAACCAACCATAAAATCCACAAATCTACGTTTGCATTGTGGTTCAATACTTCTTCCCTCCTCTTACTTTTCTATCCAACCCAGGTTGTTTTTATAACAAAGGTATACAATTATAATCCAGAAAATATGTATGATTGCAGCCTAAAAGCCAGATTTTTAACTTTGAATTTATTTCAAAAACTCAGAGTTTAAAAATATAACCTTTGCTATTCATAGATATTACTTTATATGGAAGTTAATATAGGAGGTAATCAGTTATATTATTATATATATACATATATTTATTCTTTTCAGATTCTTTTCCCATATAGGTTATTAGAGAGTACAGAGTATATTTCCCTGTACTACACAGTAGTTCCTTGTTGATTATATATTTTACACATGGGCTTTTATTTTATATCTAGTAGTGTGTTTGTGTATATATCAGATGTATTCTTTACCTTGTATACTCATATTGCCCTAGTTTTCAAGATGTACATTTAAATCTCTTTTCAAATGTGTATTTTACCTTGTTTACTGTTACTTCTCCATTGACCGAATGCATATTTGATTTGCTTCTTAAAATTTTGCATGTCAGTACTTTTACATGCCAGAACTCTGTGAGTTCTATTGTACAAGGACTTGATAAACATGTTAATACTCCCTTGTAAGGAACTGATTGACTTAAGAGTTGAAGATTGTGAATTCTAGACTGAGGACTCTGGATTCAGACTACCTGGGTTTGACTCCCAGCCTCACTACTTACAAGCTGTGTTGCCTTGAGTGAGTTACTTCAGCCTCTCTGTGTCTCTCTCCATAAAATAGGGGTGGTAGCAGTACCTGCTTCATAGAATTATTGTACCAATTAAAGGAGATGATACATGTAAAGGACTGAAACTGTTGGTTGGCCAATGACAGGTATTGCTAACTATTATTATTTTGTAAATTTAGGCTGGAGGAGTTTCATGTAGTGCCACATATCTGGAGTGAGCCAGAATTTGGAGACACGTTTTTCTGGGTCTCAACTCCTTAACTTGTGAAGTAGCACTGATATAAAATGGTGTTGAATTGTTGGTCTGTGTGTAGTAATATACTTAACATCCTGACTGTTTCTGCTGCTATCCTTTTGTTAGCTTGGCAATACTTTGGCTAGGCATTAGGTAATGTACTTAAATGTTTCTATGCAGTCTCTTTCCATTACTTATCCTCTGCCCTTCTTCTTCAGGGCTTCTATGGTGGCTCAGTGGGTAAAGAACCTGCCTGTAATGGCCTGTAATGCAGGAGACTTAGGTTTGATCCCTGGATTTGGAAGATCCATTGGAGAAGAGAATGGCTATCCACTTCAGTATTCTTGCCTGGAGAATTCCATGGACAGAGGAGCCTGGTAGGCTACAGTCCATAGGGTCGCAAAGACCTGGACATGACTGAGTGACTAACACACTTAGGATCAATCCATGTTCACACTGGAAGCTCTGCCTATTTTATTCCCTATCTTTCTCTGTCACCATACCTGCAGCAGGGGAGTCTAATCTGGCTAGCTCCACTAGCTGTAGCAGTGTGATAGGTCTGAGGATTTAGGATCAGATGCATACTTCAGGCAAAGGATCAGAGATTTGGGTTTTGGTGGAAAAGTGTGTGGATGACTCAGCACCATCACACAGTATTTTGAGTGGGTGGTTGGACTGTGGTAGAACAAGTCATATCATTATGAACATGAACTTGCTCTAAGAAGCAGGGCACACTCAGGACTAAGGTGAGTTTAGACTGTAATTTTAAGCTTCGCAGGTGCACTTGGTTCTAACTCTTACCTACATAGCTCCTAGAAAATCTCTGGTAAGCCTTGTCAAAGAAGGATTGAGAGTGCATTGCTCTGTGTAAGATATTTTATCATAATGATCAATTATGTTATTAATCTAATAAATGTTGGAAAGACATTATTTAAAAATTAATGAGCTGGAAGGCACACAAATATAGCCAAGGTGCTTACTTATTATTGAATCTAGCATGATAGACAGGCTTTTACATGGCAAAGCCCATATGAGGAAATAGACTCTTGCAATCTAAGATCTTTGGATCAACTGTTCTAAGTCCAAATCACTGACCTGCAACATGTAGTGGTCTAGTATGGAGCTTCACTTAGTTGATGGCTAGGTCAGCTCTTTTCATCATACTCCCTTCCTCAAGCTTGTCACATTTTCCAAACAGTAAGGGGACTGAACTTGGTACCTTCCCCACCTGAGCTGGCTCTTCTCCGAGCCTTTACAGTTACTGCCTCTTTATTTGTTCTTCATATGAAGGCCTTAAAACTTTGAAAAATGAAAAGTGGTTTCTTTTCATAAATAAGGTGAGGACCTCCTGTGTCTAGTACAACTCTTTCTGGTGTTAATGACCTGCTCTGTCCTCAGGGTGGTAACTCTGACAGGTCCCAGTGGAACCCCGTCATCAACCTGCTGGGGAAGCACCACGTATGTTGATCACATTTGCTACTGGGCATCTGAGCCCTGGGGCTTCTTTGGTGGCTCAGTGGTATGAACCAGTGCCTGCCAGTGCAGGAAATACATGTTAGATTCCTGGTCCAGTAAGATCCCCTGAATAAGGAAATGGCAATCCACTCTAGTATTTTTGCCTGGGAAATCCCATGGACAGAGGAGCCTGGAGGACTATAGTCCATGGGGTCACAGAGTCAAATACGACCAAATACGGTCTGAGCGACCCAAAAACGACAACAACATCTAAGTCCTGACAGTGTGAGTCTCAGGACAGGGCACTTTTGGCAATGGTAGACATGGCCACAGTAAGTCCTGAGGAGCCAGAAGATGCCAGGCTAAGGAGGCCAGTGTAAGAGTGATAGAACCCCTGGAATCCAGACCATGTTGAAAGGGCTTGCTGTGGGGAGAGGAACCCAAGCTATTTTCCCATCTTTGCCTAGGCCTGTCCTTCCAAAAGGGATTTAGTTACTGCCATTCTCAGCCATCTCTGTCAGCATCATCTGCATCTTGTAATGTTTGACGCTGGCAGCTAGGCTGTGTCATTCCTGAACAGGTGCAAAGATAACAGTGGTCGGAAGACCTCAGGAAGCACCTAAATATTTATGATCTTGTTTGGGAGTCTTACTGTCTATTTAATCTCTCTCATTTTTTAAATGATTCTTGGGAACTATGGATTATTTACATTTCAAGTAGAATTCAAATATGTATTAAATTTCTAAAAGGCACTCTTCCAAAGATGAGCAGGTCAACTCATAGAGGCCCCTGGGTAGAAACAAGGCCTCCTGTGCTGAATGTTGTCTGATCCAAATTTAAGTGAGGAGACATCCAGAGAAGTAAAATGACTTGCTCTAGTTTACACAGCTGATTAATGGCAAAGCTGGGAGATTGACTGGCTTCCTGATTTCTAGATTTCCTATGATACCACACTGGGCAACCAACCAACTAATCAACCAATTATTAAGTAATGGAGCCTTGGTTATATGGCTGTGATTTTCTACTATGCCCTTCCCTTTTCCTCTCCTCCCCAACCCCTACCACCCCCCCGCCTCCGCCCCTCCAGCAGACAAGGTAATCGGGGAGCATCTTACCTGAGCAGCCTTCTTACACAACTCAACTGCAATATCTGAGGCTGAGTTTCCTATTCCAATCACCAAAATGCGTTTCTTTTCAAATCCCTCTGGGTGCTTGTATTGGCGGCTATGGAAATACTGGCCTTTGAACTTCTGGATACCTTTGGGGTGAAGAAAAGAGAAATCCATGAACTATGTCAACTTAATTTCAATAAAACTGCCCTGTCAGCTTTTCCTTTCTGGGACCAATTATTTGTTTTGTTATTTCCCCTCTTAGGGAAGTTACAATATTAAGGCCAACTGGCAAACTCAAAGTATGAAGCATGTAAGAAATGTTAGGTTAAGCACGTGGTGAAGTGAAGTGGAAGGTACTCAGTCGTGTCTGACTTTTTGTGACCTCTGGACTATATAGTCCATGGATTCTCCAGGCCAGAATACTGGAGTAGGTAGCCATTTCCTTCTCCAAGGGATCTTCCCAACCCAGGGATTGAACCCAGGTCTCTTGCATTATAGGTGGATTGTTTATCATCTGAACCATCAGGGAAGCCCAAGCCGATAGTTCAGCACCAAAAAAGTTGATTTCAGAGGTTGCAGCTTAGGTGTTTACTAGAGGACAGGTGGTTTTGATGGATAGAGTAGAGTCAGGTATTGATTTCCAGCCATCCATCATCCTATTTTGTAATATACAATGATACTTCAATATCACATAGCATATATTCTTTTGAAGGTTTCTTAAACATATTATTAAGTGCTAATGATTGTAATGAAATGAATTCTTCAAAACCATTTTTCTAGATTCCGTATATGTGCGTTAAAATATGATATTTATCTTTCTCTTTCTGACTCACTTCACTCTGTATAATAGGTTCTAGGTTCATCCACCTCATCAGAACAGATTCAAATGCATTCCTTTTTGTGGCCGAGTAATATTCCATTGTGTATATGTACCATAGCTTCTTTGTCCATTCATCTGTCAATGAACCTAGACAAGCAATCTAGGTTGCTTCCATGTTCTAGCTATTGTAAATAGTGCTGCAGTGAACAATGGGATACATGTGTCTTTTTCAACCCTGGTTTCCTCAGGGTATATGCCTAGGAGTGGGATTGCTGGGTCATACGGTGATTTTATTCCTAATTTTTTAAGGAATCTCCATACCGTCTTCCATACTGGCTGTATCAATTTACACTTCCTCCAGCAGTGCAAGACCATTTCCTTTTCTTCATACCCTCTCCAGCATTTATTGTTGTAGACTTTTTGATGATGGCCATTCTGACCAGTGTGAGGTGATATCTCATTGTGGTTTTGATTTACATTTCTCTAATAATGAGCAATGTTGAGCACCTTTTCATGTGTTTGTTAGCCATCTGTATGTCTTCTTTGGAGAGCCTTTTTAAAAAAATTTATTTGTTTTTAATTGAAGGATACTTCGGAGAAGGCAATGGCAACCCGCTTCAGTACTCTTGCCTGGAGAATCCCAGGGATGGGGTGGCACAGAGTTGGACACGACTGAAGCGACTTAGCAGCAGCAGCAGCAGCAGCAGAAAGATAATTGCTTTGCAATATTGTGTTGATTTCTTCCATACATCAATATGAATCAGCCATAGGTATACATTTATCCTCTCCCTCTTGAACCTCCCTCCCATCTCCCACCCCATTTTACCCCTCTAGTTGTCACAGAGTCCCAGTTTGAGTTCCCTGAGTCACAGAGTAAATTCCCACTGGCTATCTATTTTACAGATGGTAGCATATATGCTTCCATGTTCCTCTCTCCATTCGTTCCACCCTCTCCTTCCCCCACCCCAACCCATATCAACAAGTCTGTTCTCTATGTCTATGTCTCCATTGCTGCCCTGAAAATAGAGTTCATCAGTATCATCTTTCTAGATTCCATGTATATGTATTAATATATTATATATTTGTTTTTCTCTTTCTGACTTCACTCTGTATAATAGGCTCTAAGTTCATCCACCTCATTAGAACTGACTCAAATGTGTTCACTTTAATGGCTGAGAAATATGCCCTTGTATGAATGTGCCACAGCTTCTTTATCCATTCATCTGTCGATGGACATCTAGATTGCTTCCATGGACAGGCCTTTCTGAAGATAAACATCTGTGTCTTTTCCCAGGAAAACATGGCCTTATTAAAGTATTTGTCTTTGATGATGGGCTGCTTGAAAGAGCCTTTAGATCATGTGCTCAGTTGCATAAGACTCTTTGCAGCTCCATGGACTGTAGTCTGCCAGGCTCCTCTGTCCATGGAATTTTCCAGGTAAGAACACTGGAGTGGTTGCTATTTCCTTCTCCTTTAGATCATATGAGTTCTCAAAGTGTTGGTCCCTTGGCCAGCAGTATTGGCATCCCCAGAGAACTTGTTAAAGATGCAAATTCTCAGCCTAGATCTACAGAGCTGGAAATGCTAGGGGTGGAGCCTAGAAAGTTGTGGTTTTAAAAGTCCTCTAGGTGATTCTGTTGGAAAGTTTCATTGCTTTAGATCAGGAAGCCTCAGTCCAGCTTGCATATTGAAATCACTTGAACAAGTAATTGACCTAGGCCTACCCTAGACCGATTGAATCTTTGAAGGTCATTTGAACTTTAAAAACTCCTCAGGCGGTTTGAATAATGTGGGGCTTGGACTGAACCACCCTATTAAATGTTTTCCTAAAGGCCTTGGGAAGGAAGTGTGCTGTCTTACGGAGGGGCCTGGGAGGAGCCATCCTCCCCTGCACTTCCGGCATCCATCACTATCCTATTGGAGTACTGATGTCCAGAAACTACCCCCAGTAACCCTGGCTGTGGGCATGGCTCTGTGGAAGTCCCCAAAATGAAACAAAGTCACAGGTGTTTGGCAGGATAGAAAAAGGTCAGGGTAAGCTTTTGTTATTGTTCAGCCCTTCAGTCCTGTCCGACTCTTTGCAACCCCATGGACTGCAGCACCCCAGGCTTCCCTGTCGTAAGGTAAGGTACATGGCTGAAAGGATCTCTCCAACAGAAAACCAAGATGGGTGAAAATTCTCTGAAATTCTGAGTAACATTTAGTCACTTTGGGGAAGGCTGAACTTTGGCTGCACTCTGATGATGAAGACCCGGAGGGCTCAAAAGAAACAAAGATGGTATTTGGAATCTTTCATCTTTCTGGCTCTATCCTGATTTTAATATTATGCTGAGTTGCAGTAGCTAGCCAGTTTTGCTGTCAATCTAGCCTGAACATTAAGTAGCTGGACACCTACTCCCAAAAGCCGGGGCTCTGCACAGGCCTCACCTGGAAATGACTCCAGTGGGAGATGAGGGAAGACGTGATGGCCGCTGCAGATCATGACTCCGTCAAAGACAGTGCTTTGCTCCTTACCGTTGTTCTCAGTAACAACCACCCACTGGCCAGAGGTTGCAAAATCCGGGTGTTTTTTCACACTGAGGACGGTTGTCTGGAATCAAACACAGAGAAGGCATCATTGAGAATTACTCTGGCATAAAAGGGGCCTTGTCCAGTGCCTGGGAGTGGGTAAGGGTAGAGTGCAATGTCTGGCTCCATTGAGATTCCATTTGAAGCCATTTCAAGCCACTTAAGGCAAAGACTGCTAAGTGCGCCCTGCTGCTTCTTCCTTGGCACATGCTCCCAAGGATGTACTGCTTTGTGTGAGAGGCCTGACTCAGCAGTGGGAACCAGCGTTAAGTCTCTCTGAATAAGGAGAGAGACTTAGAAAATCATGGCAAAAGTCTGGGCAAGATACAAAATACGTGTTCATCGTTCAAGTGATCACACAATCAGCATTTATCACAAAACTTTTGTGTTGACCTCTGTGCAGACTCTGTGTTAGAGAATATATTCCATGCATAGCGCCTGGCACAATGACAGCACTCCATGAATGGTGAGTTATTCTTATTTATTTATTTTATTAAAGGCATCATGTGCTTTTTTTAAAAAAAATTAATTTAAAGTTTGGTTGTGCTGGGTCTTCATTGCTACTTGTGGGCTTTCCCTCATTGCAGAGTGGGGGCTACTCTTTATTGTGGTGCATGGGCTTCATGTTGAGGTGGCTTCTCTTGTTGCTGAAGATGGTCTCTAGGACTTGAGAGCTTCAGTAGTTACGGCACACAGGCTCAGTATTTGCAACACACAGGCTCAATAATTGTGGTGGATGGGCTTAGGTGCTCCGTGGCATATGGAATCATCTCGGACCAGGGATCAAACCTGTGTCCCCTGCATTGGCAGAGGGATTCTTATCCACTGTGCCACCAAAGAAGTCTGCATCATATCCTTTATTTTGCATATTGTTGTTTACTAGTGAGTGCGAATTTTTTTGGTAACATTCATTGTTACGTTTGCACAACATTTCTTCCTTTGTGAATTGTCTATTCATATCCACTCATTTTTTTTTTTAAAGATGTAGTGTGTGGGCTTCTCCGCAGAGCAGAGGCTCTAGAAGCGTGGGCTTCAGTAGTTACAGCATGTGGGCTCAGTATTTGTGGCTTGTCATATTTATTATTTTTAAAATGTCTTGCTAGCAATACATTTCATACTCTCATTTGGATTAAACAATTTACTGGTTTATTGATTTTTTGTAAATGTTGTTTGCTGTGTGGAGGTTTATGGATTTTTAAAAAGGTACATAAATGTTGTGTTTGATGTATTTAAGAAGCAATGTCAAAGGAAGTGAAGCTTTTCAGGTGAATGGTATGCTTCCTTCTTGCTGGTAAGTGTTTGAGCCCCTTATACATGCTTTTGAAAATTTCAGATATTTTTCAAAATGCTGTGTTGGCAATTTTGAAGCTTTTACAGTTTTAAAAAATGTATGTGGAATGTTGTGAAAAGGCTACAAAATGTCTGGGTATTTTCAGTTGAAAGATTTCAAATTTGAAGTTAAGCATGGTATATTCACTAAAGTACTCTGGATTCTTGACTATTCAAAATGTAGTTCGAGGACCAATCTTCACTGTCACTGGGGAGGTTATTAGAAATGTAACTGCCCTGAACCAGTTCACTCCTTCTCAGGCAACCTGGCGGTTTCCCATTCCTGGGAGGTCACTGTATTGATACTGAACTTAGTCTGGACATGTCCTTTTATAGTTTGAATTGAGTTCTTGCATCTTATGGCTTATACCAATTCAGAGATCAATAAATGGGAGTGAGTTTTCTTAAGCCCTCTCCAATCTCCAGAAAACAACATCAGTAAAATGATAAACAAAAGAAGAAGAAACTGGAGGAACTCTACATTAGATAGACTGAAATAGTTTCATGGTATTTGCATATGTTTATGTCCACTAAATCAATTATTCCAAATTAATGTAATACAAATCTATAGTAAAACTAAAATTACTGAGAAAATGAAATGTATTAAAAAATAAGTTCTACTAATATTTATTCAGTGCTATAATTTATTTCCTAGACACAGTTACTGGTTTTCAGAGTGTAGGTTATTGATACAAATTTAGGATGTTTAATGAGGATATTGGTTTTTTCTTGTTGATTATTTTTTTTGAGAAAACAAGGGAAAGGTAGTTATAATTGCATTTCAGAATTATCTGGCCATTCTTATGTTGCTAAAGAATGCATCAAAAATGAACAAGAGTGGTCTCTATAGTGTTCTGAGATGAATGGGGAGCTGTGGGTTTATCTAATCCATTTTCTAAGATAATCCATTTCTATGGAGAAGGTAAGAAAATAAAACAACATAACTTTTGTTTTCATATACCCTTTCAAAGGAAATGAGGCTAGTCGTCTTCAGTGGTTACAGATACTAATTTAAATGCAGTTTCACTGTCAATATCATTCAAGCCTTAATTTTGACAAATGTCTTTCTTCTGTTTATGCATATAGCCTATAATATCACGGGTAATGACATTACTTTTCGAGTTTTCTATCGTGCTGTTTCCCTCCCCCCTACCCCAAATACAATACCTGGAACTGAATATACTTTAGTAGATCAAACTTCTTGGCAAAGATTCTGAAATATTCCAGGACTTTAGAATTGTGCAGGAAGTTTGGAAAATCGTCAGGCATTGGAAAGTCACTGAAACAGGACATTTCTTTGCTGGTGTTGGTGACGACGGATTGATAGATGCTTGCTCGGCCATCGTCAACATTTTCCTAATGAAATAAAGGAGTGGTAATAAGGTATTAAAGAAATCCCTTGATTTCCTACTCACCTTCCACATCTAACCCCTGCATGATGTGAAGCTCTTTCATTGCTGTTGTTGTTTAGTCATGTTCAACTCTCTTGTGACCCCATGGACTGTAACTGGCCAGGCTCCTCTGTCTATGGGATTTCCCAGGTGAGAATACTAGAGTGGGTCGCCATTTTCTTCTTCAGGGGATCTTCCCAACCCAGGGATTGAACCTACCTCTCCTACTTGGCAGGTGGATTCTTTACCACGGAGCCAACTGGGAAGCCCCTCTCATTGCTGCAGTATGACTGAAATGTCTGGTGGATGAGGAGCTGTGTATGTGCCATTCTTATGTTGCTAAAGAATGCATCACTAATTAGCTTCCTATTACCTGTTTAGTGTCAGTCATTGTGACAACTGATGCTGAAGCTGAAACTCCCAATACTTTGGCCACCTGATGTGAAGAAATGACTCACTGGAAAAGAACCTGATGCTGGGAGAGATTGAAGGCAGGAGGAGAAGAGGATGGCAGAGGATGAGATGGTTGGATGGCATCACTGACTCAATGACATAAATTTGAGTAAACTCCGGGAGTTGGCGATGGACAGGGAGGCCTGGTGTGCTGCAGTCCATGGGGTCGCAGAGTCAGACATGACTGAGTGACTGAACTGAACTGATTGTGACAATCAGCCCCCTTCCAAAATTTCCCCTGGGGAGACTACACCGGTCTTCCACATCTTTAGGAACCAATAAACTCTGCGTCACTGGTCAGAGACTATAATGGAGAATTTCAGTTAAAATGAGTACTTTGGGGAGCAGGAAGTTTTCACATCTTAATTTGAATCCCCTCACCTTTATCTTATGCTTTATGTGAGTCAACCTTCCTCAAGTGATAATAGTAAGTAGTATTTTTTTGTTTCTGGGTGCACTGGGTTTTTGTTGTAGTGCGTGGGCTTTCTCTAGTTGTGTCGGGGGCTTAGTTGCCCTGTAGCATGTGGGATCTTAGTTCCCCCACTGGGATCGAACCTACATCCCCTGCATTGGAAGGTGGATTCTTAACCCCTAGACCACCAGGGAAGTCCCAAGTAAGTAGATTTAATGCTAATCAAGTATATTTTTTTCCTTTTGAACTTTTTATTTTGTATTGGGGTATAGCTGATTAATCATGTTGTAATAGTTTGAGGTGAACAGCGCAGGGGCTCAGTCATACATACAAAGATATCCATTCTCCCTCAAACCCCCCTCCCACCCAGGCTGCCACATACCATTGAGTTCCATGTGCTACACTATAGATCCTTGTTGGTTATTCATTTTAAATATAGCAGTGTGTACATGACCGTCCCAAACTCCCTAACTATCCTTTCCCCACCTGCCCCTGGCAACCATAAGTTCGTTCTCTAAGTCTGTGAGTCTCTTTCTGTTTTGTAAGTAAGTTCATTTGTGTCATTTTTTTTTTAGATTCCCCAATCAAACCTTAAGTTTGATTTTGAGTGTTGTTGAGTATGCTTTTATAATTCAGGAGACAGCACATGCTATGGCTGAGTTTATAATTTCCTCTACAAGAAGTGCTCTGCGTAATGATTTAATGTTAAATCATGCAAGAGCCAAGTATGGTGATTCAATGTCTGTGAAGTCAGCATGTTATCAAACAGGCTTTATAAGAAAATGTAAATAATGCCACCCAAGAACTCCTCAACAGATGCTTATGCACAGGCAGAGACTAAGTATAATCCAGCATATTATGACTCAGCACCAGGGGGGTATAAAAATAAAAATGGAAAGATTATAAGAACTCATGAATTAATTGTAATGAATTATCTAATCTTACATAAATGGCATTAAAATCTCCTCTGCAGAATAGTAAAGAACAGTAAATATCCAACTCTAATTCCACCATTGTAATAAATCAGTTGTATACATTGCTTTCTTACCATTACTCATAGAAAATCATTACTTTCCTGCCAGATCTTTAGATCAAGCCTCCTTAGATTTCTGTAACACAGAAAGAGGCAACCTGGACTAGCAGAAGGAGCCTGGGCTTTGAGTTAGACACAGGTTTGAATTCATCTCTTTCAGGCTATGTGAGCCTGGACCAGTCAGTGCCTCTGAGCTTCGGTCCTGTCATTTGTAAACTAGGGATGTGCTAGGTGCTCAATAGTATTGTTATTGTCCGTAGTTACAGAGGAAGCTATAAGCTTCAGCAAAGTTGTCAGTGACACCTCACTGTTCACCACAGGATAAAGGTATCCAGGCAGCTGCTCTGACACCACAGCAACTGATACAAATACTCGCTATCATCTATCACATCTGAATTTTCTGATAGTTCCTTTACAAGAGGCTATACTTTATTTCAAAGAGTTAAAGATTAAACTGTGGGATCTTTCCTCTTTTATCAGCAAAGCTCTTTATATGTTTTGGGCTTCACTGTGTCCAAATTTCAGAGATTATCGGTACTAACATGACTTTCTAAGTTTAAAATGATGTTTGCTCTCAGAACACGTTTAAGACCAATAAAAAGCCCGAGTTTGTAAAGATCCTTCTCCCTCATACATTGCACTCTCTTCCTCATTCATTCATTCACTCATGCCTACCATAGGCCAAGAGTCAGATGCCTTTTTTCCCACGAGCAGATTGTTTATCTTTCCTAGTCTGTAATTGAGGTGCAGATGATAGCTTTGTTAGAGTTTTAAGTGGCTTGATAAAAACTAGTCATGTTAGGGTATACTAGCTTTCTAGGTGATTAATTTGGTGTGGTCTTATTATTAACTGTATGTATGTACAGAAGGCAAAGGAAGTTTGTATTCAAATATGAAGTGCTTTCTGTCTCATATACAAGGATATAATCTGAACTTTGGATGAATAAATCATGGTATTTTTGTTTTCAAACACTAACTTCAAATTGCTTAATACAGTCATCCCTTAGTATTCGTAGGGGATTAGTTCCAGGACCATCTGTGGATACCCACATCCAAGGATACTCAAGTCCATTATATAAAATGGTGTAGTATATGCACAGAGCATACACAAGTTACATAAGTCAGATTCCTCCTTTTCTCCTGTAAAATGAAGTTCATCAATTGTTCCATTAGTCAGTTGTCATGAGGCTTTGATGAGATTAGATAAAATGCTTAGCACAATGCCTGACTTTAAATAAATGCTCCATTCACGTTTGCCTCTCTTGCGTTACTACTGGCCATTAGAGCCAGTCTTACTGAACCAGTCATAGTTTTGAGACAGTATTCTGTCCATTTTATTAAATGGACTGTTACAGTAGAGCTAACATATTAGTTTTTACAAGTGCTTTAAATTGGCTTTAACATGTGGTTGGCTCCTCTGTCAGGTCATTTTAAGGGAATTTTGAGTGATGAGAACTGGTTCTGATGTCTGAGCCCCTATAGTAGTTCCAGAGCCAGGGCAAGACTCTCCTTTGGGGGTTTTACTTGTGTAATTTGACACAACTGATGATGACATCAAAATTCTTTTACTGAACATCAAGTAATGATCTTTATACTTAGGTTGATTGGTAGACAACTATTAAAAAATGCTTTCTGTCCATGTGCGCTTCTTCCTATACTGGCTGAAGTAGATGGCTATACGTTTAGATAAATCTGGGTAAAATTGAGTTTTCCTGGGGTTATAAAGGGAAGATGATTCTTATTAATAAATAAGTAAATAAATAAATGTCTATCAACTATATCTCCTGTTTAGGCCCTGAGCTTGGAGTTAGGGGTAAAGTGTAACCAGGACACACAGTTTTCTATCTTCATGGAGCTTATTATCACATTGAATTAAAATCAGTTTGGGCTTTGGGGATGGAAAGTCGAGAAATAAGATGAGAGGCTTTGCTCTCACTAAGGCAAGGACAGGAGACATGACTTTCAAAACAGATAAATTTAACTCATATATTTACTTAAAATACAAGTACTGCCTAAAAATGAGCTAAGCACAAATACAGATTAATAGCCTGAATTTCCTAACAAATAGAATTAGTGACAATTTACTTGTTTAAGGTAACTGATCATATGGTAAGCATTTTTCTTAATATAAATTTTTTGCAAGTCAGAAGATTATGTAGCAAAACCAAGTTAGTTCAGACAACACTTATTTAGAATTTATGATCTTAAAAAAAAAAGAATTTATGATCTTTTATTATAGGCTGGATTGAAGTTTATCTTTTATTCCTTAGAGATGAAAAGGATATAAAAACTAAATTAAGATTAAGAAAGATTATAAAGCTAATATTTAATCTACTAGAAGGAGCAAGCTTGCAAAGCAAAAATAGATTCACTTATTAAAAATGTAAATACAAAATCTTGTAAATTGTTTTTTGTTATGAAATGTAATTATATTGACTTCTAGCAATCCGTAGTTTATTCTCATCGCTAGTTATTCTAAGCAGTTTGGAAATAAAATTTATTTTTTTGAAAATATCCTAACATTCCCTATTTTCAGTCTTTTAGAAGTGGATTTTATCTGCTCTTGTAATATACTTGTAATAAGTATAATTGAAACTTTAAATTATTACCATTAAGAATATTTTTATTTTAATTATTTTAACATTTTATTTTAATTATTTTAGAATCTTATTTTTATTTTAAAAATTTTAATTTTTTATTGGCTTATAGTTGATTTACAATGTTGTTACTTTCTGCAGTACAGCAAAGTGAATCAGTTATACTTACATATCCACTCTTTTTTAGAGTCTTTTCTCATGTGGGTCCTTGTCCTACAGATAGAGGCAAAACTGTCTTTCTCAAATGCTAATCTATGGACTGATTTCAGTAGAAGAATTCAGGGGATCGTTGAAAAGTATTAAAAGGGTGAATAGGTCTGGTTTGGGCCCAGACATCTGTATTTTAGAAGTGCTCCCCAGACATCTGTATTTTAGAAGTGCTCCCCAGCTGACTCTTATGCACAATGAACACTGGGAGACACACCCTTTATTAGCGTGTCATTGCATTCTGCCCTCTCTCCTTTGGCCCTCTCTCCTTTCTGCCCTTGATCACTGAAAGAGCCCCCTGGTTAAACTAGTTGACTCAGATACTGCCCACTGTCTTGACTGATTTCAGGGTAAATGGTACACTCATGGGCATGGGACACAAGGTGCTCATGGTGAGACCCTGGCTCTTCTCTCCAGCCTCATCAGTTATTGCTCAGCCACCTGCATCCTTCTTTCCAGCCACATTACGTGACTTTCTATTCTCTAAGTATATCAAGTTTCACAAACCTCCACACCTTTGCACATGCCATTTGCTTAGCCTAGATGGATTTTCACATATCTGATCTCTGCTTATTGTCAAGACAAATAAAAGTATCATACCCTTCTGCTGAGTGAGAGTCTGTGCTTTCCATAACACTCAGTGTTTCAGCTCTTATAAATCTGCACTCTGAATTTTCTTTAGTTCCCGCCACACCCCCCTTCCGAAAACTGAGCCCTTTGATGGCAGGGACTGTACACTTGTGTCTTTTTAGTACCTAGTATATGCCTGGTACATATTATGCAACCAGGTAATATGTTTGTTGAATGAGTGAAAGAAGTCATGTTAACCAGAGCATTTTTCCCTCATTGTAAATAGGGCTTAATGATACTAAGATACTGCTAAATGATACATTAAAATAGTAGTGTAATGGGAACAAGTAAATGGTTTTGCTGATAGTATGCTATAAATTTTGTTTTGTTTCATGCATGCAAATGTTATGATTTTGCTAATATTATGTTACAAACTTTATTCTATACATTTGAACTGTGGTGTTGGAGAAGACTCTTGAGAGTCCCTTGGACTGCAAGGAGATCCAACCAGTCCATCCTAAAGGAGATCAGTCCTGGGTGTTCACTGGAAGGACTGATGCTGAAGCTGAAACTCCAGTACTTTGGCGACCTCACCTGAAGAGTTGACTCATTGAAAAAGACCCTGATGCTGGGAGGGATTGGGGGCAGGAGGAGAAGGGGACAACAGAGGATGAGATGGCTGGATGGCATCACCAACTCGATGGGCATGAGTTTGAGTAAACTCTGGGAGTTGGTGATGGACAGGGAGGCCTGGCGTGTTACAATTCATGGGGTCGCAAAGAGTCAGACACGACTGAGCAACTGAACTGAACTGAACTGATACATGTAAACATTACTTCTTTAAAAAAAAATTATGGAAAACTAATCAAAATTAGGGCTTTCCTCTGTAGCTCAGTTGGTAAAGAATCTACCTGCAGTGCAGGAGACCCAGGTTCGATTCCTGGGTCGGGAAGATCCCTTGGAGAAGGAAATGGCAACCCACTCCAATGTTCTTGCCTGGAGAATCCCACAGACAGAGGAGCCTGGCAGGCTACAGTCCATGACGTCACAGGAGTCAGACACGACTGAGCGACTAAACCACCAATCAAAATATATCTTAAACAGCTGGTAAAGAGGCTTAAGAATCATAGTACTTCATATTTGCTTTCCTGGAGAGTTACAAATATCTAACATGTTAAATTTGGTTCTATTAAATGGACAACAGTGTACAAAAACACATATTGGATAATGCTGTGATACATTTATCACAGAGAACTTCCGAAAGTAAAACAAGGGTAAGGCGGTTATCTTTTCAGGGAAGGAAATGGCTCTTTGTTCTAAGCTAGTTCTGTCTAATGTTAAAATGAACATAATGTGCTGTTAAAAAAAAAACATGCCAATTGAAACAGAAGAGAGGCTGTGAGGCATAGAATAAAGAAAGTACATGTTTTGGTCAGTGTGAAAATAGCACCATATGGGAAATTCCATTTGGTGATTTCCCAGGTGTCTACTTCACAGTCTCATCTATTATCAACATTTAAATCAGTAAATTTGATGGAGACAAATACAGATGATCAAATTTGTATATACCCGAAGTATGGAGGCATAGAAACTAGACACAGGATTGAAGCTTCAAATAAACACTTAAGAAAGTGAGGTATTGGTGATTGACAATATGATATTGCTTTCAGGTGTACAGAGAGTGATTCAGTGTTTTTATAGACTGTACTCCATTAGAACTTATTACAAAATAATGGCTATATTTCCCTGTGCTGTACAATATATCCTTGTTGCTTAGCTTATTTATTTTATACACGGTAGCTCTTAGTCCCATACTCCTAACTTGCCCCTCCTCTCTTGCCTCTCCCCGCTGGTAACCATTAGTTTGTTCTCTGTATCTGTGTCTGTTTCTGTTTTGTTATATACATTCCTTTGTCTTATTTTTCAGGTTACACACACTCTGACTTGTTTCACTAAGTATAATACTATCTAGTCCATCCAGGTTGTTGCAAGTGCCAGAATTTCATTATTTTCTATGGCTGAGTAGTATTCCATTATGTATACTGCCATATCTTTATCCATTCATCTGTTGATGGACATTTCATTTGCTTCCATATTTTGGCAGTTATAAACATTGGGGTGCATGTATCTTTTTGAATTTGTGCTTTTGGATATATACCCAGCAGTGAAATTGCTGCTTTGCATAGTAATTCTATTTTTAATTTTTTGAGGAAATTCCATACTGTTTTCCACAGTGACTGTACTAATACACATTCCGGCCAACAGTATACAAGGGTTAGCTTTGTTCTACATTCTTGCCAACATTTCTTATTTGTGGTCTTTTTGATAATAGCCACCCTGGTATGAGGTAATATCTCATTATGGTTTTAATTTGCATTTCTCTGATTAGCAGTGTTAAACATCTTTTCATATGCCTGTAGGCCATCTGTGTGTCTTCTTTAGAGAAATATTTATTCAAGTCTTATGCCCATTTTTAAACTGTGTTGCTTCTTTTTTTGATACTGAGTTGTGTGAGCTGTTTATATATTTTGAATATTAACCCCTTATCAGCCATATCATTTGCAATTATTTTCTCCCATTCAGTAGATCATCTTTTCATTTTGTGCAAAAGCCTTGAAGTTTTATTAGGTCTCATTTGTTTATTTTTGCTTTTGTTTTCTTTGCCTTAGACAAATAAAAAAATATGCTATAATTTATATCAAAGAGTGTTCTGCCTATGTTCTTTTTTGGGAGTTTTATGGTTTCAGGTCTTATATTTAGGTCTTTAATCCATTTTGAGTTTAATTTTTTATATGGTGTGAGTAAATATTCTAATATTATTCAACATAGAAAACTTAACAGAAGATTGAAACTTCATATAAACACTCTTTGACTAAGAATAAAACCAACTAAATAATGTCTAACATGCACAAATGTGAAATCCTGTAATTAAGATTAAAAAATTGAAGTGAATAAAAAAAAAGATTAAAAAATTAGTTTTTACAAAGATAGGATAATAGTGACCCAAGTCATCAATAATTCAGATGAAAAACACACAGGGGTTTTAATTGATCCCAAGTTTAGTATTCATCTTTAGAATTATGTGAGATGAAGCATGAGGGTAAACATATATAATATTGTGGCTGGTTCTAAGACATCTTATTATGTCACCTTATTATCATCTACCACTTATTAGTTACTATAGGCAAATCACTTACTTTGGCTTTCTCACTTTTAAGTTAGAATTAATAAAAACTAATGTATTGGGAGTATAGAAAGAGATAATTCATATGCAAATAATTATATAAATGATAGCATTAGCTTTGCAAATACTGAAAAAGCTGCTGCTGCTGCTGCTGCTAAGTCACTTCAGTCGTGTCCGACTCCATGCGACCCCATAGACAGCAGCCCACCAGGCTCCCCCATCCCTGGGATTCTCCAGGCAAGAACGCTGGAGTGGGTTGCCATTTCCTTCTCCAATGCATGAAAGTGAAAAGTGAAAGCGAAGTCACTTAGTCGCGTCTGACTCCTAGCAAGCCCATGGACTGCAGCCTACCAGGCTCCTCCGTCCATGGGATTTTCTAGGCAAGAGTACTGGAGTGGGGTGCCATTGCCTTCTCCACTGAAAAAGCTAGTGCACATTAAACCTTTAGTAGAGAGGTGCAGCATTCAAACCTAGTGAGCACAAGCTATAGTGGGAAAGTGTAAACTGAATTGACCATAAATTTTTTGAGGGGAGTGATTTTTATGTGATTGATTCAGACTTTCATTTTTATTATTTTCCCACTACCTATATTCCCTTGGGCAAGTTATTTATCCTAAACTCTTCATATGTTAAGTGAGGATAATTGTGTGTAACTATAGAAGTTAAAGAGTAACATATTTTAACATTGATTCTGATTGGTAGAGTTGTGGAGAGGCAAATTTTGCTGGAAGTGGGTGTGGAGGCTCCAGCAGCATTTTCAGCAGCTCCTTCCTTGAAACTACTGTCTCCTGGAAATCCAGACCCTCACGTGATCCCATTGGAGGCCTGTGAAATTTTGCTTATTGTATGTTTCACTCTTCAGTGAAGACTGTTTTCTTTGGGTAGAGAAATTGTTTATATTTATCTCTTGAGTATAGTTTTAAGGGAGGTTTGAAATGTGATATTGTTGCAAGTGCCAGGGAGCTATATACTTAAACATTTTATATCTAATAAGGCTTGGACTATAAAGCTGAGCACCGAAGAATTGATGCTTTTGAACTGTGGTGTTGGAGAAGACTCTTGAGAGTCCCTTGGACAGCAAGGAGATCCAGTCAGTCCATCCTAAAGGAAATCGGTCCTGAATATTCATTGGAAGGACTGATGCTGAAGCCGAAACTCCAGTACTTTGGCCACCTGATGCGAAGAACTGACTTGTTTGAAAAGACCCTAATGCTGGAAGAGATTGAAGGCGGAGGAGAAGGGGACAACAGAAGATGAGATGGTTGGATGGCATCACCGACTCGATGGACATGAGTTTGAGTAAACTCCGGGAGTTGGTGATGGACAGGGAAGCTTGGCATACTGCAGTCCATGGGGTTGGCAAAGAGTTGGATACAACTGAGTGACTGAACTGAACTGAATTAATTCAAATTTTAACCTAACTCTTCTATCCCACAGGATGATATCTCTAATTCTGAAATTTTAGACATCAGGAATGTGATAGCAGGAGAAATATTTTGGGGCAGAAGGCATCTTCCTGGAATTAATCAAATCATATATATATATATATATATATATATATATATATATATTAATTGAAGCATAATTGGCATTCAAAATTGTATTAATTTCAGATGTAGGACATAATGGTTGACATTTGTATGCATTGTGAAATGTTCACCACGGTAAGTCTTATTTCTCATTTGTCATGATAAAAAGTTATGAAGTTTTTTTTCTTGAGATGAGAACTTTTAAGATTTACTTTCTTAGCAATCTTTATTTATTTTTGGCCACATCTCATGGCATGTGAGATCTTAGTTCTCCCACCAGGGATTGAACCCATGCCACGTACCAGGGAAGTCCTCTTAGTAACTTTTAAACTTGTAATACAATATTTTGAACTATAGTTCCAAACTATATATGCATGACATTTATATGCATGACATTTAGTCATCCCATCTTCAGAAGTTTCCTGTGTAAAAGCACAGTTAACTTGATGGGGTGGGCTGAGGGGGATAGGAGGAAGAGACCAGAGATCACCAGCAGCTAGCATTCCATGTGTAATTCCAAAGAGTTTCTGGAAAATTTAGCATTGGATCCCCTTGCTATAGATATCAAAAATCACTGGTGGGGTTGGAATTGTTAAATATAATATCTTCGTCAAACTACAAAGAAGCTAACAAAATTTAACAGGGCTCTGCAGGACTAACACTGTCTTTAAACAGTTCCATGAACGTGGGCCCATGGTCCATCTTGCTTATCTTCTTCTTCCCTTGCCATGATTACTCCCTCCTCTTGGGCTCTGGGCCTCTTCTTCTTGCCTTTGCTTAAGGAATTCCTCACAAAGTTTTCTAGTTATTGTCTATGTATATGTTCAATCACTCTCTCTTTATTGAGTCCTTCCCATCCACACTTAAAATATTGAAGACTCAAAATTTCAAAACAATCCCCCCCATTTCAACTTATATTGAAGGAGGAAACAGAACAGGCTCCATCTTGAAAGCAGGACTCCATCTTGGGCCGGACTGTGGACTCTGAGCTCTATGCCCAGTATCTATGGAAACGACATACCAGCTGGAAAACCAGACCCCCAGATGGAAGAGCCCCAGGGCTCATACCTAGACTCTCCATGCCTAAAAGAATACCCTAATTATCTGTGAAACTGAATAGAATCATAAATTCTATTATGCTTATTGGGGTATGACCACAGGCCTATTGATAATTGTCTACTGTTAACTACCTAGGCTTAAGGCATATGGATGATGGGTTAACTTTGTATCTTTCTTTTCCTTTGTTCAGACTAGTTTCAGGGAATTTGGGGAGGTGGGTTTGGGCACATATACTTAGGGTATATAAGGTTTTCACAAAAACTGGTCAGGGTCCTTGGCTAAGAGAAGACTCTGCCTCGGGCCCACCAGTGTAATAAACTGCACTCCACTATTGTGTTGTCCTTCTGAGTGAATTTGTTTCCTGGAATGTGTGGCTACAACAATATCCTCTTACAACCATGTCTCTCTCTGTCTCATTTCAATCTTCATGAAGGGGTCATCACACACTGACAGCCTCTGTTTTCTCCTGGACTCCTCAACTCCTTGTCTAATCTTGGTCTTTGCCACCCAAAAACAAAACAAAAAGACCTATATTAAAGACACTAATGAACTTGTTCAAAGCTAATCTCCATTTCTTCTTCAAGTCTCTTTCTTTGCCATAACATTCTCTAAGAAGCTTTCCATAACCCTATAGATCTTCACAAGGTAGCTGTTGTACCTGCTGCCCCAACCTAGTACCCTGTACTTTGGGCACAGAATTGATTACACTGCATTGCAAAGATCTGTTTACAGTTTCTGTTCCCCACTAGATTCTAAGGAGGGTTGGGGCCTTGTCTATCTTGTTCCCTGTGTGTCCTGGGAGAGGGACATCACAAATACTTGAATGAATGAAAATGAATATTACCATTGCGTTTTTGGAAAAAAAATATGTGTATGACTAAAAGAAATTACATCAAAATTTAAATAGTGGTAATTTATTTAGTGCTCATGAGTATTGATATTATATTTAATTTATATTTTTCCTTTTCTTTTTTTTGGCCATGCCTCATGGCATATGGGATCTTAGTTTCCCAACCAGGGAATGAAACCATGCCCCTTGCAGTGGAAGTGTGAAGTCTGAATCACTGGACTGCCAGGGAAGTCCTGTATTTTTCTTTTAACGAATATTATTTTTTATTTTTACTTTTTTTTTATTGGAGTATAGTTGCTTTACAATGTTGTGTCAGTTTCTGCTGCACAACAAACCGAATCAGTCATATATACACTCACACCCATTCTTCTCTTGATTTCCTTCCCATTTAGGTCATTACAGAACATTGAGTAGAGTTCTCTGTGCTATACAGTAGCAATATTATTTTCTAAAATTAGTTTATATCACTGTATAATAGGAGAAGGAAACCAAGCCAACCATAGGGTCAAATAGCAGAAGGTACACAAACCAGACCGAATATTTTTTTCCATACTGACATTTGGTGGCTTGATGAGGCCCACAGTACACCAGAAAAAAATTTTTTTTTCCCCTAGTACACTATGGGCTTCCCTGGTGGCAAAGAATCTGCCTGCAATGTGGGAGAACTGAGTTCGGTCCCTGGGTTGGAAAGATCCCCTGGAGGAGGGCATGGCAACCCACTCCAGTATTCTTGACTGGAGAATCCCCATGGACAGAGGAGCCTGGCCGGCTACAGTCCATAGGGTCACAAAGAGTCGCACATGACTGAGTGACTAAGCACAGCACAGTACACTATAATCCTAGAGGTGTGGTCATTTACATACATTTGCTTATTCTGTTTTCTTCATCATCCATCCAAGACTGGCAAATGCCACTTCCTCCATGCAGTCTTCCCTCATTCATACCAGTGTGAAGTACCTCCCCAGCCCTGAGCTCCTGCTAAATGCTGCTCTTCTCTTCCCCCTGAAGCATTTACTATTTGGGCCTCCATCTTTTGACACCTTATACCCTACCAGGGGCAGATCCCTTTATTCCCACTGAAGACCCTGATATTCCCAGTAACCAGGACCAATTCTGGCCAGAGGCATGTGTGAGAGGGTAGCAGGCAGGAAGGCTAGGGGTCTCCAAATGGAGGAAATAGGCTGTAAATGTCAGACGTCTTTTATCTCTCTCTTAAGCGGCAGGAGGAAACAAACTACATGTGACAGATTTTTTTCCCTTTCTCTATACAAAATTGAAAGGAGATTTCCTTTAAAATTCTGTGTTGCCATGACAACACCTGGTTCCACCTGAACTTAACTTTTTTCAAACCTTGAGCTAACCAATGCAGTTTTTCTTACGGAAATATTTTTCTTAAGTTATGTTAATGAACTATATTTACCCTAGACTCTGTCTTTCTTCAAGTCAGTTTGCCTAAGGCTCAGAACCTACGTGAACAAGCCAGTATGTTTTATTCATGCAAATGTTCTCTTAAGCTATGTTAATGAGACTATGTATTTGCCTGGAAACCTGCCTTTCTTCAAGATTCACGCCAATCATTTTATGGCCTGGGACAACTCACCTTGTGCCAATGTTATCTCAAAATGCATGTTGTGGGTGAGGGGCCTGGTGCCAGTCTCTGAGTTTTGAGACATTTCCTTTCTCTAACTAGCAACGTGCTAGTAGCTATATAACTTCCTGCTAACAACTAGCAGGGGGACACGCTTTCTTCCCCCTTCTGATGTCTATGTCAGAAGCTTTCTCTCTTTCTTTTATACTTTAATAAAACTTTATCACACAAAAGCTCTGAGCAATCAAGCCTCGTCGCTGGCCACGGATTGAATTCCTCTCCTCTGAAGGCCAGGAATCTCAGTGTCTTTCACAGCTCAGCAACAACCTTTCATATGGCATTTAGCCATTTCCAGCCCTACTTCCTGATGCTCAAGTCACCTACTGGCTGGCCGAACCTCGAGCATATGCCCTAGGCTGCACATTCCACTCTTAAGAAGAGAAATAGTGCCTGGGTTCTTCTTCTTCTGATAATGTAAAAACCACCCCCTAGACCTAACAAGGTCTGGATTCTAGCCTTTTCCCTTGCCAATTCTCTTCCAAAAGACATGAACAATGCCTTGGGGCTGGGGCTCCACCCCCTGATGCCAACTTCTGTCCTTCTTAAGGTGCCATCTGCTTCACATTCACCAATGAGATTCAGCTTACCTAACGTGACACTCTGCTACTTTGTCTTAGAATGTTCATGGTCCAGAAATCATCATAACTTCCAATCCTATGTTTGTGTATCAGACTTAACTCTTTCTTCCTCTTTCCTCCAAATTCTCTTGTCCCTACCCTGCCAGTTCTCCAAGTGCATCACCTATCAGGCTGCATCCTGCATGGGGTCAGCAGGACACCATACACAAAGTTGTGATGCTGCAATGAGCTGCTCCCTTAATGATCACCATGTGTGGGTGCTCAGTCATGTCCATCTCTTTTGAGACCCCATGGACTCCACTGTCCACCAGGCTCCAGCCCATCAGGCTCCTCTGTCCATGGGATTTCCCAGGCAGATACTGGCATGGGTTGCCATTTCCTTCTCTGGGGGATCTTCCCTGACCCAGGGATCGAACCCTCATCTCTTTCTTTGGTAAGCGGATTCTTTACTACTGAGCAACCAGGGAAGCACTTTATGATCGATCACCAGATAGACTACAGCCACCGTGCGTGGGCAGGGACAAGGCAAATGGCCAGATTATGGTTGGTGGAGGTGGGAGGGTATGAACTACGCACAGTAAACTTCCACAGTCCGCCGATGTCACTACTTCTTTCAAAGCAGATGGGCTCCAGGTCTTCATCTAAGCAGCATTTGATGGAGGACAGGCCACTCACACCAGCTCCGATCACTGCAACTCGCTTGGCCATGCTGTGTTCTGTATGATACAGATTAAGCAGAGCTTCTTTATATAAGGAGCCCTTGTCACAGAATTCAACTTTCACAATGATATAGATACCCTCCTTTTGTCTCTGAGCTGAGGCAGAATCATATTTTGGCTAAATATGAAGGCTCTGAAATCAGACTGTTTCAGTTTAGATGCTGGATTCATTTATTTACAGTATGATCTTGGGCTAGTTGTTTATTCTTTCTGTGCCTCAGTTTTCTCATCAGTATAATGAGAGTGGAAATAATAATGCCTATCTAAAATAGGCATTGTCCTGAAATTAAATGACTGAGATATGTTGGAAAGGTTGTAGAAGTGTGTCTGCTACATAGTAAGTACTCAGTTAAATTTTGCTCTTATTACTATCTAGTTTAGCCAAGACCTAGCACCAAATATTTAATTAGCATTCATTTCCCACTTCTCTAACGACTCCTTCCTTTCCTCTCTTCTTTCTGGAAAAGGCAGCTCACACAGATAAAATTTATCAACATTTGGGAACACACAGATAGACACACCTGGTGCTTCCTTTGGATTGAGGAGTAAAAGGTCTTCATCCCCTTAAGATTTTATATTCCCTCAGTATTAAAAACACTTTGCTATCACCTAACCCTTCTAAAATCCTAGGAACTGCAACCAGCAAAAATGTTCATTTTTATTCAAAGCATCTAAAGTCCTAAAGAGTAGCTAGTCATGGGTCATGTCCAGTAGCAAAAAAGATACTACATGAATTGAGGGGAAGTTCTTAACTTTGAACAATGAAAGCTTAACTGACCGTAATACAGAACTAAGTCCCCAAGGAAATCCATATGGCATATTCTAGAGACCAAGATGAGATCACATGGAAATGGGGATGTTACCCTTGTCAGGAAAGATTGGAGGAAGCATGAAGGTGTTATGACAGTTTATATCAGGTTTTAAAATTGTAGTTTTGGGCTTATGCAGGTATCAACATACTGTTTTTTTTTTTTTTTTTTTTTTTTTATCAGATGGGTTAATACTAAGTTAATTCCAGCGAATCAGGTTTGTCACATGGAGGGCTTTGAAGTGTCAGGTGGACTCAGGTGTAACTGCTGAGTTTTTGAACATGACTTAAAGCCAGTCTGCTAGTAAGACGCTGAGTCGAGAGAGACTCTAGATATCTGAGTATGAGTCTGGATGTGCACATCTCACTGGGGTGAGAGTCTGAAGTGTCCCGAGATTCCTGCTACTGAGCCTCTTCCCTCATTTGAGCTCAGGTTTGCTGCCATGCTTTCTGGGTGGGTTTGCGGTGGGGGGTTTATCCTCAGGGCTTTGCAGTTTCTCTCTAGCCAAATCAGAGCCCCCAGGCACAAGAAGAGTGTCAGTAAAGGAGATGGTTGGGGGAAATGGGCTCTGGATTGGTTGGTTTGGATTCAAAAAGTCACCCTCCCAGGAGGGAAGTTTACTACCTCAAGGAGCTGGCTAAGCCAGGGAGCAGCAGTCCCTAAGGCATCAGCAAAGCCTTAACTGTCAAAGCATCAAAATATAGAAAATAAAGAGGTATGGTTAATACAAGTGAGAAAGGGGAAAGCGCTGGGAAGAAAATAAAAAATAAAAGGACCCCTAGGCACAAAGACAAAGGGAGTTAGTGACTTTACAGAGGGCAGAAGAAGACTTCTGAGCCCTTGGACCTCTCAGACTTACCTGGTTCCAGAGGGACTTGCAGGAAGGATCAGAGGGCTTTTCCAGGCTTGCCTGTTTCAAAATCTTACTTGCCGTCCTTCCCTTTGCAAGGTTGAGAACTTCCTGCCTGGCTTCATTATTTACAACAAAATTTACACTCTTCCCTCCCTGAGACTTTTGGTTTATTTAGGAGTCTCTTTTTGATTTTGGAAGAGTTGGGTAGTCTGCAGTAAGAATGGACCCTGGAGGCAGCAAAACTGGGTTTGAACTCTGTCTCTGCAACTGATGGGCCATGTGCCCCCCAAACAACCCACTTACACACTTCAAGATGTACTGTTTGCAAATAAGAAACACAGTCACATGGAAGGATTGTTTGAGTCTGAAACTGTGATAATAATTACACAAAACTGCCTAGCACCAAATATTTACTCAGAATTCATTTCCCACCTCCCTAACTATTCCCTCCTTTCCTCTCTTCTTTCTGGAGAAGACATCTCACACAGATAAAATTCATCAGCAAGTTTGGAAACACATAGGCAAACACACCCATGGCTTCCTTTGGTCTAGATAGCTAGTAAAAGGTCTAGATAGCTTTTAATCAGAAACAAATGGCCTCCCCCGATAAGAACACATACATTTCCAGGGCACGAGGGAGAAGTCTGGAATTGGCAGATCTCACTGTGCTCTGTTTTTGCAATAATAATAAGAAAGAAATAGTTGTTAAGTGATCTGGTTAAAATGCAAAATGTGCTGCAGTGAATAGACTGGTAGCAAATTAATTCACTCCACACGTGTACTCTATGTAACTCTAAGGGCAGATACTGAGCCAAGTTTTGGGGCCCCCAGAATGATTAAGAATCAGTGAGTAAAAAACAGTAATAAATACAGACCCAGTGACTATCCACAAGAAGATGCCACTATATAGACAGAGGCTGACACGCATGATATCAGGCAATATGTCTTGTAATAGCAGCATGCTCTGGGTACAAATGCTTGAAGACACTCTTGGGCTGCTTAGCTATGCCTGGAGACCTAGCTAGAGATACATACTGGGCTGTGTTTTTCCTGAGCAAAAACACCCAAGTGCCAAATAATTGATGCCCCAAATAGATGTAAATTGAAAGGCAGGGGAGACTACTGCAGGCCTGATGGGTCAGGAGGACAGGTGTGCTAAGCTCTTTGCAAACTGTAAGAATGTGCTATAAACGTAAGGTCCATTGCTGATATTTCGTTGCTGATATTTCGTTCCTTAATAGAAAAAGCCCTAATCTACTGAGTTGGAATTTTGAACAACAAGAAGACCCTATCCCATATCTGACACACCATAAAATGTAGCAGTCATTTTTGAGACATGGAGAGACTTGGATGATTAGCAAATCATACAGTTGATTATGATTTATATGAGTTTGGACTTCAATCTGTTTATATTTCTTATTATATCACTCTAACAGTGTTCTTCCTTTGCTACCGTATTTCCAAATGTGACACTTGTGGAATATTTTGTGTTTCTCAATGACAGGCAATTCCATCTCATCCAAAAGATGAAATCAGAAAAGAGCCTGGAATCACAGACAGCCCCACAGTTCTGTTATTCTCACCACATCTTCCTTCCGGGTGGCTTCTCCCTTTCATAACTTTGTTTCTTTAAGAAGTTCCTTTGCTTCCTGGTTTTCGCCCTAATTCTGCTGCCTTAACCCTAATCAAGAGACTCTCCAAAGACAGGATCACGCTTATCTCTAAGGAGTGCACTCACTTACCAAGGGGAATATTTACCCTCTGTGAAAGCAGCTTCTGGAAACATTTCCCCATTAAAAGAAAAAAATCCAGGAAACTTACCTTGCTGGCACAGAGCAGGTACTTTTACAAATTATTTCTCAAAGCCAATAGCCAATGACAGTGTTTGTCTTTAAAACAAAACAAAACAAAATTCCAAACGCAAACTCTTTGCTCTAAAAGAAAATAAAAAATAAAGGAATGCTGACTTTAATCAAAGTGCTCTTGGTTTAAAACAAAAACCTGCCGTTTTTCCTGTCATGCTGATGACAGCTGAAAATATACTCGCTGAGGGAAAAGAAAGTTGTGTAGGGCACCAGTTGAAACTTCCGTGATCTCGAGGGAGGGCTCAATGACGAATTAGAAGAGAGTTGTCGGATTGGAAAGCCACAAGCGACTTCTGCCCCTTTCCCCCACCCTCCTAAACGTCCCAGTTCCGATGGAGCTCTAAACTTAAAGGGGAGCACGTGGTGAGCGACTGCTCTTCTCACGGTAGCCTTTAGAGGGCGCCAAATCAGCCCAAACCACAATCGCCAGTGAATCGGGCGTTCTGCTTAACTAAATTCTGACTCTTGAATTAGTCTCTTCAACTATTATAGGAGCTGTCCATAGGAGAAGGCCAATTATGTGACTATTGTGTCATCAAGTTCTCCCAAGTAGGGTTAGTTCCCTAACCCCAAAAGTGTGATTTCAAAATTCAGGACTTATAAGGAATTTAAGCAGCTTCGTCTTTTCAGAAAAGGTCAGCAGAGGGAGCTGGCAACACATATTTGAAAAAGCTTAAAACTGGTTTTATATGTTAGCCTAGGGCACAAGAAGAGAAATAATTACAGAAGCACTGGCAATAATAGAATAATAGAATCCTAAACACCTTCCACTGAGTGCCTGGAATTCAGTGTCAAAGACCATCTTAGCCTCACTTAACATTTTCTAGCCCAGTGGCGCAAATGAGCCAGGAATCCTGATTCCAGGAATCAGGAAGGTAACCTAAATGAGGGAGGAGGGCCTGGACAAGATCTGACTGGAAAGCACTTCCCCCATGTATTAGGTTTAACTAAATGGCATTATTTGAGAGCATAAGCCCCAAATTGCAAGGTTTTTAGATTCCTTTTAATAGAAACTACAAACTCAAATTTTTGTATAAAATCTTCTGTTGGCAACAAACTAATTTTTATTTTGAAAAATATTAAGCCCAGAGGAAAGTTGAAAAAACAGTTTGATTAATGTGCATCAACATATCCCTCACCCGTTTCATCAACTAGCAACCTCTTGACACATTGGCATTTTCTTCATCTCTCTTTCTCTTTCTCTACACACATGTACCCAAGAGACACACACACATACACCTAAACACACACATCTGAAAGTCATCTTCAAACATCAGGATGCCATCAGAATATTTCAGCATATATTTCACAAAAGTAAGGGCATTTTCCCACAGAGTCATTATCATTACCACATCTAAGTCAATATAACTTCAGTATCATCCAATATACATTCCACTTTCAAATTTCTCCAGTTATTCCCCAAAATGTTCTCATCCAGTGGTGTACTGGAGCTGGTATGCACAAAGGGAATATGTATGTCTTCCAAGTTCAGTGATTGCTTGGCATTACGCATAGTAATGCTTGACAAAATAGCTTGACATTGTTCACAGTGGGGATGTTTACATCATGGAAACTGGCAAACAGTACAAATTTGGGATGTCCCCCACCCCCAGCCATTTGTTAAATATTTACCCTCTCATTTTTGGCAAATGGTTTTATTGAGGCCTAGGATATACAAAAAAACCCTGTATATATTTAATGTATATAATTTGATGAATTTGGACATATGCGTGCATCTGTGAAACCATCATAGCTCAAGGTAAAAAACACATTCATCCTCCAGAAGTTTCCTCATGGACCTTTGTTTGTTTTTGGTTAAGAATATTTGACATGAGATATACCCACTTGCTGCTGTGCTGTGTTCAGGCACAAAGTAGTGTCCAACTCTTTGTAACCCCATGGACTGTAGCCTACTAGGCTTCTTTGTCTATGGGATTTTCCAGGCAAGAATACTTAAGTGGGTTGTCATTTCTTCCTAGAGGGGATCTTCCCAACCCAGGGATTGAAACCGAGTCTCCTGCACTGGCAGGCAGATTCTTTACTACTGAGCCAGCTGGGAAGCCATACACCCTCTTAACAAATCTTTAACAAATTTTTGAAATGCACAATACACTATTGTTAACTCTTGGCATTACATTGAACAGCAGATCTCCAGAATTTATTCATCTTGCATAACTGAAAGTTTATATCCATTGAACAACAACTCTCCATTTCCCTCTCCCTCTAGTCTCTGGCAAGCACCATTCCACTGTTTCCTTCTATAAATTTAACTATTTTGAGTACCTCATATAAATAGAATAATACAGATTTGTATTTTTGTGACTGGCTTATTTCACTTACAGTAATGTCTCCAGGTTCATTAATGCTGTCCCATATCACACAATTTCTTTTCTTTTTTAAGAGCTGAATAATATTATACTGTATGTATATACCACATCTCTTTATTCATTCATCTGTCCATGGACATTTAGGTTGTTCCCATATCTTGACTATTGTCAATAATGCTGCAGTGAACCTGGTAATGCAAATATCTTTTTGAGATCCTGATTTCAATTCTTTTGTACAAATACCCAGAGGTAGGATTGCTGGATCATACGGTACTTCTCGTTTTAAACTTTTTGAGGAACCTCCATACTATTTTCCATAGCAGCTGCACTATTTTACATCCCCACCTACTGTGTAGAAGGGTTCTGATTTCTTCACATCCTAACACTTGTTATCTTTTATTTTGCTTTTGATAACCACAATCTTACCAGGTGTGATGTGATATCTCACTGTGGTTTTGATTCACATTCCCTTGATAATTAGTGAAACTGAATACTTTTTAATGTACCCATTGGTTATTTGTATATCTTCTTTAGAGAAATGTCCATTCAAGCTCTTTGCCCACTTTTGAATTGGGTTATTTGTATTTTTATTGAGTTGTAGAAGTCCCTTGTGTATTTTGGATGTTAACCCCTTATCAGACGTACGGGCAATGTTTTCTCATTCTGTAGGTTCTCTTTTCATTCTGTTGTTTCTTTTGCTGCTCAGAGACTTTTAGTTTGATGAAATCTTGCTTGTCTATTTTGTTTTTGTGCCTTTGAGCCTTTGTGTCATATTCATCGTTAAGAACAACGTCAAAAAAACAAACAAACAAATAAAAAGAACAACATCAAGAAGCTTTTTCAATATGTTATCTCTTAAGAGTTTTATAGTTTCAGTTCTTACATGTAAGTATTTAATACATTTTGAATTGATTTTTTAGCATGGTGTAAGAGAATGGTCCAGTTTTATTAGCATGTGAATATCCGATTTTCCCAACACCATCTGTTGAAGAGACTGTCCTTTACCCTTTCTGTGATCTTGGCAGCTTTATAAAAGATCTACTAACTATATATGTGTGGGTTTATTTCTGGGCTGTCTATTCTGCTAGATTGCTCTGTATGTCTGTCTTTATGCTAGTATCATACTGTTCTAATCACTATAGCTCTGTTTATTATTAATAGTTTTAACTTTTTTTGTGGAGTATTTAAAGGTTTTCTATATGCAAATTGTGTCATTTGCAAACAGAGATAATTTACTTCTTCCTTTATGATTTGAATACTTTATTTTTGTTGTCTAATTACTCCAGCTAGAACATTCAGTACGATGTTGAATCTAAGTGGCAAGAGTGAACATTCTTGTCTTGTTTTTCCCAATTGAGTATGATGTTAGCTGTGGACTTGTCATATATGACCTTTACTATGTTGAAGTAAATTCCTTTTACATCTAGTTTGTTGAGAGTTTTAATCATGAAACTGTTGAATTTTGTCAAATGATTTTTCTTTATCTATTAAGATGATCATGTGATTTTTATCCTTCGTTTTGTTAATGTGGTATATCACATTAATTGACTTGCATACATTGAACCACATACCACTCTTTATGGTTATATTTCTCCTGATTAAAGAGTCAGTCAAAGTTTATAAGTTACATTTAGCTATTAAATCTCTTTAGTTTGTCCTATTTCATAACAGTTTTCCATCCTCCAAAGGGTCTAGTTTAAGAATGATCAACATTATCGAGTTTGCTACTACTGGAACTAATCTCCTAAAATAGACTTTTACTTAGTTTTCTTGCTTCCAGGTGCTCACCTATAAACTGTTCTTCAGAACTATCTTTCTAAATCATAAATCAGATCTTTTTTTTTTTTTTTCTGTTAGTCACTCAGTTGTTTCTGACTCTTTGTGACACCATGGACTGTAGCCTGCCAGACTCCTCTGTCCATGGGATTCTCCAGGCAAGAATATTGGAGTGGGTCGCCATTCTCTTCTCCAAGGGATCTTCCTGACCCAGGGAAAGAACCTGGGTCTTGCGCATTCCATGCAGATTCTTTACCATAGTTTGAGCCACCACAGAAGCCCTGTGATGTATGAAAGTGTTTGCTGAAAGAGTTGTGTGGTTTAGGAGGGTTTTTAAAATCAGGAATTGTAAGGCATATTTATGTACTGTGGCAAATAACCAAGTAGAGAGGAAAACTCAACAATTTGGGAGAGAAGTTGGTGGAAATCTGTCAAAGTCATCTGATAATTGCTACTATTTTTTTTTCTCTGAGAGTGAGGTGAGAAGGAAGTGGCAGAAATTTGTGGTAAGAGGAGATGATATAAAATAGTCAATTAGGAAATGAGATTGGGAAGTGAAGGAATTAAAGAAATCTACCAGGGTTTGGGGGGTAGTAGGATAGGCATGGGAGAAGGCAATGGCATCCCACTCCAGTACTCTTGCCTGGAAAATGCCATGGATGGAGGAGCCTAGTAGGCCGCAGTCTGTGGGATCATGAAGAGTCGGACACGACTAAGCAACTTCACTTTCACTTTTCACTTCCATGCATTGGAGAAGAAAATGGCAACCCACTCCAGTGTTCTTGCCTGGAGAATCCCAGGGATGGCAGAGCCTGGTCGGCTGCCGTCTATGGGGTCGCAAGGAGTCGGACACGACTGAAGCGACTTAGCAGCAGCAGCAGCAGCAGCAGGATAGGCATGAGTTGAAGAGTGATCAGTTAGGAAGCTGAACGTTTCTCCTCTATCTAAGATGAAGTGCTCAGGTGGGGTTTGAAGTCAGAGAAGAGTTAGATTTTGGCCAGAGTTTGAGTCCTACCATGCAAGTGTGAATGAATGAGAGAGAGGACAGTGGAGCTGAGAGTGTGCAAATGTGATGTTACCGAATCATGAGCTCTAAACTGGGTAATGAAGGAGATGAGAAAACAAAGGGTGCCTGGATGGTGAAAGATGGTGGAATGTTTGGATTGGAAGTCCCAGGAGTTTGAAGGGAATATCACATTAGAAGAGTTAACTGAAAGAATACGATGATGTAGGTGGAGAGTGGGATGTTTGTAATTCAGATAGTGGAGAATTACACTTGTTGAGAGTAGTATAGCTAAGACCTTCACTGTTTAATACAATAGCCACTAGCCACATATAACTTTCTAATGTGTTCTTAATTTCTGCAAGTGTTAATCACGTAGTTGTGTCCAACTCTTTGCGACTCCATGGACGATAGCCCACTTGGCTCCACTGTCCATGGAATTCTCCAGGCAAGAATACTGGCGTGGGCTGCCATTCCCTTTTCCAGGGGATCTTCCTGACCCAGGGATCGAACCCAGGTCTCCTGCATTGCAGGCAGATTCTTTACTGTTTGAGCCACCAAGGAAGCCTATAGCTTTCTAAATTTACATATAAATCAACATTAAGTTAAAATTTCATTTTTCTTTGGCACTAGCCACATTTCAAGTGCTTAACAGGCACACGTGACTAGTGGCTACTGCACTAGAGAGTGAAGATTGAATTTTTCCATAACGGCAGAAAAGTCAAGTGGACAGCACTGGTTTTGCATATGAACGTAGTACCAGGCGGGCTTCCCTGGTGGCTGAGCGGCAAAGAATCTGCCTGCAGTGCAAGAGCTGCAGCTGAACCAGCAGGTCTGATCCCTAGGTCGCGAAGATCCCCTGGAGAAGGAAATGGCAACCCACTCCAGTATTCTTGCCTGGAGAATCCCACGGACAGAGTAGCCTAGGGCACTACAGTCCATGGGGTCGCAAAGACTGAAGTGACTTAGCATGCACGCAGGTATAGTAGTAGGTGACTGAGACAGGTGGAGGATAAGATCGTTAGAGGGAGCTAGGTTAAGGAGCTGATTGGACATGGTGTGGAAGGACGGTATATCTGATTTTGAAATCACTGAGAATTATGACAGGAGTCATGGGAAAGAGAGAGAAATTGAGTCAGAGGTTGATTCACAGCTTCTCCATGCTGCTCTGAGTCTCTTGGAGACAGCTGACCTCACCCCCAGCTCTGTGTGTGGGTCTTTTAATCAAAGGAGAATCCCATCCCCCTAGCACATGATGAGAAGGAGGCTTTGATGCAGTTTATGTGTGAGGACTTGAAACATGAGGAGGGATGCACTGGAGATTTTCATTTGTTTCTACAGTGCAAAGGGAAGCTGATGTAGCAGAGACTCTTAAATACAGTGGAACGAATAAGAGAAAATTTTATTTCTCTGCCATGCAACCATTTGCCCACTCTAGGCTGGTAAGGCGGCTTTCTTGCCTGAGTCACTTGGAGAAACTTTTGCCTTCTATCTTGTTATTCTGTCCTCTCTGAGGACTTTGTATGGTTGAAAATGGGTTGCTGCCACGACCATGATACAGCTCTCAGAAAGGAGAAAGTGAGGAAGTGCACAGTAAGCAATTCCCTTTTAAGTAATTGAAGGAGAAACCACACACATAATTTCCATTCACAAGAAAATGATCACATAGCCACACTGGCTGCAAGAAAGACAGGGAAAGATTGCCCCTAGTTAGGCAGCCATGTGGCCAGGAAGAAGGGGTAAACAGACTTTTAAAGTACAAGTTGCTGTCTGCCTCATTCTGCTTCTGAAGGAAATCTGAAGGCAATTCTCTCTTATTGTACAGGTTGTAGTCTGGAATTGCAGCAGCTGTTCTCTTAGTGTGCTGAGGATGAGCTGAGTCAAGGCAGAAGGGCAGAGCCAAGGAAACTGGAGAAATAGCACTGGAGCCTCTGGATTGGGCAATCCCGAAGCCCACGTTACCTCTGGACTCCAGGTAGATGAGCCACTGTTTTCTTGTTATGCCGGCTGGAGTTGAGTTTCTGTTTCTTGCAGTTAGGATGCACCCCAGTTTATTTAACCATTCCACTGCTGACACTATTTCTCCTTGTCATTGTTACAAGCAATGCAATAAACATCTTTGTACACATGACCATTTCTATAGGATAGAGTCTAAGATGTGTCATTGCTGTGACAAAGAATATGTGCATTTAACATTTTGGTGAACACTACCAAGTTGCCCCAACCTATGTTTAATGACATTTACATTTCACAATCACCACCCTCCTCTAATGTTCTGAGATGTCTCCTTTTGACTAGATTTTGTAGGATAGCTTTTACAGAAGAGAATTTTGGTGATGTGTTCTCCTCTGCTGGTGTTGAGGCTTAGATTCTTTAAAAGATTTTTTTAAAAATTGTATTCTTTTATTTCTGGCTGTGTGGGTCTTTGTAGCTTTTTTTGTGTGGCTTTCTCTGGTTGTGATGAGCAGGGGCTACTCTTTATTGTGGTACACAGGGGTTAATAGCTGCCTGTTGCTCTGGCTAAGCCATGAGATAACCACTATGGGAAAAGAATAAAAGCAATATTTAGAAATAGAGCATAATTCAAATAAAAGCACATCAGGTTGATGTGTTGGGATTGTCATGCCCTGCTAAGCTAAGGAAAAACATAGTGTGGACCTTGGAATGCCAGGTCAGCACAAGTCCAGAACACTGCTTGTGCACACACTAAGATGTTTTCCCGAGGCATATGTGGATCTATGACCTCCAGCTAGGTGATAGCCCTTGTATGAGAAAATAACAAAGATAGTTTAAAGTAATCAATAAAATGGGAGTCGTGAGCAGGGACACAGGAGGCTGACTTCATCGTAACACAACAGATACTTTCTGCTTGCCAAGACACTAAATAAAAGTGATGTGGCTCTGAGGAACAGGGCTCTTGACCCAAGAGGTCTTGAGATGCCCGGTCCCATCTTTAAAACTTTAATTCTGTCTCCAGTTTCTTTTTCCCAAACTGCGCGTCAACCACTTTTGATCCCTAGCTGCTGTGCTGGCCGCAGCAAGTGGTGCCCAACGTGGGGCTCGAAAGTGAAGGATCTCGAACGTGAAGTGAAGGAGAACCTGAAGTGAAGGAGAGCGAAACTGAAGCTGAAATTTCGGCGCACGATCCTGGAGAAGAGTGGAGTGAGGCCTCTGAAAATCCCCCTTTGCGGTAAATAGCACTCTCTCGTTGAAACCGGGGTTAAATATGGGAAATTCAGAAAGCTCGGAACAATACCGGCCGTATATATGCCTCTTAAGGCAGCTTTTGAAAGCAGGGGGAACAAAAATAAGTAGGGCCGGCTATTGGAGCTTTTACAAACCATTGAGAATCATTGCTATGGTTCCCTTCTCTGGGTACTTTAGATTTAGGAACATGGAAGAAGGTAGGTAGTAAATTAGAGAAACTTCTTTGCAAAGGAGTGCCCTTGCCTGTATCTATCTGGTCAATTTGGACATTGATAAAATCTAGTTTAGAACCTCTTCAGACACCAGAAAGCTCAGAAGGGAGTAAGGATGAAGGTGCTGCTGCTGCTGCTAAGTCACTTCAGTCGTGTCCGACTCTGCGACCCCACAGACAGCAGCCCACCAGGCTCCCCCATCCCTGGGATTCTCAAGGCAAGAACACTGGAGTGGGTTGCCATTTCTTTCTCCAATGCAAGAAAGTGAAAAGTGCAAGTGAAGTCTCTCAGTCGTGTCTGACTCTAAGTGACCCCATGGACTGCAGCCCACCAGGCTCCTCCATCCATGGGATTTTCCAGGCAAGAGTACTGGAGTGTGTTGCCATTGCCTTCTCCAAGGATGAAGGTGAAACCCCATCAAAGGCAGAACCTGAATATGGAAAGCCTGAGGGGATAGAACAAAAAACACAGGAGACTCTCAAAGCTACAGTTCCTTCTGCACCTTTGGGGAGGAAGAATTTCCTTTACCTCCTCTTCCTACCCCTCCTGTCTTAACCGCTGGAGTGGCTTAAGCTTTTCCTTCCTTACAACAGACAGCAGTTCTGTCACCCCTCCAGAAAGATATTTGTCAGACTTGACAGGAGGGTGACTTGGAGGCTGTGACTATGACATTTCCAATGACAATACGTGAATGAATAGCTCCTGGGAAAGATCCTAATAATCCTAATGGAGTGTATGAGGCTGTACACAAACAGATTCCCTTCACAATACCAAAGGAACTTAAGCAAGCTATTCAAAATTATAGAGTAAATTCTCCTTTTACCTTGGAAATTGTGCAGGGACTAGCTGAGGGTTCCCATTTGATTATGGTGGTTCATGACCAAGCCAGACAGATCCCCATTTCTTTAGGTCAATTGATAGGCAGTGGAAATTGGGGGAGAACTCAAGATCAAGTGCTTATGGAAGATCAGGCTATAGAACAGGTGAGGCGATACTGCATGAGAGCCTGGGAGAAAATAGAGGTTAAAGGACAGGCTTTCTTTAAGAGAAGACCTCACCTCCCTGGAGAGACTATCCCTGCTGGGACAACACCTTATCAGACAGGCTACCCCTGTCATCAGAGCCAATTTGAACACTCTCTGGTTTAAATTTTAGCTATGAAACTATGACTATGAAAAGGAGAGATGACATTTTTGATACTGAATGGCCATGATATTCTTTAGACTCTGGAGAAAACTGGTTAAAACGAAGTCTTTCTGAAATTGCAAAACTGGTTCTTCTTGCATGTGCAATTAAGAAAAAGCTGGCTTGTTAAAATACTTTTTTGGAGCTCCAGTTCTGCCTGAGAAACAAAAACAGGCCTGGGAAAAAACCTAAAGTTAACTCTTATCTTGTCCTTGGGATACACAGCCCATTCTACCTGGAACTCCAGCCATGAACAAATTGGTAGAACTCAAACCAAGATAAAAAGAAGGGGCAAAAAGACATTTTAAGTATCAAACAAAAAAAGAGAGACATTTTAAATATCAAGCAGAAAACTATGAAATCTCTGTCTATATGTCTGTCTAAATTTATGTGTGTCTCAGTGTGTGTCTTCATCCTTGGACAAAATTGCTAAAGGCTGATTGGTCAATGAACTCTATTTAATTGGCCTAAAGAGAGGTAAGTGCTTATGAATCAAACCATTCTAAATTCAAAAATAATTAAACTAAAATGAATTTCAGGGTTGTGTGAACTGGGAAATATTCACTATTGAATTGATACCTGGTATTAATGTTTATTTATTGACTTTGTGAAGATACTTTTGCAAATGACATAGCTTTGGGTGATTTACATTTACCAGTCTACAGAATGATGATACAAAGTACAGTTCATGGTTGCTAAAGGAAAGTAAGATGTGTTTTTTCAATCAAAATATATAAGGAATGGAATTACATTCTATTAAGGAAAAAGGAAGTACATTTGAACTTACAGGTGGCTGTTCTCTGAATGGACAAATAGAGTGATGAATACAGAAGTGTAAAAAAGGTTTGTGGCAAGTGGAAGAGAGTTTTGTGCATGATACAAGTTTCTTAAGACATTAAACTGCCCTTGAAATCTTTTATTGTTACTTTGACTAGGTGAATAACTATTGTTTCACAATGAATATACTGCTGCTACTACTGCTAAGTCACTTTAGTCATGTCGGACTCTGTGTGACCCCATAGACGGCAGCCCACTAGGCTCCTCTGTCCCTGGGATTCTCCAGGCAAGAATACTGGAGTGGGCTGCCATTTCCTTTTTCAGTGCAAGAAAGTGAAAAGTGAAAGTGAATTTGCTCAGTTGTGCCCCACTCTTAGTGACCCCATGGACTGAAGCCTACCAGGCTCCTCCGTCCATGGGATTTTCCAGGCAAGAGTACTGGAGTGGGGTGCCATTGCCTTCTCTGACAATGACTATAAGCTGGTACCAATCTGAAATTTGATTTTCTCTCCCTGTTAAAAAAAACAAAGTCTATTTTTGTGTATGGTGTTAGAAAGTGTTCTAGTTTCATTCTTTTACAAGTGGTTGACCAGTTTTCCCAGCACCACTTGTGAAAGAGGTTGTCTTTTTTCCATTGTATATCCTTGCCTCCTTTGTCAAAGATAAGGTGTCCATAGGTTCGTGGGTTTATCTCTGGGCTTGCTATTCTGTTCCATTGATCTGTATTTCTGTCTTTGTGCCAGTACCATACTGTCTTGATGACTGTGGCTTTGTAGTAGAGTCTGAAGTCAGGCAGGTTGATTCCTCTAGTTCCATTCTTCTTTGTCAAGATTACTTTGGCTATTCGAGGTTTTTTGTATTTCCATACAAATTGTGAAATTATTTGTTCTAGTTCTGTGACCCACCTCCCAGAATATTGGAAATAAAAGCAAAACTAAAGAAATGGGACCTAATGAAACTTAAAAGCTTTTGCACAACAAAGGAAACTATAAGCAAGGTGAAAAAGACAGCCCTCAGATTGGGAGAAAATAACAGCAAATGAAGCAACAGACAAAGGATTAATCTCAAAAATATACAAGCAACTCCTGCAGCTCAATTCCAGAAAAATAAATGACCCAATCAAAACGTGGGCCAAAGAACTAAACAGACATTTCTCCAAAGAAGACATACAGATGGCTAACAAACACATGAAAAGATGCTCAACATCACTCATTATCAGAGAAATGCAAATCAAAACCACAATGAGGTACCATTACACGCCAGTCAGGATGGCTGCTATCCAAAAGTCTACAAGCAATAAATGCTGGAGAGGGTGTGGAGAAATGGGAACCCTCTTACACTGTTGGTGGGAATGCAAACTAGTACAGCCACTATGGAGAACAGTGTGGAGATTTCTTAAAAAACTGGAGATAGAACTGCCATATGACCCAGCAATCCCACTTCTGGGCATACACACTGAGGAAACCAGATCTGAAAGAGACACGGGCACCCCAATGTTCATCACAGCACTGTTTATAATAGCCAGGACATGGAAGCAACCTAGAAGCCCATCAGCAGATGAATGGATAAGGAAGCTGTGGTACATATACACTATGGAATATTACTCAGCCATTAAAAAGAATTCATTTGAACCAGTCCTAATGAGATGGATGAAACTGGAGCCCATTATACAGAGTGAAGTAAGCCAGAAAGATAAAGAACATTACAGCATACTAACACATATATATGGAATTTAGAAAGATGGTAATGATAACCCTATATGCAAAACAGAAAAAGAGACACAGATGTACAGAACAGACTTTTGGACTCTGTGGGAGAAGGCGAGGGTGGGATGTTTTGAGAGAACAGCATGTGTATTATCTATAGTGAAACAGATCACCAGCCCAGGTGGGATGCATGAGACAAGTGCTCGGGCCTGGTGCACTGGGAAGACCCAGAGGAATCGGGTGGAGAGGGAGGTGAGAGGGGGGATCGGGATTGGGAATACATGTAAATCCTTGGCTGATTCATGTCAATGTATGACAAAACACACTGCAATGTTGTGAAGTAATTAGCCTCCAACTAATAAAAATAAAGGAAAAAAAATTAAAAAAAAAAATTAAAAAAACCCCAAAGTCTTCTTGGAATATGGCTTTTGATAACAGACCATGTAAATTTCTTTGTCTATAAGTGATTCCTACTTGCTTTGAAAATCTTTTGTTACTTTGATAAAATGAATGAGTGTTACTTAACAATGATCTATGGAGACTATGACACACATAGACAAAGCTCATTCTGCTTCTACAAAATTAATCCCTCATCAGGAAATTTAAAATGGAAAAATGACTATAAACCACACAGTTGGGGCTATAGGAAATCCAAGATGGCCTCTTGGCTTTTCCCTGCTCCCTGACAAACCTCACTTTTATTTGATAGGATAAAGCTTTTCCTGGCTGTAGAGTTAATATCTCATAATGGAAAAAAAAATGGTTAAAATACATTTTCTGCAATCTCCAGTGATCAGGGTGCCTACTTTGCTGGACAGGTCATACAGATACTGGCAAAAATTTCATGAGCTTCTTGGAGACTATCACTTTCACTGACGTCCTTTGTCATCAGACAAGAACCATGAAACAAAAGGATTGGTTACATGAGATTGAGCAGACTGCTGAATATTGCTACAATTTTCATGACTTTTTGTCTGAAATTTTACTGGCTTCTAATCTTTGTTTTCGGGGAAGGCAATGGCACCCCACTCTAGTACTCTTGCCTGGAAAATCCCATGGACGGAGGAGCCTGGTGGGCTGCTGTCTATGGGGTCTCACAGAGTCGGACACAACTGAAGAAACTTAGCAGCAGCAGCAGCAATCTTTGATTTCAGATATAAAAAAACTCTTCTGCTCAAGTCACTGATGGTTTAAAACAATTTAGTGATTTACACCTGTGGGTAAAATTTTCTCTCTGTCTCCTCCCCCCAGAAATTGGAGACATTTGGGTTCTGAACAGCCTCATCAAGGTACGAAAAAGACTGTCTCCAGACATACACAAAAATCTCAGAGTATACTGGGGAGCCCAAACTCATATAGATTAGGAGGTTAATGACAGGTTGGTGGATTTAGAAAATGCAGTGCTACTCCTAAAAGAAGTACAAAATCTTAAATTACTAATATATTTATAGTGTGACTGGAACATTACTACTTTTTGTGTGCCCCTCCCTCCCAGGAATATAACCAATCTGGTTATAACCAATATAACCAACTCCTGGGAAAAAGTTAGCACTTGCAGGGCCATATGGCTGACAACCTTACTCTCGATATTAAAAAGCTACAAATAAGTATCATTGGCAAGTAGCATGCGTCTCTTAGACTAGTACCACATACAGACACACTTCAAGGGGTAGCAGAGGGCTTTAAGTCATTGAGCCCTCTCGAGTGGATCAAAGACATTGGAGGTGCTCTCACTGAAACACTAGCTATGTTTTGCTGTTTCACTATAATCTTCTGTTTAGTCCTCAGACACATTCGAAAAACCCTCCAAGAACTAATGAAGAAAGAAGTTGCGAATCAACATATCTTCTGCTACAAAAACAAAAAGGGGGATATGCAGGGGTTAATAGTCAGCTCCCTGTTGCTCTGGCTAAGCCATGAGAAAATCATCATGGGAAAAGAATAAAAGCAAAATATAGCAATAGAGCATAACCCAAATAAAAGTATATCGGGTTGATGAGCTGGAGTTGTCATGCCCTGCTAAGCTAAGGAAAAACATAGTGTGGACCTTGGAACGCCAGGTCAGCACAAGTTCAGAACACTGCTTGTGCACACACTAAGATGTTTTCCCAAGGCCTATGCAGGTCTATGACTTCCAGCTAAGTGATAACCCTTGTACGAGAAAATAACAAAGATAGTTTAAAGTAATCAATAAAATGGGAGTCGTGAGCAGGGACACAGGAGGCTGACTTCACTGTAACACAACAGATACTTTCTGCTTGCCAAGACACTAAATAAAAGTGATGTGGCTCCGAGGAACAGGGCTCTTGACCCAAGAGGTCTTGAGTTGCCCGGTCCCATCTTTAAAACTTTAATTCTGTCTCCAGTTTCTTTTTCCCAAACTGCGCCAACCACTTTTGATCCCTAGCTGCTGTGTTGGCCACAGCAAAGGTGCATGGACTTCTCATTGCAGTGGCTTCTCTTGTTGCGGAGCTCAGGCTCTAGGTGTGCGGGCTCAGTAGTTGTGGCTTGTGGATTTAGTTTCTCTGGGGCACAGGGAATCTTACTGGAGCAGGGATTGAACCCGTGATCCCTGCACTGGCAGGCAGATTCTTATCCACTGCACCACCAGGGAAATCTGAGGCTTAGTTTCTTTTTTTTTAAATTTTATTATTTTTTATTTTTTTATTAGTTGGAGGCTAATTATTTTACAATATTGTAGTGGGTTTTGTCATACATTGACATGAATCAGCCATGGAGTTACATGTATTCCCCATCCCGATCCCCCCTCTCACCTCCCTCTCCACCCGATTCCTCTGGGTCTTCCCAGTGCACCAGGCCCGAGCACTTGTCTCATGCATCCCACCTGGGCTGGTGATCTGTTTCACTATAGATAATACACATGCTGTTCTCTCAAAACATCCCACCCTCGCCTTCTCCCACAGAGTCCAAAAGTCTGTTCTGTACATCTGTGTCTCTTTTTCTGTTTTGCATATAGGGTTATCATTACCATCTTTCTAAATTCCATATATATGTGTTAGTATGCTGTAATGTTCTTTATCTTTCTGGCTTACTTCACTCTGTATAATGGGCTCCAGTTTCATCCATCTCATTAGGACTGGTTCAAATGAATTCTTTTTAATGGCTGAGTAATATTCCATAGTGTATATGTACCACAGCTTCCTTATCCATTCATCTGCTGATGGGCTTCTAGGTTGCTTCCATGTCCTGGCTATTATAAACAGTGCTGTGATGAACATTGGGGTGCCCGTGTCTCTTTCAGATCTGGTTTCCTCAGTGTGTATGCCCAGAAGTGGGATTGCTGGGTCATATGGCAGTTCTATCTCCAGTTTTTTAAGAAATCTCCACACTGTTCTCCATAGTGGCTGTACTAGTTTGCATTCCCACCAACAGTGTAAGAGGGTTCCCTTTTCTCCACACCCTCTCCAGCATTTATTGCTTGTAGACTTTTGGATAGCAGCCATCCTGACTGGCGTGTAATGGTACCTCATTGTGGTTTTGATTTGCATTTCTCTGATAATGAGTGATGTTGAGCATCTTTTCATGTGTTTGTTAGCCATCTGTATGTCTTCTTTGGAGAAATGTCTGTTTAGTTCTTTGGCCCACGTTTTGATTGGGTCATTTATTTTTCTGGAATTGAGCTGCAGGAGTTGCTTGTATATTTTTGAGATTAATCCTTTGTCTGTTGCTTCATTTGCTGTTATTTTCTCCCAATCTGAGGGCTGTCTTTTTCACCTTGCTTATAGTTTCCTTTGTTGTGCAAAAGCTTTTAAGTTTCATTAGGTCCCATTTCTTTAGTTTTGCTTTTATTTCCAATATTCTGGGAGGTGGGTCATAGAGGATCCTGCTGTGATTTATGTCGGAGAGTGTTTTGCCTATGTTCTCCTCTAAGAGTTTTATAGTTTCTCGTCTTACATTTAGATCTTTGATCCATTTTGAGTTTATTTTTGTGTGTGGTGTTAGAAAGTGTTCTAGTTTCATTGTTTTACAAGTGGTTGACCAGTTTTCCCAGCACCACTTGTGAAAGAGGTTGTCTTTTTTCCATTGTATACCCTTGCCTCCTTTGTCAAAGATAAGGTGTCCATAGGTTTGTGGATTTATCTCTGGGCTTTCTATTCTGTTCCATTGATCTATATTTCTGTCTTTGTGCCAGTACCATATTGTCTTGATGACTGTGGCTTTGTAGTAGAGTCTGAAGTCAGGCAGGTTGATTCCTCTAGTTCCATTCTTCTTTGTCAAGATTACTTTGGCTATTCGAGGTTTTTTGTATTTCCATACAAATTGTGAAATTATTTGTTCTAGTTCTGTGAAAAATACCATTGGTAGCTTGATAGGGATTGCATTGAATCTATAGATTGCTTTGGGTAGTATAGCCATTTTGACAATATTGATTCTTCCAATCCACGAACATGGTATGTTTCTCCATCTGTTTGTGTCCTCTTTGATTTCTTTCATCAGTGTTTTATAGTTTTCTATGTAGAGGTCTTTTGTTTCTTTAGGTAGATATACTCCTAAGTATTTTATTCTTTTTGTTGCAATGGTGAATGGTATTGTTTCCTTAATTTCCCTTTCATTAGTGTATTCTCTATTGTTAGTGTATAGGAATGCAAGGGATTTCTGTGTGTTAATTTTATATCCTGCAACTTTACTATATTCATTGATTAGCTCTAGTAATTTTCTGGTAGAGTCTTTAGGGTTTTCTATGTAGAGGATCATGTCATCTGCAAACAGCGAGAGTTTCACTTCTTTTCCGATCTGGATTCCTTTTACTTCTTTTTCTGCTCTGATTGCTGTGGCCAACACTTCCAACCCTATGTTGAATAGTAGTGGTGAGAGTGGGCACCCTTGTCTTGTTCTTGATTTCAGGGGAAATGCTTTCAATTTTTCACCATTGAGGGTAATGCTTGCTGTGGGTTTGTCATATATAGCTTTTATTATGTTGAGGTATGTTCCTTCTATTCCTGCTTTCTGGAGAGTTTTAATCATAAATGAGTGTTGAATTTTGTCAAAGGCTTTCTCTCCATCTATTGAGATAATCATATGGTTTTTATCTTTCAATTTGTTAATGTGGTGTATTACATTGATTGATTTGTGGATATTAAAGAATCCTTGCATTCCTGGGATAAAGCCCACTTGGTCATGGTGTATGATTTTTTTAATATGTTATTGCATTCTGTTTGCTAGAATTTTGTTAAGGATTTTTGCATCTATGTTCATCAGTGATATTGGCCTGTAGTTTTCTTTTTTTGTGACATCTTTGACTGGTTTTGGAATTAGGGTGATGGTGGCCTCATAGAATGAGTTTGGAAGTTTACCTTCTTCAATTTTCTGGAAGAGTTTGAGTAAGATAGGTGTTAGCTCTTCTCTAAATTTTTGGTAGAATTCAGCTGTGAAGCCATCTGGTCCTGGGCTTTTGTTTGCTGGAAGATTTCTGATTACAGTTTCGATTTCCTTGCTTGTGATGGGTCTGTTAGGATCTTCTATTTCTTCCTGGTTCAGTTTTGGAAAGTTATGCTTTTCTAAGAATTTGTCCATTTCTTCCAAGTTGTCCGTTTTATTGGCATAGAGCTGCTGGTAGTAGTCTCTTATGATCCTTTGTATTTCAGTGTTGTCTGTTGTGATCTCTCCATTTTCATTTCTAATTTTGTTAATTTGGTTCTTCTCTCTTTGTTCCTTAATGAATCTTGCTAATGGTTTGTCAATTTTGTTTATTTTTTCAAGAAACCAGCTTTTAGCTTTGTTGATTTTTGCTATGGTCTCTTTAGTTTCTTTTGCATTTATTTCTGCCCTAATTTTTAAGATTTCTTTCCTTCTGCTAACCCTGGGGTTCTTCATTTCTTCCTTCTCTAATTGCTTTAGGTGTAGAGTTAGGTTATTTATTTGGCTTTTTTCTTGTTTCTTCATGTGAGCCTGTAATGCTATGAACCTTCCCCTTATCACTGCTTTTACAGTGTCCCATAGGTTTTGGGTTGTTGTGTTTTCATTTTCATTCATTTCTATGCATATTTTGATTTCTTTTTTGATTTCTTCTATGATTTGTTGGTCACTCGGAAGCGTGTTATTTAGCCTCCATATGTTTGAATTTTTAACAATTTTTTCCCTGTAATTGAGATCTAATCTTACTGCACTGTGGTCAGAAAAGATGACTGGAATGATTTCAATTTTTTTGAATTTTACAAGACTAGATTTATGGCCCAGGATGTGATCTATTCTGGAGAAGGTTCCGTGTGCACTTGAGAAAAAGGTGAAGTTGATTGTTTTGGGGTGAAATGTCCTATAGATATCAATTAGGTCTAGCTGGTCCATTGTGTCATTTAAAGTTTGAGTTTCCTTGTTAATTTTCTGTTTAGTTGATCTATCCATAGTTGTGAGTGGGGTATTAAAGTCTCCCACTATTATTGTGTTACTATTAATTTCCTCTTTCATACTCGTTAGCATTTGCGAGGCTTAGTTTGTTTTCCCATTCACATATTGCTCTTGCTCCTTCCCTGTTTACTAATCTAGCCATGACTAATCATAGTTACACGCTTTATAAGTCTGCTGGCACTACCATGAAAACAGATGTCAGAAATAAAAATATGACTATAAAAATAGTTAAATAGTATAACTTTTACTCTGTAGGAAAATGTGACCAATAGTCTTACCCTATTAATACAAGCTAATTGTCTCATTATATTTTCCATTTTGACCTAAAATTTTGATGTCTATTTTTAATTATCTATCAAGTTTTTTTTTTAAAGAGAAAGGACTAAATGTAGACTTTTTAAAAAAAATCAAAATGCTCTGAATTTAGAGAGTTTTAAAATAATGATATATCTTATGTGAGTATTTACTGTACATTAGGTACAGTATTTCTTTGCATGGATCACTGAGGAAGGCTTTCTTATCTCTCCTTGCTATTCTTTGGAACTCTGCATTCAAATGGGTATATCTTTCCTTTTCTCTTTTGCCTTTTGCTTCTCTTCTTTTCACAGCGGTTTGTAAGGCCTGCTCAGACAACCATTTTGCCTTTTTGCATTTCTTTTTCTTGGGGATGGTCTTGATCCTGCCTCCCGTACAGTGTCATGAACCTCCATCCATAGTTCATCAGGCACTGTCTATCAGATCTAATCCCTTGAATCTATTTGTCATTTCCACTGTATAATCCTACAGGATTTGATTTAGGTCATACCTGAATGGTCTAGTGGTCTTCCCTACTTTCCTCAATTTAAGTCTGAATTTGGCAATAAGGAGTTCATGATCTGAGCCATAGTCAGCTCCTGGTCTTGTTTTTGCTGACTGTATAGAGCTTTTCCATCTTTGGCTGCAAAGAATATAATCAATCTGATTTCAGTGTTGACCATCTGGTGATGCCCATGTATAGAGTCTTGTCTTGTGTTGTTGGAAGAGGGTGTTTGCTGTGATCAGTGCGTTTTCTTGGTAAAACTCTGTTAGCCTTTGCCCTGCTTCATTCTGTACTCCAAGGCCAAATTTGCCTGTTACTCCAGGTTTGCCTTGGAAACGAACAGAGATCATTCTGTTGTTTTTGAGATTGCATTCAAATACTGTATTTCGGACTCTTTTGTTGACTGTGATGGCTACTCCATTTCTTTTAAGGAATTCTTGCCCATGGTAGTAGATATAATGGTCATCTGAGTTAAATTCACCTATTCCAGTCCATTTTAGTTCGCTGATTCCTAAAATGTTGACGTTCACTCTTGCCATCTCCTGTTTGACCACTTACCGTTTGCCTTAATTCATGGACCTGACATTCCAGGTTCCTATGCAATATTGCTCTTTACAGCATCAGACTTTGCTTCTATCACCAGTCACATCCACAACTGGGTGTTGTTTTTGCTTTGATTCCATCTCTTCATTCTTTCTGGAGTGGTGGATTACACTATTTAATCCTTACGAGACTCTACGAAGTAGGATGTGTTATAACTTTCATGCAGTAGGAAAGAAAACTGTAGCTTCAGAAAAGTGCATTACTTGCTCAGGTTTACACAGCTAGTAAATGGCAGAACTTCTGCACTCATTTCAGTTCTTTAAGCAGCTCCTACAGCGGGGTGTATTGAAAGATCTGGAGTGTTGGACTGTAAAAAAAGATAGGTCCAGTAGGGGGTGCTATTTGTATACACTAAAAAGAATTTCTGACAGTGTAAAATTACCCTTGCGTTGAAATGCCTTACCAGTCTTTCTGATTTAAAGGATGTGCTGGAGGCCAAAGTGTTTAATATGTTTTCGCTTTTGCTAGGTTTCTGGGACCTAACTTGTAATGGGAATTCCTAATAATGTACTTTCACAGCCATGAGAAATTTCACAGAAATAGCACCTGGTAAAACAGCATATATTAAGAAATTATGTTAGTGATTATCTTTCATGTTTTTCTTAAGAATAATTGCCTTGTTACAAACCCCAAGGCCAGATCCAGAAGAGAGTATGACTGGGATCATGACGGCATGGACCTTGGAACACCGGGTTGGCACCAGGCGTGAATACTGCATACTTGCTAATTGTTCCTAAGACTAGCCCAGAAGGGATCGGCCTGGGGTAAACACAAGGAGATCTGGACCATGTCAGAATAGGACATTTAGGAGTAGGTGATCAACACAGCATGTGTCTTGAGAAAGATAAGATCTGAGAAAGTCCTGTAGTCAGCAATTAGGAACAAAAGCTGGACTCAGAATGGACTCTGCATGTCAGTCCAACAGAGGCTCCAGGTCCCCTGACCCATTGCACCAGATTTCGTGTTCTGTCTTCATTCTCCTTGCTCGCTCCTGGACCATTAGGACAACAGTAACTAAATTCATGTGTTCTTATGCATGGGATGTGTTTCAATCAGTAATTGAAAAAATGTATTTCAATAGGTAATTATGTAGAATTCAATTGGCAATTATGTAGAATTCTTTTGGGCTCCAAAATCACTGCAGAAATTAAAAGCCATGAAATTAAAAGACTCTTGCTCCTTGCAAGGAATGATCAACCTAGACAGCATGTTAAAAAGCAGAGACATTACTTTGCCAACAAAGGTCTGTCTGGTCAAGACTATGGTTTTTCCGGTGGTCTTGTATGGATGTGAGAGTTGGAATATAAAGAAAACTGAGTGTCGAAGAATTGATGCTATTGAACTGTGTTGGAGAAGACTCTTGAGAGTCCTTTGGACTGCAATGAGATTCAACCAGTCTATCCTGAAGGAGATCAGTCCTGAATATTCATTGGAAGGACTGATGCTGAAGCTGAAACCCCAATACTTTGGCCACCCGGTGCGAAGAGTTGACTCATTGGAAAAGACCCTGATGCTGGGAAAGACTGAAGGGGAGGAGAAGGGGACAACAGAAGATGAGATGATTGGATCACTGACTTGATGGACATGAGTTTGAGTAAGCTCCAGGAGTTGGTGATGGACAGGAAAGCCTGGTGTCCTGCAGTCCATGGGGTCACAAAGAGTTGGACACGACTGAGTGACTAAACTGAACTGATGAAGAATTGCACAGTTTAAAAATAAATAGTACTCAATAAATATTTGTTTTCTTCTTCCACAGTTAAATAAATGAATAAGCATTGTCAAGAGCACTCCTTTCAAGGTGATCTAATTTTGGTTCTGAGAGATGTTTGGAGACTCTGTAAAACTATAATTGACATACTGTTTCCCAGTATGATTTATGGCCTAATTCCAAGGTGAGGAATGAGACCCCCTCTTCCTATTGACCTTGTTCTATATTATGGCCACAGAGCAGGTCTAGAATAGTCATGGTCAGAGAAGAAGAGTGAGGGATGAACAGTGAAAAAGATGTATGTGGAGATTCAGAAGCATAGTGGTCTACATGGAGGAAATTAGCTGCAAAATTCCAGACACAGCACGGCAGATGTGCTTGGATAGAGAGGCAGGTCTATACACACACTCAGGCAGAGTGAGAAAGGGAGACATATGGATGCTTTCATGGAGCAATATCCTTGTAATATGACTTTCATGATATCACTATTTAGACTTCTGAAGTTATTTGTACTTTGGAAACCACAGGCTTAAATGCTGGCGTTAAGAAGATCCCTGGATATATGTTTTGCAGATCCATGTCTTCACTCAGCCACTTATTAGTTCTGTTACCTTGGACTAGGGGCTTCCCAGGTGACTCAGTAGTAAAAAATCCACCTGCCAATGCAGGAGGTGCGGGCTCAATCCCCGGGTCGGGAAGATCTCCTGGAGAAGGAAATGGCAACCCACTCGGGTATTCTTGCCTGGGAAATCTCACGGACAGAGGAGCCTTGCAGGCTACAGTCCAGGGGGTCACAGAAGAGTCGGACACGGCTTAGCAACTAAACCACAAACAGCAACAACCTTGGAGTAATCAGCTGATATTTCCTTGTCTGTTTCTTGTTAAATTGTGTAGCACTGACTTCCCCATGAAGACAGAGCTTGCCATGGTAAGAAACTCAGCTACCATCATTACATTTGGCAGAGATTCAAAGGCAGGAAGGGGAATTTTTTTAAAAAATTAGAAAACGGGAGGGATTCAGACATACTCTTATTGGAGATTGTTGGCGTGGGAAAGGTGGAGGTGGGCTAATGAGAAGCAAGGCATCACATGTGCCTGGTTTGGGGATTATATTTGATTTTCCTTGTTGTTTCTGAGTTGGAACCAGGGCAAGAGTTAGAGAAGCTGGCACTTATTGACCAAGTCTTGGTCCTGAGTGTTCTAATCTGATTGTTGCAGAGGCTATGGGTCAGAGTTCTACTGTAGATGACTTGGCAATAATCTGTCTGTGTATTCAGTCTCTTGGTACAATGTGTTCAGCAGATGAGATTAGATTCAGGCTCCAGCTTGTTCCCATAGTTTGCCACATGGTTGCCTGGATAGTTCACCTTGCCCTGCTTCACCCTGGGTACCCAACTTTCCCAGTCAACTTCATGAGGAATGCTCAAGTGTCAGCTCTGCTTCACGGGAGAGAAAAGCATTTCCCAAAGTCATTTCTATTATATTCAGCAGAGCAGTTTTTCCACTATGAGTTCCTATATTAAGTGCTCTGCTTCCAATTCCAATGTATGTGTGGGGGTTTTCTTCCCACACCATTGAGCAGTTTTTGGAGACCAGCTCGGTTTCCTATAGTTGAACTTGATTCTGACACTATCTACCTAGAGATAGTATCAGGTTCTACAGGTTAAGGGCTTGGTCCTACAAGATTGCTTTCTCTTCAGATGTCCATCATGAGCCCAGGTTGTCACCTGTGCTTCTGAGAACCAGCTGTAGGTAGGAAGCTTCAATGAGCCCCTAACTGGGTTCAACAATTTGCTAAAATAATTAGTGCTTTTGTGAACTAGTTTGGCTCCCAGAACTCAGAGAAGCATTCTATTTATAGATTACTAGTTTATTATAAAAGGATGATATAATTTAGGAATAGCCAGATAGAAGAGATACACAGGGCAAGGTAGGTGGGAAGGGAATGGAATTTCTATGTCCTCTCAAGGGCACCATTCTCCCTGAATCTCTATGTGTTCACCAACTTGGAAACTCTCTGAACCTCATCCTTTTTGGTTTTTACAGAGGTTTCATTACATAGACATGATTGATTAAGTCACTAAGCATTGGTTATCGATTCAACCTCCAGCCTGCCTCTCCCCTCCCCACAGATCCAAGGGGTGGAAGGAAAGTTCCAATCCTCTAATCACATGGATGGTTCTTCTGGTGATTGGCCCCCATCTTTAGGTGTTTTCCGAGAGTCACCTCATTAACAAAAGATATCTTTATGTTCTCATCACTTAGGAGATTTCAAGAGTCTTAGGAGTTCTGTGCTGGAAATGAGGAGGAAGACCAAATATACAGTTGTTATTACATATCACAATATCACATATGTTAAGAAGTGAAATAGGTTAGAAGTGTTAGAAAATGGAACAAAAAAGAGGAGCTGGAAGAGCAGACCAGAGTGGAAGAGACACAAACTGCATCTCTTCTTACCTACACGACTCAATCCTGAGTCCGTAGGTTTTGAATTTCCTCCAGTGTGCAAACCATGGGCCTCTCTGTGAGGTGAAGTGTGCCATCTAAGCCCCTCAGTGAGATAATGTGAAGGCAACACCTTTTCTGGCTGAGTCACATTCTCAAATGTGTAACTGTGAGAGAGGATCCAGGGTTGGTATAGCTTGGTCAAAAACTGCTTTAGACACGGTGTTTGCCTTTGCTCCTCTTTTCCTGTCTTTTCTTTCTCCTATTATCTCTCTGTGAAAGACTTCTCAGCTCTGTCTTTTCCAATTGGATTTGGTTGACTCTTAGAAGAGGCAGCCATTTGCCTCTTTAAGCAGAGTTGTAAAGGTGTATGTGAGTGGAAGATGTTTTTCCTTTGGGTGCTGGAGGCTGGTTCCAAGAGTGGGTGGAGGTGGTTGTTTTCTGTGGAATAGATCTGATTGGGTTTGTTCTTATGTCAGCTGAAGACCCTGTTTGGTTGAAGAGTGTATTATAGGGGGATGGGCACTTCTATGCAGGTACATTCCTTTAGAAACACTCCAACCAAGTCGTTGACACCTCCCATCCTTTTATGGTCTTTATTAATAGACTTCTCATCTCCTTCTCGCTTTTCCCCAACTCTTAAAAAGAGAATTAAAGACCACTCAAAGTAATCCTAGGCTTTTGCTTTCTTTTTTATTTTTAATCAACTGATACCATAAGAGTGCCATTTTAATACAACCAAATCTTTCATGAAATATTGAATTTTATTTGAGATATATGAAAATAGGAAAGAGGTCTAATTTCTCAAAGTGGTGTCTGAGACAACTCTCTCTTCTAAAATGAACCTGGAACCTTCCAGCAGCCTTCAAATGCACAGAAATCTTGGTTATCTTTCTCTGGCATTAGAAGCAGGTGGAGCTGGGAGACACTCAGGAATACTAGTGGGCTCTCAAGCCAGCCAGGGAAGGGGAAGGGGTGGCTTTCATTGCTCAGATATAGATTATAGTCATGAAGGCAAAGTTGTTGCAGTGGGGGAACCAGATTGCTGTCCATCTACTCTGTGCATTTGATAGTTTATTTAGGTAATTTTTTATTTATAGGAAAATCAGGAAAATGGCCACAAGCAAAGCTAGAAAGCTGAAGAGTTTAAGTAAGCTTGCGAAGAGAGATGGGGATTCTTGTACAATTCGAGTTTTGGTGGCCTTGAATGTTCGGTCCCACTGGGTCATGATAGCATTTCGGGCTCCTTCCCATTTCCCTGGACCAGTCAAACGGAATTGGTATGGTGTGCATGGGCCAAAGAAGATGGCCAAAGCCAGGCGTGGATCCGTCAGGAGCAGAGAGAACAGGTTGGGCTTTGCATTGATAGCGGTCAGGAGTTCATCTACATATGTGATATAATCAGTTTGCAAAGCTTTGCAGTAACACAAGCCAAACCTTTATAAAAGGAAGATTGGGATAAAGAAGAAAACAAAAAGATTAAATAATGGTAACCTTAGAACAAGTAAAAGTGCCAGAAGTAAACAATGAGGCCACAAAATTTGAACTGGTTTCTGTATTCTTCCCTCCACGCCCATAGTTGTCAAATGGTCTCATGGTATTGTTTAAATACAAGATAGATCCTGTGAAAAAACACTCTGTACACATCGTTTGTCAAATGCTGATAATGAATCTAGTATTACTTTAGTTCTATTGTTAAATGATTAGCAATTTCTAGCAAAAAAGGTTTTATATAATTTTACTATTCTTATATCTTCCTAAAACTCAATTATTGCTTGATTTGTATAATGTGAAAAATCACAAAACTCAGTAGGGTGAAATTCTGTGTAATGCTGGTATTAATCTTTAATTAATTAATCCCTCGACTGACCAAAGTGACAAAAGCTGTTGCTTCATGTAGTTCTAATTAGTGATTTATGTTATGCTAGAATTGCATAATGGAGATCAAATCATATCCCAGGTTGAGAATGAAGAAGAGACACTGGAAGTGCTTTTATAATTTTGGGATTTAGGACTTTGACAAGGATAGTAAAACATTTGAAGTTTGGAAATATATATGAAGGAGAAAAGTGGTGTTTCTTAAAGGCAGTGATTTTAAGTCTTTTTTCTCGGTCACAAACCCCTTCTTTTTCCCAAGTGAAAACTATATGTCAAAGTCTGAAACATAAACAGTAAAACAGAGAAAATCAGAGGTGCTTTAGGATTAGGAGCTGGGGAGAGCAAGAGTCCTTCCCAGCTGGCCATCTGCCTTCCACTGTCCCTGGCCCTTTGTGGTAGCCAAAAAGCAGAGCGCAAGTGGAGACCTCTCTCTGGAGAAGGGCCGACAAACTTGTTCTGCAAAAGGCTAGATGCTAAATATTTAAGGTCTATGAGGGCCATGTTACAGTCTCTACCTCAGCTAGTCAACTTTACTGTCCTAATGCAAAAGCAGTCTTAACCAATACTTAAATTGAGTCTGCTCAGTCGCTCAGTTGTGTCTGACTCTTTGCAACCACATGGACTGTAGCCGCCAGGCTCCTCTGTCCATGGGATTTCCCAGACAAGAATTCTGGAGTGGGTGGCCATTTCCTTCTCCAGGGGGTCTTCGCCACCCAGGGATCAAACCTGTGTCTTCTGTATCTGCAGGCAGATTCTTTACCAGTGAGCCACCAGGGAAGCCCAAACTTGAGTGGGGCTGTGTGCTAATAAAGCTTTACTTATGGCCACAGTGATGTGAATTTTACAAAATTTGCACATATCATAAAATCTTCTTCTTTCTAGTGATTTAAAATAGGAAAATAGGTGGTTGGCAGATTTGGTCCATTGGCCCTGTTTTGACTCCTGTTCTAGAGTGGCCGTCTGAATAAAAACAGGAGAGCTGAACGTGGATTTGCTGAAATGAATGAATGAGCAGACCCTTTGGTGTCAGAGTGGATAAACACAACAGTTTGCCTTCTGATTATGGATAGAAGTATAGAGTAATATCTGGTAGATAAGGATTAATTACATTTGGTTTAGGATATAAACTCCACGTCTCCATGTCATGCTAGATGACCATGGTCTAAAGTGATGGTTTAGGATGTTAAAACCTCAGTTTCCTTTTCCTTTCTTTCCTTAAACAGGTTAGCTTAGTCTTTTTTTCCCCTCCTTTTGAGTCTTAGCTGCTTCTTTTTTCTCTAGTGTAACTCACACCATTCTTTGCTCTTGCTTTACCAGTTTTATTTTTTTTTTACTCTTTTTTTTTAAATTTTTTTTATTTATATTTATTTTTATTATTATTATTATTTTTTTCCAGTGGGTTTTGTCATACATTGATATGAATCAGCCATGGATTTACATGTATTCCCAATCCCGATCCCCCCTCCCACCTCCCTCTCCACCCGATTCCTCTGGGTCTTCCCAGTGCACCAGGCCGGAGCACTTGTCTCATGCATCCCACCTGGGCTGGTGATCTGTTTCACCATAGATAGTATACATGCTGTTCTTTTGAAATATCCCACCCTCACATTCTCCCACAAAGTTCAAAAGTCTGTTCTGTATTTCTGTGTCTCTTTTTCTGTTTTGCATATAGGGTTATCGTTATCACCTTTCTAAATTCCATATATATGTGTTAGTATGCTGTAATGTTCTTTATCTTTCTGGCTTACTTCACTCTGTATAATGGGCTCCAGCTTCATCCATCTCATTAGGACTGGTTCAAATGAATTCTTTTTAATGGCTGAGTAATATTCCATGGTGTATATGTACCACAGCTTCCTTATCCATTCATCTGCTGATGGGCATCTAGGTTGCTTCCATGTCCTGGCTATTATAAACAGTGCTGCGATGAACATTGGGGTGCACGTGTCTCTTTCAGATCTGGTTTCCTCAGCGTGTATGCCCAGAAGTGGGATTGCTGGGTCATATGGCAGTTCTATTTCCAGTTTTTTAAGAAATCTCCACACTGTTTTCCATAGCGGCTGTACTAGTTTGCATTCCCACCAACAGTGTAAGAGGGTTCCCTTTTCTCCACACCCTCTCCAGCATTTATTGCTTGTAGACTTTTGGATAGCAGCCATCCTGACTGGCGTGTAATGGTACCTCATTGTGGTTTTGATTTGCATTTCTCTAATAATGAGTGATGTTGAGCATCTTTTCATGTGTTTGTTAGCCATCTGTATGTCTTCTTTGGAGAAATGTCTGTTTAGTTCTTTGGCCCATTTTTTGATTGGGTCATTTATTTTTCTGGAATTGAGCTTCAGGAGTTGCTTGTATATTTTTGAGATTAATCCTTTGTCCGTTTCTTCATTTGCTATTATTTTCTCCCAATCTGAGGGCTGTCTTTTTCACCTTACTTATAGTTTCCTTTGTAGTGCAAAAGCTTTTAAGTTTCATTAGGTCCCATTTGTTTAGTTTTGCTTTTATTTCCAATATTCTGGGAGGTGGGTCATAGAGGATCTTGCTGTGATTTATGTCGGAGAGTGTTTTGCCTATGTTCTCCTCTAGGAGTTTTATAGTTTCTGGTCTTACATTTGCTTTACCAGTTTTAGTTGTGATTCAAAAAGAATGCATAGCACTTAACTTACCCACTGGGCTTGTTTTTTTTTCTTTCATTAACTTCCTCGATCATTATGCTTGATGGTGGTAACTTAATCACACCTATAAAGCAAACAAATAAACAAAAATGCAATGTAACTTCAGTGCTTACTTAGCAGGCAAAGATGCTTTACTACTGCACATCTTTTATTTCTACTACTGAGCAAATTATCTGTTCTTTTGGCAGAAATGTTAGCAGAGTAATGTTAACTCCTGGTGATTATGCCACCAGTTGAAGAGATAAGAATCAAATCCCCTCACTACTTATTTGATATTGCAGAACCTCACAACTGGCTTGACTGAATTTGTCATTCAATTGATTGAGCTTTTAAAGTGTTCAAATGTTCATTGAACCAGTTGATTCAGTCAGACTAGCAGCTGATATTTTTTGATTCATGATTTATCTTTTGTGCTTGTACTGGCACAAATTCATTATGATATTGTAATTCAGTGAACAATAGATGAATTTGCTTTAAAAAATTCTATTATTTTAGATGGGAGGTGGGAAAAGTCTCAAAATTTCCAGTATCTAAATTGACACGGTAAACTGAACACATATATCCTGTTATTTCTTTTTTTAAAATTAATTTATTTTAATTTGGCCACACCACGTGGCTTGTGAGATGTTAGTTCCCCAACCAGGGATTGAACCTGAGCCCTCCACTGTGAAATGAGGAGTCGTAACCCCTGGACTGCCAGGGAATTCCCATGTTCTCCTATTTCTTATACACTTACCTTTCAGGACCCGAACAGCCCATCGAGCTTGTGTATCCCCTGTGGGTAGTATGGAGCCCAAGGGTTTGATGAGACCAATGACAGCCAGGGTTGGCTTTGGTAGATGTGCAGGAAAGATGTACTTGTATAGCGATGCCTGGCCATCTTCGACTTTCACTACAGTCTCGTCAAGGAAGGGGAAATCAAAAGTGTATCCAGTGGCAAAAACAATGATATCGACGGGCTCTTCCTTTGGGGTGTTGTTAAATACGACAGAGTTTTCCTTCACTTCCTTAACGCTTGTCTTGATGAGTACTTTCCCAGTGATGATACGGCCTGGGAGCTCGTCATTTAGCACAGGCTCTCTTAGTTGTACCCTAGACATTAACATGGATAAGGAAGAGATCTGCCAGGAACTGATGCAGTCAGCCCGCCCTCCTCCTCCCCTTCTCCTCTTCATTTTGCGACTTGCCCCTCAGCTAGGCAGGAGGTGACAGTACTGTGGGAAGTTACCTTTGTGGGAGTGGCTTCATGAATGACCAAGAAGGATGATGGAACCATGCTTACCATTTACAAGAATTTAGAAGCCTGGGGAGAAGGAGGTCAGAATTTTCTCTAGCTCTACTTCTCCTGCTGAATTCTAGCATTCAGTTATCCCTGTCATTTTAGAGATAGCTGAATGCTGAAGGACCACAAGGGAAACCAGGGACTTCTCTATGTGCTGAGAAATGCTAGAAACTCTTTCCTCCTCAGAAGCAATTGTATAAGGAAAGTATGCATGTGTTTAAAAGGAACAAGGGCAGAATTAGCTTTTTCTGGCTATGCCTTTGGAATCACCCTTTTCTGGCTGTGTCTTTGGAATCACAAAGCAAATGCTTTGCTGGATGATTTTAAGTAAGCTGAGTCATTTTGGGCTTATGGTGAATGCACAGAAACAGACAATGTGATCAAATGGAGGGAGCTCTGGAGCAGGAGGTAGTAAGGGTGGCTTTGTGTCCAAATGTTTATACTTAACAGAGCTTGGGAAAACCATTTCATCTTTGTAGGCTTTCCTTTATTCACCTGTAAAATAGGGATACTAATACTTGCCATCCTTGTTAGTTGATTGGGTTGGATGAAGAACATATGAAATAGTATATTTCTAAGAACTTTGGAAATGAAAAAGGATTGGCTAAATCTAACAGGGAAGATATTACAATTCCTCAGGCTTCTTTTACATTTTCTAGGCTTTGTGGGATTAAATAAAGTCTTTTGAGTGGCCATTCAGGCTAAATCAAGCTTATGGTAGGAAAGGCTCTGGTGAAAAGTTTAAAACTCCTAGGGGACCTGAAGTTAGGTAACAGAAGAGGGTAGGTAAGAAAGGAAAAAAATGGAGACAATAGCAGGACTAGAAGAGCAGGGAGAGAGGAAGGTGTATGAGAGAAGGATGAAGAGACCCAGAGGAATGAAGTACATGTAGTAGGAAGGGGGCTGTCTCCCAACCCTGGTGGCTTGGGTGCCATGTGATCAATCCTGGTCCAGAGTGGAATCTGGGGGAAGATCAGACAGGATCTCCAGGCTGTGGTGCTACCCTGGCAATGGAATATCATTGTACAGAGTCAATGAATGAGGAAGTAAAATAAAACCACTGGTACTTGTTAATGGGCTAAGTAATGGGTTGTAACTGAAAGGATAAGACTGAAATCAAGGTCATCGGAAGAAGGCACTGTTTTTTGAAAGATGGTGAAGGATTAAATTTTTCCCACACTGTGAAACAGGCAAATGTGTTGTTTTTGTTGGAAGAGTCATAGACAAATAATTCTCTTTTGATTGCTGCAACTAAGGTTTATGTAACTTGCCAAGGTCACAGAGTCTGCTTGGTACTAGATTAACTTGGGCAAGTGACTGAATTTCCCTGTCTTAGTATACCCACTCTGAAAGGGAGGTTATATGGTTTACTTTAAAGGGTTGTTGACAGTTATGTATCACATAATTCTACTTACCAAGCACTGAAAACAGTTAGCCATTATGACTAAGTAATTTATATGAAGTTTTCCTTCATACTCAGTCTTGTTGCTGTATTATGGCTGCTGGAAGGACCAATGCCCCTTCTCCCTAACAGCCTTCTGCAGCCCCTCTGCATTTACCTGTCTTCTGGTATTAAGCCATAATTTGCATGATTGAACCAGCTGTTCATCCTTTTCGCTATCAACCAATTCACAATTGGAGTTGGAAGAGAATTTCTGAATGTGTTCTGAAATCGTGTCATGAAAACCATGTCCCATGGGTACCCTGAGTCAAAGACACGGCTGATCGCCCATGCCCCTCCGGTGGTGCTGAGGAACACCTAGAAGCAATCAGAGAGGTCACTCACTTTGACACAGTGAACAGGGCTGGTTCTGTCAGAGATTATTTTCATGAGTTGAAAGGCACCAAATAGCCAGCCACCCCCAAAATACCTCCCTGACAAGATAGTTTTGGCTTCTCTAACTCCTACTTTATTCTTTTGAGATAATGGTTTGAGTATCTAGAGTATTAAAATGCCTTAGCACATATTATTGAGCACTTTTTATCTGCCAGGCTCAGTGCTAGACACCATGGTGAATTATATATTGTGGTTGGCCATAGGAACTTAGAATCTCATGTGAGAAGATAGTGAATAGGTGATAACAACTTTGTATGCTAGTGACTATAGGCAAGAGTAGGGCAAGGATGCAACTGAAAGTTGTCTGCAGGGACTTCCCTGGTGGTCCAGTGGTTAAGACTCTGCCTTCCTGGATCAAACCCATGCAGGAAGCACAAGTTTTATCCAGGGAACTAAGATTCCACACGCTGTGCAGTGCAGTTAGAAAAAATAAAAAAGATGTCTGCAAAGGGTTTCAACATAAAGCATTGTTAGAACTGATAGTAAAATTCAGTAATAAAACTAGTTTTGGTGGATTTTTAAAAAACAGATTATTTGACTAGTTGAGTTTACCAGCTGACCTAGTTCATTAAGCTAATAGTTACTTTGGAACCTATACAACAAAGAGTTGTCTGTATAACTTTTTAAAATTGAAAAATTTAGTCAACCGATCTGTTGCTTTGCAAATACAAAACAACTGGTTTAATGCCCGTTTTCTCTTCCAATAAACTGGGGCATGGTGGCCATAGCTGCAGTGTTACTGCCTTTATGATACATTTTGATTGACCTTATAATACTGGAGTAGGTAGCCACTCCCTTCTCCAGGGGATCTTCCCCACCCAGAGATAGAACCTGGATCTCCTGCATTGCAGGCAGATTCTTTAGCATCTGAGCTACCAAGGAAGCCTCATAATATGATGGAGCCTTATGGTGGCAAGAACTATAAGCACATCAGTAATTCTGACATTAGACATATTTGCACCTGCCTTTCTTCATCATGATGAAGAATCAGTTATGATATTTTGGTAGAAATGAATTATATTCTGAAACAAGGGAAGTTTCTTTGTCAATATAGAAATGGTGTGTGCCAAAGCATGTTTTCAGATTGAAGAAATTTCCAGTGGTTAGAGAAATAGAAGTAGTAATATGTGACTCACATGTGTTGGTCATTGTGAATGGGCCTATGCTGATTTTTGCTTCAGAACCTCCTTTTCCTTCCTTCGGGATAACTCTACCAAATTGCTAAGTCTCTCCAAATCAGTCGATCAATCATCAAGTTCCTTCCTTAAAGTTCCAGAAAGGAACACACTCCCAATTCTTTTTCCTCATACCTATTTTCATTCTTGCAATTATTGATCTAATTCTTTACACTTATTTACATGACATCTGTTTTCCCCATGACTATACCATCTATGACAGCAGGAATCCTGTTTGATTATTCTGTTCTCCCGTGTATCCTCCATGCCTGGCACAACATTTGGTATAGCAGAATTCAACAACTAATATTGATTGGTTACCTGAATGGCTTTCAATGAGTTCATAGCATAGTTGGAAAGAAAATACACACTATAAATAATACATACTATATATTTTGCCTGTATATAAAAGACAATTGCCCTGCCGCGCTAAGTGGCTTTAGTCATGTCCAACTCTGTGTGACCCTGTGGACTGTAGCCCGCCAGACTCCTCCATCCATGGCGATTCTCCAGGGAAGAATACTGGAGTGGGTTGCCATGCCCTCCTCCAGGGGATTTTCCCGACTCAGGGATTGAACCTGAGTTTCATAAGTCTTTTGCATTTGGCAGGCAGGTTCTTTACCTCTAGCGCCAACTGAGAAATCTCAAAAAATGAGCAATACCAAGAATTCAAAGTGCCATCCAAGGAGTGTAAATTTCAGTTATTACATCAATTCATACTGGAGAGATGATTTTGTGTTGGGTAGAGGTGTCTGGGAATGTAAATGTAAGTTGTCATAAAAGAGAAAAGGGCACTGCAGAAGGGAGGGCTATGGTGTGAGTGAAGGGGAAAATTGAGGCTTGGGGGTGGGAAAGGTCACAGAGTAGACCAGTCGGCATTCAGTTGCTGATCATGTGGGAAAGCAGTGCAGGATAAAGTTAAAATGGCAGATCTGGACCAGGTGATGGAGAGCCCTGTAATTAATGATTTTTTTCTTTTTTTAGGTAGGGAGGAGTTGTTAGTTTTTTAACGTGAGTGTCATAAGGAGAGCAGGCTTTTCAGAGGATTTGTTTCTTGGTGGTTGGGGGTCTGGATGGATTGTTGTGTGTATGGGGCTGGTCTGGGGCAGGAGTCCAGGCACTTAAGGTAGGATTAGGAGCAGGGGCTTTGAATGGAAGAGACTTGGGTTTGAGGACTGGCTCTACCAGCTGCTGGTGGTGTGCCTTTAGGCAGCTTGTTTAACTCTAGGTTTCAGTTGCTTCACTGGTGGTTAGGGAGTCTTGTACCTACTTCATGGCTTGTTTTGATGATTGGCTGAGGTCATGCAGTAAAGCCTTTAGTGCTGTTCTTGGTACAGAGTAAGCAAGCCCCAGTAATAGTAACTCTTCCCATAATTGTGAGAAGGAAAGTGTAACAGATTCCACGTGAGGTGGTATGGACCTGATGAGGATGGTGGCAATCAATAAGGAAAGGAAGGAGCAAATGGGAGATCTTAGTAAGAAAAAATTAGCCAGAATTTTCTGACTAATGGGACTGAGTAAGAAACAGATTCTTCCTGTAACTCATTTTGGCTGGGAAAATAGCAAAAATAAGAAGTCAGAGAACCCAAATTTTTGAGGAAAAATGATACAATATGACACCTGGAATTTATAGTAACATTTATGAACATTCAAGAAAAAAGTACCTAAAAAATCTGTTTGTGTGTGTGTGTTTTAGGAATTTTTTCCTTTCATTATCTATCATGGTGTCAGACACAGTTTGCTTGAGGCATGCATCTTAAGATAAAGCTCCTCATTAGGTAACACCAAGAACCATACCTTCTTTGCCAGGTGGCTGGCCTCCACAGCAATGTCTGTGCCAGAATTTCCCATTCCAATAACAAGAACGCTCTTGTCCCTAAATATATCTGGATGTTTATACTCTCGGCTGTGGAAATACTGGCCTTTAAAAGTATTTATACCTATAGAAAAAAAAAAGGAAGTCAGATAGAAAATTTACAAGATCTGTGAATGAAACACACACATTATTCAGCTAATAACATCCTTTTGATGGGTGATTTAGGTTGTTTTAATAGCATACTCAATTTTAAGAAAATCTGAAACACGGATACATAATTATGCAAGATACAGAAATTGGTGAGTGATTATTTATTTAATAGAGATACTTACTCCATCTCACTAGATGGACCTCTAGTTTTACTTATTAGATGATTACTAAGTTAAAATATCATGGCACTATAAAAAAACCCACCCCCCCCCCCAACCCACTGGGGATTTCAAAGTTTTTGAGCATGAGCCACCCATCCTTCCTTTGCCCTGCAGTAAACCATTTTCTGCTAAAAACAACAACAACAAAAAAAAAACAAAAACAAAAAAAAAAAAAAAAGAAGGAAAGAAAGAAAAAAAAAGCATGGCATTAAGACTTATTAAGCTGAAGTATAAGAAGTCCTTACTTTTTAAAATTTGATAGAAATGAATGGGACAGAAATACTCTATTTGCTAATATTTGATTATTTAGAAGTTTTCATAAGCAAGGAGAAAGAGCAGAGAAGTTAAAGTGAACTATGAGTCAGTGCTTCCACTCTATTCAGCAAACTTTTTGGACCCCTCTTATGTGCCAGACACTGTGCTAGATGATATGGGAAATAAGAAATAAAAATATGGGACTTTCCTGGTGATCCAGTGGTTAAGAATCTGGCTTCCAATGCAGGGGATGCAGGTTCACATCCCTGGTCAGGGAACTAAGATCCCACATGCTGCAGGGTCACTAAGCCTGTGTGACACAAGAGAAACTTGAGTGCCACAGCAAAGACCCAGTGCAACAAAAATTTTTTTAAAAAAGGAAATAAAAGTATGGTCCCTATTTGAAAGATCCTTGTGTGTTCGCCTTGGTGACTGATGGTAACTCAGGCTAGGTTTGCTGAGCCAGCCAGAGTTGGCTCAGAGAAAAAGGAGATATGTTAGTTATACTGGGATCAGAGCTATTTGAATTAGATAAGACATCTCAGTTGATGCCAAATCTCACTGAAACATCAAATGCTTGTGGAGGGTTTTGGAAAATACTCTTAGGTTGCATAAAACGATCAAAAGCAATCCTGTACAAAGAACATTTTTTTTTTTTTTTTAAAGAAAATATCACAGTACATCTAGATTCTCAGTGAATTCTCAGGATATGGATGCTGTGGCACATTAGTGGCACATTACTGGGCCTTAACCAAGGCCCAGTAACTCTTTATTTCACCTTAAATCTTTAGAAATCTAACACGAATCTCAGTTAAAACCCAACCACAATCTAGATCATAAAGTTTAGCAATAATGCAATCAAATTCAAATATTGACTTAGCTCAATATTTGACCCAATATGGATCCGAGAACTGCCAGGAATGGAGGGCTGGACAAGTTTAATGAGAATAATAGCATTATCTATGAATGTTAGATTATCTTAGATTATCTCTGGATCAGGCTCTTTTGGATCACAAGTGGACAAATATGAGACTCTGTGGCTTGAGTCTTCTCTCAGACTAATACTTTCCCCACTTATATTATAGGAGAACAGAGCAAGAACTTTTGTTAGGTGAAGTGGCTGTGTTAGTAAACAGCTGAATGTATATGGTTTCTGAATTAATAAAATAAGTTACTTTGGGAAGTTATATATTTATTCCAACTGTAATACCTATTATATTTACTAAGACTTTTTGGAACACTTTCTTCTTGAATTGCCTCCAGAACTCATGACATGGTTTTTTGAATAGCTTAAATGAGTTTAATTTTTGTGATGATTAACACCTACTCCAGGGTGTGTGTAAGTCTGCTATGGGGCAGAGAGAGAGATGATGAGGTTTGGAGGACTCCATTTCAAGTCTAAAGTCATGAAATTTTAGTGCTCAAAGGCTCCTTAACAATAATTCAGCCATGGATTTGAAATAACCAATTGGTAGTGGCTGGTAATATGGATATTGAGAAGGATGGCAAATACTGTAGAGTTCTGTTTGCTTGATTTGTGATATATAATGTTGGGTAAGATAGGTAAAACCCCTCAGTTTCTAGGAAGGAAAACAGAGGCTTAGAAAGGTTAAGTGTAAAGCCCAAGATTATATAGCTTTTTTTCCTTTTTTAAACATCTGATGGGTAATGGGTTGGTGTCCTAACAAGGTTTAGGAGGGAGCACATGTCATGCAACAACATGAACACCCAATCATCATGCCCATGAACTACTAAAGGATCATAGCTTCTTAATTGTATAACCGGGAATCTATACCTCCTGGGTCCCAAGCTCTTCTTATTTAAACTGAACACATTGGCTCCATTGCTTTCAAGCTATGCTTTATCCTAATCTGACCTGACTTGAGTAACATCTGCAGGGCAGGTCCAGGACCATTTCAAGTACATGAATTTGTTGTAAAGTGAGTATTGCTGTTACTACAGGCCATATGTAGACTGGGATCACTCCACTGGACCCCTATAAAACTCATTTCATTCCTTTCACGCAGGCTATGTGTTGTCTTATCCACTTCTGTATTCTTAGCAATAAACACAGTGTACTCTCTATGTCAGGAAATTCTCTGGATTCTTGGAGTGATCCAGTACCAGGCACTCCTATTGGGAGTTGGAGTAACTTGCCTACTCAGGGGTTTTCTCTGTAGGCAAGAAATGGGTAAGGTGGAAAGAATTCATAGTCGAATGCATTCAAGCAGAGGCTGTTGAGTCTTTCTCAGGGATGCTGAAGAGTTTCCTGTATCAGGAAGAAGGCTGAACTGCGTTCCAATTCAATGATTATAGTCTATGACAGTTTTCAGGGTGTGTTTTATCTTAACGTGGCCTGACTTCAGTAACCGCTGGGAGCAGACCAAGTATCATTGGAGGTAGATGAATTAATTGTGAACTGAGCCTTGTGATCACTGTGTCATATTTAGATGATTCGGATTAAAATTTGCTTAAGTTTGAACCTTTTGAATCCTGTGCTGCAGATTAAATAAACCAAGCCACTGGATTTTCTATTCCCTCTGAGTTGTAATCCAATTGAAGTTTGACATAAATGAATCATGGTTGCAAAAGCCAGATGAAGAAACTGAGGCCCAAAGATATCTTAATTTGTCTCCCAAGACTCATGCCCCTAGTGACTGTTACCCAGTGCCATAAACCTTTGATCTAGGTAACTGCTGTGACCCATAGACACAAACAAATGAAAATCAAGTTATTTTTTCCTTTATTCACAGATTGATGCTTGTGACCTCTCCTCTCACCTTTGTCAATGCACTACTGCTGTGTCTAGCAAACGGTCTAGGCCTCCCGTGTCTTAGAAGGTTTTCTGGTGCTGCCAGTCACTTAGAGATGGACATTGAACTTCAGTGAAGCATGAAACTGCTTCATAGTTATTCATTCTACTCTTTGGTACTCAAAACTTGTTTGAAACTGATGAAAGCCAGAATCTGGCCAAATAGCGCTGGTCAAGGGAAAAAACCCTCTTACCTCACTACTTTAACTATTTAATGGAGGAGATCAATAGGAATTTATTTCCAAAACAATCCAGTATCAGGGTGGCTCACATAAGACAAATTAAAGTCAGTTGTAGAAAGGGCTATACCTGGAAAGGAGTCCAGTGGTAAATACGGATTAGTAAGAAAACCAGTGCAGACCATGACAGCATCAAAGATGGCTGACTCTTGCTTCCCTTCGCGCAGAGTGACTACCTCCCACTGGCCTGTGGCAGTAAAATCTGGGCGTTTTCTTACACTGTAGACTTTTGTCTGAAAAGAGAATCATAGACATGGTTAATAGTTTTCAAGATTCCAGAAAGGGCTTGCTGGCTGACATGCCAATTATTTCAAATGTTCTTGAGCACAGACTAAATATAATAAGCATAACCCTAGACACTGAATTGGGCTCTCAGGTTAATCACAATTTTCTGGATGGAAGTATTCTAAACTTAGAGTTGTATAGGGGTATTGAAGAGAGGTGGTCAGGTCCAAAAATTTTAAGTGATTTGCTCCAAGTCTCACAATGTGTGATAGAACCAAGACTATAACACAGGTCTTTCTGTGTTTTTAAAGTTCTTTTTCTGCCGTATCTAGTTCTTACAGAAACAACTCTGTTTTTTCAACTTTAAACTTTTTATTTTGTATTGGAGTATAGCCAATTAAAAATGGCGTGTTAGTTTCAGGTGAACAGCAAAGGGACTCAAGAGACAGTTCTTTTCAACCGTTCCTTTAAGAGAGACATGGATAGTATATAATTGAAAATATAAATCTGGTCACAAGTATCTTAGCTTATGAAAGGCCTTATAGGCTATGGTACTGAAGTTTGCCCAGACTGAGGGAACTATGGAAGAGTGCTCATTTTATGGGTGAATTTCTGTGGAGTTGTCTGAATTTCAATACAGTTGATTGTTGAACAACATGGGTTTGAACTGTGCAGGTCCACTTATATGTGGATTTTTAAAAAACAGTAAATATTACAGTAAACAGGATTCATAAGTGTTTGGATCCATGGATGTGGAACTGTGGATGCAGAGACAGCACAAAAATGGAGGAAATGGGAGATTTCCATTGTGCAGAGTTGGCACCTCTAATCACCCATGTTGCTCCAGGGTCAACTGTAGTCTATTTTTGTTCTCTTCGAGTACATGTATGTCCATGGGTACTAGGTTCTGATTCAGAAAATATATAAAAGAAATTTACAAGTCAAATTTAAAAGCATAAAAGAGACTTTGCTGCCTCATTTTCCTCTTCAGGTTTCAAAGAGGACAGGCTTCTCAAGTCCCACTTAATGGTTCACTGTCTAGTTTATCATACTTGAAGTGCTTGTTGGGGTCTACATTTGTATTAGCAATCGTCTTTTTAAAGCACAAATTTTCAGCTAATTAAAAGATCATTCAAAATAAAATTTATTTTTATCTTGAAAATGCTGAATTTATCATTGAAAACTTGGAAATGTATAGAGAGGAAGGCAAAACAAAACCTCTCACAGACAGCTGCTTGCGTGTACTTTCTTAAAACTTTGGTGAACATCCAGTTTTATATGTTTTTAAGTTATTTTAAAACAGGCTTGGAAAGCATGTAGCAAAGGAAATGCTTCAGGTTCAGAAATTCTGATACATTAAAGAATATTTTTGTGGAGTATATCCATTGATTATGGTAGTTTTATTTTTACTCTATCCCATGGAAGATAAGGAAGTGGGATGAAATAGTCTTTGGACAACTTGAGTACTTTTAATTTTCTCCAGTTTTATTGAGATATAATTGACATATAACAGTGTATAAGTTTAAAGTGTACAACCTAATGATTTAGACATGTGTGCATATTATAACATGATTACCACAATAAGTTTAGTTAACATTTATCACCCCACATAGTTACAATTTTTTTCTTCTGATAAGAACTTTCATGATCTATTCTCTTAGCAACTTTCAAATATACAGTATGGAATAATTACCAATAGTGAAGTCACTCAGTCGTGTCCAACTTTTTGAGACCCCATGGACTATAGCCTACCAGGCTCCTCCATCCATGGGATTCTCCAGGCAAGAATACTGGAGTGGGTTGCCATTTCCTTCTCCAGGGGATCTTCCTGACCGAGGGATGGAACCTGGGTCTCCCGCATTGCAGGCAGACACTTTAACCTCTGAGCCACCAGGGAAGCCCTATAATTACCGATACATTTCCAGAATTGATTTACACAATATAGAATGTATCTCCAGAACGAATTTGTCTTATAACTGGAAGTTTATACCTTTTGAACACCTTCCCTTATTCCCTAGCCTACTTCTGACAGCCATCAGTACGTTCTCTATTTCTGTGAGTTTGGGTTTTTGTTTGTTTGTTTGTTTTGGCCATGCTTCAGGGGCATGAAGAATCTTTAACTTCCCAACTGAGGACTGAATGCATGCCCCCTGCATTGGGAGTTCAGAGTCTTAACTCCTGGACTGCCAGGGAAGGTCCCTTTTTATTTTTTGGATTCTACATATAAATGAGATCATACAAATTTGTCTTTCTCTGAGTTATTTCATTTAGTATAATGCCCTTAAGTTTCATCCATGTGTTTGCAAGTGACAGAATTTTTTTTTTTACCATAGCTGAACAATATTCCATTGTCTGTCTATTTGCCTATTAATCATCTATCACATTTCTTTATCCACTTATCCATCAATGGACACAAGTTATTTCTATAGTTTGGCCTTTGTAAATAATGCTGTAATGAATATGGAGATACAGATATCTCTTCAAGATAGTGATTTCATTTTGATCAGGCATACTTTAAAGGTTGTGAATGTGAATCTTACATGCTACTTGTTTTGGTCAATCTTTCCACTCATGTTAATTTTTCTGTGTAATTCTCCATGAATTCCTAACCATCCCTACCTCTTATAGGGAGGGCAATAGGAGAAGAGAATCACATGAATTTTCATGTGTTTCTTGCAGAGAAAGGAAGAAAGAAAGAGGATATATTTATTTGCTTCTGTCTTTCTACCTACCTCCTGTCTCTTCCCCTAAAATGGGAAAGGAGGTGGGTATGGTCAATGAGAAGAACAATGTCAAAGATTTTTCTAATTCCAAAGATATCTAGAAAAGTTTTCCTTCACACAGTGAGATTCTCTTGTGTATGAGCCAGTGCACACATCCATTTCTATAAACGGACAGTAAAAAGGGAGAACCTAGGAGCTGGTAGGAAGTTCTCAATGTCCCTGTGTATAGGTATTTGGCCCAAACTGAAAATGCAGTTTGATATTTTTAAGGTCCACTTGGATACTTGGATGGAAGCATTGCAAACTAAAAAAAATTCTACACATGAATCCTTAGACCAAATATTCACTTCTACCTCCAGATTTACTTAGGGTGATTGTAAGTAAAAGGGGAAAAAGAATCCAACGAGGTGTCATTGGTCTTGCCAGTTCATTCTCTCATTTATAGAGCCCCAGGTAGAGAGAGATGACACAAAATAGGTAGGAAATATTTCCTGACTGCTAACTGATGTTTTGTGCCTTTCTTACCTTGAATTGAATGCATTCCAGGAGGTTGAACCGGTTTGCATACATTTTGAGATAATCCAGGAATTGAGAATTTGGCACGTAATTTGGATAATCTTCTGGGAATGGAAAGTCCGGATAACAAGACATCTCCTTGCAGCTGTTGGAAACCACAGACTTATAGAGGCTGGCTCTGCCTTCTTCAACATGTTCCTATACAAGCAGTGCATGAAAATGAGTATGTATGCATGTGTGCATATTGCGTGCACACACATGAAATGAATACTAATTTTTAGACATTTGAAACATTGACTAAGATTAAGGTGACCGAGACAATTTATGTATGCGACCTTCTACTTCCTAATGGGATTTGGTATCCTGCACTTAACTTGAAAAATGATGAATATCATGATCAGAATTACAATTTCATCATTATGTGCTAACAAACATAGGATAAACTTACCTGTCTAGATTTACACAGTATCACTGCAAAATAAAGGAGAATATGGAAATACACCAGACTCAGAAAGTAGTTTCTAGATGATGAACGGTTGGTAGGTATGTTGATTTCATGAGGTATTGGCAAAAGGATTATGGAGAAAGGGCATTCAGATTATGAAGGATTTTGTACCTAAAATTAAGGAATTTGAATTTTGTAGAGATTGATTTGTATTAAATTTTGGAAAGATAATTCTGGTTTTACAAAAGATAAAGGGATCCGGAAAGGAAGGGAATGAGGCTAGTTGAGAACTTGAAACACAAATCCACACAATTGCCAATGAGAACCTGAGCACAAGCAATGGCAGCTGAAACTGAAAGAGGTGGGATTTGTTAGGTAGCAGAAAGCTAGAACGCACAGGATTGTGAAACTGATTAGATTTAAGGTTTGGGAGAAGAAGCAGGTCGAGGGTTTCCAGACTGGACAACTGCAAATGGTAAAATGCTAAAAAATTTCCCATCCAGGTTTGAACTTAAATAACTAGCAAATAACAACATCTCAGACAACTAATACTACAAGGCTGAATAGTGGGCAGTTTTAGTTACTCAGGTATATACATTGTCTGTTTTTTGGATGTGTTATAAAGGATTGTTCTAATTTCAGTGGGAAAGTTCTTAGCATTTTAATATTATTTGTTATCTTGGATATGTATAGTTCCTTTTTCCTGTGGAATAAAAGTTATTTTTATGAACAAGTAGAAATGTGAACATAAACCTCACATATGGAGAGGACGTACTTTGTTCTCTCAAAAGGTGTGAATCTAACAGAAAATAAAATTATAACATATCTTTGTAGTTTGAATTAATGATACAGATCTCATCAACTGATGAGTTCTCCTTATCTTGCTTATTTGTGGCTCCACATCTGATAGTCTCATTTATCGAGAACATATCTAGAAAACTAGAATCTAAATGGCTTCTGAGAAAGATGACTATTTAAATCCTGATCTTTTATTCTGTAGGAAGATCTAAAGCAGTGCTGTTCAAAGAGCCAGACTGGTATGAGCTCTTTGCTACCAGTTTATGACAATGTAAGTACAGAAGTTGAGGGTAAGCGTCTTAAAACTTTTATAGCAATAATTCGACTTTGTTCAGTATTCATGCATGTGGACTCTTTAGTGATGAACGGGATCCATCTTGGCTTTGTCTAAGTCATGTGATGAGTTGTGTGGGATTTGAACTGTGTAGTAGTCATGTGAGTAGGACTCCATTACAGTGTGTGACATTTCAAGGTTAGTTTGAAAATTGTTACCCAAAGTGCATAAAAGCTATAAGCTATTTTATTTGGAATATAATTGATATTTGATTATAACTTTATAGAATAAATGGTCAGAAATGACTACTACTGATAAAGGACTGAAGATAAGTTTTAAAAATACAGCGCCACTTGCTTCATTTTGGATAGCAGTTAAAAAAAACGAATATCCTGAGCTTGCTGAGGTTGCTTTGAATTTTCTTCTTCCATTCCATTCTTATATTCTGTGAGCCTCATTTCTCTATGTGTGCTGTTAAACAAAACTTAGAAACGGTTTAGATATATGTTATGTCTTGGGAGGAGTGTTGTCGCCCATCCAATCTAGATTAGATAAAATGACAAACAAGAAGCAAGCTTAATTACCACATTATAAGCCTTAAGTGTTAATATGTACAATGCATAGAGAAAGTGTGCCTATAAGTGTTTTATGGAGAAATGGTATTTCACACATAATGTTTTGTTCAGCAAAAGTTACACTAGTGATTCTCTACAGTAATTGCTTTGTACAGACTTTCAAAGAAATTTGAATTTATGTTTTGTTTCATTTTCACCTTATTATAGCTCTTTTTATTGTATGTCACAAATATCATTGTCTATACTTCCTTGGAAATTAAAACAAACAAACCTGATTCTTTTCCACAGCTCGAGAATCACAGCTCTCTAGATTAGTGCTTTTAAATCTTATTAAGAATTGCTTGGGGAATCTTACTAATGTGTAGATGTTGACTTAGTAGGTCTGGGTGAGCCTGAGATTCTGTGTTTCTAACAAGTTCACATGCAGATGCTACTGGTCATGGACCATGCTTTGAGTAACAAGACTTTACAGCAGTCCTACCTGATAGGAGTGAGACGTAGCCCACACATGCACTTTAAAAATTTCCAATAGCCACTTTAAAAAAGGTAAAGAGGATACTCAATGATTCCAACATTTTATAATTTCAATATGTAATCAATCAAAATTATTAGTGAAGTATGAACTTTTTTTTCTCATATTAAGTGTTTTAAGTCTAGTGTATATTTTACAAATCTGAATCCAAATGCTACATTTTCACTGGAAAAAGTGGATTTGCATGCCAAAATTGTTAACAAATGTGTAAAAAACTGAATTGGGTATTGGTTTTAAAATTAAAATTAATCAAAATGAAATGAAATAAAAAATTCAGTTCCTTAGTCAAATCGACTCCATTCCACAGTTACATATGGCTGATGGCTAGCTTACTGGACAGCACAGCTCTAGACCATCCTTAAACTTGAAACCAGGTATTAGAACTAAATTTAGTGTTGGTTTGATGTTGTTAAATATGATCAAGTTTCTTCTGGGTTATAGGAATGAAGAGAATGCGAATAGCTCTAAAGAGCTGTAATATTGAGAAGTGAGAGCAAACAGCAAGGGAAACAACTACAGTGTAAGGAGAAAAACATCAGTTATAAACATTTTGGGATCAGTTAGTGTGTGACCAAAGCTCATTCACTTTTCTCTGGCATCTGAGAGCATCATGTTGTAAATAATACTTTGTTAATACTGATGATTTCTAGTTAGCAATAATAAAAGGATAAATTTGGAATATACACTGTTAAAGGGTAGAGATGCGTATAATATCATGTTGTAAAGACTTGCATAAAAATAGTTCAAGAAACTTTAAAGCATTTAGTAATGGCATGTTTAAAAATCAAAGAGCAGTGGAGACTCACTGAAATTGGATAAGTCATGAAGCCATGGAGACCGTAAAACAATTGAACCCACAAACAAAAATAGAAAATAAAAAACCCAAAACCAACTTTGTTTTGCAAAATTTTAGAAGATAATTGAAAAGGCAGGAAGAAGAGAACTTTACAGGAAACATTGAAGCCTATTGTGAAAGAATGTATTACAGATGTCAGCCTTTAGGGTGGAATCCAACATGCTCTGTCTCTTTCCTCCTCTGCTTGTTTCTCTTGGTAAAAACACAAGGTCTGGTGTGTTTAAGGTATATACAGAGATTACAGGTCCATGGCACTTAGGAATGAGGTTTGCAAGATCTGAGCCTTCCCCTGCAGGGTTTGCCTCGGTGAAATATGTCCCAGTGATTCCCAGGCCCTGGGACCCCTGGCTGCAGCACTCTTGGCATTCTCTCCGTGTTAGTCTGCCAGTTGCCATGGTATGCTGTGTGTGGACGCATGTTTTTCCTGAGAATTGTTCAGGGCACTTAGGGGAAACATTTTTGTCTTGAAGGGGCAACTGAATGAGAGGTATGTGTATGTGAAAGTCGCTCAGTCATGTCCAACTTTTGGACATGGACATGTGACCCTGTGGACTGTAGCCTGCCAGGCTCCTCTGTCCATGGAATTCTCTAGGCCAGAATACTGGAGTGGGTAGCCAGCCGTCCCCTTTTCTAGGGGATCTTCCCAACCCAGGGATCGAACTCAGGTCTCCCGCATTGTGGGTGTATTATTTACTGTCTGAGCCACCAGAGAAGCCTGGATGAGAGGAGGGGAAAGGGGAAATAATAAGGGCAAGAATGCAGGGGTTTTTGGTTTCTTGGTTCACTTGGTGCTGCAATACAATAATAAGGACATTATATTCAGTAGAACACTTCATGGGATTTCATGAACAGTCCAGGATTTGCGTACCCTTATTCCTGAGCTATGGCATAGACTCTAGAAATGAATGGAGTATAGTTTTTGACAGCACAGGTCCTGGAGTCAGACAGCCTGGGTTCATATTCAAGCAGAACATTTTTATTTATTTATTTATTTTTTTATTATTATTATTTTTTTCCAGTGGGTTTTGTCATACATTGATATGAATCAGCCATGGATTTACATGTATTCCCAATCCCGATCCCCCCTCCCACCTCCCTCTCCACCCGATTCCTCTGGGTCTTCCCAGTGCACCAGGCCGGAGCACTTGTCTCATGCATCCCACCTGGGCTGGTGATCTGTTTCACCATAGATAGTATACATGCTGTTCTTTTGAAATATCCCACCCTCACATTCTCCCACAAAGTTCAAAAGTCTGTTCTGTATTTCTGTGTCTCTTTTTCTGTTTTGCATATAGGGTTATCATTACCATCTTTCTAAATTCCATATATATGTGTTAGTATGCTGTAATGTTCTTTATCTTTCTGGCTTACTTCACTCTGTATAATGGGCTCCAGCTTCATCCATCTCATTAGGACTGGTTCAAATGAATTCTTTTTAATGGCTGAGTAATATTCCATAGTGTATATGTACCACAGCTTCCTTATCCATTCATCTGCTGATGGGCATCTAGGTTGCTTCCATGTCCTGGCTATTATAAACAGTGCTGCGATGAACATTGGGGTGCACGTGTCTCTTTCAGATCTGGTTTCCTCAGTGTGTATGCCCAGAAGTGGGATTGCTGGGTCATATGGCAGTTCTATTTCCAGTTTTTTAAGAAATCTCCACACTGTTTTCCATAGCGGCTGTACTAGTTTGCATTCCCACCAACAGTGTAAGAGGGTTCCCTTTTCTCCACACCCTCTCCAGCATTTATTGCTTGTAGACTTTTGGATAGCAGCCATCCTGACTGGCGTGTAATGGTACCTCATTGTGGTTTTGATTTGCATTTCTCTGATAATGAGTGATGTTGAGCATCTTTTCATGTGTTTGTTAGCCATCTGTATGTCTTCTTTGGAGAAATGTCTGTTTAGTTCTTTGGCCCATTTTTTGATTGGGTCATTTATTTTTCTGGAATTGAGCTTCAGGAGTTGCTTGTATATTTTTGAGATTAATCCTTTGTCTGTTTCTTCATTTGCTATTATTTTCTCCCAATCTGAGGGCTGTCTTTTCACCTTGCTTATAGTTTCCTTTGTAGTGCAAAAGCTTTTAAGTTTCATTAGGTCCCATTTGTTTAGTTTTGCTTTTATTTCCAATATTCTGGGAGGAGGGTCATAGAGGATCTTGCTGTGATTTATGTCGGAGAGTGTTTTGCCTATGTTCTCCTCTAGGAGTTTTATAGTTTCTGGTCTTACATTTAGATCTTTAATCCATTTTGAGTTTATTTTTGTGTATGGTGTTAGAAAGTGTTCTAGTTTCATTGTTTTACAAGTGGTTGACCAGTTTTCCCAGCACCACTTGTGAAAGAGGTTGTCTTTTTTCCATTGTATATCCTTGCCTCCTTTGTCAAAGATAAGGTGTCCATAGGTTCATGGATTTATCTCTGGGCTTTCTATTCTGTTCCACTGATCTATATTTCTGTCTTTGTGCCAGTACCATACTGTCTTGATGACTGTGGCTTTGTAGTAGAGTCTGAAGTCAGGCAGGTTGATTCCTCCAGTTCCATTCTTCTTTCTCAAGATTATTTTGGCTATTCGAGGTTTTTTGTATTTCCATACAAATTGTGAAATTCTTTGGTCTAGTTCTGTGAAAAATACCGTTGGTAGCTTGATAGGGATTGCATTGAATCTATAGACTGCTTTGGGTAGAATAGCCATTTTGACAATATTGATTCTTCCAATCCATGAACATGGTATGTTTCTCCATCTGTTTGTGTCCTCTTTGATTTCTTTCATCAGTGTTTTATCATTTTCTATGTATAGGTCCTTTGTTTCTTTAGGTAGATATACTCCTAAGTATTTTATTCTTTTTGTTGCAATGGTGAATGGTATTGTTTCCTTAATTTCTCTTTCTGTTTTTTCATTGTTAGTATATAGGAATGCAAGGGATTTCTGTGTGTTAATTTTATATCCTGCAACTTTACTATATTCACTGATTAGCTCTAGTAATTTTCTGGTAGAGTCTTTAGGGTTTTCTATGTAGAGGATCATGTCATCTGCAAACAGTGAGAGTTTCACTTCTTCTTTTCCTATCTGGATTCCTTTTACTTCTTTTTCTGCTCTGATTGCTGTGGCCAGAACTTCCAACACTATGTTGAATAGTAGTGGTGAGAGTGGGCACCCTTGTCTTGTTCCTGATTTCAGGGGAAATGCCTTCAATTTTTCACCATTGAGGGTGATGCTTGCTGTGGGTTTGTCATATATAGCTTTTATTATGTTGAGGTATGTTCCTTCTATTCCTGCTTTTTGGAGAGTTTTAATCATAAATGAGTGTTGAATTTTGTCAAAGGCTTTCTCTGCATCTATTGAGATAATCATATGGTTTTTATCTTTCAATTTGTTAATGTGGTGTATTACATTGATTGATTTGCGGATATTAAAGAATCCTTGCATTCCTGGGATAAAGCCCACTTGGTCATGGTGTATGATTTTTTTAATATGTTGTTGGATTCTGTTTGCTAGAATTTTGTTAAGGATTTTTGCATCTATGTTCATCAGTGATATTGGCCTGTAGTTTTCTTTTTTTGTGGCATCTTTGTCTGGTTTTGGAATTAGGGTGATGGTGGCCTCATAGAATGAGTTTGGAAGCTTACCTTCATCTGCAATTTTCAAGCAGAACATTTTTAGCTGGGTGGCCTTGGGAATTTTCTTAAGTTCTCTGTGTCTCAGTTTTCTCCTCTCGAAATAGGAATAACAATAGTATACATAACCCTAGGATAAAATGAAATGATAGCTCTAATGCATTTAGAACAGTGCCTGGTAAGCTCTGAAAAAATATTAACTGTTTTGCATTATTTTTCTACAATTACCATGGAGATTTACTTTCTCAAGTTCTGTTTCCTCCAGAGAAGCTTGTTGGCAATGGGAAGAAAGCTTTGTCAGGTCAGAGGTCTCTCCTTTCTCACTTAAAAAATGGATATAAAATGATAATTAAAGTGACTACTATACAGACACATAGAGACTTTCTCTCAACGCCGAGTGTGGGGAACCCTGAGCTAGGTTGTTCACAGCTCTTGTTCTCAAGAACAATTACTTCCTTCTTTTCCTCTCCTTTGAACAGTCAGAGCCCATTTTACTTTGTCACTTCTTTTCCCTATAGTCAGACAGCCTATAGTCTATCCACAGTCTATAGATCTGTCTTCAGATCTACAGCACAGGCAGACTGTGGAAACCTCAGAGAAGGCTTGAGGAATCCCATGAGAGGGTAGGGGCCTATCAGGTGGATCTCTTCCAAGATGATATGAATTCAATACATGTTTGTTTAATATATGAATAAAATGAAATCTACTAAGATTATTGAACTTAAAGTTTTTAAGAAGAAGTAAAAAGGTACCCATTTAACAAATCATTTCAGCCCCTGTAAGAGTTAGGCTGAATACACATAAAGAAACCTTCAATGATTTAAGGGGTGAAGTATTATACTTAATCATTGCCCTCACTGAATCCAAAAATATGTGGTACATAAGGTGCCTCATGGGTTTGCTGGGTTGCTCAGCTGGTAAAGAATCCGCCTGCAATGCAGGAGATCTCAGTTCAATTCCTGGGTCGGGAAGTTCTCCTGGAGAAGGGATGGGCTACCCACTCCAGTATTCGTGGGCTTTGCTGCTGGCTCAGCTGGTAAAGAATCTGCCTGCAATGCAGGAGACCTGGATTTGATCCCTGGGTTGGGAAAATCCCCTGGAGGAAGGCATGGCAACTCACTCCAGTGTTCTTGCTTGGAGAATCCCCATGAACAGAGGAGCCTGGTGGACTACAGTCCATGGGTTGCAAAGGGTCTGATACAACTGAGTGACTAAATACAGCACAGCACAAGGCACATAGTGGGTGCTCAATAACTGGAATAAGCAAAAGGATACATGTGTGGAGGGAAAGACCTTGATGCACAGAAGGAAGAATGTCTTTCCAGGGGAGGATTATTGTTACAGAGATGTGAAGGGTGAAGCAGAATGTGTTTCTGTCAGTCAGTCAGTCAGTTCAGTCGTTCAGTCATGTCCAACTCTTTGCGACCCCATGAATCGCAGCACGCCAGGCCTCCCTGTCCATCACAAACTCCCAGAGTTTACTCAAACTCATGCCCATCAAGTCGGCGACGCCATCCAGCCATCTCATCCTCTGTCGTCCCCTTCTCCTCCTGCCCCCAATCCCTCCCAGCATCAGGGTCTTTTCCAATGAGTCAGCTCTTTGCGTGAGGTGGCCAAAGTATTGGAGTTTCAGCTTCAGCATCGGTCCTTCCAATGAACACCCAGGACTGATCTCCTTTAGGGTGGACTGGTTGGATCTTCTTGCAGTCCAAGGGACTCTCAAGAGTCTTCTGCAACACAGCAGTTCAAAAGCATCTATTTTTCCATGCTCAGCTTTCCTCACAGTCCAACTCTCACATCCATACATGACCACTGGAAAAACCATAGGCTTGACCAGACGGACCTTTGTTGGCAAAGTAATGTCTCTGTTTTTTAATATGCTATCTAGGTTGGTCATAACTTTCCTTCCAAGGAGTAAGCGTCTTTTAATTTCATGGCTGCCGTCACCATCTGCAGTGATTTTGGAGCCCCAAAATATAAAGTCTGACACTCTTTCCACTGTCTCCCCATCTATTTGCCATGAAGTGATGGGACCAGATGCCATGATCTTAGTTTTCTGAATGTTGAGCTTTAAGCCAACTTTTTCACTCTCCTCTTTCACTTTCATTAAGAGGCTTTTTAGCTCCTCTTCACTTTCTGCCATAAGGGTGGTGTCATCTGCATATCTGAGGTTATTGATATTTCACCCGGCAATCTTGATTCCAGCTTGTGCTTCTTCCAGCCCAGCGTTTCTCATGATGTACTCTGCGTATAAGTTAAACAAGCAGGGTGACAACATACAGCGTTGATGTACTCCTTTTCCTATTTGGAACCAGTCTGTTGTTCCATGTCCTGTTCTAACTATTGCTTCTTGACCTGCATACAAGTTTCTCAAGAGGCAGGTCAGGTGGTCTGGTATTCCCATCTCTTTCTGTCAGCATAGTATAATTACCTCTAGATGATGTCAGTGTGGTTCTACAGGAAGGCTATTTCTCAAGGCTCCTTCCTAACCTAAAACACTCTAAGAGTGTTATGAGCGACAGGATAATTCCTGGCATGTTTTTCTTCAATTATTCCTCTGCAGTTGAATAATCAGCCTTTAGCATTACTGTTCTGAGCCTCCTTTCCCTCTCAAGAGTCTGAGAGAGTTGGTTGTAGAACAGATGTTCCACACTTACCTCTTGCTGCCACTGGAGTTGGTGCTCACAAGTAGGTTCTTTTCTTTTGAAACATTGCCAACCCCTCCCCCGCCCCAATGAATGATGGGCTTTCTTCTCCGTTGCAACCTTTGTCTGCTTCCTCTTTAAGACTGTGGTCTAGAAGAGGCCAGAGTTATGCCCACATGAATATTGAGTTAAACTGCAGTAGTTCATAATCTCTGTCATGTTGAGGGCATTTCTCCATTTGTAAATGGAAACCGTCTCCATATTTGTTTTCTTAGGTTTCTGCAGTTTGCCTGTTTATTTTTGCTTTGTGGCCCCTTCCATCCAGAACAGGTCCTAAAGATAACCCTTGTACATTTTGTGGCAAGGACAGCCCTTACCTGGGCAGACTCTCTAATTCTACAGGTTTTGAATGTGCCACTTGCTTTGATTGCAAAGACACTTCTAACCATCTTGTGTGTGTGTGTGTGTGTGTGTGTATCTGCTGGGGTAGGAGCTGGAAGGGATGTCTCTAGAAAGACTCAGGAGACTATAGCATGCTGAAAGTTCCCTTTAAGGTCACTTAGTTTAGAGGCTTTAGAGGAATCTCCAGGTAGTACAGAGGTGCCTTAAAGAGGCTTCTGTATCAAGAGAGGGCTGCTGAATGAAGATGGAGGTGATTTTTCCTGCCTCCCAAGATCCTAGTAATTTAGCTTTTATCTATGTTTTAAACTGACTCCATGTTCTCATTTTACAGATGAGGTAATGGGGACTGAAAAGAGTTGTTAGTAGGATACTGTTTTACTTAGGCTACTGCTGGGTTGCCCTCTTTATCATCCTTTTGATGTGCTATCACTTGCCTCACAGTGACCTCTTTTTTCCTTCATTCTCCACCCTGACTTCTTCAGCCTCCACAGATGCCGTGTTTTCCTGAAAGAATTGAGGCCTCCATTGTGTTTGCTCCTGTGTCTTCTTTCCCCCACCTTAGCATCTCTTGTCCATGTCCATTTTTCCTTCCTGTCCTGTCTCCGAGGAAAGTATGCCTCTGCACTTTCCCAAGGCAAATCCTTCCACTTGGGTCTGCAATTCTACTTCTTCCTTTTTCTGCTAGGATTTTGTCTCAATTTGAACTAATGTATTCAATCATTTCCTGTCATCCAAGTACCTGTAAACACATATGGGTCTTCCTATCATGCAAACAAAACAAACACAACAGCCACAAAGAAAGACATATTAATTCTGCTTATTATCCATTGCTTTCTAAATGGAGTCCATGTGTGTGTGCTTCGTTGCTTCAGTTGTGTCTGACTCTTTGTGACTCTAAGGACTGTAGCCCACCAGGCTCCTCTCTCCATGGGATTCTCTAGGTAAGAATACTGGAGTGGGTTGCCATGCCCTCCACCAGGGGATCTTCCCCACCCAGGGATCGAACCGGCATCTCCTTCATCTCCTGCATTGCAGGTGGATTCTTTACCAGCTGAGCCACCAGGGAAGCTCCTTCTAAATGGAGTGTGGTTCCTCAAACATTCCACTACTGTCCTCTTCTTCCATGTTTTCTCTTACACATAGCCCACATACCAATAAGCTATTTTTATTTTCCAACAAGCACAGTACTTTTTCTTTACAATCTCCTCCCTGGTATTTCCCACTCAATCTCATTTGCCTGTTGAAATCTTCCAGAGTCCATCACACACTATCTCCTCCATGTCCTTCCTTGGCTTCCCGCAAGTGGATGTAATCCTGACCTCATTTAAATGCCCAGAGTACTGCTCCCAACTTGTAAGATCCTGCCCTTATTCTATCAGTCTCGTAGTAGCTCCTCAGGGCAGGATGACTGTTTCTTATTTTTGTGTCCATCACAGTGCTTTGTGCATAGGTATTTGACCTGCCCAATCACATAGCCAGTTGGGCAGAGATGGATCTAAGACACATTTCTCTTGATTCTTCATCAACGGTTTTTTAGTGTGTTAATAATTGGATATATATGATTGACATAAGGGGCATTTTTCTCTGGTATCCCAAGGTCTCTGGGCTTACATTTTGCTATGACTGAGATTACTTTAACCAAACAACTCTACTAATTGTCCCTCTATTCTGGCAGTTTTATTCTGCAAGCCAGCTCTCAACTCTGATGGATTAATGCTAATCCATCAGATTAATTAGTGCTAATCTGGGGTATTGTGTTAAGAAGGATTCTGAGGTTCATTAGGGGGAGGGCATAGTGTTTGATTGGGTTTCCCTGATGTCTCAGAGGTAAAGAATCTCCTGCAATGCAGGAGACATGGGAGACATGGACTTGATCCCTGAGTTGGGAAGATCCCCTAGAGGAGGAAATAGCAACCCACTCCAATATTTTTGCCTGGAAAATCCCATGAACAGAGGAGCTTGGCAGGCTACAGTCTAAAGAGTCGCAAACATCCGAGTATGAGTCCCTGAGTCCTAATAGTGTTTGATTAGCAATGTCTTCAATGGCCATGAGAGGCTAGAATTATGGCATACATGTCAGGTTCTGCTTGTCTATTGGAATGTATGTGGTTTGAATCCTAGGAACAGAAGTTCTCTTTTCCCTAGGCCCCTTAGGGAGGTCTCTGTGCATCGATGGTCACATTTGGTGGTTGGACACATTTCAAGATATGCAGTTTTTCTTTATGTGAGCCAAGCTGGTTTATGCTGGGACTAAACTAGCACCCTTGGCCTCTCTGGAGCTTTGCTCACTGAATTAGAAAATGAGTGCTTTATTCCTGTTCTGAGTTCTACCCTTCTATAATAAGAGAATGCTAGGTCTTTCTCTTAGTCTCTTAGGGGCTGTGAGCCCAGAATATCTGACACCTTGCTCCTTTTCATTCTTCCTGACATCGTTCTTCTTAGCACATTTAAAGCTCATGGGAAATGTTCTTGTTCTCCTGAGAAAAAGGAAAAATAGGAGGTTTGGGGAAATCTGATGCAAAAAACTCTCTGGCTGAGCCATGGAGTTCACAGGGTTTCAGTGACCTCCAGCAGGGCCCCTGTGATTCTCCTGGGTCCCAGGCCAGTCAAGGGTGGGCTTTATAGTTCCCTCTCCTCCATCCTCCCTCCTCCCTTCTCCAATCCATACTGTAGTCCTGAGAATATTACTTTTATTTTCCTCCAGCAATAAAAAATTCTCCAAACTCACTTCCTTTACTTGTGATTGTTCTTGGCATGGATTGGAACTGCCGGACCACAAGACCTTGAGCACAGAACTCCCCCTACACTGAGTCTTACGCTGCTTTACTTCAGATAGAGCAGGGCTGGAAAAAGAAGTTGGTATAAGCAGCTCAGTCTTGCAGGCAGAGGCAGAAATCCCTGCACTGTGTTCAAACCGTTGCCCCCACACTGCAGTTTCTTGCTTCAGACCCCCAGAGTTCTGCTCTTATCCGCCCTTGTGCTGAGCTTTCCTGGCTTGTCTCAGCCACTTCATCCTCTTCTACCCTTCGTGGGCAACTTTCTTTATCTTGGTTTTGGGTGTAGTTTATAAGGCAGCTGATACACTTCCCACCGAAATTCAGGCTGTGCCCTGCTTCTTTTTATAAAAAATCATTTTCAGTGGCCTTTTCTGTCCCCCTGTTCAGCAGATGTTTCTAGCTCCTTCTCATGGGCGCCAGCCCTTGTGGAAGAAATTCAATCTCTTTTTGCACCAGTCAACCCTTTTCCAACAGACACACAACAAAGTCACTGAAACCCTACTTACGGTGAATCTCCACAGCCCCCCAAGGTCTTCACTCCTCTCGAAGCAGGTGGGCTTTAGCCCTTCCTCCAGACAGCACTTGATGGAAGCGAGGCCAGAGACCCCAGCGCCCACAATCGCAACTCGTTTGGCCATGTTGTCCTGTGTGGGGCAATGAAGCAGAACCATTTATTCGCAAGTGAAAACCCCACCCCATCCTTGGCTGCTCTGGCGAACCAGGAAAAAGAATTGGAAAGATTAAGGGATTTGATCCTTTTGAATCCTCGGTAGCTGGTTTCTGGTGTTGTGAATGCGAGGAGGGAAATGTTTAACCCTGTGCTTCGTATGTTCCCACCCCCTCACGCAGAACTGGTTCTAAATAACAGTACAGTTGTCAAGTCTGTGGCTTTTGGCAGAACGGCTGAAATTGGATTCTTTAGTACATGGAGTTTTGCGTTCTGCACTGTGCTGCTGCCCCCAGCCTTCCTCCACAAACCCTCGAGTGAAATAATAGAGCAGGAGACCGGGGAAGGATCACCTTGGCAAACTCAGTTTTTTATGAACACATGAAATCGAATCTCAGATTGGTGAGATGTGATACAAGGTCACCTAGAAGCTGGTGGAGTGGGGTTGAGATGCAGAGCCAAGACACTGTGGCCACCACGGGTGCTGTTACAACACTGCCCTGGGCAGCTCTCTGACTCTGGCAAACTGCCAGCATCCCAGCTGCGCTGTCGTCCTTCTCCTCCCTGCTGCCAGTGGATGGTCACCAGTGGGAGAGAGAAGGCGTGGGCTGGAAAGGTAGGCATGGAGAATTCTCCTCTTGTCTCCACAGAGTCCTGATTCACCTCTAGGAAACCATCGTGTCACTGTTGGCACTGATGGAAGGGTATCTGACTTTGGCCATGAGTTAACATGAACTTGTACGAATGATGAGAGGCAATATAATGTACTGGTTAAGCCAGTGGCCTCCAACTTTTATGGCACCAGGGAATGATTTCATGGAAGACAGTTTTTCCAGGGATTAGGGTGGAGGTATGGATGGTTCAGGCGGTAATGCAAGCAATGGGGAGCAATGGCCAGGGCCAGATGAAAAGTCACCATCCTTGCTTGCCCACTCACCCTCCACTCACCTCCTGCTGTGTGGCCGGGTTCTTAACAGGCCACAGGGGGCTGGGAACCCCTGGGTTAAGCAACCAGACTCTGGACCACATTGTCTGTGACCTTGGCAAATTATTCTACTCCTCTGTGTATCATAAAAAGGGAAGAAAGTAGTAGTGTTTTCCTTGCAGGGTTTTGTTAGAATCAAGTGAGTCAACAACACATGGCAGTTGGCTTAGAAGTGCTCCTGGGACACTCAATAAAAACACACAATAGAAAGTGCTCAATAAATAGAAGCTATTGTAAGTATAAAAACATTTCCCTAAATCAGCTTCCGGTTTGCCTTTCCCATCACTGAGCCTCTGTTCTTTAAATTCTTATAGCATTTTGGTCAATACGCACAAGCTTAACTCTTTATCATGTGATTTTAGGTGTTGTGCCCCCAAATTTTTTTGTGACATTTTCCTCTCCCTAAGTTAGTAAAATTTTAAACCAGATGGATCAAAGAGTAGATGCAAAATTACCTCAAAGATACTATCTTCCTGGACATTTGCATTTCCTTGTCTCACAGATGAGCTTGTTCCACAAAACTGAATATACATCTTTTGTTTTTCAGGATTGAGACCCAGAGTAGTAGTTCAAGTACAGAGACTTCATCTGGTTGGTACTCTGCTGTGACCCCAGGGTCTAGGGCTGCACTTGGAACATAATGTAATTGATGCTTAGCTCCCCCAAATATTTCTTTTTTAAAATATATATGTGTTTTTAAAATTTTTATTTTTTTGGCTACTCCTTGTGCATGTGGGATCTTAGTTCTCCAACCAGGGATTGAATCCTTGCCCGCCTGCAGTGGACGTGCAGTCTTCACCACTGGACTGCCAAGGAAGTCCCCACAAATATTTCTTGAGTGAAATGAAAAGGCTCATTTGTTTAGGTATCATGTGAAAGTGTTATAGAGCCAATTTGCTCCAACTGGATTTGATTTACTGGGGAAAGTTAGTGGGTTCCCTTTGGGGGAAGTCATGCTCTAGCTGCTGATGGAATTGCCTTGAGCTCACTTTATAAAAGAGAGTATCTGTACTGACTCTTATTCCAAGGGCCTGACACAGTACTTTAAACATCTGCCTTTAAACATTTGAAGAATCATCATGGACGGATAAGAATTATGGCCAATTATGGATTCGAAGATGTTATAGGGAGGCAAATTTTAGGTCAATATAAGCACTTTCCAACATTTCAAGCTCTGTTATTTATTTTGTTCAGACAGTCTGTATGATGGTTTTTGGGGGAGATTTTGTAAGTAGGAAATTTGTAGGTAATGTGGAGGGTGGCATCTAATGCCCTATAGGGTCTTCTCAAGCCAGATTTTATGATTCATCTTCTGATTAATTACCCTTCAAACACTCAATGAGGGGCTTCTATGCTGCTAAGCCCTAGGCAAGGTATTCAGGGGTACAAAAGAATCAATAAGGCATAATGCCTTCTTTAGCTATCATTCAGTGGGAAAGTAAGATTTGAAAATAAATACCACAATCTGTGTCAAGTGCTAACACAGAGATATGTTTCATGTGTGCTTTGCAACAAGAGCATGATGAAAGAGGTGTTAATATTGACTTTGGGGAGTTGGGAAAGCAAGACAGAAGTGTACTGTTTGCTCCAGGCTTTGAATGATGAAAAGAATTCCAGTGGGCAGAGGAGTGGAGGAAGTGCCCTCCAGAGAGAGGTAGCAGTGAGAGTAAGGGCCAGAGATTGGCCATAGAGGCATCATGACCACTTGACTTTACGGAGGCTTGACTCTCAGGAGGGCTTTTCTTTTGACTCCTGTAAGAAATAGCCTGTTCCCCACATGAGGGGACTACATTACTCTGTTGATTCACTGAATTGTATGTGTTTAGTCTTCTTTCTGCATAAGCTTATATGTTTCTTCACAGAAGGCCATTTTCTTTGACTTGTCTCTTAATTTTCTCATAGCATCTAGCTGCATGCTTGGCTTGGACTAGTAGTTGCATAAATGGCAATGGGTTGATTTCCTGACAGGTAAAATGAATTAATTCATCACCTTATATCTTTTTAATTAAAAAAATAATTGAGTAAATACCTTCTGGGAGCTAATATCCTGGGTCAGACAGTCTGTCCTCAAAATGACTTTCTATCAAATGTACAATCCATAGAAATTCCCTCCCCAGGTCATCACTGCTACTCGGTGTGGGCCAGATGCAGCCAGCCTTTTTGGAGAAGTAAACACCTCTGTGGATTTTTTGTGGGAAAGTAGGGTAGTTGGGAGTCAGACCTGAGCTGGAAGTTTCGTGTTGGCTAATTGCCAGCAGTGTGATGTCATACAAGTAATTTGTTTCTGTGTCTCAGTTTCCTTCTCTCTAAAATGAAGCTAGTTGTGGTTGACATATATACACTTGGTTGGCGTGTTGCTGTGTATGTGTGTGATTTTTTCTGACTCTTTATGACCCCATGGACTGTAGCCTGCCAGGCTCCTCTGTCCATGGGATTTTCCTGGCAAGAACATATTTACAGTAAATATGTTAAAATACACTGGATACATGTGAAATAGATAACTAGTGAAAACTTGCTGTAGAGTGCAGGGAACTCAACTGGGTGCTTTGTGGTGACCTAGATGGGTGGGATGTGGGGGAGGGCAGGGAGGGAGGCCCTAGAGGGAAGTGATGTATGTATACATATGGCTGATTCATTTCATTGTACAGCAGAGGCTAACACAACATTGTAAAGCAATTATATTTCAATAAAAATAAATAAAAAGTAAAGCTAGAAGTTGAACCTGTTGTAGGAATGAATCAACAGATGTGTAAAACACTTTACCATAGTACTTGGGACATTCTTATCTCAGAATAGAAGTTGCTATGTTATTTTTACATATTCAGGAACATTTTCTTGAATCTGATATTTTTGTAGATATCTGCCTTGATAATTTTGGGTTTATTTATTTGGAATAAGAGAGAATTGAGGCAACTATAGCTAAAGATTGTGTTCTAGCAAGTGAAGGAAATGAGTAGGGAAATAAAAGAATTGATGATGAGAGAAAGGGAAAGAGAGAAAAAGATAAAAGGAGAAAAAGTAGGTTTCAAATCACCCTTCAGGACTTTTCTTTTTATTTCTTTAAGTTTTCATTTCAGATCTACTAGGTGTGTTTCCATAGTCTCACATGAATTGTTCTCATGCTTGGAAAAGCAAACATGAGAATACATGAGCACATATGCACTCAAGGTAAATACTGCATTCACATGCTAATGAAAATTAATGCTTCCAATCATTCCTTCAAGTATTGATACTTCTATGAAACCAAAGTGATTAAAAAATTAATAAGTGCTTTTTAGAAAAAGTATTATCTGCTTTTATTATTTCTTTTAACTAAAAATAATTTCTAGTCAGTGACTGCTGTAGGTTAGACAAAGATTGATAACAGAGTAGGAAATTTTATTAAGGTGAAAAATACTCTAATGCCACTGATTAGTGTTATTTCACATGCTAATACAAAAGGACTATTAAAAATACTATTATTTCTAATGTGAATATACAATAAAAATTTGGCCATTCCTTTACCAGAGGTTTTAGAAGCAGTGCATCATCACCATCATCATTATTATTTCAATGAAGAAAGCCTCCTCAAAGCTGACTAAATATGAAAAAAGTAATAAAAATAAAAAGTATGACCAAATTGGTGAAGTGTCCACTGGATGAAAGTGAGTTTATAAAAACCATCAAACAAAATAACTTAAGCAACACAAAATTGCTAAATGAGTTGAGAAATTACTGTCGGTTGCATCCAAGTCACTGATTTTTAACCATGGGGGTTACAAACAAACCACTAGTCTTTTCCTAAGCATTTTACATCACTGCCTCTACTTCAAAGAAGTAAGATGCAAAAATATAATGTACTGTAGTCAGATTGAGTGCCTCTGTTGGTTTATTAGGATGATATAGGGGGTTAAAACATGAAGCTAGGGCTGTCATTCCCAGAATTGTGTGCAGAGGTACTGAGTTATTTTAAAAATTTGAGGAAAGCATAGTAATACTCCATGTCTGTTGAATACCGAAGTATTAGCTGGAGGTAGTTCACAATTTTTATATCAGATAGGGATGTGTTCTATTTCATGATGTAACATCTTTGCAAAGCTAGGTTTCTGACTCTTGCAATGTTAAAAAGTGAACAGTTGAGGGAGAACAGGAAATGAATATTTGATCTGATTCCAAGAGTTGAGCAGTGCTGTGTGCACCTCATTATTAAGTAATTGCGATTATTCAAGTATAAAATAAAAATACCATTTTCCTTTAAGTTTGTGTATTATTATTTCGAACAACTACAAGGTTGATTGAAAAATAACAAAAGTATAAATACAGAGAACAGAATAAAAATACAAATACAAAGAACAGAAATACACAAGTTGTTTGGATGTGACTATTTAATAAGAGGAACTATAGCTTGGGGGCCCCATGACAAAATTACTTGCACACTAAAGAGCCCCTTGAACCTAGGAGGTTTGGGAATCTCTGGGTTATAGTCTTTCCTCTGAATATATTTTAATTGATCAGGATACCTTATCTACTGGTGTCAAGAAATGCAAACTATCTTATACCTAGTCCAGCAGTTAACCAGTGTTAAAGGTTTCTGGTGTGACTCATCTATGTATTTCAAAGGAAGCCATCTTCACTGGTGCTGATAGGCTTCTTGTTTAGTGGCTAAGTTGTGTTCAGTCGCTAAGTCATGTTTAGTCACTAAGTCGTGACTCTTTTGCAACCCCATGGACTGTAGCCCACCAGGCTCCTCTGTCCACGGGATTTCCCAGGCAAGAATACTGGAGAGGGTTGCTATTGCCTTCTCCAGGGGCTCTTCCCAACTCAGGGATCAAACTCTCATCTCTTGCATTGGCAGGCAGATTCTTTACCTCTGAGCTGCCAGGGAAGCCAGACAGGCTTGTATCCAGTCTTTTATTTGTACATTACCCACCCGCCCCTTCCCATTTCTCTCTTTCTGTCTCTCTGTCCCATGTTGTGTCTCTCGTCCTCTCTCTCACACATGGGCGTATACACACATATACATCCTCTTAGCAATGAATATTGGCACAGACTCTACAATGGTACAATATCCTTAGGGGGCTGTTCATTTCAGGAGTAATCAGAGATAGTAGATTTAGTTGAACGGCAGTTGGGGGGTGAGTGAGGGGGTACACTTAGCTCTTGGGAACAACCAAACACAAACTTGTGAGAAACTTGGCTTAGAGCAGGGCCATCCTCTGGGATTTCTAACCCCCAGCAGCTGTTCCCCCCTCCTTCAGCCTCTTCCGAAACACAACCACCTGATAAAAAAATTTCTGCCAGGTTCTAAATTCGCCATACCAGTTACAAGGCCACAGATACTCCCTTGACTGGAGAGGAAGCTAGCAAATAACAAAGGACAGACAGTCTCTCCATCTGTAAATCAGATGGCATTCAACTGGATATTTACAAGAGAGTTTTGAAACTCTTAAAATTTACACTCCTGTGAATTTAACTGAGTGAAAAAAAGACAACATGCAACATAAATTGGTCAGATTCAAAAGAGAGGGGTCATTGCCTCCGTCTCCGAGCTCATGCCAACATTTGGTAGACAAACCCCCAAAGCATTGTCTGACACCAAGTTAGAAGCTATTAATGGAAGCTCTTAAGAAAAAGTACTGATTTCCCTTTGCATTAGGAATACACGTTTTCCCCTTGATTAACCACTTAGTAGTCTACCCAGCAATGTACTTACCAGTGTACACAGAAGACTTGATACTATCTGACTTTACCGTCCCATTACAAGTACTCAAGCATTTACCCCTCTTTGTCCTTTGGGAGGGGGAGTGACTTTATAGCTCTCCACAGACCAAGGGAGTGGCATTCTGGTGAGGTGACTCTGTCCTGAAGCACAATAACAAAACAGGAAAAATCTGGGCCCCACCTCCCTAAATCAAAAGAATCAGAGGTTATATCTGGTTATTTACTTTATGTACTTGAAATTCCTGATGCCAAGTCCCAGCCTCAGTTAAGAGTTTGCAGAAATTGAACTGTATGATCCAGAGCCAATGTTGTCCTAGGCATCCCGCGTACACTGGATGAACCCTGTTCTAGGAGATAAGGAATGTTATGCAGAATTTGCAGTCTAAATTTAGCCATTATTTATATTTTAACTTGATTAATTGCAACAGTGAAATGCTAAGATAAATACTGGTGATATGTACTTTAGACTTACTCTTTTCCCTGCAAAAGAGAAATTATTTTAGGGAGTCATAGCAGCATATTCATTGTTCCTAGATTTCATTCTTAAAAGAGGACGGAGTAAATAAAATAAGGCAATCATGGCAACAGCTGCTTCACTGAAGAGTCACGTTTTAACATTTTGATGCATTTCTCATTTAGAGAAAATGCTTATTGTTTCCAAATAATACATCACCCATATTAGTATTCAGTTTTTCTGTGTTAATTAATTTATTTATATACTTTTATTATTTTTTAAAAATCAATTTCTATGGAGTACAGTTGATATACAATGTTGTGTCCGTTTCAGGCATACAGCAAAGGGAATCAGTTATACGTTTACATATATCCACTCTTTTTTAGATTCTTTTTCCATATAGGTCAGTACAGAGTATTGAGTAGAGTTCCCTTTGTTATAGAGTAATCCCCATTAGTTATCTGTTTTATATGTAGTAGTATGTAAATGTCCATCCCATCTTCCCATCTTTAAAGACTTGAATGCAGATGATTGCCAAGGCACTTGGGAAATATAACAAATATATGGAAGGAGCACAATCTTTGGCATCAGAAGTCCTGGGTTTAAGTAACGTTTCACCAGGCACTATTAGAGTAATCTTGGGGAAGTTATTTAACTTTATAAACCTTTAATTTCCTCAGTTTAAGATAAGCATACTAATACTTGCCTCATAGTTGTGGTGGGGACTGGATGAAGCAATCTGTATAGAGTCTTGTACATAGTACACACGTTGCAGATGGCTGTGATGGGGATGATGATGATGCTATTGCTAGACCAGATAAGGTGTCTTGATTTTTGATTTACAATATTGAAATGACTTCCACAGGTACAGAGACTAAACTCCAAGACAGATTGGTATGACTGAAACATGGAGAAGGTTCTGGAAAGACAAATCTTTTTTTTTTTTCCCCCCTTGATTTTCAACACAGTTTCACTACAGCCTTTAGCCCTACATTCAGAGGGCCTTCGGTATTGTTGGGTCTGTTGCTGGCTCACAATACTCACCCTTTGCCTTGTTTCTGGCTTATTGAAGTCTTGGCACCGAAACAGCATTGTTGGCTTTTGAGCTCAGCTGCCTTCCTGTAGCTATGAAGATGATAGTATCTGGATGATTTCAAAGCTTTAAATTTTACCCCGAAATTAAGGCTTCAAGACTACTACTAGTTCAAGTGTGTTTTTAAAAATCAAAATATGTTTGATATTGAGTCATGGATACCTTGAGAACCAGGGACACGATCAGTGTCCCAAACCCCAGTACTTAAGCACTTACCTTGATTATACATCCCCCTTGGTTCCCACCAAGGAGGTCTCAGGGCCTTACCAGGCAAGCTGCTAACATAAGTGGAAACAAAAACTTTATAGTGTTTGTTGTGTATAAACCTAGCCATTGATCATAACATCTTATTTTCTGTAATTATCAAGAAACTTAAAGTAATTAAAAATGAAAACACTGGCCTTCAACAGCACCTTCAATTTTTTTTTTCTTCTAATTTTAGGGTTTATTGTCAATTAGTTGTACTTGAGGCCTTGGAATGGTGAAATCTATCTGGGCCCCTTTTTGAAACAAACCTAGGCCCTAAGAAACTGAACTGGTGGATGATGGTGCTCTTTAGGGAGTAACTTGGAATTTCTGCCCTTTGGGTACATGGTAGGATTGAACTTCTTGGCCCCTTACTGGTTGGTTGGGAACATGTGACTAGTTCTGGTCAGTGAACTGTGAACCAAAGTAGCAAGTGTCTTTTCTGGGCTCAGAGGATTTAATTGCAATGGCACCCCACTCCAGTACTCTTGCCTGGAAAATCCCATGGACGGAGGAGCCTGGTAGGCTGCAGCCCATGGGGTCGCGAAGAGTCAGACATGACTGAGCGACTTCACTTTCAGTTTTCACTTTTATGCATTGGAGAAGGAAATGGCAACCCACTCCAGTGTCCTTGCCTGGAGAATCCCAGGGATGGGGTCGCACAGAGTCGGACAGGACTGTAGTGACTTAGCAGTAGCATGAGATCCCATAGAACTTTCACTTCCTTCTGTGTGGTGAGGAGAAACTTTAACATGGCTGTTCCGTTAGCCTGGATGCCTTGAGTAACGGTGATGAGCAGAGCTTAACTCCCAAAGGATATATAGCACGAAAGAGAAACAGTCTTTGTCTTATTTCAAAGTTTTGAGATTTAAGGATTTGTTCTTAATGCATCACACCTTGCTTGTAATGACTGATGCACTAGAGGGATGTTTGTTTGCTCCTTCATTGCATTTTTAAATAATCTTCTGAAGTCTCACTTCCCTTCCTTTCTTCCCCTGCTCTATTCATATTTAAAGCCATAGAATTTCAATGTTAAAAGAGAGCATAGAATTTACTCAGTTTTAGTCCTGGTTGTAAATTGGACCTACCCATTGCAATTTTTTTCTTTCTCCCTCTAAAAAAGTTAAAACAGTCACAAGTCCTTACTCTTCAACTCCCCCACACTAAAAGCATCAAGAAGCTCCCTGTGCCATTTTCAATAGTTTTCTTTTTTTTTTTTAAATACACGTGTTCTTTTTTTTTTTTTTAATTTCTCTTAGGGAGACAACTATTTGAAACAGATCATAATCTTGACACATCTGATATCCAGTTCTTGGAAGATGGTAAGATAATACTGGAATTCCATATGTACATAATGTGCTGTTTTTAATATTAAACCATGAAAATCATAGTGATAACTTAATGTAAATTTGTCCTCCCAAGGCTCTAAAGAAACACACTTTGAAGAATAAATTCTAATGTTTGATCAGGTTATGCATTGAACTATGGCAGTGTATTTTTTAAAAGTTTTGTGATAAGGAAAATCAAAGATAGCAATAGGTAAACAATATGGTCACTTTTGCCTGTAACACTTGGTAAAGCAGGTCACTGTGACTCAGATCACCTGTTTTCCTCAAAGTTACAGTATCACAAATCTACAAGAACTGTAATCCATGGTCTGTCACGGAGCTTTATAAAAACTGCAAACCTGGAACTAACCAAAAGTCTTATATTTCATACCAGTCTTCCTGTCTTTGGAACATCTAGTCCCTTGTGCTTTCCTTCTCTTTTTTATCCTAACCCTTATCCTCTTGCTGTCTTCATCTACTCATTTCCATCCATCCACAAATATTTATTGCATCCCTGCTATGAGCTTGGCACTGTCCTGGGCACTGAGGATACAGCAGAGAACACTTCAGATAAGTCCCTTGCCCTCACGGAGCTTGAGGCCACTGAGTGTCTCTTAAATGTAGAGCTCCTTACTCAGTCACCCTCTGGTAGCTCCCCGAGGTCTGTACTCCATCATCCTTCTGTCATGCCCATCGTGCCTGCTGGGATCCTCTAGTATCTGGCCTTTTGACCGTATTCCTGGACTACCTTTTGGAGAAGGGAAGAAGGTTAAGTATCAAAGGTCTTTTTAAAAGTTTTACTGTCTTTACTCCTTTTTGACTCTTTTTCCTGTTTGGTGGATCAAGTATCTCTTTATAGCCAAAAACTTAACAAAAGTGCTCTGTTGATTCTGCCTCTGAAATGTCTTTTCGACTCTTTCCTCGTGATTTGAAAATTTGTTATTTTTCAGCTGGACTTTAGTGGTAGCTTCATTGTTTCCCTGCCTCAGTCTCTTCCTCCTACTGCCCTTCCCTACCTTGTAGCTACCACCTCTGAGGCAGAATTTCTAAAACCCATGTTTAATCATGCTGTTTCTTCCCTTAAAATCCTCTGGTGGTTCTCTGCTGCTTAGAGGAAGGGGTTGACCTACTTTGGTCCTTTTATTTGGCCTTCATCTGTGTTACTTTTGGATGTTTTTCTTCATGAATCTTGTGTTCCAATTAGAAGGATTCAAGGTCTTAATTTTTTTCTCTGCTTTTGCATAATGTTCTACCTAGAATCACTTCATCCTGGCTCCTTTTCTTCTGGGTAGTTTCAAATTAATCATGAAGATATTTCAGATGTCACTGCTCTGTGAAGGCTTCACTACTTCCTCTCCCAGGCCTAGTCAAGTACCCTTTGGCCTGAGCATACCAAATTGTATTTTATTATTGAACTGCCCTTAGTCTTCATGAAGCAGGCTTTCTTCTCACTAAGTTGAATGTCAGTGGACTAGAGTCTGAGAGGGAAGGAAGGTGAACAACATTTGGTGATTTAAGAGTACTGTAAATCCTACTTCTGTGTACTACAGACAGACTGAAGAATGAAGTTATTTCATGCAAAGCCTGGGTATTGCTTCCAGTAGGGCTTAGACATTTGGAATCTTGGAAAGGCATGCCACTGGTTACAGGCGAGCTGGATGAGAGTGAAGAGCGAAATAAATTTGTCAGCTGATTATGAGTATAGTTGAGCTTTAATGATGTACATACATATCTCCAGTACGGAAAGAGATGAACTCTTGGTCAAGTCTCCTGGTCAGTGATAATCAACTTTGTATCATTGTCGTCTCTAGCTTACAACATGCCGGATCATAAATAATTCATTCTAAAGGCCTATTTGGTAGTTGGATCTTTTTAGACTATGAACTGGAAGCCTGAAGATGTTCTCTGTTGACCACTGCAGATCATCGCTGGTGTGATTTGCAGTAGTAGTTCAGGATTTTGTCACGTGCACTACAGATGCATGTTTAAGAAATCTGGTCCTGCCAGTGGGTTGTATCTTTTATTTCTGAGTATAGGACTGAAGGGGACATCTTCTGTCTTTTACAGCTGGAAACAACGTGGAGGTAGATGAGTCTTTGTTCCAGGAAATGGATGACTTGGAGCTGGAGGACGATGAAGATGATCCAGACTACAATCCTGCTGACCGGGAGAGTGACTTGACCGACTGATGGACTATTCCCGTCTGCAGAGAGGCCTGACTGCCACAGCATCTGTGGCTATGCTGAGAGGGTGTTGATTTTCCTTTCTTTTTTCTAAGAAAAAAATAATTTTCAGGAGAATATTCTTCTGATGGGTTTCATCATTGAACTTAATAAATTGATCTTAAAAATTTCAAATATTAAAATGTTCACTTCCTCTTATTGGTGGGAAGAAGGTCACATGTTTATAAAGCCATTTCGAATACACGTGTTCTTAAGTGGAGTTAATTCCCTAAGTTCCTTTCATGTTGAGGTTGTTTTTCTTTTTGTGAGAATACACCTGCAGAACAGTAGCATTGAAAGGGGAGGTGGAAATACTACCATGCCTACTTAAGGCCAGTTATTTTGCTTGAAATGTGTCTTTTCTCTGTCAACAGTGGTGAATCAGTGATTCACACCTCTGCCATCTAAGGATTAGAGCAAATAGCAGCCACTTTAAGTTTCCTTAGACGTCTTTGTAGCTTGATGAGAATTTTGTGGGGAAGTCTGCAACAGTGAGTTAGAAACTGGTATAACACTTAAGGTGCTATTATATTTTGTAACTGCCTAAGAAGTTTGTAATTAATGGGAAATGTTTATATGGTGACATCTGTGGGAACCTTCAAGTTGTGAGCTTTCAAAGACACAAGTGTGCATTTGTGTGTCCAATTATGTAAGTTAGTTCATGTGTCTGGTGTACACTGTCATAACTCTACAAGTGGTTGTGTTTTGTGTACATTACTGTACAAAGTACAGAGCACAGTATCTTTACTTCAAGCTCAGGATATCTGGAAGCAAGCATAGAAGCAGTGGTGATATAACTGGTTCTACTGTGCTTTTCAAGGTATTGTACCATAAGATTGAAATTTTTTTATTTTTTGTGTTTATTTTTTAATGTATTATTTGTGTGAAAAGTATAATAAACCTATTATAGTATGGTACCATATAGCCAATTGTGTTGGTGGGTTCCTAAGCTAACTTGGTTGGACTTACAAACAAACTGAACTCACTAATGCACTCTGGTAATGGAACTCATTTGTACCTAGTGGACTGACGGTATTAAGAATAGCATCAAGGGGTGAAGCAGAAAGAACACTGGTGAGAAATCAGGGTTTGTTAGTATCCTGTGCAGAGTAGAACAGTCATCCTTGTTTTGCCTAACACATGAGGCTGTAGTGAGGATTAGGTTAGATAATAATTGTGGAAGTGCTTTGTAAGAACTACAGAACTCAAATATCTAAATCTTTAAAGTGTGCATCTGGCTTTTCTTGCTCATCATGGTATTCCCAGCCACAGCACAGTCTTCTCTATGTCTGCATTGGACTCTGTGCTATTACTTTTTTGTCCCAGACCAGTGTAAGAGCAGGGCTTAGCTCCTTCTCTATTCCACAAAATGTCTAGCTCCACTCAGTATTTGTGTGTGTGTGTGTGTGTGTGTGTGTGTGTGTGTATTTAATAGCTTTACTGACTAGCTGAAGAATCACAAGGAGAGGTTGCATGGCCTCCTACCCAACATTCTGCTATCCTGCTGGTTCTTTCCTTTCTTTTTGTTCTTATTTTCTTTCCTTCCATCCTCTTTTAAAAAACCTAAACCTTTTTCTCTTCTCCTGAAGAATCTTGTTTTGCTCCAAACTCAGGTCTCTCTTTCTTGACCCCAGGCACTTGTAAGAATATTTTTTTCAAACAAATGTTGTCCCCATTCTTATTTAGATACCTTAATACTTAAGTTAACATACTTATTACTGTAGATATTCATACAAGTTTATGTTATTGTATTAGACACACAAATATATTAAAACTATTTTTGAACCTTCTTTGACAACTTGCATTTCATCAACTTCTTAGTTCTCTTGTGGATCAGCCCCATTCTTGGTGTGTAGAGAGGGGATAAATTGATTAACATGATATTTTACCTTGGATATAAGATGAACATTGGAAAATGAAGAAATAATAAATGATTTTTTTGTTGATTCATCATCCTTCAAATCATCATTTAGCACAGGCTGCAGAGTCAGACAGTTCTGGCAGTAAAACCCAGATGGGCTTGCTTATAACCCATATAACTTGGAAAAGCCTTTTTGCCACTATGTCTCAATTTCCTGGTATATAAAATAGGTTATGAGGATTAAATATGATGAAATTAAATTGAATTCTTTGTAATATTTAGAACATAATAAATGATCAGTAAATGACTTTTTCTTATTTTCTCCAGTTTCTTTAGGTTGCTAAAGTTGAAATAGTTCCACAAAAAGAGAAATTAATGATCCTATAGAATCAATTACTTTCTACTGGCTAGTAGCCCAAAATATAGGAATGTCTAACAATTAAAGCTCTGTTTAATAGTTATAATTAAAATTCCCCTCCCAGAATATGTGACAGGTATAGATGGATATCTGGGTGTGAAAACACAAGCTTTAGGTGTATACTTCTCACCCACAAGATAAAGCAGCCAGTCTTTATTGCAGTTTGTTTGAACTGAGAGAGGAAGCAATAACAGCTGGTATTCAGGAGACATGACTATTCATGTGGCCCTGGATGGTGATCTGAGTTCTTTGAATCTCTGTTTTCATATCTGAGAGCATTCTCTTTAGTCTCTTCCATCCTTAAAATGACCCAGTGACTTGCAGTGATCCTTTGGTTCCTATTATGGTTCCATCATATCATATTTGGTTCCAAAATATGATTCCTATTACTGCTTTACCCTGAGGAGTGCCAAAGCAGCCTTTCTGTGTATTTTCTGGAAGTTGGGTTTGGTAGCTTCTTGGCACAAAATTGTCACCTTTGCTGTTAGTGCTAGTGAACTACAAAAGCCATTCTATTTAACCATTATTAAAAAATTGACAGTTAACAAATTATGATAAAACCATAGAATATTATATTTAATGGGAATTAGTGATCATCTGACCTCTTTTCTATGCTCATTTGAGAAAACTCAGTCTCAGAAAACTGAGGTGACTTCTTTAGGAACTACAGAAATAACCTAATAGAAGGCAGGAGTGTAAACACTATTGCAAGATTGAAACAAAGTAGTTTGGTATACAGAGGGGGAGGAGATACATTTTGGCTGGAGGGACTGGGGAAAGCGTTTGGCCTGGCACTGAAGGAAGGATGGGATCTTACTAGAGTATTGGGGAGGCAAGAACAGATAGCATGAAGTAAGGGCAGCTAGTGAGGCAGTGTGGAGAGCGTTGGAGAGAAGGTGTGAAGGCATCACAGTGGGAGGAATGCTGGGGAGGGAGGTGACAGCTGGTGTGGGGAGTTTTGAATAATAAATGATGGAGAGCTACTGAAGGTTTCTGAGGAAAGGTGTAAGGTGTCTGCAGGAGAGGACTCCATAGCATATCCTTGTTGGTACTCTCACAAACACTGTTGAGTCTGGGCTTTTAGGGACTGGAAGTTTTGGGGCAAGGGGAAGGGACACTAATATCTCAGAATTGGTTGTGGGAGAAACTGATGAGTAACTAGGTAAATTAATCTAAAAATGATGATTAAACTAAGTAAAGAATATAAAAATGGTATTATGAACCTATGGTAACCATGAGAATGTGTTTTATAGATATTTCACTATAGGGAGTGTAATTAACCAAGGGCGTTAGCTGCTGTACTTGAGATGCCTTGCTGCATTCACGCTCAGGTTACTTTTCCCATGAGCTGCATTTAGTCAGTGATGACATATCACAGAGACTGATGCGTTTCATTCACAGGAGAGTCAGGGCTTCTCTGATGACTTGAGGTGTGCCCAGTGGCTCTGCTGATTCTTCTTTAAACCGCACAACAGTCTATGATGTTTCTATCCACCCATCTTCCCTCTCTCCTTCATTCAGGGTCAGACTTGCATTGCTGTTCAGTGACTCTTTCAGCCTTTTCTTGCACAGCGCTCTCTCTTTCCTCTCATGCAGTCTTTTTCCTTAATAAAACACTTGCATATTTAATCTCATTCTAGCAACCAATCTGAATTAAGTAGAATCTAATCTCAGGATTAGAGATTAGAATCTTAAAGTCAATCTTAAAGGAAATCAACCCTGAGTATTTGTTGGAAGGACTGATGCTGAAGCTGAAGCTCCAATACTTTGGCCACCTGATGCAAACAGCTGACCCATTGGAAAAGACCCTGATGCTGGGAAAGACTGAAGGCAGAAGGAGAAGTGGGCAATGGAGGATGAGATGGCTGGAAGGCATCAACGATGCAATGGACAAGAACTTGGGCACACTTTGGGAGAAGGTGAGGGACAGGGAAGCCTGGCATGCTGCAGTCCATGGGGTCTTGAAGAATTGGACATGACTTGGTGACTGAACAATAACAATCTCAGGAGCCTTTGTTTTAGCCTCATTGATCCATGATCTGGTCATAAGGCAGACTGGACCAGAAAGTGAGGTATGTTGTATATAAAAATATCTCCCTCTCGGGAAATAGCCAAAAACTCTGTACAAGGTGTTGCAGGCCAGTAGCAACATCTTGCAGGATGAAAGACCAGTTATGAAGAAGAATCTTCTTTTGCCATCCTTATTATAATGTGACTGCTGGATTATATTTCAATTAAGCTTTGAAAATCTTTATTACTTGGAATTTTGTTACATATGATGGTCCAATAGTTTTATTTTTTAAATATCTTTATTTTTCTGCAAATATGACACATTTGGCTTTGAGGGTGGAAAATCAAGGACCAATCATCTGGAGAAGAATAGTTAAAATCAGAAGTTAGTAAAAGGGAACCATCACAGGGAGAGATTTTGCAAGAAGATGGTAGCTAGCTCATATCTCTGAGATATTCTGATGCAGAGAATGTCTCTGTGGATCATAGTTTGGAACAAACTATCCTAGATGGTTAGTTTATCTAGGATACTTTCATGTTTCTGGATGTATGGAGGCAAAGGAATAGACTTGAATGAGTCTTCCTTAATCAATCTCAGGCTCTGGAGATGAACTATTTATGTTTAAAAAATCTACCAGAATACTTGAAATGATTTCAAGTGATCATCTTCTTTCTAAGCATTTTCAAGAATGTAAATTGAATAACAATTTTGTCCTAATGGCATTATTCCCCTTGACCCTACTGATTCAGCATTGACCTGACAATGGATTCTCAATCTTCCACTATAGAAATAGAATAATAACCATAGTCATTTCACTGGGTAGTGGTGATGATGAGTGAGTTATGAAAAAACAATTAGGGCAAAGCTTTGCACATTACAAAGCAGGGACTGGCAAGCTTTCTGTATTTACAAACTTTCTGTAAATATTTTAGGCTTGTGAGCCATACTGTTTTTGTTAGCAACTACTCAGCGCTGTCATTACAGCTTCAAAGCAGCCACAGACAATCAGTGAAAAGGAATGGCTATGTTCTGGTGAAACTTCATTTACAGATATAAGTAGTGGGCTGGTTTTGACCTACAGGCAGTAGTTTGCCTACTCTTGCTATAAAGCCTTGATAAATTCTATTCTGTTATTATTAATAATATAGTTGCTTATAAATGATTTTTAATAATTAGCAAGGTAATTGGTTTTTAATTGATAGCTAAGTATATATACCACACACACTTTTTCAAAGGAATCTGCTTGTAGGAGCAATGAAAAAAAAACAACACCTGTATTTAAAGGCTGGTATCATTTCAATAGCCTTTAAAGAGTTTCCACTGACAGGATTGCCATCACATTGTTCTGGGCACTTGAGAGAGAAATCTAGGCCAAGTGAAAAGTGACGACCCCAGTGGCTTTGGAGGAATAAAAGGAGAAATTTGTCTAAATCTTGAATCTCTGACCTTTCCCCTCTCTTTGAAGGTCTTGTTCTGGGCTTGTGGCATGGTTTAATCTCCCAAAACACAATTTGTAGAAATAACGGCTGTGATGAATGTTTTATAACCAGATGTTTATCTATTATGTTGCTCAATATCTGTTGACATTGAATTGCTTGTGACATTTTTAAAGTTCAGTTCTAAGCAAATGTCTGTCTCTCCTAACAAGCTGGTATGCTTGCTTTTATCAGATGACAAAGGTTACATACCGTTTTGCTTTTTGCCTTGGTTATTTGTTGGTTAGAGCTAAATACAAGGCCCAGTTATTACAATACTTTTCATCTACTTGGGAAATATACTTTTTTTCCCTTAACACTTGTTTTTTGAAAATGTCAATGATTATCTTTAACGTCATTATATAAGCATTTATTTTGTTGTAAATTCCTTCAAACAAATTTTAGACCTAGCTAAAATATAATCCAAATATTATAAATAAAATTAATCAGATCTTATTTATGAGAAGAGTATTGTTTTCTATGTAAAGGACCTACAAAAGCCATACATATGTGATTATAAATAGAACTTTAGTAAGTATTTTTTTAATAGTAGAGGTTTTTGTAAATAAATATTATGGGGCAAGGTTATGATATTCAGTTCTGGAGTCAGGCAAACCTGAGTTCCAATCCCACCTCTATCTCAAGATGGATGGCCCTGGGCATGTTACCTAACTTGAGTCTCAGTTTCATAGCCTGTAAAATGGGTACAAGAGCTGTACCCATCTCACAGAATTGTCATGAGAATTAAATGAAATAATACACACAATGTGCACATTGGTGTATGACAAGTACTCTCTCTCTCAATATATATATGGTAAATACATATTATATGTATAGTAATATTGTAAATACATTTATCCATCTATTATGGTATGCTTATTTTTAATTTTACAGCAGTGTCTCTATCAGAATATAGTGAAGTGAAAGTGTTAGTCGCTCACTTGTGTCCAACTCTTTGCGACTCCATGGACTGTAGCCCGCCAGGCTCCTCTGTCCATGGAATTCTCCAGGCAAGAATACAGGGGTGGGTAGCCATTCCCTTCAGGAGATCTGCTTGCCCAGGGATCAAACCCAGGTCTCCTGCATTGCAGGCAAATTCTTTACTGCCTGAGCCACCAGGGAAGCCCTTCAAAAATGTAAGACAAATATAAGAGAAGTGGCTATTTGCTCAGCTTTTAATGTGAGGCCCTAAAAACCTGTCTGAATGTTGCTGTTTTCTAAGTCTATCTTCTCATTTTTCTTTTTCTCCAATATTTTTGAGTGATTCTTCATGAAGCAAATGGAGCCTGACTTAACATTTGAGAACACTGTGACCAAATAAAGTTTGGCTAAGAGGACTATCAAGAACAACATGCAGAAATTTAAATATTTACCCACAATTTAAATTTTCCAATAATTTAAACCATGGGTGCTTTTCATTCTGTGTAACTCTACTGTTTTCCTATATGGCTGTCCTTTATTCAGGCTTGGCAGCACTATTCAGCCAGTGTTACTATATTGATTTTTATTATTATTATTATTTTTTTGGAGAGTCTGGTGAGTTTGAGGGAAGGATGGATGGCAAAGAAATTTCATGACACAATTTTGGTTTTATACATTTTATACCTAATTCTTCTAACTCTTTCTCTCTCTCTGTTCTTTCCAACTCTAAAATTTAGACTTTAGATTTAATATTTTTTCTTTTAGTTTTTTTTTCTTTAAGAGGTACTGACTGCCATTAAAACTTAAAGCATTATGCTGACAGATTAGAATCACTGAAGTTGGGAAAAAAAGGCCACCACAACAGCAAGAAGCCCCAGGATTTTCAACAGGAAGGAAACTGGGAAAGTAGATGAGGTTTTGATAGCCCGTGTCTTTAAAGGCTTCAGTGTCCTTTGTTTCTGGGTGAAGATGGCATTCCTGGCTCCATCCCACTGCCCAGGCCCAACCAGACGATACTGATAGGAGTTGCACGGCCCAAAATAGAGTTTCACAGCCAGTTTAGGATCTTTTAGCAAGAGAGAAAGGATGTCTGGCTTCACACCTATCTCTACAGCGAGCTCGTCCACGTAGCTGATGTAACTGGTCTGCAGTAGCTGGCTTTTGCTCTCTCCAAACCTTAACGTAGAAAAAAGGACAGAGTCACAAAATATTCTAAGTTACATAAGAACATTAGGTATTCAATAAGTGCTGAAAGAATGGAGAGATGAATGAATGAATAAATGAGCTTTGAATGACTCTGGTGGCAAGTGTTAGTTTATTTCATCAGGAGACCCACATCTCAGATTGAGAGTAGGATATAAAATAAATAAGTCTGATTTCATGGAAGTTCTAGGAATGTGATAGGGTTTATAACCATTATTATTATTTGGTATTTAGCAAGCAGCTATAAATCTTCTGGCAAGTAAAACTAGTCAAGATTGTTGCAAAGATTCACCAGATTACAGATGCAAGTGTAGCTTGGTGTCTTGCACAGAAGAGATGCTTAATATTTTCTAGTTAAATTGTTAAAGTATCTGGCACTCTGGTTGGAATGTAATAGATGAATTAGAGCTTTAAAGTGAGATAATCCCTACATGTGATGTAAGGCCCCAGAGTAAACCTTCCAATGTACTTAATCACTTATGGAATTTAGTGGATACCTTATGGAATGGATTCTTAATGGATCCTTAAGATCACTTATGGATTCTACTGTGTCACAAAGTATAAATCCTTGACTTTCATTCTATGCCAACTCCTTTCTAATTTGCTTTGATGGGAGTTCCCCCAGCTAACTTTCCAGAGATACTCGGGGCTACTGTCACCACCATTGCCCCATCCCATTTTCTCTTCACCACAGAGTGTGAGAAGATATAGAATCTAACACAGGCATCATACAAAACAAATGAAAATATGTCAAGGAAAAATGTTCTCGTTTGGTGAAATGACTATTTTTAAGTAGTTGGATCTTAAACTAGCATATATAAGAATCATCTTGGAAGAACACAAAAATATGAATTTCCAGTCTCATCCAGAAATTTTGATTCAGTTGGTCTGGGTTATGTCCCAGGACTCTGCATTTTTAAGAAGCAGCTAGGTGATTCTTGTGAGCAGTTCAATACTGTTCTATGTAAAGAATTAAAAAAAATTCTTACCAGTCAATTCTTTTTTTATTCCTCTTGATAATGTCTTCCATCATAGTTCTCTCTGAGGGCAAGGTACATAAGCCTAGAAAATAAAAGGCTGGTTGAGCGGTAGGTTTGGATCAGTATCATTACTTTATCTAGTAATTGATTCTTACATGTAAATTTTGGCCACTGACCCATGTTAAGCCAGTCAGGGAGGCTGTGCTGTTGAACTCCAGGGTGTGCCACTCACATTGAGTTCTGTGTGATGTTGCCCAGGATTCACCAGACTACACCATGGACTCTGAGGTGGGGTGGTGGCGGTAAGAGAGGAAGCTGGAGTGGGAAAGTGAGCCTACTAAGCCAGGGAGCTCTGCCAGGTGGCGTGAGCTCCATTCTGAGGGTGGTGGGAAGCCTTGGGAAGTGACCTGATCAGGTTTGCCTTTTGGAAAGATTTTCCTAGGTGTTGAATTTTGGAAAATGGGTTCCAGGGAGGTGAGTGTAGAGGCAGGAAGACCAGTTAAGAGGCTGTGAAGTAAACCAGGTGAGGGAGAGTGGCACAAACTAGGTGGGGCAGTGGGGATGGAGAAAGATTGATGTGAGTCATCACTGTGTTCTTGGGAGGCCATCTGTGTCACAAGTGTCCCTGGAGCGTCAGACATGCTGGAAAATGGTCAGTTTCTCTGACAGGCTACAGTCCATGTGGTTGCATATAATTGCACATGACTGAGCAACTAACACTTTTTTCACTTTTTTTGGCTCCCTAGGGGCTCAGATAGTCAAGAATCTGCCTGCAGTGCAGGAGATCCAGGTTTGATCCATGGGTCAGGAAGATCCCTTGGAGAAGGGAATGGCTCCCCACTCCAGTATTCTTGCCTGGAGGATTCCATGGACAGAGAAAGCTGGTGGCCTAGAGTCCATGGGGTCGCAAAGAGTCAGACATGACTGAAGAAGTAACACTCCTTGGATATGGCTAGTCATCAGACATCTCAGATTCAATGAGTCCAAAATTGAGTTTATCACTGAAGTCCTCCTGCTCAGGCTTGCATTCTTCCACACGCCTCCCCTCGTCCCAGCACTGCTCTCAATCCAGTTTCCACTGCCTGAGATCTGCAAGTCACCTGTGATTCTGCTCTCTTCCTTCAATTATTCTTGGAGCCGATCATTATGTCCTGCTGGTTTCACTCTTAACTATTTCTCTTCTCCACATTGTCTGTTTGCCTGGCTGAGGTTGTATCATGTTTTAGTATAGACAATTACATAGCCTTCTCACTGGTCTCTGGGACTGTATTTCTTTCACCTTTCAAATCTATCTTTCACACTAATGCTGAAATAATCTACCAAAAATGTAAATCTGATAATGTCTGGTCTTTGCTTAGAACCTTTCACTGGGTCCTCTGGCAGAAGGGCTTTCTTAAGTGGAGACTCTAGGTCCTCAAGCCAGACTTAATCAGGGCTCCTAAGGGTCCACTGGATGGTTTTGGGTCTACCAGCTAAATTTGGGAAGGGGCTTCAGGTGGCTCAGTAACAAAGAATTTTCCCACAATGCAGGAGACGCAGATTTGATCCCTGGATTGGGAAGATCTTTTGGAGAAGGAACTGGCAACCCACTCCAGTATTCTTGCCTGGGAAATCCCATGGACAGAGAAGCCTGGCAGCGTACAGTCCATAGAGGCGCAAAAGAGTTGAACATGACTTAGAGACTAAACCACAACAAGAAATTAGAAAGAGCTGATCTATATTTTATATTCAAACTCGTTAGTGTGCCTCAAAAGGTTCCTCTGTTCTGGTCCCTTGCTCTCTAAGAAGACTCTTTCACCCCTCCCTGCCTCACACCCCACGTTCTAGGAATATCAGATAACGTGTAACTCTCCATCTATATCACACCTCTGTGCTCTCACTCAAGGGTTCCTTTTTCTGCACCTGGGAAACCCAGCTATCTAGCAGTCTTCCTTGACCACATGCCCTTCCTCAACCCCACTCTGTTGTTGCTAGCACTCTTTCTCTTCTTTCTATACACTCCATGCATTCCTCTGACAAAGCATTTGTCTTATTATCTTGAAATGATCCATTTAAATTTGTCTCTATGCCACCAAGTTCCAGCACAGGGCTGAATATTCAATAAATTTTTGTTTAGCTGAATTGAACCCTGGGATCAGGGAGATAGTAACAGTCTTCTGAGAAGTGCAAAGTGCTACACAATGCTCAGAGAGAAGTATTTCAATCATTTTATAGCTTTGTAGGGATCTGTGAGGTTGAGGTGCTTAGATATTAAGAGTTAATTTGGAATTAAGTATGGAGTAGGCCCTAGGTCTCTTGATTTGCACATATCCCAAGGAACTTATAAACATTTTATAGGTAAAACTTGGAGTCATAGATGTCTTCCTTCTTCACTGTTCTTTCATTAGTCCAACAAAAAGTAATATGTACTTAACACTATGCCAATTGAAATTCTCTGAATTTTCTAATATTTTAAAGGAATGATTATGGATATTTATTCTTGTATCCCAGTATTTGTTATTTTTTGAATTCTCTGCTAACTTTTTAGGATGCCAGTTTTGTGAGAGCAGCCAAGGTTGGAAACTTTTTTGGCAACTTCCTTTTCTAAACTTGTTTTTAGCAAAGTCCACCAAGTGTGAAACCCTCAGCCACTCACCTGCCTGCTCACTCACTCACTTACCTTTGAAAACTCTGGTTACCCAACGAGCTTGAAGTTCAATAGCTGGGAAAATGGGACCTAGGGGCTGGATTAAACCGATGCATGCAAGAGTTGACTTCTCCAGTTGAGGAGGGAAGATGAATTTGTACAGTGAGACCATATTATTCTCTACTTTAACAAGATCTTCAAGGAAGGGAAAAGAGACAGTATATCCTGTTGCAAAGACAATGATGTCAATGTTCTCTTCCACTGTTCCATCTTCAAAGATGGCAGATGTTTCTGTGAGCTCTTTCACTCTTGATTTCACCTTGATGGCTCCATAGAGTATACGACTTGGAAGGTCATCATTTATGACAGGCTCTTTTGAAAGGTATCTGAAACACGCAGAAGAAAACACTCAGAAAGGAGCATTTAATGAGGCGTTTTGAACTCTGTTAATATTTTATGGGGTTGGATTTGAGAAAAAAGTAGTTTCTAAAATATCTGTAAAACTTTCTAACTTGACTAGTTGGCCTACCCCAAACTTTACTCTCAGACTTTATTCTCATGTCACATGAGACTTTATTCACATGTCACATATCTCTTCCTTCAACAAATAAGGAAAACATGCATGTAGGTGATGTGGGCAAAACACATTGCAAAAAAAGAGACATCCTAAGGGTTTAGGCAAAATGCCAACGTCTGTGATCACTTCCTAAGTACTCCAACTGTCATTATCCTGCTGATATCTCCACTGTTGCTTTATGTTATCTACCTTTAATTATCTTGCTGTTTTATTTAATCTCTATCTGGTCATAAGTAAGGAAGAAAAAATTTGTTAAAAAAATTTGTTAAATTCCCATCAGTTTTGAAACTAATTAAGAGATTAGTATGAAAATTAATGCATAGAATTAAGTTTGGGGATATCTCTTTATCTCAAATATCCACAGATAGCATGATAGCATGAATAGTGGAGCAATGTCTGGTTATATGTCTGGAATTTCCTTTTTCTTTTAGATCTGAGAACCTCTTAAAAAAAAAAGACTGCATGGCATATGTATCAGATCTCAGAATACAGCAGCCATATTGCATTTGTGGAAAGACTGCAAAGCTCTCCTGTTCTTTTTTGGGGGGGGGGGGGGGGGAAGGAGCCTGTTATACTTTGCTAACTCTACACCATAAGAGTTCTTCTCACGGGGGGCTTTTGAGAAATATTCATTGCCTGTTAATCTCCAAGTTATACATCTCTGATCTTATGAACACAAGCAAACAATATGGATGTTTATTTTTCTTTATTTGATAATGGGCTCCTGTAGAATTTGGATCAGTTTTCCCATCCCACCCTCTGAAAGGAAGGTCACAATCTCTTGAAACAGCCTTTTCCAATGTTGGATAGCTCTGGGTATTAGGAAGTCCTCCCCCAATCCTAGTTATACTCTCTGGAGCAACTTCTAATATTTATACTTCATCTTCTCAAATATTTACTTTTTAAAAGGCATATAGAATGGATCTGGGATTCAAAATCTGGGAGCTGTACGATACCCACACTGTTAGGCTGTAGTTTGAACTATCATGTTAGCAATCTGGCTCTTTTCAAAGAGAAACCCTTCTGACAACCCTGATTATCAATGAGTATACCATAAAAAAGTAAAGTAATTTTACTTGTTTTGAGGGACAAGGCCATAATTTTCATGGTTGAACCATTGACTCCTCACTTTTTCCATTGCCCATTTTACAACAATTCGTGGCACGATATTGTAGAGCATGGCTCTAAAGCGGGTGAGGAATGTCAAGTCCCAGGGATAGCCATCTTCAGAGATACGACTCAGGACCCAGGAACCATGTCTGGTGCTGATAAACACCTAGTGAGCAAAAAGGAATGCAGTTCATATTAGGGCATCATCTTTTTTTGGGAGGAACCCACTGTGTAGATAATATATCACATGTATGGCCCCAGAACTGGCTGAAATGCTTTGTCTTAAAGATGATTGACTTCAAAGTGAAGGATCTTCTGGTTTTCACTGTTCTAGGTCAGCTTTATCATACAAGTGGTGCCCCGGGGTATTTACACTGATAGAGGAAGACTACCATAATCTTGAGGACTTCATGCAGACCCGAGAAAATCTTTGGGCTAAACCAACCATAAAATCCACAAATCTACGTTTGCATTGTGGTTCAATACTTCTTCCCTCCTCTTACTTTTCTATCCAACCCAGGTTGTTTTTATAACAAAGGTATACAATTATAATCCAGAAAATATGTATGATTGCAGCCTAAAAGCCAGATTTTTAACTTTGAATTTATTTCAAAAACTCAGAGTTTAAAAATATAACCTTTGCTATTCATAGATATTACTTTATATGGAAGTTAATATAGGAGGTAATCAGTTATATTATTATATATATACATATATTTATTCTTTTCAGATTCTTTTCCCATATAGGTTATTAGAGAGTACAGAGTATATTTCCCTGTACTACACAGTAGTTCCTTGTTGATTATATATTTTACACATGGGCTTTTATTTTATATCTAGTAGTGTGTTTGTGTATATATCAGATGTATTCTTTACCTTGTATACTCATATTGCCCTAGTTTTCAAGATGTACATTTAAATCTCTTTTCAAATGTGTATTTTACCTTGTTTACTGTTACTTCTCCATTGACCGAATGCATATTTGATTTGCTTCTTAAAATTTTGCATGTCAGTACTTTTACATGCCAGAACTCTGTGAGTTCTATTGTACAAGGACTTGATAAACATGTTAATACTCCCTTGTAAGGAACTGATTGACTTAAGAGTTGAAGATTGTGAATTCTAGACTGAGGACTCTGGATTCAGACTACCTGGGTTTGACTCCCAGCCTCACTACTTACAAGCTGTGTTGCCTTGAGTGAGTTACTTCAGCCTCTCTGTGTCTCTCTCCATAAAATAGGGGTGGTAGCAGTACCTGCTTCATAGAATTATTGTACCAATTAAAGGAGATGATACATGTAAAGGACTGAAACTGTTGGTTGGCCAATGACAGGTATTGCTAACTATTATTATTTTGTAAATTTAGGCTGGAGGAGTTTCATGTAGTGCCACATATCTGGAGTGAGCCAGAATTTGGAGACACGTTTTTCTGGGTCTCAACGCCTTAACTTGTGAAGTAGCACTGATATAAAATGGTGTTGAATTGTTGGTCTGTGTGTAGTAATATACTTAACATCCTGACTGTTTCTGCTGCTATCCTTTTGTTAGCTTGGCAATACTTTGGCTAGGCATTAGGTAATGTACTTAAATGTTTCTATGCAGTCTCTTTCCATTACTTATCCTCTGCCCTTCTTCTTCAGGGCTTCTATGGTGGCTCAGTGGGTAAAGAACCTGCCTGTAATGGCCTGTAATGCAGGAGACTTAGGTTTGATCCCTGGATTTGGAAGATCCATTGGAGAAGAGAATGGCTATCCACTTCAGTATTCTTGCCTGGAGAATTCCATGGACAGAGGAGCCTGGTAGGCTACAGTCCATAGGGTCGCAAAGACCTGGACATGACTGAGTGACTAACACACTTAGGATCAATCCATGTTCACACTGGAAGCTCTGCCTATTTTATTCCCTATCTTTCTCTGTCACCATACCTGCAGCAGGGGAGTCTAATCTGGCTAGCTCCACTAGCTGTAGCAGTGTGATAGGTCTGAGGATTTAGGATCAGATGCATACTTCAGGCAAAGGATCAGAGATTTGGGTTTTGGTGGAAAAGTGTGTGGATGACTCAGCACCATCACACAGTATTTTGAGTGGGTGGTTGGACTGTGGTAGAACAAGTCATATCATTATGAACATGAACTTGCTCTAAGAAGCAGGGCACACTCAGGACTAAGGTGAGTTTAGACTGTAATTTTAAGCTTCGCAGGTGCACTTGGTTCTAACTCTTACCTACATAGCTCCTAGAAAATCTCTGGTAAGCCTTGTCAAAGAAGGATTGAGAGTGCATTGCTCTGTGTAAGATATTTTATCATAATGATCAATTATGTTATTAATCTAATAAATGTTGGAAAGACATTATTTAAAAATTAATGAGCTGGAAGGCACACAAATATAGCCAAGGTGCTTACTTATTATTGAATCTAGCATGATAGACAGGCTTTTACATGGCAAAGCCCATATGAGGAAATAGACTCTTGCAATCTAAGATCTTTGGATCAACTGTTCTAAGTCCAAATCACTGACCTGCAACATGTAGTGGTCTAGTATGGAGCTTCACTTAGTTGATGGCTAGGTCAGCTCTTTTCATCATACTCCCTTCCTCAAGCTTGTCACATTTTCCAAACAGTAAGGGGACTGAACTTGGTACCTTCCCCACCTGAGCTGGCTCTTCTCCGAGCCTTTACAGTTACTGCCTCTTTATTTGTTCTTCATATGAAGGCCTTAAAACTTTGAAAAATGAAAAGTGGTTTCTTTTCATAAATAAGGTGAGGACCTCCTGTGTCTAGTACAACTCTTTCTGGTGTTAATGACCTGCTCTGTCCTCAGGGTGGTAACTCTGACAGGTCCCAGTGGAACCCCGTCATCAACCTGCTGGGGAAGCACCACGTATGTTTATCACATTTGCTACTGGGCATCTGAGCCCTGGGGCTTCTTTGGTGGCTCAGTGGTATGAACCAGTGCCTGCCAGTGCAGGAAATACATGTTAGATTCCTGGTCCAGTAAGATCCCCTGAATAAGGAAATGGCAATCCACTCTAGTATTTTTGCCTGGGAAATCCCATGGACAGAGGAGCCTGGAGGACTATAGTCCATGGGGTCACAGAGTCAAATACGACCAAATACGGTCTGAGCGACCCAAAAACGACAACAACATCTAAGTCCTGACAGTGTGAGTCTCAGGACAGGGCACTTTTGGCAATGGTAGACATGGCCACAGTAAGTCCTGAGGAGCCAGAAGATGCCAGGCTAAGGAGGCCAGTGTAAGAGTGATAGAACCCCTGGAATCCAGACCATGTTGAAAGGGCTTGCTGTGGGGAGAGGAACCCAAGCTATTTTCCCATCTTTGCCTAGGCCTGTCCTTCCAAAAGGGATTTAGTTACTGCCATTCTCAGCCATCTCTGTCAGCATCATCTGCATCTTGTAATGTTTGACGCTGGCAGCTAGGCTGTGTCATTCCTGAACAGGTGCAAAGATAACAGTGGTCGGAAGACCTCAGGAAGCACCTAAATATTTATGATCTTGTTTGGGAGTCTTACTGTCTATTTAATCTCTCTCATTTTTTAAATGATTCTTGGGAACTATGGATTATTTACATTTCAAGTAGAATTCAAATATGTATTAAATTTCTAAAAGGCACTCTTCCAAAGATGAGCAGGTCAACTCATAGAGGCCCCTGGGTAGAAACAAGGCCTCCTGTGCTGAATGTTGTCTGATCCAAATTTAAGTGAGGAGACATCCAGAGAAGTAAAATGACTTGCTCTAGTTTACACAGCTGATTAATGGCAAAGCTGGGAGATTGACTGGCTTCCTGATTTCTAGATTTCCTATGATACCACACTGGGCAACCAACCAACTAATCAACCAATTATTAAGTAATGGAGCCTTGGTTATATGGCTGTGATTTTCTACTATGCCCTTCCCTTTTCCTCTCCTCCCCAACCCCTACCACCCCCCCGCCTCCGCCCCTCCAGCAGACAAGGTAATCGGGGAGCATCTTACCTGAGCAGCCTTCTTACACAACTCAACTGCAATATCTGAGGCTGAGTTTCCTATTCCAATCACCAAAATGCGTTTCTTTTCAAATCCCTCTGGGTGCTTGTATTGGCGGCTATGGAAATACTGGCCTTTGAACTTCTGGATACCTTTGGGGTGAAGAAAAGAGAAATCCATGAACTATGTCAACTTAATTTCAATAAAACTGCCCTGTCAGCTTTTCCTTTCTGGGACCAATTATTTGTTTTGTTATTTCCCCTCTTAGGGAAGTTACAATATTAAGGCCAACTGGCAAACTCAAAGTATGAAGCATGTAAGAAATGTTAGGTTAAGCACGTGGTGAAGTGAAGTGGAAGGTACTCAGTCGTGTCTGACTTTTTGTGACCTCTGGACTATATAGTCCATGGATTCTCCAGGCCAGAATACTGGAGTAGGTAGCCATTTCCTTCTCCAAGGGATCTTCCCAACCCAGGGATTGAACCCAGGTCTCTTGCATTATAGGTGGATTGTTTATCATCTGAACCATCAGGGAAGCCCAAGCCGATAGTTCAGCACCAAAAAAGTTGATTTCAGAGGTTGCAGCTTAGGTGTTTACTAGAGGACAGGTGGTTTTGATGGATAGAGTAGAGTCAGGTATTGATTTCCAGCCATCCATCATCCTATTTTGTAATATACAATGATACTTCAATATCACATAGCATATATTCTTTTGAAGGTTTCTTAAACATATTATTAAGTGCTAATGATTGTAATGAAATGAATTCTTCAAAACCATTTTTCTAGATTCCGTATATGTGTGTTAAAATATGATATTTATCTTTCTCTTTCTGACTCACTTCACTCTGTATAATAGGTTCTAGGTTCATCCACCTCATCAGAACAGATTCAAATGCATTCCTTTTTGTGGCCGAGTAATATTCCATTGTGTATATGTACCATAGCTTCTTTGTCCATTCATCTGTCAATGAACCTAGACAAGCAATCTAGGTTGCTTCCATGTTCTAGCTATTGTAAATAGTGCTGCAGTGAACAATGGGATACATGTGTCTTTTTCAACCCTGGTTTCCTCAGGGTATATGCCTAGGAGTGGGATTGCTGGGTCATACGGTGATTTTATTCCTAATTTTTTAAGGAATCTCCATACCGTCTTCCATACTGGCTGTATCAATTTACACTTCCTCCAGCAGTGCAAGACCATTTCCTTTTCTTCATACCCTCTCCAGCATTTATTGTTGTAGACTTTTTGATGATGGCCATTCTGACCAGTGTGAGGTGATATCTCATTGTGGTTTTGATTTACATTTCTCTAATAATGAGCAATGTTGAGCACCTTTTCATGTGTTTGTTAGCCATCTGTATGTCTTCTTTGGAGAGCCTTTTTAAAAAAATTTATTTGTTTTTAATTGAAGGATACTTCGGAGAAGGCAATGGCAACCCGCTTCAGTACTCTTGCCTGGAGAATCCCAGGGATGGGGTGGCACAGAGTTGGACACGACTGAAGCGACTTAGCAGCAGCAGCAGCAGCAGCAGAAAGATAATTGCTTTGCAATATTGTGTTGATTTCTTCCATACATCAATATGAATCAGCCATAGGTATACATTTATCCTCTCCCTCTTGAACCTCCCTCCCATCTCCCACCCCATTTTACCCCTCTAGGTTGTCACAGAGTCCCAGTTTGAGTTCCCTGAGTCACAGAGTAAATTCCCACTGGCTATCTATTTTACAGATGGTAGCATATATGCTTCCATGTTCCTCTCTCCATTCGTTCCACCCTCTCCTTCCCCCACCCCAACCCATATCAACAAGTCTGTTCTCTATGTCTATGTCTCCATTGCTGCCCTGAAAATAGAGTTCATCAGTATCATCTTTCTAGATTCCATGTATATGTATTAATATATTATATATTTGTTTTTCTCTTTCTGACTTCACTCTGTATAATAGGCTCTAAGTTCATCCACCTCATTAGAACTGACTCAAATGTGTTCACTTTAATGGCTGAGAAATATGCCCTTGTATGAATGTGCCACAGCTTCTTTATCCATTCATCTGTCGATGGACATCTAGATTGCTTCCATGGACAGGCCTTTCTGAAGATAAACATCTGTGTCTTTTCCCAGGAAAACATGGCCTTATTAAAGTATTTGTCTTTGATGATGGGCTGCTTGAAAGAGCCTTTAGATCATGTGCTCAGTTGCATAAGACTCTTTGCAGCTCCATGGACTGTAGTCTGCCAGGCTCCTCTGTCCATGGAATTTTCCAGGTAAGAACACTGGAGTGGTTGCTATTTCCTTCTCCTTTAGATCATATGAGTTCTCAAAGTGTTGGTCCCTTGGCCAGCAGTATTGGCATCCCCAGAGAACTTGTTAAAGATGCAAATTCTCAGCCTAGATCTACAGAGCTGGAAATGCTAGGGGTGGAGCCTAGAAAGTTGTGGTTTTAAAAGTCCTCTAGGTGATTCTGTTGGAAAGTTTCATTGCTTTAGATCAGGAAGCCTCAGTCCAGCTTGCATATTGAAATCACTTGAACAAGTAATTGACCTAGGCCTACCCTAGACCGATTGAATCTTTGAAGGTCATTTGAACTTTAAAAACTCCTCAGGCGGTTTGAATAATGTGGGGCTTGGACTGAACCACCCTATTAAATGTTTTCCTAAAGGCCTTGGGAAGGAAGTGTGCTGTCTTACGGAGGGGCCTGGGAGGAGCCATCCTCCCCTGCACTTCCGGCATCCATCACTATCCTATTGGAGTACTGATGTCCAGAAACTACCCCCAGTAACCCTGGCTGTGGGCATGGCTCTGTGGAAGTCCCCAAAATGAAACAAAGTCACAGGTGTTTGGCAGGATAGAAAAAGGTCAGGGTAAGCTTTTGTTATTGTTCAGCCCTTCAGTCCTGTCCGACTCTTTGCAACCCCATGGACTGCAGCACCCCAGGCTTCCCTGTCGTAAGGTAAGGTACATGGCTGAAAGGATCTCTCCAACAGAAAACCAAGATGGGTGAAAATTCTCTGAAATTCTGAGTAACATTTAGTCACTTTGGGGAAGGCTGAACTTTGGCTGCACTCTGATGATGAAGACCCGGAGGGCTCAAAAGAAACAAAGATGGTATTTGGAATCTTTCATCTTTCTGGCTCTATCCTGATTTTAATATTATGCTGAGTTGCAGTAGCTAGCCAGTTTTGCTGTCAATCTAGCCTGAACATTAAGTAGCTGGACACCTACTCCCAAAAGCCGGGGCTCTGCACAGGCCTCACCTGGAAATGACTCCAGTGGGAGATGAGGGAAGACGTGATGGCCGCTGCAGATCATGACTCCGTCAAAGACAGTGCTTTGCTCCTTACCGTTGTTCTCAGTAACAACCACCCACTGGCCAGAGGTTGCAAAATCCGGGTGTTTTTTCACACTGAGGACGGTTGTCTGGAATCAAACACAGAGAAGGCATCATTGAGAATTACTCTGGCATAAAAGGGGCCTTGTCCAGTGCCTGGGAGTGGGTAAGGGTAGAGTGCAATGTCTGGCTCCATTGAGATTCCATTTGAAGCCATTTCAAGCCACTTAAGGCAAAGACTGCTAAGTGCGCCCTGCTGCTTCTTCCTTGGCACATGCTCCCAAGGATGTACTGCTTTGTGTGAGAGGCCTGACTCAGCAGTGGGAACCAGCGTTAAGTCTCTCTGAATAAGGAGAGAGACTTAGAAAATCATGGCAAAAGTCTGGGCAAGATACAAAATACGTGTTCATCGTTCAAGTGATCACACAATCAGCATTTATCACAAAACTTTTGTGTTGACCTCTGTGCAGACTCTGTGTTAGAGAATATATTCCATGCATAGCGCCTGGCACAATGACAGCACTCCATGAATGGTGAGTTATTCTTATTTATTTATTTTATTAAAGGCATCATGTGCTTTTTTTAAAAAAAATTAATTTAAAGTTTGGTTGTGCTGGGTCTTCATTGCTACTTGTGGGCTTTCCCTCATTGCAGAGTGGGGGCTACTCTTTATTGTGGTGCATGGGCTTCATGTTGAGGTGGCTTCTCTTGTTGCTGAAGATGGTCTCTAGGACTTGAGAGCTTCAGTAGTTACGGCACACAGGCTCAGTATTTGCAACACACAGGCTCAATAATTGTGGTGGATGGGCTTAGGTGCTCCGTGGCATATGGAATCATCTCGGACCAGGGATCAAACCTGTGTCCCCTGCATTGGCAGAGGGATTCTTATCCACTGTGCCACCAAAGAAGTCTGCATCATATCCTTTATTTTGCATATTGTTGTTTACTAGTGAGTGCGAATTTTTTTGGTAACATTCATTGTTACGTTTGCACAACATTTCTTCCTTTGTGAATTGTCTATTCATATCCACTCATTTTTTTTTTTAAAGATGTAGTGTGTGGGCTTCTCCGCAGAGCAGAGGCTCTAGAAGCGTGGGCTTCAGTAGTTACAGCATGTGGGCTCAGTATTTGTGGCTTGTCATATTTATTATTTTTAAAATGTCTTGCTAGCAATACATTTCATACTCTCATTTGGATTAAACAATTTACTGGTTTATTGATTTTTTGTAAATGTTGTTTGCTGTGTGGAGGTTTATGGATTTTTAAAAAGGTACATAAATGTTGTGTTTGATGTATTTAAGAAGCAATGTCAAAGGAAGTGAAGCTTTTCAGGTGAATGGTATGCTTCCTTCTTGCTGGTAAGTGTTTGAGCCCCTTATACATGCTTTTGAAAATTTCAGATATTTTTCAAAATGCTGTGTTGGCAATTTTGAAGCTTTTACAGTTTTAAAAAATGTATGTGGAATGTTGTGAAAAGGCTACAAAATGTCTGGGTATTTTCAGTTGAAAGATTTCAAATTTGAAGTTAAGCATGGTATATTCACTAAAGTACTCTGGATTCTTGACTATTCAAAATGTAGTTCGAGGACCAATCTTCACTGTCACTGGGGAGGTTATTAGAAATGTAACTGCCCTGAACCAGTTCACTCCTTCTCAGGCAACCTGGCGGTTTCCCATTCCTGGGAGGTCACTGTATTGATACTGAACTTAGTCTGGACATGTCCTTTTATAGTTTGAATTGAGTTCTTGCATCTTATGGCTTATACCAATTCAGAGATCAATAAATGGGAGTGAGTTTTCTTAAGCCCTCTCCAATCTCCAGAAAACAACATCAGTAAAATGATAAACAAAAGAAGAAGAAACTGGAGGAACTCTACATTAGATAGACTGAAATAGTTTCATGGTATTTGCATATGTTTATGTCCACTAAATCAATTATTCCAAATTAATGTAATACAAATCTATAGTAAAACTAAAATTACTGAGAAAATGAAATGTATTAAAAAATAAGTTCTACTAATATTTATTCAGTGCTATAATTTATTTCCTAGACACAGTTACTGGTTTTCAGAGTGTAGGTTATTGATACAAATTTAGGATGTTTAATGAGGATATTGGTTTTTTCTTGTTGATTATTTTTTTTGAGAAAACAAGGGAAAGGTAGTTATAATTGCATTTCAGAATTATCTGGCCATTCTTATGTTGCTAAAGAATGCATCAAAAATGAACAAGAGTGGTCTCTATAGTGTTCTGAGATGAATGGGGAGCTGTGGGTTTATCTAATCCATTTTCTAAGATAATCCATTTCTATGGAGAAGGTAAGAAAATAAAACAACATAACTTTTGTTTTCATATACCCTTTCAAAGGAAATGAGGCTAGTCGTCTTCAGTGGTTACAGATACTAATTTAAATGCAGTTTCACTGTCAATATCATTCAAGCCTTAATTTTGACAAATGTCTTTCTTCTGTTTATGCATATAGCCTATAATATCACGGGTAATGACATTACTTTTCGAGTTTTCTATCGTGCTGTTTCCCTCCCCCCTACCCCAAATACAATACCTGGAACTGAATATACTTTAGTAGATCAAACTTCTTGGCAAAGATTCTGAAATATTCCAGGACTTTAGAATTGTGCAGGAAGTTTGGAAAATCGTCAGGCATTGGAAAGTCACTGAAACAGGACATTTCTTTGCTGGTGTTGGTGACGACGGATTGATAGATGCTTGCTCGGCCATCGTCAACATTTTCCTAATGAAATAAAGGAGTGGTAATAAGGTATTAAAGAAATCCCTTGATTTCCTACTCACCTTCCACATCTAACCCCTGCATGATGTGAAGCTCTTTCATTGCTGTTGTTGTTTAGTCATGTTCAACTCTCTTGTGACCCCATGGACTGTAACTGGCCAGGCTCCTCTGTCTATGGGATTTCCCAGGTGAGAATACTAGAGTGGGTCGCCATTTTCTTCTTCAGGGGATCTTCCCAACCCAGGGATTGAACCTACCTCTCCTACTTGGCAGGTGGATTCTTTACCACGGAGCCAACTGGGAAGCCCCTCTCATTGCTGCAGTATGACTGAAATGTCTGGTGGATGAGGAGCTGTGTATGTGCCATTCTTATGTTGCTAAAGAATGCATCACTAATTAGCTTCCTATTACCTGTTTAGTGTCAGTCATTGTGACAACTGATGCTGAAGCTGAAACTCCCAATACTTTGGCCACCTGATGTGAAGAAATGACTCACTGGAAAAGAACCTGATGCTGGGAGAGATTGAAGGCAGGAGGAGAAGAGGATGGCAGAGGATGAGATGGTTGGATGGCATCACTGACTCAATGACATAAATTTGAGTAAACTCCGGGAGTTGGCGATGGACAGGGAGGCCTGGTGTGCTGCAGTCCATGGGGTCGCAGAGTCAGACATGACTGAGTGACTGAACTGAACTGATTGTGACAATCAGCCCCCTTCCAAAATTTCCCCTGGGGAGACTACACCGGTCTTCCACATCTTTAGGAACCAATAAACTCTGCGTCACTGGTCAGAGACTATAATGGAGAATTTCAGTTAAAATGAGTACTTTGGGGAGCAGGAAGTTTTCACATCTTAATTTGAATCCCCTCACCTTTATCTTATGCTTTATGTGAGTCAACCTTCCTCAAGTGATAATAGTAAGTAGTATTTTTTTGTTTCTGGGTGCACTGGGTTTTTGTTGTAGTGCGTGGGCTTTCTCTAGTTGTGTCGGGGGCTTAGTTGCCCTGTAGCATGTGGGATCTTAGTTCCCCCACTGGGATCGAACCTACATCCCCTGCATTGGAAGGTGGATTCTTAACCCCTAGACCACCAGGGAAGTCCCAAGTAAGTAGATTTAATGCTAATCAAGTATATTTTTTTCCTTTTGAACTTTTTATTTTGTATTGGGGTATAGCTGATTAATCATGTTGTAATAGTTTGAGGTGAACAGCGCAGGGGCTCAGTCATACATACAAAGATATCCATTCTCCCTCAAACCCCCCTCCCACCCAGGCTGCCACATACCATTGAGTTCCATGTGCTACACTATAGATCCTTGTTGGTTATTCATTTTAAATATAGCAGTGTGTACATGACCGTCCCAAACTCCCTAACTATCCTTTCCCCACCTGCCCCTGGCAACCATAAGTTCGTTCTCTAAGTCTGTGAGTCTCTTTCTGTTTTGTAAGTAAGTTCATTTGTGTCATTTTTTTTTTAGATTCCCCAATCAAACCTTAAGTTTGATTTTGAGTGTTGTTGAGTATGCTTTTATAATTCAGGAGACAGCACATGCTATGGCTGAGTTTATAATTTCCTCTACAAGAAGTGCTCTGCGTAATGATTTAATGTTAAATCATGCAAGAGCCAAGTATGGTGATTCAATGTCTGTGAAGTCAGCATGTTATCAAACAGGCTTTATAAGAAAATGTAAATAATGCCACCCAAGAACTCCTCAACAGATGCTTATGCACAGGCAGAGACTAAGTATAATCCAGCATATTATGACTCAGCACCAGGGGGGTATAAAAATAAAAATGGAAAGATTATAAGAACTCATGAATTAATTGTAATGAATTATCTAATCTTACATAAATGGCATTAAAATCTCCTCTGCAGAATAGTAAAGAACAGTAAATATCCAACTCTAATTCCACCATTGTAATAAATCAGTTGTATACATTGCTTTCTTACCATTACTCATAGAAAATCATTACTTTCCTGCCAGATCTTTAGATCAAGCCTCCTTAGATTTCTGTAACACAGAAAGAGGCAACCTGGACTAGCAGAAGGAGCCTGGGCTTTGAGTTAGACACAGGTTTGAATTCATCTCTTTCAGGCTATGTGAGCCTGGACCAGTCAGTGCCTCTGAGCTTCGGTCCTGTCATTTGTAAACTAGGGATGTGCTAGGTGCTCAATAGTATTGTTATTGTCCGTAGTTACAGAGGAAGCTATAAGCTTCAGCAAAGTTGTCAGTGACACCTCACTGTTCACCACAGGATAAAGGTATCCAGGCAGCTGCTCTGACACCACAGCAACTGATACAAATACTCGCTATCATCTATCACATCTGAATTTTCTGATAGTTCCTTTACAAGAGGCTATACTTTATTTCAAAGAGTTAAAGATTAAACTGTGGGATCTTTCCTCTTTTATCAGCAAAGCTCTTTATATGTTTTGGGCTTCACTGTGTCCAAATTTCAGAGATTATCGGTACTAACATGACTTTCTAAGTTTAAAATGATGTTTGCTCTCAGAACACGTTTAAGACCAATAAAAAGCCCGAGTTTGTAAAGATCCTTCTCCCTCATACATTGCACTCTCTTCCTCATTCATTCATTCACTCATGCCTACCATAGGCCAAGAGTCAGATGCCTTTTTTCCCACGAGCAGATTGTTTATCTTTCCTAGTCTGTAATTGAGGTGCAGATGATAGCTTTGTTAGAGTTTTAAGTGGCTTGATAAAAACTAGTCATGTTAGGGTATACTAGCTTTCTAGGTGATTAATTTGGTGTGGTCTTATTATTAACTGTATGTATGTACAGAAGGCAAAGGAAGTTTGTATTCAAATATGAAGTGCTTTCTGTCTCATATACAAGGATATAATCTGAACTTTGGATGAATAAATCATGGTATTTTTGTTTTCAAACACTAACTTCAAATTGCTTAATACAGTCATCCCTTAGTATTCGTAGGGGATTAGTTCCAGGACCATCTGTGGATACCCACATCCAAGGATACTCAAGTCCATTATATAAAATGGTGTAGTATATGCACAGAGCATACACAAGTTACATAAGTCAGATTCCTCCTTTTCTCCTGTAAAATGAAGTTCATCAATTGTTCCATTAGTCAGTTGTCATGAGGCTTTGATGAGATTAGATAAAATGCTTAGCACAATGCCTGACTTTAAATAAATGCTCCATTCACGTTTGCCTCTCTTGCGTTACTACTGGCCATTAGAGCCAGTCTTACTGAACCAGTCATAGTTTTGAGACAGTATTCTGTCCATTTTATTAAATGGACTGTTACAGTAGAGCTAACATATTAGTTTTTACAAGTGCTTTAAATTGGCTTTAACATGTGGTTGGCTCCTCTGTCAGGTCATTTTAAGGGAATTTTGAGTGATGAGAACTGGTTCTGATGTCTGAGCCCCTATAGTAGTTCCAGAGCCAGGGCAAGACTCTCCTTTGGGGGTTTTACTTGTGTAATTTGACACAACTGATGATGACATCAAAATTCTTTTACTGAACATCAAGTAATGATCTTTATACTTAGGTTGATTGGTAGACAACTATTAAAAAATGCTTTCTGTCCATGTGCGCTTCTTCCTATACTGGCTGAAGTAGATGGCTATACGTTTAGATAAATCTGGGTAAAATTGAGTTTTCCTGGGGTTATAAAGGGAAGATGATTCTTATTAATAAATAAGTAAATAAATAAATGTCTATCAACTATATCTCCTGTTTAGGCCCTGAGCTTGGAGTTAGGGGTAAAGTGTAACCAGGACACACAGTTTTCTATCTTCATGGAGCTTATTATCACATTGAATTAAAATCAGTTTGGGCTTTGGGGATGGAAAGTCGAGAAATAAGATGAGAGGCTTTGCTCTCACTAAGGCAAGGACAGGAGACATGACTTTCAAAACAGATAAATTTAACTCATATATTTACTTAAAATACAAGTACTGCCTAAAAATGAGCTAAGCACAAATACAGATTAATAGCCTGAATTTCCTAACAAATAGAATTAGTGACAATTTACTTGTTTAAGGTAACTGATCATATGGTAAGCATTTTTCTTAATATAAATTTTTTGCAAGTCAGAAGATTATGTAGCAAAACCAAGTTAGTTCAGACAACACTTATTTAGAATTTATGATCTTAAAAAAAAAAGAATTTATGATCTTTTATTATAGGCTGGATTGAAGTTTATCTTTTATTCCTTAGAGATGAAAAGGATATAAAAACTAAATTAAGATTAAGAAAGATTATAAAGCTAATATTTAATCTACTAGAAGGAGCAAGCTTGCAAAGCAAAAATAGATTCACTTATTAAAAATGTAAATACAAAATCTTGTAAATTGTTTTTTGTTATGAAATGTAATTATATTGACTTCTAGCAATCCGTAGTTTATTCTCATCGCTAGTTATTCTAAGCAGTTTGGAAATAAAATTTATTTTTTTGAAAATATCCTAACATTCCCTATTTTCAGTCTTTTAGAAGTGGATTTTATCTGCTCTTGTAATATACTTGTAATAAGTATAATTGAAACTTTAAATTATTACCATTAAGAATATTTTTATTTTAATTATTTTAACATTTTATTTTAATTATTTTAGAATCTTATTTTTATTTTAAAAATTTTAATTTTTTATTGGCTTATAGTTGATTTACAATGTTGTTACTTTCTGCAGTACAGCAAAGTGAATCAGTTATACTTACATATCCACTCTTTTTTAGAGTCTTTTCTCATGTGGGTCCTTGTCCTACAGATAGAGGCAAAACTGTCTTTCTCAAATGCTAATCTATGGACTGATTTCAGTAGAAGAATTCAGGGGATCGTTGAAAAGTATTAAAAGGGTGAATAGGTCTGGTTTGGGCCCAGACATCTGTATTTTAGAAGTGCTCCCCAGACATCTGTATTTTAGAAGTGCTCCCCAGCTGACTCTTATGCACAATGAACACTGGGAGACACACCCTTTATTAGCGTGTCATTGCATTCTGCCCTCTCTCCTTTGGGCCTCTCTCCTTTCTGCCCTTGATCACTGAAAGAGCCCCCTGGTTAAACTAGTTGACTCAGATACTGCCCACTGTCTTGACTGATTTCAGGGTAAATGGTACACTCATGGGCATGGGACACAAGGTGCTCATGGTGAGACCCTGGCTCTTCTCTCCAGCCTCATCAGTTATTGCTCAGCCACCTGCATCCTTCTTTCCAGCCACATTACGTGACTTTCTATTCTCTAAGTATATCAAGTTTCACAAACCTCCACACCTTTGCACATGCCATTTGCTTAGCCTAGATGGATTTTCACATATCTGATCTCTGCTTATTGTCAAGACAAATAAAAGTATCATACCCTTCTGCTGAGTGAGAGTCTGTGCTTTCCATAACACTCAGTGTTTCAGCTCTTATAAATCTGCACTCTGAATTTTCTTTAGTTCCCGCCACACCCCCCTTCCGAAAACTGAGCCCTTTGATGGCAGGGACTGTACACTTGTGTCTTTTTAGTACCTAGTATATGCCTGGTACATATTATGCAACCAGGTAATATGTTTGTTGAATGAGTGAAAGAAGTCATGTTAACCAGAGCATTTTTCCCTCATTGTAAATAGGGCTTAATGATACTAAGATACTGCTAAATGATACATTAAAATAGTAGTGTAATGGGAACAAGTAAATGGTTTTGCTGATAGTATGCTATAAATTTTGTTTTGTTTCATGCATGCAAATGTTATGATTTTGCTAATATTATGTTACAAACTTTATTCTATACATTTGAACTGTGGTGTTGGAGAAGACTCTTGAGAGTCCCTTGGACTGCAAGGAGATCCAACCAGTCCATCCTAAAGGAGATCAGTCCTGGGTGTTCACTGGAAGGACTGATGCTGAAGCTGAAACTCCAGTACTTTGGCGACCTCACCTGAAGAGTTGACTCATTGAAAAAGACCCTGATGCTGGGAGGGATTGGGGGCAGGAGGAGAAGGGGACAACAGAGGATGAGATGGCTGGATGGCATCACCAACTCGATGGGCATGAGTTTGAGTAAACTCTGGGAGTTGGTGATGGACAGGGAGGCCTGGCGTGTTACAATTCATGGGGTCGCAAAGAGTCAGACACGACTGAGCAACTGAACTGAACTGAACTGATACATGTAAACATTACTTCTTTAAAAAAAAATTATGGAAAACTAATCAAAATTAGGGCTTTCCTCTGTAGCTCAGTTGGTAAAGAATCTACCTGCAGTGCAGGAGACCCAGGTTCGATTCCTGGGTCGGGAAGATCCCTTGGAGAAGGAAATGGCAACCCACTCCAATGTTCTTGCCTGGAGAATCCCACAGACAGAGGAGCCTGGCAGGCTACAGTCCATGACGTCACAGGAGTCAGACACGACTGAGCGACTAAACCACCAATCAAAATATATCTTAAACAGCTGGTAAAGAGGCTTAAGAATCATAGTACTTCATATTTGCTTTCCTGGAGAGTTACAAATATCTAACATGTTAAATTTGGTTCTATTAAATGGACAACAGTGTACAAAAACACATATTGGATAATGCTGTGATACATTTATCACAGAGAACTTCCGAAAGTAAAACAAGGGTAAGGCGGTTATCTTTTCAGGGAAGGAAATGGCTCTTTGTTCTAAGCTAGTTCTGTCTAATGTTAAAATGAACATAATGTGCTGTTAAAAAAAAAAAAAAACATGCCAATTGAAACAGAAGAGAGGCTGTGAGGCATAGAATAAAGAAAGTACATGTTTTGGTCAGTGTGAAAATAGCACCATATGGGAAATTCCATTTGGTGATTTCCCAGGTGTCTACTTCACAGTCTCATCTATTATCAACATTTAAATCAGTAAATTTGATGGAGACAAATACAGATGATCAAATTTGTATATACCCGAAGTATGGAGGCATAGAAACTAGACACAGGATTGAAGCTTCAAATAAACACTTAAGAAAGTGAGGTATCGGTGATTGACAATATGATATTGCTTTCAGGTGTACAGAGAGTGATTCAGTGTTTTTATAGACTGTACTCCATTAGAACTTATTACAAAATAATGGCTATATTTCCCTGTGCTGTACAATATATCCTTGTTGCTTAGCTTATTTATTTTATACACGGTAGCTCTTAGTCCCATACTCCTAACTTGCCCCTCCTCTCTTGCCTCTCCCCGCTGGTAACCATTAGTTTGTTCTCTGTATCTGTGTCTGTTTCTGTTTTGTTATATACATTCCTTTGTCTTATTTTTCAGGTTACACACACTCTGACTTGTTTCACTAAGTATAATACTATCTAGTCCTTCCAGGTTGTTGCAAGTGCCAGAATTTCATTATTTTCTATGGCTGAGTAGTATTCCATTATGTATACTGCCATATCTTTATCCATTCATCTGTTGATGGACATTTCATTTGCTTCCATATTTTGGCAGTTATAAACATTGGGGTGCATGTATCTTTTTGAATTTGTGCTTTTGGATATATACCCAGCAGTGAAATTGCTGCTTTGCATAGTAATTCTATTTTTAATTTTTTGAGGAAATTCCATACTGTTTTCCACAGTGACTGTACTAATACACATTCCGGCCAACAGTATACAAGGGTTAGCTTTGTTCTACATTCTTGCCAACATTTCTTATTTGTGGTCTTTTTGATAATAGCCACCCTGGTATGAGGTAATATCTCATTATGGTTTTAATTTGCATTTCTCTGATTAGCAGCGTTAAACATCTTTTCATATGCCTGTAGGCCATCTGTGTGTCTTCTTTAGAGAAATATTTATTCAAGTCTTATGCCCATTTTTAAATTGTGTTGCTTCTTTTTTTGATACTGAGTTGTGTGAGCTGTTTATATATATTGAATATTAACCCCTTATCAGCCATATCATTTGCAATTATTTTCTCCCATTCAGTAGATCATCTTTTCATTTTGTGCAAAAGCCTTGAAGTTTTATTAGGTCTCATTTGTTTATTTTTGCTTTTGTTTTCTTTGCCTTAGACAAATAAAAAAATATGCTATAATTTATATCAAAGAGTGTTCTGCCTATGTTCTTTTTTGGGAGTTTTATGGTTTCAGGTCTTATATTTAGGTCTTTAATCCATTTTGAGTTTAATTTTTTATATGGTGTGAGTAAATATTCTAATATTATTCAACATAGAAAACTTAACAGAAGATTGAAACTTCATATAAACACTCTTTGACTAAGAATAAAACCAACTAAATAATGTCTAACATGCACAAATGTGAAATCCTGTAATTAAGATTAAAAAATTGAAGTGAATAAAAAAAAAGATTAAAAAATTAGTTTTTACAAAGATAGGATAATAGTGACCCAAGTCATCAATAATTCAGATGAAAAACACACAGGGGTTTTAATTGATCCCAAGTTTAGTATTCATCTTTAGAATTATGTGAGATGAAGCATGAGGGTAAGCATATATAATATTGTGGCTGGTTCTAAGACATCTTATTATGTCACCTTATTATCATCTACCACTTATTAGTTACTATAGGCAAATCACTTACTTTGGCTTTCTCACTTTTAAGTTAGAATTAATAAAAACTAATGTATTGGGAGTATAGAAAGAGATAATTCATATGCAAATAATTATATAAATGATAGCATTAGCTTTGCAAATACTGAAAAAGCTGCTGCTGCTGCTGCTGCTAAGTCACTTCAGTCGTGTCCGACTCCATGCGACCCCATAGACAGCAGCCCACCAGGCTCCCCCATCCCTGGGATTCTCCAGGCAAGAACGCTGGAGTGGGTTGCCATTTCCTTCTCCAATGCATGAAAATGAAAAGTGAAAGCGAAGTCACTTAGTCGCGTCTGACTCCTAGCAAGCCCATGGACTGCAGCCTACCAGGCTCCTCCGTCCATGGGATTTTCTAGGCAAGAGTACTGGAGTGGGGTGCCATTGCCTTCTCCACTGAAAAAGCTAGTGCACATTAAACCTTTAGTAGAGAGGTGCAGCATTCAAACCTAGTGAGCACAAGCTATAGTGGGAAAGTGTAAACTGAATTGACCATAAATTTTTTGAGGGGAGTGATTTTTATGTGATTGATTCAGACTTTCATTTTTATTATTTTCCCACTACCTATATTCCCTTGGGCAAGTTATTTATCCTAAACTCTTCATATGTTAAGTGAGGATAATTGTGTGTAACTATAGAAGTTAAAGAGTAACATATTTTAACATTGATTCTGATTGGTAGAGTTGTGGAGAGGCAAATTTTGCGGGAAGTGGGTGTGGAGGCTCCAGCAGCATTTTCAGCAGCTCCTTCCTTGAAACTACTGTCTCCTGGAAATCCAGACCCTCACGTGATCCCATTGGAGGCCTGTGAAATTTTGCTTATTGTATGTTTCACTCTTCAGTGAAGACTGTTTTCTTTGGGTAGAGAAATTGTTTATATTTATCTCTTGAGTATAGTTTTAAGGGAGGTTTGAAATGTGATATTGTTGCAAGTGCCAGGGAGCTATATACTTAAACATTTTATATCTAATAAGGCTTGGACTATAAAGCTGAGTGCCGAAGAATTGATGCTTTTGAACTGTGGTGTTGGAGAAGACTCTTGAGAGTCCCTTGGACAGCAAGGAGATCCAGTCAGTCCATCCTAAAGGAAATCGGTCCTGAATATTCATTGGAAGGACTGATGCTGAAGCCGAAACTCCAGTACTTTGGCCACCTGATGCGAAGAACTGACTTGTTTGAAAAGACCCTAATGCTGGAAGAGATTGAAGGTGGAGGAGAAGGGGACAACAGAAGATGAGATGGTTGGATGGCATCACCGACTCGATGGACATGAGTTTGAGTAAACTCCGGGAGTTGGTGATGGACAGGGAAGCTTGGCATACTGCAGTCCATGGGGTTGGCAAAGAGTTGGATACAACTGAGTGACTGAACTGAACTGAATTAATTCAAATTTTAACCTAACTCTTCTATCCCACAGGATGATATCTCTAATTCTGAAATTTTAGACATCAGGAATGTGATAGCAGGAGAAATATTTTGGGGCAGAAGGCATCTTCCTGGAATTAATCAAATCATATATATATATATATATATATATATTAATTGAAGCATAATTGGCATACAAAATTGTATTAATTTCAGATGTAGGACATAATGGTTGACATTTGTATGCATTGTGAAATGATCACCACGGTAAGTCTTATTTCTCATTTGTCATGATAAAAAGTTATGAAGTTTTTTTTCTTGAGATGAGAACTTTTAAGATTTACTTTCTTAGCAATCTTTATTTATTTTTGGCCACATCTCATGGCATGTGAGATCTTAGTTCTCCCACCAGGGATTGAACCCATGCCACGTACCAGGGAAGTCCTCTTAGTAACTTTTAAACTTGTAATACAATATTTTGAACTATAGTTCCAAACTATATATGCATGACATTTATATGCATGACATTTAGTCATCCCATCTTCAGAAGTTTCCTGTGTAAAAGCACAGTTAACTTGATGGGGTGGGCTGAGGGGGATAGGAGGAAGAGACCAGAGATCACCAGCAGCTAGCATTCCATGTGTAATTCCAAACAGTTTCTGGAAAATTTAGCATTGGATCCCCTTGCTATAGATATCAAAAATCACTGGTGGGGTTGGAATTGTTAAATATAATATCTTCGTCAAACTACAAAGAAGCTAACAAAATTTAACAGGGCTCTGCAGGACTAACACTGTCTTTAAACAGTTCCATGAACGTGGGCCCATGGTCCATCTTGCTTATCTTCTTCTTCCCTTGCCATGATTACTCCCTCCTCTTGGGCTCTGGGCCTCTTCTTCTTGCCTTTGCTTAAGGAATTCCTCACAAAGTTTTCTAGTTATTGTTTATGTATATGTTCAATCACTCTCTCTTTATTGAGTCCTTCCCATCCACACTTAAAATATTGAAGACTCAAAATTTCAAAACAATCCCCCCCTTTCAACTTATATTGAAGGAGGAAACAGAACAGGCTCCATCTTGAAAGCAGGACTCCATCTTGGGCCGGACTGTGGACTCTGAGCTCTATGCCCAGTATCTATGGAAACGACATACCAGCTGGAAAACCAGACCCCCAGATGGAAGAGCCCCAGGGCTCATACCTAGACTCTCCATGCCTAAAAGAATACCCTAATTATCTGTGAAACTGAATAGAATCATAAATTCTATTATGCTTATTGGGGTATGACCACAGGCCTATTGATAATTGTCTACTGTTAACTACCTAGGCTTAAGGCATATGGATGATGGGTTAACTTTGTATCTTTCTTTTCCTTTGTTCAGACTAGTTTCAGGGAATTTGGGGAGGTGGGTTTGGGCACATATACTTAGGGTATATAAGGTTTTCACAAAAACTGGTCAGGGTCCTTGGCTAAGAGAAGACTCTGCCTCGGGCCCACCAGTGTAATAAACTGCACTCCACTATTGTGTTGTCCTTCTGAGTGAATTTGTTTCCTGGAATGTGTGGCTACAACAATATCCTCTTACAACCATGTCTCTCTCTGTCTCATTTCAATCTTCATGAAGGGGTCATCACACACTGACAGCCTCTGTTTTCTCCTGGACTCCTCAACTCCTTGTCTAATCTTGGTCTTTGCCACCCAAAAACAAAACAAAAAGACCTATATTAAAGACACTAATGAACTTGTTCAAAGCTAATCTCCATTTCTTCTTCAAGTCTCTTTCTTTGCCATAACATTCTCTAAGAAGCTTTCCATAACCCTATAGATCTTCACAAGGTAGCTGTTGTACCTGCTGCCCCAACCTAGTACCCTGTACTTTGGGCACAGAATTGATTACACTGCATTGCAAAGATCTGTTTACAGTTTCTGTTCCCCACTAGATTCTAAGGAGGGTTGGGGCCTTGTCTATCTTGTTCCCTGTGTGTCCTGGGAGAGGGACATCACAAATACTTGAATGAATGAAAATGAATATTACCATTGCGTTTTTGGAAAAAAAATATGTGTATGACTAAAAGAAATTACATCAAAATTTAAATAGTGGTAATTTATTTAGTGCTCATGAGTATTGATATTATATTTAATTTATATTTTTCCTTTTCTTTTTTTTGGCCATGCCTCATGGCATATGGGATCTTAGTTTCCCAACCAGGGAATGAAACCATGCCCCTTGCAGTGGAAGTGTGAAGTCTGAATCACTGGACTGCCAGGGAAGTCCTGTATTTTTCTTTTAACGAATATTATTTTTTATTTTTACTTTTTTTTTATTGGAGTATAGTTGCTTTACAATGTTGTGTCAGTTTCTGCTGCACAACAAACCGAATCAGTCATATATACACTCACACCCATTCTTCTCTTGATTTCCTTCCCATTTAGGTCATTACAGAACATTGAGTAGAGTTCTCTGTGCTATACAGTAGCAATATTATTTTCTAAAATTAGTTTATATCACTGTATAATAGGAGAAGGAAACCAAGCCAACCATAGGGTCAAATAGCAGAAGGTACACAAACCAGACCGAATATTTTTTTCCATACTGACATTTGGTGGCTTGATGAGGCCCACAGTACACCAGAAAAAAATTTTTTTTTCCCCTAGTACACTATGGGCTTCCCTGGTGGCAAAGAATCTGCCTGCAATGTGGGAGAACTGAGTTCGGTCCCTGGGTTGGAAAGATCCCCTGGAGGAGGGCATGGTAACCCACTCCAGTATTCTTGACTGGAGAATCCCCATGGACAGAGGAGCCTGGCCGGCTACAGTCCATAGGGTCACAAAGAGTCGCACATGACTGAGTGACTAAGCACAGCACAGTACACTATAATCCTAGAGGTGTGGTCATTTACATACATTTGCTTATTCTGTTTTCTTCATCATCCATCCAAGACTGGCAAATGCCACTTCCTCCATGCAGTCTTCCCTCATTCATACCAGTGTGAAGTACCTCCCCAGCCCTGAGCTCCTGCTAAATGCTGCTCTTCTCTTCCCCCTGAAGCATTTACTATTTGGGCCTCCATCTTTTGACACCTTATACCCTACCAGGGGCAGATCCCTTTATTCCCACTGAAGACCCTGATATTCCCAGTAACCAGGACCAATTCTGGCCAGAGGCATGTGTGAGAGGGTAGCAGGCAGGAAGGCTAGGGGTCTCCAAATGGAGGAAATAGGCTGTAAATGTCAGACGTCTTTTATCTCTCTCTTAAGCGGCAGGAGGAAACAAACTACATGTGACAGATTTTTTCCCTTTCTCTATACAAAATTGAAAGGAGATTTCCTTTAAAATTCTGTGTTGCCATGACAACACCTGGTTCCACCTGAACTTAACTTTTTTCAAACCTTGAGCTAACCAATGCAGTTTTTCTTACGGAAATATTTTTCTTAAGTTATGTTAATGAACTATATTTACCCTAGACTCTGTCTTTCTTCAAGTCAGTTTGCCTAAGGCTCAGAACCTACGTGAACAAGCCAGTATGTTTTATTCATGCAAATGTTCTCTTAAGCTATGTTAATGAGACTATGTATTTGCCTGGAAACCTGCCTTTCTTCAAGATTCACGCCAATCATTTTATGGCCTGGGACAACTCACCTTGTGCCAATGTTATCTCAAAATGCATGTTGTGGGTGAGGGGCCTGGTGCCAGTCTCTGAGTTTTGAGACATTTCCTTTCTCTAACTAGCAACGTGCTAGTAGCTATATAACTTCCTGCTAACGACTAGCAGGGGGACACGCTTTCTTCCCCCTTCTGATGTCTATGTCAGAAGCTTTCTCTCTTTCTTTTATACTTTAATAAAACTTTATCACACAAAAGCTCTGAGCAATCAAGCCTCGTCGCTGGCCACGGATTGAATTCCTCTCCTCTGAAGGCCAGGAATCTCAGCGTCTTTCACGGCTCAGCAACAACCTTTCATATGGCATTTAGCCATTTCCAGCCCTACTTCCTGATGCTCAAGTCACCTACTGGCTGGCGGAACCTCGAGCATATGCCTTAGGCTGCACATTCCACTCTTAAGAAGAGAAATAGTGCCTGGGTTCTTCTTCTTCTGATAATGTAAAAACCACCCCCTAGACCTAACAAGGTCTGGATTCTAGCCTTTTCCCTTGCCAATTCTCTTCCAAAAGACATGAACAATGCCTTGGGGCTGGGGCTCCACCCCCTGATGCCAACTTCTGTCCTTCTTAAGGTGCCATCTGCTTCACATTCACCAATGAGATTCAGCTTACCTAACGTGACACTCTGCTACTTTGTCTTAGAATGTTCATGGTCCAGAAATCATCATAACTTCCAATCCTATGTTTGTGTATCAGACTTAACTCTTTCTTCCTCTTTCCTCCAAATTCTCTTGTCCCTACCCTGCCAGTTCTCCAAGTGCATCACCTATCAGGCTGCATCCTGCATGGGGTCAGCAGGACACCATACACAAAGTTGTGATGCTGCAATGAGCTGCTCCCTTAATGATCACCATGTGTGGGTGCTCAGTCATGTCCATCTCTTTTGAGACCCCATGGACTCCACTGTCCACCAGGCTCCAGCCCATCAGGCTCCTCTGTCCATGGGATTTCCCAGGCAGATACTGGCATGGGTTGCCATTTCCTTCTCTGGGGGATCTTCCCTGACCCAGGGATCGAACCCTCATCTCTTTCTTTGGTAAGCGGATTCTTTACTACTGAGCAACCAGGGAAGCACTTTATGATCGATCACCAGATAGACTACAGCCACCGTGCGTGGGCAGGGACAAGGCAAATGACCAGATTATGGTTGGTGGAGGTGGGAGGGTATGAACTACGCACAGTAAACTTCCACAGTCCGCCGATGTCACTACTTCTTTCAAAGCAGATGGGCTCCAGGTCTTCATCTAAGCAGCATTTGATGGAGGACAGGCCACTCACACCAGCTCCGATCACTGCAACTCGCTTGGCCATGCTGTGTTCTGTATGATACAGATTAAGCAGAGCTTCTTTATATAAGGAGCCCTTGTCACAGAATTCAACTTTCACAATGATATAGATACCCTCCTTTTGTCTCTGAGCTGAGGCAGAATCATATTTTGGCTAAATATGAAGGCTCTGAAATCAGACTGTTTCAGTTTAGATGCTGGATTCATTTATTTACAGTATGATCTTGGGCTAGTTGTTTATTCTTTCTGTGCCTCAGTTTTCTCATCAGTATAATGAGAGTGGAAATAATAATGCCTATCTAAAATAGGCATTGTCCTGAAATTAAATGACTGAGATATGTTGGAAAGGTTGTAGAAGTGTGTCTGCTACATAGTAAGTACTCAGTTAAATTTTGCTCTTATTACTATCTAGTTTAGCCAAGACCTAGCACCAAATATTTAATTAGCATTCATTTCCCACTTCTCTAACGACTCCTTCCTTTCCTCTCTTCTTTCTGGAAAAGGCAGCTCACACAGATAAAATTTATCAACATTTGGGAACACACAGATAGACACACCTGGTGCTTCCTTTGGATTGAGGAGTAAAAGGTCTTCATCCCCTTAAGATTTTATATTCCCTCAGTATTAAAAACACTTTGCTATCACCTAACCCTTCTAAAATCCTAGGAACTGCAACCAGCAAAAATGTTCATTTTTATTCAAAGCATCTAAAGTCCTAAAGAGTAGCTAGTCATGGGTCATGTCCAGTAGCAAAAAAGATACTACATGAATTGAGGGGAAGTTCTTAACTTTGAACAATGAAAGCTTAACTGACCGTAATACAGAACTAAGTCCCCAAGGAAATCCATATGGCATATTCTAGAGACCAAGATGAGATCACATGGAAATGGGGATGTTACCCTTGTCAGGAAAGATTGGAGGAAGCATGAAGGTGTTATGACAGTTTGTATCAGGTTTTAAAATTGTAGTTTTGGGCTTATGCAGGTATCAACATACTGTTTTTTTTTTTTTTTTTTTTTTATCAGATGGGTTAATACTAAGTTAATTCCAGCGAATCAGGTTTGTCACATGGAGGGCTTTGAAGTGTCAGGTGGACTCAGGTGTAACTGCTGAGTTTTTGAACATGACTTAAAGCCAGTCTGCTAGTAAGACGCTGAGTCGAGAGAGACTCTAGATATCTGAGTATGAGTCTGGATGTGCACATCTCACTGGGGTGAGAGTCTGAAGTGTCCCGAGATTCCTGCTACTGAGCCTCTTCCCTCATTTGAGCTCAGGTTTGCTGCCATGCTTTCTGGGTGGGTTTGCGGTGGGGGGTTTATCCTCAGGGCTTTGCAGTTTCTCTCTAGCCAAATCAGAGCCCCCAGGCACAAGAAGAGTGTCAGTAAAGGAGATGGTTGGGGGAAATGGGCTCTGGATTGGTTGGTTTGGATTCAAAAAGTCACCCTCCCAGGAGGGAAGTTTACTACCTCAAGGAGCTGGCTAAGCCAGGGAGCAGCAGTCCCTAAGGCATCAGCAAAGCCTTAACTGTCAAAGCATCAAAATATAGAAAATAAAGAGGTATGGTTAATACAAGTGAGAAAGGGGAAAGCGCTGGGAAGAAAATAAAAAATAAAAGGACCCCTAGGCACAAAGACAAAGGGAGTTAGTGACTTTACAGAGGGCAGAAGAAGACTTCTGAGCCCTTGGACCTCTCAGACTTACCTGGTTCCAGAGGGACTTGCAGGAAGGATCAGAGGGCTTTTCCAGGCTTGCCTGTTTCAAAATCTTACTTGCCGTCCTTCCCTTTGCAAGGTTGAGAACTTCCTGCCTGGCTTCATTATTTACAACAAAATTTACACTCTTCCCTCCCTGAGACTTTTGGTTTATTTAGGAGTCTCTTTTTGATTTTGGAAGAGTTGGGTAGTCTGCAGTAAGAATGGACCCTGGAGGCAGCAAAACTGGGTTTGAACTCTGTCTCTGCAACTGATGGGCCATGTGCCCCCCAAACAACCCACTTACACACTTCAAGATGTACTGTTTGCAAATAAGAAACACAGTCACATGGAAGGATTGTTTGAGTCTGAAACTGTGATAATAATTACACAAAACTGCCTAGCACCAAATATTTACTCAGAATTCATTTCCCACCTCCCTAACTATTCCCTCCTTTCCTCTCTTCTTTCTGGAGAAGACATCTCACACAGATAAAATTCATCAGCAAGTTTGGAAACACATAGGCAAACACACCCATGGCTTCCTTTGGTCTAGATAGCTAGTAAAAGGTCTAGATAGCTTTTAATCAGAAACGAATGGCCTCCCCCGATAAGAACACATACATTTCCAGGGCACGAGGGAGAAGTCTGGAATTGGCAGATCTCACTGTGCTCTGTTTTTGCAATAATAATAAGAAAGAAATAGTTGTTAAGTGATCTGGTTAAAATGCAAAATGTGCTGCAGTGAATAGACTGGTAGCAAATTAATTCACTCCACACGTGTACTCTATGTAACTCTAAGGGCAGATACTGAGCCAAGTTTTGGGGCCCCCAGAATGATTAAGAATCAGTGAGTAAAAAACAGTAATAAATACAGACCCAGTGACTATCCACAAGAAGATGCCACTATATAGACAGAGGCTGACACGCATGATATCAGGCAATATGTCTTGTAATAGCAGCATGCTCTGGGTACAAATGCTTGAAGACACTCTTGGGCTGCTTAGCTATGCCTGGAGACCTAGCTAGAGATACATACTGGGCTGTGTTTTTCCTGAGCAAAAACACCCAAGTGCCAAATAATTGATGCCCCAAATAGATGTAAATTGAAAGGCAGGGGAGACTACTGCAGGCCTGATGGGTCAGGAGGACAGGTGTGCTAAGCTCTTTGCAAACTGTAAGAATGTGCTATAAACGTAAGGTCCATTGCTGATATTTCGTTGCTGATATTTCGTTCCTTAATAGAAAAAGCCCTAATCTACTGAGTTGGAATTTTGAACAACAAGAAGACCCTATCCCATATCTGACACACCATAAAATGTAGCAGTCATTTTTGAGACATGGAGAGACTTGGATGATTAGCAAATCATACAGTTGATTATGATTTATATGAGTTTGGACTTCAATCTGTTTATATTTCTTATTATATCACTCTAACAGTGTTCTTCCTTTGCTACCGTATTTCCAAATGTGACACTTGTGGAATATTTTGTGTTTCTCAATGACAGGCAATTCCATCTCATCCAAAAGATGAAATCAGAAAGGAGCCTGGAATCACAGACAGTCCCACAGTTCTGTTATTCTCACCACATCTTCCTTCCGGGTGGCTTCTCCCTTTCATAACTTTGTTTCTTTAAGAAGTTCCTTTGCTTCCTGGTTTTCGCCCTAATTCTGCTGCCTTAACCCTAATCAAGAGACTCTCCAAAGACAGGATCACGCTTATCTCTAAGGAGTGCACTCACTTACCAAGGGGAATATTTACCCTCTGTGAAAGCAGCTTCTGGAAACATTTCCCCATTAAAAGAAAAAAATCCAGGAAACTTACCTTGCTGGCACAGAGCAGGTACTTTTACAAATTATTTCTCAAAGCCAATAGCCAATGACAGTGTTTGTCTTTAAAACACAACAAAACAAAATTCCAAACGCAAACTCTTTGCTCTAAAAGAAAATAAAAAATAAAGGAATGCTGACTTTAATCAAAGTGCTCTTGGTTTAAAACAAAAACCTGCCGTTTTTCCTGTCATGCTGATGACAGCTGAAAATATACTCGCTGAGGGAAAAGAAAGTTGTGTAGGGCACCAGTTGAAACTTCCGTGATCTCGAGGGAGGGCTCAATGACGAATTAGAAGAGAGTTGTCGGATTGGAAAGCCACAAGCGACTTCTGCCCCTTTCCCCCACCCTCCTAAACGTCCCAGTTCCGATGGAGCTCTAAACTTAAAGGGGAGCACGTGGTGAGCGACTGCTCTTCTCACGGTAGCCTTTAGAGGGCGCCAAATCAGCCCAAACCACAATCGCCAGTGAATCGGGCGTTCTGCTTAACTAAATTCTGACTCTTGAATTAGTCTCTTGAACTATTATAGGAGCTGTCCATAGGAGAAGGCCAATTATGTGACTATTGTGTCATCAAGTTCTCCCAAGTAGGGTTAGTTCCCTAACCCCAAAAGTGTGATTTCAAAATTCAGGACTTATAAGGAATTTAAGCAGCTTCGTCTTTTCAGAAAAGGTCAGCAGAGGGAGCTGGCAACACATATTTGAAAAAGCTTAAAACTGGTTTTGTATGTTAGCCTAGGGCACAAGAAGAGAAATAATTACAGAAGCACTGGCAATAATAGAATAATAGAATCCTAAACACCTTCCACTGAGAGCCTGGAATTCAGTGTCAAAGACCATCTTAGCCTCACTTAACATTTTCTAGCCCAGTGGCGCAAATGAGCCAGGAATCCTGATTCCAGGAATCAGGAAGGTAACCTAAATGAGGGAGGAGGGCCTGGACAAGATCTGACTGGAAAGCACTTCCCCCATGTATTAGGTTTAACTAAATGGCATTATTTGAGAGCATAAGCCCCAAATTGCAAGGTTTTTAGATTCCTTTTAATAGAAACTACAAACTCAAATTTTTGTATAAAATCTTCTGTTGGCAACAAACTAATTTTTATTTTGAAAAATCTTAAGCCCAGAGGAAAGTTGAAAAAACAGTTTGATTAATGTGCATCAACATATCCCTCACCCGTTTCATCAACTAGCAACCTCTTGACACATTGGCATTTTCTTCATCTCTCTTTCTCTTTCTCTACACACATGTACCCAAGAGACACACACACATACACCTAAACACACACATCTGAAAGTCATCTTCAAACATCAGGATGCCATCAGAATATTTCAGCATATATTTCACAAAAGTAAGGGCATTTTCCCACAGAGTCATTATCATTACCACATCTAAGTCAATATAACTTCAGTATCATCCAATATACAGTCCACTTTCAAATTTCTCCAGTTATTCCCCAAAATGTTCTCATCCAGTGGTGTACTGGAGCTGGTATGCACAAAGGGAATATGTATGTCTTCCAAGTTCAGTGATTGCTTGGCATTACGCATAGTAATGCTTGACAAAATAGCTTGACATTGTTCACAGTGGGGATGTTTACATCATGGAAACTGGCAAACAGTACAAATTTGGGATGTCCCCCACCCCCAGCCATTTGTTAAATATTTACCCTCTCATTTTTGGCAAATGGTTTTATTGAGGCCTAGGATATACAAAAAAACCCTGTATATATTTAATGTATATAATTTGATGAATTTGGACATATGCGTGCATCTGTGAAACCATCATAGCTCAAGGTAAAAAACACATTCATCCTCCAGAAGTTTCCTCATGGACCTTTGTTTGTTTTTGGTTAAGAATATTTGACATGAGATATACCCACTTGCTGCTGTGCTGTGTTCAGGCACAAAGTAGTGTCCAACTCTTTGTAACCCCATGGACTGTAGCCTACTAGGCTTCTTTGTCTATGGGATTTTCCAGGCAAGAATACTTAAGTGGGTTGTCATTTCTTCCTAGAGGGGATCTTCCCAACCCAGGGATTGAAACCGAGTCTCCTGCACTGGCAGGCAGATTCTTTACTACTGAGCCAGCTGGGAAGCCATACACCCTCTTAACAAATCTTTAACAAATTTTTGAAATGCACAATACACTATTGTTAACTCTTGGCATTACATTGAACAGCAGATCTCCAGAATTTATTCATCTTGCATAACTGAAAGTTTATATCCATTGAACAACAACTCTCCATTTCCCTCTCCCTCTAGTCTCTGGCAAGCACCATTCCACTGTTTCCTTCTATAAATTTAACTATTTTGAGTACCTCATATAAATAGAATAATACAGATTTGTATTTTTGTGACTGGCTTATTTCACTTACAGTAATGTCTCCAGGTTCATTAATGCTGTCCCATATCACACAATTTCTTTTCTTTTTTAAGAGCTGAATAATATTATACTGTATGTATATACCACATCTCTTTATTCATTCATCTGTCCATGGACATTTAGGTTGTTCCCATATCTTGACTATTGTCAATAATGCTGCAGTGAACCTGGTAATGCAAATATCTTTTTGAGATCCTGATTTCAATTCTTTTGTACAAATACCCAGAGGTAGGATTGCTGGATCATACGGTACTTCTCGTTTTAAACTTTTTGAGGAACCTCCATACTATTTTCCATAGCAGCTGCACTATTTTACATCCCCACCTACTGTGTAGAAGGGTTCTGATTTCTTCACATCCTAACACTTGTTATCTTTTATTTTGCTTTTGATAACCACAATCTTACCAGGTGTGATGTGATATCTCACTGTGGTTTTGATTCACATTCCCTTGATAATTAGTGAAACTGAATACTTTTTAATGTACCCATTGGTTATTTGTATATCTTCTTTAGAGAAATGTCCATTCAAGCTCTTTGCCCACTTTTGAATTGGGTTATTTGTATTTTTATTGAGTTGTAGAAGTCCCTTGTGTATTTTGGATGTTAACCCCTTATCAGACGTACGGGCAATGTTTTCTCATTCTGTAGGTTCTCTTTTCATTCTGTTGTTTCTTTTGCTGCTCAGAGACTTTTAGTTTGATGAAATCTTGCTTGTCTATTTTGTTTTTGTGCCTTTGAGCCTTTGTGTCATATTCATCGTTAAGAACAACGTCAAAAAAACAAACAAACAAATAAAAAGAACAACATCAAGAAGCTTTTTCAATATGTTATCTCTTAAGAGTTTTATAGTTTCAGTTCTTACATGTAAGTATTTAATACATTTTGAATTGATTTTTTAGCATGGTGTAAGAGAATGGTCCAGTTTTATTAGCATGTGAATATCCGATTTTCCCAACACCATCTGTTGAAGAGACTGTCCTTTACCCTTTCTGTGATCTTGGCAGCTTTATAAAAGATCTACTAACTATATATGTGTGGGTTTATTTCTGGGCTGTCTATTCTGCTAGATTGCTCTGTATGTCTGTCTTTATGCTAGTATCATACTGTTCTAATCACTATAGCTCTGTTTATTATTAATAGTTTTAACTTTTTTTGTGGAGTATTTAAAGGTTTTCTATATGCAAATTGTGTCATTTGCAAACAGAGATAATTTACTTCTTCCTTTATGATTTGAATACTTTATTTTTGTTGTCTAATTACTCCAGCTAGAACATTCAGTACGATGTTGAATCTAAGTGGCAAGAGTGAACATTCTTGTCTTGTTTTTCCCAATTGAGTATGATGTTAGCTGTGGACTTGTCATATATGACCTTTACTATGTTGAAGTAAATTCCTTTTACATCTAGTTTGTTGAGAGTTTTAATCATGAAACTGTTGAATTTTGTCAAATGATTTTTCTTTATCTATTAAGATGATCATGTGATTTTTATCCTTCTTTTTGTTAGTGTGGTATATCACATTAATTGACTTGCATACATTGAACCACATACCACTCTTTATGGTTATATTTCTCCTGATTAAAAGAGTCAGTCAAAGTTTATAAGTTACATTTAGCTATAAATCTCTTTAGTTTGTCCTATTTCATAACAGTTTTCCATCCTCCAAAGGGTCTAGTTTAAGAATGATCAACATTATCGAGTTTGCTACTACTGAAACTAATCTCCTAAAATAGACTTTTACTTAGTTTTCTTGCTTCCAATTGCTCACCTATAAACTGTTCTTCAGAACTATCTTTCTAAATCATAAATCAGATCTTTTTTTTTTTTTTTTTTCTGTTAGTCACTCAGTTGTTTCTGACTCTTTGTGACACCATGGACTGTAGCCTGCCAGACTCCTCTGTCCATGGGATTCTCCAGGCAAGAATATTGGAGTGGGTCGCCATTCTCTTCTCCAAGGGATCTTCCTGACCCAGGGAAAGAACCTGGGTCTTGCGCATTCCATGCAGATTCTTTACCATAGTTTGAGCCACCGCAGAAGCCCTCTGATGTATAACAGTGTTTGCTGGAAGAGTTGTGTGGTTTAGGAGGGTTTTTAAAATCAGGAATTGTAAGGCATATTTATGTACTGTGGCAAATAACCAAGTAGAGAGGAAAACTCAACAATTTGGAAGAGAAGTTGGTGGAAATCTGTCAAAGTTATCTGATAATTGCTACTATTTTTTTTCCCTCTGAGAGTGAGGTGAGAAGGAAGTGGCAGAGATTTGTGGTAAGAGGAGATGATATAAAATAGTCAATTAAGAAATGAGATTGGGAAGTGAAGGAATTAAAGAAATCTACCAGGGTTTGGGGGGCAAGTAGGATAGGCATGGGAGAAGACAATGGCATCCCACTCCAGTACTCTTGCCTGGAAAATGCCATGGATGGAGGAGCCTGGTAGGCTGCAGTCTGTGGGATCAGGAAGAGTCTGACAAGACTGAGCGACTTCACTTTCACTTTTCACTTCCATGCATTGGAGAAGAAAATGGCAACCCACTCCAGTGTTCTTGCCTGGAGAATCCCAGGGATGGCAGAGCCTGGTCGGCTGCCGTCTATGGGGTCGCAAGGAGTCGGACACGACTGAAGCGACTTAGGAGCAGCAGCAGCAGCAGCAGGATAGGCATGAGTTGAAGAGTGATCAGTTAGGAAGCTGAATGTTTCTCCTCTATCTAAGATGAAGTGCTCAGGTGGGGTTTGAAGTCAGAGAAGAGTTGGATTTTGGCCAGAGTTCGAGTCCTACTATGCGAGTGTGAATGAATGAGAGAGAGAAGACAGTGGAGCTGAGAGTATGCAAATGTGATGTTACAGAATTATGAGCTCTAAACTGGGTAATGAAGGAGATGAGAAAACAAAGGGAGCCGGGACGGTGAAAGATGGTGGAATGTTTGGATTGGAAGTCCAAGGAGTTTGAAGGGAATATCACATTAGAAGAGTTAACTGGAAGAATACGATGATTTTGGTGGAGAGTGGGATGTTTGTAATTCAGATAGTGGAGAATTACACTTGTTGAGAGTAGTATAGCCAAGACCTTCACTGTTTAATACAATAGCCACTAGCCACATATAACTTTCTAACGTGTTCTTAATTTCTGCAAGTGTTAATCACGTAGTTGTGTCCAACTCTTTGCGACTCCATGGACGATAGCCCACTTGGTTCCACTGTCCGTGGAATTCTCCAGGCAAGAATACTGGAGTGGGCTGCCATTCCCTTTACCAGGGAATCTTCCTGACCCAGGGATCGAACCCAGGTCTCCTGCATTGCAGGCAGATTCTTTACTGTTTGAGCCACCAAGGAAGCCTATAGCTTTCTAAATTTATATATAAATCAACATTAAGTTAAAATTTCATTTTTCTTTGGCTCTAGCCACATTTCAATTGCTTAACAGGCACACGTGGCTAGTGGCTACTGCACTAGAGAGTGAAGATTGAATTTTTCCATAACGGCAGAAAAGTCAAGTGGACAGCACTGGTTTTGCATATGAACGTAGTACTAGGCGGGCTTCCCTGGTGGCTGAGTGGCAAAGAATCTGCGTGCAGTGCAAGAGCTGCAGCTGAACCAGCAGGTCTGATCCCTGGGTCGCGAAGATCCCCTGGAGAAGGAAATGGCAACCCACTCCAGTATTCTTGCCTGGAGAATCCCACGGACAGAGTAGCCTAGAGCACTACAGTCCATGGGGTCGCAAAGACTGAAGTGACTTAGCAGGCACGCAGGTATAGTAGTAGCTGACTGAGACAGGTGGAGGATAAGATCGTTAGAGGGAGCTAGGTTAAGGAGCTGATTGGACATGGTGTGGAAGGACGGTATATCTGATTTTGAAATCACTGAGAATTATGACAGGAGTCATGGGAAAGAGAGAGAAATTGAGTCAGAGGTTGATTCACAGCTTCTCCATGCTGCTCTGAGTCTCTTGGAGACAGCTGACCTCACCCCCAGCTCTGTGTGTGGGTCTTTTAATCAAAGGAGAATCCCATCCCCCTAGCACATGATGAGAAGGAGGCTTTGATGCAGTTTATGTGTGAGGACTTGAAACATGAGGAGGGATGCACTGGAGATTTTCATTTGTTTCTACAGTGCAAAGGGAAGCTGATGTAGCAGAGACTCTTAAATACAGTGGAACGAATAAGAGAAAATTTTATTTCTCTGCCATGCAACCATTTGCCCACTCTAGGCTGGTAAGGCGGCTTTCTTGCCTGAGTCACTTGGAGAAACTTTTGCCTTCTATCTTGTTATTCTGTCCTCTCTGAGGACTTTGTATGGTTGAAACTGGGTTGCTGCCACAACCATGATACAGCTCTCAGAAAGGAGAAAGTGAGGAAGTGCACAGTAAGCAATTCCCTTTTAAGTAATTGAAGGAGAAACCACACACATAATTTCCATTCACAAGAAAATGATCACATAGCCACACTGGCTGCAAGAAAGACAGGGAAAGATTGCCCCTAGTTAGGCAGCCATGTGGCCAGGAAGAAGGGGTAAACAGACTTTTAAAGTACAAGTTGCTGTCTGCCTCATTCTGCTTCTGAAGGAAATCTGAAGGCAATTCTCTCTTATTGTACAGGTTGTAGTCTGGAATTGCAGCAGCTGTTCTCTTAGTGTGCTGAGGATGAGCTGAGTCAAGGCAGAAGGGCAGAGCCAAGGAAACTGGAGAAATAGCACTGGAGCCTCTGGATTGGGCAATCCCGAAGCCCACGTTACCTCTGGACTCCAGGTAGATGAGCCACTGTTTTCTTGTTATGCCGGCTGGAGTTGAGTTTCTGTTTCTTGCAGTTAGGATGCACCCCAGTTTATTTAACCATTCCACTGCTGACACTATTTCTCCTTGTCATTGTTACAAGCAATGCAATAAACATCTTTGTACACATGACCATTTCTATAGGATAGAGTCTAAGATGTGTCATTGCTGTGACAAAGAATATGTGCATTTAACATTTTGGTGAACACTACCAAGTTGCCCCAACCTATGTTTAATGACATTTACATTTCACAATCACCACCCTCCTCTAATGTTCTGAGATGTCTCCTTTTGACTAGATTTTGTAGGATAGCTTTTACAGAAGAGAATTTTGGTGATGTGTTCTCCTCTGCTGATGTTGAGGCTTAGATTCTTTAAAAAATTTTTTTAAAAATTGTATTCTTTTATTTCTGGCTGTGTGGGTCTTTGTAGCTTTTTTTGTGTGGCTTTCTCTGGTTGTGATGAGCAGGGGCTACTCTTTATTGTGGTACACAGGGGTTAATAGCTGCCTGTTGCTCTGGCTAAGCCATGAGATAACCACTATGGGAAAAGAATAAAAGCAATATTTAGAAATAGAGCATAATTCAAATAAAAGCACATCAGGTTGATGTGTTGGGATTGTCATGCCCTGCTAAGCTAAGGAAAAACATAGTGTGGACCTTGGAATGCCAGGTCAGCACAAGTCCAGAACACTGCTTGTGCACACACTAAGATGTTTTCCCGAGGCATATGTGGATCTATGACCTCCAGCTAGGTGATAGCCCTTGTATGAGAAAATAACAAAGATAGTTTAAAGTAATCAATAAAATGGGAGTCGTGAGCAGGGACACAGGAGGCTGACTTCATCGTAACACAACAGATACTTTCTGCTTGCCAAGACACTAAATAAAAGTGATGTGGCTCTGAGGAACAGGGCTCTTGACCCAAGAGGTCTTGAGATGCCCGGTCCCATCTTTAAAACTTTAATTCTGTCTCCAGTTTCTTTTTCCCAAACTGCGCGTCAACCACTTTTGATCCCTAGCTGCTGTGCTGGCCGCAGCAAGTGGTGCCCAACGTGGGGCTCGAAAGTGAAGGATCTCGAACGTGAAGTGAAGGAGAACCTGAAGTGAAGGAGAGCGAAACTGAAGCTGAAATTTCGGCGCACGATCCTGGAGAAGAGTGGAGTGAGGCCTCTGAAAATCCCCCTTTGCAGTAAATAGCACTCTCTCGTTGAAACCGGGGTTAAATATGGGAAATTCAGAAAGCTCGGAACAATACCGGCCGTATATATGCCTCTTAAGGCAGCTTTTGAAAGCAGGGGGAACAAAAATAAGTAGGGCCGGCTATTGGAGCTTTTACAAACCATTGAGAATCATTGCTATGGTTCCCTTCTCTGGGTACTTTAGATTTAGGAACATGGGAGAAGGTAGGTAGTAAATTAGAGAAACTTCTTTGCAAAGGAGTGCCCTTGCCTGTATCTATCTGGTCAATTTGGACATTGATAAAATCTAGTTTAGAACCTCTTCAGACACCAGAAAGCTCAGAAGGGAGTAAGGATGAAGGTGCTGCTGCTGCTGCTAAGTCACTTCAGTCGTGTCCGACTCTGCGACCCCACAGACAGCAGCCCACCAGGCTCCCCCATCCCTGGGATTCTCAAGGCAAGAACACTGGAGTGGGTTGCCATTTCTTTCTCCAATGCAAGAAAGTGAAAAGTGAAAGTGAAGTCTCTCAGTCGTGTCTGACTCTAAGTGACCCCATGGACTGCAGCCCACCAGGCTCCTCCGTCCATGGGATTTTCCAGGCAAGAGTACTGGAGTGTGTTGCCATTGCCTTCTCCAAGGATGAAGGTGAAACCCCATCAAAGGCAGAACCTGAATATGGAAAGCCTGAGGGGATAGAACAAAAAACACAGGAGACTCTCAAAGCTACAGTTCCTTCTGCACCTTTGGGGAGGAAGAATTTCCTTTACCTCCTCTTCCTACCCCTCCTGTCTTAACCGCTGGAGTGGCTTAAGCTTTTCCTTCCTTGCAACAGACAGCAGTTCTGTCACCCCTCCAGAAAGATATTTGTCAGACTTGACAGGAGGGTGACTTGGAGGCTGTGACTATGACATTTCCAATGACAATACGTGAATGAATAGCTCCTGGGAAAGATCCTAATAATCCTAACGGAGTGTATGAGGCTGTACACAAACAGATTCCATTCACAATACCAAAGGAACTTAAGCAAGCTATTCAAAATTATAGAGTAAATTCTCCTTTTACCTTGGAAATTGTGCAGGGACTAGCTGAGGGTTCCCATTTGATTATGGTGGTTCATGACCAAGCCAGACAGATCCCCATTTCTTTAGGTCAATTGATAGGGAGTGGAAATTGGGGGAGAACTCAAGATCAAGTGCTTATGGAAGATCAGGCTATAGAACAGGTGAGGCGATACTGCATGAGAGCCTGGGAGAAAATAGAGGTTAAAGGACAGGCTTTCTTTAAGAGAAGACCTCACCTCCCTGGAGAGACTATCCCTGCTGGGACAACACCTTATCAGACAGGCTACCCCTGTCATCAGAGCCAATTTGAATACTCTCTGGTTTAAATTTTAGCTATGAAACTATGACTATGAAAAGGAGAGATGACATTTTTGATACTGAATGGCCATGATATTCTTTAGACTCTGGAGAAAACTGGTTAAAACGAAGTCTTTCTGAAATTGCAAAACTGGTTCTTCTTGCATGTGCAATTAAGAAAAAGCTGGCTTGTTAAAATACTTTTTTGGAGCTCCAGTTCTGCCTGAGAAACAAAAACAGGCCTGGGAAAAAACCTAAAGTTAACTCTTATCTTGTCCTTGGGATACACAGCCCATTCTATCTGGAACTCCAGCCATGAACAAATTGGTAGAACTCAAACCAAGATAAAAAGAAGGGGCAAAAAGACATTTTAAGTATCAAACAAAAAAAGAGAGACATTTTAAATATCAAGCAGAAAACTATGAAATCTCTGTCTATATGTCTGTCTAAATTTATGTGTGTCTCAGTGTGTGTCTTCGTCCTTGGACAAAATTGCTAAAGGCTGATTGGTCAATGAACTCTATTTAATTGGCCTAAAGTGAAGTAAGTGCTTATGAATCAAACCATTCTAAATTCAAAAATAATTAAACTAAAATGAATTTCAGGGTTGTGTGAACTGGGAAATATTCACTATTGAATTGATACCTGGTATTAATGTTTATTTATTGACTTTGTGAAGATACTTTTGCAAATGACATAGCTTTGGGTGATTTACATTTACCAGTCTACAGGATGATGATACAAAGTACAGTTCATGGTTGCTAAAGGAAAGTAAGATGTGTTTTTTCAATCAAAAGTTATAAGGAATGGAATTACATTCTATTAAGGAAAAAGGAAGTACATTTGAACTTACAGGTGGCTGTTCTCTGAATGGACAAATAGAGTGATGAATACAGAAGTGTAAAAAAGGTTTGTGGCAAGTGGAAGAGAGTTTTGTGCATGATACAAGTTTCTTAAGACATTAAACTGCCCTTGAAATCTTTTATTGTTACTTTGACTAGGTGAATAACTATTGTTTCACAATGAATATACTGCTGCTGCTACTGCTAAGTCACTTTAGTCATGTCGGACTCTGTGTGACCCCATAGACGGCAGCCCACTAGGCTCCTCTGTCCCTGGGATTCTCCAGGCAAGAATACTGGAGTGGGCTGCCATTTCCTTCTTCAGTGCAAGAAAGTGAAAAGTGAAAGTGAATTTGCTCAGTTGTGCCCCACTCTTAGTGACCCCATGGACTGAAGCCTACCAGGCTCCTCCGTCCATGGGATTTTCCAGGCAAGAGTACTGGAGTGGGGTGCCATTGCCTTCTCTGACAATGACTATAAGCTGGTACCAATCTGAAATTTGATTTTCTCTCCCTGTTAAAAAAAACAAAGTCTATTTTTGTGTATGGTGTTAGAAAGTGTTCTAGTTTCATTCTTTTACAAGTGGTTGACCAGTTTTCCCAGCACCACTTGTGAAAGAGGTTGTCTTTTTTCCATTGTATATCCTTGCCTCCTTTGTCAAAGATAAGGTGTCCATAGGTTCGTGGGTTTATCTCTGGGCTTGCTATTCTGTTCCATTGATCTGTATTTCTGTCTTTGTGCCAGTACCATACTGTCTTGATGACTGTGGCTTTGTAGTAGAGTCTGAAGTCAGGCAGGTTGATTCCTCTAGTTCCATTCTTCTTTGTCAAGATTACTTTGGCTATTCGAGGTTTTTTGTATTTCCATACAAATTGTGAAATTATTTGTTCTAGTTCTGTGACCCACCTCCCAGAATATTGGAAATAAAAGCAAAACTAAACAAATGGGACCTAATGAAACTTAAAAGCTTTTGCACTACAAAGGAAACTATAAGCAAGGTGAAAAAGACAGCCCTCAGATTGCGAGAAAATAACAGCAAATGAAGCAACAGACAAAGCATTAATATCAAAAATATACAAGCAACTCCTGCAGCTCAATTCCAGAAAAATAAATGAATGGCGTGAATACTGCATACTTGCTAATTGTTCCTAAGACTAGCCTAGAAGGGATCGGCCTGGGGTAAACACAAGGAGATCTGGACTATGTCAGAATAGGACATTTAGGAGTAGGTGATCAACACAGCATGTGTCTTGAGAAAGATAAGATCTGAGAAAGTCCTGTAGTCAGCAATTAGGAACAAAAGCTGGACTCAGAATGGACTCTGCATGTCAGTCCAACAGAGGCTCCAGGTCCCCTGACCCATTGCACCAGATTTCGTGTTCTGTCTTCATTCTCCTTGCTCGCTCCTGGACCATTAGGACAACAGTAACTAAATTCATGTGTTCTTATGCATGGGATGTGTTTCAATCAGTAATTGAAAAAATGTATTTCAATAGGTAATTATGTAGAATTCAATTGGCAATTATGTAGAATTCTTTTGGGCTCCAAAATCACTGCAGAAATTAAAAGCCATGAAATTAAAAGACTCTTGCTCCTTGCAAGGAATGATCAACCTAGACAGCATGTTAAAAAGCAGAGACATTACTTTGCCAACAAAGGTCTGTCTGGTCAAGACTATGGTTTTTCCGGTGGTCTTGTATGGATGTGAGAGTTGGAATATAAAGAAAACTGAGTGTCGAAGAATTGATGCTATTGAACTGTGTTGGAGAAGACTCTTGAGAGTCCTTTGGACTGCAATGAGATTCAACCAGTCTATCCTGAAGGAAATCAGTCCTGAATATTCATTGGAAGGACTGATGCTGAAGCTGAAACTCCAATACTTTGGCCACCCGGTGTGAAGAGTTGACTCATTGGAAAAGACCCTGATGCTGGGAAAGACTGAAGGGGAGGAGAAGGGGACAACAGAAGATGAGATGATTGGATCACTGACTTGATGGACATGAGTTTGAGTAAGCTCCAGGAGTTGGTGATGGACAGGAAAGCCTGGTGTCCTGCAGTCCATGGGGTCACAAAGAGTTGGACACGACTGAGTGACTAAACTGAACTGATGAAGAATTGCACAGTTTAAAAATAAATAGTACTCAATAAATATTTGTTTTCTTCTTCCACAGTTAAATAAATGAATAAGCATTGTCAAGAGCACTCCTTTCAAGGTGATCTAATTTTGGTTCTGAGAGATGTTTGGAGACTCTGTAAAACTATAATTGACATACTGTTTCCCAGTATGATTTATGGCCTAATTCCAAGGTGAGGAATGAGACCCCCTCTTCCTATTGACCTTGTTCTACATTATGGCCACAGAGCAGGTCTAGAATAGTCATGGTCAGAGAAGAAGAGGGAGGGATGAACAGTGAAAAAGATGTATGTGGAGATTCAGAAGCATAGTGGTCTACATGGAGGAAATTAGCTGCAAAATCCCAGACACAGCACGGCAGATGTGCTTGGATAGAGAGGCAGGTCTATACACACACTCAGGCAGAGTGAGAAAGGGAGACATATGGATGCTTTCATGGGGCAATATCCTTGTAATATGACTTTCATGATATCACTATTAAGACTTCTGAAGTTATTTGTACTTTGGAAACCACAGGCTTAAATGCTGGCGTTAAGAAGATCCCTGGATATATGTTTTGCAGATCCATGTCTTCACTCAGCCACTTATTAGTTCTGTTACCTTGGACTAGGGGCTTCCCAGGTGACTCAGTGGTAAAAAATCCACCTGCCAATGCAGGAGGTGCGGGCTCAATCCCCGGGTCGGGAAGATCTCCTGGAGAAGGAAATGGCAACCCACTCGGGTATTCTTGCCTGGGAAATCTCACGGACAGAGGAGCCTTGCAGGCTACAGTCCAGGGGGTCACAGAAGAGTCGGACACGGCTTAGCAACTAAACCACAAACAGCAACAACCTTGGAGTAATCAGCTGATATTTCCTTGTCTGTTTCTTGTTAAATTGTGTAGCACTGACTTCCCCATGAAGACAGAGCTTGCCATGGTAAGAAACTCAGCTACCATCATTACATTTGGCAGAGATTCAAAGGCAGGAAGGGGAATTTTTTTAAAAAATTAGAAAACGGGAGGGATTCAGACATACTCTTATTGGAGATTGTTGGTGTGGGAAAGGTGGAGGTGGGCTAATGAGAAGCAAGGCATCACATGTGCCTGGTTTGGGGCTTATATTTGATTTTCCTTGTTGTTTCTGAGTTGGAACCAGGGCAAGAGTTAGAGAAGCTGGCACTTATTGACCAAGTCTTGGTCCTGAGTGTTCTAATCTGATTGTTGCAGAGGCTATGGGTCAGAGTTCTACTGTAGATGACTTGGCAATAATCTGTCTGTGTATTCAGTCTCTTGGTACAATGTGTTCAGCAGATGAGATTAGATTCAGGCTCCAGCTTGTTCCCATAGTTTGCCACATGGTTGCCTGGATAGTTCACCTTGCCCTGCTTCACCCTGGGTACCCAACTTTCCCAGTCAACTTCATGAGGAATGCTCAAGTGTCAGCTCTGCTTCACGGGAGAGAAAAGCATTTCCCAAAGTCATTTCTATTATATTCAGCAGAGCAGTTTTTCCACTATGAGTTCCTATATTAAGTGCTCTGCTTCCAATTCCAATGTATGTGTGGGGGTTTTCTTCCCACACCATTGAGCAGTTTTTGGAGACCAGCTCGGTTTCCTATAGTTGAACTTGATTCTGACACTATCTACCTAGAGATAGTATCAGGTTCTACAGGTTAAGGGCTTGGTCCTACAAGATTGCTTTCTCTTCAGATGTCCATCATGAGCCCAGGTTGTCACCTGTGCTTCTGAGAACCAGCTGTAGGTAGGAAGCTTCAATGAGCCCCTAACTGGGTTCAACAATTTGCTAAAATAATTAGTGCTTTTGTGAACTAGTTTGGCTCCCAGAACTCAGAGAAGCATTCTATTTATAGATTACTAGTTTATTATAAAAGGATGATATAATTTAGGAATAGCCAGATAGAAGAGATACACAGGGCAAGGTAGGTGGGAAGGGAATGGAATTTCTATGTCCTCTCAAGGGCACCATTCTCCCTGAATCTCTATGTGTTCACCAACTTGGAAACTCTCTGAACCTCATCCTTTTTGGTTTTTACAGAGGTTTCATTACACAGACATGATTGATTAAGTCACTAACCATTGGTTATCGATTCAACCTCCAGCCTGCCTCTCCCCTCCCCACAGATCCAAGGGGTGGAAGGAAAGTTCCAATCCTCTAATCACATGGATGGTTCTTCTGGTGATTGGCCCCCATCTTTAGGTGTTTTCCGAGAGTCACCTCATTAACAAAAGATATCTTTATGTTCTCATCACTTAGGAGATTTCAAGAGTCTTAGGAGTTCTGTGCTGGAAATGAGGAGGAAGACCAAATATACAGTTGTTATTACATATCACAATATCACATATGTTAAGAAGTGAAATAGGTTAGAAGTGTTAGAAAATGGAACAAAAAAGAGGAGCTGGAAGAGCAGACCAGAGTGGAAGAGACACAAACTGCATCTCTTCTTACCTACACGACTCAATCCTGAGTCCGTAGGTTTTGAATTTCCTCCAGTGTGCAAACCATGGGCCTCTCTGTGAGGTGAAGTGTGCCATCTAAGCCCCTCAGTGAGATAATGTGAAGGCAACACCTTTTCTGGCTGAGTCACATTCTCAAATGTGTAACTGTGAGAGAGGATCCAGGGTTGGTATAGCTTGGTCAAAAACTGCTTTAGACACGGTGTTTGCCTTTGCTCTTCTTTTCCTGTCTTTTCTTTCTCCTATTATCTCTCTGTGAAAGACTTCTCAGCTCTGTCTTTTCCAATTGGATTTGGTTGACTCTTAGAAGAGGCAGCCATTTGCCTCTTTAAGCAGAGTTGTAAAGGTGTATGTGAGTGGAAGATGTTTTTCCTTTGGGTGCTGGAGGCTGGTTCCAAGAGTGGGTGGAGGTGGTTGTTTTCTGTGGAATAGATCTGATTGGGTTTGTTCTTATGTCAGCTGAAGACCCTGTTTGGTTGAAGAGTGTATTATAGGGGGATGGGCACTTCTATGCAGGTACATTCCTTTAGAAACACTCCAACCAAGTCGTTGACACCTCCCATCCTTTTATGGTCTTTATTAATAGACTTCTCATCCCCGTCTCGCTTTTCCCCAACTCTTAAAAAGAGAATTAAAGACCACTCAAAGTAATCCTAGGCTTTTGCTTTCTTTTTATTTTTAATCAACTGATACCATAAGAGTGCCATTTTAATACAACCAAATCTTTCATGAAATATTGAATTTTATTTGAGATATATGAAAATAGGAAAGAGGTCTAATTTCTCAAAGTGGTGTCTGAGACAACTCTCTCTTCTAAAATGAACCTGGAACCTTCCAGCAGCCTTCAAATGCACAGAAATCTTGGTTATCTTTCTCTAGCATTAGAAGCAGGTGGAGCTGGGAGACACTCAGGAATACTAGTGGGCTCTCAAGCCAGCCAGGGAAGGGGAAGGGGTGGCTTTCATTGCTCAGATATAGATTATAGTCATGAAGGCAAAGTTGTTGCAGTGGGGGAACCAGATTGCTGTCCATCTACTCTGTGCATTTGATAGTTTATTTAGGTAATTTTTTATTTATAGGAAAATCAGGAAAATGGCCACAAGCAAAGCTAGAAAGCTGAAGAGTTTAAGTAAGCTTGCGAAGAGAGATGGGGATTCTTGTACAATTCGAGTTTTGGTGGCCTTGAATGTTCGGTCCCACTGGGTCATGATAGCATTTCGGGCTCCTTCCCATTTCCCTGGACCAGTCAAACGGAATTGGTATGGTGTGCATGGGCCAAAGAAGATGGCCAAAGCCAGGCGTGGATCCGTCAGGAGCAGAGAGAACAGGTTGGGCTTTGCATTGATAGCGGTCAGGAGTTCATCTACATATGTGATATAATCGGTTTGCAAAGCTTTGCAGTAACACAAGCCAAACCTTTATAAAAGGAAGATTGGGATAAAGAAGAAAACAAAAAGATTAAATAATGGTAACCTTAGAACAAGTAAAAGTGCCAGAAGTAAACAATGAGGCCACAAAATTTGAACTGGTTTCTGTATTCTTCCCTCCACGCCCATAGTTGTCAAATGGTCTCATGGTATTGTTTAAATACAAGATAGATCCTGTGAAAAAACACTCTGTACACATCGTTTGTCAAATGCTGATAATGAATCTAGTATTACTTTAGTTCTATTGTTAAATGATTAGCAATTTCTAGCAAAAAAGGTTTTATATAATTTTACTATTCTTATATCTTCCTAAAACTCAATTATTGCTTGATTTGTATAATGTGAAAAATCACAAAACTCAGTAGGGTGAAATTCTGTGTAATGCTGGTATTAATCTTTAATTAATTAATCCCTCGACTGACCAAAGTGACAAAAGCTGTTGCTTCATGTAGTTCTAATTAGTGATTTATGTTATACTAGAATTGCATAATGGAGATCAAATCATATCCCAGGTTGAGAATGAAGAAGAGACACTGGAAGTGCTTTTATAATTTTGGGATTTAGGACTTTGACAAGGATAGTAAAACATTTGAAGTTTGGAAATATATATGAAGGAGAAAAGTGGTGTTTCTTAAAGGCAGTGATTTTAAGTCTTTTTTCTCGGTCACAAACCCCTTCTTTTTCCCAAGTGAAAACTATATGTCAAAGTCTGAAACATAAACAGTAAAACAGAGAAAATCAGAGGTGCTTTAGGATTAGGAGCTGGGGAGAGCAAGAGTCCTTCCCAGCTGGCCATCTGCCTTCCACTGTCCCTGGCCCTTTGTGGTAGCCAAAAAGCAGAGCGCAAGTGGAGACCTCTCTCTGGAGAAGGGCCGACAAACTTGTTCTGCAAAAGGCTAGATGCTAAATATTTAAGGTCTATGAGGGCCATGTTACAGTCTCTACCTCAGCTAGTCAACTTTACTGTCCTAATGCAAAAGCAGTCTTAACCAATACTTAAATTGAGTCTGCTCAGTCGCTCAGTTGTGTCTGACTCTTTGCAACCACATGGACTGTAGCCGCCAGGCTCCTCTGTCCATGGGATTTCCCAGACAAGAATTCTGGAGTGGGTGGCCATTTCCTTCTCCAGGGGGTCTTCGCCACCCAGGGATCAAACCTGTGTCTTCTGTATCTGCAGGCAGATTCTTTACCAGTGAGCCACCAGGGAAGCCCAAACTTGAGTGGGGCTGTGTGCTAATAAAGCTTTACTTATGGCCACAGTGATGTGAATTTTACAAAATTTGCACATATCATAAAATCTTCTTCTTTCTAGTGATTTAAAATAGGAAAATAGGTGGTTGGCAGATTTGGTCCATTGGCCCTGTTTTGACTCCTGTTCTAGAGTGGCCGTCTGAATAAAAACAGGAGAGCTGAACGTGGATTTGCTGAAATGAATGAATGAGCAGACCCTTTGGTGTCAGAGTGGATAAACACAACAGTTTGCCTTCTGATTATGGATAGAAGTATAGAGCAATATCTGGTAGATAAGGATTAATTACATTTGGTTTAGGATATAAACTCCACGTCTCCATGTCATGCTAGATGACCATGGTCTAAAGTGATGGTTTAGGATGTTAAAACCTCAGTTTCCTTTTCCTTTCTTTCCTTAAACAGGTTAGCTTAGTCTTTTTTTCCCCTCCTTTTGAGTCTTAGCTGCTTCTTTTTTCTCCAGTGTAACTCACACCATTCTTTGCTCTTGCTTTACCAGTTATAGTTGTGATTCAAAAAGAATGCATAGCACTTAACTTACCCACTGGGCTTGTTTTTTTTCCTTTCATTAACTTCCTTGATCATTATGCTTGATGGTGGTAACTTAATCACACCTATAAAGCAAACAAATAAACAAAAATGCAATGTAACTTCAGTGCTTACTTAGCAGGCAAAGATGCTTTACTACTGCACATCTTTTATTTCTACTACTGAGCAAATTATCTGTTCTTTTGGCAGAAATGTTAGCAGAGTAATGTTAACTCCTGGTGATTATGCCACCAGTTGAAGAGATAAGAATCAAATCCCCTCACTACTTATTTGCTATTGCAGAACCTCACAACTGGCTTGACTGAATTTCTCATTCAATTGATTGAGCTTTTAAAGTGTTCAAATGTTCATTGAACCAGTTGATTCAGTCAGACTAGCAGCTGATATTTTTTGATTCATGATTTATCTTTTGTGCTTGTACTGGCACAAATTCATTATGATATTGTAATTCAGTGAACAATAGATGAATTTGCTTTAAAAAATTCTATTATTTTAGATGGGAGGTGGGAAAAATCTCAAAATTTCCAGTATCTAAAATGACATGGTAAACTGAACACATATATCCTGTTATTTCTTTTTTTAAAATTAATTTATTTTAATTTGGCCACACCACGTGGCTTGTGAGATGTTAGTTCCCCAACCAGGGATTGAACCTGAGCCCTCCACTGTGAAATGAGGAGTCGTAACCCCTGGACTGCCAGGGAATTCCCATGTTCTCCTATTTCTTATACACTTACCTTTCAGGACCCGAACAGCCCATCGAGCTTGTGTATCCCCTGTGGATAGTAAGGAGCCCAAGGGTTTGATGAGACCAATGACAGCCAGGGTTGGCTTTGGTAGATGTGCAGGAAAGATGTACTTGTATAGCGATGCCTGGCCATCTTCGACTTTCACTACAGTCTCGTCAAGGAAGGGGAAATCAAAAGTGTATCCAGTGGCAAAAACAATGATATCGATGGGCTCTTCCTTTGGGGTGTTGTTAAATACGACAGAGTTTTCCTTCACTTCCTTAACGCTTGTCTTGATGAGTACTTTCCCAGTGATGATACGGCCTGGGAGCTCGTCATTTAGCACAGGCTCTCTTAGTTGTACCCTAGACATTAACATGGATAAGGAAGAGATCTGCCAGGAACTGATGCAGTCAGCCCGCCCTCCTCCTCCCCTTCTCCTCTTCATTTTGCGACTTGCCCCTCAGCTAGGCAGGAGGTGACAGTACTGTGGGAAGTTACCTTTGTGGGAGTGGCTTCATGAATGACCAAGAAGGATGATGGAACCATGCTTACCATTTACAAGAATTTAGAAGCCTGGGGAGAAGGAGGTCAGAATTTTCTCTAGCTCTACTTCTCCTGCTGAATTCTAGCATTCAGTTATCCCTGTCATTTTAGAGATAGCTGAATGCTGAAGGACCACAAGGGAAACCAGGGACTTCTCTATGTGCTGAGAAGTGCTAGAAACTCTTTCCTCCTCAGAAGCAATTGTATAAGGAAAGTATGCATGTGTTTAAAAGGAACAAGGGCAGAATTAGCTTTTTCTGGCTATGCCTTTGGAATCACCCTTTTCTGGCTGTGTCCTTGGAATCACAAAGCAAATGCTTTGCTAGATGGTTTTAAGTAAGCTGAGTCATTTTGGGCTTATGGTGAATGCACAGAAACAGACAATGTGATCAAATGGAGGGAGCTCTGGAGCAGGAGGTAGTAAGGGTGGCTTTGTGTCCAAATGTTTATACTTAACAGAGCTTGGGAAAACCATTTCATCTTTGTAGGCTTTCCTTTATTCACCTGTAAAATAGGGATGCTAATACTTGCCATCCTTGTTAGTTGATTGGGTAGGATGAAGAACATATGAAATAGTATATTTCTAAGAACTTTGGAAATGAAAAAGGATTGGCTAAATCTAACAGGGAAGATATTACAATTCCTCAGGCTTCTTTTACATTTTCTAGGCTTTGTGGGATTAAATAAAGTCTTTTGAGTGGCCATTCAGGCTAAATCAAGCTTATGGTAGGAAAGGCTCTGGTGAAAAGTTTAAAACTCCTAGGGGACCTGAAGTTAGGTAACAGAAGAGGGTAGGTAAGAAAGGAAAAAAATGGAGACAATAGCAGGACTAGAAGAGCAGGGAGAGAGGAAGGTGTATGAGAGAAGGATGAAGAGACCCAGAGGAATGAAGTACATGTAGTAGGAAGGGGGCTGTCTCCCAACCCTGGTGGCTTGGGTGCCACGTGATCAATCCTGGTCCAGAGTGGAATCTGGGGGAAGATCAGACAGGATCTCCAGGCTGTGGTGCTACCCTGGCAATGGAATATCATTGTACAGAGTCAATGAATGAGGAAGTAAAATAAAACCACTGGTACTTGTTAATGGGCTAAGTAATGGGTTGTAACTGAAAGGATAAGACTGAAATCAAGGTCATCTGAAGAAGGCACTGTTTTTTGAAAGATGGTGAAGGATTAAATTTTTCCCACACTGTGAAACAGGCAAATGTGTTGTTTTTGTTGGAAGAGTCATAGACAAATAATTCTCTTTTGATTGCTGCAACTAAGGTTTATGTAACTTGCCAAGGTCACAGAGTCTGCTTGGTACTAGATTAACTTGGGCAAGTGACTGAATTTCCCTGTCTTAGTATACCCACTCTGAAAGGGAGGTTATATGGTTTACTTTAAAGGGTTGTTGACAGTTATGTATCACATAATTCTACTTACCAAGTGCTGAAAACAGTTAGCCATTATGACTAAGTAATTTATATGAAGTTTTCCTTCATACTCAGTCTTGTTGCTGTATTATGGCTGCTGGAAGGACCAATGCCCCTTCTCCCTAACAGCCTTCTGCAGCCCCTCTGCATTTACCTGTCTTCTGGTATTAAGCCATAATTTGCATGATTGAACCAGCTGTTCATCCTTTTCGCTATCAACCAATTCACAATTGGAGTTGGAAGAGAATTTCTGAATGTGTTCTGAAATCGTGTCATGAAAACCATGTCCCATGGGTACCCTGAGTCAAAGACACGGCTGATCGCCCATGCCCCTCCGGTGGTGCTGAGGAACACCTAGAAGCAATCAAAGAGGTCACTCAGTTTGACACAGTGAACAGGGCTGGTTCTGTCAGAGATTATTTTCATGAGTTGAAAGGCACCAAATAGCCAGCCACCCCCAAAATACCTCCCTGACAAGATAGTTTTGGCTTCTCTAACTCCCACTTTATTCTTTTGAGATAATGGTTTGAGTATCTAGAGTATTAAAATGCCTTAGCACATATTATTGAGCACTTTTTATCTGCCAGGCTCAGTGCTAGACACCATGGTGAATTATATATTGTGGTTGGCCATAGGAACTTAGAATCTCATGTGAGAAGATAGTGAATAGGTGATAACAACTTTGTATGCTAGTGACTATAAGCAAGAGCAGGGCAAGGATGCAACTGAAAGTTGTCTGCAGGGACTTCCCTGGTGGTCCAGTGGTTAAGACTCTGTCTTCCTAGATCAAACCCATGCAGGAAGCACGGGTTTTATCCAGGGAATTAAGATTCCACATGCTGCGCAGTGCAGTTAGAAAAAAAAAAAAAAAAAGATGTCTGCAAAGGGTTTCAACATAAAGCATTGTTAGAACTGATAGTAAAATTCAGTAATACAACTAGTTTTGGTGGATTTTTAAAAAACAGATTATTTGACTAGTTGAGTTTACCAGCTGACCTAGTTCATTAAGCTAATAGTTGCTTTGGAACCTATACAACAAAGAGTTGTCTGTATAACTTTTTAAAATTGAAAAATTTAGTCAACTGATCTGTTGCTTTGCAAATACAAAACAACTGGTTTAATGCCTGTTTTCTCTTCCAATAAACTGGGGCATGGTGGCCATAGCTGCAGTGTTAGTGCTTTAATGATACATTTTGACTGACCTTATAATACTGGAGTAGGTAGCCACTCCCTTCTCCAGGGGATCTTCCCCACCCAGAGATAGAACCTGGATCTCCGGCATTGCAGGCAGATTCTTTAGCATCTGAGCTACCAAGGAAGCCTCATAATATGATGGAGCCTTATGGTGGCAAGAACTACAAGCCCATCAGTAATTCTGACATTAGACATATTTGCACCTGCCTTTCTTCATCATGATGAAGAATCAGTTATGATATTTTGGTAGAAATGAATTATATTCTGAAACAAGGGAAGTTTCTTTGTCAATATAGAAATGGTGTGTGCCAAAGCATGTTTTCAGATTGAAGAAATTTCCAGTGGTTAGAGAAATAGAAGTAGTAATATGTGACTCAGATGTGTTGGTCATTGTGAATGGGCCTATGCTGATTTTTGCTTCAGAACCTCCTTTTCCTTCCTTCGGGATAATTCTACCAAATTGCTAAGTCTCTCCAAATCAGTCAATCAATCATCGAGTTCCTTCCTTAAAGTTCCAGAACGGAACACACTCCCAATTCTTTTTCCTCATACCTATTTTCATTCTTGCAATTATTGATCTAATTCTTTACACTTATTTACATGACATCTGTTTTCCCCATGACTATACCATCTATGACAGCAGGAATCCTGTTTGATTATTCTGTTCTCCCGTGTATCCTCCATGCCTGGCACAACATTTGGTATAGCAGAATTCAACAACTAATATTGATTTGTTACCTGAATGGCTTTCAATGAGTTCATAGCATAGTTGGAAAGAAAATACACACTATAAATAATACATACTATATATTTTGCCTGTATATAAAAGGCAATTGCCCTGCCGCGCTAAGTGGCTTTAGTCATGTCCAACTCTGTGTGACCCTGTGGACTGTAGCCCGCCAGACTCCTCCATCCATGGCGATTCTCCAGGGAAGAATACTGGAGTGGGTTGCCATGCCCTCCTCCAGGGGATTTTCCCGACTCAGGGATTGAACCTGAGTTTCATAAGTCTTTTGCATTTGGCAGGCAGGTTCTTTACCTCTAGTGCCAACTGAGAAATCTCAAAAAATGAGCAATACCAAGAATTCAAAGTGCCATCTGAGGAGTGTAAATTTCAGTTATTACATCAATTCATACTGGAGAGATGATTTTGTGTTGGGTAGAGGTGTCTGGGAATGTAAATGTAAGTTGTCATAAAAGAGAAAAGGGCACTGCAGAAGGGAGGGCTATGGTGTGAGTGAAGGGGAAAATTGAGGCTTGGGGGTGGGAAAGGTCACAGAGTAGACCAGTCGGCGTTCAGTTGATGATCATGTGGGAAAGCAGTACAGGATAAAGTTAAAATGGCAGATCTGGACCAGGTGATGGAGAGCCCTGTAATTAATGATTTTTTTTTTTTTTGGGTAGGGAGGAGTTGTTAGTTTTTTAACGTTGAGTGTCATAAGGAGAGCAGGCTTTTCAGAGGATTTGTTTCTTGGTGGTTGGGGGTCTGGATGGATTGTTGTGTGTATGGGGCTGGTCTGGGGCAGGAGTCCAGGCACTTAAGGTAGAATTAGGAGCAGGGGCTTTGAATGGAAGAGACTTGGGTTTGAGGACTGGCTCTACCAGCTGCTGGTGGTGTGCCTTTAGGCAGCTTGTTTAACTCTAGGTTTCAGTTGCTTCACTGGTGGTTAGGGAGTCTTGTACCTACTTCATGGCTTGTTTTGATGATTGGCTGAGGTCATGCAGTAAAGCCTTTAGTGCTGTTCTTGGTACAGAGTAAGCAAGCCCCAGTAATAGTAACTCTTCCCATAATTGTGAGAAGGAAAGTGTAACAGATTCCACGTGAGGTGGTATGGACCTGATGAGGATGGTGGCAATCAATAAGGAAAGGAAGGAGCAAATGGGAGATCTTAGTAAGAAAAAATTAGCCAGAATTTTCTGACTAATGGGACTGAGTAAGAAACAGATTCTTCCTGTAACTCATTTTGGCTGGGAAAATAGCAAAAATAAGAAGTCAGAGAACCCAAATTTTTGAGGAAAAATGATACAATATGACACCTGGAATTTATAGTAACATTTATGAACATTCAAGAAAAAAGTACCTAAAAAATCTGTTTGTGTGTGTGTGTTTTAGGAATTTTTTCCTTTCATTATCTATCATGGTGTCAGACACAGTTTGCTTGAGGCATGCATCTTAAGATAAAGCTCCTCATTAGGTAACACCAAGAACCATACCTTCTTTGCCAGGTGGCTGGCCTCCACAGCAATGTCTGTGCCAGAATTTCCCATTCCAATAACAAGAACGCTCTTGTCCCTAAATATATCTGGATGTTTATACTCTCGGCTGTGGAAATACTGGCCTTTAAAAGTATTTATACCTATAGAAAAAAAAAAGGAAGTCAGATAGAAAATTTACAAGATCTGTGAATGAAACACACACATTATTCAGCTAATAACATCCTTTTGATGGGTGATTTAGGTTGTTTTAATAGCATACTCAATTTTAAGAAAATCTGAAACACGGATACATAATTATGCAAGATACAGAAATTGGTGAGTGATTATTTATTGAATAGAGATACTTACTCCATCTCACTAGATGGACCTCTAGTTTTACTTATTAGATGATTACTAAGTTAAAATATCATGGCACTATAAAAAAACCAACCCCCCCCAACCCACTGGGGATTTCAAAGTTTTTGAGCATGAGCCACCCATCCTTCCTTTGCCCTGCAGTAAACCATTTTCTGCTAAAAACAACAACAACAACAAAAAAACAAAAACAAAAAAAAAAAAGAAGGAAAGAAAGAAAAAAAAAGCATGGCATTAAGACTTATTAAGCTGAAGTATAAGAAGTCATTACTTTTTAAAATTTGATAGAAATGAATGGGACAGAAATACTCTATTTGCTAATATTTGATTATTTAGAAGTTTTCATAAGCAAGGAGAAAGAGCAGAGAAGTTAAAGTGAACTATGAGTCAGTGCTTCCACTCTATTCAGCAAACTTTTTGGACCCCTCTTATGTGCCGGACACTGTGCTAGACGATATGGGAAATAAGAAATAAAAATATGGGACTTTCCTGGTGATCCAGTGGTTAAGAATCTGGCTTCCAATGCAGGGGATGCAGGTTCACATCCCTGGTCAGGGAACTAAGATCCCACATGCTGCAGGGTCACTAAGCCTGTGTGACACAAGAGAAACTTGAGTGCCACAGCAAAGACCCAGTGCAACAAAAATTTTTTTAAAAAAGGAAATAAAAGTATGGTCCCTATTTGAAAGATCCTTGTGTGTTCGCCTTGGTGACTGATGGTAACTCAGGCTAGGTTTGCTGAGCCAGCCAGAGTTGGCTCAGAGAAAAAGGAGATATGTTAGTTATACTGGGATCAGAGCTATTTGAATTAGATAAGACATCTCAGTTGATGCCAAATCTCACTGAAACATCAAATGCTTGTGGAGGGTTTTGGAAAATACTCTTAGGTTGCATAAAACGATCAAAAGCAATCCTGTACAAAGAACATTTTTTTTTTTTTTAAAGAAAATATCACAGTACATCTAGATTCTCAGTGAATTCTCAGGATATGGATGCTGTGGCACATTAGTGGCACATTACTGGGCCTTAACCAAGGCCCAGTAACTCTTTATTTCACCTTAAATCTTTAGAAATCTAACACGAATCTCAGTTAAAACCCAACCACAATCTAGATCATGAAGTTTAGCAATAATGCAATCAAATTCAAATATTGACTTAGCTCAATATTTGACCCAATATGGATCCGAGAACTGCCAGGAATGGAGAGCTGGACAAGTTTAATGAGAATAATAGCATTATCTATGAATGTTAGATTATCTTAGATTATCTCTGGATCAGGCTCTTTTGGATCACAAGTGGACAAATATGAGACTCTGTGGCTTGAGTCTTCTCTCAGACTAATACTTTCCCCACTTATATTACAGGAGAACAGAGCAAGAACTTTTGTTAGGTGAAGTGGCTGTGTTAGTAAACAGCTGAATGTATATGGTTTCTGAATTAATAAAATAAGTTACTTTGGGAAGTTATATATTTATTCCAACTGTAATACCTATTATATTTACTAAGACTTTTTGGAACACTTTCTTCTTGAATTGCCTCCAGAACTCATGACATGGTTTTTTGAATAGCTTAAATGAGTTTAATTTTTGTGATGATTAACACCTACTCCAGGGTGTGTGTAAGTCTGCTATGGGGCAGAGAGAGAGATGATGAGGTTTGGAGGACTCCATTTCAAGTCTAAAGTCATGAAATTTTAGTGCTCAAAGGCTCCTTAACAATAATTCAGCCATGGATTTGAAATAACCAATTGGTAGTGGCTGGTAATATGGATATTGAGAAGGATGGCAAATACTGTAGAGTTCTGTTTGCTTGATTTGTGATATATAATGTTGGGTAAGATAGGTAAAACCCCTCAGTTTCTAGGAAGGAAAACAGAGGCTTAGAAAGGTTAAGTGTAAAGCCCAAGATTATATAGCTTTTTTTCCTTTTTTAAACATGTGATGGGTAATGGGTTGGTGTCCTAACAAGGTTTAGGAGGGAGCACATGTCATGCAACAACATGAACACCCAATCATCATGCCCATGAACTACTAAAGGATCATAGCTTCTTAATTGTATAACCGGGAATCTATACCTCCTGGGTCCCAAGCTCATCTTATTTAAACTGAACACATTGGCTCCATTGCTTTCAAGCTATGCTTTATCCTAATCTGACCTGACTTGAGTAACATCTGCAGGGCAGGTCCAGGACCATTTCAAGTACATGAATTTGTTGTAAAGTGAGTATTGCTGTTACTACAGGCCATATGTAGACTGGGATCACTCCACTGGACCCCTATAAAACTCATTTCATTCCTTTCACGCAGGCTATGTGTTGTCTTATCCACTTCTGTATTCTTAGCAATAAACACAGTGTACTCTCTATGTCAGGAAATTCTCTGGATTCTTGGAGTGATCCAGTACCAGGCACTCCTATTGGGAGTTAGAGTAACTTGCCTACTCAGGGGTTTTCTCTGTAGGCAAGAAATGGGTAAGGTGGAAAGAATTCATAGTCGAATGCATTCAAGCAGAGGCTGTTGAGTCTTTCTCAGGGATGCTGAAGAGTTTCCTGTATCAGGAAGAAGGCTGAACTGCGTTCCAATTCAATGATTATAGTCTATGACAGTTTTCAGGGTGTGTTTTATCTTAACGTGGCCTGACTTCAGTAACCGCTGGGAGCAGACCAAGTATCATTGGAGGTAGATGAATTAATTGTGAACTGAGCCTTGTGATCACTGTGTCATATTTAGATGATTCGGATTAAAATTTGCTTAAGTTTGAACCTTTTGAATCCTGTGCTGCAGATTAAATAAACCAAGCCACTGGATTTTCTATTCCCTCTGAGTTGTAATCCAATTGAAGTTTGACATAAATGAATCATGGTTGCAAAAGCCAGATGAAGAAACTGAGGCCCAAAGATATCTTAATTTGTCTCCCAAGACTCATGCCCCTGGTGACTATTACCCAGTGCCATAAACCTTTGATCTAGGTAACTGCTGTGACCCATAGACACAAACAAATGAAAATCAAGTTATTTTTTCCTTTATTCACAGATTGATGCTTGTGACCTCTCCTCTCACCTTTGTCAATGCACTACTGCTGTGTCTAGCAAACGGTCTAGGCCTCCCGTGTCTTAGAAGGTTTTCTGGTGCTGCCAGTCACTTAGAGATGGACATTGAACTTCAGTGAAGCATGAAACTGCTTCACAGTTATTCATTCTACTCTTTGGTACTCAAAACTTGTTTGAAACTGATGAAAGCCAGAATCTGGCCAAATAGCGCTGGTCAAGGGAAAAAACCCTCTTACCTCACTACTTTAACTATTTAATGGAGGAGATCAATAGGAATTTATTTCCAAAACAATCCAGTATCAGGGTGGCTCACATAAGACAAATTAAAGTCAGTTGTAGAAAGGGCTATACCTGGAAAGGAGTCCAGTGGTAAATACGGATTAGTAAGAAAACCAGTGCAGACCATGACAGCATCAAAGATGGCTGACTCTTGCTTCCCTTCGCGCAGAGTGACTACCTCCCACTGGCCTGTGGCAGTAAAATCTGGGCGTTTTCTTACACTGTAGACTTTTGTCTGAAAAGAGAATCATAGACATGGTTAATAGTTTTCAAGATTCCAGAAAGGGCTTGCTGGCTGACATGCCAATTATTTCAAATGTTCTTGAGCACAGACTAAATATAATAAGCATAACCCTAGACACTGAATTGGGCTCTCAGGTTAATCACAATTTTCTGGATGGAAGTATTCTAAACTTAGTGTTGTATAGGGGTATTGAAGAGAGGTGGTCAGGTCCAAAAATTTTAAGTGATTTGCTCCAAGTCTCACAATGTGTGATAGAACCAAGACTATAACACAGGTCTTTCTGTGTTTTTAAAGTTCTTTTTCTGCCGTATCTAGTTCTTACAGAAACAACTCTGTTTTTTCAACTTTAAACTTTTTATTTTGTATTGGAGTATAGCCAATTAAAAATGGTGTGGTAGTTTCAGGTGAACAGCAAAGGGACTCAAGAGACAGTTCTTTTCAACCGTTCCTTTAAGATAGGCATGGATAGTATATAATTGAAAATATAAATCTGGTCACAAGTATCTTAGCTTATGAAAGGCCTTATAGGCTATGGTACTGAAGTTTGCCCAGACTGAGGGAACTATGGAAGAGTGCTCATTTTATGGGTGAATTTCTGTGGAGTTGTCTGAATTTCAATACAGTTGATTGCTGAACAACATGGGTTTGAACCGTGCAGGTCCACTTATATGTGGATTTTTAAAAAACAGTAAATATTACAGTAAACAGGATTCATAAGTGTTTGGATCCATGGATGTGGAACTGTGGATGCAGAGACAGCACAAAAATGGAGGAAATGGGAGATTTCCATTGTGCAGAGTTGGCACCTCTAATCACCCATGTTGCTCCAGGGTCAACTGTAGTCTATTTTTGTTCTCTTCGAGTACATGTATGTCCATGGGTACTAGGTTCTGATTCAGAAAATATATAAAAGAAATTTACAAGTCAAATTTAAAAGCATAAAAGAGACTTTGCTGCCTCATTTTCCTCTTCAGGTTTCAAAGAGGACAGGCTTCTCAAGTCCCACTTAATGGTTCACTGTCTAGTTTATCATACTTGAAGTGCTTGTTGGGGTCTACATTTGTATTAGCAATCGTCTTTTTAAAGCACAAATTTTCAGCTAATTAAAAGATCATTCAAAATAAAATTTATTTTTATCTTGAAAATGCTGAATTTATCATTGAAAACTTGGAAATGTATAGAGAGGAAGGCAAAACAAAACCTCTCACAGACAGCTGCTTGCGTGTACTTTCTTAAAACTTTGGTGAACATCCAGTTTTATATGTTTTTAAGTTATTTTAAAACAGGCTTGGAAAGCATGTAGCAAAGGAAATGCTTCAGGTTCAGAAATTCTGATACATTAAAGAATATTTTTGTGGAGTATATCCATTGATTATGGTAGTTTTATTTTTACTCTATCCCATGGAAGATAAGGAAGTGGGATGAAATAGTCTTTGGACAACTTGAGTACTTTTAATTTTCTCCAGTTTTATTGAGATATAATTGACATATAACAGTGTATAAGTTTAAAGTGTACAACCTAATGATTTAGACATGTGTGCATATTATAACATGATTACCACAATAAGTTTAGTTAACATTTATCACCCCACATAGTTACAATTTTTTTCTTCTGATAAGAACTTTCATGATCTATTCTCTTAGCAACTTTCAAATATACAGTATGGAATAATTACCAATAGTGAAGTCACTCAGTCGTGTCCAACTTTTTGAGACCCCATGGACTATAGCCTACCAGGCTCCTCCATCCATGGGATTCTCCAGGCAAGAATACTGGAGTGGGTTGCCATTTCCTTCTCCAGGGGATCTTCCTGACCGAGGGATGGAACCTGGGTCTCCCGCATTGCAGGCAGACACTTTAACCTCTGAGCCACCAGGGAAGCCCTATAATTACCGATACATTTCCAGAATTGATTTACACAATATAGAATGTATCTCCAGAACGAATTTGTCTTATAACTGGAAGTTTATACCTTTTGAACACCTTCCCTTATTCCCTAGCCTACTTCTGACAGCCATCAGTACGTTCTCTATTTCTGTGAGTTTGGGTTTTTGTTTGTTTGTTTGTTTTGGCCATGCTTCAGGGGCATGAAGAATCTTTAACTTCCCAACTGAGGATTGAATGCATGCCCCCTGCATTGGGAGTTCAGAGTCTTAACTCCTGGACTGCCAGGGAAGGTCCCTTTTTATTTTTTGGATTCTACATATAAATGAGATCATACAAATTTGTCTTTCTCTGAGTTATTTCATTTAGTATAATGCCCTTAAGTTTCATCCATGTGTTTGCAAGTGACAGAATTTTTTTTTTTTACCATAGCTGAACAATATTCCATTGTCTGTCTATTTGCCTATTAATCATCTATCACATTTCTTTATCCACTTATCCATCAATGGACACAAGTTATTTCTATAGTTTGGCCTTTGTAAATAATGCTGTAATGAATATGGAGATACAGATATCTCTTCAAGATAGTGATTTCATTTTGATCAGGCATACTTTAAAGGTTGTGAATGTGAATCTTACATGCTACTTGTTTTGGTCAATCTTTCCACTCATGTTAATTTTTCTGTGTAATTCTCCATGAATTCCTAACCATCCCTACCTCTTATAGGGAGGGCAATAGGAGAAGAGAATCACATGAATTTTCATGTGTTTCTTGCAGAGAAAGGAAGAAAGAAAGAGGATATATTTATTTGCTTCTGTCTTTCTACCTACCTCCTGTCTCTTCCCCTAAAATGGGAAAGGAGGTGGGTATGGTCAATGAGAAGAACAATGTCAAAGATTTTTCTAATTCCAAAGATATCTAGAAAAGTTTTCCTTCAAACAGTGAGAGTCTCTTGTGTATGAGCCAGTGCACACATCCATTTCTATAAATGGACAGTAAAAAGGGAGAACCTAGGAGCTGGTAGGAAGTTCTCAATGTCCCTGTGTATAGGTATTTGGCCCAAACTGAAAATGCAGTTTGATATTTTTAAGGTCCACTTGGATACTTGGATGGAAGCATTGCAAACTAAAAAAAATTCTACACATGAATCCTTAGACCAACTATTCATTTCTACCTCCAGATTTACTTAGGGTGATTTTAAGTAAAAGGGGAAAAAGAATCCAACGAGGTGTCATTGGTCTTGCCAGTTCATTCTCTCATTTATAGAGCCCCAGGTAGAGAGAGATGACACAAAATAGGTAGGAAATATTTCCTGACTGCTAACTGATGTTTTGTGCCTTTCTTACCTTGAATTGAATGCATTCCAGGAGGTTGAACCGGTTTGCATACATTTTGAGATAATCCAGGAATTGAGAATTTGGCACGTAATTTGGATAATCTTCTGGGAATGGAAAGTCCGGGTAACAAGACATCTCCTTGCAGGTGTTGGAAACCACAGACTTGTAGAGGCTGGCTCTGCCTTCTTCAACATGTTCCTATACAAGCAGTGCATGAAAATGAGTATGTATGCATGTGTGCATATTGCGTGCACACACATGAAATGAATACTAATTTTTAGACATTTGAAACATTGACTAAGATTAAGGTGACCGAGACAATTTATGTATGCGACCTTCTACTTCCTAATGGGATTTGGTATCCTGCACTTAACTTGAAAAATGATGAATATCATGATCAGAATTACAATTTCATCATTATGTGCTAACAAACATAGGATAAACTTACCTGTCTAGATTTACACAGTATCACTGCAAAATAAAGGAGAATATGGAAATACACCAGACTCAGAAAGTAGTTTCTAGATGATGAACGGTTGGTAGGTATGTTGATTTCGTGAGGTATTGGCAAAAGGATTATGGAGAAAGGGCATTCAGATTATGAAGGATTTTGTATCTAAAATTAAGGAATTTGAATTTTGTAGAGATTGATTTGTATTAAATTTTGAAAAGATAATTCTGGTTTTACAAAAGATAAAGGGATCCGGAAAGGAAGGGAATGAGGCTAGTTGAGAACCTGAAACACAAATCCACACAATTGCCAATGAGAACCTGAGCACAAGCAATGGCAGCTGAAACTGAAAGAGGTGGGATTTGTTAGGTAGCAGAAAGCTAGAACGCATAGGATTGTGAAACTGATTAGATTTAAGGTTTGGGAGAAGAAGCAGGTCGAGGGTTTCCAGACTGGACAACTGCAAATGGTAAAATGCTAAAAAATTTCCCATCCAGGTTTGAACTTAAATAACTAGCAAATAACAACATCTCAGACAACTAATACTACAAGGCTGAATAGTGGGCAGTTTTAGTTACTCAGTTAGGTATATACATTGTCTGTTTTTTGGATGTATTATAAAGGATTGTTCTAATTTCAGTGGGAAAGTTCTTGGCATTTTAATATTATTTGTTATCTTGGATATGTATAGTTCCTTTTTCCTGTGGAATAAAAGTTATTTTTATGAACAAGTAGAAACGTGAACATAAACCTCACATATGGAGAGGACGTACTTTGTTCCCTCAAAAGGTGTGAATCTAACAGAAAATAAAATTATAACATATCTTTGTAGTTTGAATTAATGATACAGATCTCATCAACTGATGAGTTCACCTTATCTTGCTTATTTGTGGCTCCACATCTGATAGTCTCATTTATCGAGAACATATCTAGAAAACTAGAATCTAAATGGCTTCTGAGAAAGATGACTATTTAAATCCTGACCTTTTATTCTGTAGGAAGAGCCAGACTGGTTCAAAGAGCCAGACTGGTATGAGCTCTTTGCTACCAGTTTATGACAATGTAAATACAGAAGTTGAGGGTAAGCATCTCAAAACTTTTATAGCAATAATTCGACTTTGTTCAGTATTCATGCATGTGGACTCTTTAGTGATGAACGGGATCCATCTTGGCTTTGTCTAAGTCATGTGATGAGTTGTGTGGGATTTGAACTGTGTAGTAGTCATGTGAGTAGGACTCCATTACAGTGTGTGACATTTCAAGGTTAGTTTGAAAATTGCTACCCAAAAGTGCATAAAAGCTAGAAGCTATTTTATTTGGAATATAATTGATATTTGATTATAACTTTATAGAATAAATGGTCAGAAATGACTACTACTGATAAAGGACTGAAGATAAGTTTTAAAAATACAGCGCCACTTGCTTCATTTTGGATAGCAGTTAAAAAAATGAATATCCTGAGCTTGCTGAGGTTGCTTTGAATTTTTTTCTTCTATTTCATTCCTATATTCTGTGAGCCTCATTTCTCTACGTGTGCTGTTAAACAAAACTTAGAAACGGTTTAGATATATGTTATGTCTTGGGAGGAGTGTTGTCCCCCATCCAATCCAGATTATAGATAAAATGACAAACAAGAAGCAAGCTTAATTACCACATTATAAGCCTTAAGTGTTAATATGTACAATGCATAGAGAAAGTGTGCCTATAAGTGTTTAATGGAGAACTGGTATTTCACACATAATGTTTTGTTAGGCAAAAGTTACAAGTACAATAGTGATTCTCTACAGTAATTGCTTTGTACATACTTTCAAAGAAATTTGAATTTATGTTTTGTTTCATTTTCACCTTATTATAGCTCTTTTTATTGTATGTCACAAATATCATTGTCTATACTTCCTTGGAAATTAAAACAAACAAACCTGATTCTTTTCCACAGCTCGAGAATCACAGCTACTGGTCATGGACCATGCTTTGAGTAACAAGACTTTACAGCAGTCCTACCTGATAGGAGTGGGACGTAGCCCTCACATGTACTTTAAAAATTTCCAATAGCCACATTAAAAAAGGTAGAGAGGATACTCAATGATTTCAAAATTTTATAATTTCAATATGTAATCAATCAAAATTTTTAATGAAGTATGAACTTTTTTTTCTCATATTGTTTTAAGTCTAGTGTATATTTTACAAATCTGAATCCAAATGCTACATTTTCACTGGAAAAAGTGGATTTGCATACCAAAATTGTTAACAAATGCGTAAAAATTTTCCAATAACTGAATTAGGTATTGGTTTTAAAATTAAAATTAATCAAAATGAAATGAAATAAAAAATTCAGTTCGTTAGTCAAATCGACTACATTCCACAGTTACATATGGCTGATGGCTATCTTACTGGACAGCACAGCTTTAGACCATCCTTAAACTTGAAGCCAGGTATTAGAACTAAATTTAGTGTTGGTTTGATGTTGTTAAACATGATCAAGTTTCTTCTTGGTTATAGGAATGAAGAGAATGCGAATAGCTCTAAAGAGCTGTAATATCAAGAAGTAAGAGCAAACAGCAAGGGAAACAACTATAGTGTAAGGAGAGAAACATCAGTTATAAACATTTTGGGATCAGTTAGTGTGTGACCAAAGCTCATTCACTTTTCTCTGGCATCTGAGAGCATCATATTGTAAATAATACTTTGTTAATACTGATGATTTCTAGTTAGCAATAATAAAAGGATAAATTTGGAATATACACTGTTAAAGAAGGGTAGAGATGCGTATAATATCATGTTGTAAAGACTTGCATAAAAATAGTTCAAGAAACTTTAAAGCATTTGGTAATGGCATGTTTAAAAATCAAAGAGCAGTGGAAACTCACTGAAATTGGATAAGTCATGAAACCATGGAGACCTTAAAACAATTGAACCCACAAACAAAAATAGAAAATAAAAAACAAAAACCAACTTTGTTTTGCAAAATTTTGGAAGATAATTGTAAAAGCAGGAAGAAGAGAACTTTACAGGAAACAATGAAGCCTAATGTCAAAGAATGTATCACAGATGTCAAGAGCAGTGGAGATGCACTGAAATTGGATAAGTCATGAAGCCATGGAGACCTTAAAACAATTGAACCCACAAACAAAAATAGAAAATAAAAAAACCAAAACCAACTTTGTTTTGCAAAATTTTGGAAGATAATTGAAAAGGCAGGAAGAAGAGAACTTTACAGGTAACACTGAAGCCTATTGTGAAAGAATGTATTACAGATGTCAGCCTTTAGGGTGGAATCCAACATGCTCTGTCTCTTTCCTCCTCTGCTTGTTTCTCTTGGTAAAAACACAAGGTCTGGTGTGTTTAAGGTATATTCAGAGATTACAGGTCCATGGCACTTAGGAATGAGGTTTGCAAGATCTGAGCCTTCCCCTGCAGGGTTTGCCTCGGTGAAATATGTCCCAGTGATTCCCAGGCCCTGGGACCCCTGGCTGCAGCACTCTTGGCATTCTCTCCGTGTTAGTCTGCCAGTTGCCATGGTATGCTGTGTGTGGACGCATGTTTTTCCTGAGAATTGTTCAGGGCACTTAGGGGAAACATTTTTGTCTTGAAGGGGCAACTGAATGAGAGGTATGTGTATGTGAAAGTCGCTCAGTCATGTCCAACTTTTGGACATGGACATGTGACCCTGTGGACTGTAGCCTGCCAGGCTCCTCTGTCCATGGAATTCTCTAGGCCAGAATACTGGAGTGGGTAGCCAGCCGTCCCCTTTTCTAGGGGATCTTCCCAACCCAGGGATCGAACTCAGGTCTCCCGCATTGTGGGTGTATTATTTACTGTCTGAGCCACCAGAGAAGCCTGGATGAGAGGAGGGGGAAGGGGAAATAATAAGGGCAAGAATGCAGGGGTTTTTGGTTTCTTGGTTCACTTGGTGCTGCAATACAATAATAAGGACATTATATTCAGTAGAACACTTCATGGGATTTCATGAACAGTCCAGGATTTGCATACCCTTATTCCTGAGCTATGGCATAGACTCTAGAAATGAATGGAGTATAGTTTTTGACAGCACAGGTCCTGGAGTCAGACAGCCTGGGTTCATATTCAAGCAGAACATTTTTAGCTGGGTGGCCTTGGGAATTTTCTTAAATTCTCTGTGTCTCAGTTTTCTCCTCTCGAAATAGGAATAACAATAGTACATATAACCCTAGGATAAAATGAAATGATAGCTCTAATGCATTTAGAACAGTGCCTGGTAAGCTCTGAAAAAATATTAACTGTTTTGCATTATTTTTCTACAATTACCATGGAGATTTACTTTCTCAAGTTCTGTTTCCTCCAGAGAAGCTTGTTGGCAATGGGAAGAAAGCTTTGTCAGGTCAGAGGTCTCTCCTTTCTCACTTAAAAAATGGATATAAAATGATAATTAAAGTGACTACTATACAGACACATAGAGACTTTCTCTCAGCGCCGAGTGTGGGGAACCCTGAGCTAGGTTGTTCACAGCTCTTGTTCTCAAGAACAATTACTTCCTTCTTTTCCTCTCCTTTGAACAGTCAGAGCCCATTTTACTTTGTCACTTCTTTTCCCTATAGTCAGACAGCCTATAGTCTGTCCACAGTCTATAGATCTGTCTTCAGATCTACAGCACAGGCAGACTGTGGAAACCTCAGAGAAGGCTTGAGGAATCCCATGAGAGGGTAGGGGCCTATCAGGTGGATCTCTTCCAAGATGATATGAATTCAATACATGTTTGTTTAATATATGAATAAAATGAAATCTACTAAGATTACTGAACTTAAAATTTTTAAGAAGAAGTAAAAAGGTACCCATTTAACAGATCATTTCAGCCCCTGTAAGAGTTAGGCTGAATACACCTAAAGAAACCTTCAATGATTTAAGGGGTGAAGTATTATACTTAATCATTGCCCTCACTGAATCCAAAAATATGTGGTACATAAGGTGCCTCATGGGTTTGCTGGGTTGCTCAGCTGGTAAAGAATCCGCCTGCAATGCAGGAGATCTCAGTTCAATTCCTGGGTCGGGAAGTTCTCCTGGAGAAGGGATGGGTTACCCACTCCAGTATTCTTGGGCTTTGCTGCTGGCTCAGCTGGTAAAGAATCTGCCTGCAATGCAGGAGACCTGGATTTGATCCCTGGGTTGGGAAGATCTCCTGGAGGAAGGCATGGCAACTCACTCCAGTGTTCTTGCTTGGAGAATCCCCATGAACAGAGGAGCCTGGTGGACTATAGTCCATGGATTGCAAAGAGTCTGATACAACTGAGTGACTAAGTACAGCACAGCACAAGGCACGTAGTGGGTGCTCAATAACTGGAATAAGCAAAAGGATACATGTGTGGAGGGAAAGACCTTGATGCACAGAAGGAAGAATGTCTTTCCAGGGGAGGATTATTGTTACAGAGATGTGAAGGGTGAAGCAGAATGTGTTTTTGTCAGTCAGTCAGTCAGTCAGTTCAGTCGTTCAGTCGTGTCCAACTCTTTGCGACCCCATGAATTGCAGCACGCCAGGCCTCCCTGTCCATCACCAACTCCCAGAGTTTACTCAAACTCATGCCCATCGAGTTGGTGATGCCATCCAGCCATCTCATCCTCTGTCGTCCCCTTCTCCTCCTGCCCCCAATCCCTCCAAGCATCAGGGTCTTTTCCAACGAGTCAACTCTTCACATGAGGTGGCCAAAGTATTGGAGTTTCAGCTTCAGCATCGGTCCTTCCAATGAACACCCAGGACTGATCTCCTTCAGAATGGACTGGTTGGATCTCCTTGCAGTCCAAGGGACTCTCAAGAGTCTTCTCCAACACTATAGTTCAAAAGCATCTATTTTTCGGCGCTCAGCTTTCCTCACAGTCTGACTCTCATATCCATACATGACCACTGGAAAAACCATAGCCTTGACCAGATGGACCTTTGTTGGCAAAGTAATGTCTCTGCTTTTTAATATGCTATCTAGGTTGGTCATAACTTTCCTTCCAAGGAGTTAGCGTCTTTTAATTTCATGGTTGCTGTCACCATCTGCAGTGATTTTGGAGCCCCCAAAAATAAAGTCTGACACTGTTTCCACTGTCTCCCATATATTTCCCATGAAGTGATGGGACCAGATGCCATGATTTTAGTTTTCTGAATGTTGAGCTTTAAGCCAACTTTTTCACTCTCCTCTTTCACTTTCATCAAGAAGCTTTTTAGCTCCTCTTCACTTTCTGCCATAAGGTTGGTGTCATCTGCATATCTGAGGTTATTGATATTTCTCCCAGCAATCTTGATTCCAGCTTGTGCTTCATCCAGCCCAGGGTTTCTCATGATGTACTCCGCATATAAGTTAAATAAGCAGGGTGACAATATACAGCGTTGACGTACTCCTTTTCCTATTTGGAACCAGTCTGTTGTTCCATGTCCAGTTCTAACTGTTGCTTCCTGACCTATATACAGGTCTCTCAAGAGGCAGGTCAGGTGGTGTGGCATTCCCATCTCTTTCTGTCAGCATGGTATAATTACCTCTAGATGATGTCAGTGTGGTTCTACAGGAAGGCTATTTCTCAAGGCTTCTTCCTAACCTAAAACACTCTAAGAGTAATATTAGTTATGAGCGACAGGATAATTCCTGGCACGTTTTTCTTCAATTATTCCTCTACAGTTGAATAATCAGCCTTTAGCGTTACTGTTCTGAGCCTCCTTTCCCTTTCAAGAGTCTGAGAGAGTTGGCTGTAGAACAGATGTTCCACACTTACCTCCTGCTGCCACTGGAGTTGGTGCTCACAAGTGGGTTCTTTTCTTTTGAAACATTGCCAACCCCTCCCCCGCCCCAATGAATGATGGGCTTTCTTCTCCGTTGCAACCTTTGTCTGCTTCCTCTTTAAGACTGTGGTCTAGAAAAGGCCAGAGTTATGCCCACAAGAATACTGGGTTAAACTGCAGTAGTTCATAATCTCTGTAATGTTGAAGGCATTTCTCCATTTGTAAATGGAAACCGTCTCCATATTTGTTTTATTAGGTTTCTGCAGTTTGCCTGTTTGTTTTTGCTTTGTGGCCCCTTCCACCCAGAACAGGTCCTAAAGATAACCCTTGTACATTTTGTGGCAAGGACAGCCCTTGCCTGGACAGACTCTCTAATTCTACAGGTTTTGAATGTGCCACTTGCTTTGATTGCAAAGACATTTCTAACCATCTTGTGTGTGTGTGTGTGTGTATCTGCTGGGGTAGGAGCTGGAAGGGATGTCTCTAGAAAGACTCAGGAGACTCATAGCATGCTGAAAGTTCCCTTTAAGGTCACTTAGTTTAGAGGCTTTAGAGGAATCTCCAGGTAGTACAGAGGTGCCTTAAAGAGGCTTCTGTATCAAGAGAGGGCTGCTGAATGAAGATGGAGGTGATTTTCCCTGCCTCCCAAGATCCTAGTAATTTAGCTTTTATCTATGTTTTAAACTGACTCCATGTTCTCATTTTACAGATGAGGTAGTGGGGACTGAAAAGAGTTGTTAGTAGGGTACCGTTTTACTTAGGCTACTGCTGGGTTGCCCTCTTTATCATCCTTTTGATGTGCTATCACTTGCCTCACAGTGACCTCTTTTTTCCTTCATTCTCCACCCTGACTTCTTCAGCCTCCACAGATGCCGTGTTTTCCTGAAAGAATTGAGGCCTCCATTGTGTTTGCTCCTGTGTCTTCTTTCCCCCACCTTAGCATCTCTTGTCCATGTCCATTTTTCCTTCCTTTCCTGTCTCCGAGGAAAGTATGCCTCTGCAATTTCCCAAGGCAAATCCTTCCACTTGGGTCTGCAATTCTACTTCTTCCTTTTTCTGCTAGGATTTTGTCTCAATTTGGACTAATGTATTCAATCATTTCCTGTCATCCAAGTACCTGTAAACACATATGGGTCTTCCTATCATGCAAACAAAACAAACACAACAGCCGCAAAGAAAGACATATTAATTCTGCTTATTATCCATTGTTTTCTAAATGGAGTCCGTGTGTGTGTGCATCGTTGCTTCAGTTGTCTCTGACTCTTTTTGACCCTAAGGACTGTAGCCCACCAGGCTCCTCTCTCCATGGGATTCTCTAGGTAAGAATACTGGAGTGGGTTGCCATGCCCTCCACCAGGGCATCTTCCCCACCCAGGGATCGAACCGGCATCTCCTTCATCTCCTGCATTGCAGGTGGATTCTTTACCAGCTGAGCCACCAGGGAAGCTCCTTCTAAATGGAGTGTGGTTCCTCAAACATTCCACCACTGTCCTCTTCTTCCATGTTTTCTTATACCAATAAGCTATTTTTATTTTCCAACAAGCACAGTACTTTTTCTTTACAATCTCCTCCCTGGTATTTCCCACTCAATATCATTTGCCTGTTGAAATCTTCCAGAGTCCATCACACACTATCTCCTCCATGAAGCTTTCCTTGGCTTCCCGCAAGTGGATGTAATCCTGACCTCATTTAAATGCCCAGAGTACTGCTCCCGACTTGTAAGATCCTGCCCTTATTCTATCAGTCTCGTAGTAGCTCCTCAGGGCAGGATGACTGTTTCTCATTTTTGTGTCCCTCACAGTGCTTTGTGCATAGGTATTTGACCTGCCCAATCACATAGCCAGTTGGGCAGAGATGGATCTAAGACATATTTCTCTTGATTCTTCCTCAACGGTTTTTTAGTGTGTTAATAATTGGATATATGTGATTGACATAAGGGGCATTTTTCTCTGGTATCCCAAGGTCTCTGTGCTTACATTTTGCTATGACTGAGATTACTTTAACCAAACAACTCTACTAATTGTCCCTCTATTCTGGCAGTTTTATCTGCAAGCCAGCTCTCAACTCTGATGGATTAATGCTAATCCATCAGAATAATTAGTGCTAATCTGGGGTATTGTGTTAAGAAGGATTCTGAGGTTCATTAGGGGGAGGGCATAGTGTTTGATTGGGTTTCCCTGATGTCTCAGAGGTAAAGAATCTCCTGCAATGCAGGAGACATGGGAGACATGGATTTGATCCCTGAGTTGGGAAGATCCCCTAGAGGAGGAAATAGCAACCCACTCCAATATTTTTGCCTGGAAAATCCCATGAACAGAGGAGCTTGGCAGGCTACAGTCTAAAGAGTCGCAAACATCTGAGTATGAGTCCCTGAGTCCTAATAGTGTTTGATTAGCAATGTCTTCAATGGCCATGAGAGGCTAGAATTATGGCATACATGTCAGGTTCTGCTTGTCTATTGGAATGTATGTGGTTTGAATCCTAGGAACAGAAGTTCTCTTTTCCCTAGGCCCCTTAGGGAGGTCTCTGTGCATCGATGGTCACATTTGGTGGTTGGACACATTTCAAGATATGCAGTTTTTCTTTATGTGAGCCAAGCTGGTTTATGCTGGGACTAAACTAGCACCCTTGGCCTCTCTGGAGCTTTGCTCACTGAATTAGAAAATGAGTGCTTTATTCTTGTTCTGAGTTCTACCCTTCTATAATAAGAGAATGCTAGGTCTTTCTCTTAGTCTCTTAGGGGCTCTGAGGCAAGAATATCTGACACCTTGCTCCTTTTCATTCTTCCTGACATCGTTCTTCTTAGCACATTTAAAGCTCATGGGAAATGTTCTCGTTCTCCTGAGAAAAAGGAAAAATAGGAGGTTTGGGGAAATCTGACGCAAAAAAACTCTCTGGCTGAGCCGTGGAGTTCACAGGGTTTCAGTGACCTCCAGCAGGGCCCCTGTGATTCTCCTGGGTCCCAGGCCAGTCAAGGGTGGGCTTTATAGTTCCCGCTCCTCCATCCTCCCTCCTCCCTTCTCCAATCCATACTGTAGTCCTGAGAATATTACTTTTATTTTCCTCCAGCAATAAAAAATTCTCCAAACTCACTTCCTTTACTTGTGATTGTTCTTGGCATGGATTGGAACTGCCCGGACCACAAGACCTTGAGCACAGAACTCCCCCTACACTGAGTCTTATGCTGCTTTACTTCAGATAGAGCAGGGCTGGAAAAAGAAGTTGGTATAAGCAGCTCAGTCTTGCAGGCAGAGGCAGAAATCCCTGCACTGTATTCATACCGTTGCCCCCACACTGCAGTTTCTTGCTTCAGACCCCCAGAGTTCTGCTCTTATCCTCCCTTGTGCTGAGCTTTCCTGGCTTGTCTCAGCCACTTCATCCTCTTCTACCCTTCGTGGGCAACTTTCTTTATCTTAGTTTTGGGTGTAGTTTATAAGGCAGCTGATACACTTCCCACCCAAATTCAGTCTGTGCCCTGCTTCTTTTTATAAAAAATCATTTTCAGTGGCCTTTTCTGTCCCCCTGTTCAGCAGATGTTTCTAGCTCCTTCTCATGGGTGCCAGCCCTTGTGGAAGAAATTCAATCTCTTTTTGCACCAGTCAACCCTTTTCCAACAGACACACAACAAAGTCACTGAAACCCTACTTACGGTGAATCTCCACAGCCCCCCAAGGTCTTCACTCCTCTCGAAGCAGGTGGGCTTTAGCCCTTCCTCCAGACAGCACTTGATGGAAGCGAGGCCAGAGACCCCAGCGCCCACAATCGCAACTCGTTTGGCCATGTTGTCCTGTGTGGGGCAATGAAGCAGAACCATTTATTTGCAAGTGAAAGCCCCACCCCATCCTTGGCTGCTCTAGCGAACCAGGAAAAAGAATTGGAAAGATTAAGGGATTTGATCGGAACCCTCTTACACTGTTGGTGGGAATGCAAACTAGTACAGCCGCTATGATCCTTTTGAATCCTTGGTAGCTGGTTTCTGGTGTTGTGAATGCGAGGAGGGAAATGTTTAACCCTGTGCTTCGTATGTTCCCACCCCCTCACGCAGAACTGGTTCTAAATAACAGTACAGTTGTCAAGTCTGTGGCTTTTGGCAGAACGGCTGAAATTGGATTCTTTAGTACATGGAGTTTTGTGTTCTGCACTGTGCTGCTGCCCCCAGCCTTCCTCCACAAACCCTCGAGTGAAATAATAGAGCAGGAGACCGGGGAAGGATCACCTTGGCAAACTCAGTTTTTTATGAACACATGAAATCGAATCTCAGATTGGTGAGATGTGATACAAGGTCACCTAGAAGCTGGTGGAGTGGGGTTGAGATGCAGAGCCAAGACACTGTGGCCACCACGGGTGCTGTTACAACACTGCCCTGGCAGCTCCCTGACTCTGGCAAACTGCCAGCATCCCAGCTGCGCTGTCGTCCTTCTCCTCCCTGCTGCCAGTGGATGGTCACCAGTGGGAGAGAGAAGGCGTGGGCTGGAAAGGTAGGCATGGAGAATTCTCCTCTTGTCTCCACAGAGTCCTGATTCACCTCTAGGAAACCATCGTGTCACTGTTGGCACTGATGGAAGGGTATCTGACTTTGGCCATGAGTTAACATGAACTTGTACGAATGATGAGAGGCAATATAATGTACTGGTTAAGCCAGTGGCCTCCAACTTTTATGGCACCAGGGAATGATTTCATGGAAGACAGTTTTTCCAGGGATTAGGGTGGAGGTATGGATGGTTCAGGCGGTAATGCAAGCAATGGGGAGCAATGGCCAGGGCCAGATGAAAAGTCACCATCCTTGCTTGCCCACTCACCCTCCACTCACCTCCTGCTGTGTGGCCGGGTTCTTAACAGGCCACAGGGGGCTGGGAACCCCTGGGTTAAGCAACCAGACTCTGGACCACATTGTCTGTGACCTTGGCAAATTATTCTACTCCTCTGTGTATCATAAAAAGGGAAGAAAGTAGTAGTGTTTTCCTTGCAGGGTTTTGTTAGAATCAAGTGAGTCAACAACACATGGCAGTTGGCTTAGAAGTGCTCCTGGGACACTCAATAAAAACACACAATAGAAAGTGCTCAATAAATAGAAGCTATTGTAAGTATAAAAACATTTCCCTAAATCAGCTTCCGGTTTGCCTTTCCCATCACTGAGCCTCTGTTCTTTAAATTCTTATAGCATTTTGGTCAATACGCACAAGCTTAACTCTTTATCATGTGATTTTAGGTGTTGTGCCCCCAAATTTTTTTGTGACATTTTCCTCTCCCTAAGTTAGTAAAATTTTAAACCAGATGGATCAAAGAGTAGATGCAAAATTACCTCAAAGATACTATCTTCCTGGACATTTGCATTTCCTTGTCTCAGAGATGAGCTTGTTCCACAAAACTGAATATACATCTTTTGTTTTTCAGGATTGAGACCCAGAGTAGTAGTTCAAGTACAGAGACTTCATCTGGTTGGTACTCTGCTGTGACCCCAGGGTCTAGGGCTGCACTTGGAACATAATGTAATTGATGCTTAGCTCCCCCAAATATTTCTTTTTTAAAATATATATGTGTTTTTAAAATTTTTATTTTTTTGGCTACTCCTTGTGCATGTGGGATCTTAGTTCTCCAACCAGGGATTGAATCCTTGCCCGCCTGCAGTGGACGTGCAGTCTTCACCACTGGACTGCCAAGGAAGTCCCCACAAATATTTCTTGAGTGAAATGAAAAGGCTCATTTGTTTAGGTATCATGTGAAAGTGTTATAGAGCCAATTTGCTCCAACTGGATTTGATTTACTGGGGAAAGTTAGTGGGTTCCCTTTGGGGGAAGTCATGCTCTAGCTGCTGATGGAATTGCCTTGAGCTCACTTTATAAAAGAGAGTATCTGTACTGACTCTTATTCCAAGGGCCTGACACAGTACTTTAAACATCTGCCTTTAAACATTTGAAGAATCATCATGGACGGATAAGAATTATGGCCAATTATGGATTCGAAGATGTTATAGGGAGGCAAATTTTAGGTCAATATAAGCACTTTCCAACATTTCAAGCTCTGTTATTTATTTTGTTCAGACAGTCTGTATGATGGTTTTTGGGGGAGATTTTGTAAGTAGGAAATTTGTAGGTAATGTGGAGGGTGGCATCTAATGCCCTATAGGGTCTTCTCAAGCCAGATTTTATGATTCATCTTCTGATTAATTACCCTTCAAACACTCAATGAGGGGCTTCTATGCTGCTAAGCCCTAGGCAAGGTATTCAGGGGTACAAAAGAATCAATAAGGCATAATGCCTTCTTTAGCTATCATTCAGTGGGAAAGTAAGATTTGAAAATAAATACCACAATCTGTGTCAAGTGCTAACACAGAGATATGTTTCATGTGTGCTTTGCAACAAGAGCATGATGAAAGAGGTGTTAATATTGACTTTGGGGAGTTGGGAAAGCAAGACAGAAGTGTACTGTTTGCTCCAGGCTTTGAATGATGAAAAGAATTCCAGTGGGCAGAGGAGTGGAGGAAGTGCCCTCCAGAGAGAGGTAGCAGTGAGAGTAAGGGCCAGAGATTGGCCATAGAGGCATCATGACCACTTGACTTTACGGAGGCTTGACTCTCAGGAGGGCTTTTCTTTTGACTCCTGTAAGAAATAGCCTGTTCCCCACATGAGGGGACTACATTACTCTGTTGATTCACTGAATTGTATGTGTTTAGTCTTCTTTCTGCATAAGCTTATATGTTTCTTCACAGAAGGCCATTTTCTTTGACTTGTCTCTTAATTTTCTCATAGCATCTAGCTGCATGCTTGGCTTGGACTAGTAGTTGCATAAATGGCAATGGGTTGATTTCCTGACAGGTAAAATGAATTAATTCATCACCTTATATCTTTTTAATTAAAAAAATAATTGAGTAAATACCTTCTGGGAGCTAATATCCTGGGTCAGACAGTCTGTCCTCAAAATGACTTTCTATCAAATGTACAATCCATAGAAATTCCCTCCCCAGGTCATCACTGCTACTCGGTGTGGGCCAGATGCAGCCAGCCTTTTTGGAGAAGTAAACACCTCTGTGGATTTTTTGTGGGAAAGTAGGGTAGTTGGGAGTCAGACCTGAGCTGGCAGTTTCGTGTTGGCTAATTGCCAGCAGTGTGATGTCATACAAGTAATTTGTTTCTGTGTCTCAGTTTCCTTCTCTCTAAAATGAAGCTAGTTGTGGTTGACATATATACACTTGGTTGGCGTGTTGCTGTGTATGTGTGTGATTTTTTCTGACTCTTTATGACCCCATGGACTGTAGCCTGCCAGGCTCCTCTGTCCATGGGATTTTCCTGGCAAGAACATATTTACAGTAAATATGTTAAAATACACTGGATACATGTGAAATAGATAACTAGTGAGAACTTGCTGTAGAGTGCAGGGAACTCAACTGGGTGCTTTGTGGTGACCTAGATGGGTGGGATGTGGGGGAGGGCAGGGAGGGAGGCCCTAGAGGGAAGTGATGTATGTATACATATGGCTGATTCATTTCATTGTACAGCAGAGGCTAACACAACATTGTAAAGCAATTATATTTCAATAAAAATAAATAAAAAGTAAAGCTAGAAGTTGAACCTGTTGTAGGAATGTATCAACAGATGTGTAAAACACTTTACCATAGTACTTGGGACATTCTTATCTCAGAATAGAAGTTGCTATGTTATTTTTACATATTCAGGAACATTTTCTTGAATCTGATATTTTTGTAGATATCTGCCTTGATAATTTTGGGTTTATTTATTTGGAATAAGAGAGAATTGAGGCAACTATAGCTAAAGATTGTGTTCTAGCAAGTGAAGGAAATGAGTAGGGAAATAAAAGAATTGATGATGAGAGAAAGGGAAAGAGAGAAAAAGATAAAAGGAGAAAAAGTAGGTTTCAAATCACCCTTCAGGACTTTTCTTTTTATTTCTTTAAGTTTTCATTTCAGATCTACTAGGTGTGTTTCCATAGTCTCACATGAATTGTTCTCATGCTTGGAAAAGCAAATATGAGAATACATGAGCACATATGCACTCAAGGTAAATACTGCATTCACATGCTAATGAAAATTAATGCTTCCAATCATTCCTTCAAGTATTGATACTTCTATGAAACCAAAGTGATTAAAAAATTAATAAGTGCTTTTTAGAAAAAGTATTATCTGCTTTTATTATTTCTTTTAACTAAAAATAATTTCTAGTCAGTGACTGCTGTAGGTTAGACAAAGATTGATAACAGAGTAGGAAACTTTATTAAGGTGAAAAATACTCTAATGCCACTGATTAGTGTTATTTCACATGCTAATACAAAAGGACTATTAAAAATACTATTATTTCTAATGTGAATATACAATAAAAATTTGGCCATTCCTTTACCAGAGGTTTTAGAAGCAGTGCATCATCACCATCATCATTATTATTTCAATGAAGAAAGCCTCCTCAAAGCTGACTAAATATGAAAAAAGTAATAAAAATAAAAAGTATGACCAAATTGGTGAAGTGTCCACTGGATGAAAGTGAGTTTATAAAAACCATCAAACAAAATAACTTAAGCAACACAAAATTGCTAAGTGAGTTGAGAAATTACTGTCGGTTGCATCCAAGTCACTGATTTTTAACCATGGGGGTTACAAACAAACCACTAGTCTTTTCCTAAGCATTTTACATCACTGCCTCTACTTCAAAGAAGTAAGATGCAAAAATATAATGTACCGTAGTCAGATTGAGTGCCTCTGTTGGTTTATTAGGATGATATAGGGGGTTAAAACATGAAGCTAGGGCTGTCATTCCCAGAATTGTGTGCAGAGGTACTGAGTTATTTTAAAAATTTGAGGAAAGCATAGTAATACTCCATGTCTGTTGAATACCGAAGTATTAGCTGGAGGTAGTTCACAATTTTTATATCAGATAGGGATGTGTTCTATTTCATGATGTAACATCTTTGCAAAGCTAGGTTTCTGACTCTTGCAATGTTAAAAAGTGAACAGTTGAGGGAGAACAGGAAATGAATATTTGATCTGATTCCAAGAGTTGAGCAGTGCTGTGTGCACCTCATTATTAAGTAATTGCGATTATTCAAGTATAAAATAAAAATACCATTTTCCTTTAAGTTTGTGTATTATTATTTCAAACAACTACAAGGTTGATTGAAAAATAACAAAAGCATAAATACAGAGAACAGAATAAAAATACAAATACAAAGAACAGAAATACACAAGTTGTTTGGATGTGACTATTTAATAAGAGGAGCTATAGCTTGGGGGCCCCATGACAAAATTACTTGCACACTAAAGAGCCCCTTGAACCTAGGAGGTTTGGGAATCTCTGGGTTATAGCCTTTCCTCTGAATATATTTTAATTGATCAGGATACCTTATCTACTGGTGTCAAGAAATGCAAACTATCTTATACCTAGTCCAGCAGTTAACCAGTGTTAAAAGTTTCTGGTGTGACTCATCTATGTATTTCAAAGGAAGCCATCTTCACTGGTGCTGATAGGCTTCTTGTTTAGTGGCTAAGTTGTGTTTAGTCACTAAGTCATGTTTAGTCACTAAGTCGTGACTCTTTTGCAACCCCATGGACTGTAGCCCACCAGGCTCCTCTGTCCATGGGATTTCCCAGGCAAGAATACTGGAGAGGGTTGCTATTGCCTTCTCCAGGGGATCTTCCCAACCCAGGGATCAAACTCTCATCTTTTGCATTGGCAGGCAGATTCTTTACCTCTGAGCTGCCAGGGAAGCCAGACAGGCTTGTATCCAGTCTTTTATTTGTACATTACCCACCCACCCCTTCCCATTTCTCTCTTTCTGTCTCTCTGTCCCATGTTGTGTCTCTCGTCCTCTCTCTCACACATGGGCGTATACACACATATACATCCTCTTAGCAATGGATATTGGCACAGACTGTACAATGGTACAATATCCTTAGGGGGCTGTTCATTTCAGGAGTAATCAGAGATAGTAGATTTAGTTGAACGGCAGTTGGGGGGGTGAGTGAGGGGGTACACTTAGCTCTTGGGAACAACCAAACACAAACTTGTGAGAAACTTGGCTTAGAGCAGGGCCATCCTCTGGGATTTCTAACCCCCAGCAGCTGTTCCCCCCTCCTTCAGCCTCTTCCGAAACACAACCACCTGATAAAAAAATTTCTGCCAGGTTCTAAATTCGCCATACCAGTTACAAGGCCACAGATATTCCCTTGACTGGAGAGGAAGCTAGCAAATAACAAAGGACAGACAGTCTCTCCATCTGTAAATCAGATGGCATTCAACTGGATATTTACAAGAGAGTTTTGAAACTCTTAAAATTTACACTCCTGTGAATTTAACTGAGTGAAAAAAAGACAACATGCAACATAAATTGGTCAGATTCAAAAGAGAGGGGTCATTGCCCCTGTCTCCGAGCTCATGCCAACATTTGGTAGACAAACCTCCAAAGCATTGTCTGACACCAAGTTAGAAGCTATTAATGGAAGCTCTTAAGAAAAAGTACTGATTTCCCTTTGCATTAGGAATACACGTTTTCCCCTTGATTAACCACTTAGTAGTCTACCCAGCAATGTACTTACCAGTGTACACAGAAGACTTGATACTATCTGACTTTACCGTCCCGTTACAAGTACTCAAGCATTTACCCCTCTTTGTCCTTTGGGAGGGGGAGTGACTTTATAGCTCTCCACAGACCAAGGGAGTGGCATTCTGGTGAGGTGACTCTGTCCTGAAGCACAATAACAAAACAGGAAAAATCTGGGCCCCACCTCCCTAAATCAAAAGAATCAGAGGTTATATCTGGTTATTTACTTTATGTACTTGAAATTCCTGATGCCAAGTCCCAGCCTCAGTTAAGAGTTTGCAGAAATTGAACTATATGATCCAGAGCCAGTGTTGTCCTAGGCATCCTGGGTACACCGGATGAACCCTGTTCTAGGAGATAAGGAATGTTATGCAGAATTTGCAATCTAAGTTTAGCCATTATTTATATTTTAACTTGATTAATTGCAACAGTGAAATGCTAAGATAAATACTGGTGATATGTACTTTAGGCTTACTCTTTTCCCTGCAAAAGAGAAATTATTTTAGGGAGTCACAGCAGCATATTCATTGTTCCTAGATTTCATTCTTAAAAGAGGACGGAGTAAATAAAATAAGGCAATCATGGCAACAGCTGCTACACCGAAGAGTCACGTTTTAACATTTTGATGCATTTCTCATTTAGAGAAAATGCTTATTGTTTCCAAATCATACATCACCCATATTAGTATTCAGTTTTTCTGTGTTAATTAATTTATTTATATACTTTTATTATTTTTTAAAAATCAATTTCTATGGAGTACAGTTGATATACAATGCTGTGTTCGTTTCAGGCATACAGCAAAGGGAATCAGTTATACGTTTACATATACCCACCCTTTTTAAGATTCTTTTTCCATATTGGTCAGTACAGAGTATTGAGTAGAGTTCCCTTTGTTATAGAGTAAATCCCCATTAGTTATCTGTTTTATATGTAGTAGTATGTAAATGTCCATCCCATCTTCCCATCTTTAAAGACATGAATGCAGATGATTGCCAAGGCACTTGGGAAATATAACAAATATATGGAAGGAGCACAATCTTTGGCATCAGAAGTCCTGGGTTTAAGTAACATTTCACCAGGCACTATTAGAGTAATCTTGGGGAAGTTATTTAACTTTATAAACCTTTAATTTCCTCAGTTTAAGATAAGCATACTAATACTTGCCTCATAGTTGTGGTGGGGACTGGATGAAGCAATCTGTATAGAGTCTTGTACATAGTACACACGTTGCAGATGGCTGTGATGGGGATGATGATGATGCTATTGCTAGACCAGATAAGGTGTCTTGATTTTTGATTTACAATATTGAAATGACTTCCACAGGTACAGAGACTAAACTCCAAGACAGATTGGTATGACTGAAACATGGAGAAGGTTCTGGAAAGACAAATCTTTTTTTTTTTCCCCCTTGATTTTCAACACAGTTTCACTACAGCCTTTAGCCCTACATTCAGAGGGCCTTCTGTATTGTTGGGTCTGTTGCTGGCTCACAATACTCACCCTTTGCCTTGTTTCTGGCTTATTGAAGTCTTGGCACCGAAACAGCATTGTTGGCTTTTGAGCTCAGCTGCCTTCCTGTAGCTATGAAGATGATAGTATCTGGATGATTTCAAAGCTTTAATTTTTACCCCGAAATTAAGGCTTCAAGACTACTACTAGTTCAAGTGTGTTTTTAAAAATCAAAATATGTTTGATATTGAGTCATGGATACCTTGAGAACCAGGGACACGATCAGTGTCCCAAACCCCAGTACTTAAGCACTTACCTTGATTATACATCCCCCTTGGTTCCCACCAAGGAGGTCTCAGGGCCTTACCAGGCAAGCTGCTAACATAAGTGGAAACAAAAATTTTATAGTGTTTGTTGTGTATAAACCTAGCCATTGATCATAACATCTTATTTTCCATAATTATCAAGAAACTTAAAGTAATTAAAAATGAAAACACTGGCCTTCAACAGCACCTTCAATTTTTTTTTCTTCTAATTTTAGGGTTTATTGTCAATTAGTTGTACTTGAGGCCTTGGAATGGTGAAATCTATCTGGGCCCCTTTTTGAAACAAACCTAGGCCCTAAGAAACTGAACTGGTGGATGATGGTGCTCTTTAGGGAGTAACTTGGAATTTCTGCCCTTTGGGTACATGGCAGGATTGAACTTCTTGGCCCCTTACTGGTTGGTTGGGAACATGTGACTAGTTCTGGTCAGTGAACTGTGAACCAAAGTAGCAAGTGTCTTTTCTGGGCTCAGAGGATTTAATTGCAATGGCACCCCACTCCAGTACTCTTGCCTGGAAAATCCCATGGATGGAGGAGCCTGGCAGGCTGCAGCCCATGGGGTCGCGAAGAGTCAGACATGACTGAGCGACTTCACTTTCAGTTTTCACTTTTATGCATTGGAGAAGGAAATGGCAACCCACTCCAGTGTCCTTGCCTGGAGAATCCCAGGGATGGGGTCGCACAGAGTCGGACAGGACTGTAGTGACTTAGCAGTAGCATGAGATCCCGTAGAACTTTCACTTCCTTCTGTGTGGTGAGGAGAAACTTTAACATGGCTGTTCCATTAGCCTGGATGCCTTGAGTAACGGTGATGAGCAGAGCTTAACTCCCAAAGGATATATAGCACGAAAGAGGAACAGTGTTTGTCTTATTTCAAAGTTTTGAGATTTAAGGATTTGTTGTTAATGCATCACATCTTGGTTGTAATGACTGATGCACTAGAGGGATGTTTGTTTGCTCCTTCGTTGCATTTTTAAGCAATCTTCTGAAGTCTCACTTCCCTTCCTTTCTTCCCCTGCTCTATTCATATTTAAAGCCATAGAATTTCAATGTTAAAAGAGAGCATAGAATTTACTCAGTTTTAGTCCTGGTTGTAAATTGGACCTACCCATTGCAATTTTTTTCTTTCTCCCTCTAAAAAAGTTAAAACAGTCACAAGTCCTTACTCTTCAACTCCCCCACACTAAAAGCATCAAGAAGCTCCCTGTGCCATTTTCAATAGTTTTCTTTTTTTTTTTTAAATACACGTGTTCTTAAGTGGAGTTAATTCCCTAAGTTCCTTTCATGTTGAGGTTGTTTTTCTTTTTGTGAGAATACACCTGCAGAACAGTAACATTGGAAATACTACCATGCCTACTTAAGGCCAGTTATTTTGCTTGAAATGTGTCTTTTCTCTGTCAACAGTGGTGAATCAGTGATTCACACCTCTGCCATCTAAGGATTAGAGCAAATAGCAGCCACTTTAAGTTTCCTTAGACGTCTTTGTAGCTTGATGAGAATTTTGTGGGGAAGTCTGCAACAGTGAGTTAGAAACTGGTATAACACTTAAGGTGCTATTATATTTTGTAACTGCCTAAGAAGTTTGTAATGGGAAATGTTTACATGGTGACATCTGTGGGAACCTTCAAGTTGTGAGCTTTCAAAGACACAAGTGTGCATTTGTGTGTCCAATTATGTAAGTTAGTTCATGTGTCTGGTGTACACTTTCATAACTCTACAAGTGGTTGTGTTTTGTGTACATTACTGTACAAAGTACAGAGCACAGTATCTTTACTTCAAGCTCAGGATATCTGGAAGCAAGCATAGAAGCAGTGGTGATATAACTGGTTCTACTGTGCTTTTCAAGGTGTTGTACCATAAGATTAAAATTTTTTTTATTTTTTGTGTTTATTTTTTAATGTATTATTTGTGTGAAAAGTATAATAAACCTATTATAGTATGGTACCATATAGCCAATTGTGTTGGTGGGTTCCTAAGCTAACTTGGTTGGACTTACAAACAAATTGAACTTACTAATGCACTCTGGTAATGGAACTCATTTGTACCTAGTGGACTTACTGTATTTAGAATAGCATCAAGGGGTGAAGCAGAAAGAACACTGGTGAGAAATCAGGGTTTGTTAGTATCCTGTGCAGAGTAGAACAGTCATCCTTGTTTTGCCTAACACATGAGGCTGTAGTGAGGATTAGGTTAGATAATAATTGTGGAAGTGCTTTGTAAGAACTACAGAACTCAAATATCTAAATCTTTAAAGTGTGCATCTGGCTTTTCTTGCTCATCATGGTATTCCCAGCCACAGCACAGTCTTCTCTATGTCTGCATTGGACTCTGTGCTATTACTTTTTTGTCCCAGACCAGTGTAAGAGCAGGGCTTAGCTCCTTCTCTATTCCACAAAATGTCTAGCTCCACTCAGTATTTGTGTGTGTGTGTGTGTGTGTGTGTGTGTGTATTTAATAGCTTTACTGACTAGCTGAAGAATCACAAGGAGAGGTTGCATGGCCTCCTACCCAACATTCTGCTATCCTGCTGGTTCTTTCCTTTCTTTTTGTTCTTATTTTCTTTCCTTCCATCCTCTTTTAAAAAACCTAAACCTTTTTCTCTTCTCCTGAAGAATCTTGTTTTGCTCCAAACTCAGATCTCTCTTTCTTGACCCCAGGCACTTGTAAGAATATTTTTTTCAAACAAATGTTGTCCCCATTCTTATTTAGATACCTTAATACTTACGTTAACATACTTATTACTGTAGATATTCATACAAGTTTATGTTATTGTATTAGACACACAAATATATTAAAACTATTTTTGAACCTTCTTTGACAACTTGCATTTCATCAACTTCTTAGTTCTCTTGTGGATCAGCCCCATTCTTGGTGTGTAGAGAGGGGATAAATTGATTAACATGATATTTTACCTTGGATATAAGATGAACATTGGAAAATGAAGAAATAATAAATGATTTTTTTGTTGATTCATCATCCTTCAAATCATCATTTAGCACAGGCTGCAGAGTCAGACAGTTCTGGCAGTAAAACCCAGATGGGCTTGCTTATAACCCATATAACTTGGAAAAGCCTTTTTGCCACTATGTCTCAATTTCCTGGTATATAAAATAGGTTATGAGGATTAAATATGATGAAATTAAATTGAATTCTTTGTAATATTTAGAACATAATAAACGATCAGTAAATGACTTTTTCTTATTTTCTCCAGTTTCTTTAGGTTGCTAAAGTTGAAATAGTTCCACAAAAAGAGAAATTAATGATCCTATAGAATCAATTACTTTCTACTGGCTAGTAGCCCAAAATATAGGAATGTCTAACAATTAAAGCTCTGTTTAATAGTTATAATTAAAATTCCTCTCCCAGAATATGTGACAGGTATAGATGGATATCTGGGTGTGAAAACACAAGCTTTAGGTGTATACTTCTCACCCACAAGATAAAGCAGCCAGTCTTTATTGCAGTTTGTTTGAACTGAGAGAGGAAGCAATAACAGCTGGTATTCAGGAGACATGACTATTCATGTGGCCCTGGATGGTGATCTGAGTTCTTTGAATTTCTGTTTTCATATCTGAGAGCATTCTCTTTAGTCTCTTCCATCCTTAAAATGACCCAGTGACTTGCAGTGATCCTTTGGTTCCTATTATGGTTCCATCATATCATATTTGGTTCCAAAATATGATTCCTATTACTGCTTTACCCTGAGGAGTGCCAGAGCAGCCTTTCTGTGTATTTTCTGGAAGTTGGGTTTGGTAGCTTCTTGGCACAAAATTGTCACCTTTGCTGTTAGTGCTAGTGAACTACAAAAGACATTCTATTTAACCATTATTAAAAAATTGACAGTTAACAAATTATGATAAAACCATAGAATATTATATTTAATGGGAATTAGTGATCATCTGACCCCTTTTCTATGCTCATTTGAGAAAACTCAGTCTCAGAAAACTGAGGTGACTTCTTTAGGAACTACAGAAATAACCTAATAGAAGGCAGGAGTGTAAACACTATTGCAAGATTGAAACAAAGTAGTTTGGTATACAGAGGGGGAGGAGATACATTTTGGCTGGAGGGACTGGGGAAAGCGTTTGGCCTGGCACTGAAGGAAGGATGGGATCTTACTAGAGTATTGGGGAGGCAAGAACAGATAGCATGAAGTAAGGGCAGCTAGTGAGGCAGTGTGGAGAGCGTTGGAGAGAAGGTGTGAAGGCATCACAGTGGGAGGAATGCTGGGGAGGGAGGTGACAACTGGTGTGGGGAGTTTTGAATAATAAATGATGGAGAGCTACTGAAGGTTTCTGAGGAAAGGTGTAAGGTGTCAGCAGGAGGGGACTCCATAGCATATCCTTGTTGGTACTCTCACAAACACTGTTGAGTCTGGGCTTTTAGGGACTGGAAGTTTTGGGGCAAGGGGAAGGGACACTAATATCTCAGAATTGGTTGTGGGAGAAACTGATGAGTAACTAGGTAAATTAATCTAAAAATGATGATTAAACTAAGTAAAGAATATAAAAATGGTATTATGAACCTATGATAACCATGAGAATGTGTTTTATAGATATTTCACAATAGGGAGTGTAATTAACCAAGGGCGTTAGCTGCTGTACTTGAGATGCCTTGCTGCATTCACGCTCAGGTTACTTTTCCCATGAGCTGCATTTAGTCAGTGATGACATATCACAGAGACTGATGCGTTTCATTCACAGGAGAGTCAGGGCTTCTCTGATGACTTGAGGTGTGCCCAGTGGCTCTGCTGATTCTTCTTTAAACCGCACAACAGTCTATGATGTTTCTATCCACCCATCTTCCCTCTCTCCTTCATTCAGGGTCAGACTTGCATTGCTGTTCAGTGACTCTTTCAGCCTTTTCTTGCACAGCGCTCTCTCTTTCCTCTCATGCAGTCTTTTTCCTTAATAAAACACTTGCATATTTAATCTCATTCTAGCAACCAATCTGAATTAAGTAGAATCTAATCTCAGGATTAGAGATTAGAATCTTAAAGTCAATCTTAAAGGAAATCAACCCTGAGTATTTGTTGGAAGGACTGATGCTGAAGCTGAAGCTCCAATACTTTGGCCACCTGATGCAAACAGCTGACCCATTGGAAAAGACCCTGATGCTGGGAAAGACTGAAGGCAGAAGGAGAAGTGGGCAATGGAGGATGAGATGGCTGGAAGGCATCAACGATGCAATGGACAAGAACTTGGGCACACTTTGGGAGAAGGTGAGGGACAGGGAAGCCTGGCATGCTGCAGTCCATGGGGTCTTGAAGAATTGGACATGACTTGGTGACTGAACAATAACAATCTCAGGAGCCTTTGTTTTAGCCTCATTGATCCACGATCTGGTCATAAGGTAGACTGGACCAGAAAGTGAGGTATGTTGTATATAAAAATATTCTCCTTCTCGGGAAATAGCCAAAAACTCTGTACAAGGTGTTGCAGGCCAGTAGCAACATCTTGCAGGATGAAAGACCAGTTATGAAGAAGAATCTTCTTTTGCCATCCTTATTATAATGTGACTGCTGGATTATATTTCAATTAAGCTTTGAAAATCTTTATTACTTGGAATTTTGTTACATATGATGGTCCAATAGTTTTATTTTTTAAATATCTTTATTTTTCTGCAAATATGACACATTTGGCTTTGAGGGTGGAAAATCAAGGACCAATCATCTGGAGAAGAATAGTTAAAATCAGAAGTTAGTAAAAGGGAACCATCACAGGGAGAGATTTTGCAAGAAGATGGTAGCTAGCTCATATCTCTGAGATATTCTGATGCAGAGAATGTCTCTGTGGATCATAGTTTGGAACAAACTATCCTAGATGGTTAGTTTATCTAGGATACTTTCATGTTTCTGGATGTATGGAGGCAAAGGAATAGACTTGAATGAGTCTTCCTTAATCAATCTCAGGCTCTGGAGATGAACTATTTATGTTTAAAAAATCTACCAGAATACTTGAAATGATTTCAAGTGATCATCTTCTTTCTAAGCATTTTCAAGAATGTAAATTGAATAACAATTTTGTCCTAATGGCATTATTCCCCTCCACCCCACTGATTCAGCATTGACCTGACAATGGATTCTCAATCTTCCACTATAGAAATAGAATAATAACCATAGTCATTTCACTGGGTAGTGGTAATGATGAGTGAGTTATGAAAAAACAATTAGGGCAAAGCTTTGCACATTACAAAGCAGGGACTGGCAAGCTTTCTGTATTTACAAACTTTCTGTAAATATTTTAGGCTTGTGAGCCATACTGTTTTTGTTAGCAACTACTCAGCACTGTCATTACAGCTTCAAAGTAGCCACAGACAATCAGTGAAAAGGAATGGCTATGTTCTGGTGAAACTTCATTTACAGATATAAGTAGTGGGCTGGTTTTGACCTACAGGCAGTAGTTTGCCTACTCTTGCTATAAAGCCTTGATAAATTCTATTCTGTTATTATTATTAATATAATCGCTTGTAAATGATTTTTAATAATTAGCAAGGTAATTGGTTTTTAATTGATAGCTAAGTATATATACCACATACACTTTTTCAAAGGAATCTGCTTGTAGGAGCATGAAAAAAAAACAACACCTGTATTTAAAGGCTGGTATCATTTCAATAGCCTTTAAAGAGTTTCCACTGACAGGATTGCCATCACATTGTTCTGGGCACTTGAGAGAGAAATCTAGGCCAAGTGAAAAGTGACGACCCCAGTGGCTTTGGAGGAATAAAAGGAGAAATTTGTCTAAATCTTGAATCTCTGACCTTTCCCCTCTCTTTGAAGGTCTTGTTCTGGGCTTGTGGCATGGTTTAATCTCCCAAAGCACAATTTGTAGAAATAACGGCTGTGATGAATGTTTTATAACCAGATGTTTATCTATTATGTTGCTCAATATCTGTTGACATTGAATTGCTTGTGACATTTTTAAAGTTCAGTTCTAAGCAAATGTCTGTCTCTCCTAACAAGCTGGTATGCTTGCTTTTATCAGATGACAAAGGTTACATACCGTTTTGCTTTTTGCCTTGGTTATTTGTTGGTTAGAGCTAAATACAAGGCCCAGTTATTACAATACTTTTCATCTACTTGGGAAATATACTTTTTTTCCCTTAACACTTGTTTTTTGAAAATGTCAATGATTATCTTTAACGTCATTATATAAGCATTTATTTTGTTGTAAATTCCTTCAAACAAATTTTAGACCTAGCTAAAATATAATCCAAATATTATAAATAAAATTAATCAGATCTTATTTATGAGAAGAGTATTGTTTTCTATGTAAAGGACCTACAAAAGCCATACATATGTGATTATAAATAGAACTTTAGTAAGTATTTTTTTAATAGTAGAGGTTTTTGTAAATAAATATTATGGGGCAAGGTTATGATATTCAGTTCTGGAGTCAGGCAAACCTGAGTTCCAATCCCATCTCTATCTCAAGATGGATGGCCCTGGGCATGTTACCTAACTTGAGTCTCAGTTTCATAGCCTGTAAAATGGGTACAAGAGCTGTACCCATCTCACAGAATTGTCATGAGAAATAAATGAAATAATACACACAATGTGCACATTGGTGTATGACAAGTACTCTCTCTCTCAATATATATATGGTAAATACATATTATATGTATAGTAATATTGTAAATACACTTATCCATCTATTATGGTATGCTTATTTTTAATTTTACAGCAGTGTCTCTATCAGAATATAGTGAAGTGAAAGTGTTAGTCGCTCACTTGTGTCCAACTCTTTGCGACTCCATGGACTGTAGCCCGCCAGGCTCCTCTGTCCATGGAATTCTCCAGGCAAGAATACGGGGGTGGGTAGCCATTCCCTTCAGGAGAGCTGCCTACCCAGGGATCAAACCCAGGTCTCCTGCATTGCAGGCAAATTCTTTACTGCCTGAGCCACCAGGGAAGCCCTTCAAAAATATAAGACAAATATAAGAAAAGTGGCTATTTGCTCAGCTTTTAATGTGAGGCCCTAAAAACCTGTCTGAATGTTGCTGTTTTCTAAGTCTATCTTCTCATTTTTCTTTTTCTCCAATATTTTTGAGTGATTCTTCATGAAGCAAATGGAGCCTGACTTAACATTTGAGAACACTGTGACCAAATAAAGTTTGGCTAAGAGGACTATCAAGAACAACATGCAGAAATTTAAATATTTACCCACAATTTAAATTTTCCAATAATTTAAACCATGGGTGCTTTTCATTCTGTGTAACTCTACTATTTTCCCATATGGCTTTCCTTTATTCAGGCTTGGCAGCACTATTCAGCCAGTGTTACTATATTGATTTTTATTATTATTATTATTTTTTTGGAGAGTCTGGTGAGTTTGAGGGAAGGATGGATGGCAAAGAAATTTCATGACACAATTTTGGTTTTATACATTTTATACCTAATTCTTCTAACTCTTTCTCTCTCTCTGTTCTTTCCAACTCTAAAATTTAGACTTTAGATTTAATATTTTTTCTTTTAGTTTTTTTTTCTTTAAGAGGTACTGACTGCCATTAAAACTTAAAGCATTATGCTGACAGATTAGAATCACTGAAGTTGGGAAAAAAAGGCCACCACAACAGCAAGAAGCCCCAGGATTTTCAACAGGAAGGAAACTGGGAAAGTAGATGAGGTTTTGATAGCTCGTGTCTTTAAAGGCTTCAGTGTCCTTTGTTTCTGGGTGAAGATGGCATTCCTGGCTCCATCCCACTGCCCAGGCCCAACCAGACGATACTGATAGGAGTTGCACGGCCCAAAATAGAGTTTCACAGCCAGTTTAGGATCTTTTAGCAAGAGAGAAAGGATGTCTGGCTTCACACCTATCTCTACAGCGAGCTCGTCCACGTAGCTGATGTAACTGGTCTGCAGTAGCTGGCTTTTGCTCTCTCCAAACCTTAACGTAGAAAAAAGGACAGAGTCACAAAATATTCTAAGTTACATAAGAACATTAGGTATTCAATAAGTGCTGAAAGAATGGAGAGATGAATGAATGAATAAATGAGCTTTGAATGACTCTGGTGGCAAGTGTTAGTTTATTTCATCAGGAGACCCACATCTCAGATTGAGAGCAGGATATAAAATAAATAAGTCTGATTTCATGGAAGTTCTAGGAATGTGATAGGGTTTATAACCATTATTATTATTTGGTATTTAGCAAGCAGCTATAAATCTTCTGGCAAGTAAAACTAGTCAGGATTGTTGCAAAGATTCACCAGATTACAGATGCAAGTGTAGCTTGGTGTCTTGCACAGAAGAGATGCTTAATATTTTCTAGTTAAATTGTTAAAGTATCTGGCACTCTGGTTGGAATGTAATAGATGAATTAGAGCTTTAAAGTGAGATAATCCCTACATGTGATGTAAGGCCCCAGAGTAAACCTTCCAATGTACTTAATCACTTATGGAATTTAGTGGATTCCTTATGGAATGGATTCTTAATGGATCCTTAAGATCACTTATGGATTCTACTGTGTCACAAAGTATAAATCCTTGACTTTCATTCCATGCCAACTCCTTTCTAATTTGCTTTGATGGGAGTTCCCCCAGCTAACTTTCCAGAGATACTCGGGGCTACTGTCACCACCATTGCCCCATCCCGTTTTCTCTTCACCACAGAGTGTGAGAAGATATAGAATCTAACACAGGCATCATACAAAACAAATGAAAATATGTCAAGGAAAAATGTTCTCGTTTGGTGAAATGACTATTTTTAAGTAGTTGGATCTTAAACTAGCATATATAAGAATCATCTTGGAAGAATACAAAAATATGAATTTCCAGCCTCATCCAGAAATTTTGATTCAGTTGGTCTGGGTTATGTCCCAGGACTCTGCATTTTTAAGAAGCAGCTAGGTGATTCTTGTGAGCAGTTCAATACTGTTCTATGTAAAGAATTAAAAAAAATTCTTACCAGTCAATTCTTTTTTTATTCCTCTTGATAATGTCTTCCATCATAGTTCTCTCTGAGGGCAAGGTACATAAGCCTAGAAAATAAAAGGCTGGTTGAGCGGTAGGTTTGGATCAGTATCATTACTTGATCTAGTAATTGATTCTTACATGTAAATTTTGGCCACTGACCCATGTTAAGCCAGTCAGGGAGGCTGTGCTGTTGAACTCCAGGGTGTGCCACTCACATTGAGTTCTGTGTGATGTTGCCCAGGATTCACCAGACTACACCATGGACTCTGAGGTGGGGTGGTGGTGGTAAGAGAGGAAGCTGGAGTGGGAAAGTGAGCCTATGAAGCCAGGGAGCTCTGCCAGGTGGCGTGAGCTCCATTCTGAGGGTGGTGGGAAGCCTTGGGAAGTGACCTGATCAGATTTGCCTTTTGGAAAGATTTTCCTAGGTGTTGAATTTTGGAAAATGGGTTCCAGGGAGGTGAGTGTAGAGGCAGGAAGACCAGTTAAGAGGCTGTGAAGTAAACCAGGTGAGGGAGAGTGGCACAAACTAGGTGGGGCAGTGGGGATGGAGAAAGATTGATGTGAGTCATCACTGTGTGCTTGGGAGGCCATCTGTGTCACAAGTGTCCCTGGAGCGTCAGACATGCTGGAAAATGGTCAGTTTCTCTGACAGGCTACAGTCCATGTGGTTGCATATAATTGCACATGACTGAGCAACTAACACTTTTTTCACTTTTTTTGGCTCCCTAGGGGCTCAGAATCTGCCTGCAGTGCAGGAGATCCAGGTTTGATCCATGGGTCAGGAAGATCCCTTGGAGAAGGGAATGGCTCCCCACTCCAGTATTCTTGCCTGGAGGATTCCATGGACAGAGAAAGCTGGTGGCCTAGAGTCCATGGGGTCGCAAAGAGTCAGACATGACTGAAGAAGTAACACTCCTTGGATATGGCTAGTCATCAGACATCTCAGATTCAATGAGTCCAAAATTGAGTTTATCACTGAAGTCCTCCTGCTCAGGCTTGCATTCTTCCACACGCCTCCCCTCGTCCCAGCACTGCTCTCAATCCAGTTTCCACTGCCTGAGATCTGCAAGTCACCTGTGATTCTGCTCTCTTCCTTCAATTATTCTTGGAGCCGATCATTATGTCCTGCTGGTTTCACTCTTAACTATTTCTCTTCTCCACATTGTCTGTTTGCCTGGCTGAGGTTGTATCATGTTTTAGTATAGACAATTACATAGCCTTCTCACTGGTCTCTGGGCTGTATTCCTTTCACCTTTCAAATCTATCTTTCACACTAATGCTGAAATAATCTACCAAAAATGTAAATCTGATAATGTCTGGTCTTTGCTTAGAACCTTTCACTGGGTCCTCTGGCAGAAGAGCTTTCTTAAGTGGAGACTCTAGGTCCTCAAGCCAGACTTAATCAGGGCTCCTAAGGGTCCACTGGATGGTTTTGGGTCTACCAGCTAAATTTGGGAAGGGGCTTCAGGTGGCTCAGTAACAAAGAATTTTCCCACAATGCAGGAGACGCAGATTTGATCCCTGGATTGGGAAGATCTTTTGGAGAAGGAACTGGCAACCCACTCCAGTATTCTTGCCTGGGAAATCCCATGGACAGAGAAGCCTGGCAGCGTACAGTCCATAGAGGCGCAAAAGAGTTGAACATGACTTAGAGACTAAACAACAACACGAAATTAGAAAGAGCTGATCTATATTTTATATTCAAACTCGTTAGTGTGCCTCAAAAGGTTCCTCTATTCTGGTCCCTTGCTCTCTAAGAAAAATCTTTCACCCCTCCCTGCCTCACACCCCACGTTCTAGGAATATCAGATAACGTGTAACTCTCCATCTATATCACACCTCTGTGCTCTCACTCAAGGGTTCCTTTTTCTGCACCTGGGAAACCCAGCTATCTAGGAGTCTTCCTTGACCACATGCCCTTCCTCAACCCCACTCTGTTGTTGCTAGCACTCTTTCTCTTCTTTCTGTACACTCCATGCATTCCTCTGACAAAGCATTTGTCTTATTATCTTGAAATGATCCATTTAAATTTGTCTCTATGCCACCAAGTTCCAGCACAGGGCTGAATATTCAATAAATTTTTGTTTAGCTGAATTGAACCCTGGGATCAGGGAGATAGTAACAGTCTTCTGAGAAGTGCAAAGTGCTACACGATGCTCAGAGAGAAGTATTTCAATCATTTTATAGCTTTGTAGGGATCTGTGAGGTTGAGGTGCTTAGATATTAAGAGTTAATTTGGAATTAAGTATGGAGTAGGCCCTAGGTCTCTTGATTTGCACATATCCCAAGGAACTTATAAACATTTTATAGGTAAAACTTGGAGTCATAGATGTCTTCCTTCTTCACTGTTCTTTCATTAGTCCAACAAAAAGTAATATGTACTTAACACTATGCCAATTGAAATTCTCTGAATTTTCTAATATTTTAAAGGAATGATTATGGATATTTATTCTTGTATCCCAGTATTTGTTATTTTTTGAATTCTCTGCTAACTTTTTAGGATGCCAGTTTTGTGAGAGCAGCCAAGGTTGGAAACTTTTTTGGCAACTTCCTTTTCTAAACTTGTTTTTAGCAAAGTCCACCAAGTGTGAAACCCTCAGCCACTCACCTGCCTGCTCACTCACTCACTTACCTTTGAAAACTCTGGTTACCCAACGAGCTTGGAGTTCAATAGCTGGGAAAATGGGACCTAGGGGCTGGATTAAACCGATGCATGCAAGAGTTGACTTCTCCAGTTGAGGAGGGAAGATGAATTTGTACAGTGAGACCATATTATTCTCTACTTTAACAAGATCTTCAAGGAAGGGAAAAGAGACAGTATATCCTGTTGCAAAGACAATGATGTCAATGTTCTCTTCCACTGTTCCATCTTCAAAGATGGCAGATGTTTCTGTGAGCTCTTTCACTCTTGATTTCACCTTGATGGCTCCATAGAGTATACGACTTGGAAGATCATCATTTATGACAGGCTCTTTTGAAAGGTATCTGAAACACGCAGAAGAAAACACTCAGAAAGGAGCATTTAATGAGGCGTTTTGAACTCTGTTAATATTTTATGGGGTTGGATTTGAGAAAAAAGTAGTTTCTAAAATATCTGTAAAACTTTCTAACTTGACTAGTTGGCCTACCCCAAACTTTACTCTCAGACTTTATTCTCATGTCACATGAGACTTTATTCACATGTCACATATCTCTTCCTTCAACAAATAAGGAAAACATGCATGTAGGTGATGTGGGCAAAACACATTGCAAAAAAAGAGACATCCTAAGGGTTTAGGCAAAATGCCAACGTCTGTGATCAATTCCTGAGTACTCCAATTGTCATTATCCTGCTGATATCTCCACTGTTGCTTTATGTTATCTACCTTTAATTATCTTGCTGTTTTATTTAATCTCTATCTGGTCATAAGTAAGGAAGAAAAAATTTGTTAAAAAAATTTGTTAAATTCCCATCAGTTTTGAAACTAGTTAAGAGATTAGTATGAAAATTAATGCATAGAATTAAGTTTGGGGATATCTCTTTATCTCAAATATCCACAGATAGCATGATAGCATGAATAGTGGAGCAATGTCTGGTTATATGTCTGGAATATCCTTTTTCTTTTAGATTTGAGAACCACTTAAAAAAAAAAGACTGCATGGCATATGTATCAGATCTCAGAATACAGCAGCCATACTGCATTTGTTGAAAGACTGCAAAGCTCTCCTGTTCTTTTTTTGGGGTGGGGGAGGGGGGAAGGAGCCTGTTATACTTTGCTAACTCTACACCATAAGAGTTCTTCTCATGGGGGGCTTTTGAGAAATATTCATTGCCTGTTAATCTCCAAGTTATACATCTCTGATCTTATGAACACAAGCAAACAATATGGATGTTTATTTTTCTTTATTTGATAATGGGCTCCTGTAGGATTTGGATCAGTTTTCCCATCCCACCCTCTGAAAGGAAGGTCACAATCTCTTGAAACAGCCTTTTCCAATGTTGGATAGCTCTGGGTATTAGGAAGTCCTCCCCCAATCCTAGTTATACTCTCTGGAGCAACTTCTAATATTTATACTTCATATTCTCAAATATTTACTTTTCAAAAGGCATACAGAATGGATCTGGGATTCAAAATCTGGGAGCTGTACGATACCCACACTGTTAGGCTGTAGTTTGAACTATCATGTTAGCAATCTGGCTCTTTTCAAAGAGAAACCCTTCTGACAACCCTGATTATCAATGAGTATACCATAAAAAAGTAAAGTAATTTTACTTGTTTTGAGGGACAAGGCCATAATTTTCATGGTTGAACCATTGACTCATCACTTTTTCCATTGCCCATTTTACAACAATTCGTGGCAAGATATTGTAGAGCATGGCTTTAAAGCGGGTGAGGAATGTCAAGTCCCAGGGATAGCCATCTTCAGAGATACGACTCAGGACCCAGGAACCATGTCTGGTGCTGATAAACACCTAGTGAGCAAAAAGGAATGCAGTTCATATTAGGGCATCATCTTTTTTTGGGAGGAACCCACTGTGTAGATAATATATCACATGTATGGCCCCAGAACTGGCTGAAATGCTTTGTCTTAAAGATGATTGACTTCAAAGTGAAGGGTCTTCTAGTTTTCACTGTTCTAGGTCAGCTTTATCATACAAGTGGTGCCCCGGGGTATTTACACTGATAGAGGAAGACTACCATAATCTTGAGGACTTCATGGAGACCCGAGAAAATCTTTGGGCTAAACCAACCATAAAATCCACAAATCTACATTTGCATTGTGGTTCAATACTTCTTCCCTCCTCTCACTTTTCTATCCAACCCAGGTTGTTTTTATAGCAAAGGTATACAATTATAATCCAGGAAATATGTATGATTGCAGCCTAAAAGCCAGATTTTTAACTTTGAATTTATTTCAAAAACTCAGAGTTTAAAAATATAACCTTTGCTATTCATAGATATTACTTTATATGGAAGTTAATATAGGAGGTAATCAGTTATATTAATATATATATACATATATTTATTCTTTTCAGATTCTTTTCCCATATAGGTTATTAGAGAGTACAGAGTATATTTCCCTGTACTACACAGTAGTTCCTTGTTGATTATATATTTTACACATGGGCTTTTATTTTATATCTAGTAGTGTGTTTGTGTATATATCAGATGTATTCTTTACCTTGTATACTCATATTGCCCTAGTTTTCAAGATGTACATTTAAATCTCTTTTCAAATGTGTATTTTACCTTGTTTACTGTTACTTCTTCATTGACCAAATGCATATTTGATTTGCTTCTTAAAATTTTGCATGTCAGTACTTTTACATGCCAGAACTCTGTGAGTTCTATTGTACAAGGACTTGATAAACATGTTAATACTCCCTTGTAAGGAACTGATTGACTTAAGAGTTGAAGATTGTGAATTCTAGACTGAGGACTCTGGATTCAGACTACCTGGGTTTGACTCCCAGCCTCACTACTTACAAGCTGTGTTGCCTTGAGTGAGTTACTTCAACTTCTCTGTGTCTCTCTCCATAAAATAGGGGTGGTAGCAGTACCTACTTCATAGAATTATTGTACCAATTAAAGGAGATGATACATGTAAAGGACTGAAACTGTTGGTTGGCCAATGACAGGTATTGCTAACTATTATTATTTTGTAAATTTAGGCTGGAGGAGTTTCATGTAGTGCCACATATCTGGAGTGAGCCAGTATTTGGAGACACATTTTTCTGGGTCTCAACGCCTTAACTTGTGAAGTAGCACTGATATAAAATGGTGTTGAATTGTTGGTCTGTGTGTAGTAATATACTTAACATCCTGACTGTTTCTGCTGCTATCCTTTTGTTAGCTTGGCAATACTTTGGCTAGGCATTAGGTAATGTACTTAAATGTTTCTATGCAGTCTCTTTCCATTACTTATCCTCTGCCCTTCTTCTTCAGGGCTTCTATGGTGGCTCAGTGGGTAAAGAACCTGCCTGTAATGGCCTGTAATGCAGGAGACTTAGGTTTGATCCCTGGATTTGGAAGATCCATTGGAGAAGAGAATGGCTATCCACTTCAGTATTCTTGCCTGGAGAATTCCATGGACAGAGGAGCCTGGTAGGCTACAGTCCATAGGGTCGCAAAGACCTGGACATGACTGAGTGACTAACACACTTAGGATCAATCCATGTTCACACTGGAAGCTCTGCCTATTTTATTCCCTATCTTTCTCTGTCACCATACCTGCAGCAGGGGAGTCTAATCTGGCTAGCTCCACTAGCTGTAGCAGTGTGATAGGTCTGAGGATTTAGGATCAGATGCATACTTCAGGCAAAGGATCAGAGATTTGGGTTTTGGTGGAAAAGTGTGTGGATGACTCAGCACCATCACACAGTATTTTGAGTGGGTGGTTGGACTGTGGTAGAACAAGTCATATCATTATGAACATGAACTTGCTTTAAGAAGCAGGGCACACTCAGGACTAAGGTGAGTTTAGACTGTAATTTTAAGCTTCGCAGGTGCACTTGGTTCTAACTCTTACCTACATAGCTCCTAGAAAATCTCTGGTAAGCCTTGTCAAAGAAGGATTGAGAGTGCATTGCTCTGTGTAAGATATTTTATCATAATGATCAATTATGTTATTAATCTAATAAATGTTGGAAAGACACTATTTAAAAATTAATGAGCTGGAAGGCACACAAATATAGCCAAGGTGCTTACTTATTATTGAATCTAGCATGATAGACAGGCTTTTACATGGCAAAGCCCATATGAGGAAATAGACCCTTGCAATCTAAGATCTTTGGATCAACTGTTCTAAGTCCAAATCACTGACCTGCAACATGTAGTGGTCTAGTATGGAGCTTCACTTAGTTGATGGCTAGGTCAGCTCTTTTCATCATACTCCCTTCCTCAAGCTTGTCACATTTTCCAAACAGTAAGGGGACTGAACTTGGTACCTTCCCCACCTGAGCTGGCTCTTCTCCGAGCCTTTACAGTTACTGCCTCTTTACTTGTTCTTCACATGAAGGCCTTAAAACTTTGAAAAATGAAAAGTGGTTTCTTTTCATAAATAAGGTGAGGACCTCCTGTGTCTAGTACAACTCTTTCTGGTGTTAATGACCTGCTCTGTCCTCAGGGTGGTAACTCTGACAGGTCCCAGTGGAACCCCGTCATCAACCTGCTGGGGAAGCACCACGTATGTTTATCACATTTGCTACTGGGCATCTGAGCCCTGGGGCTTCTTTGGTGGCTCAGTGGTATGAACCAGTGCCTGCCAGTGCAGGAAATACATGTTAGATTCCTGGTCCAGTAAGATCCCCTGAATAAGGAAATGGCAATCCACTCTAGTATTTTTGCCTGGAAAATCCCATGGACAGAGGAGCCTGGAGGACTATAGTCCATGGGGTCACAGAGTCAAATACGACCAAATACGGTCTGAGCGACCCAAAAACGACAACAACATCTAAGTCCTGACAGTGTGAGTCTCAGGATAGGGCACTTTTGGCAATGGTAGACATGGCCACAGTAAGTCCTGAGGAGCCAGAAGATGCCAGGCTAAGGAGGCCAGTGTAAGAGTGATAGAACCCCTGGAATCCAGACCATGTTGAAAGGGCTTGCTGTGGGGAGAGGAACCCAAGCTATTTTCCCATCTTTGCCTAGGCCTGTCCTTCCAAAAGGGATTTAGTTACTGCCATTCTCAGCCATCTCTGTCAGCATCATCTGCATCTTGTAATGTTTGACGCTGGCAGCTAGGCTGTGTCATTCCTGAACAGGTGCAAAGATAACAGTGGTCGGAAGACCTCAGGAAGCACCTAAATATTTATGATCTTGTTTGGGAGTCTTACTGTCTATTTAATCTCTCTCTTTTTTTAAATGATTCTTGGGAACTATGGATTATTTACATTTCAAATAGAGTTCCAATATGCATTACATTTCTAAAAGGCACTCTTCCAAAGATGAGTAGGTCAACTCATAGAGGCCCCTGGGTAGAAACAAGGCCTCCTGTGCTGAATGTTGTCTGATCCAAATTTAAGTGAGGAGACATCCAGAGAAGTAAAATGACTTGCTCTAGTTTACACAGCTGATTAATGGCAAAGCTGGGAGATTGACTGGCTTCCTGATTTCTAGATTTCCTATGATACCACACTGGGCAACCAACCAACTAATCAACCAATTATTAAGTAATGGAGCCTTGGTTATATGGCTGTGATTTTCTACTATGCCCTTCCCTTTTCCTCTCCTCCCCAACCCCTACCACCCCCCCGCCTCCGCCCCTCCAGCAGACAAGGTAATCGGGGAGCATCTTACCTGAGCAGCCTTCTTACACAACTCAACTGCAATATCTGAGGCTGAGTTTCCTATTCCAATCACCAAAATGCGTTTCTTTTCAAATCCCTCTGGGTGCTTGTATTGGCGGCTATGGAAATACTGGCCTTTGAACTTCTGGATACCTTTGGGGTGAAGAAAAGAGAAATCCATGAACTATGTCAACTTAATTTCAATAAAACTGCCCTGTCAGCTTTTCCTTTCTGGGACCAATTATTTGTTTTGTTATTTCCCCTCTTAGGGAAGTTACAATATTAAGGCCAACTGGCAAACTCAAAGTATGAAGCATGTAAGAAATGTTAGGTTAAGCACGTGGTGAAGTGAAGTGGAAGGTACTCAGTCGTGTCTGACTTTTTGTGACCTCTGGACTATATAGTCCATGGATTCTCCAGGCCAGAATACTGGAGTAGGTAGCCATTTCCTTCTCCAAGGGATCTTCCCAACCCAGGGATTGAACCCAGGTCTCTTGCATTATAGGTGGATTGTTTATCATCTGAACCATCAGGGAAGCCCAAGCCTATAGTTCAGCACCAAAAAAGTTGATTTCAGAGGTTGCAGCTTAGGTGTTTACTAGAGGACAGGTGGTTTTGATGGATAGAGTAGAGTCAGGTATTGATTTCCAGCCATCCATCATCCTATTTTGTAATATACAATGATACTTCAAAATCACATAGCATATATTCTTTTAAAGGTTTCTTAAACATATTATTAAGTGCTAATGATTGTAATGAAATGAATTCTTCAAAACCATTTTTCTAGATTCCGTATATGTGCGTTAAAATATGATATTTACCTTTCTCTTTCTGACTCACTTCACTCTGTATAATAGGTTCTAGGTTCATCCACCTCATCAGAACAGATTCAAATGCATTCCTTTTTGTGGCCGAGTAATATTCCATTGTGTATATGTACCATAGCTTCTTTGTCCATTCATCTGTCAATGAACCTAGACAAGCAATCTAGGTTGCTTCCATGTTCTAGCTATTGTAAATAGTGCTGCAGTGAACAATGGGATACATGTGTCTTTTTCAACCCTGGTTTCCTCGGGGTATATGCCTAGGAGTGGGATTGCTGGGTCATACGGTGATTTTATTCCTAATTTTTTAAGGAATCTCCATACCATCTTCCATACTGGCTGTATCAATTTACACTTCCTCCAACAGTGCAAGACCATTTCCTTTTCTTCATACCCTCTCCAGCATTTATTGTTGTAGACTTTTTGATGATGGCCATTCTGACCAGTGTGAGGTGATATCTCATTGTGGTTTTGATTTACATTTCTCTAATAATGAGCAATGTTGAGCACCTTTTCATGTGTTTGTTAGCCATCTGTATGTCTTCTTTGGAGAGCCTTTTTAAAAAAATTTATTTGTTTTTAATTGAAGGATACTTTGGAGAAGGCAATGGCAACCCACTCCAGTACTCTTGCCTGGAGAATCCCAGGGATGGGGTGGCACAGAGTTGGACACGACTGAAGCGACTTAGCAGCAGCAGCAGCAGCAGCAGAAAGATAATTGCTTTGCAATATTGTGTTGATTTCTTCCATACATCAATATGAATCAGCCATAGGTATACATTTATCCTCTCCCTCTTGAACCTCCCTCCCATCTCCCACCCCGTTTTACCCCTCTAGGTTGTCACAGAGTCCCAGTTTGAGTTCCCTGAGTCACAGAGTAAATTCCCACTGGCTATCTATTTTACAGATGGTAGCATATATGCTTCCATGTTCCTCTCTCCATTCGTTCCACCCTCTCCTTCCCCCACCCCAACCCATATCAACAAGTCTGTTCTCTATGTCTATGTCTCCATTGCTGCCCTGAAAATAGAGTTCATCAGTATCATCTTTCTAGATTCCATGTATATGTATTAATATACTATATATTTGTTTTTCTCTTTCTGACTTCACTCTGTATAATAGGCTCTAAGTTCATCCACCTCATTAGAACTGACTCAAATGTGTTCACTTTAATGGCTGAGAAATATGCCCTTGTATGAATGTGCCACAGCTTCTTTATCCATTCATCTGTCGATGGACATCTAGATTGCTTCCATGGACAGGCCTTTCTGAAGATAAACATCTGTGTCTTTTCCCAGGAAAACATGGCCTTATTAAAGTATTTGTCTTTGATGATGGGCTGCTTGAAAGAGCCTTTAGATCATGTGCTCAGTTGCATAAGACTCTTTGCAGCTCCATGGACTGTAGTCTGCCAGGCTCCTCTGTCCATGGAATTTTCCAGGTAAGAACACTGGAGTGGTTGCTATTTCCTTCTCCTTTAGATCATATGAGTTCTCAAAGTGTTGGTCCCTTGGCCAGCAGTATTGGCATCCCCAGAGAACTTGTTAAAGATGCAAATTCTCAGCCTAGATCTACAGAGCTGGAAATGCTAGGGGTGGAGCCTAGAAAGTTGTGGTTTTAAAAGTCCTCTAGGTGATTCTGTTGGAAAGTTTCATTGCTTTAGATCAGGAAGCCTCAGTCCAGCTTGCATATTGAAATCACTTGAACAAGTAATTGACCTAGGCCTACCCTAGACCGATTGAATCTTTGAAGGTCATTTGAACTTTAAAAACTCCTCAGGTGGTTTGAATAATGTGGGGCTTGGACTGAACCACCCTATTAAATGTTTTCCTAAAGGCCTTGGGAAGGAAGTGTGCTGTCGTACGGAGGGGCCTGGGAGGAGCCATCCTCCCCTGCACTTCTGGCATCCATGACTATCCTATTGGAGTACTGATGTCCAGAAACTACCTCCAGTAACCCTGGCTGTGGGCATGGCTCTGTGGAAGTCCCCAAAATGAAACAAAGTCACAGGTGTTTGGCAGGATAGAAAAAGGTCAGGGTAAGCTTTTGTTATTGTTCAGCCCTTCAGTCCTGTCCGACTCTTTGCAACCCCATGGACTGCAGCACCCCAGGCTTCCCTGTCGTAAGGTAAGGTACATGGCTGAAAGGATCTCTCCAACAGAAAACCAAGATGGGTGAAAATTCTCTGAAATTCTGAGTAACATTTAGTCACTTTGGGGAAGGCTGAACTTTGGCTGCACTCTGATGATGAAGACCCGGAGGGCTCAAAAGAAACAAAGATGGTATTTGGAATCTTTCATCTTTCTGGCTCTATCCTGATTTTAATATTATGCTGAGTTGCAGTAGCTAGCCAGTTTTGCTGTCAATCTAGCCTGAACATTAAGTAGCTGGACACCTGCCCCCAAAAGCCGGGGCTCTGCACAGGCCTCACCTGGAAATGACTCCAGTGGGAGATGAGGGAAGACGTGATGGCCGCTGCAGATCATGACTCCGTCAAAGACAGCGCTTTGCTCCTTACCGTTGTTCTCAGTAACAACCACCCACTGGCCAGAGGTTGCAAAATCCGGGTGTTTTTTCACACTGAGGACGGTTGTCTGGAATCAAACACAGAGAAGGCATCATTGAGAATTACTCTGGCATAAAAGGGGCCTTGTCCAGTGCCTGGGAGTGGGTAAGGGTAGAGTGCAATGTCTGGCTCCATTGAGATTCCATTTGAAGCCATTTCAAGCCACTTAAGGCAAAGACTGCTAAGTGCGCCCTGCTGCTTTTTCCTTGGCACACACTCCAAGGATGTACTGCTTTGTGTGAGAGGCCTGACTCAGCAGTGGGAACCAGCGTTAAGTCTCTCTGAATAAGGAGAGAGACTTAGAAAATCATGGCAAAAGTCTGGGCAAGATACAAAATACGTGTTCATCATTCAAGTGATCACACAATCAGCATTTATCACAAAACTTTTGTGTTGACCTCTGTGCAGACTCTGTGTTAGAGAATATATTCCATGCATAGCGCCTGGCACAATGACAGCACTCCATGAATGGTGAGTTATTCCTATTTATTTTATTAAAGGCATCATGTGCTTTTTTTAAAAAAAATTAATTTAAAGTTTGGTTGCACTGGGTCTTCATTGCTACTTGCGGGCTTTCCCTCATTGCAGAGTGGGGGCTACTCTTTATTGTGGTGCATGGGCTTCACGTTGAGGTGGCTTCTCTTGTTGCTGAGGATGGTCTCTAGGACTTGAGAGCTTCAGTAGTTACGGCACACAGGCTCAGTATTTGCAACACACAGGCTCAATAATTGTGGTGGATGGGCTTAGGTGCTCCGTGGCATATGGAATCATCTCGGACCAGGGATCAAACCTGTGTCCCCTGCATTGGCAGAGGGATTCTTATCCACTGTGCCACCAAAGAAGTCTGCATCATATCCTTTATTTTGCATATTGTTATTTACTAGTGAGTGCGAATTTTTTTGGTAACATTCATTGTTACGTTTGCACAACATTTCTTCCTTTGTGAATTGTCTATTCATATCCACTCATTTTTTTTTTTAAAGATGTAGTGTGTGGGCTTCTCCGCAGAGCAGAGACTCTAGGAGCGTGGGCTTCAGTAGTTACAGCATGTGGGCTCAGTATTTGTGGCTTGTCATATTTATTATTTTTAAAATGTCTTGCTAGCAATACATTTCATACTCTCATTTGGATTAAATAATTTACTGGTTTATTGATTTTTTGTAAATGTTGTTTGCTGTGTGGAGGTTTATGGATTTTTAAAAAGGTACATAAATGTTGTGTTTGATGTATTTAAGAAGCAATGTCAAAGGAAGTGAAGCTTTTCAGGTGAATGGTATGCTTCCTTCTTGCTGGCAAGTGTTTGAGCCCCTTATACATGCTTTTGAAAATTTCAGATATTTTTCAAAATGCTGTGTTGGCAATTTTGAAGCTTTTACAGTTTTAAAAAATGTATGTGGAATGTTGTGAAAAGGCTACAAAATGTCTGGGTATTTTCAGTTGAAAGATTTCAAATTTGAAGTTAAGCATGGTATATTCACTAAAGTACTCTGGATTCTTGACTATTCAAAATGTGGTTCGAGGACCAATCTTCACTGTCACTGGGGAGGTTATTAGAAATGTAACTGCCCTGAACCAGTTCACTCCTTCTCAGGCAACCTGGCGGTTTCCCATTCCTGGGAGGTCACTGTATTGATACTGAACTTAGTCTGGACATGTCCTTTTATAATTTGAATTGAGTTCTTGCATCTTATGGCTTATACCAATTCAGAGATCAATAAATGGGAGTGAGTTTTCTTAAGCCCTCTCCAATCTCCAGAAAACAACATCAGTAAAATGATAAACAAAAGAAGAAGAAACTAGAGGAACTCTACATTAGATAGACTGAAATAGTTTCATGGTATTTGCATATGTTTATGTCCACTAAATCAATTATTACAAATTAATATAATACAAATCTATAATAAAACTAAAATTACTGAGAAAATGAAATGTATTAGAAAATAAGTTCTACCAATATTTATTCAGTGCTATAATTTATTTCCTAGACACAGTTACTGGTTTTCAGAGTGTAGGTTATTGATACAAATTTAGGATGTTTAATGAGGATATTGGTTTTTTCTTGTTGATTATTTTTTTTGAGAAAACAAGGGAAAGGTAGTTATAATTGCATTTCAGAATTATCTGGCCATTCTTATGTTGCTAAAGAATGCATCAAAAATTAACAAAAGTGGTCTCTATAGGGTTCTGAGATGAATGGGGAGCTGTGGGTTTATCTAATCCATTTTCTAAGATAATCCATTTCTATGGAGAAGGTAAGAAAATAAAACAACATAACTTTTGTTTTCATATACCCTTTCAAAGGAAATGAGGCTAGTCGTCTTCAGTGGTTACAGATACTAATTTAAATGCAGTTTCACTGTCAATATCATTCAAGCCTTAATTTTGACAAATGTCTTTCTTCTGTTTATGCATATAGCCTATAATATCACGGGTAATGACATTACTTTTCGAGTTTTCTATCGTGCTGTTTCCCTCCCCCCTACCCCAAATACAATACCTGGAACTGAATATACTTTAGTAGATCAAACTTCTTGGCAAAGATTCTGAAATATTCCAGGACTTTAGAATTGTGCAGGAAGTTTGGAAAATCGTCAGGCATTGGAAAGTCACTGAAACAGGACATTTCTTTGCTGGTGTTGGTGACGACGGATTGATAGATGCTTGCTCGGCCATCGTCAACATTTTCCTAATGAAATAAAGGAGTGGTAATAAGGTATTAAAGAAATCCCTTGATTTCCTACTCACCTTCCACATCTAACCCCTGCATGATGTGAAGCTCTTTCATTGCTGTTGTTGTTTAGTCATGTTCAACTCTCTTGTGACCCCATGGACTGTAACTGGCCAGGCTCCTCTGTCTATGGGATTTCCCAGGTGAGAATACTAGAGTGGGTCGCCATTTTCTTCTTCAGGGGATCTTCCCAACCCAGGGATTGAACCTACCTCTCCTACTTGGCAGGTGGATTCTGTACCACGGAGCCAACTGGGAAGCCCCTTTCATTGCTGCAGTATGACTGAAATGTCTGGTGGATGAGGAGCTGTGTATGTGCCATTCTTATGTTGCTAAAGAATGCATCAATAATTAGCTTCCTATTACCTGTTTAGTGTCAGTCATTGTGACAACTGATGCTGAAGCTGAAACTCCCAATACTTTGGCCACCTGATGTGAAGAAATGACTCACTGGAAAAGAACCTGATGCTGGGAGAGATTGAAGGCAGGAGGAGAAGAGGATGGCAGAGGATGAGATGGTTGGATGGCATCACTGACTCAATGACATAAATTTGAGTAAACTCCGGGAGTTGGCGATGGACAGGGAGGCCTGGTGTGCTGCAGTCCATGGGGTCGCAGAGTCAGACATGACTGAGTGACTGAACTGAACTGATTGTGACAATCAGCCCCCTTCCAAAATTTCCCCTGGGGAGACTACACCGGTCTTCCACATCTTTAGGAACCAATAAACTCTGCGTCACTGGTCAGAGACTATAATGGAGAATTTCAGTTAAAATGAGTACTTTGGGGAGCAGGAAGTTTTCACATCTTAATTTGAATCCCCTCACCTTTATCTTATGCTTTATGTGAGTCAACCTTCCTCAAGTGATAATAGTAAGTAGTATTTTTTTGTTTCTGGGTGCACTGGGTTTTTGTTGTAGTGCGTGGGCTTTCTCTAGTTGTGTCGGGGGCTTAGTTGCCCTGTAGCATGTGGGATCTTAGTTCCCCCACTGGGATCGAACCTACATCCCCTGCATTGGAAGGTGGATTCTTAACCCCTAGACCACCAGGGAAGTCCCAAGTAAGTAGATTTAATGCTAATCAAGTATATTTTTTTCCTTTTGAACTTTTTATTTTGTATTGGGGTATAGCTGATTAATCATGTTGTAATAGTTTGAGGTGAACAGCGCAGGGGCTCAGTCATACATACAAAGATATCCATTCTCCCTCAAACCCCCCTCCCACCCAGGCTGCCACATACCATTGAGTTCCATGTGCTACACTATAGATCCTTGTTGGTTATTCATTTTAAATATAGCAGTGTGTACATGACCGTCCCAAACTCCCTAACTATCCTTTCCCCACCTGCCCCTGGCAACCATAAGTTCGTTCTCTAAGTCTGTGAGTCTCTTTCTGTTTTGTAAGTAAGTTCATTTGTATCATTTTTTTTTTTTTAGATTCCCCAATCAAACCTTAAGTTTGATTTTGAGTGTTGTTGAGTATGCTTTTATAATTCAGGAGACAGCACATGCTATGGCTGAGTTTATAATTTCCTCTACAAGAAGTGCTCTGCGTAATGATTTAATGTTAAATCATGCAAGAGCCAAGTATGGTGATTCAATGTCTGTGAAGTCAGCATGTTATCAAACAGGCTTTATAAGAAAATGTAAATAATGCCACCCAAGAACTCCTCAACAGATGCTTATGCACAGGCAGAGACTAAGTATAATCCAGCATATTATGACTCAGCACCAGGGGGGGTATAAAAATAAAAATGGAAAGATTATAAGAACTCATGAATTAATTGTAATAAATTATCTAATCTTACATAAATGGCATTAAAATCTCCTCTGCAGAATAGTAAAGGACAGTAAATATCCAACTCTAATTCCACCATTGTAATAAATCAGTTGTATACATTGCTTTCTTACCATTACTCATAGAAAATTATTACTTTCCTGCCAGATCTTTAGATCAAGCCTCCTTAGATTTCTGTAACACAGAAAGAGGCAACCTGGACTAGCAGAAGGAGCCTGGGCTTTGAGTTAGACACAGGTTTGAATTCATCTCTTTCAGGCTGTGTGAGCCTGGACCAGTCAGTGCCTCTGAGCTTCGGTCCTGTCATTTGTAAACTAGGGATGTGCTAGGTGCTCAATAGTATTGTTATTGTCCGTTGTTACAGAGGAAGCTATAAGCTTCAGCAAAGTTGTCAGTGACACCTCACTGTTCACCACAGGGTAAAGGTATCCAGGCAGCTGCTCTGAAACCATAGCAACTGATACAAACACACTCGCTATCATCTATCACATCTGAATTTTCTGATAGTTCCTTTACAAGAGGCTATACTTTATTTCAAAGAGTTAAAGATTAAACTGTGGGATCTTTCCTCTTTTATCAGCGAAGCTCTTTATATGTTTTGGGCTTCACTGTGTCCAAATTTCAGAGATTATCGGTACTAACATGACTTTCCAAGGCTAAAATGATGTTTGCTCTCAGAACACATTTAAGACCAATAAAAAGTCCGAGTTTGTAAAGATCCTTCCCCCTCATACATTGCACTTCTTCCTCATTCATTCATTCACTCATGCCTACCATAGGCCAAGAGTCAGATGCCTTTTTTCCCACGAGCAGATTGTTTATCTTTCCTAGTCTGTAATTGAGGTGCAGATGATAGCTTTGTTAGAGTTTTAAGTGGCTTGATAAAAACTAGTCATGTTAGGGTATATTAGCTTTCTAGGTGATTAATTTGGTGTGGTCTTATTATTAACTGTATGTATGTACAGAAGGCAAAGGAAGTTTGTATTCAAATATGAAGTGCTTTCTGTCTCATATACAAGGATATAATCTGAACTTTGGATGAATAAATCATGGTATTTTTGTTTTCAAACACTAGCTTCAAATTGCTTAATACAGTCATCCCTTAGCATTCGTAGGGGATTAGTTCCAGGACCATCTGTGGATACCCACATCCAAGGATACTCAAGTCCATTACGTAAAATGGTGTAGTATATGCACAGAGCATACACAAGTTACATAAGTCAGATTCCTCCTTTTCTCCTGTAAAATGAAGTTCATCAATTGTTCCATTAGTCAGTTGTCATGAGGCTTTGATGAGATTAGATAAAATGCTTAGCACAATGCCTGACTTTAAATAAGTGCTCCATTCACGTTTGCCTCTCTTGTGTTACTACTGGCCATTAGAGCCAGTCTTACTGAACCAGTCATAGTTTTGAGACAGTATTCTGTCCATTTTATTAAATGGACTGTTACAGTAGAGCTAACATATTAGTTTTTACAAGTGCTTTAAATTGGCTTTAACATGTGGTTGGCTCCTCTGTCAGGTCATTTTAAGGGAATTTTGAGTGATGAGAACTGGTTCTGATGTCTGAGCCCCTATAGTAGTTCCAGAGCCAGGGCAAGACTCTCCTTTGGGGGTTTTACTTGTGTAATTTGACACAACTGATGATGACATCAAAATTCTTTTACTGAACATCAAGTAATGATCTTTATACTTAGGTTGATTGGTAGACAACTATTAAAAAATGCTTTCTGTCCACGTGCGCTTCTTCCTATACTGGCTGAAGTAGATGGCTATACGTTTAGATAAATCTGGGTAAAATTGAGTTTTCCTGGGGTTATAAAGGGAAGATGATTCTTATTAATAAATAAGTAAATAAATAAATGTCTATCAACTATATCTCCTGTTTAGGCCCTGAGCTTGGAGTTAGGGGTAAAGTGTAACCAGGACACACAGTTTTCTATCTTCATGGAGCTTATTATCACATTGAATTAAAATCAGTTTGGGCTTTGGGGATGGAAAGTCGAGAAATAAGATGAGAGGCTTTGCTCTCACTAAGGCAAGGACAGGAGACATGACTTTCAAAACAGATAAATTTAACTCATATATTTACTTAAAATACAAGTACTGCCTAAAAATGAGCTAAGCACAAATACAGATTAATAGCCTGAATTTCCTAACAAATAGAATTAGTGACAATTTACTTGTTTAAGGTAATTGATCATATGGTAAGCATTTTTCTTAATATAAATTTTTTGCAAGTCAGAAGATTATGTAGCAAAACCAAGTTAGTTCAGACAACACTTATTTAGAATTTATGATCTTAAAAAAAAAAAAGAACTTATGATCTTTTATTATAGGCTGGATTGAAGTTTATCTTTTATTCCTTAAAGATGAAAAGGATATAAAAACTAAATTAAGATTAAGAAAGATTATAAAGCTAATATTTAATCTACTAGAAGGAGCAAGCTTGCAAAGCAAAAATAGATTCACTTATTAAAAATGTAAATACAAAATCTTGTAAATTGTTTTTTGTTATGAAATGTAATTATATTGACTTCTAGCAATCCGTAGTTTATTCTCATCGCTAGTTATTCTAAGCAGTTTGGAAATAAAATTTATTTCTTTGAAAATATCCTAACATTCCCTATTTTCAGTCTTTTAGAAGTGGATTTTATCTGCTCTTGTAATATACTTGTAATAAGTATAATTGAAACTTTAAATTATTACCATTAAGAATATTTTTATTTTAATTATTTTAACATTTTATTTTAATTATTTTAGAATCTTATTTTTATTTTAAAAATTTTAATTTTTTATTGGCTTATAGTTGATTTACAATGTTGTTACTTTCTGCAGTACAGCAAAGTGAATCAGTTATACTTACATATCCACTCTTTTTTAGAGTCTTTTCTCATGTGGGTCCTTGTCCTACAGTTAGAGGCAAAACTGTCTTTCTCAAATGCTAATCTATGGACTGATTCCAGTAGAAGAATTCAGGGGATCTTTGAAAAGTATTAAAAGGGTGAGTAGGTCTGGTTTGGGCCCAGACATCTGTATTTTAGAAGTGCTCCCCAGACATCTGTATTTTAGAAGTGCTCCCCAGCTGACTCTTATGCACAATGAACACTGGGAGACACACCCTTTATTAGCGTGTCATTGCATTCTGCCCTCTCTCCTTTGGGCCTCTCTCCTTTCTGCCCTGGATCACTGAAAGAGCCCCCTGGTTAAACTCATTGACTCAGATACTGCCCACTGTCTTCACTGATTTCAGGGTAAATGGTACACTCATGGGCATGGGACACAAGGTGCTCATGGTGAGACCCTGGCTCTTCTCTCCAGCCTCATCAGTTATTGCTCAGCCACCTGCATCCTTCTTTCCAGCCACATTACGTGACTTTCTATTCTCTAAGTATATCAAGTTTCACAAACCTCCACACCTTTGCACATGCCATTTGCTTAGCCTAGATGGATTTTCACATATCTGATCTCTGCTTATTGTCAAGACAAATAAAAGTATCATACCCTTCTGCTGAGTGAGAGTCTGTGCTTTCCATAACACTCAGTGTTTCAGCTCTTATAAATCTGCACTCTGAATTTTCTTTAGTTCCCGCCACACCCCTCTTCTGAAAAATGAGCCCTTTGATGGCAGGGACTGTACACTTGTGTCTTTTTAGTACCTAGTATATGCCTGGTACATATTATGCAACCAGGTAATATGTTTGTTGAATGAGTGAAAGAAGTCATGTTAACCAGAGCATTTTTCCCTCATTGTAAATAGGGCTTAATGATACTAAGATACTACTAAATGATACATTAAAATAGTAGTGTAATGGGAACAAGTAAATGGTTTTGCTGATAGTATGCTATAAATTTTGTTTTGTTTCATGCATGCAAATGTTATGATTTTGCTAATATTATGTTACAAACTTTATTCTATACATTTGAACTGTGGTGTTGGAGAAGACTCTCGAGAGTCCCTTGGACTGCAAGGAGATCCAACCAGTCCATCCTAAAGGAGATCAGTCCTGGGTGCTCATTGGAAGGACTGATGCTGAAGCTGAAACTCCAGTACTTTGGCGACCTCACCTGAAGAGTTAACTCATTGAAAAAGACCCTGATGCTGGGAGGGATTGGGGGCAGGAGGAGAGGGGACGACAGAGGATGAGATGGCTGGATGGCATCACCAACTCGATGGGCATGAGTTTGAGTAAACTCTGGGAGTTGGTGATGGACAGGGAGGCCTGGCGTGTTACGATTCATAGGGTTGCAAAGAGTCAGACATGACTGAGCAACTGAACTGAACTGAACTGATACATGTAAACATTACTTCTTTAAAAAAATTATGGAAAACTAACCAAAATTAGGGCTTTCCTCTGTAGCTCAGTTGGTAAAGAATCTACCTGCAGTGCAGGAGACCCAGGTTCAATTCCTGGGTCGGGAAGATCCCATGGAGAAGGAAATGGCAACCCACTCCAATGTTCTTGCCTGGAGAATCCCACAGACAGAGGAGCCTGGCAGGCTGCAGTCCATGATGTCACAGGAGTCAGACACGACTGAGCGACTAAACCACCAATCAAAATATATCTTAAACAGCTGGTAAAGAGGCTTAAGAACCATAGTACTTCATATTTGCTTTCCTGGAGAGTTACAAATATCTAACATGTTAAATTTGGTTCTATTAAATGGACAACAGTGTACAAAAACATATATTGGATAATGCTGTGATACATTTATCACAGAGAACTTCCGAAAGTAAAACAAGGGTAAGGCGGTTATCTTTTCAGGGAAGGAAATGGCTCTTTGTTCTAAGCTAGTTCTGTCTAATGTTAAAATGAACATAATGTGCTGTTAAAAAAAAAACATGCCAATTGAAACAGAAGAGAGGCTGTGAGGCATAGAATAAAGAAAGTACATGTTTTGGTCAGTGTGAAAATAGCACCATATGGGAAATTCCATTTGGTGATTTCCCAGGTGTCTACTTCACAGTCTCATCTATTATCAACATTTAAATCAGTAAATTTGATGGAGACAAATACAGATGATCAAATTTGTATATACCCGAAGTATGGAGGCATAGAAACTAGACACAGGATTGAAGCTTCAAATAAACACTTAAGAAAGTGAGGTATCGGTGATTGACAATATTATATTGCTTTCAGGTGTACAGAGAGTGATTCAGTGTTTTTATAGACTGTACTCCATTAGAACTTATTACAAAATAATGGCTATATTTCCCTGTGCTGTACAATATATCCTTGTTGCTTAGCTTATTTATTTTATACACGGTAGCTCTTAGTCCCATACTCCTAACTTGCCCCTCCTCTCTTGCCTCTCCCCGCTGGTAACCATTAGTTTGTTCTCTGTATCTGTGTCTGTTTCTGTTTTGTTATATACATTCCTTTGTCTTATTTTTCAGGTTACACACATAACCAATAACAGAGTATTTGTCCTTCTCTGACTTGTTTCACTAAGTATAATACTATCTAGTCCTTCCAGGTTGTTGCAAGTGCCAGAATTTCATTATTTTCTATGGCTGAGTAGTATTCCATTATGTATATTGCCATATCTTTATCCATTCATCTGTTGATGGACTTTTCATTTGCTTCCATATTTTGGCAGTTATAAACATTGGGGTGCATGTATCTTTTTGAATTTGTGCTTTTGGATATATACCCAGCAGTGAAATTGCTGCTTTGCATAGTAATTCTATTTTTAATTTTTTGAGGAAATTCCATACTGTTTTCCACAGTGACTGTACTAATACACATTCCGGCCAACAGTATACAAGGGTTAGCTTTGTTCTACATTCTTGCCAACATTTCTTATTTGTGGTCTTTTTGATAATAGCCACCCTGGTATGAGGTAATATCTCATTATGGTTTTAATTTGCATTTCTCTGATTAGCAGTGTTAAACATCTTTTCATATGCCTGTAGGCCATCTGTGTGTCTTCTTTAGAGAAATATTTATTCAAGTCTTATGCCCATTTTTAAACTGTGTTGCTTCTTTTTTTGATACTGAGTTGTGTGAGCTGTTCATATATTTTGAATATTAACCCCTTATCAGCCATATCATTTGCAATTATTTTCTCCCATTCAGTAGATCATCTTTTCATTTTGTGCAAAAGCCTTGAAGTTTTATTAGGTCTCATTTGTTTATTTTTGCTTTTGTTTTCTTTGCCTTAGACAAATAAAAAAATATGCTATAATTTATATCAAAGAGTGTTCTGCCTATGTTCTTTTTTGGGAGTTTTATGGTTTCAGGTCTTATATTTAGGTCTTTAATCCATTTTGAGTTTAATTTTTTATATGGTGTGAGTAAATATTCTAATATTATTCAACATAGAAAACTTAACAGAAGATTGAAACTTCATATAAACACTCTTTGACTAAGAATAAAACCAACTAAATAATGTCTAACATGCACAAATGTGAAATCCTGTAATTAAGATTAAAAAATTGAAGTGAATAAAAAAGAAGATTAAAAAATTAGTTTTTACAAAGATAGGGTCATCAATAATTCAGATGAAAAACACACAGGGGTTTTAATTGATCCCAAGTTTAGTATTCATCTTTAGAATTATGTGAGATGAAGCATGAGGGTAAACATATATAATATTGTGGCTGGTTCTAAGACATCTTATTATGTCACCTTATTATCATCTACCACTTATTAGTTACTATAGGCAAATCACTTACTTTGGCTTTCTCACTTTTAAGTTAGAATTAATAAAAACTAATGTATTGGGAGTATAGAAAGAGATAATTCATATGCAAATAATTATATAAATGATAGCATTAGCTTTGCAAATACTGAAAAAGCTGCTGCTGCTGCTGCTGCTGCTAAGTCACTTCAGTCATGTCCGACTCCATGCGACCCCATAGACAGCAGCCCACCAGGCTCCCCCATCCCTGGGATTCTCCAGGCAAGAACGCTGGAGTGGGTTGCCATTTCCTTCTCCAATGCATGAAAGTGAAAAGTGAAAGTGAAGTCGCTCAGTCGCGTCTAACTCCTAGCAAGCCCATGGACTGCAGCCTACCAGGCTCCTCTGTCCATGGGATTTTCTAGGCAAGAGTACTGGAGTGGGGTGCCATTGCCTTCTCCACTGAAAAAGCTAGTGCACATTAAACCTTTAGTAGAGAGGTGCAGCATTCAAACCTAGTGAGCACAAGATATAGTGGGAAAGTGTAAAATGAATTGACCATGAATTTTTTGAGGGGAGTGATTTTTATGTGATTGATTCAGACTTTCATTTTTATTATTTTCCCACTACCTATATTCCCTTGGGCAAGTTATTTATCCTAAACTCTTCATATGTTAAGTGAGGATAATTGTGTGTAACTATAGAAGTTAAAGAGTAACATATTTTAACATTGATTCTGATTGGTAGAGTTGTGGAGAGGCAAATTTTGCGGGAAGTGGGTGTGGAGGCTCCAGCAGCATTTTCAGCAGCTCCTTCCTTGAAACTACTGTCTCCTGGAAATCCAGACCCTCACGTGATCCCATTGGAGGCCTGTGAAATTTTGCTTATTGTATGTTTCACTCTTCAGTGAAGACTGTTTTCTTTGGGTAGAGAAATTGTTTATATTTATCTCTTGGATATAGTTTTAAGGGAGGTTTGAAATGTGATATTGTTGCAAGTGCCAGGGAGCTATATACTTAAACATTTTATATCTAATAAGGCTTGGACTATAAAGCTGAGCACCGAAGAATTGATGCTTTTGAACTGTGGTGTTGGAGAAGACTCTTGAGAGTCCCTTGGACAGCAAGGAGATCCAGTCAGTCCATCCTAAAGGAAATCGGTCCTGAATATTCATTGGAAGGACTGATGCTGAAGCCGAAACTCCAGTACTTTGGCCACCTGATGCGAAGAACTGACTTGTTTGAAAAGACCCTAATGCTGGAAGAGATTGAAGGCGGAGGAGAAGGGGACAACAGAAGATGAGATGGTTGGATGGCATCACCGACTCGATGGACATGAGTTTGAGTAAACTCCGGGAGTTGGTGATGGACAGGGAAGCTTGGCATACTGCAGTCCATGGGGTTGCAAAGAGTTGGATACAACTGAGTGACTGAACTGAACTGAATTAATTCAAATTTTAACCTAACTCTTCTATCCCACAGGATGATATCTCTAATTCTGAAATTTTAGACATCAGGAATGTGATAGCAGGAGAAATATTTTGGGGCAGAAGGCATCTTCCTGGAATTAATCAAATCATATATATATATTAATTGAAGCATAATTGGCATACAAAATTGTATTAATTTCAGATGTAGGACATAATGGTTGACATTTGTATGCATTGTGAAATGATCACCACGGTAAGTCTTATTTCTCATTTGTCATGATAAAAAGTTATGAAGTTTTTTTTCTTGAGATGAGAACTTTTAAGATTTACTTTCTTAGCAATCTTTATTTATTTTTGGCCACATCTCATGGCATGTGAGATCTTAGTTCTCCCACCAGGGATTGAACCCATGCCACGTACCAGGGAAGTCCTCTTAGTAACTTTTAAACTTGTAATACAATATTTTGAACTATAGTTCCAAACTATATATGCATGACATTTATATGCATGACATTTATTTTATAAATGGAATTTTGTACCTCCTGATCTCATTCACCCATTCCCCAATCCCCTACCCTCTGTCAACCAATCTGTTCTTTGTATTTATGAGTTTCATTTTGCTTATGTTTTAGATTCCGCATGTAAGTGAAATGATATGGTATTTGTCTTTCTCTGTCTTAATTATTTTTACTTAGCATAATACCCAAGGTCTATTCATAATGTTGCAAATGGCAAGATTTCATTCTTTTTTATTGCTGAACAGTAATCCAACGTGTACCACATCCATTTATCTATTGATGGACACTTAGGTTTTTCCCCTATCTTGGCTGTTGTAAATAATGCAGCAGTGAATATGGGGGTGCATTATATCTTTTCCAATTAGTGTTTTTGTTTTCTTCAGATAAATACTCAGAACAAGAGTTCCTTGATTATTATTGATAGCTCTATTTTTAATATTTTGAGGAACCTCCATACTGTTTTCCATAGTGGCTGCACCATTTTACATTTCCACCAGCAATGCACAAGGATTTTCTTTTCTCAGTATCCTCACCAACACTTGTTATTTATTATCCTTTTGATAATAGCCATTCTGACCCATGGGAGGTGATATCTTGTTGTGTTTTTTATTTGCATTTCCCTGATGATTAGTGATGTTGAGCATATTTTCATGTATCTGTTGCCCATCTGTATGTCTTCTTTTGAACACTGTCTATTCAGATTCTCCGCCCATTTTATAATTGGATTGTTTGTTTTTGTTACTGAGTTGTATGAGTGTTCATATGTTTTGAATATTAACACCTTATCAGATATATGATTTTCAAATATCTTACCTCATTCAGTAGGTTGTGCTTTTATTTTGCTAACAGTTTCCTTTATTGTGCAGAAGCTTTTTAGTTTGATGGAGTTCCAGTTGTTCATTTTTGCTTTTGTTGCAATTGTTTTCAAGTCAGATACAAAAAAATTATTACCAAGACTGATGTCAAGAAGCTTACTGCTTCCATTTTCTTCTAGGAGTTTTATGGTTTCTGATCTCGTGTTCAAGTCTTTGATCCATTCTGAGCCAGTTTTGTGTGTTGTGTAAGAAAGCGATCCAGTTTCAGTCTTTCACAGTGGCTATTCAGTTTTCCCCACACAATTTATTGGAAAGACTATTCTTGCCCCATTGTATATTCTTGAGTTGTAAATTAATTGACCCTATATATGTGGCTTTATTTCTGGACTCTCTGTTCATTTCCATTGACTTACATGCTATTTTTTTATGACAGTACAATACTATTTCCTGACTACTAAAGCTTTGTAATAGTTTGAAATCAGAGAGTGTGATGCCTCCAGCTTTGCTTTCTTTCTCAAGATTGCTTTCACTATTCAGGATCTTTTTATCAGTTCAGTTCAGTTCGCTCAGTCGTGTCTGACTCTTTGCAACCCTATGGACTGCAGCACGCCAGGCTTCCCTGTCCATCACCTACTCCTGGAGCTTATACAAACGCATGTCCATCGAGTCGGTGAGGCCATCCAACCATCTCGTCCTCTGTTGTCCCCTTCTCCTCCCGCCTTCAATCTTTCCCAGCATCAGGGTCTTTTTCAATGAGTCAGCTCTTTGCATCAAGTGACCAAAATATTGGAGCTTCAGCATCGGTCCTTCCAATGAATATTCAGGGTTGATTTCCTTTTGGATTGACTGACTTGATCACCTTGAAGTCCAAGGGACTCTCACGAGTCTTCTCCAGCACCACAGTTCAAAAGCATCAATTCTTTGGTGCTCAGCTTTCTTTAGAGTCAAGCTCTCACATCTATACATGACTACTGGAAAAATCAAAGCTTTGACTAGACAGATTTTTGTTGGCAAAGTAATGTCTCTGCTTTTTAATACACTTTCTAGGTTGGTCATAACTTTTCTTTCAAGGAGAAAGATTTGAATGCTTGGTTTATTTCATCAGTGAAACCATCTGGTCCTGGACTTTTGTTGAGTTTTTTTGTTTGTTTTAATCACTGATTCAATCTCCTTACTAGTAACAGCCTGTTTAGATTTTCTGTTTCTTCATGATTTAGTCTTAGAAGATTGCATGTTTCTAGGCATTTATCCATATTTTCTAGGTTGTCCAATTTGTTGACATATAATTATTCATAGTAGTATTTTATGATCATTTGTACTTCTTTGGTATTTGTTTTGACTCTTCTTTTTTTTCTAATTTTACTAATTTGAATCCTCTTTTTTACTTAAAGTTTTATAAATTTTGTTTATTTTTCAAAGAATCAACTCTTTTACTGATATTTTCTATTGCTTTTTCAGTCTCTATTTTATTTTTTATTAAACTTTTTATTTTGTATTGGAGTACAGCCAGTCAATAATGTTGTGATAGTTTCGGGTGGATAGCAAAGGGACTCAGTCATACTCAGCCATGTCCATATTACCCCCCACATTTTATGTCTTAATGTCACATTTTATATCTTTTCTGTGTGTCCTTTAGATAATAATTGTAGTTATAGTTTTCTAACCACTTTTGTTTAAATTATTTTTGAAATTGAGTTATATTTGATGTAAAATATTATGTAAGTTTCAGGTATATAACATAGTGGCTCAGAATTTTTAAAGATTATATGCCATTTATAGTTACAGAATCTTCACTACAGCTTATTTATGGAGAAGGAAATGGCAACCCACTCCAGTATTCTTGTCTGGAAAATCCCATGGATAGAGGAGTCTCATGGGTTACAGTCCATGGGGTCGCAGAAGAGCTGGACACAACTTAGCATCTAAACAACAATAGTTTATTTTCTACCGAACAGTTTGTACCTCCTAATCTCCTACTCCTTTTTCCCTTCCCATCCTCCCTCTCACTATTGGTAACCACTGGTTTGTTCTCTATAGCAGTTAGTCTGTTTCTGTTTTGTTATATTCGACAGTTTGCTTTATTTTTTATATTCTACATATAAGTGAAATAGTATAGTATTTGTTTTTCTGTCTGACATTTCACTTAGCACATACTCTCCAAGTCCATTCATATTGTTGCAAATGGCAAAATTTTATTATTTTTTATGGCTAAATAATATTTCAATGTATATATGTGTATATATATATATATAGTATACACACACACGTCACATCTTCTTTATCCATTCATCTGTTGGTGCATACTTAGGTTGCTTCCATATCCTGCCAATTGTATATAATGCTGTTATGAACATTGGGGCGCATGTATCTTTTTGAATTAGTGTTTTTGTTTCTTTCAGATTACATAATCAGAAATGGTATTGCTGGGTCATATGATAGTTCTAGTTTAGTTTTTTGAGAAACCTCTGTACTGTTTTCCACCATGGCTGCATGCACCAATTTACATTTCCGCTAATAGTGTATGGAAGTTCCCTTTTCTCCACATCTTTGCCAACATTTGTTATTTGTGTGTGTGTGTGTGTTTAAATGATAGCCATTCTGACAGACATCTGTTTCCTTCCCTAGGTTAGGGCTGTTTTCAGCCATTATTTCTGCAAATAAGTTTTCTGTGCCCTTCTCTCCCTCTTCTCCTGAGACATCTACAATCCGGATGTTACTCCATCTGATGCTGTCCCGTAGGTCCCTTAAGCTGTCTTCACTTTGTAAATTCTTTTTGCTGCTCTGTTTTGGTGAACTCCACTACCCTGTCTTCCAGATCATTGATTCTTTCTTTGCTTCATCTAGTCTGCTGCTGAACCTCTTTAGTATATTCTTCAGTTTAGCTATGACGTATTCTTTAGCTCTAAGACTTCTGTTTGGTACTTTTCTATCTTTCTGCTGAACTTCTTGCTGTGTTCATTCATTCTTTTCAGTGTTTTTATGACCATGGCTTTTAGCGCTTTACAGATAAATTATATATCTTGTTTCATTAAGTTTAAAAAATTTTTATTGGCATATAGTTGATTTATAATGTTGTGTTAGTTTCAGGTGTACAACAAAGTGATTCAGTTATACATATATCTACTTATATTTATTTTTTAATATTCTTTTCCCATATAGGCCTCATTATTATTATTTTTTTCTGGGGTTTTATTGTTTTTTCATTTGAAACATTTCTCTGTCTCTGTGTTTGTTTCTATGTACTAGGTGAAACAGCTATCTCACCCAGTATTGAGGAAGTGGCCTTGTGTAAGAGAAGAAACTTATCATTTTACCTTGCCCTAACCCTTGGCTGTCTCTCAAGCCTTCTGAGTGTCTAACCAGTCAAAGTTTTTAATAGGTCCTGGTTGTTGAGGTGCCAAGAACTCTCTGTCTTATTTTCTTTTCTCACTCTGTGGAACCCAGAACACAATCCACCCTGTGCTGGTCTTCAGAGCCAAGCATGCCAGAGGCATCCACTGTGTGGTCTGCACCTGCCCACCAGCTTCGGTGGCGCCCTGGGAGTGACTTGGGGGTCAGGCTACTTGTTTAGCAGGCTTTAGTAGGACCAAAGGAGCAGTGCATGGGCAGGGTGCAGCGATCAGCAAACAGTGCTAGTAATGGAGGGGAGAATGCAAAATTGGTTCTGGCAGCGCCTCCACCTCCACCGACAGGCCCAACGAGTTCCTGCACCTAGGCAGATGCCCTAGGACTAGTAAATGAAACTCCTTCACATATGGTCTAGGCACTTCCCACACTGCTGCCTTTGTGCTGGACTCCAGGGCAAATGAGTCTGTGCATGAGCTCTTTAAGAGCAGAATCCCCATTCCCTACAAGCCTAATATTCTCTTAGATGAAAGCCCTGTTGCTTTTCAAAGTCAGACTTTTTGGAGGCTGGTCTCTCCAGTGCAGGTCTGAAGGGTTGGGGAGCCTGATGTGGGGCACAAACCCTTCACTTTTCAGGGAGAAGTGCTCTGTTCATGAGATCCCTCCTGCATGTGGGTTGCTCTGCCAAGGATGGGGTTTTGGGAAAGATGATGCCTTTGCTTCTCCTACCTGTCTCAATGCAGCCCCTTTATTCTTTGTTGTGGCAGGCTTTTCAGTTCATTTTCAGGTCCTTCCCAGAGAGAGTTGTTCCATATTTAGCTGTGGATTTGTTGTGTACATGGGAGGACGTGAGTTCAGGATCTTCCTACACTGCCTTCTTGTACCGCTTGAACCCATCAAGTCATAATTTTGATAGACCTCTCAAAATAACTCTTACTCTTCTGTATCCAAGTTAATGATAATTAAATAAGAGACATTTGGCTCTTTTATAGTAAATCCCAAATTGGGTAATAAAACAAAGCAATGACAAATTTATCATTAAACATGGACTTATTGAAATTTCATGTTTCTTAGGTGAAAAAAAATCTACCTGGGGAAAATATCTGAAATGGAATCTATATGTGAACCCAGAGTAGGCAAAATAACACATCCTTGGGTAAGACAGAAATTTCCATTTAATCATATCACCCTCTCAGGTAAAGCTGCTGCTGCTGCTAAGTCACTTCAGTCGTGTGCAGCTCCATGTGACCCCATAGACGGCAGCCCACCAGGCTCCCCCATCCCTGGGATTCTCCAGGCAAGAACACTGGAGTGGGTTGCCATTTCCTTCTCCAATGCATGAAAGTGAAACGTGAAAGTAAAGTCGCTCAGTCGTGTCAGACTCTTCCTGATCCCACAGACTGCAGCCTACCAGGCTCCTCTGTCCATGGGATTTTCTAGGCAAGAGTACTGGAGTGGGGTGCCATTGCCTTCTCCGCAGGTAAAACTATAATGATTCTAATGATTAGTTGTTAGTAAGAAATGAATGTGATTCAAGCTGTTTTCCATCAGAAAAGTTACCTGTTTTGTATAAGGATCAACATCTTCATCATTATCTCTGAGTATGCTTGAATGGTTGAAAACACAGATATTTTTGTTTGATATTTGAGCAATGTTTGCTGACCTTGTCTCATCATAGGATTCATTTGGGACTCATGTTAAAAATAGATTCCCTGCATCAAAAGATTTTGATTCAGTAAGTCTGGGCTGGTGTTCAAAAATCCATATCTTTAAGAAACCTTCTAGGCATGTCTTATAATTATATACAGTTGAGAAACCCAACGTTAAAAAACTCCTTTTGGCACAAGACTCATTTTGAACTGGGAAAGCACACATATTAGATGTTCTTGCCATCTCCTTGATGAGTCAGCTTGTAGTGAGAGCCCTTTGGATGGTCTCTGCTAGTGTGAGAATCTGCTTTCATGCACTCAAAATCTTTTACTTGTGTCCAGAGTGTTTCCACCAGTTTTAATATCTCATTTGGATGTACTTGATACATAATCTGAAAGTCACTGCTCTTGAGTTCTGAGATAAAATTTGTTTAATCTTTCTGAGAAGGAATGCAAATTATGGTTATAAGTAGGGGCTCCTGCTTAGGTGTCATAGAGACTAAGGTTTGAATGTCGGTTCCTACAGCTGAGTGACCAGTCATTTAACCTCCCTCAGCTTCTGTTTGCTTGTCTATAAAATATGAATGTAGGTATTGTAACTAATGTTTGCCATATTTGAAGTTCTTTGCATAAATTATCTCCCTTTATCTTTAAAACAGCACTATGAGATAATCATACTTTTCTGTTGTTCCTCATTATATAGCTTATTATATAGCTGAGAAAACTGACACAGGAATGTAAATAACTTGCCCAAGGTCTCACACCTAGGAGATGGCCAGCTAATTATTTACTTAAAAGATTATGGGAAGAAATAATTATAAATCTTTATAGCTATCTATCTTTGTATCTTTCTTTAATTTTTATACAAATTTTGAAGGACAGCTAGTATTACCAGTATTTGAGTTTGGCTAATGGAATAAATTTAATGAGTAAAATATAGTTAAAAAGTACAGTATAGTATAAAAGTATATACTTTTATAAGCATACTTTTATACATATATACTTTTATACATATAAAGGTATAAAAATATATCCTTTTATATGTATAAAAAGTATAGTATACTTAGAGGATAGGAAAGCCTGGTGTGCTGCAGTCCATGGGGTTGCAGCAGACTTGGACATGACTGAGTGACTGAACAATAACAATAAATACTTAAAGAGTGCCCAACAACACTGGAGTGTTGTTAGAAAGCCAAGCAAATATTGTTTATTTTATTGTCAGAAAATAGTCAGTAGTAATAAGAACTCCCTCTCTAAAAAAGCAAGTGCTCAGTGGTTAGAATATAAGTGGTGTCTTGAACAGAATGCCTGTCACTTCTATTTGTAAAATGTTCTTTAATCATTATATTGCTTTGAGAATAACAAAAATGTGGGCTGCAAGACAACCATTGCATCCAGAGGAAAAGATTCTTTTACAGGCCGGGTTGGCCACCTGGGCACCAGCCTATTTCTTTAGTTCCTTCTTGAAGTAAATCTGATCAAAACTGCTAAGGAAAAGCCAAGATGAGTCAGTAGTATGAATCACCCTACAATTGCAGCACAACCTGTTCAAGAAACAAGACGATCTCACTTACTTTGAACCTCCACAGTCCTCCAATATCTTCAGTCTTCTCAAAGCAAGTGGGTTCGAGTCCCTCATCCACACAGCACTTGAGAGACATCAGGCCACTGACCCCAGCTCCAATCACTGCCACCTTCTTTGCCATGGTATCCTGTCAAGGAGTTGATCAGTTAATGCTGCTTCACTAAGGCAACAGGTAAGACAGTTCTTATGGTGCGACAGGTAAGACAGTAACTGGCTTTAAATGCTGTAGCAGTGGTCATTTAATAAGCAGTACTATTTGAATAAAATGCCTCACAGTCAATTCCCAGTTTCCTCTTCCCCTTGAAAGAAACCAAGTTGTGTCATGTCTTGGCTTAACGGTTAAAAGCAACCTATTTAACAAAGTCAACCGATTCAATAACATAGTACCAGGGATATGAGCCAGTCTTCAGTTAAGTTCTTCAGAGTGCCGAGTTTTTGTTTTTGAGTCTCTTTCCCCAGCTATCATCCTTACCTCTGTTTTTGCCTTTGAGTGCGCTCTCTGACAGTAGTTTTCTGTGTAGGTTGTGTGCTGGGAGGTAATCAGAAGGGTTTTAAGAGTCAGAGGAGCCTGTGGGAAATGGGAGGAGCTCCCAGTCCTCCTCCTCTGGCATGGTGCCAGCTGAAACTCCAAGGTCTTTGTCAGGAGTCCTGAAATGAAGCAAGAGGCTTGTGTCCTGAGGCCTAGTGTAAAGGTTACAGTAACAACATTGTACAGGTACCCATGTATCATACAGAGAGTTTAAAAATCCTCTTTACTGATATAATGGATATAACCAGTGCTCATTAACAAGTTAGCAAATACGGACCAATAAAAAGAAGTCCAAATTATCTCTTTACCCACCATAACATTTTTGTTTATCTTTCATATCTATATATGTAGATAATACATGCACACAAAAAATGGAGTCTCACTCAACATATAATTTCCAACTTGATTTTTCACTCTACAATATAGCAATACCTTTATATCTATAGCAGCATTTTTTTTTATAAAACACTGAACATGTGTATTTATTTTTTTAAAATAATAACTCCAAAATACACTTTAACAAACATTAATTGGTTAATGTAATACAGAAGCACATAAAATGTTTAAAAATGGCAAAGGTTTAGCAACATGGATGAATAGAAAAAGAAATACCAAAACCCAATATAATAATACTAAAAAAATTCAATAAATTTCCATAGGTCATACATATACATTAGAAGACATAATGCAAAAAAATCATTTTTATGCAAAACATTCCAAAATACTATTAGTCATAATGAGAACAGTGCAAAAGAACTAAATTTTAATTTTTTTTTATGATTTAAGCAAAGGCAAAGAGAATTCACACTAATGAATGAGAAGGCAGTATAAGGAGGTCAACTTTTTGTCAAAATTAACCTACAAATTTCACACAGTCTCAAATAAAACTTAGAGCAGCATTTTTATTTTTTATTTATTTTTTAAATTAATTAACTTATTTTAATTGGAGGCTAATTACTTTACAATATTGTAGTGGTTTTGCCATACGCTGACATGAGTCAGCCATGGGTGTACATGTGTCTCCCATCCTGAATCCTCCCCCACCTCCCTCCCCATCCCATCTCATCCCTCAGGGTCATCCCAGTTACAGCAGCATTTTTAAAATGACTGCATGAATTCCATTTTGTTGATGGATTAATTTTCCATCTAACAAATACCGATTTCTTTTTCTGACATATCACCGTGCCTGGACAAATGATCTCACGGATTTTACATTCTTTTAAAAATCTTTTAAAATACACACACACACACACACACGGGCTTCCCTGGTGGCTCAGATGGTAAAGAATCTGCCTGCAATGCAGAGCCCTGGGTTCAATCCTTTGGTTGGGAAGATCCGCTGGAGAAGAGAATGGCTACCCACTCCAGTATTCTTGCCTGGAAATTTCCATGGACAGAGGAGCCTGGCAGGCTATAGTCCATGGGGTTGCAAAGAGTCGGACATGACTGAGTGGCTAACACACAAACATATATTCTGGAGTTTACATTCTTGTTTTGGCCTGGTTTTCTTAGACTTGATGACTTCTGGATCCTAACTTAACTTACCTGTTCCTAGACTGCTTACCCTCCCCAAAGCTATATATCATCATATGTCTCTGCTTGGGTATCTGCTCACTTGGATGAATCTAGTAGGACTTCTAATATCTTCCTGTTCATTGCTGTCTTTTTGCCTTGATATAGTACTGGATAACTACCTTTGCTTACAATCTCAATTACTAGCACTACCGTTAATTAGGAAGACTAAATCAAGAGTCTATAAAGCCTTTGTGTACCTTGCTGTGCTCTGTTGTGATCCCATGGACTGTAGCCCTCCAGGCTCCCCTGTCCATGGAATTTTCCAGGCAAGAATACTAGAGTGGGTTGCCATTTCCTACTCCGTAGTATACCTTGGATATAGTCTAAATGATGAAGGACTTTGTTCTTCAAGACCAGTGGATCCAGCTAACAAGACCAGTGGACCTAAGGATACTGAAATATTTTTTAAAGCAGATTCATTCAACAAACACTTGTTGAACACCTCCTAGGTGTCAGACAGTTCCTAAGTGCTGTACACATAGCAATGGACAAAAGAGGCAATACTTCTTCCCTTTATAGAGCTTGCCTTCTAGTGGAGGGAGCCAGACAAGGAATCAGTAAAACAATAAACAAGTAGCGTTGTTGATGATGTGTGCCATGGAGAAAAATAAAGCAGAGAAATAAGCTCTTGGAGTGAAGAAGTATAGTTTGATATTTTAAAATAAGGTATTCAGGAAACATCATTTTCCTAAAATTTCCCAAACTGTTTGGTCACAATGGAAGGTTTTTCTTGGTCTAATAAGTAAAGTAACTCTGTAACAAGAGTAAAAGAAACTTCAAAGGCAATGGTCAAAACTAAGGAATAGAAAAGTTGAACATGTTTCTTAATTAAAGAGGGAAAAAGCCACTTTACTGACATTGGGTCACACATTTTTTAAGTGGCCTGTGAGCAGTTCTCTAGTTATATCTTCACTGTCCCTTCTCTAGTTAATTACGATCTCAGTAAAAGTCCTGTAATACTTGTACTTGAGAAAACACCCGGATATGCTGCTAGCGGTATTTTAAAACTGATTGAACCCTTGGGAGATTGAATTCTTAGGCAAATGGTTTGATTCTCCCCAGGTAGATAATCTGTCTGGAGACATTAATACCCTTTGTGTCCAAATGATCATACAACTATGCTCACAGCATCAGCCATCAGCTTGGGAGCAGGCATCTTCTTGCCATTAGCACAAGCTGAGAAGCTTGCTCAACAGATAACCCTAGCTGGCAGTTAGGTATGCTAAGGGCCAACAAGGCCTCCTGGGGAGAATGAGTATATCCAAAAAATGAACCATCAATCACCTGCCCAATTTTCTATTAGTATATCTTTGGATTTCTTCTAAGTTTTTGCTATTATGAAAAAGCTGTCATGAATTTTATTTATGTGTGTCTCTTCCACACTTACCACATCATATTCTCAGGATAAAAATCTAAAAGAGAAACTGCTAAGTGTATGCCCATTTGAAAGTCCACAGTGTTCCTCAAACTTTAATGTATAAAATACTTGTTGTGTGTGTGTTAGTCGCTCAGTCATGCCTGACTCTTTGTGACCCCATGGACTGTAGCTCACCAGGCTCCTCTGTCCATGGAATTCTCCAGGCAAGAATACTGAAATGGGTTTCCGTTCTTTTCTCCAGGGAATCTTCTTGACCCAGGGATTGAACTCGTGTCTCTCGTATCTCATGCATTGCCGGGCAGAGTCTTTACCACTGAGCCACCTGGGACTGCAGATGTGGATTTAGTAGATATGGAATGGGTCTGAGATTCTTCATTTCTAACACGATTCCAGGTGATTCCAATGCCACTGACCCTTAGATCACATTGTGTATTACGAGTTTCTACTATGTTTTGAGAAGTTGCCTTCTGGGAAGCAGATACTTTCTAATAGTATTTTATGTTTACAAAGTATTTTAAGATGTAAAAATACTTTTATATACATTAATTCATTTGGTTAATTCAGGACCATAGTCATTACTCTGTGTGTGTGTGTGTGTGTGTGCATGCTTAGGTCGTGTCTGACTCTGAGACCCATGGACTGTATACCACCAGGCTCCCCTGTACATGGGATTTTCCAGGCAAGAAGAATACTGGAATGGCTTACCATTTCCTACTCCAGTGATCTTCCTGAACCAGGGATCAAATCTGTGCCTCTTGCATCTCCTGCATTGGTAGACTGATTCTTTACCACTTGCGCCACCTGGGAAGCCCATAGGCATTGTTACCTATCCTTGTTTTATGGGTATGAAATGAGCTTAACTTGGCTACAAGGAAATTTAAGAATAACCAAGATGGTAATAAGCTTCTGGAAACCTTATCATAGTGAGTCCCTGAAAAAGCTTTTAATGTTTAGCCCAGAGAATATATGTTGAAAAGTATATGGTACTTGCCTTCAAAAAGGCTGTTATATAGTAAAGGTCATTTAAGCCTATTTTGAGTAGACACAAAAGTCTATTCAGGATCAAATTTGTGGATGTTACAGAAAATCTGTTTGCTTCAATATAAGGAAGAACGTTTTGGCTAACAATGCTGTACAAGAAGGGAATGAGCTGTTTGGTGAGGTAATAAATTCCCTGTTACTTTATTGAAACAGAGGTTGGAAAACCACTTGTTAGGAGACAATAGAGGTTATTGAGGTGGAGTGCGATAGTGAAGTAAAGTTGTCCTAACTGCAAGATTTTAGATCCTGGATTCTGTCACTATCAGTTGTAGTTCTAAAATAGGCACAAAGTTGCTGAGAAAACTTTGGACTGGAAATTATGCTGGTTACTCTAAAGGACTGAGAGATTATTGGCACTACCCATCCTCATGGCTGGGGTCCTGGAGTCACCTCCTGAGCTTTTCTTGGAAGGTTCTGAGCTCTCTTAATTATGGCTACACTCAAGAGAACAGTGTATATATCAGCCCTGATATCTTCTTATTTCCATTTTTACTTTTAATTATATATTTCAACAGATAACTTAAAAACATGCATCACTCCCTGAGAACAGAAAGTGCAGAGCCAGAAGGACAAGTTTTCTCATTATGTTGCTTTAGACTATTAGGTAAATGAGAAGCCAAACTAGTTTTAGTATCCTTTGACCCAGGTTTATTTTTGGATGAACTCATCTATATCTCTCGTGTGATGTATATAGTCTCATCATTTCCATGTGCTCTATATTTTCTGGGACAATTCTCTTTTAAAATAATCCTCCTTAGTTTTTGGACCAAAAGAAACATTCCCAAAATTTCTTTGAAGTTGTAGGAAAGTAATATGAAGGAATGGATGCATGACAGGTCTGAGCAAAGGAAATGCTCTTTGGACTAGATTTTTAAAACTTTTATTGGGATGTAATTCATATGCTATGTAATTCATTTATTTAATTTAAATAGTTTAGCCATTCAGCCGTGTAATGTAATGGTTTTTAGTATATTCACAGAGTTGTGTGACCATCACCACAATCAATTTTAGAATATTCTCATCACCCTCCAAAGAACTCCTGTACAGAATTGCAATCACATCCCAATTTCTCTGCACATAGCCCCACCCTGAGTCCTAGCCAACCACTTATTTACTTCCTATTGTTATAGATTTGCTGATTCTGAAATGTCCTATAATTGGAATCATATGATCTTTTTTTTTATGTGAATGGCTTCTTTCACTTAGCAGTAATTTTTTAAGGTTCACTCATGTCGTAGAAAATACAAATATTTCATTCCTTTTTATTGCTGAATAATATTCCATTGTATGGAAACCATGTTTTATTTATTTATCCATTCATCAGTTGATGAATGTTTGGAATGGTTATTATGAAGACTGCTTCCCCCTAAATCACTACTGCACTACAAAGATAAAGATGTAAGTTTATTTTTAACATTTGTGAATATATTACAAAGTTATAAATGTATACTCATAGTCATGTACTTACTATCCAGCTGAAGCCCTCTTTGTACCCTCCTTGATTTTATTCTTTTCTATGCTTGCCAAAGGTAAACAGTCTGCTTATTTTTTTGTGCATTTCTTTATACTTTTACTACATGTAATGAATAAAATATTATAGTATCAGAAAAATATATCACACCATATACATTTTTGTGTAACTTGCTTTTTTGCTCAGTGTTATATTTATGAGATCCATGCTTTCTAAATCTATGCAACTTTATTTCATTTATTTTTATCATGTGGCAAATTCCTTGATATAAATATATTATAGTTTAGTTCTCCATTTAATGAAAGGTTATTTCTATTTTTTCTATATAAATAATATATTCCTGTTTTTGTTTACTTGAGCACCTGTGCAGTAGTTTCTCCAGGGTACCTGCCTCATTGTGGAATCACTTGATTATAGCATATTCATATTTTCAGCTTTGCTAGATATTGATAAATTGTCCTCCAAAATGTATGTACCAATTTATACTCCCTCCAACAATGACTAATTCTATTTGATCCTCATTCAATCTGGTACTTGGCATTTTCAGAGGTTCTTTTAATCTAATATTAAAGATGTGAAATGATATTTAATCATATTTTTAACTTTTTTTGGATTATTGAGTGCTATGAATTAACAAAGGTTTGGAGATAAAAGTACACTTTAAAGAATAAGTTATAGTTGATACTTAAAGTGTCTTCTCTTAAAATCTATATGCCCAAATCAAATCTCAGAATCCCTCACCAGGCTGACTCTTCACTGATAGTAGAGATAAACCTTAAAGCCCAGGCCTGACCGCCTCTAAAACCCAGAAAGCATAGTCACCCTGGTCTGCCTTGTTTGCTTCTTGGGATTAGTCCCATACTCAGTACAAATGACAATAAGAACTTCATACTCTCCAGTAAAAATCCATGCCCATAAAGAAAGACACGTTACTATGATCTGGACAAACCATAATAATAGAATAAGAGTGTAATAGAATTACAGTGCATGCATGCTAAGCTGTATCTGACTCTTTGTGACCCTATGGACTATAGCCTTCCAGGCTTCTCTGTCCATGGGATTCTCCAGGCAAGAATACTGGAGTGGGTTGCCATGCCTTTCTCCAGGGGATCTTCCCAAACCATGGATAGAACCCATGTCTTTTTTCTACCTGTATTGGCAAGCTGGTTCTTTACCACTAGTGCCCCCTGAGAAGCTCCAGTAAAGACATCCCAAAGTTGCAGTTATGAGGCCTCGACACTATGTGAGTGACTCCTAATTGGGGCATGTTGTGCTGCCAAGACCAATATCTTTCTATTCAATTTTTTATCTCTCAGGGAAAGACTGCCTGAATGTTCCTTTTTGTTATATTCTCATTTCTACTCTTGCATCCTGGAAGGCAAATTAGAAGTAAACACAAGCTCACATATATCATTCAATGGATGGTTTTAAGCATAGATTGGTCTAGCTCCAGGTTTATGAAAAATCAAAACCAAAAATAATGCTAAACATTTCACTAGATCTTAATGATCATGGCTTTGCTAAAACATCCACTTTTTATTTCTAAACAAAATATTTGATTCTACAAGATTATAATGGAAGGAAATAGCAAAACATTGGAAACAAAATGTTCATCAATGGGAGACTGGGTTCAATGAATTACAGTCCATCCATACAATCAAATAATATGTAGCTTTGAAATGAGTGAGAAACTTCTTTATATACTGCTTGCCAAGATATGTTATTAAATGAAAAAAGAAAGGTACAGAGCAGTATATGTATCATGGTATACTTTGTGTAAAACCAGAAGAATAAAAAGAAAATGCATTTTAATTTTCTCATATTTGCATAAATAAACTGAAAAACTATTCAGGAAGTTAATAAAAGTGAATAGTCAAGGGGATCAGAGAATGGGAACTGAAAAGAAGGGAGATGGGACCTTGGTAGATAGAGGCCAAGAGTGAATGTAAGATTTTTCATTAAAAGTTTTTTGAACAATGAAAATATATAGCTATTAAAACAAGCACAATTGTTACTGTTTAGGCCATCAAAAAAGCCTCTGCATTTGGATAACTTCACTGAATCCTAGGTTCACCTAAGGAAAGTGCTTGATGCTTGTCTTACATGGTCACTACTGAAATAATGGAGCAATGAACTAAGGAAAAAGGGAGAATCTACCTAAAGAGGTAAATGACAGTCCCCACTCAGGAAGGCAGAAACTAATTGTATCTGATGAAATAGCAGTTTTATCACTTTCAAAAACGTCTAAATCCTAGTCTTTGTAGAACTTTTTACAAATAAACTGTAATAATTAATCATAATACCCTGCCTCCATCTCCATCTATCAAACTCTTACCCATCTTTGGGGTCTTTCCTGATCAACCCGCACAGAAATTAGAACTTACATTGCTAATATTGAATTGTAACTTGTTCAAGTTTCTCTCATATACTGTGTCTGTTAGACTTCTTTACAACCAATAACCAACTGCAGTTGTTTCTATCAACTCAGTTTGTCTGAAATTTGGCCTCTTATCTCCATTATGCCTGCTACTATCAAAGTTCAGGTGGTTATCCTTTCTTACTGAAAGTCTGATTGTCTCCTGACTCTCAGTCTTAGCCCATCACTGCCCTCCACCTTAACCACTCCTTCCCACCCCCAGATTTATTATTAGACTACAGGTGTAATTAAGAAAACTTCAGGCTAAGTATGGTTAACTGAACACATGTTACTCTTCTGTTGCCCTTGAAATCCCATTAAAATATTATTAAGAATACCCCCCAAAAGCATAAATTCAAAGGATACACAGAATAGGAGAGGGGATTACAGTAGAGAAGATGTGTCAACGTATTTTTTTTTTGAAGATGGGAATTGATTCATCAGAAATGAGAAAGTTAACATATGTATTTGCAAGAGGAATGGTAACACAAAAAAGGTAAATTAAACCAGATGGTGTCAGGATGGCTGAGAAGTTGAAGGCATCAGGAACTTCAAAGATGTTGGTAAGGAAACAAGATTGATTTAAAATTTGTTTAAGGGACAGATATTTCTCCCTCACATATGGCATAACCATGAGGCTGGCCTTCATCCATCTTGGATGGGAACTGAAAGTTTGATCTTTGTAGAAACTGAACTGGTGAAGATCTAGACCTGAAGATGTAAAAAGACCCCCAATCAAGGCACTTCACTATGACAAAAATTGCAGGGGTATAAAGAAGTTTCCATAACCTTCCAGAAGAAGAAATACAAGTTGTGTGAGAAGAAAAGAGAATAGAAATAACAATGGACTTTTAACAATAATACTGAAGCTAAAAGACAATGGGGCAATGACTTAAAAACTCTAGGTAATAAAATTTTCAGCTTATAGTTTTATATCCAACTGAAATATTTACTAATTAAGTTTGTGAGGAAAGACATATTGGAGACTGTTTATTGGCTCTCCAAAAGCTTCCAAGTTCGTTTTTCCTTTACACTATAGGCTGGAAAAGATTTTCATTATTACAGATGCCCTTCCACTTGGAAGTCACCATGCAACTTTAATTTTGACGATGAGACATACACAGAACTCCTCCAGTGGATTTCTGGGAAGTATTTGATCTCCTTCCCTTTCTTCCTCCCATCGTTCTTTCCCTCCTTCCTTTTATTCTTCCTCTTTTCCTCCTTCTCTCTTCCTTCCTCTTTTCCCCCTTCTTCTCCCCTTCCTTACCTCTCCTCCCTCCTTCTTCTTCCTTCTCCCCCTCCATTATCTTCTTCCCATATTCTTCCCTCTCTCTTTCTCCTTCCCCCATCTATTTAGTTGTAGCATAGTCTTTATCTTTTGAACTGTGGTGTTGGAGAAGACTCTTGAGAGTCTTGAGAGAAGACTGTTGAGAGTCTGCAAGGACATCCAACCAGTCCATCCTAGAGGAGATCACTCCTGAGTGTTCATTGGAAGGACTGATATTGAAGCTGAAACTCCAATACTTTGGCCACCTGAGGCAAAGAGCTGACTCATTTGAAAAGACCCTGATGCTGAGAAAGATTGAAGGCAGGAGGAGAAGGGGACGACAGAGGATGAAATGGTTGGATGGCATCACCAACTCCATGGAGACAAGTTTGAGTAAACTCCAGGAGTTAGTGATGGACAGGGAGGCCTAGCGTGCAGTGGTCCATGGGGTCCTAAAGAGTCGGACATGAATGAGCAACTGAACTGTACTGAACTGAGTCTTCATCTTCTTTATTTATTTTTATGATATTGGGATGTTTTATTAGATTCCTCATTTAATGATTCATTCCTTCTGAAGAATAGAAAAATTCTGGTATTTAAAATTTTTCTTTTGTTTAAATGGTGGTGGAAGGGTTATGAGTCCTCTCATCTTGAGGTTCTTTTTTTTTTTTTTGTCTTGCAAGTTCCTAGATTCCCCCCTCCCTTTTTTTTTCTTCTTTCTCTCTTCACCACCAAATTTTAAAAGGGCACATTGTCCTTTCTTTTATCTTTTTTCTCCCCCAGAGCTGTGTATTTCACAGACTGTTTCTTTACATGTAGTTTATCCTTTCAAACTGCACCTACCTTAAAGATGCCACAAAAAAAGAAAACTACAGGTCAATATCTCTGATGAATATAGATGCAAAAATCCTCAATAAAATTCTAGCAAAAGATTCCAACAACATATTAAAAAGATCATACAACATGACCAAGTGAGCTTTATTCCAAGGATGCAACAATTCTTCAATATTCACAAATCAATCAGTGAGATATACCATATTAACAAATTGAAAGACAAACCATATGATTATCTCAATAGATGCAGAGAAAGTCCTTGACAAAATGAAACAACTGTTTATGATCAAAACTCTCCAGAAAGCAGACATAGAAGGAATATCCCTCAACATAATAAAAGCCATATATGACAAACCCACAGGAAACATTACCCTCAGTGGCAAAAAATTGAAGCATTTCCTCTAAAATCAGGAACAAGACAAGGGTGCCTACTCTTATCAGTACTGTTCAACATAGGTTTGGAAGTCCTAGCCACAGCAAACAGAGGAAAAAAATAAATAAAAGGAATCTTTTATTTATTGGAAAAGAAGAAGTAAAACTCTCACTTTTGTATATGACATGATCCTCTATATAGAAAACCCTAAAGATAGCACCAGAAAATTACTAGAGCTATATAGTAATATAGCTAGAGAATATAGTAAAATTACAGGATATAAAATTAATATGCAGAAATCCCTTGCATTACTGTACAATAACAATGAAAAAACAGAAAAAGAAGTTAAGGAAACAATCCCATTCACCATTGTGATGAAAAGAATAAAAACTTAGGAATAAATTTACCTAAGAAACAAAAGACCTATATATAGCAAACTATAAAACACTGATTAAAAAAATCAAAGATGACACAAATAAATGGAGAAATATACCATGTTCATGGATCAGAAGAATCAATTAGTGAAAATGAGTATACTACCCAAAGCAAACTATAGATTCGACACAATCCCTATCAAGCTACCAATGGTATTCTTCACAGAACTAGAACAAATAATTTCACAATTTGTGTCAGTTCAGTTCAGTTGCTCAGTCGTATCTGACTCTTTGTGACCCCATGAACTGCAGCATGCCAGGCCTCTCTGTCCATCAGCAACTCCTGGAGTTTACTCAAATTTGTCTCCATGAAGTTGGTGATGCCATCCAACCATCTCATCCTCTGTTGTCCCCTTCTCCTCCTGCCCTCAATCTTTCTCAGCATCAGGGTCTTTTCAAATGAGTCAGCTCTTTGCATCAGGTGGCCAAAGTATTGGAGTTTCAGCTTCAACAGCAGTCCTTCCAATGAACACCCAGGACTGATCTCCTTTAGGATGGACTGGTTGGATCTCCTTGCAGTCCAAGGGACTCTCAAGAGTCTTCTCCAACACCACAGTTCAAAAGCATCAATTCTTCGATGCTCACCTGTCTTTGTAGTCCAACTTTCTCATCCATATATGACCACTGGAAAAACCATAGCCTTGACTAGACAGACCTTTGTTGACAACATAATGTTTCTGCTTTTTAATATGCTGTCTAGGTTGGTCATAACTTTCCTTCCAAGGAGTAAGTTCTTTTAATTTCATGGCTGCAATCACCATCTGCAGTGATTTTGAAGCCCAGGAAAATAAAATCAGTCACTGTTTCCACTGTTTCCCCATCTATTTGCCACAATTTGTGTGGCAAAAAAATACAAAAAATACTCGAACATCCAAAGCAATCTTGAGAAAGAAGAATGGAACTGGAGGAATCAACATGCCTGACTTCAGCCTATACTACAAAGCTACAATCACAAGACAGTATGGTACTGGCACAAAGACAGAAACATAGATCAATGGAACAAATTAGAAAGCCCAGAGATAAATCCATGCACCTATGGATACATCATCTTTGACAAAGGAGGCAAAAATATACAATGGAGAAAAGATAGTCTCTTTGACATGTGGTGCTGGGGAAGGTGGTCAACTACATGTGAAAGAATGAAACTAGAACATTTTCTAACAACATACACAAAGATAAACTCAAAATTTGATTAAAAACCTAAATGTAAGACCCGAAGCTATAAAACTCTTAGAGGAAAACACAGGCAGAACACTCTGTGACATAAATCACAGCAAGATCCTCTATGAACCACCTACTAGAGTAATGAAAATAAAACAAAAATAAATGAATGGGACCTAATTAAATTTAAAAGCTTTTGCACAACAAAGGAAACTATAAGCAAGGTGAAAAGACAGCCTTCAGAATGGGAGAATATAATAGAAAATGAAGCAACTGACAAAGAATTAATCTCAAAAATATACAAGCTGCTCATGCAACTCAATACCAGAAAAATAAATGACCCAATCAAAAATGGGCCAAAGAACTAAACAGATATTTCTCCAAAGAAGACATACAGATGTCTAACAAACACATGAAAAGATGCTCAACAGCACTCATTATCAGTTAAATTCAGTCACTTAGTCATGTCTGACTCTTTGTGACCCCATGGACTGCAGCATGCCAGGCCTCCCTGTCCACACCAACTCCCAGAGTTTACTCAAACTCATGTCCATTGAGTCGGTGATACCATCCAACTATCTCATCCTCTGTCATCCCCTTCTCCTCCTGCCTTCAATCTTGCCCAGCATCAGTGTCTTTTCAAAAGAGTCAGTTCTTTGCATCAGGTGGCCAAAGTATTGGGAGTTTCAGCTTTAGTATCAGTCCTTCCAATGAATATTCAGGACTGATTTCCTTTAGGATGGACTAGTTTCATCTTCTTGCAGTACAAGGGACTCTCAAGAGTCTTCTCCAACACCACAATTCAAAAACATCAATTTTTAGTCATCAGCTTTCTTTATAGTCCAACTCTCACATCCATATATGACTACTGGAAAAACCATAGCTTTGACTGGATGGACCTTTGTTGGCAAAGTAATGTCTCTGCTTTTTAATATGCTGTCTAGGTTGGTCATAGCTTTTCTTCCGAAGAGCAAGCGTGTTTTAATTTTATGGCTGCAGTCATCATCTGCATGATTTTGGAGCCCCCCCCCCCCAAATAAAATCTGTCACTGTTTACATTGTTTCCCCATCTATTTTCCATGAAGTGATAGGACCAGATGCCAGAATCTTAGTTTTCTGAATGTTGAGCTTTAAGCCAACTTTTCCACTCTCCTCTTTCACTTTTATCAAGAGGCTCTTTAGTTCTCCTTCACTTTCTGCCATAAGGGTGGTGTCATCTGCATATCTGAGGTTATTGATAATTCTCCTGGCAATCTTGATTCAAGCTCGTGCTTCCTCCAGCCCAGCATTCCTCATGATGTACTCTGCATATAAGTTAAATAAGCAGGGTGACAATATACAGCTTTGACATACTCCTTTTCCTATTTGGAACCAGTCTGTTGTTCCATGTCCAGTTCTAACTGTTGCTTCCTGACCTGCATACAGATTTCTCAGGAGGCAGGTCAGGTGGCCTGGTATTCCCAACTCTCGAAGAATTTTCCACAGCTTGTTGTGATCCACAGTCAAAGGCTTTGGCATAGTCAATAAAGCAGAAGTAGATGTTTTCCCGGAACTCTCTTGTTTTTTCTATGATCCAACGGATGTTGGCAATTTTATCTCTGGTTCCTCTGCTTTTTCTAAATCCAGCTTGAACACAGTTCATGTAATGTTGAAGCCTGGCTTGGAGAATTTTGAGCATTACTTTGCTAGTGTGTGAGTTGACTGCCATTGTGCAGTATGAGCATTCTTTTGGCATTGCCTTTCTTTGGGATTGGAATGAAAACTGACCTTTACCAGTCCTGTGGCCACTGCTGCGTTTTCCAAATTTGCTGGCATATTGAGTGTAGCACTTTCACAGCATCATCTTTCAGGATTTGAAATAGCTCAACTGGAATTCCATCGCCTCCACTAGCTTTGTTCATAGTGATTCTTCCTAAGGCCCCTTGAACTTCTCATTCCAGGATGTCTGGCTCTAGGTGAGTGATCACACCATCGTGATTATCTGGTTTGTGAAGATTTTCTTTGTACAGTTCTTCTGTGTATTCTTGCCACCTCTTCTTAATATCTTCTGCTTCTGTTAGGGCCATATCATTTCTGTCCTTTATTGTGCTCAGCTTTGCATTAAATGTTCCTTTGGCATCTCTAATTTTCTTGAAGAGATCTCTAGTCTTTCCCATAGTATTGTTTTCCTCTATTTCTTTGCATTGATCACTGAGGAAGTGATTGATCACTCATTATCAGAGAAATGCAAATCAAAAACCGCAATGAGGTACCATCTCACACTGATCAGAATGGCTTCTATCAAAAAATCTGCAAACAATAAATGCTGGAGAGGGTGTGGATAAAAGGGAATCCTCTTAAGCTGTTGGTGTGAATGCAAACTAGTACAGACACTATGGAGAACAGTGTGGAGTTTCCTTAAAAAACTGGAAATAGAACTGCCATATGACCCAGCAATCCCACTGCTGGGCTTCCACACTGAGGAAACCAGAATTGGAAGAGACATATGTACCCCAAATTTCATTGCATCACTGATTACAATAGCTAGGACATGGAAGAAACCTAGATGTCCATTGGCAGATGAATGGATAAGGAAACTGTGGTACATATACACAATGGACTATTACTCAGCTATAAAAAAAGAATGCATTTGACTCAGTTCTAATGAGGTGGATGAAACTGGAGCCTATTATACAGAGTGAAGTAAGTCAGAAGGAAAAACATCAATACACTACATTAGCGCATATATGTGGAATTTAGAAAGACGTATAGGTAATGATGATCCTATATGCAAGGCAGCAAAAGAGAAACAGATGTAAAGAACAGACTCTGTGGAACTCTGTGGGAGAAGGTGCGGGTGGGATGATTTGAGAGAATAGCATTGAAACATGTATATTACCATATGTAAAATAGATGACCAGTGCAAGTTTAATGCATGAAGCAGGGCACTCAAAGCTGGGGCACTGGGGCAACCCAGAGGGATGGGTTGGGGAGGGAGGTAGGAGGGGAGTTCAGGTTGGGGGTACATGTATGCACCTGTGGGTGATCCATATTGATGTATGGCAAATACCACCACGATATTGTAAAGAAATTATCCTCCAATTGAAATTAATTAATAAGAAATCATTATTACTCAAAAAAATTGCACCTGTATATAATATAAAAAATATAAAATATAATAAAATAAATAATAAATAAATAATATAATATATAATATAATAATATATAATAAAATATAAATAATAAAAATAATAAATAAATAAATAAATAAATAAAATAAAAAATATTAAAAAAATTTATATCGCACCAATCCTTAAAATGGTGCCCAGTTCTTCAAATTCCTTGTATTTAAAGTTCCTTTCCTCTAGTCGGTACTCTGATCTGCCTATATGCTTTTCTAGTATTTTGTAATGCATGGCGAATGTAATTAATCTAGAGATTGTTCAGCTCACCCTTAGCCTCCTTCACTATCTCCATCTTTCTTTCATGCAGTTTTTCTTGATCTGCCTCTACAAAGTCTTGCAACTTATGGAGGATGGGTGGCACAGTGGAAGTTGCACATTGTTATTTGGTAATCTTTCTCTTTAACTCACAGTTACTTTGCAGTTTTGGTGTTTTCTGTCTTCAAGTTATACTGAAGGAATGTTTTGGTGTAGAAATTGTCTTTTATTTCTACTTGTTTCAAATTATTTGATGAGGAGATCCTGGGAGAGGGGTCACTATACAGCTCTCACTGTCTTCAGCTGCTCCAGATTTTTTTGCTTATATGTAGCTTGTGTGTATGTGTTTGTTTAGATAAATTATTTTAAAGCAGGATTAGCTATTTTTTCGTTACTAGCAAAATGCTTTGCATGTCCTAGTTGTTGAATAATGATCACATTCAGGATCAATTGATTTTGAATGAAATGGTACCTTAATCCACTAGGATTTCTTGAGGATTATTGACATAGTCCTACCAACTTTAAATTTAAGGCAAATAAACTGACTGGTATTTGCCTTTGAGGGTATCAGTGAAAAATCAATGAAAAACTTGAATAATGATTGCTTTAAAAATATGTAATATGGTTCACTTTTAAATGTGCCATAGACCTCAGCAGGCATTTTCTTAGCAAAGAGATCATCTTTATAATTTCCATAATTCTAATTTTTATGGGTTTTGTGCTGTAATAGTAAATGATTAGTTTTTCTTAATTAGTCTAAGTATTCTCCATTTAAATATTGTTCTTTTATTCAGTTTCTTTTCAAATTGAAAAACAGAAGTCATATTTAGCAAAAATCAACTTTAGCTCATACTCTACTCATGACATTATGAATTCCACATAGAAATTTAGTGAGATTTATGAAGGACTATTATCTTTATAAAGCCTCTTAGAAAAGGAGATGCTCAATTTCTCTTTGCCACTCATTCTTTTTTAGCAGTCCTCACTATTAGGAAGTTCTTCATTATGTTTAACTAAATCCTTTAAATCTTATTAACAGTACACTTTCCATATCATAATTCTTAAGAAAACAAACAACTTCAATTTTTGCTGGTTTTCTTCTCTGCATACACATCTGTAACTTCCAATTCTAGTATATTTTGTGTAATTTAAAACTACATGATTTAACTTTATAAATCAAGGATGATTTCTGGTCTATTTTTGAATATTCTAAAATACATACTAGGATTATAGCTCATACTTTATTTAAGGAGAATATTTCATGAATTGAAGCCTTAATTCATAGAATCTTGGGGAAAAGGGTGAAGCTGGTCAACTGTTATAATATTTGAATGAGGGGATATTTTTAAAGGAATAATGAACATGTGCAGTTACTTAGTAAATATTTATTGAATGCATACTATTTGCCAAATATTGCACGTACTTAAACAAGTTATTCAAGTACAATTTGGGCCAATTGTTGCCCAATCAAAGTCTTTCCAACCCAGGAAAGACTTTGGATCAAACCCAGGTCTCCCGCATTGCAGGCAGATACTTTACCCTCTGAACCACCAGTTCAGTTCAGTCGCTCAGTCGTGTCCGACTCTTTGAGACCCCATGAATCGCAGCACACCAGGCCTCCCTGTCCATCACAAACTCCCGGAGTTTACTCAAACTCATGCCCATTGAGTCGGTGATGCCATCCAGCCATCTCATCCTCAGTTGTCCCCTTCTCCTCCTGCCCCCAATCCCTCCCAGCATCAGGGTCTTTTCCAGTGAGTCAACTCTTCACATGAGGTGGCCAAAGTATTGGAGTTTCAGCTTCAGAGGAAAATGAGTAACTCCTTAAGATGGTTTAGAATTCCGATTTATATAGCATTTTCAACAAAAAGATAATAAACTTGTGGAGAAATGACAGGACAAAATAAAGCAGATTTTTGCTTCCAAGGGTGAAGATAAACACTATTTAGTCAAGTTTGTTATGTAGATTCCTCTGGTGCTTTTTCCAGGCTGATAGAGTCTAAAGTTGTCTTCAGGTATTAACCTTTGTTCTTGCTGGTAAAGACAATGAGGACTTTGTGAATTTCTGTCATGCCTTTAGGCAGATAGCTTTTCTTGTGTTTGATTTCCAGTTGGCTTCACCTCAAGATAATCCTTATGCCATAGTGGCATATTTTGGGGTGACATGTACTGCACTTCGATGTCATAAAACTGAAAGCCCTTAGTATAAAGTATAACACTGTATCTAGTTTGGTCCTACCTTCCTGTTCATCCTTATTTTCTATCACTTGCCTTTTTATATTCTTTACTTCTATCACTGAACTTGAATTTGTTTTATTCATGGCTTTGACGAATTCATTCCTTCTTATTAGAATACTGTTTTCCATCTTCTCCTGCATATTCTTCATATGTCCAAACAAATGACACCTCCTCTGGGAACCTTTTCTAGAGAAGTGCAGGAAATATTTCTCTGTTTCCTACACTACTCCTCTCACATTGTTTTTGTAATCTTGGTTACATTTTTGCTATGTTTTATATATGTACACACACTCACAAAGACATATACAGTATATTCACATATGAAGTATAGTACTCTTCAGAAATATAATTAAGGGCATTGTGTCATATTTATACATACACACACAAACAGTGTATATGTATATGTGTATTTGTACATAAAAACATGTATATGTGTATTATATACATACACACATATACATACACACATATGTGTATGGTGACATAAATATGTCCTTTTTGTTCTCAACGCCCTCATGTGTTGTTTAGAGAAAATGATAGGAACTAGTCAATTAACCCTTGGAAAGGACTCCTTAGTGCTACCCTTAATCCTCATGTTACCTAAAAGTTTCCACTTCATTGTAAAATGGGGCAAGGTGATGATAATAGAGGTCAGTTCAGTCACTCAGTTGTGTCTGACTCTTTGTGACCCCATGGACTGTTAGAGGGAATGCCACAAAGATTAATGAAGTACTCTCAAACATGAAAGAGAGTCAATGTTAACGAGTTCTGTGATGGTAACAGTAAGTATATTATCTCAATTTAATTTATTACTGTATGCTAAGATTTTAGGAGTAAAAGAGAACATTAAAAATAGTTTGTGTATGGCTGAGTCCCTTTGCTATTCACCTGAAACTACCACAATATTGTTAAATGGCTGTACCCCAATATAAAATAAAAAGTTTAAAGTTTGGGGAAAAAGAAGTTTGTGTTTGATGGGAAACCAGCAGTTGCTTAACTGTTAGACTTTCTCCCAATCTGATGTAAAAAAAAAAAAAAAAAAATCAGTGGTTATCATTGATAATGAACAGATAAAAAAGGTTTTGTTTGTTTATCTTGTTAATGAGTTTGCCTGCTATAATCCTCACACTGGATTTGGTCACAAACATATTCACACACATACATATACACATTCTTATACAACATGAATTTCACCAAAGATCCAGCTAAGTACTCAGTTAGGAGTATGAAGTGCCCTTGAGTTGCCTTGCTCTGTAGACCTCTGTTGCTCCTCAGTGTTCCTTTGTTCTCATCTTATTTTGCATAACTGGTAAAAATGGTGGGAAAAAGACATACTTAAGTCTGTTTACTACATAGGACTAAGTACGTAGATGTTGTAAATAGCATCCCATCAAATTTAGTTTGATAAAAATCAGTATAGTCCTTTTGATTGAATAAGATACCAACTACTCCAATTTGCCAACGAAATTTCCCGTTGGCTTAGATTTTTTTTTGATTGAAAGAGCCAACACTGTACTTATCCACACTTCCACAAGAATCTTGGTTGGGGAAAACATCCCTCTAGCATTGGGTCTGGATAGGGAGGGGACTCTTCACACCTTGAAACATGTTCTTAAAGCATAGACATCTTCACTCAGAATATCATGTTTCTTCTTTTTTTTTTTTAAAAAAAAATATTTCATTCCATTCTCTTCTATTTATTTATTTTTATTGTTTTTATTTTTGGCTGCATTGGGTCTTTGTTTCTGTGCACGGGCTTTCTCTAGTTGTGGTGTGTGGGGGTTACTCTCTAGTTACTGTGTGTGGGCTTCTGCTTGTTGTAGTTTCTCCTGTTACAGGGCACAGGCTCTAGACAATGAGGGCTTTGAAGTTGTGGCACATGGTCTCAGGAGTTGCAGCTCATGGACTCTAGAACATGGGCTCAGTATTTGTGGCACATAGCATTTGTTGCCCTGTGGCATATGGAATCTTCCTGGATCAGGGATTGAATCCATGTACCCTACGTTGGCAGGCAGTTTCTTAATCACTGTACCACCAGGCAAGTTCAAATTTTCACTTTTCTTGTTTTCAAGTGTTTTTATGTTTCAAATCACTATTTTTGTATCATATAAATATCCAATTGTTCCAGTACCATTTGTTGATAAGACTATCATGTCACTATTGAACTACCTTAGGTAAAAGGTACAGATTGCTTGAAATACATATATTGCCAAAACTCTCTTAAGAAGAAACATACAACCTGAATAGCCCTACATCTATGAAAGAACTTGAATTTTTAAACTTTTTCGCACAAAGAACTTCAGATTAAAGATGGCTTCACTGGTAATTTCCATTAAACATTTAAGAAAACAATAATGCCAATTATATACAACTCTGCCAGACAAAGAGGACAGAATATTCTTCAACTTGTTCTATGAGTCCATTGTTACATGGATACCAAAACCAGGCAGAAATATTATGGAAAGTTAAAGACAGATTAATATCCCTAACAGGCAAAAATATAAAAATTCTTATCAGATGTTAACAAATATAATCCTACTGAATATAAAATGGATAATATTATCACAACCAAGTTGGGTTTTATTTCAGGAATGCAAGATTGGTTTAACGGACAGTGGAATTCACCATATTTATAAACACCATATTTATAAACTAAAACAAGCAAAAAAGAGACCATCTCAATAGATGCAGAAAAAGGCAGTTGAAAAAGACAAAATCCATTCTTGATGAAAATTTTCAGAAAACTAGGAACAAAAGGAATGTTCTTCAATTTAATGAAGGACATTAATGAAAAATCTATAGCTAGATCATGTTTAATTGTGAAAGACTGAATGTTTTATTCCTAAGATCAAGAATAAGGCAAGGATGTCTGATCTCCCCACTTTTATCCAAAATACTGGAGTTTCTAGTCAGTGCAATAATGCAGAAAAAGAAATAAAATACATTTAATTTTAAATGAGAGAAGTAAAATATCTTTATTTTTAGACAACATGATTGTTTATGTAGAGTATATAGGATCTACATAAATTTCCTAGAACAAATGAGTGCATTTCTATATATTAGCAATAAACAATAAGAAATTTAAAAAATTAAGCTATAATATTAAAAAATGCTTAATACTCAGGATAAACATGACATAAAATGGGCACAATGCTAAAAACTACAAGAGGGAGAAATTTTTTTTTTTTATTAGTTGGAGGCTAATTACTTCACAACATTTCAGTGGGTTTTGTCATACATTGATATGAATCAGCCATAGATTTACACGTATTCCCCATCCCGATCCCCCCTCCCACCTCCCTCTCCACCCGATTCCTCTGGGTCTTCCCAGTGCAGGTGGGATGCATGAGACAAGAGGGAGAAATTAAAGATCTAAAATTGAGAGATATACAGTGTCATGGGTTATAAGACTCAACATTTTTTGTGATGTAAATTCTCCCCATTACCAAACACACTTTAAAAAGCTTATTAAACTTTATTCAGCCAACAAATCTGGGCTTACTTCCATATACCCTCCCATCTTTTTCTTTATCTTGAGCATCTCCAAACTTGCCCATTCAGTATGTGAAAATCTTTTTTTTTTTTCATTTATTTTTATTATTTGGAGGCTAATTACTTTACAATATTGTAGTGGTTTTTGTCATACATTGACATGAATCAGCCATGGATTTACATGTATTCCCCATCCCGATCCCCCCTCCCACCTCCCTCTCCACCTGATTCCTCTGGGACTCTGTGGGAGAAGGTGGGAGAAGGTGAAGATCTATTTAAAGTATAGATTCTCATCATAAAGAGAGATACTATTTTCCATTTTATTTAGACTTTAGTCAGATGGGCTAGGATTTATTCTTACTTCTGCAGGAAGGGAAACAGCAGCTATAAAATTTAATATATGTATGTACATATCTGTAATTGAACTTCTAGGCTGAATTCTGAGACCCAAATAAATTTCTTATCAATAAAATGCAAGTAAAACAGCCAGAAGAAGCACTGGGAATAAAAGAATTTTAAGCAAATTGTAAAAGGGTTGGGGTCTTTTAGCTTCACTGACAGCTCTTGTCCTGGTTGGCTTTAATGTCCTGTCCCATTGGGTCAGGATGGCATTTCTGGCCCCATCCCACTTCCCTGGTCCCATCAGTCGAAACTGGTATGGACTACAAGGACCAAAGTACACCTCCAGGGCCAGCTGGGGATCAGTCAGGAAGAGCCATGGTATGTTAGGTTTGGCCCCTATGAAGGAGCCCAGTTCATCCATGTATGTGATGTAATCTGTCTGCAGAGTCTGGCTCTGGCCAAACCTGAGGAAACAAAAGAACACATTGGAGTGAGTGCCACAGTTGTAAACAGAGGCACAAATTTCATTTTTCTACTTTCAGAAAAGTAGCATTTTAGTCAGCACCTCCAGTAATACCCCTGACTCCTCTCTTTTCTCACAACATAGAATGCATCATATGTTCTTTGACTTAAACGACTTGGCTTTGTTTTTTCCTCTCCTTTCTAACCTCTATTCAGGTATGATGTCATTTTGGGTTTTTCTCTCTAGCCATGAAGCTGAGAGTGAACTGACCCTAGGGTCTCAAGGTGACTGATTAACTTAGTCTTTGATACATGATTATTCTTTCTATGACACTTGCTTAAGATCTTCTCCAGAGTTAGATTTTTATATTGATGTGTTTTAAATTGGGTTTATGAATAGTTTTAATATTTGCTGCAATTTATAAATTGTTTCATACATTTAGTTGGAATGTGATCTCATTTGCTTTTAGGAATTCTTAAGACTAGGATTGACATTGAGGCCTCTCTTTCCCCTCTTCTTTATTCTCATTGGCTTCAGTCATAAAGGGTAGTAAACAGAGTAAGCTACATGAACTGTTAGCACAAAGGAGTGCTCATTTCACAGAGCTTTCCTGTGAACTGGAGGAGGTGCAGGGGAGGTTTTTTTTTTTTTGCTGATCTTTTAATTTTTAAAAAAATTATTTATTTATTTATTTTATTTATTTATTTTTTTATTTATTAATTTTAATTGGAGGATAATTACAATATTGTGATGGCTTTCTGTATGAAACAGGGAAGGTTTTGTTGAGTCTGAGTATACCCATATCTTCTCTTCTTTAGGCCCTTAGTCAATGATTTTCTTGGGCCTTTAATGAATGATATGTTAGAGACTTTAAAGTAGAAATACTTCCTATATGGTCACTTATTCATCTATATGTGATCCATTGCCTAATTATTTTTAATAGATTTTAATGTTTAATTTAAAAAGGACTGACTTTTATAGGAGTGATTAACACAAAAGAGAGTACATTTATACATCTGATATTGAGTCACTTAATTTCCTACAAATCCCATTTATGGTTACTTGAAAACTCATGATTGGATGAATCAGAAGTAACTATTCTTTTAGAAGAAAATATTAGGGCAGGTGAACTCTATTTAATACTGGATTTGGTTTTCTTGGTTTCTACTTGGTTATTTGGTTTCTACAGCATTGTCACTGCTCACTTTCCAGTTAGCTAATTTGCTGATAGACATGTGGCTGATGGGAAAGAAGCTCTTGGGAAAACAGTTAGAGTCATTTCTCAACCTCAGCACTATTGGCACTTTGAGGTGGATAATTCTTTGTTTAGGTGGACTGTCCTCTGCATCCCCAGTTTCTACCCATTAGATACCAGTAACATGTCCTCTTCACTTGCAATTACCAGAAATGTCTCCAGATTTTGCCAAATGTCCCCTGGGGGGCAAAATCACCCCTGTTTGGGAACCTGTGTGCTACAGTTATAGAGAAAAAATATAATGATTATTATTTGCCCATATAATACTGCTTGATTATAGCAAGTGTTTCAAAAATGTGAACTGACTAATGACAAGTTTATAGAATCTATTAATGTTTTCCAACTTGTAAAGGCAAATTTTAAGATTTGTTCATTAGCAAGTACCATCTCTTACCATTTGAGTTTCTTCCCCATTTTCTCCTCAATGTCATCCATCATTTCATTTGTAGTTGGCAAGGTACATGAATCTAAGAAAGAAATGAAGTCAGAGATATTGAAAAAGGAAAAGAAATCAGAAATATGCAATTATATATGATGAATTCCATTCAGTGTTTATGAACTATATCCCTAAAAGATTTTGTATCAAGAGGAACTATTTTTAGTGTGTTTAGCAGAATAATAGTTCACAGAAACAAAGATTTGAGAAGCCAGTGAACTTGCTCTGGGAACTGCAAAGCTGGCCTTCCATGAGATAGTGACAGTGGCGAAGTCTGTAGCTTCAAGTGACTCAGTCTTATACTTCTGATGACATTATGGAGGGCCTAATCCTCAACATGCCTCATGCATATAATAGCTTATCAGTGTCTTCATATTTCTTTCTGCATCCTCTTACTAAGAATTATCTCAAGAGATAGTCTGGTAAAATAATTCAGTCTAAGGTCCATGACAATTCAATTGGGACAATGGAAGGAAATCTGGATTTTCCAACATCAGCCTGTAGCCAAGGAGGATATTTTAAGGGATGACAGAAAATTTTTAGTTGTTTTTATAAATTTCACATTAATGGAGGCCTCTTCCAATTGCTAACTATAGCTCCTTTGCCTCTGTAATAATGGCAGGGGATATTATGACATTCTCATGAGTACTCCCCAATCATTGTTAGTATCTCACCTCAGCCTGCTAGTACCCTGTGGTCAGATATTTGCTGTGCCCCTTATTAGAAAGTAAGGGGCCAGAATTCTGGTCATTTTGCTCGATGTATCTTATGTGCCAAGACAGAGCCTGGCACATAGCAGGTGTTCAGTGAATATTTGTTGAATGAATAAATGATGCCCTTAGTTTCATGTAAATTTTTTGGATATATGAACTGTATCTGATCTTCCCATAAGACTGTTGTGCCTTTCAAGAGAAAAAGACAATGGAATCATTTACAAAAGATTTCATGATGGGTTTTTGAAAGTAATGATCCTTCATGGTCCATTTGAAATAGAAATTTACTTATCCACAACATATTAAGAAAACATACACATATGCTCTATGATTGTAACTTTTTCTTTATTACCTATAGTGTAAATTTCTATGGACAGTATGTTAGGTAAGGTACAACTATACTGCCAAGGTTCTTGAATCCTTGAATAAAAGCACACTTTCAATAACAGTGGTGATCAATATGATTCAGTTCAGTTCAGTAGTTCAGTCGTGTCCGACTCTTTGTGACTCCATGAACCATATGCATGCCAGGCCTCTCTGTCCATCACCAACTCCCGGAGTTTACTCAAACTCATCTCCATGGGGTTGGTGATGCCATCCAACCATCTCATTCTCTGTTGTCCCCTTCTCCCCCTGCCTTCAATCTTTCCCAGCATCAGGGTCTTTTCAAATGAGTCACCTCTTTGCATCACGTGGCCAAAGTATTGGAGTTTCAGCTTTAACATCAGTCCTTCCAGTGAACACTCAGGACTGATCTCCTTTAAGATGGACTGGTTGGATCTCCCCGCAGTCCAAGGGACTCTCCAACACCACAGTTCAAAAGCATCAATTCTTTGGCACTCAGCTTTCTTTATAGTTCAATTCTTACATCCATACATGACTACTGGAAAAACCACAGCCTTGACGAGATGGACCTTTCCCATCTATTTGCCATCTATTTGCCATGAAGTGATGGGGCCAGATGCCATGATTTTAGTTTTCTGGAGTAAATTAAATCAATATTTGAGACGTTGCTTTTCTCTATGTAACCCTCATATTCTTAATTTGTCCACACAAACATACTTGTTGCCCCTGAAGCCCATGGGATCCAGGTGGAGGAAGGGGGAGAAGATTATCAATAGAGTATAGGAGTGGCCTGACACTGCTATTTTGACAGAGTTCACACCAATAATGTCTCCAGCATGCCCTGACATCCACCAGGGCCCTTTCAATCTTTGCAGTATAATTTGACATTGCAGTAACCCACTGCTGTCCTTCTCTTGCTTTTATAGGCTTTCAAAGTCCTATCAATCCCCCTATGAGAAGTTTAAGCTCTCTGACATAGCTTGTAAGGCTCTCCATGCTCTGGTTCTTTCCTTCCTTTCTTTCTTGCTACTCTCTACCTCTGCTTTATATTTCATTACACCAAAATGCTTCTTGTTCCTCACATACTCCATGTTGTCTCTTACCTTTATACCATTTCTCATGCTGTTTTTAGAGAAAACATGTTATTTTTATTTTTCTCATGTTATGTTTAGAGAATAACTCACAACCCAGTTATCCTCACCACAACACCCTAAACCTTTTCCTGTTGTAGCATTCCCCCTACCCTGTTTTAAGCTCTGTGAGGTCAAGGCTCATGTCCGTCTTATTCCCTTTATATCCCTAGCACCTATCACAGAGCTTGGCATGCAGTATATGCTTAGTAAATATTTGTTGACTAAATGAATGAAAGACAGAAGGGCCCACTTACTTGCAAATACTTTAACAACCCAGCGGGCCTGTAGGTCAGCCGTGGGGATGGTAGCCCCAAGGGACTGGACAAGGCCTATCACAGCCAAGGTTGGCTTCTCCAAGAATGGGGGAAAGATGCCTTTGAACAAAGTGACCTCATTATTTCTGCTTTTGATGATGGAGTCATCAAGGAAGGGGTAGGCATAACCATAGCCTGTTGCAAAGATGACATAGTCAATGGCCTCAAACACTGTCCCATCCTCAAACACGGCTGAAGTCTCTGTAAACTCCTTCACATTGGGCTTGATGGATACAGTGCCACATAGGATGCGGGAAGGGAGCTCATCATTGAACACAGGCTCTTTCCTTAAGGTGCTGTGGAGAAACAAGAGAAGGAGGCCCATGCTATAAAGTACCTCATTTCCAAGAAATATCTGCAATAGTCCATAGCACTGAAACAAAATTTAAGCAGTTGAACATCAGCATGAAGACATAGAGGGCAACTAAACTCTCTTCTTTTGGAAAGTTCTTTCCTGTTGACATTAATAATCCTTAAGAACATGTGTTTGACATAGAGATGGCTAACAGGCACATGAAAAGATGTTCAACATTGCTAATTATTAGAGAAATAATAAACTACAATGATGTACCAACTCATACCAGTTAGAATGGGAATCATCAAAAAGTCTACAAATAACAATTATGGATTTCAGATACATACTACTATATAAAATAAGCACAAGGAAATATACTCAGTATCTTTTAATAACCTGTAATGGAAAAGAATCTGAAAAAGAATATATTTTAACTGAATATATCTATATATCCTCCAGCCCTTAGAAGAAATGGAGTAGCCCTCATAGTCAAAAAAGAGTCTGAAATGCAGTACTTGGGTACAATCTCAAAAACGACAGAATCATCTCTGTTCAGTTCAGTTGCTCAGTTGTGCCCAACTCTTTACAATGTCATGGACTGTAGCATGCCAGGCCTCCCTGTCCATCACCAACTCCTGGAGTTTACTCAAACTTATGTCCATTGAGTTGGTGATGCCATCCAACCATCTCGTCCTCTGTTGTCCCCTTCTCCTCCTGCCTTCAATCTTTCCCAGCATCAGGGTCCTTTCAGATGAGTCTGTTCTTCACATCAGGTGGCCAAAGCATTGGAGTTTCAGCTTCAGAATCAGTCCTTCCAATGAACATTCAGGACTGATTTCCTTTAGGATGGACTGGTTGGATCTCCTTGCAGTCTAAGAGACTCTCAAGAGTCTTCTCCAACACCACAATTCAAAAGCATCTATTCTTCAGTGGTCAGCTTTCTTTATAGTCCAACTCTTACATCCATATATGACTACTGGAAAAACCATAGCTTTGACTGAATGGACATTTGTTGGCAAAGTAATGTCTCTGCTTTTTAATATGCTGTCTAGGTTGGTCATAACTTTTCTTCCAAGGAACAAGGGTCTTTTAATTTCAAGGCTGCAGCCACCATCTGCAGTGATTTTGGAGCCCCCCAAAATAAAGTCTGTCACTGTTTCCATTGTTTCCCCATCTATTTGCCATGAAGTGATGGGACCAGATTCCATGATTTTAGTTTTCAGAATGTTGAGTTTTAAGCCAGCATTTTCACTCTCCTCTTTCACTTTCATCAAGAGGTTCTTAAGTTCTTCACTTTCTGCCACAAGGGTAGTGTCATCTGCATATCTGAGGTTATTGATATTTCCCCCGGCAATCTTGATTCCAGCTTGTGCTTCCTCCAGCACAGCGTCTCTCATGATATACTCATTTCAAGGCAAAAAAAGACATCTTTTTTGGGTGTTAGTTCTAGAAGGTCTTGTAGGTCTTCATTAAACCATTCAACTTCAGCTTATGTCTAAAGGACAGAAATGGTATGGACCTAACAGAAGCATAAACATTAAGAAGAGGTGGAAAAAATACACAGAACTATACAAAAAAGATACTCATGACCCAGATAACCATGATGGTGTGATCACTCACCTAGAGTCAAACATCCTGGAATGTGAAGTCAGATGAGCCTTAGGAAGCATCACTACAGACAAAGCTAGTGGAGGTGATGAAATTCCAGTCAAGCTATTTCAAATCCTAAAAGATGATGCTGTGAAAGTGCTGCACTCAATATGTCAGCAAATTGGAAAACTCAGCAGTGGCCACTAGGACTGGAATAGGTCAGTTTTCATTCCAATCCCAAAGAAGGGCAATGCCAAAGAATGTTAAAACTACTGCACAATCACACTCATCTCACATGCTAGCAAAGCAATGCTCAAAATTCTCCAATCCACGCTTCAACAGTATGTGAACTGAGAACTCCCAGATATTCAAGTTGGATTTAGAAAAGACAGAGGAACTAGAGATCAAATTGCCAAGATCCATTGTATTATAGAAAAAGCAAGAGAATTTCAGGAAAACATCTACTTCTGCTTTACTGATTATGCCAAAGCCTTTGACCATGTAGATCACAACAAACTGGAAAAATTTTCAAGAGATGGGAATAGGAGACCACCTTACCTGCCTCCTGAGAAATCTGTATGCAGGTCAATAAGCAACAGTTAGAACCGAACATGGAACATCAGACTGGTTCCAAATTGGGAAAGGAGTACGTCAAGGCTGTATATTGTCACCCTGCTTATTTAACTTATATGCAGAGTACATCATGTGAGATGCCAGGCTGGATGAAGCACAAGCTGGAATCAAGATTGCTAGGAGAAATATCAATAACCTCAGATATGAAGATGACACCACTCTTATGGCAGAAAGTGAAGAGAAACTAAAGAGCCTCTTGATGAAAGTGAAAGAGGAGAGTGAAAAGTTAGCTTAAAACTCAACATTCAGAAAACTAAGATCATGGCATCCGGTCCCTTCACTTCATGGCAAATAGATGGGGAAACAGTGGAAACGGTGAAAGACTTTATTTTCTTGGGCTCCAAAATCCCTGCAGATGGTGACTTCAGTCTTGAAATTAAAAGGCCCTTGCTCCTTGGAAGAAAGTTATGACCAATCTAGACAGCATATTGAAAAGCAGAGACATTACTGACAAAGGTTGGTCTAGTCAAAGTTATGGTTTTTCCAGTAGTCATGTATGGATGTGAGAGTTGGACTCTAAAGAAAGTTGAGCACTGAAGAATTGATGCTTTTGAACCATGGTGCTAGAGAAGACTTGCTAGTCCCTTGAACTGCAAGGAGATCCAACCAGTCCATCCTAAAGGAAATCAGTCCTGCATATTCATTGGAAGGACTGATGCTGAAGCTGAAACTCCAATACTTTGGCCACCAGATGCAAAGAAGTGACTCATTGGAAAAGACCCTGATGCTGGGCAGATTGAAGGCAGGAGAAGGGGACAACAGAAGATGAGATGGTTGGATGGCATCACCGATTCAATGGATATGAGTTTGAGAAAGCTCTGGCAGTTGGTGATGGACAGGGAAGCCTGGCATGCTGCAGTCCATGGGGTTGCAAAGAGTTGGACACGACTGAGCGAATGAACTGAGTGAATATATATATTTAACTGAATCACTTTGTATACCTAAAGCATTGTAGATAAGTTATACTTCAATTAAAATGTCTGCAAATATTAAATGCTGGAGAGGGTCTGGAGAAAAGAGAACCCTCCTATGCTGTTCGTGTGAATGTAAATTGGTGCAACCACTGTGGAGAACAGTATGGATTTTCCTTCAAAAACTAAAAGTAACATTGCCATATTATTCAGCAGTCCCACTCCTGGGCATATATCTGGAAAAGATAAAAACACTAATTCTAAAAGATACATGCACCTCAACGTTCATTGTAGCACTGTTTACAATAGCCAAGAGATGGACACAATCTCAACGTCCACTGACAGATGAATGGATAAAATAGATGTGGTACACACACACACACACACACAGAGGAATATTACTCAGCCATAAAAAGAATGAAATAATGCTATTTGCAATAACATGGATGGACCTAGAGATGATCATACTAAGTGAAATAAGATAAATATCATATGACATCACTTACATGTGGAATCTTTAAAAATGGTACAAATGAACATTTTATAAAGCTGATATAAACTCACAGACAGAGAAAGCATACTTATGGTTACTGAAGGGGACATGAGGAATGGATAAATTGGGAAACTGTGTTTAACAGATACACAAGCATTTTGTATCAAATGGCCTTCCCTAGTGCTTCAGATCTGCAGAATCTGCCTGCAATGCAGGAGACCCAGGTTTGATCCCCGAGTCAGAAATATCCTTTGGAAGAGGGCCTGGCAACGCACTCCAGTATTCTTGTCTGGAGAATTCTATGGACAGAGGAACCTGGCATGCTACAGACTGTGGGGTCGCAGAGAGTTGAACATGACTGAGCAACTCCCACTTTACCTTTTTTAATGTACAAAATAGGTAAACAGCAAAGACCTGTGAAGCACAAAGAACTATATTCAACATCTTATAATAATCTATAGCAGAAAAGAATCTGAAAAAGAATACGTATGTATAGCAATCACTTCAGTTCAGTTCAGTTCAGTTCAGTTGCTCAGTCGTGTCCGACTCTTTGTGACTCCATGAACCACAGCATGCCAGGCTGCCCTGTCCATCACCAACTCCCAGAGTCCACCCAAACCCATGTCCATTGAGTTGATGATGCCATCCAACCATCTCATCCTCTGTCGTCCCCTTCTCCTCCTGCCTTCAATCTTTCCCAGCATCAGGGTCTTTTCAAATGAGTCAGCTCTTTGCATCAGGTGGCCAAAGTATTGGAGTTTCAGCTTCAAAACCAGTCCTTCCAATGAACACCCAAGACTGATCTTCAGGATGGACTGGTTGGATCTCCTTGCAGTCCAAGGGACTCTCAAGAGTCTTCTCCAACACCACAGTTCAAAAGCATCAATTATTTGGTGCTCAGCTTTCTTTATGGTCGAACTCTCACATCCATACATGACCACTGGAAAAACCATAGCCTTGACTAGATGGACCTTTGTTGACAAAGTAATGTCTCTGCTTTTTAATATACTGTCTAGGTTGGTCATAACTTTCCTTCCAAGGAATAAGCGTCTTTTAATTTCATGGCTGCAATCACCATCTGCAGTGATTTTGGAGCCCAGAAAAATAAAGTCAGCCACTGTTTCCACTGTTTCCCCAGCTATCTGCCATGAAGTGATGGGACCAGATGCCATGATCTTAGTTTTCTGAATGTTGAGCTTTAAGCCAACTTTTTCACTGTCCTGTTTCACTTTCATCAAGAAGCTTTTTAGCTCCTCTTCACTTTCTGCCATAAGGTTGGTGTCATCTGCATATCTGAGGTTATTGATATTTCTCCCAGCAATCTTGATTCCAGCTTGTGCTTCCTCCAGCCCAGTGTTTCTCATGATGTACTCTCCACATAAGTTAAATAAGCAGGGTGACAATATACAGCGTTGACGTACTCCTTTTCCTATTTGGAACCAGTCTGTTTTTCCATGTCCAGTTCTAACTGTTGCTTCCTGACCTGTATACAGGTTTCTCAAGAGGCAGGTCAGGTGGTCTGGTATTCCCATCTGTTTCAGAATTTTCCACAGTTTGTTGTGATCCACACAGTTAAAGGCTTTGGCATAGTCAATAAAGCAGAAGTAGATGTTTTTCTGGAACTCTCTTGCTTTTTGGATGATCCAGCGGATGTTGGCAATTTGATCTCTTGTTCCTCTGCCTTTTCTAAAACCAGCTTGAACAATCACTTCACTACACCTGAAACACTGTAAATCAACTATACTTAAAAAATAAAGAATATCTGTCTGAGCTGCTTCTTTTGGCTTCTTGAAACTTGAATATTCTCTTGTGGATAACTTAAACTATTTGAAGACTCCCCAAATAGATGATGATAAAACTAATTCCTAGTCACAATAAAGTTGTTAAGGGTGCTGATTGTGGAGCCAGGTGGCCCAACTTCATAACCTAACTCTTCTTCTTACTAGCTGCTACTTCTCTGTATTTGTATTTTGTATTATATGGAAAATAGGGATAGTACAGAAGCTGTCTCGTCAAATTGTTGTGAGATTCAAATGAATAGTTATCTGTAAAGCACTTAAAACAGTGCCTGACACGTGCAAGCATCATTATTCTAAGTGAACTATTATTATAAATAAGCTCTCATCTTGCATGAGGAAATCAGATCTACTGTGGTGAGATGTTTTAATGCTATGTTTGCTTTCCTTTCATTAACTGTAGTTGTGAAAAAAAAGTACAACGTTGATACTGCACTTCAGTTACCAAAATTGTAGGAATGTTGTTTTTTTTTGATGAAATTCTTCATTTTGACTTAAGTTTCCTTCAAGGATTCTGGAATTTCCTCTAACTATCTCAAAGACTAAGAAACTTTATAAATCTTAGAATTTTTTTTTTTTTTATATTCCACACTGTTCTCTACCTCTTTAATTCTGCAATCTCTTCTTTAAGCCTATGGGTGTCAATAAGTAGGTCATAGCCAAACCTGTTTTTCTCCCCTGTTACCCTTCCTACCAAGGGAGGAGTAAGAAGATATCATTAGTACCTTTTGGTAATTGGAACCCTTCCTGGATGAATGGATTTCCAAATCTATGTTTTTATTGTCTGAAGGATAAAGCCAAAATATGGTTGCAGTTACTATTACAAGACAAAAATCTTTACCAGTACAAGCCCTGAAACTTCTATTACATTAAAAAATAATTTTAAACGCATGAAATCAAAATTTTTCTCAAGAGGGATATAGCATTCTGCCAGACAAAGTAAGATAAGTGCTACAGAGTGAGAATTTGCTACTAAACCTTGTATTTATTACTACAATTAACAATTTGCTCTCACTTTTTAAGCCTGTCTTTCTAATCACAATGAAAAGCTTTTGCTTTTCATGGACCAAAGATGAAATTTCTAAGGAATTCTTTTTTTTTTCTTACCCACTTAAATGTTCTTTTTTTTCAGATATGCTGATTCATCTACCTAGATACCTTTTTAATTAGTAGGTGTTGTACTCTGTCTTTATGGAGAAATAAATAAATGAATCATTAATTCACCAGGTTACATCAGTTCTGTGTCTCTCCCTGCCTTACATGCTCCACACCTCCTCACTGTCCTGCAGAAATGTCAACCTGTCCATGGAGGCATGCACATTCATTTTGAGACTATCTACTTGCTGAGACATGTTGATTAACACTTACTTTGTTAATTGCTCCTTGTATGCCCATTAGAAGACACTAATATGAATTGATATTTGTAAAGCTTTATAGTTCACAAAGTAATTGTTATATTTTAAATTTCACTGAATACCACAATAGTCTTGAGGAGTACATCTTGCTATTGCTATCCATATTCATCTATAAGCATGGACAAAATATTCCTCAAGAAAATCATTTATGAGATGTCTCAGCCCTCAAAATTCTGTGCTATGGCTTGTGGCAGCCATAAATGAATCTTGCATGTTAGGGTGATCTAGCTACAAGATCCATCCCCACTTTGTATTCTTTCTTACTACTTTTACCACTAGACTAATTTCAATAAGATTTTCATCCCATTCATGGTCTCTGATTATACTATGTCACCTATGCAGTCCTTAATTTAATTTCACCAGGCTTAATGAGATAATTAAAGAAAGACTTACAAAGAATTCAACTTAATCCAGTGTTCACTTTTTTGAGTAATAAGATATGTATTATTTGTAGTACCTGTTTAAAGGCATCAGGCCATAGTTTTCATGTTTAAACCACGTGTTCATCTTCTTGACATATAACCAGTCAGAGACAAATGAAGGAAGGGCATTCCAGAGAAAGGATGCAAAGCGGGTCACATACAGCATGTCCCAAGGATAGCCGTCATCCCAAACCCGACTCATGACCCAGGAACCACTTCTGGTGCTGATAATGACCTGGTAGGGAAGGTAACAGGTTTCAATATTGCTCTGTAAGAATTAAGCAGATACAACACAATTCTGTGGACATCTCTGTACGTTATCCAGGTAGGAAAACTTTTAAAGAGGTAGGTCAAGATAAGTAGTCCATGATAGAAGCTAGTTAGAGGCAGAACTACCCTCTCTCGCTCCACCCCAGAGAGCGAGTGTATAGGTGTTGAAAGAATGACTATCTGATGCCTTGGAATATGAGAGTATTCTGTTCCCTGGTGGCTCAGTGGTAAAAAAAAAATCTGCCAAGCAGTGCAGTAGCCACAGGAGAAGTGGGTTAGATCACTCGGTGGGGAAGATCCCCTGGAGGAGGGCATGACAAGCCACTCCAGTATTACTGCCTGGAGAATCCCACGAATAGAGGAGCTTGGTGGGCTACAGTCTGTATGGTCACAGAGTCATGCATGACTGAAGTGACTTAGCACGCATGCATGATTCAACTATGACAAGTATAGTCTTTGCCGACTCTTAAGACTAAAATAGTAAAGATCAGTCAGTGGTGGTGGCTGGTGGTAGTTGCTTGGCTGAGTAGGGGAAATGCAGCTAACTTGTTGGCTGAAATTAGCCTGAGGAAATGCCAAGGATTTAATTCTATTCTCTGTGCCTGGTCTCCTTTTCCAGTCCTTGCTACACACACACTCCAGGACCTTGGGCAGCTGCTTTAGCCCAAGACAAGCCCGACTGCTTATTTATTTTATCACTTTTGTGATAACCCAAGGGAATCTGACTTTGAATAATCCTTAGGTATTTTTAAATATCCATTTAAAAATTTATTTATTGAGCACCTATTTCCTTAGAAATATGTTAGTACATATCTATGGATATCTCCGTACATTTCCCTTAATATCCAGGTGAAAGTGAAAGTGAAATTGAGGTCGCTCAGTCGTTTCCGACTCTTAGCGACCCCATGGACTGCAGCCTCCCAGGCTCCTCCATCCATGGGATTTTCCAGGCAAGAGTACTGGAGTGGGTTGCCATTTCCTTCTCCAGGAGATCTTCCTGAGCTGGGGATCGAACCCAGGTCTCCCTCACTGTAGGTAGAACACTTTACCGTAGGAACACTTTTAAAAAGGTAGGTCAAGATGAGTAGTCCATAATTGAAACTAGGTATTTAGGGGGAGAACTACCTTCTCTCCACCCCAGAGATCAAGTGCATAGGTGTTCAAAGAACGACTACCTGACACCTGGGAGTAAGAGAGCTCTCTATTCAACTGTGACAAGTTTAATCTTGTATTAGAAATATGTTAAGTTCTTTTGGTTATGTATATATACCAGTGGTTATGTATACCCACTCCAGTACTCTTGCATGGAAAATCCCATGGAGAGAGGAGCCTGCTAGGCTTCAGTCCGTGGAGTTGCTAAGAGTCAGACACGACTGAGTGACTTCACTTTCACTTTCATGACTCAGCATGGAGTCCTCTGGGAAACCTTCTTTGACAATTCATCCACGCAAAGTTCGGTTATCTAGTCATGGTGCTGCCACGCCACAGCTAAAGTCTCATTGCTTCCTTTCATGATGATCATGTACCTGTCATCCTACCCCTACCTATCTATTCCTCCTTGAAGTTAAGAAGTAGCTTGACATGGACCAGCTAGACTTAATTGATATCTATAGGACATTTCACCCCAAAACAATCAGCTTCACCTTTTTCTCAAGTGCACACGGAACCTTCTCCAGAATAGATCACATCCTGGGCCATAAATCTGGTCTTGGAAAATTCAAAAAAATTGAAATCATTCCAGTCATCTTTTCTGACCACAGTGCAGTAAGATTAGATCTCAATTACAGGAAAAAAATTGTTAAAAATTCAAACATGTGGAGGCTAAATAACACGCTTCTGAATAACCAACAAATCATAGAAGAAATCAAAAAAGAAATCAAAATATGCATAGAAATGAATGAAAATGAAAACACAACAACCCAAAACCTATGGGACACTGTAAAAGCAGTGCTTAAGGGAAGGTTCATAGCATTACAGGCTCACATGAAGAAACAAGAAAAAAGCCAAATAAATAACCTAACTCTACACCTAAAGCAATTAGAGAAGGAAGAAACGAAGAACCCCAGGGTTAGCAGAAGGAAAGAAATCTTAAAAATCAGGGCAGAAATAAATGCAATAGAAACTAAAGAGACCATAGCAAAAATCAACAAAGCTAAAAGCTGGTTTCTTGAAAAAATAAACAAAATTGACAAACCATTAGCAAGACTCATTAAGAAACAAAGAGAGAAGAACCAAATTAACAAAATTAGAAATGAAAATGGAGAGATCACAACAGACAACACTGAAATACAAAGGATCATAAGAGACTACTACCAGCAGCTCTATGCCAATAAAATGGACAACTTGGATGAAATGGACAAATTCTTAGAAAAGTATAACTTTCCAAAACTGAACCAGGAAGAAATAGAAGATCCTAACAGACCCATCACAAGCAAGGAAATCGAAACTGTAATCAGAAATCTTCCAGCAAACAAAAGCCCAGGACCAGATGGCTTCACAGCTGAATTCTACCAAAAATTCAGAGAAGAGCTAACACCTATCTCACTCAAACTCTTCCAGAAAATTGCAGATGAAAGTAAGCTTCCAAACTCATTCTATGAGGCCATCATCACCCTTATTCCAAAACCAGACAAAGATGCCACAAAAAAAAAGAAAACTACAGGCCAATATCACTGATGAACATAGATGCAAAAATCCTTAACAAAATTCTAGCAAACAGAATCCAACAACATATTAAAAAAAATCATACACCATGACCAAGTGGGCTTTATCCCAGGAATGCAAGGATTCTTTAATATCCACAAATCAATATTCTGGGAGGTGGGTCATAGAGGATCTTGCTGTGATTTATGTCGGAGAGTGTTTTGCCTAAATGGGACCTAATGAAACTTAAAAGCTTTTGCACTACAAAGGAAACTATAAGTAAGGTGAAAAGACAGCCCTCAGATTGGGAGAAAATAATAGCAAATGAAGAAACAGACAGAGGATTAATATCAAAAATATACAAGCAACTCCTGAAGCTCAATTCCAGAAAAATAAATGACCCAATTCAAAAATGGGCCAAAGAACTAAACAGACATTTCTCCAAAGAAGACATACAAATGGCTAACAAACACATGAAAAGATGCTCAACATCACTCATTATTAGAGAAATGAAAATTAAAACCACAATGAGGTACCATTACACGCCAGTCAGGATGGCTGCTATCCAAAAGTCTACAAGCAATAAATGCTGGAGAGGGTGTGGAGAAAAGGGAACCCTCTTACACTGTTGGTGGGAATGCAAACTAGTACAGCCGCTATGGAAAACAGTGTGGAGATTTCTTAAAAAACTGGAAATAGAACTGCCATATGACCCAGCAATCCCACTTCTGGGCATACACACTGAGGAAACCAGATCTGAAAGAGACACGTGCACCCTAATGTTCATCGCAGCACTGTTTATAATAGCCAGGACATGGAAGCAACCTAGATGCCCATCAGCAGATGAATGGATAAGGAAGCCGTGGTACATATACACCATGGAATATTACTCAGCCGTTAAAAAGAATTCATTTGAACCAGTCCTAATGAGATGGATGAAACTGGAGCCCCTTATACAGAGCGAAGTAAGCCAGAAAGATAAAGAACATTACAGCATACTAACACATATATATGGAATTTAGAAAGATGGTAACGATAACCCTATATGCAAAATAGAAAAAGAGACACAAAAATACAGAACAGACTATTGAACTCTGTGGGAGAATGTGAGGGTGGGATATTTCAAAAGAACAGCATGTATACTATCTATGGTGAAACAGATCCCCAGCCCAGGTGAGATGCATGAGACAAGTGCTCCGGCCTGGTGCACTGGGAAGACACAGAGGAATTGGGTGGAGAGGGAGGTGGGAGGGGGAATTGGGATGGGGAATACGTGTAAATCTATGGCTGATTCATATCATTGTATGACAAAACCCACTGAATTGTTGTGAAGTAATTAGCCTCCAACTAATAAAAAATTAAAAAAAAAAATCCGCAAATCAATCAATGTAATACACCACATTAACAAATTGAAAGATAAAAACCATATGATTATCTCAATAGATGCAGAGAAAGCCTTTGACAAAATTCAACACTCATTTATGATTAAAACTCTCCAGAAAGCAGGAATAGAAGGAACATACCTCAACATAATAAAAGCTATATATGACAAACCCACAGCAAGTATCACCCTCAATGGTGAAAAATTGAAAGCATTTCCCCTGAAATCAGGAACAAGACAAGGGTGCCCACTCTCACCACTACTATTCAACATAGTGTTGGAAGTGTTGGCCACAGCAATCAGAGCAGAAAAAGAAGTAAAAGGAATCCAGATCGGAAAAGAAGAAGTGAAACTCTCGCTGTTTGCAGATGACATGATCCTCTACATAGAAAACCCTAAAGACTCTACCAGAAAATTACTAGAGCTAATCAATGAATATAGTAAAGTTGCAGGATATAAAATTAACACACAGAAATCCCTTGCATTCCTATATACTAACAATGAAAAAACAGAAAGAGAAATTAAGGAAACAATACCATTCACCATTACAACAAAAAGAATAAAATACTTAGGAGTATATCTACCTAAAGAAACAAAAGACCTATACATAGAAAACTAAAACACTGATGAAAGAAATCAAAGAGGACACAAACAGATGGAGAAACATACCGTGTTCATGGATTGGAAGAATCAATATTGTTAAAATGGTTATTCTACCCAAAGCAATCTATAGATTCAATGCAATCCCTATCAAGCTACCAACGGTATTTTTCACAGAACTAGACCAAAGAATTTCACAATTTGTATGGAAATACAAAAAACCTCGAATAGCCAAAGTAATCTTGAGAAAGAAGAATGGAACTGGAGGAATCAACCTGCCTGACTTCAGACTCTACTACAAAGCCACAGTCATCAAGACAATATGGTACTGGCACAAAGACAGAAATATAGATCAATGGAACAGAATAGAAAGCCCAGAGATAAATCCATGAACCTATGGACACCTTATCTTTGACAAAGGAGGCAAGGATGTACAATGGAAAAAAGACAACCTCTTTCACAAGTGGTGCTGGGAAAACTGGTCAACCACTTGTAAAAGAATGAAACTAGAACACTTTCTAACACCATACACAAAAATAAACTCAAAATGGATTAAAGATCTAAATGTAAGACCAGAAACTATAAAACTCCTAGAGGAGAACATAGGCAAAACACTCTCCGACATAAATCACAGCAAGATCCTCTATGACCCACCTCCCAGAATATTGGAAATAAAAGCAAAACTAAACAAATGGGACCTAATGAAACTTAAAAGCTTTTGCACTACAAAGGAAACTATAAGTAAGGTGAAAAGACAGCCCTCAGATTGGGAGAAAATAATAGCAAATGAAGAAACAGACAAAGGATTAATCTCAAAAATATACAAGCATGCTGTAATGTTCTTTATCTTTCTGGCTTACTTCACTCTGTATAAGGGGCTCCATTTTCATCCATCTCATTAGGACTGGTTCAAATGAATTCTTTTTAATGGCTGAGTAATATTCCATGGTGTATATGTACCACAGCTTCCTTATCCATTCATCTGCTGATGGGCATCTAGGTTGCTTCCATGTCCTGGCTATTATAAACAGTGCTGTGATGAACATTGGGGTGCCCATGTCTCTTTCAGATCTGGTTTCCTCAGTGTGTATGCCCAGAAGTGGGATTGCTGGGTCATATGGCAGATAAAGAACATTACAGCATACTAACACATATATATGGAATTTAGAAAGATGGTAACGATAACCGTATATGCAAAACAGAAAAAGAGACACAGAAATACAGAACAGACTTTTGAACTCTGTGGGAGAATGTGAGGGTGAGATATTTCAAAAGAACAGCATGTATACTATCTATGGTGAAACAGATCACCAGCCCAGGTGGGATGCATGAGACAAGTGCTCCGGCCTGGTGCACTGGGAAGACCCAGAGGAATCGGGTGGAGAGGGAGGTGGGAGGGGAGATCGGGATGGGGAATACGTGTAAATCTATGGCTGATTCATATCAATGTATGACAAAACCCACTGAAATGTTGTGAAGTAATTAGCCTCCAACTAACAATAATAAATATATATATACAAGCAACTCCTGAAACTCAATTCCAGAAAAATAAATGACCCAATCAACAAATGGGCCAAAGAACTAAACAGACATTTCTCCAAAGAAGACATACAAATGGCTAACAAACACATGAAAAGATGCTCAACATCACTCATTATTAGAGAAATGAAAATCAAAACCACAATGAGGTACCATTACACGCCAGTCAGGATGGCTGCTATCCAAAAGTCTACAAGCAATAAATGCTGGAGAGGGTGTGGAGAAAAGGGAACCCTCTTACACTGTTGGTGGGAATGCAAACTAGTACAGCCGCTATGGAAAACAGTGTGGAGATTTCTTAAAAAACTGGAAATAGAACTGCCATATGACCCAGCAATCCCACTTCTGGGCATACACACTGAGGAAACCAGATCTGAAAGAGACACGTGCACCCCAATGTTCATCGCAGCACTGTTTATAATAGCCAGGACATGGAAGCAACCTAGATGCCCATCAGCAGATGAATGGATAAGGAAGCTGTGGTACATATACACCATGGAATATTACTCAGCCGTTAAAAAGAATTCATTTGAATCAGTCCTAATGAGATGGATGAAACTGGAGCCCCTTATACAGAGTGAAGTAAGCCAGAAAGATAAAGAACATTACAGCATACTAACACATATATATGGAATTTAGAAAGATGGTAACGATAACCCTATATGCAAAACAGAAAAAGAGACACAGAAATACAGAACAGACTTTTGAACTCTGTGGGAGAAGGTGAGGGTGGGATGTTTCAAAAGAACAGCATGCATACTATCTATGGTGAAACAGATCACCAGCCCAGGTGGAATGCATGAGACAAGTGCTCGGGCCTGGTGCACTGGGAAGACCCAGAGGAATCGGGTGGAGAGGGAGGTGGGAGGGGAGATCGGGATGGGGAATACGTGTAAATCTATGGCTGATTCATATCAATGTATGACAAAACCCACTGAAGTGTTGTGAAGTAATTAGCCTCCAAATAATTTAAAAAAATAAAATAAAATAAAAAATTAAAAAGAAAAAAAAAAAAAAAGAAGTAGCTTGACTTGCCTCTGTGTTTATTTCTAGCCTGATGCAGTGCTGACACATAAAAACAGCCTGTTATGTGTTGGCTGTTGAATAGGTAAACAATAGTAAGACCTAAATTTTGTTTCTTCCAGAGTGGTAAGCATAGTACTGTTGCATGGTAGTACTGTTATATAAATAAAGGCAGAGCTTGAGCAGCAACCAGTTTGCTTGGAGGTGATTAGATCATAAAATTAAAATAAAAAATGCATACTTACATATATATATATATACATATATGTATATGCACTTAACTCTGGTTTCAGCAGACTATACTTCCTTATTAGCATGGGACACATAACATTGCTTCACAGGGAGAGTGTCTCAAGTCCTTGATTTGACTGGCATGTACAGCAGGTGGATCTGTTGTGGTATGACATGGTCAATGCCATCCTCAGTGCTTGGGATACTGCTGTTTTAGTATAGCCATCCTAAGTTTGTTTCCCCAGACCTCTTAGATCTCATACCTGTGTAACCAGACGACTGAGCTCAACAGCAATGTCACATCCTGAGTTCCCCAGGCCAATCACGAGGACCCTCTTCCCCTTGTACACTTCTGGGCCCTTATAGTCCCGGCTGTGGAGGAAGTGGCCTTGAAATCGGGCGAGGCCTAAATGGAACATGGGGAGTGGTTTGAGTTTACTTCCAGAAGAAATGATTTTCTCCCCCCCAACTATTTTTCAAATGTTTGATTCTCCTATTAGCAATTTTAATTTTAAAAATTTCCCTAATTGAAATGTACTTATCCTTTTGGAGATTTTTGACACTAAATCCCTAACTAATTACTTTTGAAGACATCACAAAAAACTTAAGGAATTTGAATTTATATTTGCTAATAATCATAATATTTATTGAGGGTTTACTTGTCTTAGTTAATTTAATCCTGATAACATCTCTGAATGATAGGTATTAGTGTTATCTCTACTTTAAAAGAAAAGGAAATTGAGACAAATAAGTTTAGTGAGTTGTCTAGGGTTACATGGTAAGTTTCTAGTAGAATAAGGAGTTGAGCCCAGGTATTCTACATTCATAACCCCCAAATATGCTGCCTCTTAGCATTAATGATGTCAATCTTCTATTCTCCCTTAATCTCTACTCTTTTAATTACCTTGGTTTATGAACAACATGGGCTTTCCTTGTGGCTCAGCTGGTAAAGAATCCACCTGCAGTGCGGGAGACCTGGATTTGATCCCTGGGTTGGGAAAATCCCCTGGAGAAGGGAAAGGCTATCCACTCCAGTATTCTAGCCTGGAGAATTCCATGGATTGTATAATCCTTGGGGTTGCAAAGAGTCGGACACGACTGAGCAACTTTGACTTTCACTTTCATGAACATCAGCCTCTGACATATGAGCTCTAATATTTTTGAGGGGATGCATTCCTGTTGCAAAGAAAGAAGGAAGGAGGGGAGGAAGATAGGAAGGAAGGAGTGGGGAAGAGAGGAGGAGGAAAGAGGGAGGAAGGAAGAAGAAAGGAAAAAGGAAGGGAGGTTGCTTATGTATTTATTTACTATTTGCCATTTCTGCAGAGTAATGAAATATGTCACTACACACTCACACACTCACTGTGATTTTTAAAGTTAATTTGCAAAATGTGAATATTGATGAAATTTTAAGACCCAAGTTTCTTCTCAATGGATCTGTGTCTTCATCTAATCTCTGATCTGCAAGTCCTTGATTCTTTTAGGATGAGGCCAATGATGAGTATATTTGACATATCATCAGACTTAATTTTTTAAAAAATATTTGGAACCTTAAGAATGATCATTATGTGCAATCTGTGGAAAACTCTATCCTATTCCTTGATGTTTGTGTATAAGATTTTTATATACTTTCCAAACTTACCAGGAAAAGAATCCGTTGGTAGATTGGGGTACACATGGTGTCCTGAACAGATCATTACAGCATCGAAAATAGTAGATTCCTGTTTCTCATCCTTTTCTGAAACAATTTCCCATTGGCCAGTGACCAAGAAATTGGGACATTTCTTTATACTAGTAACCAGGGTCTTAAAGAAAACCAGAAAGAAATTGCTTATATTTACAGTTCTATGAAGTTTTTTAGTTAGTGTGTTTGTTCCTTGCAGTATTTCTGTGGAGAAAATAATTGTTGTGTGTTCTCATGGTCATTGAGAATAATGTGGAAAGGCATTAAAATAGGAAGTCACAGTGAATCTTCAAATTTCACAAGAATAATTACTCACTGGGGTATATTTATTTTTTGACATCTAGTTAGTAGATTTGGGATACATTGCACTGAGTATTCTTATGAAAGGTGCCATGTCATTTGCTTGCTGTCACCCTACATTGACATCCATGGCTTCTTCCTCTCTGGCTTCCTCTTCTATCTACTCCAATAATATGGGATTATCTCAGGTACAATCCTTGATCTCTGTTTTGCAATATAAGGACACTATCCTTTGGAAATATTAGTCACTTCCATTGCATGACTATTATGTTGATATCAGTTCAGTTCAGTCACTCAGTTGTGTCTGACTCTTTGCGACCCCATGGACTGCAGCACGCCAGGCTTCCCTGTCCATCACCAACTCCTGGAGCTTGGTATAAGTAAAATTATTTAAAACATAATAAGATAAATAAATAAAATATGAAGTAAAGTTTCAATTTATGATTTGCTTCTTATTTTCCCCACTATATATATGTGCTCTGCACATATCTAATGGATTGAAGTTGAGTTCTAAACAAATGTGAAGTATTACTTATAATTATGGAGACAATGCTGCTATGCCATAACTCCTAAGGCTTCTAATCTAAGGAACTAAGTGTGTGAAGAATGAGGGCAATAAAATTATTCTTTTACATTGTTACTTTCTTCTTAAAGGCAGAATCTCTAACAAGTGCCACATCTATTAGAATCACAACTCCTTGGGCATTGGACCTACAGAAGTCTAAGTGTGAACTAGAGACTTTGGGGTTGTTTCTGAAACATAAATGTGTGAGGGTGGAAAGCTCATTAGACTGGTACAGCTGCCTGCACTACTTTCTATGATGTTTTAAAAGCTCTTAGACTCTTTGGAGAACACGTTTTAAGGGGAAATAAAAACAATTCATGAGTACTTTATAATCTGAACCAACATTTGATTGGTGAGGAGTCCAAACCTTTGACTCTGTTTTCTAAGATAACGTCCTGTATCTCTGCTTCTCCTCTAATCCTTAAACATATTGATGTCAACAGCACAAGTTACAAGGTCCTTACCTCAAACTGTATATATCTTAAAAGATTCTTCTTTTGAGCAAATGTCTTTATGTATTCCTGGACCTTGCTTTGGGGCATGTAGTTGGGGTAATCGTCAGGATATGGGAAGTCTGGAAAGCACATCATCTCTTTGGAAGAGTTAGTGAACACAGACTTGTAGATGCTGGCTCTGCCTTCTTCTGAATGGTCCTAAGGAGAATAAGACGACAGAAGAATAGATGGTTGGATGGCATCACTGGCTCGATGGACATGAGTTTGAGTAAGCTCTGGGAGTTGGTGACAGGCAGAGAAGCCTGGCGTGCTGCAGTTCATGGGGTTGCAAAGCGTTGGACACGACTGAGTGACCAAACTGAAGAAGAATAATAAGGCTTAAAAAGGAAACCAAGAATGGCATTCCCCTCAGTGACTATTCAGTTAATTGAAACCTTTTCTATATGTTAAAAAAAAAAAAAGAAAAAAATTGACTGTTGTCTGTAAGACATGGAAACGAAAGCCTTCAACAACACTTGTCCCAGGGCTGGTGAATCTTCGGTCTTGGTCCTTTTGCTCTAATTAGCTCCAGTTTAGCTCTTTTTTTCCCCCAGTCACAGCACTGGGTCTGATCTCATACTCATTTTCAAGAACATAACTAAAGAGTCCAATGGAAGCTATGGCTTTTAGCCTGTTTGATTTTCTTTATGGAATTCGGTGAACTCTTGTCTTCACTAGCCATAGAACCCTCTAAAGAAGTCATTTCCTGAAGGGCTCCTTAGACTGTCACTTCCTGGGTCCCACCTCTGAATTTCTGGCTCAGTGTGTCTGGAGTGGGGCCTGAGAAAGTGCGTTTCTGACAAGATCCCTGTGCTGCTGATGCTGTTGGTCCAGGGACCACGCCTGAGGACCACTTCTGTAGTGTAAATGAATTCTGTGCTTGAGGAGTTCCTGAACTCACCAACTAGTGGCATTCACTCCTCACCAAAGAAACAAAAGAAACAAGAAGCCTTAGAACTTGTGTTAAAACTTGGCATCTTATAGTAAAACCACCATGTAATTGAAAAGTGGCTTCTTTTGAGGAACAGTGGAAGGCTAAGTTCAAAACAAACATTTCCTCTCTGTTTGAAAAACAGGATAAAAGTTCACAGAATGTGCTGCCTTGAAAGTACATCTAGAAGCTGGCAACCCATCTTTCCCCAAATCTTGAAGGAATTCTCATGAAAGGAAGGAAAAGGATGGAATGTTATATTGCTCCTGGATTCAAGACAGCTAACTCTCTCCAGTCCAACAACCCCATATGAGAGAACTGTGTCTCTGAGGGGCTACTGAGTCTTCACTGTTTCCCCTTAAGTGACAAAAAATAAACTTCCTCTACCCGTGGTTGCTGCATTTCTCATGATAACTAAGCCCAGAGATTTTAACTTTTTAAACCTCACTTGGAAATTTCTGCTAAGGTCAGAGAAAGAGTTGAGGCTTTGGCTTGGTGGGTTCTCATGTTTGGGTCTGTTACTGTTCACCCCTAGCCAGTAACTTGTGTTAATGTTTGTGAGAAGGAGTTTTCTAAGCTGCCCACTAAAGGGAGGGCTGAGCTGTGGGTTGGAGACTGGTTTAAAAAATGTATGATTTTGCTCTGAGAAATAGAGGTGATAAGACCATGAGTTATTTCCATCATTAATGAACTGCTGGACTCTTTCACCACTGGACTCCAGCCAATCATAACAAAGAAGAGAAGAGTACATGCCCTACAGCTCCTTGGAATTTTCCCTAAAAGACTGTTCTGCAAACAGAGGAAAACAAAAATATTATGTAACAACAGAGAGTAGCTCCAGGGAGTTCACATTTTCATTATTTAAATATGTGGGGTAGTTTGAGCCAGTAAGGAAGAAATTAAGCTCAGATGCTCCCCACTGACTAGGACAAGATGTCATGCTATGGGACATGTTAGCATTGTCTGTCTTGGGTTGTAATTGTATAATCTCCTATCATCCCTACTAGAACATAAGTAACTTGAGGGCAAGGTCAGAGGCGAATTCAAAACTATTGTGCATGCATTTTAGCAGTCTGCCTTGATCATCTTTCATATTCCCATTTTATCAGTCCCATTTTTGCTTGCTTAGATATACCTTCAAGGTCCAGCTCAAAAGTTGTCCCCTTCCATGCCTTTCCTTATCTTCCTTTCCACCCATTAGAAGTCATCTCTGCTTTCACCAAGTTCTAATTGTCTTTACTACCGTAATCATATTCTGTTTATTCATTTGTATTATGATTATTCTAAGACTTCTTTTCTCTCCGCTTTTAGAATACTGCATGCCTGCTGTACCTCTTGTTTGCAGCTATGCCTGCGAATATGTATTTGCTGAATGGATAAAGGAATGAATGAGTGAAACAAAATTTCAGATAGTTCTGGTTCAATACTTTTCCCTTTGCAATCCAAATGACCTATTGTATGTGACTTGTTGAGCAACCTTTTATTACAGCCACAACAAAATCTTTTGAGGTCATGAGGTCCTATATTAGAGTCTATAAAATTTAAGACATGCTCACATTCAGCCTGGTAGTTTTTAAATCCCATTTGGTTTTTATTTTACAGAAAAAGCACACAGAGAAAAGTTCAGAATTCTCAGGTTTCTCTCTTCCAGAATACCTTCTACATGACAGAACTTGCAAGATAAAAGCTTAATGTAGCACACTTTTCAAAAATTCCTCTCTGATAATACTGCATACCAAGCAACTTTTCTTAGAAAAGAAGGAAGAAGTGGGGCGTGTGGAGAGGGCTAAAGTTTAGAATATTTGTATATGTTTATACTCCCACAGGGCTTTTGAGAATAATTCTGCTTATACACAACGACTTTATGAAAAAGGTATCTTTTCCTCTTGTGGATAACCCAGGGTCTGAATTTGAGTATATTGATCTATCATCTAATGCTTCTTAAAATAAATTTTCCGATCTGGCTGCACTGGTTAACTTAGAGATCCATGGATACACCGTGTTCATTGCCTTCTCTGCACCTTTCATGGATTGCTGGTCACTGCTACCTAGAAGCCTTTCCCACCTGATGCTGGCACACTCTTGGTGTCTGTACTGTTGGCAATGTCCCACTCTCTGGAGCTGTGTTACATGATGGTTCTTTACTTACTTGTCTGAGTATCTCCTTCAAGTCTCAGCTAAGTGTTATCCCTGTAGGAAATTTCTCTTGACCTGCTAGTATTTTAGGAGTCCAGCCTCATCTAAATCTCAAGGCACTTGTTTATTTAACTAACAGTCACCAAGGGCTATCTTGTTGTAAAGTTATATAATCTTTTGTTTGTACTCTTAGGACCATATATATTAACATTTTGGAATTTGTAGATTTTTGAAGTTTTTCCTTAGTATTCCTAGTGAGATCTGGTGCAACACCTTATCATCAAATGTAATAAAATTACTACAGCAAAACATGGAGTTGGACAAAGACTATATACATAGCCTCATATCAGTTCAATCCTGTTTCCTGACTATATGACTTCCGGACAGGTTTTGCTATTAAATGAGTTTTTCTGTTATAGGATTGTGGACCTATATTAAGGCTTGCTACACCAAATGAAGTAGAAACCATTTATGTAAAGTGGTTATGACACATATTTGTCATCCCAGGACATCCCAGTACAGCACTCTGTCAAAATAGATGCTCAAGCAGCATTTAATTACTTCTAATAAGTCAATAAACAACCATTTCATGGTTTAGATTAAGCTGGTCATATCTCCCTGATAAAATGTAAATTAAAAATTTTGAATTCATTAAAAAAAAAAACCCTTGATTATTTCCTAGTGGAAAATACAAATTGATGCTCTGTATTTCATGCAATATTTTCAGAGTTATAGGACCCCCAGAGCAACCTATTGTTGTAGGTTGGGCAATACAGAGACCAGGACAGACTGAGGTTACAAGATAAATGATGTGGCTAGAATACCTTCAAGCCAAATAAATATCATCTATATCTAATCCTAATGGCTAGGGAGTTCAGGACAGAAAATCTGGAAGTTTCCTAAAGGTGGTTTTTAAAATTTAAGAATTGGGTTTATAATGACTATTTCCTGATTGTATTTTTTTTCTAGCAATGAACCGAATGGCAGAGATAATTATTTTTCTCTCTGGACATGGCCTGACAAGAGTATTTAATACCCATGTATACACCATACACAATCAACATTTATAATAACTTATTATAGGTGCCTAATAGACATGAATTAATTAAAAAATCATATCCTGCTATAATTGGGAGGCAGGTTAGAAGGAACTTAATTTTCAACTTCTGCATTTGACTAAGGAGCATTTGAAGGGTAGAAAGAAAAAAAGTGACTTTCCTGAAATCTGTCTGCTTAAAAAATCAGAGTTGATACTGGAACTCAGGACTTCTGACCCCAGTCTAGTTTTTCTCTTTCAAATGTCCCCTATCCCCATGCCCATGTTCTCAGAATTTAATAGCAAAAGGAATAGGATCTTTCAGTTACATGGGGAGGCAGTAGTATAGTTTTTCTGTCAACTACTGACCGTTTTACCCCTTAAAAGCCTAGAGATTTGGGCTCTGCCACATAGGTGGCAACATTTAATGAGCTGGAGAAGTCCTCTTATGAGATAGTTTAAATGATAGGTCATTTAAATGATAGGACTTGAGTAGGATGGGAGAGAGATTTCATTTTCCAGAGCATCTGGAGCATTTGTGATCAAGTCTGAAAGAACTGTTCACATTTGATTTGCAGTGTAAACCCATCACCTTCTATTGTCTTACTCACTGAGAATTCCCACAGACCTCCAACTTCATTGCTCCTTTCAAAGCAGGTGGGCTCCAGCCCCTCTTCCAGACAACACCGTATGGAGGCCAAGCCACTGACGCCAGCTCCAATGATGGCCACTCTCTTCACCATTGTTGCCTGTAGGAGGATCTGGAGAGAACTTCTTCAGAAGATATCCCTAAATGCTTAAATTTTTTTCAGTAGAAATAATCAGCTGAGGTTTGTATGTCACGAGCCTCATCTTAACACTCAAGAAGACATAAATACACATTAAGAGTTTATGCTAAAAAAAAAAAAGTTTATTCTCTCTCTCTCTTTTTTAACCACTTTTGCTATACTAAGATAATAAATCTGGCTTCTTCTGGTTATTCAAGATGCCAAAAATAGCAGAGCCAGTGAACCCCAGAGCAGTAAGGACCTTATAAATCATATATCTAATGCTCTCAATTGCAAATGAAATGGCTGTCATTCCAAGAAGTCTAGAAATTACTTCTTCAGGGTCTCAGAGTTTACAAGTATAAGAACTGGAACAAGAATTCAAGCCTTCTACATAAAAACCCACCATAACAAATCACTTATACTTACTTGGAATGTTTGGCGCTAAGGGGCCTTACTCTTAATCAACTACCTTCTTTCCCCAGAGAAGTTACAGTTCTCTAAACATAGAAGAGAATGGCTTTTAACAATGTCTTTTGATATAAAAATTGGGGAAGGGGAGGAGTTATTTTTCTTAAAGTAAAAATTCCGGTTTACTTGTATTTTTCATGACATAGAGCCCTGGGAAGAGAAAACTTGGAAGAGAAGGGTTGAGTGTGGTAGGCATAGGAGAACAGGGGCGGGGAGGTGGTGGGGGGCAGAGGAAGAAAGGAAAATGGTAAGGGCAAGAATGAAGTCTGTGGTTCTAGTTCCAAAAAATAAAGCAGTAATTATGATATGGTTATCAAAGCTGTAAAATGAACCACCTGGGAGATTAGAGGAACAATGGTTTTAAAATTTCTTTTTGCTCTGGAATTATAGAATATGTAAACAAATGCTATGCACCTGGACTTAATGAAAGGTTTTGCTTGGCCACCAATGGGGGAAGAGAAGTCTCAATCTTCTAGAAATTTAGGAAGGCTTGATGAGGTGAGTTAACTCCTAGAGAAGATGAGTTTCAAAGTTTGAAACAGGCAGAATTTCAAAGTCACTGAATCTTGGCTCTGTCTCCATCTCACTTTTCCTGTTTCTATGTAGCTTCTTCCTACTCTTCCCTCCTTCCCTTCCGTCCACTTTCCTGAGTGCTTTTACCATGTCAAGCATTATAGTAGTCTGTTGGGGGCTTAAAGATGGAAAGAACAGTTTTACCATCTAGAAACATTTAATCTAATGGAGAGAGGTGATCAAAGTCACAATGGCAGTGTGATTCAGTGGAGTGCTGGCACTCAGGCAGGAACATCTAGGTCCACCTGGAAGAGAAGTGAGAGAAGCTTCAAGGGGAAGTGAGAAGAAAGCTGAATTTTGAAGGAAGAATAGAGGTTTCTTAGGTAGATTATGGGCAAGGAACATAAAATAGTCAGAAAGAAAAACATGTGCAAATGCACAAAAAAGAGAACAAGATAGAATGAGCTGCAATTAGTTCAGTGTTGCTGAACTGTAAGGTGATGGGAATAGCAGATGAATTAATCAGGCAGGGCCCAGATTATGAAGGGTATTGAAGGGTTTGGATACCATCCTCTGGGTTGTGGTGATCCATTCAGGAATTTTGCACAAGGGAGTGATAAGATCAGAAAAGATCAGATTCACATGGAAACTAGAATGGACAATAACTACAATCAAGGGTATCAAAACCCAGGAGGTTATTTCAGTAGTCTAGGCAGAGATGTGGGGGACCTAAATTAGAGCAATGTCAGCACAAAGGAGAATAGAGACTGGACAAATGAGATATTTAGGAGGTAGATGTTTGGGGACTTGCTGAGTGATTATAGAGTTGATGCCTCAGAGAAGGTCCTTCCATCTTTAAGATTTTATATTCATGGCCTATATGCATATCACTCATGATTTAGAACAGGAAGCAGAAATTATTCTATTTCACAAAAAAAGGAGTAGATAAAAGGGCAGGAGGAGCAGAAAGCAGAAGGCTGCCACAGGCCTTGTAAGATCATACCACTAGAGCAACCACCCAAAGGACAGGAAACTTCTGCTGTTACCACAGATGCCTTCAAAAAGTGAGGTATGGAGTTTGACTGATGTAAACACATCTGTTGGAACATGTTTGCCCACCAACCTGTCACAGAAATGTAGCCTTTGCTTCCCTTTGCTTTCTAAGCCCAGATGTTTATCTCAATGGGAAAACCTAAATTGTATCCAAGCTTTAACTGCAAACAAGTCTTAGAAGTGCAGTTTTGAACCTTACAAGCCTTGGGATGCAGGAGGGACCCTACAGGAGTGGGTCAATGTCACTGAACAGCGTCTAGCACAGTGGGTTATGTGGTATGACGTGGAAGCCAGGGACTTCTCTGGTGGTCCAGTGGTTAAGAATCCACCTTCCAATGCAGGGGACAAGGGTTCAATCCCTGGTTGGGGGACTAAGATCCCCCATGGTACAGGGCAATTAAGCCTGTGTGCTACAACTAGAGAAGCCCGCATGCTGCAACTACTGAGCCCAAACACCTACAATCTGTGCTCCCCAGCAGGAGAAGCCCTTGCACCACAACTAGCAAAAACTCACGTGCCCCAAAAAAGACCCAGCACAGTCAAAAATTAAAAAAAAAAAAAAAAAAAGAATTGGAAACCAGTTTTTTATTCCTAGAACCCCTAAACACATTCATACTCTTCTCTAATGGCTCTATAATAAATATTCAGCGATTTACCCCTTTGGTTGTATATTTTGTGTTAATTCTCACAAGACTTCAGATCTCTACTCTGTAAAATGAGAAAATTGAACTATTGCTATTAATAGCATCCTTCCAACATTCTCTGAATCTCTTAATTTACTGAATGCATGCTAAATCTCTTCAGTTGTGTCTAACTCTTTGTGACCCCATGGACTGTAGCCCGCCACGCTCCTCTGTCCATGGAATTCTCCAGGCAAGAATACTGGAGCTGGTTGCCATTCCCTCCTCCAGGGTATCTTCCCAACCCAGGGATGGAACCCGTCTCCAGTGGCTCCTGCATTGCAGGCAGATTCTTTACTGCTCAGCCACCAGGGAAGCCCAATCTACTGAATAAATCAAACTAAACCTTTCAAAGATAGAAAAATGTAAGCTAAAGACACAAATATATTTAAACTGCTTAAGAGATTGTTCTATATGACCCTAATGTCCAAAAGTTGATTTAATTTAGCTGCTAAGAGCCAAGTTAAATTGGGAGTTTCAACTGATGCAACTGAAAGTATAAGAGTGTCAAGAAAATGGAGCTTGAGAGAGAATCTTGAAATGAATCTCTCTGGAAAGAGCTGTAGGTATGTATGCTGTGTGTCCCCTTTCCATCAAAGGGACAGGATCAGAAGACCTGATTCTTGCCACACACATAAAGGAGGAGCTCCATTCGACCACTTAGAGAGAGGAACTTTGTCTACCTGCCTCCTACCTGGGAAATCTAGAGGATCAGATTCTGACTGGCTAGCTAGGAAGGACTTTCTATGTTTGCTTTGGCCTGCACTCCCAGAGGGTGTTGCAACAAAGCGTGTGTAATGGTTTCTTGAGGGCCAGAGGTTTCTTGTGAGCCTCCCAAGTTGAGCTAAAATGGGGTTATATTAAATCCTGTCCAGTAAGGCTGCCTAGAAGCAGCATGGGACCCCAGTGTGAGGAGAGGTTGCTGAGGAAGTGCCTCCCTGTGCCTCCCCTTCTAGGTCAAGGAGACCATTGTGGAGAGACTACTACTGTTTGGGGCCTCTGAAGTATAAGCCAAAACAGCTATATAAGAATTGTTATTGTTCAGTCACTAAGTTGTTTCCGACTCTTTGCCACCCCATGGACTGCAGCACACCAGGCTTCCCTGTCCTTCTCCTGGAGTTTGCTCAAATTCATGTCTTTTGAGTTGATGATGCCATCCAACCATCTCATTTTCTGTTGCCCCCTTCTCCTCCAGGCCTCAATTTCCCCCAGCACCAGGGTCTTTAACACTGAGTTGGCTCTGCTTCAGGTAGTCAAAGTATTGGAACTTCAGCTTCAGCATCAAGTCTTTCCAAAGAATATTTAGTGTTGCTTTTCTTTAGGATTGACTGGTTTGATATCCTTGCTATCCAAGGACTCTCAAGAGTCTTCTCTAGCACCACAGTTTGAAAGCATTAATTCTTTGACGTTCAGCCTTCTTTATGATCCAACACTCACATCGTACATGACTACTAGAAAAACCATAGCTCTGACTAGACGAAACTTCACCAGCAAAGTGATGTATTTGCTTTTTAATATGCTGGCTGGGTTTGTCATAGCTTTTCTTCCAAGGAGCAAGCATCTTTTAATTGCATGGCCGTAGTCACCATCTGCAGTGATTTTGGAGCCCAAGAAAATAAAATCTGTCACTGTTTCCATTGTTTTCCCATCTATTTGCCATGAAGTGATGGGACTAGATGCCATGATCTTAGTTATTTGAATGTTGAACTTTAAGCCAGCTTTTTTCACTCCTCTTTCTTCAATTCTCCATTTTCCAAATTCCATAGGTAGTTTGTAGTTTGAATGCTGGACAGAACAGAAGTAGTTTGGACAGGCTGCCTGTTGTCTGGCTTCCCTGGGAAGCAGACTAGAATTCTTGGAGGTTGGGGGAGAATAAGAGAATTTACTGTGAGCCTTGTATAAGGTGTGAGAAGAGCTGATGCTTGACAGACAAGCTGATTATTGCAGAATAGGTGAGGGTTTGGGAAGATTTTCCAGATCACTTCATATCTTGTAATTCATTATTGTATTTTGCTGAACCTAATGGAGTCTTGGGAGACTCACAACTGTAGCCAGAGGCCTTGCTTTACTGTGATTCTAGATCCCTGGGGTTCATGTCACTGCAACTCCAGAACTGCTCAGACCACAGATTTACCCCCTTACTCCTTTCCCTGAGCTGATGCCTAGCTCTACCTGGTTTATGATAGATATAGAAGAGGGAGACAGGAAAAGAGATTTAAGTTTCTCTTTCTTGGAAGTTTCCTTCAAGCACAAGATTTTATGGCAATTGCCTTGAAGGTGACCCCTCAGGTTTATCCAAGAGGAGGCCTTGGGCCACAGAGAGGAAAGCTGTTCAGTCAGAGGAAAGTCTGAAGGGTCAGAATGGCAGTATCCCCTTTCCTTTTTTCAGTGACAACTTTATCTTCTTGGCCCCAGCCTGCCCCAATGAATGAACTTAGACTCAACTCTATTCTCTTTGAGGAGCTCTTTTGTGGCTAGCAGTTTATTTCTTTTGCTCTTAACTAAGGGCCATTCTTCTGAAGCTGGGACTTAAAGTGACTTTGGGAAATTAATCTTCCCAAAGCACCTATTATGTCATGCCCCTTCTTAGGAGTTGAAGATCACTTCCTGATAGCAGTCACACTCTGCCCTGCTCTACCCATCCCACCATTTCTCTGCACACACCCTGTCTGCCTGTCACAAACACCCCACTCCTTCTCATCTCTCTGCTTGTGATCAAGCTCCTTCCTGGTGCAGGCCTCTGAATTCATGGGTTGGGGAACACTTCCACCTCCATTTGGTCTGTACAAGTCCTGTGCATCTTTCAGACCCTGAATAAACTTCAGTCTCCTCAAGAAGGCTTCCTAGTACCTAAACACTTTTGAGTTCCTGTAGATCAAATATGATGTCCCACACTGCCTTACCATGGAGACTTCTGGGGCGGTGTGCTCATTGTCTCATGAGTTTTAATTCTTACCTCTGTTTGACTGATTTGATATTTCCTATCATGGACAATATTGTGTACCTAAATTGTATCTTCCTCAACACCCAGTAGAGCTGGGTATTCCATAGGAGCTCTATAAGTAAATGTTGATTTAACTTGGTGACCCTATTCTAAATATTTTCTTATTGGTAACACAGAACAGTGATTCAGTTCATCTGCCAGAAGTATTTTTTGGTATCTTGGGATTTGGAACAGACTTCATCTTTTTCCACCAGAACGCATGGAGCCATCTTTCCTTTGTTCTGAGTAAAATATCCTGTTTAACTTTTCAGACAAGTCTACACCAGATGTTTTTTTTTTTAGTTTGCTTTTTATACTGGTTGCAAAATACATTCTGTTTGTTGTGTTGTATGAAATTGGCTTCAGTTTTTGGATCCACTTAAGTCTGTGAAGTTTTGGCATATATCTCCCTTCTGACATGGTCAGGAGGATAAGGGGTGGTGGTGCAGTGAATTAGACACTGAGAATTTTCCTGAGTTTGAAATTAGATCAATCACTCCACAAAGAGGCCACTTTCTTCTATTTCCTCAAATGATATATTGTTTAACCAAGGAATTCCTAAGTTCAAAAACCCCTAGTGTTATCCAAGTCTGATTTCCCTAGACTGGTATTCAATCAGTTAAATGTATTTACTAACTTAGTCACTCATTAAAATATGTATACCTACCATGTGGCAGTGAATCAATACAGCTAGTTATTGAGAAGTCACAGGGGATGTGGAGAGAGGTGAATTATTGTTTCAGTGTTCACTAACCAGCATGGATGTTTCCATGTATGGAGGAGAAGGACGGTGGGGAGGGGAGAGATTAAGATAAGTACAAGCATAAATCTACTGCAGGGAAGAATACAAGTGACACCAAAAGGAAACCAAGTTACTATATTGAGTCAAATGAGAGAGAACAAACATTTATATGGGAGTAACTTGAGAGGCTTTATGGTGGAAGTGTGGTATTTGAGATGGGTTTAAAGAATGCTGGCTGATTGATTATTATTTTCCTTTGACCTCAAAGTCATTAAAATTTTTTGTTATTGTTTTTAATTTTTATATGATTTAAAAGTTAATTTTCATTCATCATTATTAAAAAATATTGGCTGTATTCCTCATGTTGTACAATACATCCTTGAGCTTATCTTACACTCAGTAATTTGTACCTGCCATTCCCCTACTCCTATATTGCCCTCTACCCCATAACCACTAGTTTGTTCTCTATATGTGTGAGTCTGCTTCTTTTACATTATATTGACTGGTTTGTTATAATTTTTTAGATTCCACATATAAATGATATCATACAGTATTTGTCTTTCTCTGTCTGACTTATTTCATTTAGCATAAGCCCTCCATGTCCACCCATGTTGCTGCAAATAGCAGAATTTCATTCTGTGACTGAGTAGTATTCCATTGTATATATGTCACATCTTCTTTATTCATTCATCTGTTGGTGGACACTTAGGTTGCTTTTATCTTTTGGTAATTGTAAATAATGCTGCTATGAGCATTAAGGCAAATGTATCTCTTTGACTTAGTGTTTTTGTTTTTTTCTTGTATATACCCAGGAATGGAATTGCTGGGTCATATAGAAGTTTTGTTTTTAGTTTTTTGAGAAACATCCATGCTGTTTTATACAGTAGCTGCACTAATTTACTCTCCCACCACTAGTGTATAAGGGTTCCCTTTTATCCACATTCTTGCCAACATTTGTTATTTGTAGAGTTTTGGTGATAGCCACTCTGACAGGTGTGAGGTAATATCTCACTGTGGTTTTGATTTGCATTTCCCTGAAGGTTAGTGATACTGAGTATCTTTTAAAATTTTTTTTCATTGCTTTACAATGCTCTGTTGGTTTCTGTTACACAACAGTGTGAATCAGTTGAGTATCTTTTAGTGTGCCTACTGTCCATCTGTATTTCCCCATTGGGAAAATGCCTATTCAGCTCTTCTGCCCATTTTAAAATCAGGTTGTATTTAATACTGAATTGTATGAACTGTTTACATACATTGGATATTAATCCCTTATTGTTCATATCATTGGCAAATATTTTCTCCTATTCAGTAGGTTGTCTTTTCATCAAACCTGTTGTTTTCTGCTCTACTTTCTGGGCCTGGGACTCTGCAAACCTCATTCTTGTTTGCCAGCTGGCTCCTTGTCTGGGGGAGTTTAGAACCTAGAAAAGAAGGGAATTACTCCTCTCTATTTGCTTCCTATTCCTGTTAGCACTACTGCAGCAATACACTGGTTCCATAGCTAGTTTCAGGTTACAGTTGTTCCAATACTCATAGAGCCAGTTCCTACATGCTGCTTCAAAGAGCCAGCACTAGCCAGCTGGCACCCTCCTCAGAGGTGCAATCTCGCTCTGCAAGTTTCCTTTAAGCTTCTAAGTTCTAATCATCCCAGTCTCTTCCCTTTGTCTCTTAGGCCTGGAGGTGGTAGCCCTTTCTGCAGTTACTACCTCTGTGATATTCTGTATCCTCCTTTTGTTCTTTAGGGTTTCCAGTATCTCACCAACAATTTTTAATATTATATTCTCTATGTTAAAATAAATGGTGACTGGGTACTGACTAATACAAAAGTTGCTGTCAGGAATGGTCCAATAAAACGAACATTTAAAAATTATATTTGGGAGCTGGCTTGGTCATGTCCTTAGATCTGAATGTAGTGCTGAGCCCTTTGACAACTGTAAATTGGGATGCAGTAATCCATGGAAAATGGTGGTATCACAACTAACCATATTATCACCTATGTTTGATTGTGGGAAATTGTGTACTAAAGCAAGTGCCTTGTAGGAACAAGTGGCTTTTGTGCTTACCCGTGTGGCAACAAAGATACCCAAAAGGTCAAGTGGAGGGATGGCTACTTCTGAGCAAACTGAAGTGCTTAAGAAGGAAAATGACAGGCTTAGGTCTTTAGACTCTGGGCTCAATGAATGGTCAGAGAGGCAGAGCTTCTGTGGTGGACCGAAAAGAACCTCTTATTTCTTTTAGCTTCAGTGGTAATCTTGCTGGAAATCAGAGCAAATTTTACTTTTATAGGTTTCAGAATCATAACATAAACTGAACCCCCAGCCTCATCAAGTCTTTCAATGAAGTTGAGAATCTTGAACTTGTGAGTCACTCTAATCCTGGAAGCAGCCTACCTTCCATATCTGAAGATGCTTAAAGATCCTGTAACAACTGTGAAAGGATGGCTATTAGCCTCAAGATCTACCCCTATCTATCCTTTGTTGCCTTTAGATTCATAATCAGAGTTAGACCTCAGCATGTTCCAGGGGAACAGGTAAAAAGTCTGACTCAGGAGGAAAGAGTTTAGATTTAAGATTGGTTTGAAAGATGCTTAGACTCCAAGAAGGAAGATAACTGTATCTGTAGGCATGAAGGGGTTTTCCCAGGTGGTGTTAGTGTTAAAGAACTTGCCTATGAATGCAGGAGACGTAAGAGATGTGAGTTTGGGTTGGGAAGATCCCCTGGAGGAAGGCATGACAACGCACTCCAGTGTTCTTGCCTGGAGAATCCCCATGAACAGAGGAATCTGGTGAGCTCTAGTCCATAGGGTTGTAAAGAGTCAGACATGACTGAAGTGACTTAGAACACACATAGGCATGAAGATGGGTTTATTCAGAGAGCGAACTGTAAATCGTCTAGTTAGATTGGAACAAAGCTGTTCCTTTAGTCCTATCTTGGTATATGCTTCTTGGAGTACCCTGGACTAATTCTTTCTCTTATGACTGGACTTTTACCCTCTTTGTTTTTAAAATCAGAACAGAAGCCCTAATCTGGTCTCCAGGCCACTTGAGTGGGGCTCTGAGAGCCTGTCTGGTTCTTATCTATAATCCCTTCTTTCCATTCAGGAGCTGGATTTTTTTCATACCATCTACTTCTGGCCGGAGTCTTACTTAAATGGGTAGACCATATTGAATCACAGTGTTTTTTGGAACCATTTGTAAGACTTTGACTATTGCTACCACCTGGAAACTCACTGTCTTGTCTTCATTACTGCTACGAGAACAAAATCACCACCTTGCCCTCCTCTTGAATATCAACTGATTCACTTTGTTGTACACTTGAAACTAGCACAATAATGTAAATCAGTTGTTGTTGTTCAGTTGCCTAGTCATGTCTAGCTTTTTGTGACCCCATGGACTGCAGCATGCCAGGTCTCCCTGTCCCTCACCATCTCCTGGGGTTTGCCCAAGTTCACTTCCATTGCATCAGTGATGTCTTCCAGTCATCACATCCTCTGACACTCTGTTCTCCTTCTGCCCTCAATCTTTCCCAGCATCAGGGACTTTTTCTCTGAGTCAACTCTTCATATCAGATGACCAAAATAATGGAGTTTCAGCTTCAGCATCAGTCCTTCCAATGAGTATTCAGGGTTGATTTCCACTAAGATTGACTGGTTTGATCTCCTTGCTGTCCAAGGGGCTTTCAGAAGTCTTTTCCAGCACCACAGTTCAAAGGCATCAATTGTTTTGCATTCTACCTTTTTTCCAATCCAGCTCTTACAACTTTACATGACCACTGGGAAGACCATATATATCCTTGACTATATGGAAATCAACTATACTCCAATAAAAATGTACAGAAAAGAATTAAAGTACTAATTGTGTAAATTAGATGTTGAAATATACACCTCAGTAGAGATGGCATTGTCAGCTGTTTTCAGTAATCCTTAATGAGAGTGAATTACAGATTCTTTGTTGAGGTTAGTGTGAAAGCAGGAGAAGTATGAAAGCAGTGGGTATTGGAATAACATGGCAAATATGCCAAGGAGCACAAAAGCATAAAGGGAAATCTTATAACTCCAAAGCAAACCCCATTGCCTCCATAGTTTCTCCCAGTGTCAGGGAGTGCCTTGGACTTTCTACATATCTGTGGCATGGACTCAACACAAAGTTGAAACCTCTATTTACCAGATTCCCACATAGTTACATAACAAGCAAGATGCTATACATTTCCATGTGGGGTATACTATTACAACTTAATCCTTTTGGCAAGAAGAAATGGGCAATTATTCTGACCAACTTATGTTTCCAATTCAGTAAGCTGTTTATTTTCAGGGCTTCCTCCATAACTAAATCTAATAACTGAGTTTGTGAACAGCAGTCATGAATACAGTAGATACGAAGCCTATAAGAAAAGGTTTCAGTGCTGTAGGAACCATCTTAAGATTGGAAAGAGTAGTCAGAATTTCCTTTGTTTAATAGTGTTATCTTAACCCTAGAAAAATGGTCAACAGAGAACTGGGCTTGTAGAATATAGTTGCTTTCCTTCTATTTTTGTCAAAGAATTAACCTGTACCTTGCCAGGGGATTGAAAGATTCTTGGCTCGGCCACTAGCTCTTTGCATATTTATTTCCTCATCTGCAATATAGATGTGGAGACTATCCTGGTAAGCTTACATACTGCTCATGTGTTCATGAAAAGAGGATGATAAAGTAAATTTGAAAGCCCTTGGAGAACAGTGTGATGTCCTAAAAATACAGGGAACGCTATCTGGATAAGGATGGTAATAATAAAGAATAAGGGCAACCATGTACTTCTGTAGTTTATATAACAAGTTGATTAGCCTCATAAATTAGTAACATAGATTTCTTTCCATTTGCTGTTGTTCATTGTTCAGCCACTGTCGTGTCTGACTCTTTGCAACCCCATGGACTATAGCATGCTAGGTTTCCTTGTCCTTCACCATCTCCTGAAGTTTGCTCAAACTCATGTCCATTGACATGATGCCATCGAACCATCCCATCTTCAGTCATCCACTTCTTCTCGTGCCTGCAATCTTTTCCAGAATCAGGATTTTTTCCAATGACTCAGCTCTTTGCATCAGGTGGCCAAAGTATTGGAGCTTCAGCTTCAGCATCAGTCCTTCAAATGAGTATTCAGGGTTGATTTTCCTTAGGATTGACTGATTTCATCTTCTTGCTGTCCAAAGGGCTCTCAAGAGTCCTCTACAATACCACAGTTTGAAAGCATCAATTCTTCAGCGTTCAGCTTTCTTTATGGCTCAGTTTTCACATCTGTATATGACTACTGGAAAAACCATAGCTTTGACTATAGGGACCTTTGTCAGCCAACTGATGTCTGTGCTTTTTAATATGCTGCCTAGGTTTGTCATGGCTTTTCTTCCAAGGAGCCATCTAGATGCATCTAGATGCAGTCACCATCTATTGTGATTTTGGAGATGAAGAAAAAAGTCTGTCACTGTTTTCCTTTTTTTCCCCTGATCTATTTACCATGAAGTGATGGGACCAGATGCCATGATCTTAGTTTTCTGAATGCTGAGTTTTAAGCCAGCTTTTTCACTCTCCTCTTTCACATTCATCAAGAGGCTCTTTAGTTCCTCTTCACTTTCTGACATTAAAGTGGTATCATCTGCATATCTGAGATTGTTGATATTTCTCCTAGCAATCTTGAATCCAGTCTGTGATTCATCCAGCCCAGCATTTCTTATGATATAGTCTGCATATCAGTTAAATAAGCAGGATGATAATATACAGCCTTGAAGTACTCCTTTCCCAATTTTGAACCAATTCATTGTTCTATGTATGGTTCTAACTGTTGCTTCTTGACCTGCATGCAGGTTTTGCAGGAGGTAGGTAAGATGGTCTGGTATTCCCATCCCCTTAAGAATTTTCCACAGTTTGTTGTGATCCACACAGTCAAAGGCTTTAGTGGATTTTGTGTTGTATTCTAATTACAATGACTCACTATTGTGGGGATTTAATCTTGGGGGTGATAAGATCCTATATGTGTTTGAGGAAGATCACCTTTGCTGCTGCATAGAAATTGGAATGTTAGGATGCAAGACTGGAAGCAAAGAGACTACTTGGGAGGCTCTTAGAGTGGTGGTTAAGAGTTAATAGTGGTTTGGACCAAGACAGAGGCTGTGGAGGTAGAGAGAAGAGCAAACATCTCCTGATGATATAGGTGGTGGGTAGGAAGGTAGTGAGGTGCTAAGGGCTGAATTGTGTCCCCTCTCAAATTTCTGTATTGAAGTTCTAAGCCCCAGTACCTCAGATTGTGACTGTCTTTGGAGACAGGGTCTTTAAAGAGGTAACTAATTTAAAATGAGGTTTGGGTATGGGCCAAGTCCAGGATGATCTGTGTGTTTATAAGGAGAGGAGATTTGGATACAAGCACACAAAGTGGAGAGACCATGTGATAATAGAGGGAGGAGGGATGGCCGTCTACAAGCACAGGAGAAAGGCTTCAGAAGAAACCAACCCTGCTGACAACTTGGTCTCAGACTTCTAGCTTCCAGAATGGTAAGAAAATACCTTCCTGTTGTTTAAGGCAGCCAGTCTCATGTATTTTGTTATGGCAGTTCTAGCAAACTAATACAGGAGGCAAAGAAAAGAATCAAGGATCATGCTTTAGTTTTTGGCTTGAGAAACTGAATATTTAGACATCTTATTACCAGGGTGAATAAGGGTGAGGGAGGAACAAGTTTGGGGTATATATGTGTGTTAGTGATGAGGAAAATGAAGAGTGGAATTTAGTAGTTTTATGTTTGAGATGCCTATCTATGTGCCAGATAATACATCACATAGGCAATGTTATGTATAAACACACAATTTATAAATGGTTATATAAGTACTTCAAATAACAGAGAGTCCAGCCACTCCCTGTAGCCTCTGAATGTCAATACAAAGAGCTGGTTATACATAGCTAATATCATTTATCCATGTCAACAAGTTGGACTATGATTTGTATATTATCTGTGTTGAGAAATATGTGTTGCATGATTTCTGTGTCTGCAAAGATAAATAGATTTTGGACAAGACACGAAAAGGTTAGATGTCACCCTGAAAAACCGTTCCAAATAAGGAGGCAATTGTGACATGCTTAAACAATGTACTGAGTTAGATGTCATATGGTGTGACTTTGGATTTGAACTGTGCTCTTTCTGGATGACTGTATAATCCTGGATTATAATCTTTGGCCAGATTTTTTTCAATCATTATATAATGATTCTTATTAGGGGTGATTTTGCTTCATTTAGGATGAGACAAGAATATTTGAGTGGGTAGCCATTCCCTTTTCTAGGGGATCTGCCAACCTAGAGACTGAACCCAGGTCTCCTGCATTGCAAGCAGTTTCTCTACCATCTGGTCCACCAGGGAGGCCCTTTTTCTCACTTCTTTTCAGATATTAGAAACCATTTAAAATCCTGTTCAATGATTTTTTCCAATATTTCAAACAACTTTTGAAACCCAGTGTGTGTATTTGTAGGTGAAAAATCCAGAGATCCTATACACTACAACTGAGGCTACAGTAATTGACATATTTTTTTAATGTGTATAGATAGGTTATATTGTCTATTAAGTGTCATTTCAGGACTGTAGATAGAGCATTGCAAGACACTTACTATTAAATGGGTATTTGCTGGGGTCCAGCCCCAGCAAATTCCAGGGGTACCCTCAGGATGAATGGTGTCGGTGAGTGAGAGAGAGAAAAAAAGAGAAACCAGACCGGGGTGTGCAGCAGAGTCTGACAGCATTTTATTTTTCACTGTAGCTTTTATACCCTAAGTTAGTACATTTCTAAGGGGAGGTGAAAGTTAAGCATACAAAGTTTAGTTTAACATTACATCAGTTTTGTCCTTCACGAAACCAGGGTGTTTTCTGCATACTTCTTTGTTCCTGAGAGTCTTCTTTCATAGTGGATCTTTGTACATTATCTTCTGGCCTTGGGGCCTATTAACATTTTATGACCTAGGAGAAGGCAAATCTGTTTTCTGTAGTCTATTCTTTATTGTTCTATTTTGCCTTGAGTTTAGCAGAAAACAGAAAAGTTGCAGTCTCATGGTACAGCAGATTGCAACATAGTAGAAATACAATCCTGTTAACACAAATGTCAGCCTTTTTGCAAAAGTTTTCAGCTAAATTTATCTAAAAAGTTTACCACACAAAGACTCTGTAGCTCTGGTGAGGCAGCCTCTGTTTTAGCACTCTTGGTTAAAATTAACAATTATCTTATTGTTTCCACACTAGGGCTAAACTCTTATTTTTCTAAATCCTTAACTATATTAACAATAGTTTTTACTGCACAACCTCAGCACAATAACAGCAATCAAATGTTGATCCAATAACTACTTTTAGAATAATATTTTTTGTGTTCTCCAGTAGGGCTTTCTCACCCCTCGAAGGGCTCTGTGCCTATCAGGGCCTTTTGTGATCAGGTTCTTTTTTTTTTTTTTTTTCAGTGGGTTTTGTCATACATTGATATGAATCAGCCATAGATTTACACGTATTCCCCGTCCCGATCCCCCTTCCCACCTCCCTCTCCAACCGATTCCTTTGGGACTTCCCAGTGCACCAGGCCCGAGCACTTGTCTCATGCATCCCACCTGGGCTGGTGATCTGTTTCACCATAGATAGTATACATGCTGTTCTTTTGAAATATCCCACCCTCACATTCTCCCACAGAGTTCAAAAGTCTGTTCAGTATTTCTGTGTCTCTTTTTCTGTTTTGCATATAGGGTTGTCGTTACCATCTTTCTAAATTCCATATATATGTGTTAGTATGCTGTAATGTTCTTTATCTTTCTGGCTTACTTCACTCTGTATAAGGGGCTCCAGTTTCATCCATCTCATTAGGACTGATTCAAATGAATTCTTTTTAATGGCTGAGTAATATTCCATGGTGTATATGTACCACAGCTTCCTTATCCATTCATCTGCTGATGGGCATCTAGGTTGCTTCCATGTCCTGGCTATTATAAACAGTGCTGCAATGAACATTAGGGTGCACGTGTCTCTTTCAGATCTGGTTTCCTCAGTGTGTATGCCCAGAAGTGGGATTGCTGGGTCATATGGCAGTTCTATTTCCAGTTTTTTAAGAAATCTCCACACTGTTTTCCATAGCGGCTGTACTAGTTTGCATTCCCACCAACAGTGTAAGAGGGTTCCCTTTTCTCCACACCCTCTCCAGCATTTATTGCTTGTAGACTTTTGGATAGCAGCCATCCTGACTGGCGTGTAATGGTACCTCATTGTGGTTTTGATTTTCATTTCTCTAATAATGAGTGATGTTGAGCATCTTTTCATGTGTTTGTTAGCCATTTGTATGTCTTCTTTGGAGAAATGTCTGTTTAGTTCTTTGGCCCATTTTTTGATTGGGTCATTTATTTTTCTGGAACTGAGCTGCAGGAGTTGCTTGTATACTTTTGAGATTAATCCTTTGTCTGTTTCTTCATTTGCTATTATTTTCTCCCAATCTGAGGGCTGTCTTTTCACCTTACTTATAGCTTCCTTTGTAGTGCAAAAGCTTTTAAGTTTCATTAGGTCCCATTTGTTTAGTTTTGCTTTTATTTCCAATATTCTGGGAGGTGGGTCATAGAGGATCTTGCTGTGATTTATGTCGGAGAGTGTTTTGCCTATGTTCTCCTCTAGGAGTTTTATAGTTTCTGGTCTTACATTTAGATCTTTAATCCATTTTGAGTTTATTTTTGTGTATGGTGTTAGAAAGTGTTCTAGTTTCATTCTTTTACAAGTGGTTGACCAGTTTTCCCAGCACCACTTGTGAAAGAGGTTGTCTTTTTTCCATTGTACATCCTTGCCTCCTTTGTCAAAGATAAGGTGTCCATAGGTTCATGGATTTATCTCTGGGCTTTCTATTCTGTTCCATTGATCTATATTTCTGTCTTTGTGCCAGTACCATATTGTCTTGATGACTGTGGCTTTGTAGTAGAGTCTGAAGTCAGGCAGGTTGATTCCTCCAGTTCCATTCTTCTTTCTCAAGATTACTTTGGCTATTCGAGGTTTTTTGTATTTCCATACAAATTGTGAAATTCTTTGGTCTAGTTCTGTGAAAAATACCGTTGGTAGCTTGATAGGGATTGCATTGAATCTATAGATTGCTTTGGGTAGAACAGCCATTTTGACAATATTGATTCTTCCAATCCATGAGCATGGTATGTTTTTCCATCTGTTTGTGTCCTCTTTGATTTCTTTCATCAGTGTTTTATAGTTTACTATGTATAGGTCTTTTGTTTCTTTAGGTAGATATACTCCTAAGTATTTTATTTTTTTTGTTGCAATGGTGAATGGTATTGTTTCCTTAATTTCTCTTTCTGTTTTTTCATTGTTAGTATATAGGAATGCAAGGGATTTCTGTGTGTTAATTTTATATCCTGCAACTTTACTATATTCATTGATTAGCTCTAGTAATTTTCTGGTAGAGTCTTTAGGGTTTTCTATGTAGAGGATCATGTCATCTGCAAACAGTGAGAGTTTCATTTCTTCTTTTCCTATCTGGATTCCTTTTACTTCTTTTTCTGCTCTGAATGCTGTGGCCAAAACTTCCAACACTATGTTGAATAGTAGTGGTGAGAGTGGGCACCCTTGTCTTGTTCCTGATTTCAGGGGAAATGCTTTCAATTTTTCACCATTGAGGGTGATGCTTGCTGTGGGTTTGTCATATATAGCTTTTATTATGTTGAGGTATGTTCCTTCTATTCCTGCTTTCTGGAGAGTTTTAATCATAAATGAGTGTTGAATTTTGTCAAAGGCTTTCTCTGCATCTATTGAGATAATCATATGGTTTTTATCTTTCAATTTGTTAATGTGGTGTATTACATTGATTGATTTGTGGATATTAAAGAATCCTTGCATTCCTGGGATAAAGCCCACTTGGTCATGGTGTATGATTTTTTAAATATGTTGTTGGATTCTGTTTGCTAGAATTTTGTTAAGGATTTTTGCATCTATGTTCATCAGTGATATTGGCCTGTAGTTTTCTTTTTTTGTGGCATCTTTGTCTGGTTTTGGAATTAGGGTGATGGTGGCCTCATAGAATGAGTTTGGAAGTTTACCTTCCTCTGCAATTTTCTGGAAGAGTTTGAGTAAGATAGGTGTTAGCTCTTCTCTGAATTTTTGGTAGAATTCAGCTGTGAAGCCATCTGGTCCTGGGCTTTTGTTTGCTGGAAGAGTTTTGATTACAGTTTCAATTTCCTTGCTTGTGATGGGTCTGTTAAGATCTTCTATTTCTTCCTGGTTCAGTTTTGGAAAGTTATACTTTTCTAAGAATTTGTCCATTTCATCCAAGTTGTCCATTTTATTGGCATAGAGCTGCTGGTAGTAGTCTCTTATGATCCTTTGTATTTCAGTATTGTCTGTTGTGATCTCTCCATTTTCATTTCTAATTTTGTTAATTTGGTTCTTCTCTCTTTGTTTCTTAATGAGTCTTGCTAATGGTTTGTCAATTTTGTTTATTTTTTCAAGAAACCAGCTTTTAGCTTTGTTGATTTTTGCTATGGTCTCTTTAGTTTCTTTTGCATTTATTTCTACCCTGATTTTTAAGATTTCTTTCCTTCTGCTAACCCTGGGGTTCTTCGTTTCTTCCTTCTCTAATTGCTTTACGTGTAGAGTTAGGTTATTTATTTGGCTTTTTTCTTGTTTCTTCATGTGAGCCTGTAATGCTATGAACCTTCCCCTTAGCACTGCTTTTACAGTGTCCCATAGGTTTTGGGTTGTTGTGTTTTCATTTTCATTCATTTCTATGCATATTTTGATTTCTTTTTTGATTTCTTCTATGATTTGTTGGTTATTCAGAAGCGTGTTATTTAGCCTCCACATGTTTGAATTTGTAACAATTTTTTTCCTGTAATTGAGATCTAATCTTACTGCACTGTGGTCAGAAAAGATGACTGGAATGATTTCAATTTTTTTGAATTTTCCAAGACCAGATTTATGGCCCAGGATGTGATCTATTCTGGAGAAGGTTCCATGTGCACTTGAGAAAAAGGTGAAGTTGCTTGTTTTGGGGTGAAATGTCCTATAGATATCAATTAGGTCTAGCTGGTCCATTGTGTCATTTAAAGTTTGTGTTTCCTTGTTAATTTTCTGTTTAGTTGATCTATCCATAGTTGTGAGTGGGGTATTAAAGTCTCCCACTATTATTGTGTTACTATTAATTTCCTCTTTCATACTCGTTAGTGTTTGCCGTACATATTGCGGTGCTCCTATGTTGGGTGCATATATATTTATAATTGTTATATCTTCTTCTTGGATTGATCCTTTGATCATTATGTAGTGTCCTTCTTTGTCTCTTTTCACATCCTTTATTTGAAAGTCTATTTTATCTGATATGAGTATTGCGACTCCTGCTTTCTTTTGGTCTCTGTTTGCATGAAATATTTTTTTCCAGCCCTTCACTTTTAGTCTGTATGTGTCTCTTGTTTTGAGGTGGGTCTCTTGTAGACAGCATATATAGGGGTCTTGTTTTTGTATCCATTCAGCCAATCTTTGTCTTTTGGTTGGGGCATTCAACCCATTTACATTTAGGGTAATTATTGATAGGTGTGGTCCCGTTGCCATTTACTTTGTTGTTTTGGGTTCACGTTTATACAACCTTTCTGCATTTCCTGTCTAGAGAAGATCTTTTAGCATTTGTTGAAGAGCTGGTTTGGTGGTGCTGAATTCTCTCAGCTCTTGCTTATCTGTAAAGCTTTTGAATTCTCCTTCATATCTGAATGAGATCCTTGCTGGGTACAGTAATCTAGGTTGTAGGTTATTCTCTTTCATTACTTTCAGTACGTCCTGCCATTCCCTTCTGGCCTGGAGGGTTTCTATTGATAGATCAGCTGTTATCCTTATGGGAATCCCTTTGTGTGTTATTTGTTGTTTCTCCCTTGCTGCTTTTAATATTTGTTCTTTGTGTTTGATCTTTGTTAATTTGATTAATATGTGTCTTGGGGTGTTTCGCCTTGGGTTTATCCTGTTTGGGACTCTCTGGGTTTCTTGGACTTGGGTGGCTATTTCCTTCCCCATTTTAGGGAAGTTTTCAGCTATTATCTCCTCGAGTATTTTCTCATGGCCTTTCTTTTTGTCTTCTTCTTCTGGAACTCCTATGATTCGAATGTTGGGGCATTTCACATTGTCCCAGAGGTCCCTGAGGTTGTCCTCATTTCTTTTGATCCTTTTTTCTTTTTTCCTCTCTGCTTCATTTGTTTCCACCATTTTATCTTCTACCTCACTTATCCTATCTTCTGCCTCCGTTATTCTACTCTTGGTTCCCTCCAAAGTGTTTTTGATCTCATTCATTGCATTATTCATTTTTAATTGACTCTTTTTTATTTCTTCTAGGTCTTTATTAAACAGTTCTTGAATCTTTTCAATCTTTGTTTCCAGGCTATTTATCTGTAACTCCATTTTGTTTTCAAGATTTTGGATCATTTTTATTATCATTATTCTAAATTCTTTTTCAGGTAGATTCCCTATCTCCTCCTCTTTTGTTTGACTTGGTGGGCATTTTTCTTGTTCCTTTACCTGTTGGGTATTTCTTTGCCTTTTCATCTTGTTTAGATTGCTGTGTCTGGAGTGGGCTTTCTGTATTCTGGAGGTCTGTGGTTCCTTTTTATTGTGGAGGATTTACCCAGTGGGTGGGGTTAGACGATTGGCTTGTCAAGGTTTCCTGGTTAGGGAAGCTTGCGTCAGTATTCTGGTGTGTGGAACTTGATTTCTTCTCTTTGGAGAGCAATGGAGTGCCCAGTAATGAGTTTTGAGATGGGTCTATGTGTTAGGTGTGACCTTGGGCAGCCTGTATGTTGACGTTCAGGGCTATGTTCCTGCATTGCTGGAGAATTTGCATGGTATGTCTTGCTCTAAAACTTATTGGCTCTTGGGTGGTGGTTGGTTTCAGTGCAGGTATGGAGGCTTTTGGACGGTCACTTATTACTTAAAGTTCCATGTAGTCAGGAGTTTTCTGGTGTTCTCAGGTTTTGGGCTTAAGTCTCCTGCCTCTGGATTTCAGTTTTATTCTTCCTGTAGTCTCAGGACTTCTCCAGCTATACAGCACTCCTTTCGAAGACAATGGGCTGCTTTTCTGGGTGCCTGATGACCTCAGCTAGCAATCAGAAGTTGTTTTGCGAAGTTTGCTCTGCGTTCAGTTATTCTTTTGATGAATTTGTAGGAGAGAAAGTGGTCTCCCCGTCCTACTCCTCCACCATCTTGGCTCCTCCCCTGTGATCAGGTTCTTTATTTTGTTTATGATTAAGGTGTTGTGAGCAGTCGTGTGCATTAGTACACATTTGCCAAACAAGCCAGAGTGCCAGCAAAAGGGTTTTTACTTGAAACATTTCCTTCATCCTTGGCCCCTTCATAGGCAACCAGCGTCCAGGAGATTTATTAATTAGGGTTCTATGTTGGCCTTTATTTAGTGAAAGAGAAGCAGGGGAGCCTCAGCAGGCAATGCAAAGATCTGCAACAGGAAGAACAAGGACAACAGCAAGAGGAGGAGGCTACAGGGTTAGGTAGAGGCCAGGGTCAACCTGGAGGGTCCCTTGTAGCCTGAACAGCCTTGCGTTTCAGGTCTTCTCCTCATGACCTTGTCATGGGTGGGATCTCCCATAATGACTCCTGGCAGGTATTGTATTGGATATTGTATTGGATTGTGTTGAGGACCACTGACTTTTAAGATCCTGATTAGAAGGGCCATCAGAGAGACCTCTTGGTCCAAGACTTATATTCATAAAGGGCCTCACGCGTATCATTTTAGTGTTGTCTCCAAATGAAATTCACTCTGATAGAACTGAAAGAAATTTTCTATCTTTAAAGATTGAACTTGCCGCTGAATCTTAGGGTATGGGTAGGGTATTATAAATCCCTATTTTAGTAATAAAACCTGTAGTTATCTTTTGACTATATAAGCAATATTGCATTATATTCTTTTATGCTAAAAGTTTTAGTTTTTGCTATATAACTTTTTATGATAAGTTACAGTTTTTGTAGTATTTTTGACAGTTGTTCATTAGAAAAATTGTTCATATAGAAAAACTAGACTTCTCTTGACTTCTGGAGAATCTCTGTATTATTGGTGTCATTCTGAGGACTAATTAAGGTTTAATTATTACTCTAACATTATAGCAGATTCTAGCAAATTCTGAAAATCTTGGACAGCTGAGAACACAAAGACTTGATTTCTATAAAAAGTGTTTCTGCTTGCTCAAAGCAAAGTTAGTTTTTTTTTTTTTTCCAGTTCTCTGTTACATACCAGACTGTGTACCTGACTGAATATATTTAAATATAGACTGAAAGGGTGATATTTAACTCAGCATTTTCATCAGAGCATCTTGCATGGTTGTGCCTAGGGGAGCATGCTCACTTTTTGGAAGACTGTTTGGGGTTAGCATGTGGGAAGATCTAAGAGTCCTCTGAAGTGAGTGCTCCTGCCTCCATTTCTGCTGAAGGAAAAGGAAAAAGAAAGACAGAAGGGGAAGAAGAAAGACAAAGAAGTTGAAGAAAGAAAAGAAGAAGAAAGAATGTTAACAGAGAAGAAAGGAGAGAAACATAGAGGAAAATGAAAGGCCAGAAAAGAGAAAGTGAAGAAGATTGGTAGTTAAATACACTGAAGATTGGCATTGACTTCAGTAGATTTTGACCAAAATCTACTACCTGGTTTCAGAAGCTGGATGATTCTAAATGGCTGAATTGCCAAAACCTCTTTCAAGGCCCTTCCTCCCATTATGATAACTGGATGTGGCCAATAATCCTGTGATCCTGCAGGTCAGTTTCATACCTAATCAGCATAGCTTTGTCAGCTGTACAAAAAAAATTGTATTTGCTTTTATTTTTAATATCTGACTGTGTACTTTAAAGAATTGGTAAGAATTTATAGATGAAACTGGGAGTGAAAATAATCTTGTATGCTTCATATGTTCAAATTCTGTAAGTCAGTTGAAATACACATACACACACACACACACATTTAGTCTTATCAGAGTTAAATATGCAGAAATGAATAATTGAGAATCATTAATGTTATGTGCTGGAGAAGGCAATGGCAACCCACTCCAGTCCTTTTGCCTGGAAAATCCCATGAATGGCAGAGCCTGGTAGGCTGCAGTCCATGGGGTCGCTAGGAGTCGGACAAGACTGAGCGACTTCACTTTCACTTTTCACTTTCATGCATTGGAGAAGGAAATGGCAACCCACTCCAGTGTTCTTGCCTGGAGAATCTCAGTGACGGTGGAGCCTGGTGGGCTGCTGTCTATGGGGTCGCACAGAGTCGGACGTGACTGAAGTGACATATCAGCAATGTTATGTACAAAGTAATTAAGACATTGAAATAGTTCAGTTTCCTATGGGTATGTGTGTGAGCATGCTTAGTCATATCCAACTCTTTGTGACCCTATGGACTTGTAGCGCCGCCCCCACTCCCCCCCCGCCCCCGCTCCCCCCCGCCCCCCCCCCAGGCTTCTCTGTCCATGGGATTCTCCTGCAAGAATACTTGCAGTGGATTCACTCCACAAGAATACTCCAGTGGAGTGGACTGCCATTTCCTCCTCCGGGAGATTTTCCTGATCCAGTAATCGAACCCGTGTCTCCTGAGTCTCCTGCATTGGCAGTCAGATTCTTTACTGTTGAACCACCTGGGAAGCGCTTGTTACAGGAATAGATAAATGTTAATAGGACTATTAAGAGAGTATATCTCTACTTAATGTGCTGTGGTAACCTAAACGGAAAGCAAGTCCGAAAGGAGGGGGATATATGTGTACATATCGGTGATTCATTTTCTGTACAGTAGAAACTAACAATTTTATTAGTTTCTATACTCCAATAAAAATTAATTTTAAAAAGAGTAAAAAGAGTATGTTGGCTATAATAGTTTAGGAAGAATATTCTATCCTTCATGAGCCAATTAGTGTTTACAAAACTTAAAGAATCATATGAGGAAGAATAACAGAAACTGTATCATATCAATTTTAGTCTTCAATTTATTTTGTGCACTAGCATTTATAACTTCAACAAAATAAATTTTATGAGCTGTATTTAATTTGTTTACTTGATTCCATTTAGGCCATAGGGTTTCCAGAAAAGTTCTGTGTCACTTGGGAATATTTAGGAATATTTCACATCTTGTAAGAAGAACTTCAAAGCAGAATGCTACTCTGCTTTGTTGTTCAGTCACTCAGTTGTGTCCGACTCTTTGCAACCCCATGGACTGCAGCACGCCAGGCTTCCCTATCCTTCACTGGCTCATGTCCATTGACTTAAATAGTTAGGAAAAGGGAATGATTTAAATTCTGCTGCTGTGTATAGCAGCATCCATAATAAATCTTAGCTCTGAAGATTAAAATACCAAGAGAATTAAAAAAAGAAAAGAAGAAAGTGTTAGAGAAAAACGTGGTCTCCTCCTCTTGTTGCTCTACTGGCTCTAGCTATAGATGAAGGTATGGGTGTGTCCTCAGTCTCTGACAGGTTAAAGGGGCTGTTCTGCTTGGGCTATCCTGACTTCTGAGCCTAGCAGGACTTTTTGTGTGGTTATTAGGAACTGGTAGAGGTTTGACAGGTTCCAGGGTTTTGTTAAGTATTTTATAATAGAGAAAGGAATAGTGAAGAAGAAAGATACAATAGTATTTTCCCCCAAATCTGTGTCTGTTCCTTCATAACCAAATATAACACAATTTTTAAAAATAATAATGTTCGTCTGGAAAAAAATTGAAGATGTAATAAGAAATATAGAGTTAAACAATATGAAGAACCCCCTGGTAACTGATGATGCTAATGGATTATTTTATCTGCTCCATAATGTCAAACATTTTTAACTATCAAAATTTAATTGTAACATGTAATAATACTTTAAAAGTAACATTTTAGATTTATTTTGGTACTACATTCCATAAGGGATATAATTCTATATGATCCATATCAGGTTTTATTAGACTTGGGTCACAGCTTTGGCTAAAGACTTAATTTTTTATGACTTTCCATTCAGTTAAAAGGTATATTTGGTGCTCCACTCATTGTTGCTGTTGTCCTTATCTTGCTGCTACATGTGAAAGTTTGTTTCTTTATTGAGAATATAAATAAAATGAGTTACTTCTTGCTAACTTTCATTACAGACAGGATCTTCATGCTACTTTTCTTGGCCAGGGAACAAGAGGAATTGCCTGGAGGACACAGCAGAAAACAAAAATAGAATATAATAGCCAAATAACCAAATTCTCCCCTTGATCCTGGTGAATGGTTTGTAAAATCAGGCTGAGACTATCATATTGTGACTACTCTGCTTAATTTACTCACTGTTTAGATTTGAAATATGTATTTCAAAGACTGTTAAAGGAGAAAAGGAATCATGTCAAATATTTCAGATGAGTTAAGTTAAAAAGCATATATCTAACTACAAAATGTTATGGAATTAAGAAATGTTAGTGAAAATTAAGGGGAAATGATAAATGCTCTTTAGATCATGCCATGATTCTTATATGCGCTTATTTAGAAGCCTAGCGATAGTACTGTCTTACTAATGCCCACTGAATAGGAAAATAGGAGATGTGAAATTCTTAATTTTTATATAGTGAAGTTTCTTCCCAGATATTGTTAGTAATGTTCAGAATCCCAGATAGAGTGATGGTTAGAACAACACAATGAAAGCAGCAATTGATACAACAGAAATAAGAACTGGTCTGAACCAGTTGCAAAATAAGCAAGGCTTCAGAGGACTCCCAACCACTCTGGTCGTCATGGGTTTCAGTAACCGGTCCCACTGGGTCAGGATGGCGTTCCTGGCTCCTGGCCACTTTCCTGGGCCCACCAGCCTAAACTGGTATGGGGTACAAGGACCAAAGTAAACCTCCAACGCCAACTTTGGATCGGTGAGAAACAGCCATGGGATGTTGGGCTTTGCCCCAATGAAGGAGGCAAGTTCATCCATATAAACAATATAATCCGTTTGTATGGTATCACTTTTGCCAAACCTAGAGGAGAGAGAGAAACAAGACTGTGGTTATCTGAGCTTTGTGTAGAAACAAGAACACCTTTTTATCCATGCAAATCAACATCTATCCTTTTGTTGGTAAGGGGATTATTGCTCATTATATAGTACTTCGTAGATTTTACTGACGGACTTTCATACTGATCTCACTTTGACATTTCACAACACAATAAAGCCGCTGAGAAAGGCATCTTAATCCACATTTACAAGTAGAGGAATTGTCTCTTGCTCAAGGGAAGTTATTAATTCATGGCCACTGAGTTGATTAGTGACAGAGGTAGGACTGGAGTCCAGTTCTTCTGACTAGTTCTTATATGGCAGAGTCATTTTATTAGAGCCACCTGTTGGAAGGCATCCTTACATTTCAGAGGATTTATGAGCTAGAAAATAGAAGTCCACATTCATGTGTTCCCAAACTTCTCTGATTTTTAATCTTTCTGGGTCTCCTTTTTATGATATATTGCAGGAGCTATGGAGGGCTGAAACAGGATTTAGTGGCATATCAGGTGCAAAGTAGATCCTTGATAACTATTTGTTGAATGGCTGAATTTAGCTCATAGCTGTCACCCTAATGGCTCCACTGAGGACTATTCAAGACTAAAACAATACTAAGTATTCACAAATTCAGATTTTGCTATGAAAATTCTAGATCCCCTTTACCATAGATGCTCTTACAATTTGAGCTTTTTCCCCATTTTTTCATCAATATCATTCATCATGTCCTTGACAGAAGGCAAAGGGCAAGTTCCTAAAAAAAAAAGGAAAGACATGATAATAGTTAAATAAGTCTGGCATAGGACCAGCCTGCAATGTTTCTTTTTTAATAATGAGTTGTGAATCACATTAGTATTTTCAAATTGTGTTGTCATTATCTAGCAAAATAAAATCTTGAACAAATAACCAGGGAGTCATTCTGAGACAAACATATAAGTCATTCTTAATCTTCTCAGAGATGATTATTTTCACAGTGATTAAAACCAAATAACCTTTCATCTTTCTATCTTTGCTCTTAAACTGGTTTTTGGATTTAAAAATCAGTTTGAAGGATTATATTCTACTCTCTCAGCTTTATTTTTAAGTATGTCATCTAATAAATTATAGTCAAAGGTATATTGACATCTGGTTTTTTTTGAGATTTAACAAACAGATCTTCATAGGAAGTTATCTTGCTTTGCCCCCAAAGGGAATTTCCAACAGATAAGATAGAGAATTTAGTGAAGCTACAAGTTTCTCTCTGGAAAGCCAACAGCTCCTGAATGAGACTGTGGATGTGGACTGTCCACAAGTCACCAAGGACATAGGGAGGTCCTGAGAGGCCAAATCTGAGTTGGGGCTGCCCCAGGATTTCAGGCTCTTCCTGGCATTAACTTACAGAATTCTCTAAAACCTAGACCCAAACTCTTGTACTCGGAGATGCTTCAAATCTAGTGTGGTTTCTTTGGCAACTTGTGATCACCTGGAACAAGACTGGAATTTCCAGTCTAGCTCTGATTGCTCAAGACCTACAATGACTCTCTGTTCCTGAAATCCCTACAGGCGGAATCACAAGAACAGTCTGTCAACATGGTGTTGTTCCAAACCTTGGAACTGGTTCTGTCCTTGGGCAAGAGGAGAGATAGAGAAAAGGCTATGTTCTGTAGTCCACCAGCTACTGCCATTGGGCTGCTTGTAACTGACCTCTTGGTCTGGTAACCCAATTCCCTCAAATTGGGTTGTTTGCCTTATCTCTCATTTTCCCTAAGACTGAGTCTTTGCATCAGTTCTCTGTTGGCTGGGTCTCTGCCCTGTCTCTTTTCTTCAGGGCCCAGGTTATAACTAGTATCTTCACAGAGAGTAAGTGAATATTTTATAAGCAATTAAGACCTACATTTTAATGCCAGTCTCTCTGAACCTGAATCCTGAGTTCAGTTCTAAGTAGGATTTCATTCCATCACTTTCTTGGCTGCTGCTTTGCTGGAGAAACATCACCCTGCAACACATCTCTGCTTGGAACCAGGGGAGTGAAGAAGATTTAGAGAGATTGCTGATATGTAGGACTATAATGATGTGGTTGGGAGCCTGGTGGTGAGTGATGATGCAGGATATGTAGTTGCAGGTTCAAATATCCAGGATAAAAGAGCATTTAAACCCCAACAAGTCAGGTAGGATTGGCTGACTTGTGGCTTACATGTGGCTTCAAAGGAAGCAGACCTGCTAAGATTCATTATCCAGAAGTTTCAGGTTTAAGACCAACCAGATTTTGCACTTTACACTTTGATATCTTGATTTGTTCTTTAACCATAGCTTGGTTTTATTATCTGAATCTGCCCACAATGGCATTCAAACCTTAATGTGAATCTGATTCCAGTACTTGGGGCTGGATGATGCTGTCTGCCTTCCTTGCTTGACCCCAATCAAGTTCATTGTTTCTTTTTTCTTTTTAAAATACAGGGACTTAGTATTCCTTTACCTTAGAGACTGTCTACAACACCAAATGCTTTCTGCTTCTACTGATCCACTGCTGGTCCTCATCTGATATATGGCAAGGAAGAAAACAGGGCAAGAGAGCCACCTCCTTACCAGAAATCATACTTTTTTTTCATGAATGTGGATATTTAAAGTTGCTGGATTGACTTTGAAACATCTTCTTTCATTAAACTTTCAAGCAATGTCATTCTATTGAGTTTTGAAAATCTTAATTTTATAAAGTTCTTCTGAACCTAAGATGAGAAGCTCTGGTGTTCTCAAGTTTAATGAAAGGTCTTGGGTAATTGACAATTAAGGAGTTATAGGGTTTAACAGGTGGTGCCAGTGGTAAAGAACCCATCTGCCAATGCAGGAGACATAAGACATGCGAGTTCAAGCCCTGGGTTGGGAAGATCCCCTGGAAGAGGAAGTGGCAAGCCACTCCAGTTTTCTTGCCCTGGAGAATCCCATGGACAGAGTAACCTGGCAGGGTATGGTCCATGGGGTCACAAAGAGTCAGATACGACTTAAGCGACTGAGCATGCAAGGAGTTATAAATCACAAAAACACTCTTGAATCATTGTCTTGTACTATTGTTTGTGACAATCCAATATATTTTTAATTGCTTATAAAATATAGTACCAAAAATATAGAATTATAGATTCTGGAAACTCGGTGGGACCTAGGATTTGTTGCTTGTTAATAGGAATATTGTTTTCCTAAAGATTCAAAGGCATTCTCATCTTCCCCATCAATGAACATCTTTGCCTACTTACCCTTAATTACTTGTACTGCCCAGCGAGACTGCAGGTCAGTAGTGGGGATGACAGCTCCAAGTGACTGGACAAGGCCAATCACAGCCAAGGTTGGCTTCTCCAGTGGAGGCGGAAAGATGCCTTTAAATAAGGTGACCTCATTGTCTCTGCTCTTAATGATGGAGTCATCAAGGAAGGGGTAGGCATGACTGTAGCCTGTTGCAAAGATGACACAGTCAATGGCCTTAAACACTGTCCCATCCTCAAAAATAGCTGAATCCTCTGTAAACTCCTTCACGTTTGGCTTAATGGTCACAATGCCACATAAAATGCGAGCTGGGAGTTCGTCATTGAACACAGGCTCTTTCCTCAGGATGCTGTATGGAAAACAAGCATTAGAACAGTACCATTTCCTTTTTTTTATTGGTTCATAATTAATTGATAGGAAAAACCTACCTAAGATTTTTTAATGTGCCATGGAGTGTCATCAACATGACTGATAGATAAAACTTATGTAAGGCCACATTGTGGAGTAACAAAAGTTGGTTTTTGCTAATCCCGTCTCTATTTCCTATAATCTTTCTCCCTTTTCCCACAGAACTCTCCCCAAATTCCAGAATAAGCACTCAGACCATATCCCCTGTATCAGGAAAAACAAAGGTCAGAGTACCTGGGTCTTTAAATTTATTTCTTTGCTACTGTGAACCTTAATTAACTGTGAACCTTGATCAAATTAGATTTTCCTAATTTCTCTTGCCTTATCTTCCTCACCTGAAGTGGCGATAACAGCTATACCTATCTCAGGTCATCGGCTGACCTAAGTAATATAAAGAATTTGGCGCAGTTTGTAGCACATAGATAGTGCTCGAAATGTTAGCCATTATTCTTAATGTAATATAATCCAAAGTGACCATTGTGATGTAAAGAAGATCAAATAGGAGGAAAGAAGACAAAGGTGGAAGGCTGCAGCCAGGTTCTATCATAGAGGGTGAAGTGTGAACCCCATGCAGACAAAGCCATGTCAGGTGAGGAAGTGATGGTCTAGGAACTTAAATAAGGCCTGGAGAAGAAAGAGAAACTGGAAATCTGGAAAGAGAGAGCTTTCGATTATTTTTTATTCAGTAATATCTCTAGTGAGTGCACAGAATTCTGCCTTAGGGGTGAACCGAATAATTTTGGAAGAAAAGACATGGTTCTTATGTAGGATGATGGGAACTGTGTGTGTGAGAGAGAAAGCCATAGATAGATGCTACTGCGGAGGAAACTGAGCCAGACAATGAGACTGGTTGGACTGCTGGTTGGAAGAAGGCTGGATTCAACTGCTCGAATTATCTGCCATTTATCTTAAACTCACTTCCATGTTGAAACTTCCTTTGTCAAGGCCACCAGGATCTGCAAGCCACCAGTTCCAGTGGTCTACTCTTACTCCTTATTTTACCCAATTTATTAATAAACTCACACTTGATGGTTTCCTCCTCCTTGAAACACTCTGTTTGTTTTGCTTTCACGTCATCACTCACTCTTGATTCCTTTCTACCTACCTCGCTATACCTCGCTATTTCTTCTCAGTGTCCCCTGCTGAATTCTTCTCCTCCAGACCTCTAAATAGTGACATGCCTCAGGTCTTTTGTCTTCTCTATTGACATTCATTCTTCAAGAGATGTCATCTAGTTTTCATTTATTTAAATACTATCTATATTCTGACCAGCCCACATTTTAAACTTAGGGTTTGAATCTCTCTTCTGTCTTATGTACCCCACTGCCGTTCCACGTTCTTCTATGCAAATCCCGAACAGGCATTCCAACTTTAATACATTTAAAACTAAACCTCTGCTCCTGCCATGGTTGTCCACATCTCAGTAGACATCACCTCCATCTTTGCTCCCTTGCTCAGACCAAAAGTCTGAAAGACATCCTTGACATTTTGTTTGCTTTCACATTTGCTATTTAATCGAACAGAAAATCCTGTTCAGTTTACCTTCAAACTCTATCCCAATCTGACAACTTCTGAGCACTGATGATCAGTTCAGGCCACCATCCCATCTCATCTGGGTTTTTGATAATAGCCTCTTAACCAGTCTTTCCACTTCCTTCCTTGACCCCCTACAGTGAGTTATGACCATAACAGCCAAAGCGATCTCTTCAAACTAACTTAGACCTTGTCTCCAGTTTGGTCAAATGCCTGCTATGGTTTCCCACTGCATTCAGAGTAAAGGCCAGAGCCTTTACAATGGCTTCCAAGACCCAGTGTCAGCTGGTTATTTTGATGTCTCTGGTTTCATTTCCTGCTATTCTCCCCAGTCTTCTTCTCCAAGAAAAGAAGCCACTGTATTTTGTCAAACATGCCAGTCATACCCCTGAAGAGATGATGTCCTAGCTGTTTCTACTGTCTAGAATAGTCTTTTCAAGATACCCTTCTGGATCATTTTCTCATCTCCTTCAGAAATTTGCTTGAAAGCTTTTTCAGTGAGACCTTCTCTAAGCATTGTTTAAAATTGTCTTAGTGTCATTCCCTGTTACCCTTGTCTGCCTTATTTTTTCTCTTTGGTATATACAATTTTGAGCTATTTGTGTCTGTTTCCCATTATTAGAACGTAAGCCCCATGAGGATAGGGATTTTATGAGTTTGTTCACTGCTATATCCACAGGTCCTGGCACATAATAAATGCTTAGTAACTATGTGTTGACTTAATGAATTAACTTTGATGTAAACAGCTTAGAACTTGGGGTTTTCACCCATGTCCAATTTCTTATCATGTGACTGGCTTGGAGGATATTATAGGAGAGAGTGAGGAGAAGGCTGAAGATGAAAATATTGTGGCCATAGTTCGGTGGAAGGGCTCCATTAAGGGGCAGGTAATGAGAGCAAAGGTAATGAATGATGCAATGAGGTAATGAATGTGAAGTCAAGTGGGCCTTAGGAAACATCACTATGAACAAAGCTAGTGGTAGTGATGGAGTCCAGTTGAGCTATTTCAAATCCTAAAAAATGATGCTGTGAAAGTTCTATACTCATTATGCCAGCAAATTTGGAAAACCCAGTGGTGGCCACAGGACTGAAAAAGGTCAGTTTTCATTCCAATCCCAAAGAAAGGCAATGCCAAAGAATGCTCAAACTACCATACAATTGCACTCATCTTACACGCTAACAAAGTAAAGCTCAAAATTCTCCAAGCCAGGCTTCAACAGTATGTGAACGGTAAACTTCCAGATGTCTAAACCGGATTTAGAAAAGGCAGAGGAACCAAAGATCAAATTGCCAACATCTGTTTGATCATCAAAAAAGTGAGAGAGAAAAACATCTACTTCTGTTTTATTGACTACACCAAAGCCTTTGATTGTGTGGATCACAACAAACTGTGGAAAATTCTTCAAGAGATGGGAATACCAGACCACCTGACCTGCCTCTTTAGAAATCTGTATGCAGGTCAGGAAGCAACAGTTAGAACTGGACATGGAACAATAGACTCGTTCCAAATCGGGAAAGGAGTACATCAAGGCTGTATATTGTCACCCTATTTATTTAACTTATAAGCAGAGTACATCATGTGAAATGCCAAGCTGGATGCAGCACAAGCTGGAATCAGGATTGCCAGGAGAAATATCAATAACCTCAGATATGCAGATGACACCACCCTTATGGCAGAACGTGAAGAACTAAAGAGCCTCTTGATGAAAGTGAAAGAGGAGAGTGAAAAAGTTGGCTTAAAACTCAGCATTCAGAAAACTAAGATCATGGCATTTGGTCCCGTCACTTCATGGCAAATAGATGGGGAAACAATGGAAACTTTTTTGAGAGACTTTATTTTCTTGGGCTCCAAAATCACTGCAGATGGTGACTGCAGCCATGAAATTAAAAGACACTTGCTCCTTGGAAGAAAAGTTATGAACAACCTAGATAGCATACTAAAAAGCAGAAATAGTACTTTGCCAACAAAGGTCCATCTAGTCAAAGCTATGGTTTTTCCAGTGGTCATGTATGGATGTGAGAGTTGGACCGTAAAGAAAACTGAGCGCTGAAGAATTAATGCTTTTGAACTGTGGTGTTGGAGGAGACTCTTGAGAGTCCTTTGGACTACCAGGACATCCAACCAGTCAGTCCTAAAGGAAATCAGTCCTGAGTATTCATTGAAAGGACTGATGCTGAAACTGAAACTCCAATACTTTGGCCACCTGATGCAGTGCACTGACTCATTGGAAAAGTCCCTGATTCTGTGAAAGATTGAAGGCAGGAGGGGAAGGGGATGACAGAGGCTGAGATGGTTGGATGGCATCACCGACTCGATGGACATGCATTTGAGCAAGCTTCAGGAGTTGGTGATGGACAGGGAAGCCTGGCATGCTGCAGTCCATGGGGTGGCAAAGAGTTGGACACGACTGAGTGACTGAATTGAGCTGAATGAGAGGGAAGCGCCAAGTCCTGCCTTGCTTAGCTCTGAAGTTAAGAAAGAGGCTTTAGAGCAAGGCGGCTATGAGTGAGGCACTTTGGAGTCAGCAAATCTGGACTTGTTTCAGTTGCTATTTCTGACTTCCCAGCTGTGTGGCTTTGGTAAACCACAGTTTTCTCCTCTCTAAAATGAAGATTATAATAGAGCCATCATCATAGTTGCTGTGGCTCCCCTGCTTGGCTCAGATGGTAAAGAATCTGCCTGCAATGCAGGAGACTGGGGTTTGATCCCCGAGTTGGGAAGGTCTCCTGGAGAAGGGAATGGCAACCTACTCCAGTATTCTTTCCTGGAGAATCCCAAAGACAGAAGAGCCTGGTGGGCTACAGTCCATAGGGTCAAAAAGAGCTGGACACAACCGACCCTAACACTTTCACTTTTTCATAGGCGTTGTGAAAGTAAAGTGAGATAATGTACGTCTGAGACTTAATAAGGCTCTGACATGTATTAAGTACTTAAAAACATGTTAACTATTATTATCATCACTCTAGGGACTAAAATTCTTGACCTATTATATAACTGTCCAGCTGTGCAAATCTGGTAAGGAGAATTGTGAAACAGGAAAACACTCCTAATTTTTGCAATTCTTTGTCCTCTGAAATGTGACAGGTGATTACTTCACTCTGACTTGTATGGGGGTTGTATCACACATTAGGGTTGTTGACAGTGAAATAAAAGTTAGCAGGCATTTCATATTTAACTCTGCTTTACCCGTTTAAAGGCATCAAGCCATAGTTCTCGTGCTTGAATCTGGCATTCATTTGCTTCATGTACCACCAGTCAGAGATGACTGTCGGTAACGTATTCTTGAGGAATGTTTCAAATCGAGTGACAATCAGCATGTCCCATGGATAGCCTTCATCCCAGACCCGGCTCATCACCCAGGAGCCACTTCGGGAGCTGATGATGACCTTGAAAAACACCAGTTCAACTGTTAAAGTGGTGACTGTTTGTAGTGGATATGCCCCTCAGATCTGCCTTTAGGAATGGAGTTATTACCCCACTGCTGGCAGTGCCCAGAAGGCAGCCCTCAGCTCTCAGCCCTCTCTGGGAGTTGCTTTGGTGAAGAGGGGGCCTCCCCCAACATCTTATACTCTTTTTGGATCCCCTGCATTCAGTGACTGGTTGAGGGAGGAAGACAAAGACCTAGCCTCTCTCAATTTGTCTCACCCTCTCCTTCCCCTGCTGTGTCCACAAGTCCATTCTCTACATCCGTATCTTTATTCCTGCCCTGCAAATAGGTTCATCTGTACCATTTTTCTAGATTCCATATATATGCTCATATATATGCTCCATATATATATATGCTCATATATATATTCCATATAACATGCTCTAGGTGCTCTGTGATGACCTAGAGAGGTGGGATGGGAGTGGGATGGGAGGGAGGATCAAAAGGTAGGTGATATATGTAAATAAAAACGAATATCTATACTGGAAAAAAAAAAAAAAGAAATGACCCAGCCTCTCACTTCAACTAGGGACAATTTGAAAGGATTATCCTAGCTTCAGAGTAAATAAAGGAAAACTTCTTTCCCTTCCCTCAGAGGTATTCATCCAGAGAGCACTCCAAAATAAACTTCCTGCACTATAACTGATATCTTAGTATCAACACCTGTCAAATCATTTCCTCGGTATTTTCATCTTTTAGCCAAATATTCTCTGGTGTAGGTTACCAATAACTGAATACTGGTCATATTTCTTCTAGTGCTTGTCTGATGATCCCACTGGTTTTGGAAGAATTTATTGGACACATTAGGCACCAAACATCCCAAAGAAGAAGCTTGTTGAATGACATCATTCCAGCTGATGTTCTGCTTTTGCCACATCAAGCTATTTAAAATCCCACCTGTTACCAAAGGAAATTGAGCTATATGAACCCCGACTTAGTCTTTGCATCAAGGACTCTGCCCTCCCCTCACCCTTTTAAAATGGTATGGCTGTCCCTTTAAAGATAGTTCCCTGAATTTCAGGGAGGCATACTTTTTCGGCTGTTTGGCTGAGTTCTGAGGCGATGTCACAGCCCGAGTTCCCCAGACCAATCACCAGGACTCGCTTCCCCTTGAAGATTCCTGGTTCTTTATAGTCCCGGCTGTGGAAGCATTCGCCTTTAAAAAGTTTTATTCCTGAGTGAAAAAGTGGAAAACATATGAATTATTTTGATTTTCACTTAAAAAAACTGCTATAACAGAACTTGTCAGTGAATACGGTTGCAGTAATAGGAATTTTAATACTTAAACTATATTAGATACAGTATATCTAATTGTATAGATATATGTGCTCAGTCATGTCTAACTCTTTGCGACCCTATGGACCGTAACCCACCAGGCTCCTCTGTCCACGGGACTCTCTAGGCAAGAATACTGGAGTGGGTTGCCATGCCCTCCTCCAGGGGATCTTTCTGACCCAGGAGGAGAGTTACTGCATCTCCTGCATTGGCAGGCAGATTCTTTTACCACTGAGCCGCCTGGGAACCCCATTAGATACATTAGAAGCATATTTTAATTTAATGTGTACTTTTATAAACTATACTTTTGTATATATAAGAAAGACATTATCAAGGTTATTTCTTCATGCAAGATGTGTGGATGGCAGCGTAAACGTTGGCCTTACCTGGAAAGGACTCTTTAGGTATGTTGGGGTACACATGATGTCCAGAACAAATCATTACGGCATCAAAGACAGCTGATTCCTTTTTACCATCCTTTTCGGTGATAACATCCCATTGGCCAGTGGTTGAGAAATCGGGACGCTTATTTACACTGGATACAATTGTCTAAGAGAAACATAGAAAGATAATTTTCTTTATTCTATGCTAACAGGCAGATTTGACACCAACATCATCAAATAGTATGAAGGAAATCCTTAACAGTGCCTTAGGAAAAATACTTAATTCATTATGAAGGTGCAAGTTATAAATTCAAAATTCCTTTTTAATAAGTCACAGCATAAAATGATCTGTATGATTTTTTTTTATTTCCAATGCAAAACATTTTAATAGGTGGTCAAATATACAGTTATTAGAATTACCTAAATATCACTTATATAAAAATTGGTATATATCACATTAGATGACTCTATAAAAACACAAATCACACATTGACAACAACCCCTGCAGTCCAAGAATACCCCCCTCATCAATAGTACAAATTACACATTTTTAAAAAAAAGACATTGTTTAGACATTTAAACCAAAGTAACTTTGACTAGACTAAATACATTCATTCATCAAGTACAATAAATTTAGCATAGTCACTAACAACACAATTTTAGGTGCAATTTCACATGCTTTCATAAATCTTCCAGTTCAGTTCCCACAGTAAAGTGTCTTTGTGCACACCATTTTCATTTATATATAGGTGCATCATACATCATACTTAAGACTATTTTACTTCATAATTAAATGTGTTAATGTATATTGTAAGCGAATACCAGGCCAAAATTTAACCCCAGTGATGACCAATTTCAACAATTAAAAAAAAAATTCTTTACAGTATATTCTAATTTGTTTAATTGCATGGGTACTATTTTCTCTTACTAAATACTATCAAAATAAGTAATAAAAATTTAAATATTAAATCCAAAAACATGGAGATTCCAACCTTCTTAAAATATTAATAAGCATTTTAGTAACATGATCATTTAAGTCAAAAAGTAATTTCATATTCATTGCCAAATTAAAATACCTATGATTTGAAGACAGAGACCTAAAATACTTGCAGTAAATTGAAAAGTACAATTTTTAAAATGTGCAGTAATTTGCTTGTGAATTTGTAATGGAATGTTTTTCACAGTAATACTATGTTAAAACACTACTCTAAATGATCAGCCTAAGTACACGTACCTTTACCAGCAAGAAAAATTAAGGCCTTTTAATGCTATCAGTAATTACAGCTGAACTCAAATGTCAAATAGAGGTTACAATGCTGCAAACTATTATTTTTAACCTTTAACATATTGTTAGTTGCTTCATCTCAACTCAATTACTTATCTTTCCATGAAGTTGAATGTTAGTTAACTATTACCTTTGAATAAGCATTTCTCTGTATCTCTATTTTTATTTAGCCCTGAACCCAGTCAATCTAGAGAGAATGCTGGAAATATTAGGGCTTTGTCTGACTGGATCACAACTATATATTCAGGGGTTAAAAGTTTGTCCCATTTATATTTCTGAATGAACTAAGATGCCTGGCCTCCATAGACAACATTACTTATTTTCCCAAAGCATTGGCAGATAATTGCTACTTCTTCACTTGACCAAACTGACTTTTTTTTTAAATTTAAGTCTAGGCTATGAAGACATTACAGGATGTAAGGAAGGATAACCAAAGCTACAAATATATCAAATCAAGGTTAAAGGCACTGGATAAGGAAGATTATTACAAAGCATTGTAAACAATTTTTAAAGCAAATCAAGTTTTACAGTATTAAATGCCAAACTACTAAGAGCAAATGGTACTAAAATGATGACAATGTTTTAAAATAGTGGACAAAATTTCTGTAATTTCACAAATAAAATTTTCATTGTTCTACCATTTTTTTTCATCCTACAAGTTCTTTAATATTCCAAATCCTATAATAGCTGAAAACTTCCCTAAAATGGGGAAGGAAATAGCCACTCAAGTCCAAGAAACCCAGAGAGTCCCAAACAGGATAAACCCAAGGCAAAACACCCCAAGACACATATTAATCAAACTAACAAAGATCAAACACAAAGAACAAATATTAAAAGCAGCAAGGGAAAAACAACAAATAACACACAAAGGGATTCCCATAAGGATAACAGCTGACCTATCAATAGAAACCCTCCAGGCCAGAAGGGAATGGCAGGACGTCCTGAAAGTAATGAAAGAGAATAACCTACAACCTAGATTACTGTATCCAGCAAGGATCTCATTCAGATATGAAGGAGAATTCAAAAGCTTTACAGATAAGCAAGAGCTGAGAGAATTCAGCACCACCAAACCAGCTCTTCAACAAATGCTAAAGGATCTTCTCTAGACAGGAAATGCAGAAAGGTTGTATAAACGTGAACCCAAAACAACAAAGTAAATGGCAACGGGACCACACCTATCAATAATTACCTTAAATGTAAATGGGTTGAATGCCCCAACCAAAAGACAAAGATTGGCTGAATGGATACAAAAACAAGACCCCCATATATGCTGTCTACAAGAGACCCACCCCAAAACAAGAGACACATACAGACTAAAAGTGAAGGGCTGGAAAAAAATATTTCATGCAAATGGAGACCAAAAGAAAGCAGGAGTCGCAATACTCATATCAGATAAAATAGACTTTCAAATAAAAGCTGTGAAAAGAGACAAAGAAGGACACTACATAATGATCAAAGGATCAATCCAAGAAGAAGATATAACAATTATAAATGTATATGCACCCAACATAGGAGCACCGCAATATGTATGGCAAACACTAACGAGTATGAAAGAGGAAATTAATAGTAACACAATAATAGTGGGAGACTTTAATACCCCACTCACAACTATGGATAGATCAACTAAACAGAAAATTAACAAGGAAACACAAACTTTAAATGACACAATGGACCAGCTAGACCTAATTGATATCTATAGGACATTTCACCCCAAAACAAGCAACTTCACCTTTTTCTCAAGTGCACATGGAACCTTCTCCAGAATAGATTACATCCTGGGCCATAAATCTAGTCTTGGAAAATTCAAAAAAATTGAAATCATTCCAGTCATCTTTTCTGACCACAGTGCAGTAAGATTAGATCTCAATTACAGGAAAAAAATTGTTAAAAATTCAAACACCTGGAGGCTAAATAACACGCTTCTGAATAACCAACAAATCATAGAAGAAATCAAAAAAGAAATCAAAATATGTATAGAAATGAATGAAAATGAAAACACAACAACCCAAAACCTATGGGACACTGTAAAAGCAGTGCTAAGGGGAAGGTTCATAGCATTACAGGCTTACATCAAGAAACAAGAAAAAAGCCAAATAAATAACCTAACTCTACACCTAAAGCAATTAGAGAAGGAAGAAATGAAGAACCCCAGGGTTAGCAGAAGGAAAGAAATCTTAAAAATTAAGGCAGAAATAAATGCAATAGAAACTAAAGAGACCATAGCAAAAATCAACAAAGCTAAAAGCTGGTTTCTTGAAAAAATAAACAAAATTGACAAACCATTAGCAAGACTCATTAAGAAACAAAGAGAGAAGAACCAAATTAACAAAATTAGAAATGAAAATGGAGAGATCACAACAGACAACACTGAAATACAAAGGATCATAAGAGACTACTACCAGCAGCTCTATGCCAATAAAATGGACAACTTGGATGAAATGGACAAATTCTTAGAAAAGTACAACTTTCCAAAACTGAACCAGGAAGAAATAGAAGATCTTAACAGACCCATCACAGGCAAGGAAATCGAAACTGTAATCAAAAATCTTCCAGCAAACAAAAGCCCAGGACCAGATGGCTTCACAGCTGAATTCTACCAAAAATTTAGAGAAGAGCTAACACCTACCTTACTCAAACTCTTCCAGAAAATTGCAGAGGAAGGTAAACTTCCAAACTCATTCTATGAGGCCACCATCACCCTAATTCCAAAACCTGACAAAGATGCCACAAAAAAAGAAAACTACAGGCCAATATCACTGATGAACATAGATGCAAAAATCCTTAACAAAATTCTAGCAAACAGAATCCAACAACATATTAAAAAAATCATACACCACGACCAAGTGGGCTTTATCCCAGGAATGCAAGGATTCTTCAATATCCGCAAATCAATCAATGTAATACACCACATTAACAAATTGAAAGATAAAAACCATATGATTATCTCAATAGATGCAGAGAAAGCCTTTGACAAAATTCAACACTCATTTATGATTAAAACTCTCCAAAAAGCAGGAATAGAAGGAACATACCTCAACATAATAAAAGCTATATATGACAAACCCACAGCAAGCATCACCCTCAATGGTGAAAAATTGAAAGCATTTCCCCTGAAATCAGGAACAAGACAAGGGTGCCCACTCTCACCACTACTGTTCAACATAGTGTTGGAAGTTTTGGCCACAGCAATCAGAGCAGAAAAAGAAGTAAAAAGAATCCAGATAGGAAAAGAAGAAGTGAAACTCTCACTGTTTGCAGATGACATGATCCTCTATATAGAAAACCCTAAAGACTCTACCAGAAAATTACTAGAGCTAATCAATGAATATAGTAAAGTTGCAGGATATAAAATTAACACACAGAAATCCCTTGCATTCCTATATACTAACAATGAAAAAACAGAAAGAGAAATTAAGGAAACAATACCATTCACCATTGCAACAAAAAGAATAAAATACTTAGGAGTATATCTACCTAAAGAAACAAAAGACCTATACATAGAAAACTATAAAACACTGATGAAAGAAATCAAAGAGGACACAAACAGATGGAGAAACATACCGTGTTCATGGATTGGAAGAATCAATATTGTCAAAATGGCTGTTCTACCCAAAGCAATCTATAGATTCAATGCAATCCCTATCAAGCTACCAACGGTATTTTTCACAGAACTAGACCAAAGAATTTCACAATTTGTATGGAAATACAAAAAACCTCGAATAGCCAAAGTAATCTTGAGAAAGAAGAATGGAACTGGAGGAATCAACCTGCCTGACTTCAGACTCTACTACAAAGCCACAGTCATCAAGACAGTGTGGTACTGGCACAAAGACAGAAATATAGATCAATGGAACAGAATAGAAAGCCCAGAGATAAATCCACGAACCTATGGACACCTCATCTTTGACAAAGGAGGCAAGGATATACAATGGAAAAAAGACAACCTCTTTCACAAGTGGTGCTGGGAAAACTGGTCAACCACTTGTAAAAGAATGAAACTAGAACACTTTCTAACACCATACACAAAAATAAACTCAAAATGGATTAAAGATCTAAATGTAAGACCAGAAACTATAAAACTCCTAGAGGAGAACATAGGCAAAACACTCTCTGACATAAATCACAGCAGGATCCTCTATGACCCACCTCCCAGATTATTGGAAATAAAAGCAAAACTAAACAAATGGGATCTAATGAAACTTAAAAGCTTTTGCACTACAAAGGAAACTATAAGCAAGGTGAAAAGACAGCCGTCAGATTGGGAGAAAATAATAGCAAATGAAGAAACAGACAAAGGATTAATCTCAAAAATATACAAGCAACTCCTGCAGCTCAATTCCAGAAAAATAAATGACCCAATCAAAAAATGGGCCAAAGAACTAAACAGACATTTCTCCAAAGAAGACATACAGATGGCTAACAAACACATGAAAAGGTGCTCAACATCACTCATTATTAGAGAAATGCAAATCAAAACCACAATGAGGTACCATTACACACCAGTCAGGATGGCTGCTATCCAAAAGTCTACAAGCAATAAATGCTGGAGAGGCTGTGGAGAAAAGGGAACCCTCTTCCACTGTTGGTGGGAATGCAAACTAGTACAGCCACTATGGAAAACCGTGTGGAGATTCCTTAAAAAACTGGAAATAGAACTGCCATATGACCCAGCAATCCCACTTCTGGGCATACACACTGAGGAAGCCAGATCTGAAAGAGACACATGCACCCCAATGTTCATCGCAGCACTGTTTATAATAGCCAGGACATGGAAGCAACCTAGATGCCCATCAGCAGATGAATGGATAAGGAAGCTGTGGTACATACACACCATGGAATTTTACTCAGCCGTCAAAAAGAATTCATTTGAACTAGTCCTAATGAGATGGATGAAACTGGAGCCCCTTATACAGAGTGAAGTAAGCCAGAAAGATAAAGAACATTACAGCATACTAACACATATATATGGAATTTAGAAAGATGGTAACGATAACCCTATATGCAAAACAGAAAAAGAGACACAGAAATACAGAACAGACTTTTGAACTCTGTGGGAGAAGGTGAGGGTGGGATGTTTCAAAAGAACAGCATGTATACTATCTATGGTGAAACAGATCACCAGCCCAGGTGGGATGCATGAGACAAGTGCTCGGGCCTGGTGCACTGGGAAGACCCAGAGGAATCGGGTGGAGAGGGAGATGGGAGGGGGGATCGGGATGGGGAATAAGTGTAAATCTATGGCTGATTCATATCAATGTATGACAAAACCCACTGAAATGTTGTGAAGTAATTAGCCTCCAACTAATTAAAAAAAAAAAAAAAAGTGAAAAAAAAAAAAAAAATTCCAAATCCTAGAAACAAAAGAGTTTTCAGTTGCATGAAATAAGAAAACTGCAACTGAAATATCTCTGAAAATTAATTTTATCTTAAGTTACATTATAAATTTGATATATATACATATATATATGGTACAGAGATATGAAGATCATCTTGGAAATCATAAAACAGTAAATTACACTCAATTAAAATCACAAAAAAAGATCTTATTCAGTTGAACACAATCTAAAGCCCCACAACAGCAAACTGTAGTGTAAAGAGGCACAGTAAGTACAATTTCCAGACACATTAAACAAATAATGAATACGGAGTTGAAAATACCACATGCTCCAGTTTAGTCATTTAATACACACATTTTCACAACTGTTTCTTGAAAAACTATTTAGATAAAATATTTAGCATTTATCATCAATTTTAAATTTATCTGAGTCTATGCAACTTTCATCCATATTAAAATACTGATTACTGTAAATACTTTATTATAAAACTATTATACAATTTAAATTTTTATTAGAGAAATGTATTATTCACTATCCATAATTAAAGTCTTTTTCATGAGTGCATTTCATAAGAAATACACGAAAATCATTATTTATGATGCCTAGGGAGAAAAAACTATGGTAATCCTATTAACCCAAACTATATCCTTATTATTTCTTAAACATTTAAATGTTTAAATATGCTTGGTGACTAGTGATCATTCATCCCCACAGTGGTAAATTTCAGCATAATGTTAAATGACTGGACTAGACAATAAAAGTCACATGTAGATAAACACAAACCAATACTTGTTCTCTTACATGAAAGCTTACTTATAAAGTAACACTAAATGGGCAGTGAATAACAGTGATTAAAAAAAAATGTAAACAGAATAAAATGTGAATCCCTTCCCTGAAGAACAAAAGATAAAAGTATTTCTCATTTTATGAAAACAAAACATTATCTATCAAAAAGGTAAGACGCTGATTTTACAAATCTATTATTTCTAAATATGGATAAAGAAAATCTGGAACAATAGATTCACATTTTATTGAGCTAAAATGCACAAAAAATATGATAATACTTAAATTTATTAATTCATTGTAATAGGTTGATACTATCCCATACTAAAAAGTATCTTGTTAAGATTCAAAATAGTGTTTAATTATCTGAGCTTAAGATTTACTGAATCACTATCCAAGTAACAACAACAACAAAAGTCCACACTGTAGGATGAAAAAAGCAAAACTGAAAAATTTCTATTCACTATGACTTTAATTTCATCCCCACAAAAAAAGCTACAGCAATACCCATTTAGGCAATAGGCAAAAATATGAAGTCCTTATGGAAAATACCTACTCTGTATGATTTTTTAAAATATTTATTTATTTATTTTTGGCTGTGCTGCATCTCATTGCTTCACAGACTTTCTCTAGTTGCAGTGAGCAGGGGCTACTCTCTAGTTATGGGGTGAGTGCTTCTCATTGTGGTGGCTTCTCTTGTTGCAGAGACAGGCTCTAGGGGATGCAGATTTCTAGTTGTGCTGCAGAGTGTGCGCTCAGTAGTTGTAACTCTCAGGCTTAGTTGCACATGGCACATGGGATCTTCCTGGACCAGGGATCGAACCAGTGTCCCTTGCATTGCAAGGCAGATTGTTATCCACTGGACCACTAGGGAAGCCCCTATCTATGTGTGTGTGTGTGTGTGTGTGTGTGTGTGTGTGTGTGTGTGTGTGTTTTAATCCCTACATAGTTCCTTGTGTATGACCAGTATTCTCTGCAGTACAAGAGTGATTCATTTTGGGGCTCTGACAATTGAATTTTAGTTTACAAGAAGCAGGTAGCCCATGTAGTAAATAATCTGGTGGCCAATAATTTACATAATAACAGCAATTTTCTAACGTATTTCTTTAGTCATTTTATTTTTCTAAACTTCTTTAAAGCATTTATTTGATCTTCAGAATAATTCTACAAGATACATAGTTGCTTCATTTTACACATGAAATGGAGGCTTAAAGAAGTTAGATAATGTGCGTAAAATCCAATAACTAGGTTCAAAATTTAAATATAGGTCCTTGATTCTACAACTCTTTCTCCTACTGACTTTCCAATTTCATTCTTTAGGTGGTTCTTATTTTGTTCAAGACACAGTTTACATGAAATAGATCCTGTACAAATACAGCAATTTTTCACTCTCATCCTTTTGCTGTGTGTTTGAAGTTAAATTTACACTTGATTAAAAGTCAGCTAAGGAAGCATCTCTGATCTCAATCGTGGTGCCTGCCTTGTAGCTACAGGAAGAGGAAGGTACTGTTTAGGCCTGTTCTCTTCCAAAGGACAGGAAACACCCAACCCTGACTTGGTAACATTTCTGAGGCAGTCTCACTCAAGTGACAACATGCTTTTCTTTTTCTTCCGTGTCCCAGTCATACCATGCTGTTTCTTAACAAAGTAAGAATGAGCTGGGCTGAGAAGTGAAGGCTGAGTTAAAAGTGCTTGCAGGGTTGTTTTTCTATTCCATTTTTCTCTGTAGGTTTGAGGATGATGCCAACTGAACAAGAGTTACAAGTTTCCTCCCCAAATGAATCAATTAGCTTTCACTATTTCATAACATGGACACTCCCTATAAATCAGAACACATGGCTCCTAAGGGGAAAATTTCCATAAACAATAATAGAGGGATATAAGGGAGAAAGAAGTGAGGCCAGAGAGTCTATTACAGTAGGCCTTCAAGGAAGGAGGATTCTATTTTTTTTTTTTTTAAACTTTGTACTTGTATGGCCATTGAGTTTTGTGAAGATGCACTGATATTAAACACTATCAGGGTTTTGTCATTATTAGAGTGAAATTAACCCCGCAGTTTCCTTAATGGTCCCTTTACTAGATTAAGAAGGCCACCTTTCCCAGATCATCAAAACATAGAAAGGCTTTCCAATTTTGCCAAATGATCATAGAATCATATGACATCTCAGCATTAGAAATTAAGAGCTACTCTCTAGTGTGGTATGAAGGCTTCTCAATGTGGTGGCTTCTCTTGTTGCAGAGCACAGGCTCTAGGGCATGCAGACTTCAGTAGTTTGGCATATGGGCTCAGTAGTTGCAACTCCTGGGCCTAGTTGCCCCATGTATGTGGGATCTTCCCAGACCAGAGATCGAACTGGTGTGCATTGCAAGGCAGATTCTTATCCACCAGACTTCCAGGGAAGTCCTTATCTATATGTTTTATTAAATTTTATTTCCACATGGTTCCTTGTGTATAATCAGTATTCTCTGCAGTATATGAGTGATTCCTTTTGGAGATCTGACAATTGAACTATAGTTTACAAGAGCCAAGTAGAACATGTAGTAAATAATCTGGTGGCCAATAAATGTTTTTAGTAACAGCAATTTCCTAATATACTTCCTTGTCATTTTAGTTTTAATGTTATTGTCTCAAAATGAAAAATATCATCTATATCGAGAGTGTAAGTTGTCATATTTTAGTATGCTTAAGGATCACCTGGAAAATCTTTCTTATTTTCTGACATAAACATTTAAGCTTATAATTTTCATAAAAGTTTTTGCTCTCTCTACTTCCCATAAATATTGATATATCAAATTTAAATTATCATTTAGCTCTAAATATTTTAAAAATTTCCCTGCAATTTCTTTTTTTTGACCTGTAAATTGTTTAGGAATAATGAGTTCTTAATTTATAAATTCATGTCTACCCATGCATTTTTTTCTTTGCTCTGATTTCTACTTTTATGGCATTTTGGTCCAAGAATGTTAAAAATTTCCTACATATTCTTAAGAAGAATGTATGCTTTCTAAATCTAGGGTCAAAGAAGCCATACTGTTGAAATTGTTTACAATTGAGAAAGATAGTGAAAGGAACAAATAGGAATCTTGTAATAAATACAGAATTCCTCACAGTTATGCCCACAGTAAGTTTTTTAAAATAATATCTTACCTTAAATTGTATGTATTTCAGGAGGTTCTTTTCTTTGGCAAACATAGTAATATATTCCTGGAGCTTGCTGTTGTGCATAAAGTTAGGAAAATCATCAGGAAATGGGAAGTCTGGAAAACATGTCATCTCTTTGGAAGAGTTGGTAAAGACTGACCGATAAATGCTGGCCCTGCCTTCCTCTGCATGGTCCTGTGAAAGAAACATTTTAAATGGAACAGAGTTTGTAAATGAGTATATTTATCATGGTCAGGACCAGTCCCAAATACTTATCACTCATTTATGGTTGATCTTTTCCAAAAGTAAATGCAATAAGATGAGGCATAAATTAACTTCGCTTAAATAATTTGATGATAACCAAAGGAACTTAGAATATTGAAAAATATATCTTTATTTACATCTTTTCTAAGGGAAACAGATTCTGAATTTCATCATGTCCTTTTAAGAATATATAACTGGATTAATTTTGTTGCTTTGAACCATTAACTACAGTGATAGTATTTCCCAAAATTTACCTGGGCATGATTTCAATATACCAACTCATGAGCATGGACAGACAATGTGATGTATACATACAATGGAACATTTTTCGGCCTTAAAAAGAAAGGAAGGCCTGAATCATGCTGTGATATGCATTAACTTTGAGGACATATGCCGAACAAAGTAGACCAGTCACAAAAAGACAAATTCTGTATGATTCTATTTATCTGAAATACCCAAAGTGATCACGTTCACAGAGACTAAAAGAGTGGTAGTGGCTTGGGGCCAGGGAGAGGGAGGAATTGAGAGTTAAATTGTTTAATTTCTGCAGAGTTTTACTTTGGGAAGATTAAAATATTTTGGAGAGGGGTGGTGATATGATTGTACAATAATGTCAATGAACTTAATGCCACAGAACTGGACACTTTAAAATAGCTACATGGTAAATCTTTATTGTGGTTTATTTACCACAATGGAAAATAAAACTTCCTTTAGCATATTATGTGGTAATCCTGGTAGATTAGATCATAATATTTTTTATGTACCCAGGGCAGAGAGAACTTTGATTATGTTTACAATATCTTTTTCAAATGTTTTTGACCATACCCTATAGTTACATATTTTTTATTGCAATCCAGTGTACACACACACACACACACAGGGAACAAAAGTTTTATGAAAAGAAAAATCATTTTCAAGAACTTGAGTTGCACACATACTCTCCATCCATTCTGGAAGGTTGCCTATCTCCACTTCATTTAGTTGTTTTTCTGGAGATTTATCTTCTTCCTTCATCTGGGACATAATACTGTTTCTTTTCATTTTGGTTAGCTTTCTGTGATTGTGGTTTTTGTTCTGGAGGCTGTGGGATTATAGTTCTTGTCTATCCATTCCATTTAAATATGCAGATTAATTCATTAATTTATATCATTGCATACAAATGGGTTATAATCTCCAGAATGAAAAACATTGATTTAAAGGAATTAGGTAAGGAGAAAGGGGAATAGAGGCAGAAAAGGATATTACTTAAATCCTAAGCATTATTCTTTGGGATGAAATTCTGAAATTAACATACGTCCATCCATGCTATGGTTTTTCTAGTAGTCATGTATGGATGTGAGAGTTGGACCATAAAGAAAGCTGAGCATCAAAGAACTGATGCTTTTGAACTGTGTTGTTGGAGAAGACTATTGAGAGTTCCTTGAACTGCAAGGAGATGAAACCAGTTAATCCCAAAGGAAATCATTCCCAAAGGAATATTCATTGGAAGGACTGATGCTGAAGCTGAAGCTCCAATACTTTGGCCACCTGATATGAAGAACTGAATCATTGGAAAAGACCCTGATGCTGGGAAAGATTGAAGGCAGGAGGAGAAGGGGATGGCAGAGGATGAGGTGGTTGGATGGCATCACTGACTCAATAAACATGAGTTTGGGCAAGCTCCGGGAGTTGGTGATGGACAGGGAACCCTGGCATGCTGCATTCCATGGGGTCACAAAGAGTCGGACATGACTGAGCGACCAAACTGATATGTTAGAAAGATCGAGCAAAACACCAAAGGCAGAGGGAATTTGTTTTCACATTTGAAATTCTGGTAAGATATCACTTTAAAGGCTCCCCAAAACAACCTGGGTTGGGGAGGGTTGACACTGAAGAGTCAAGTAGCAGGGATTAGGAAGAGGTAACATGATTAAGAAGAGCTTGGACCTTAGTTTAGCTCTCCTGAACTTATGCAGTTTGACTAAAACATAAGAGTTCCCGCTTGTTCCCAAAGGGGATGCAGAAGTCATCTGAGACTCTTAGTAGCTAGTTTGCCAGGGAGTTGCCAAGGGTTGGGGGCAGCTAAGTGGCATTTTAGTAGAGCTGAAGAATGGACCATTTGGGTCAGGGACTCAATGAGCAAACTGCACCTGGCAAGTGGAATCTGTTCAGCTAGGAGGTTTACCAGCCCCTGACAGCTAAGGAGGACAGTTCCAGGTTCATCAACTGGCCTTTGGTTGAAGATTCCTGAAGGATAGGCTAAGGGTACTCATATATAATAGGAACATCAGGGGACCAGAGGATTCAGAGGACAGGCCCAAGACTGTGCTTGAATTTGGGAAACTTTGTCTTTGCTTCACCACAAGGTCATACAAGTTCTATTTCTGCATAAGCCCAGAGACAATTTTGGAAAGAGCTGAGGGACAAGGAAGGGAAGCTAAAAGACTGAGCATTGATCATAAAGAGACCTAGAGATTAAACTATGCCAAATGGGGGTACTCCTTGGGTCTTAGCATGCTTTTATGTTTTTCTCTATGTAATTCTGGATATTTGTCTTGTCCTATTTATGCTAGATGTAAAAGAGTGATCTGAACACTTAGTAGTCTAGTATTACTTACAGATAAAACATTTCAAAATATTAAGAACTCACTGGAGAAAATGGGAGAGGATCTCCTTGGACAAAGTGAGAGTTTTAAGGTTGTCTGACATGCTTCACTCCACAATTTCATATTTTCCCTCAACTTATATGGTAGACAGAATTTTAAGAATAACCCTTAGTGCACCTCATCCTTGTGTAGTCATTTGCCCTTTGAGTATGGATGAAATCTCTAAATATCATATCACTCCCCTGACTATGTTGTTAAGTATTATTGAATCACATGAGCCCTTTACAAGCAGAGTTTTCTCTGGCTGGTATCAGAAGTCAGAGGTTCAAAACATGATTCAGCTTGTTCCTGGTTTTGAAGATGGAGAGAGACATATGCCAAGCAATACTGGCAGCCTTTAGGAGTTGAGAGGAATCCCATTTATAGCCAGCAAGGAAACAAAGACCTTAATCTTGAAACAAGGAACTGAATTCAGCCACCACCCTGTAGTATGCAGATTCTTTCCGTGTGCTTCCAGATAAGAGCCTAGCCCAGGCAGCACCTAATTTTTGACCTCATGAAACCCTAACCAAAGAACCTAGCTGAACTATGCTGTACTTCTGATCTATGTAACTGAGAATAATAAAGAAACATTTTTAGCTGCTTTAGTTTGTGGTAATTTGCTATGCAGAAATAGAAAACTAATACAAGGTCCAAGGTAAAGTTTTGGAGCAAGGCAAAGTTGAGGAAAATCATGTAACAACAAAGGATGAGTTTTATATAATAAAAATGATGCAAACCCTTGAGACAGATTTGAGGTGTTTTTGCAATTTGGCTGTTCCAGGATAATAAATTTCCCTAGCAATGCTGAGCTGATTGGTCTTTAGTTTTTCTTAGGTTCCCCAAGGGCTATGGTTACTGAAAAAGGAGTTGCAGCATCAGCTAATCACATCATCTGTGACTTGCTACTAAAAAAAAAAAAAAAATGTCATGGACTTCTTATTGTTCCTATTTGGTTTTATAGTACATTTCAGAGTCCATGTGTATAGACTAATCCTTTTAAGTTGATCATATGGGAAGTTCATAATTGAATGACTAAGATCATAAATGACATTTTCAAATATAATTATTTTGGGGGGGGGGGGGTGCAAATGATCAACAAAGAACCAAACCTTGCTTATCTATGGAAGTAGCTTTATCTGTCTTTTAAAAAATTACTAAAATAACCCAGACTTCTGATTACACATGAAAGATTATGCAGATGTATTTAACTCTTCTCCCCCTAAAATTGGGTTTCCCAGGTGGCACTATTGCTAAAGAACCTTCTTCCCAATGCAGGAGACTCAGGAGACCTAGGTTCAATTCCAGAGTTGGGGAGATCCCCTGGAGTAGGAAATGGCAACCCACTTCAGTATTCTTGCCTGGAAAATTCCATGGACAGAAGAGCCTGACAGGCTACAGTCCATGGGCTTGGAAATAGTCGGACATGACTAAAGTGACTTAGCACGTATGCACCCCTAACATTACTGTAAAGGTATCAGAGGTATAAACCCACAGGGAAAAAAAGAAAAAAAAAGTGAAAGCAAACAAGAAACAACAGCAACATTTTGAAAGTAGAACACAGATGGATGAGTGATAACTGATTTACCAGATCAAAGAAAGCGGAAAGTTAAGAATGTGCCAAGTTGCTTCAGTTGTGTCTGACTCTTTGCGACCCTATGGACTATAGCCCACCAGACTCCTCTGTCCATGGGATTCTCCAGGCAAGAATACTAGAATGGGTTGCCATGCCCTCCTTCCAGGGATCTTCCCGACCCGGGAATTTAACCAGCGTCTCTCATATCTCCTGCATTGGCAGGCGGTCTTTACTACTAGTGCCACCTGGGAAGCCCGAAAGTTAAGACTAGATCTAATCAAATGGGAATCCAGATCAAATAGTGATATAAGATATTCAAGGTCTATAGTCTTTTACTTCATATATTTTAATTTCTTAGGGAACTGTCGAGGATGTACTTGCATATACTCTTCTAAAATGAGACAATAAAAAAATAGTAAGAAGATAAAGTTTCCGGAAAACAGGGTTACCCAGGATAATAGCAGTGTGGTTACCTAGAGAAGGGAAACAATCCAGAAGAGTATCTTTAAGAGATAGTTAAGAGAAGAATTAAGCTGGTAAAAAACCTCATGTATTTAACTGTTCAGAGGAGAGTCAGAATACTGTGGGAGAGGCTGGGAAATGAATTAGAAATAGCATTGTGAAACTAAATCCACAAAGGCCACAAGGCAGTTATTAACTCCAGTGAAAACAAAAAGTTAATCAAGAAAGAAAGTGTAATCAGAATCCACTAAGCAGCGTAGCAATGATATTTTCATGGTTCTAATAATACAAACATGAAGATTTATTAAACAAAAAGAATGGTATGACTACAGGAATAAGAGGAAATGGAAAATTTTGTAAATGAGTCTGTTCCAAAATTCTGTGGGATTGTTGTTTGTATGTAGCACCAGTCAAAATAAATTCTATAAATGCAGAGGAAATTACAAGAAATGAGCCAAAAATGAACACGATGCAACAGAGAATTCAAATTAAGCCTAAAAGAGGCTACATATTAGAGAAGAGGAGATCCAGGGTTATCTGATTTTCTGATTTTTCAAAAGAAGACATTTCCCTCGATTTTTATGTGTAATATCCTGGTTTTAAAATAATGGACCAAAATTAAAAACATATAGATCAAGTAAAACGGAGCAGCTTTAGTGTGAAAAGAGCCAAGCCAGCTTGCTAACTCTACAACATATTTAAACTATTGATTTTTGTCTGGCAATTTTGTGATCATCCACCTCATTGAATTATCTTATTTTTTGTAACCATTTTCCAATTGATATCCTTCATGGTATAAAATCAGATAGTCAGCAGTTGATAATTTTTCCTCCATTCTATTTTCTCCATTCTATTTTCTATTTAAAAAAAAAATCATCAATCATTTGTCTTACTGAGTTGGTCCAAACTTCTAAAAGAACATTAATTAATAGATCTTTAAGTGAGAACTTAATTTCCTGGAGGCAGTATTTTCCATCTTCATTTTGTTATAAATTTCTATTTTATTGTGTCCTCAACTGAGGATTTCATTTTACTTACATCTTTTTTTCAAAAATTTTGAGGATTTTTTGACTTAAGAATCAGTTTAAGAAATGTTCCATTGGCACTTGAAAATAAGGCATATTTTGTCTTTTTAAAATACAGGATTTGTTATATATCAACAAGTGACAGACCAAAGTGCAAGATGCAATGCTTGCTAAGGTATTATTTGACCAAAACTATGATCCTTAAAAAAACAAAACAGCTGTGTAAATATTAGTCAGTTCCTAAGATTGCATTTTCAAATTCAAAGAGTCAAAAAAAAAAAAAAAAAAAAAAAAACTCTAAAAGGGACTCCAAAGAAAAACATTTTTTCTTTCCTTAAAAAAATTAACACTGTTTTCTATCTGAAATGGTTTTCCCTTTGATGAAAAATCAAGCTGTAGATCTCTTTGTAGAGTTGCTAGTTCATAAGGAAAAGCACTGAGCACTACAAATTTAATTAAGGCTCATATAACTCAAAGTTGTCAGGCCCCTAGAATACAAATTTTTAGTGCCATGTTAGAATATTCCAATCACATCAAAAGCCAAAATGTCTGGGGCCTTGTTATTGAAAAGTAATTCAGTGGTAGATTAGTTGCCAAATTTGCATCAGAAAGCAGTGAGATTTTTGAAATATGACAGGAGTTTTCTGCTATTCCCTTGGGTTGTTGACTCTGCTGCTATGCATGTGGGATGCGAAGGTGGAGGAATTCACAGCTTTGGATGAGTTTAGGATGCTTGACAGTGATTATAATCAACACAAGGAAAGACTAAATATTAAAGATCAAATTGATACATAGGCTAGAAAAAAATCAGAGGAAGTGAACAATGGACGGCATGCCCAGAAAAAGGAGACTTTATTCATGACACTCAGGCCAAAATCCAGACAATTTGCTGACATATTATTTGTGGAACTCCTGAGAAAGAAAGACCTTTCCCCTAGACCTGCAGCCTGGTCATAAAGTATTTTCTCAGTGATCAAAGCAGGTGAGGCAAATACATCATTCTGCCTTTAGATCCGGGTTAGAAGAAGGAACTACTAACAGAAGGACCTAAGAAAGTGCTGTAGGAAAAAGCTACAAAATTTGAATTATGTGCTTTTTTAATTTAATTTGCCTGCATTATGCAGCATGCAAAATCTTAGTTCTCCGACCAAGGATCGAATCCATGGCCCCTGCATTGGAAACATGGATTCTTAAACACTGGACTGCCAGAGAAGTCCCTGCAGTTTTTTTTTTTTTTTTCCACTTAGTTAATGTTTGGATGTTAGAAAATGTAAAATGCTGACTTTATAAACTAAATGTAGTGAAAATACAAATTTTAACTTGATTTTATAGTATAATCCTGTAATGTGATTTCTAGGTATACTGCTACAGACTCATAGAGGTATCTGAGAAGCACTGCAAGTCACAGCATCATTTGTAATCTTCAAGTCCTCCCACAGAGGTGAAATAATTAGAGAACTCTGAATAATCAACTGTATTAGTTTCATGTGGCTACTATAATAAATAACCACAAACCTGACAGCTTAAAACAACAGGAATCTATTCCCTCATCATTCCAGAGACCAGGAGTTGAAAATCAGCATCACTGGGCCTAAATCAAAGTGTTGGCAGGGCCAAGTCCATTCCAGAGGCTCTAGGGGAGATACATTATCTCTTCCCGCTCCTGCTGGATGCCAGCATTTCTTGGTTTTTTTAGCATCTGGAGGCCACCTGTGTTCCTTGACTAATGTCTCCTTTCTCCACCTTCAAGGTCATAGCATAGCATCTTCAAATCTCTCTTTCTGATAAAGTCATATTCCCTTTTCTTCTTTTGTTTCTGTGTGTCAAATCTCCCTTTGCCTTTCTCTCTCTTTTTAAAGTTCATTTTATTTTCTGGCTGTGTCAGGTCTTAGTTGTGATATGTGGGATCTTTCACTGAGGCGTATGGGCCTAGTTGCCCCACAGCCAGCATGGAGGATATTCGTTTCCTGACCAGGGATCAAACTTGTGGAATGTGGATTCTTAACCACTGGACCACCAGGGAAGTCCCATGCCTTTCTCTTTTAGGGATAGATGTTATGGCATTTTGGCCCCACACAGATAATCCAGGATAATCTCATCTTCTCAAAATTATTAATTTAATCATAGCTGTAAATATCTTTTTTTTCCTCATTAGGAATATTTACAGGTTCTAGAATCAGGACCTGTTATCTTTGAGGGGCCCACTGTTTGAATAGCCTATCGCTGTCCACTGTCAGGCCCCTAAGGATTCACATTTATCCCACACGTCAAATACATTTACTTCATCTCAACATCCCCAAAGTCTGAATCCACTGCAGCATCAAATCAAGTTCCAAATCTCACTTATGTATCATCAGCTCAATAATTCTAAATCCCACTATCTAAACTATCTAAATCAGGTATGAAAGAGACTCTGAGTGTAATTCACCCTGGGACAGAATTCTCCATTTCTGGACCTGTCAAGCTAGAAAATAAGTTATCTTATTTCAGCATACAATGATGGGACATTCATAGGGTACCAGTAACAAACATTTTCATTCCAAGGGACAAAATGGAAGGAAAAAAGGAGTCATCTGTCCCAAGCAATTTTGGAATCCAGAAGGGTAAGTTTCATTAGGTTTCAAGTTCTGGGAAATAAGCATTTGTGTCTCAAGGCTCCAGCTTCTGGGTTTGAGGTTCCACCCTCTGGGATAATTTTTCTTTTTCTTGAAGAGTACCACATGTTTGCAGGTGAGTAGTTTATCACTCCATGATGTTAAGTTCAAATTTTAAAGCCTTCCTTGAGCAAAAGGAGAGGCAGCTGCTCTCAAAAGCTTTATCAGCAGTGTCTTTCTTCAACAATGCTTTGCAAAGTAAGTGTGAATATGAGGATCTGGTTAAGATCACCAGGCAGAAGACCTGCCAGCTCAATAGGCCACTTGTTGAAATGGCAACCAGCAGTTTATAAAGGGATTAAGAATTCAGACTGGAAATACAAATCAGACTGAATTGGAGTCTTGTCTTTGCCATTCACAAGCTATTTACCATTATTTTTTCTTTTCTTTTTTTTTTTTTCTTTTCTTTTAAGCTTCAGATTCATTTGTAAAAGGGAAAAATTCACACCTAGATTATAGGATTATTATAAAGATTGAATGAAATGAGAAAAGTGTTTGGTATATAGAAAGTACTTAATAAAATAGCCCTGTCAGCCTTCACTGTGCTAATCTGAAATTCTGTCAGCACATTCCAGTGACAAACACTGAACTCCACAATACCGGGAAGCTACTATATAGCACAAGGAGCTCTGGTCAGTGCTCTGTGATGACCTAGAGGGGTGGGATGGGGTTGGGTGGGCGGTTCAAGAGGGAGGGGATATATGTATACATATAGCTGGCCCATGTTGTTGTAAAGCAGAAACTAACACAACGTTTTAAAGCAATTATACCCCAGTTTTAGAAAAATTGATGCTGGGTGGTTCACAAAGAGTTCAAGTCTAGGAAATGTCTATATGAACAAGAACAATTCTCATATATTGATAATATTTAAAGAGCCATCACAGACACTTTCTTCTTAAACATGACCTTTCTATTAAGGTATAAAGTTTAACACTAATTTTGCATTTGCGGAGGGAATAGTGGTTTAAAAGGGGTTACTGGGGACTTCCCTGGTGGTCCAGTGGTTAAAAGTTCATGCTTCCAATGCAGAGGGTACAGGTTTGATCCTGGAAATCGAAATCCCACATGTTGTGTGGTGTGGCAAAAACAAAAAAATGGGGTTATTGATCTTCCTTTGTTCCTATGTATTAATGGTTTATCAGAAGATGAAAACAGGAGTAGGCTTAACCAGACAGTATTCCTAAGGTTGTAGACATGGAGAGAGTTGGGGGCCCAGGGAAGACTCCACACCTGATAATATACTTGTTAGACAACACAGGAAGTGATCTAACAGCAGCTTACAAGCATACCTGCTAATAGAGTCCTTAATATAAATGCATAGAAGTAAGCCTGGCAAGCTACAGTCCGTGAGGTCGCAAAGAGCTGGACATGACTTAGTGACTGAACAACAACAAAAGTCATTGAAGAACTTCAAATCAGTGTGTCCTCTTCTTGATTCCTCTTGCAGCAATCTGAAGAATTATGTGTTTTTGGCAAGACCAAAAGTCAGTGCCTGAAATCTTAAGATCTGTGGTCTGAATCACTAAGAGGTTGTTCCAGAAACTCAACAAATGAATGGAAAGAACCATCGCTTTTTAAATTATTAGCTCATGTAATTCTGTTACATAAACCTAACCAATATTTGACCATGGATTTTACCCCCAGGCGGCTCACTTATTAAATGACTTGTTGGAGTTGAGTTCTATACACAGAGACTGACCAGTCCACTATCCCATCTACTTCTGAAGTAAGCAAGGGATTTACTTTCCAGCCTGCTATTGATGTTAAGCTTTGTAGAGCAAGTGTAACTGCCATGACAGCCTGTGCTCAAGCAATGTATTCTCACACACTTCCCCCCCCCCCCCCCGACTCCCCGGTCTGCTGCAGTGATGTCCCACTCACCGAGAATTTCCACAGGCCCCCGACGTCTTCACCCTTCTCAAAGCAGGTGGGTTCCAGTCCCTCTTCTAGGCAGTTCCTGATGGAGGCCAGGCCACTGATGCCTGCTCCGATGATGGCCACTTTCTTCACCATGGTTGCCTGTGCAAAGGCCCAGAGATTCACAACTAAAACACATATGCACACACTTATACCCACAAACTTATGCATATATGAAAGAAGAAACAAATATATGTGTGTAAGTATATATGTATATGCACACATACATATATATATACACATGTACATATACTCACACCCACTCCCATATGTATATATGAAGAGACATATGTATGTGTATGTATATACATACACACACATATTCATTTCTTCTTTCTACTTTACATAAGGCTTGATGAAGAATAAGGTCTGGTTCTGTCTGTATTTCAGTATTTCCTCTAATAATGTTCTTAACCTTTTCAATTAAAAATAAAAATCATCTCTTTATCTAAAAATAACTTCTCACTAGCCACTACCCTTAACCTCCATTCTAAAAATTTGTTTCCTAATCTTTTCCTATTCCTGACAATATCTTTAGACCCTACTGTTACTTCTTTTTTTGTTTGTTTTTTTAGGTGAAATCACATAACTACACAGAAAAGTAGATTTGGATAATGAAAATTAGAATCCTTACTGCTCAGGAAAAAAAGATCTCTATTGAACTGTATATCATTCTCATTTTGGCCATATTTAGTATAAATGTAGCATATTCCTTCTCCATTTACCAGCCCCACTCTCCTCCCTCTCAAATCATTGCAGTATCATTCTTTTTCTACCTTTTTGTGATCTTCCTCTTTTCTGTAGATTTAAGTCTTGTCCAAAACGTCTGAGCAGTTTAAAAGAAAAAATACTTCCCTGAACCAAAGCTCTAGGAAAGTGGTAGTGGAAAATGGGAGGAGCTACTCTTAAAGAGGACTTGCTTCTGGGTCCTCCAGCATGTGAGGCAAAATCCATGCCCCCAGAGGGTTGGTCTCTGCTCCAGTCTATTGGCCACCCAGTCCCTGCTTTCCTTTTTGTCCTGGCAAACCCAATCTAATGCTTACAATGGTGGACTTTTGGCCTGGGACTCAGGCACTTGTCCCAGATAGATGACTCTTCAGTTTTCTGCTCCATTTTATGAGGTGTTATTCAAAGTTTACTTTATTTTTCTCATTTCTAATTCTTCTGTAGGTATTTCATAGTAGCCTTCTGCCCCTGCCCCTGCCAACACTCTTGAAAACTAGTTGCTTAACTGAGATATCCCTGCAGGGATGATGAGTTTTCTTTCTTTCTTCCTATCCTTTCTTTTGACCTTTGAGGTTGAAGGTTAGATTTCTCAAGTTTGTCTTTCATTGATTCTGGCTAGTGTGTCGTCATGGAAAAGATCAAATTCCATACATTGATCCATTCATACCAGGTAAAATTAGTTGGTCATAAGACTAAATAAACTATACCTAACTCCCAGTCATGAGGTATATTGAAGTTTGTAAAAATTGTTTCCCTAGTAATCATGTTCCTTAAAATTATGATACCTCAATTATTTTAAAATTGATGCCTCAATTATTCTCCTCATTAAGCAGACAGTGTTTAGCATAAACTGACATATATTTAACTCTGGAGAAATTGCCCTTTGTGTCTTTTGGAGATGGTAATCCTCATCTCTTAAGTAAATATAGTAAAGTGGAGAGTCAGAAGCACCTCAGATCTTAGTTCAGTCACTTATAGCAGTGCAACATCAGGCAAGTCATTAAGTCTCTTCAATTCTTGTTTTATTCATTAATCAAATGAAGATCTACACTACTACTATTTCTTGCTCAGTTGTCACAAACTTAGAGGATATAAATGTATTTGTATTTATATATATTTATATATATATAAATCTGGCATACAGTTAGCAATATAGTAAATGTGCATTGTAAGTAAGAAGAAACCACTTTTTTTTTTTTTTTTTTAGCTAGATTGTAAAATTTATTTGAGGGGCTGTGTCTTTAATATAAACACAAAAAGAAACAATCTTCCTGGTAATGACAATCTTTAAACAAACCAATAAATACAGCCTGTCTACTTCCAAGTCCCTTTGAAACCAACCAAGTATAGCTCCCCAAAGAATCCTATTGCTTATATGGGAACTGGGCCTGTATTATGAGTTTAACAGTTACTAGGACATCTATGCTACACCTCAAGTTTTCATCCTGTTTTTAAAAAATCATTGGTTCCCTGTCAGGCAAACATTGAGACCAGGGATGACTAGAAGAGTCTCAAGGCCAAAAAGAAAAGCAGTGTCAAGAGCTGGACCATCATGATGAATGAGAAGAAATAGTCACACTGCCTTACCATTCCATCCTACTGACAGGTACAGAGCCTTACACCACTTGATTAATTTTAAAAGTACACATCTATGAGTGATAATGTGTGTGTACACACACACACACACACACACCTGTAATCTTAATTTAAAAGTCTTAGTTTTTAGCTGGTTTTAATGTCAGCTCATAATATTCACCTGTATTAAATCATAGTGGTATTTCATACATGGGTGATGGCTCTTTATTTCTTTGAAAGACCAGAAAAATCCCATGTTAGGATCTTGTCCTTTGGAGATGTTACTGACATACAGATTCTGCAGCAAACTGGTGAAAACTACCTTTTCAAAAGCCACTGTTTTAATCTTATTTCAAGGTATCAAACCTAATTTTAATTTTATTTTTATTAAAAAAATCTTTTTACTGTACTGCTTGGCATGCAAAATCTATTTTTTTTTTTAAGAAAAGCAATTGTTTTGTTTTATTGCTCTTTTTGATGATCAAATATGGCACAGGGATGAACATGTATTACTTTTACATATTCTCTGATATTTTAATCACCTACAGTAATAAGAATACTTAAAACATTAGTGATATGGAACATTAAGCTATTCAATATAGATTAACTCAGCAGAATGGAAATTTCTTTTTTTTTTTTTTAATTTATTTTTTCAGTGGGTTTTGTCATACATTGACATGAGTCAGCCATAGATTTACACGTATTCCCCATCCCGATCCCCCCTCCCACCTCCCTCTCCATCCGATTCCTCTGGGACTTCCCAGTGCACCAGGCCCGAGCACTTGTCTCATGCATCCCACCTGGGCTGGTGATCTGTTTCACCATAGATAATATACATGCTGTTCTTTTGAAACATCCCACCCTCACCTTCTCCCACAGAGTTCAAAAGTCTGTTCTGTACTTCTGTGTCTCTTTTTCTGTTTTGCATATAGGGTTGTCGTTACCATCTTTCTAAATTCCATATATATGTGTTAGTATGCTGTAATGTTCTTTATCTTTCTGGCTTACTTCACTCTGTATAATGGGCTCCAGTTTCATCCATCTCATTAGAACTGATTCAAATGAATTCTTTTTAATGGCTGAGAAATATTCCATGGTGTATATGTACCACAGCTTCCTTATCCATTCATCTGCTGATGGGCATCTAGGTTGCTTCCATGTCCTGGCTATTATAAACAGTGCTGCGATGAACATTGGGGTGCACGTGTCTCTCTCAGATCTGGTTTCCTCAGTGTGTATGCCCAGAAGTGGGATTGCTGGGTCATATGGCAGTTCTATTTCCAGTTTTTTAAGAAATCTCCACACTGTTTTCCATAGCGGCTGTACTAGTTTGCATTCCCACCAACAGTGGAAGAGGGTTCCCTTTTCTCCACGCCCTCTCCAGCATTTATTGCTTGTAGACTTTTGGATAGCAGCCATCCTGACTGGCATGTAATGGTACCTCATTGTGGTTTTGATTTGCATTTCTCTGATAATGAGTGATGTTGAGCATCTTTTCATGTGTTTGTTAGCCATCTGTATGTCTTCTTTGGAGAAATGTCTGTTTAGTTCTTTGGCCCATTTTTTGATTGGGTCATTTATTTTTCTGGAATTGAGCTGCAGGAGTTGCTTGTATATTTCTGAGATTAATCCTTTGTCTGTTTCTTCATTTGCTATTATTTTCTCCCAATCTGAGGGCTGTCTTTTCACCTGGTTTATACTTTCCTTCTTTGTGCAAAAGCTTTTAAGTTTCATTAGGTCCCATTTGTTTAGTTTTGCTTTTATTTCCAATAATCTGGGAGGTGGGTCATAGAGGATCCTGCTGTGATTTATGTCAGAGAGTGTTTTGCCTATGTTCTCCTCTAGGAGTTTTATAGTTTCTGGTCTTACATTTAGATCTTTAATCCATTTTGAGTTTATTTTTGTGTATGGTGTTAGAAAGTGTTCTAGTTTCATTCTTTTACAAGTGGTTGACCAGTTTTCCCAGCACCACTTGTGAAAGAGGTTGTCTTTTTTCCATTGTATATCCTTGCCTCCTTTGTCAAAGATAAGGTGTCCATAGGTTCGTGGATTTATCTCTGGGCTTTCTATTCTGTTCCATTGATCTATATTTCTGTCTTTGTGCCAGTACCATATTGTCTTGATGACTGTGGCTTTGTAGTATAGTCTGAAATCAGGCAGGTTGATTCCTCCAGTTCCATTCTTCTTTCTCAAGATTACTTTGGCTATTCAAGGTTTTTTGTATTTCCATACAAATTGTGAAATTCTTTGGTCTAGTTCTGTGAAAAATACCGTTGGTAGCTTGATAGGGATTGCATTGAATCTATAGATTGCTTTGGGTAGAATAGCCATTTTGACAATATTGATTCTTCCAATCCATGAGCATGGTATGTTTCTCCATCTGTTTGTGTCCTCTTTGATTTCTTTCATCAGTGTTTTATAGTTTTCTATGTAGAGGTCTTTTGTTTCTTTAGGTAGATATACTCCTAAGTATTTTATTCTTTTTGTTGCAATGGTGAATGGTATTGTTTCCTTAATTTCTCTTTCTGTTTTTTCATTGTTAGTATATAGGAGTGCAAGGGATTTCTGTGTGTTAATTTTATATCCTGCAACTTTACTATATTCATTGCTTAGCTCTAGTAATTTTCTGGTAGAATCTTTAGGGTTTTCTATGTAGAGGATCATGTCATCTGCAAACAGTGAGAGTTTCACTTCTTCTTTTCCTATCTGGATTCCTTTTACTTCTTTTTCTGCTCTGATTGCTCTGGCCAAAACTTCCAACACTATGTTGAATAGTGGTGGTGAGAGTGGGCACCCTTGTCTTGTTCCTGATTTCAGGGGAAATGCTTTCAATTTTTCACCATTGAGGGTGATACTTGCTGTGGGTTTGTCATATATAGCTTTTATTATGTTGAGGTATGTTCCTTCTATTCCTGCTTTCTGGAGAGTTTTAATCATAAATGAGTGTTGAATTTTGTCAAAGGCTTTCTCTGCATCTATTGAGATAATCATATGGTTTTTATCTTTCAATTTGGTAATGTGGTATATTACATTGATTGATTTGTGGATATTAAAGAATCCTTGCATTCCTGGGATAAAGCCCACTTGGTCATGGTGTATGATTTTTTTAATATGTTGTTGGATTCTGTTTGCTAGAATTTTGTTAAGGATTTTTGCATCTATGTTCATCAGTGATATTGGCCTGTAGTTTTCTTTTTTTGTGGCATCTTTGTCTGGTTTTGGAATTAGGGTGATGGTGGCCTCATAGAATGAGTTTGGAAGTTTACCTTCCTCTGCAATTTTCTGGAAGAGTTTGAGTAAGATAGGTGTTAGCTCTTCTCTAAATTTTTGGTAGAGTTCAGCTGTGAAGCCATCTGGTCCTGGGCTTTTGTTTGCTGGAAGATTTCTGATTACAGTTTCAATTTCCTTGCTTGTGATGGGTCTGTTAAGATCTTCTATTTCTTCCTGGTTCAGTTTTGGAAGGTTATACTTTTCTAAGAATTTGTCCATTTCATCCAAGTTGTCCATTTTATTGGCATAGAGCTGCTGGTAGTAGTCTCTTATGATCCTTTGTATTTCAGTGTTGTCTGTTGTGATCTCTCCATTTTCATTTCTAATTTTGTTAATTTGGTTCTTCTCTCTTTGTTTCTTAATGAGTCTTGCTAATGGTTTGTCAATTTTGTTTATTTTTTCAAGAAACCAGCTTTTAGCTTTGTTGATTTTTGCTATGGTCTCTTTAGTTTCTTTTGCATTTATTTCTGCCCTGATTTTTAAGATTTCTTTTCTTCTGCTAACTCTGGGGTTCTTCATTTCTTCCTTCTCTAATTGCTTTAGGTATAGAGTTAGGTTATTTATTTGGCTTTTTTCTTGTTTCTTGATGTAAGCCTGTAGGCATGCAAAATCTTAATTCCCTGAATAGGGATCAAACCTGTGTCCCCTGCAGTGAAAGTGCAGAGTCTTAACCACTGGACCACCAGGGAAGTCCTCAGAACAACTTTTTAAAATCACAGGTTCACTAAATTTTCTAGGCTGCAATTCAGTTCACATGAGTTTATCTCCTCTCATTTTATATAGAGCTCTTTTTAGTTTTTAATGCTACACAAACTATAGTGATCACAGATACCTTCCTGAGGAAACAGTACTGTCTGTATAGCCTTTTTTTTTGTCTAAGGGTGTGCACATCACATCCAGTTCTATCTTGGCCTCTGATGCTATCATCTCTCTCCACAAGGTAAAAACAGCTACTGTTCCTCTTTCTGCCCTTTATAGGAGTGTATTTCATCTGTGGTGTACCCGTTAACTAGCCCATCCTCTCTCCCTGGCACCTCAGCCTAGTTTTTGGTTGCTGCAGTTTTCTGCAAAACCCTCTCATCTTCAGAATCCCAAATGCCCAGGCCCTGGTTGGAGGAGTGGCCACTCCCTGTGTCATCACCTCCTCTTTTCCACACTCCTTTTTGTGGTTTCCTTCAGGATCTCTGGAGTGGGGCTGGGTGAGAGAGAACATTAGGAAGAACAATTTAGCTTAGAGAGTGTGGCACCCGCAAAGAGGAGTACCTGCTGAATCGTAAGATTACTGTTAATTCCTGGCCACTCTGCCTATACACTCTATTCGACTATTCTTCTCCTGAATCCTGTAGTTTCAAGGTTCTAGGTGATAGTTTAAAAGTGGGTGCTTCCATGAGAGGAATGACAACTGATTTCCTGAAGGAATGTTGGTGCTGAGTGCCTAGACCCTACTAGCTCTCTCTCTTTTCTCTGTTCTTTGTCTTGTACAGCCCCCATAACTGCATAGAAAGATGCATCTACAAGCTTGTAAAGAGGTGTTCATTTTGTAGTACCCGGGGGATTCAATGTCTCCTTTCCTCACATGAACTCTAGAGCTGAGGTTGAGAAAGTTTTTCTGCCAAAGGCCAGATATTAGATACTTTTTCTTTGTAGTCCATACAGTCTCTGTTGCAATGATTCCACTCTGTGCTGTCATGTGAAAACAGCCATAGAAAATTGGTGGACATGGGTGTGTTCTCAGAAAACTTACTTATAGACACTGATATGTGAAGTTCATATAATTTTTCTGTGTTATGAAATATTATTCTTTGATTTTCTTCCAACTATTTCAAAATGGAAAAGTGACTATTGGCTTGCAAGCTGTACAAAACAAATGGGGTGAGACTTGGCCAGGTCTGTCCCTGCTTTAGAGAAACAGCCCTGTTCTAAATAGCCCTGAACCACTGCTCAGGGTACTACGGGTCTTCTGTGAAGTGAAAGTACCAAAATGCTTCAAAGTATGAGCATGTAGTTGTGTTTTTTAAGAAATTTCCTAGGGAAGAAAGTTTCAAAATACATATGCTTTTTCCAGTTCAGTTTAGCAATCCTGATATATTCTTCTGTAGTGGGTGTTCATCACACTCCTGCTTGCCTCTGAAATGAGAAGAAGGCAGAATTACTCTTCAACTAATGGAGGTATGGCTGCGAATGTCACCCATTATCTGGGACAATAATTATTAGCTCCATCTGTTTATTTATCTGCTTATATGCAGAGATCATGAATCCCCAAAGGCTGCAACAATGGCCAAGAATGATGTAAAATGAAAGTAAAAAGTCCAACTAAGTAAAGACAAATCCAAGTCAAACATGTCCTTAACTATACATGTTCCCCTGTTTACACGTTCCCTTCAAGATCAGTTGAATCCCAGAAAACTCTCTGAATCCTATTGTATAAGAGATCACTGATTCCTGACACTGCAGCTCGCCCACCAAGGCCACTGATCACATGCTGACTGCAAAGAAATGCTCCCACACAGACACCCCTCAAGACTGGAATAGGTAGCTGTTTCACCTAATTCATAGAGAGAGATGAAGTTAAACAAAATGAGAACATGGAAGAATGTATTTCAAGTGAAAGAATAAGAAAACCCCCTGAAAGAAAACCTAATGGAACAGGGATAGTTTATCTCTTCTGAAAGAGAAAACCTTATAATCTAGGCTACTTTACCCAGTATGTTTATCATTGAGAACTGAAGGAAAGATAAATAATACAATAATACCAGCTGTTAGTATTGGGAGTTAAAGTAGTAAAAATACAGCTGTAATTAGAATGGATCAAACTGTTGTGGTATTTGATGCTGAGATGTGGCTGGTGGTTTTATATCTATAATTCTAGCAATAAAACTGATTGCACCTAAAACTGATGAGTCAACTGCTAAATGTAGTGAAAAGTTAGATCTATTGAAGGTCCTTCATGAGTTAAATTACTGGTTAAGGATAGTTTTTCCTCCTCCAAGGGATCTTTCCATCCTAGGAATCAAACCCTTGTCTCCTGCATTAATAGACAGATCGTTTATCAGTGGGCCATCTGGGAATCCCTAAGAGTGATGATGGGTGAAGTAAAGCTTACATTATTTATAGGAGATGCTATATCAGTATCTCTAATTACTAATGGTATATACTAATCAACTGCCAAAGCTCCTGATCATAATAGATATTACTATAAAAAGATTATTAGAATATGGCCAGTTGATAAATAGGCCAGATTTTAAAAAATTGTGTTTGGTTGAACCTTCCTCAGTATTCTAACTGTAATTGATACTACAGCAACAGTTAATATATCTAGATTTGTTGATGTTGTTGTTCAGTCACTAATTCATGTCTGACTCTGCAACCCCATGAACTACAGTACACCTGGCTTCCCTGTCCTTCACTATCTCCCAGAGTTTGCTCAAACTCATATTCATTGAGTTGGTGATGCCATCCAACTGTCTCATTCTCTGTCACCTCCTTCTCCTGCCTTCAATCTTTCCCAGAATCAGGGTCTTTTCCAATGAATCATCTCTAAATTTAATATAAAATTGATCTAAATGTAAGTTTCATCATGTTGATAAGATTAAGCTTGATATTAGTAAAATGAATACCTTGTGTAACTTCTGGTACTCAAAAGTGGAATGGGGAATATCAGAGTTTTATAATAAGGGCTACTATAGTAATAAAAGATGTTGGATTAAAATTTTTAGTAGTTGTTCATTGATGAGAATATATTGATTTAATACCGATAACCATTATGGGAACTATAGATGCAGTGGCTTGTGTTATGAAATATTTAGTGGACACTGATGGGCATCAAGATGGCAAAAGAGTAGGAAGTGGAAATGTTCACCTTCTACAAGTGGAATGATTCACACAAAACAACTACTGAACACCAACAGAAGACCTTAGGCTTCTGAAAAGACAAGAAACCCTCCATATAACCGAATAGGACAAAAGGGGAAGAAAAAGAAGGAACTGGATGGGGCCTGCACCTCAGGGAGGGAGCTATGAAGGAGGAAATGTTCTTGCACCCAAGGAAGTCTCCTCACTAGTGGGTAAATTAGACTGGACAGAGGGGGAGCTTTGGAGCCTTGGGGGAGAGCTCGGCAACCAGATCATGGAAGGCAAATGAAGGGTAACCTGCACAGAAGGTCAGCATTGAAGCCCTCTACTCTCCAGACAGAGATACTTTGTTGGCAGGGGTAGGGGCTGGGTGCTGAAGCTCAGGCTTCAGAGGTCAGACCCAGGGAGAGGACCAGGACTGACTGTGTGGAACTGCATGAAGAGGCTGGGCTGTGGCAACTGAGTGTGTACTCAGAAGAACCCCGGACTTGCCAAGATGCAAGGCACCATTAATTGGGAGCACACGAGGACAGGGGTGAGACCACCAGAAGATCCTTTTTCCTTTGAGTGCTCCTGGGCAACAAGACACGATGTACAGATACTCTGGAGGCAGGCTTGAGTCACTGCTGCCATTGTGAGCTCCAGATGTAGGCACTGGCTGCCACTACAGATGGCCCTGCCCCTGCTGTCCTGGGAGGGCACAGAGAGCACCAGCACTTAGGAAATCTGGGAGCAGACTCCAGGCCCTGCCCTCTTTGTCTGGGGGTGGGTGGGTGAAGATAATGCCTGTCCCTAGGAAATCCATGAACATGTACCAGGCCCTGCCCCCACTCTTCAAGGAGGACATGGAGAGTGCCAGCCCCTAGGGAATCTGTGAACAGGTGCTGGGCTATGCCTCTGCTATTTAGAAGTGTGCAAAGGCCACTGTACCTACACATCTCATATCAAGGGGATCATGGCCAACACATGGAGGAAGGAGACAGCAAACATCCAAAGTAAAAGCAGCTCCTTGATTTTGGAAAACAGGGTGAAGTAGAAGGACTTGAGCTCACCTTCTCTTGAGAAAACACCAATATCACAACTAACTGCTAAACAACCATCAATAAAAAAGACTGGAACCTACCAACCAAGATATTTTACATTCAAAGACAAAGAAAAAGTCACAATGAGGTGGCAGGAGGGGGAACTTTCATGACATAAATCCTATATCTGCCAGGTGGACAACACATAAACTGGAAAATAATTATATCACAGAAGTTCTCCCACAAGAATGAGCCCTGAACCCCACACTAGGCTTTTCAGCCTGAGGGTCTGGCATTAGGAGTATAAATCCCCAAAACATTTTTGACTTGAAAGGCCAGTGGGGCTTGAGCGCAGGAGCTCCAGAGAGTTGGGGAAACAAAGATGCTATTCTTGGAGGGTGTACAGAAAATCCACAGGAACCAGGACTGGACTTCCCTATGAATCTTGGAGGATCTTCAGAGGGAGGAAGGTGTCAGTTGCTGCTCACTGAGGTGGCAACAACACTGGTGGCAGAGGCCCTAGAGAATATTGATCAACATGAGATCTTCCTGAGGTCACCATTTTGTCATCAAGACTTTGCCCTACCCCAGAGCCTACAGGCTCCAGAGTTAGAATGCCTCAGGCCAAAAACCCAACAGAATAGAAACACAGACCTATGCCTTAGCAGACAGGGTTCCTAAAACCAAACTAAGCTCACAGTCACCTATAAACACACCCTTGACATGGTCCTGCCCACCAGAGAGACAAGACCATTAGTAGAAGGAAAGAAATCATAAAGATCAGAACAGAAATAAATGAAATAGAAACCAAAAAAATAATAGCAAAGATCAATGAAACTGAAAACTGATTCTTTGAGAAGGTAAACAAAATTGATAAACCTTTAGCCAAATGAACCAAAAAGAGAGGACTCAAATAAAAAAAATTAGAAATGAAAAAGAAGTTACAACTGATACCACAGAAATAAAGAGGATCATAGAGACTACTAAGCAGCTATATGCCAATAAAATGGACAATCCAGAAGTAATGGAAGATTCTTAGAAAGGTACAACCTTCCAAGACTGAACCAGGAAGAAATAGAAGATATGAACAAGCCAATCACAAGTACTGAAATTGAAAGTGTAATTTAAAAACTTCCAACAAACAAAAGTCAGACAATATGTCAGAAGTCAAAACCAGATGGCTTCACAGATGAATTCTATCAAACATTTAGAAAAGAGTTAACACTTATCCGTCTGAAACTCTTCCAAAACATTGCAGAGAAAGGAACACTCCCAAGTTCATTCTATGAGGCCACCATCACCTTGACAGGAAAACCAGATAAAGATATCGTTAAAAAAGACAATTATAGGCTAATGTCACTGATTAACATATACGTAAAATTCCTCAACTTAACACCAGCAAACCAAATCTGACAATAGTTTAAAAGGATTCTACACCATGATCAAATGGGATTTATCTTAGGGATGCAAGTTTTTCAGTATATGCAAATCAATCAATGTGATACACCATGTAAGCAAATTGAAGAATAAAAAACACCATACACAAAAACAAATTTAAAATGGATTAAAGACCTAAATGTAGGACAGGACACTATAAAACTCATAGAGGAAAGCATAGGAAAAACACTCTTTGACATAAGTACAGCAAGATTTTATTTTACCCACTCCTATTGTAAATAGTGTTGCAATGAGCATTGGGTAAATAGCCAGGACATAGAAGCAACCTATATGTCCATCAACAGATGAACAGATAAAGAAGGTGTGGTACATATATAAAATGGAATAAAACTCAGCCATAAAAAGGAACAAAACTGGGTCATCTGTAGATATGTGGATGGATTCAGAGTCTGCTATACAGAGTGATTCCAGCTTGTGCTTCTTCCAGCCCAGAGTTTCTCATGATGCACTCTGCATATAAGTTAAATAAGCAGGGTGACAATATACAGCCTTGATGTACTCCTTTTCCTATTAGGAACCAGTCTGTTGCTCCGTGTCCAATTATAACTGTTGCTTCCTGACCTGCATATAGGTTTCTCAAGAGGCAGGTCAGGTGGTCTGGTATTCCCATCTCTTCAAGATTGCCAGGAGAAATATCAATAACCTCAGATATGGAGATGACACCATACCACCCTTATGGCAGAAACTGAAGAGGAACTAAAAAGCCTCTTGATGAAAGTGAAAGAGGAGAGTGAAAAATTTGGCTTAAATCTCAACATTCAGAAAACTAAGATCATGGCATTTGGTCCCATCCCTTCATGACAAATAGATTGGGAAACAGTGTCAGACTTTATTTTTTTGGGCTCCAAAATCACTGCAGATGATTGCAGCCATGAAATTAAGTAACTCTATGGCTGATTCATATCAATGTATGACAAAACCCACTGAAATGTTGTGAAGTAATTAGCCTCCAACTAATAAAAAATAAATAAATAAATAAAATTAAAAAAAATAAAACTTTCAATGAAAAGGAAAAAAAAAAAAAAGACACTCCTTGGAAGGAAAGCTATGACCAATCTAGATAGCATATTAAAAATCAGAGACATTACTTTGCCAACAAAGGTCCGTCTAGTCAAGGCTATGGTTTTTCCAGTAGTCATGTATGGATGTGAGAGTTGGACTGTGAAGAATGTTGAGCGCTGAAGAATTGATGCTCTTGAACTGTGGTGTTGGAGAAGACTCTTGAGAGTCCATTGGACTGCAAGGAGATCCAACCAGTCCATCCTAAAGGAGATCAGTCCTGGGTGTTCATTGGAAGGACTGATGCTCAAGCTGAAACTCCAGTACTTTGGCTATCTGATGCGAAGGGTTGACTCATTGGAAAAGACCCTGATGCTGGGAGGGATTGGGAGCAGGAGGAGAAGGGGACGACAAGGATGAGATGGCTGGATGGCATCACCGACTTGATAGACATGAGTTTGAGTAAACTCTTGGAGTTTGTGATGGACAGGGAGGCCTGGCGTGCTGCGATTCATGGGGTCGCAAAGAGTCAGACACGACTGAGCGACTGAACTGAACTGAACTGATACAGAGTGAAGTAAGTCAGAAAAATATTGTATATTAGCACATATACGATGCAAAGAGATAGAAGAAAACAATAGAATGAGAAAGACTAGAGGCCTCTTCAAGAAAATTAGAGATACCAAGGGAACATTTCATGCAAAGATGGGCACAATAAAGGACAGAAATGGCAAGGACCTAACAGAAACAAAAGAGATTAAGAAGAGATGGCAAGAATACAGAGAAGAACTATACAAAGAAGGTATTAATGACCCAGATAACCATGATGGTATGATCACTCACTTAGAGCCAGGCATCCTGGAGTGTGAGGTCAAGCAGGCCTTAGGAAACATCACTATGAACAAAGAAAGTACTGGAGGTGGTGGAATTCCAACTGAGCTATTTCAAATCCTAAAAGAGGATGCTGCTAAAGTGCTGCACTCAATATGCCAGCAAGTTTGGAAAACTCAGCAGTCGCTGCAGGACTGGAAAAGGTCCGTTTTCATTCCAATCCCAAAGAAGGGCAATGTCAAAGAATGTTCAAACTATTGCACAATTGCAGTCATTTCACACGCTAGCAAGGTAGTGCTCAAAATCCTCCAAGCGAGGCTTCAACAGTATGTGAACCAAGAACTTTCAGATGTAGGTTTAAATCTATTAGAGAATTAAAAAATTTTTAGTCCATGAAATTTAATTTTTTGAAACATTTTAGTGTTTTAAAATTTCATTTAATTGGGAGTTAAGTTAGAGCATGTTTGGTTGAGATTATATATAATTGGAGGATATATGCTATAAATTATGAGATAATTAAAATTATGTAGGCTTTGTATGTGTTGTTATGAGGCTTCCTAGGTGGCTCCATGGGTAAAGGATCTACCTGCCAATGCAGGAGACACAGGAGATGTGGGTTGACAAGAGTCTGACATGACTTAGCAGCTAAACCACCACTACCACTTTCAGAAGCAGAGCATTCTTATGAAAACTTTTGTAAGCCAGTGACTTAAAAGGGAGAAGCAATTACATTGATAATGGATGCTCCAGATATAATAAATAGAGATGAAGCACAAATGCTTATAGACACAGTTGAAAGCTGTGGTGGCTTAATGCTATGCTGAATGTAGTACCCAGGAAAGGAGCTTGGTGGGGCCATTCTCCTGCTTGGGGCACATGTTGCCTCTATATGGATTCCTGCAAAACAAACATTGAAGGCAATTTTCACTTTTCACCTTTTTTTATAAAAGTGAAAATCTTCTTTGCATTTCTTTTGGATAGTGAAAATAGGTACTAATGTAGATCTTTTGTAAAGGTAAAATGGCATAAAACAAAATTTTGAAAAGTGGGGTAGGGGCGTACCTGTATAATATGTATAGGTAAAGGTCTATGAATGGTTAAGACAGCTTGTTAAAATAATTTTGTTTGATAATAATAAGTATACAAGTTCATAATTACATTTTTTATGTCCTTCAAATATTGACTAATTAACCCCTTTTGGTTATGTTGTTGGTTAGGGTTATAAGCGCAGTAACAATTTGTTTGACTATGTTAAGGCCTTTGATGACCATTACTAAGTCATAGTATCCCCCATAATTAAAAAGATACCAAATGTATGACACCAGAATTATGTGGGAGCATGGGATAATTAGTCATTAGTCCCCCAAGATGTCTTATTTAAGGGAATAGATGGACAATTTTAAGTGGAATGATCTTGAGGTAAGAACCAGATGTAAGCTATAGTTTCCTATTAGAACCATCACATGATATGGGCCTGGAGAGAGAAGAGGGGCATAACCCAAGTGAATTTTGTTTCCCAGAGCTTGGTAATTAAGGAAAGAGAATGGCTATGAGAAACATGCTGATGAGAATGGATGTAATCTATAATAGCATTTATTTAGGAAGAAAACTGTCAGTGGATATATACCATATACTTTACCTTGGGGAGTAATTATACATGAATGGATGAAAGAGCCAAGACTAAATTTAGCTAAGACTAGATATATAAACAAAATTTAAAAAATGAAATGGCTAAAAGTTTTTAATCAGAAAAATAATAAAACCAAAAAGTTCTAGAACTTAGGTAATAAAAGATTATATTTCAGCTGGGAGCTAACAAATAGGTAAAATTGAAACAGGAGTATGTGACAAAGATTGGCTGTGACTTATGGAGTTTTTTGACCCTTGGGTGCATTGTTGAGAAACATAGACTTGGAAGTTGTATGTAACCATACAAGCTGAATGGTTCCTTCACCTAGTATTTTTTTTACAAAAGGGCAAGGTTGCTATTACTCACACTGTTAATATTACCCCAGGAGCAGGAAAATCAAAGGGTTGTGATGAAAGAACTAAATAAAAAAGAGCATACCTTGCACCTGAGTTCCCATCAGTTGCCCAAGTTACAAATAACCACAAGTCACCACAAGGTAAGGAAATACCACCAGCCTTCCATCTAGAGCGGGAGGTCTGAGGAATAAGAAGTATCATTTTTATGATTCATTAGAAGGAGATTCATTGTCTTGGTGGCTTTGATAAATTGGGGGGGGGGGGGGGCAGCTGAGAGAATAAGAGAGCCTTTTGGCCCTGTTCCATCTCCCAGATCCTCTCACTTGGAACCGGGTTGATGTACAAGAGCCAAAAAGATTTCATAAGATGGTTTTGGACCTGTGAGGAAAAGGGCATGGGTTTGACGTTCACACCAGAAAAGTTTAGACATTTCACTCATAGAGTCCACATACTATTCTTGAGAGAAATACGCCACCTAGGAACACACCTAAAAGGCAATAGGAAACAAAACAGGAAGCTTCTTAGCTGATGTTAACTTGATACTCATGTCTGCATTTTAAAGCAATAATTTTCAAAATTTAGTTTCCACTTAGAATTTTAAAACTTGAAAGGACATTAAGGATTAAAATTCTGAATGGCCTCACTATGACATTTTGGGCAGGATGATGCTTCAATGTGAGGGATTATCTTAGTGACTGCAGTATATTTAGCTTGCCTGGTACCCAGTCAATAATGTCAGTGATACATCTCTGGCATTAGGATAACAAAAAACCCTGTCCCCACAGATTTCCAGACGCTTCTATGTGGAAGTACTGATGGCACTGAGAACCCTTATTTTATTTTTAGGCAAAAAATGATTAAAGATGTTAATTGTCTTATTCAAATCATAGCTGGCTAGATCAACAAATATTTCATAGTTCTTACCATGTGTCAGTCACTGAGCTAGATGCTGATGATACAAAGATTTGTAAGACATAGACTGCAGAGTCTAGCACAGGAGGCAGACATATAAAGAGTTGATTTCACTCTTATACATATGGGCTTCCCTGGTGGCTCAGATGAAGAATTTGCCTGCAATACAGGAGACCTGGGTTTGATCCCTGGGTCAAGTAGATCCCCTGGAGAAGGGAATGGCTACCCACTTCAGTATTCTTGCCTGGAGAATTCCATGGACAGAGGAGCCAGGCAGGCTACAGTCCATGGGGTCACAAAGAGTTGGACATGACTGAACAACTTTCATTATACACACACACACACACACACACACACTCACGCATATATTGCCAGTGTGCTGAGACAGATGACATATTAAATTGGCAAAATTTGGCAAAATAGCAAATAGATAAAGTTTGTGGAGCTGGCTGGATTTTATAACCATGGAGAATGCACACGGTACCTTTTATTTGTATCTTAAATTATATTCATATGCATTTTTCATACATTAATCTAGTAAACGAGTGCCTACTATATGTGCAGTAATGTTGTAAGCATTAGGGATACATTCCCTCATGTAGCTTATATCTGAGTGATCTCTTCTGTTGTGACTATTTCAGTTCTACTCCTAAAAGACTGACAATAGTGGAATATCTCTAAAACTTAGGATCCTATCAGTAAGTTTAAAAATAAGTATCCTTTCATTTCACTATTCCTTCTAAACCCAGAATATCATCAAGAGGAGGATGCCCATCACTTATTGGCCCCTAAGTAATATAGAAGCAGTTAGAAGTTACAATAAAATTTTTTGAAATTGCTTTTGTAAGTATAAGTTTATGAAAATGTTACATATAATAAGAAAATGGTATAGTTATGATTACTGTAGATTTTATCCATATATTGGTTAAGTTGGATTGAAGATTAGCATCATTTTATTTATAAGAAACTTTGTTAACTAGTTTTGTTAGCTTCAGTTCTGAGTGGGATCAAATGTTCTTTGATCTTTAATCAGAGAACAAATTGAACTCTTTCAAAGCACATAACTTAGCATTTTTGGTGTGACAAAAGTTAAAGTTAATCAAGTATGCTGCATTTTAAAAATGTTAAAGTTGTGTGTTCTCTGTTTTACAGTAAAATTATTTCTTCTTTATTTCCAAAGAATTAGTCTCAAAGACACACATTTATTTGACATCTGAACTATAACTGTACTATCTATTGTTGAAAGAAAACTCAGAGAGCTTTACTTGATATTAATATTATATTGTGCAAGAAACAAGCTGTTCTTAACAGGGAGACTTCAAACCCCAAAGTGGTATGAAAATCAGAAGGATGTTACAGGATGACTTCTAAAGTGAAAATGAAGAAGGTGTTTAACCTTTCAAATGATGATGATGACGATAATAATTATTACTATAAGGGTTTCCAGGTGGCAGGGGATTGGTTAAACGTGATTATCTTATACTATTTTAGGAAGATGACTGAAGTTTCACTCATTATTATCAGAGTCATTTACTACTATGTCTTAGTTATCATTACCATTGCATAATAATATTAATATTACATTTCTAAAAATAGATGATATATTATTACACATGTCAGAATTTATCTCAGAAGCATAATATTAAATAAGCATGAAATGAATGAATAAGGATTAAATAGTTTTTATGCATAATCTCCATAATGAAACTTGAGGTCACCAAAAAAAAAAAAAAGTCTGGTTAGTTTTTTTAGTAGGCATTATTAAGTTAATAAATTATCCAAAACTCTCATATTTGAGCAGAAAGTCTGGTTAGAAATCTACTTAACACCAAGGTTGATGACTTTTTCAGTCCTATTCTTGTAATTAATGTTATTGGGCTCAAGACTTGAATAGCGAATGAGGCAGTAGAGAAAATGAAGACAAAGAGGGAAAAATCCAAGGAGAGTGACTTAGACGACCTGGTTTGAAACTGAGTTCCAATATGTATTAGCTACATGACCTTAAGAAAGTGATTTCATTTCTTTTGTAGATTTCTTAATCAAATATGGAATGTAACTACTGCAAAAGGTGGCCACAGGGACAAATCAGCTGGTATATATGGAACATAAGCATAAGCTTCTTGTCAGAGAATATTTTTCTGCATATACACATTTAGCAGCAAATCACAATCTTTCTGGAAAAGAGCACATCTGCGGAGAGAGAGATAGGAACAAAAGTATACTCTTCTGTTTAAGAGAAACTTTCTTAGGTTAAGGGATTGCACCCTATATAGCTCTTAGTAGAAGTAAGCAAACAGCTCTAGAAATCAAGTGATAAATCACTATAAATTGGCTTAATTTAGTCACTTAAGCCAATGCCACACCTAAATGTTTTGCCCTGAAACATGCGTTAGAGCAGTGGTTCTTGAACAGTAGTGAACATTAAGATAACTTGGATGTATTACAAATAAAAATAAATAGATTACCATGACTACGCTTTATTTCTGATCATTGAATTAAAAACTAAGGGAGACACCCAGGAGTTTATCACTTTCTTAGTAGTACCTGACCTCACCCACTAACCCTCAAAGAAAAGAAGCAAAAACATCCCTCAGATATGAGAACTGCTGAGTTTAAGGATCCAGAAAGTCTAATACATAAACTTGACCCGACTGTACTAGATTTGGTACCCTTGGCCACAGAGGTTAGGGGTTATGACTACCTCAGCCAGCTCTTTAGTATGGAGTAGCACACTTTCGTATATCATTCTGCTTCATGTCTTTTAGAATAATGGAATCTGCCTGCAATGCAGGAGACCCATGTTTGATCTCTGGGTCGGGAAGATCCCCTGGAGAAGAGAATGGCTACCTGCTCCGTTATTCTTGCCTGGAGAATTCCATGGACAGAAGAGCCTGGTAGGCTACAGGCCATGGGGTCACAAAGAGTTGGACACAAGCGAGTGTCTAACAGTTTCACTTTTCACTTATATTTATGGTTAACTTAGCTACAGAGAAAACCATCTGGTTCCTAATCCAGAATGTGGATGTGAGATACTCTTAAATTCTTGTGTTACTTACATAAAGTCTAGAAGTGGCTCTTTCCACTTATTGGATATTTGATCTTGGCCAAACTACTTAATATTTCTGAGTTTCATAAAATTAGGATATTAATAGTAGCAACTTGATAGGACTGTGTCATAATAATAATTCCTACATAAAGTGACTATTTTCTATTACAATTAGGACTTTGAAGTCTCAGATAGGAAAAACTCAAGGAAGTAGCATTAGTTATATAATGATAATTAACAAAACTTGTTGCCAACTAGACATGCTCTAAACTATAAAACCACCCAGTACAGAGGCCAGCATAAAGCAGGTTCTCAGAAGTCCCAGTTCTCTCTCTGATTCCCTTTCCCTGACTCATGACAACATTCTATGTTCTGCCTTGCTTCTTATTTTACACCAAGTTATTATTATCTCTTGTATTATTTATTATTGTATTATTTGTCTTGTCTTTAAACTATTTGAAGGAAGGGAATACATGCTCAACTCATGGTGATATCCACAGTGTCTAGCACAAGACCTTGAAACAGAAAGTGCTCAATGAAAGTGTCAGTCGATGGGATAAAAACAGTAAAAAAAAAAAAAAAAAAAAAAGAATGATAGAAAGGGGAGATAGGAGTTTGTGGTGAGTAGAGTCAAGTGTGTCTGATGCAGAGTAGCCTAGTACTAGAGATGTTTAATCTCTCCCAGCAGTTGAGTTTTGGCCTCTGCAAGTCCCATCTTAGTTATCCAAATTTCAGTTCAGTTGCTCAGTCGTGTCCAACTCTTTGCAACCCCATGGACCGCTGCATGCCAGACCTCCCTGTCCATCACCAACTCCCGGAGTTTACCCAAACTCATGTCCATTGAGTAGGTGATGCCATCCAACCATCTCATCCTCTGTCATCCCCTTCTCCTCCTGCCCTCAATACTTCCCAGCATCAGGGTATTTTCAAATGAGTCAGCTCTTCGCATCAGGTGGCCAAAGTATTGTAGTTTCAGCTTCAACATCAGTCCTTCCAATGAACACTCAGGACTGATCTCCTTTAGGATGGACTGGTTGGATCTCCTTGCAGTCCAAGGGACTCTCAGGAGTCTTCTCCAACACCACAGTTCAAAAGTATCAATTTTTCGGTGCTCAGCTTTCTGTGTAGTCCAACTCTCACATCCATATGTGACCACTGGAAAAACCATAGCCTTGACTAGACAGACCCTTGTTGGCAAAATAATAATCACAAAATTTGAATACATATTTGAAAAGCATTTAAATAATGCAAATATTTCCAAAAGATACATGTTTGAAGCTAAAATGATGATAATTTAAAATCAAATATAACTAACATTACTAAATATGGCTAATTATGATGGATTGAACCTGAGGTGTGTAGCCAGGCGGATACATCTATACTTGATATATCCCCAGCAACTGAGTGGTGTGAAAGTGTTGTTTAATACAATCAAATGTCTTATTTCAGAGAAGAACATGACTCAGATAAAATTTGTTTATGAAGCTGGATTATAAAAGTAGGTAGGCTCACTACTTACAGTGGCCACAGGACTGGAAAAGGTCAATCCTCATCCCAATTCCCAAGAGGGGTAGTACCAAAGAATGTGCTAACCATTAGTCACTGTACTTATCTCCCATACTAGTAAGGTCATGCTTAAAATCTTGCATGTTAGGCTTCAGTATTATGCGAACCATGAACATCCAGATGTCCAAGCTGAGTTTATAAAAAGGAAGAGGAACTAGAAATCAAACTGCCAACATTTTCTGGATTATAGAGAAAGCAAGGGAATTTCAGAAAAACATTTTTCTCTGTTTCATTGACTATGCTAAAGCCTTTGATGGTGTGTATCATGACAAACTGTGGGAAGCTCCTAGAGAGATGGGAATACCAGACCATCTTACCTGTCTCCTGAGAGACCTGTATGCGAGTCCAGAAGCAACAGTTAGAACCCTGTATGGAACAACTGATTTGTTCAAGATCGAGAAAGGAGTATGACAGGGCTGTCTGCTGTTACCCTGTTTGTTTAATCTATATGCTGAGCACATCATGAGAAATGCAGGGGTGGATGAGCTTCAAGCTGGAATCAAGACAGGTGGGAGAAGCATCAACAACTTCAGATATGCAGATGATACCTACCTAATGGCTGAAAGTGACGAGGAACTGAAGAGTCTCTTGATGAGGGTGAGAGAGGAGAGGGAAAGAGCCGGCTTAAGACTAAATAGTAAGAAAACTAAGATCATGGCAACTGACTCCATTACTACATGGCAAATAGAAGGGGAAAGGGTGGAAGTAATGACAGATTTCCTCTTCATGGGCTCCAAAATCACTGTGAATGGTGACTGTAGCCCTGAAATCAGATGATTGCTCCTTGGCAGGAAAGCGACGGCAAACCTAGACAGTGTGTTGAAAAGCAGAGACATTACTCTGCTGACAAAGGTCTGTATAGTCAAGGCTATGATCTTCCTCATGGTCATGTACAGTTGTGAGTGCTGGACCATAAAAAAGGCAGAATACTAAAGAATTGATGCCTTTGAATTGTGGTGCTGGAGAAGACTCCCGGAAGTTCCTTGGACAGCAAGGAGATCAAATCGGTCAATCTTAAGGGAGATCAACCCTAAATATTTACTGGAAGGACTGATGCTGACGCTGAAACTCCAGTATTTTGGTCCTCTGATGAGAACAGTCAACTTATTGGAAAAGTTCCAGACGCTGGGAAAGATCAATGGCAGAAAGAGAAGAGAACATCAGAGGATGAGATGGCTGGATGGCATCACCAATGCAATGAACATGAACTTGGGCAAACTTCGGGAGATGGTGAGGGGCAGGGAGGCCTGGCCTGCTGCGGCCCATGGGGTCACAAAGATTTGGACATAACTTGGCAACTGAACAAAAACAGGCTCACTACTAAGAATTTTAGTTTCTGAAACATCCTTTCACTTTTAATCAGACTACCAAAACACAAAAGCTGGAAAGTGAAAAAAAGTCTTTGAAAGAAAAAGTATCATTTATTCAGTTATGTTGAGGGTACCAGTCTCATTTCTATTTGAAGAAAAAAATATCTTTCATTGAAGTGCCTTTGTGTCACTGCAAATCAGAATGGTAGGAGATGTTTCCAGGACTACACAAATATAGAAAGGAGCAATGGTGATAGTGCCAACAAAACCTTCCCATAGATACAGAATATGGTGAAAGGCTATCAACAAGAGGGTGGTTGAACAAGAAGAATCAAGGCTTGCTGGATTTCAAAGGCAGAAGCTGCACCTCTATCTCTGTAGAAGAGTTCTGACAGATAAAATACAGAACATCTTGAATGTAGTTAGTGAGAATACAAAGCAAAGATTGAGGGATGAGGATGTAGAAATGGGAAACTGAGGAGTGGAATAAATGTTTGTCAGCTGCATATAGCAGGCTAATAGTGAACTTCCCTTATAGCTCAATTGGTAAAAACTCTGCCTGCAGTGAAGGAGATCTGGGTTCGATTCCTGGGTCGGGAAGATCCCCTGGAGAAGGAAATGGCAAACCACTCCAGTATTCTTGCCTGGAGAACCCCATGGAGAGGGGAGCTATAGTCCATGGGATCACAAGAATCGAACACGACTTAGCGACTAACTCCCCCATAGCCTCTTAAGAAAGAAGTGAGTAAAGTCACTCAGTCGTCCGAAAAAGAAAGCAGAAACCTATATATATTTTAAATAATTAAAGTAATTTTTATTTATTTATTTATGGCTGCACTAGGTCTTAGCTGCTGCATGTGGGCTTTCTCTAGTTGCAACAAGCAGCGGCTATCTCTAGTTGTGGTGCATGGGCTTCTCATTGTGATAGCTTCTCTTGTTGTGGAGCACAGGCTCTGTAGGCTGCAGGCTTCAGTAGTTGCAGTGCATGGGCTTACTTGCCCCACAGCATGTGGAATCTTTCTGGACTAGTATCGAACTCATGTCCACTGCATTAGCAGGCAGATTCTTAACCACTAGACCACTAGGGAAGTCCAGATCTCCATACTTTAATAGAGCCTGATAGGATATGATTTTATTTTAAAGCTCCTAAAAACAAAATGAATAAAATACAAAACTGTGCCTTAAAACATGAACACCATATTTTGTTTTATCTCTATGTTTGCCTGCAGATTAGAAGTAATCTCACTAACTCCTTTTTCCCCTCTCTCCAACCACCTCTGCTACCCACTCCCTCCAATAGAAATAGAATGCCTGAGGTTTTGAGTAAAATTTATTCTAAATAAAATAGATTGGTGATAAGAAAGGGAATAGACGCAAATGTTCATGGGGCAGGAACATGCAGTTGAGTGGTTTCTTGGATGGTAGCTTCTACTTTTCTTCAATGCAAGGAGCAGAATCATGAATTTGTTTGTTTTTTTTACTAGTTTATTTGTGTTACTCACTAGTTTGTTTATTTTTGCTTTTATTTCCATTACTCTGGGAAGTGGGTCATATAGGATCCTGTTATGATTTACATTAGAGAGTGTTTTGCCTATGTTTTCCTCTAGGAATTTTATAGTTTCTGGTCTTACATTTAGATCTTTGATCCATTTTGAGTTTATTTTTCTGTATGGTGTGAGAAAGTGTTCTAGTTTTGTTGTTTTACAAGTGGTTGACCAGTTTTCCCAAGGCCACTCGTTAAAGAGATTGTCTTTTCTCCATTGTATATTCTTGCCTCCTTTGTCAAAGATAAGGTGTCCATAGGTGCATGGATTTATCTCTGGGCTTTCTATTTTGTTCCATTGATCTATGTTTCTGTCTTTGTGCCAGTACCATACTGTCCTGATGATTGTTGCTTTGTAGTATAGCCTGAAGTCAGGCAGGTTGATTCCTCCAGTTCCATTCCTCTTTCTCAAGATTACTTTGGCTATTCGAGGTTTTTCGTATCTCCATACAAATTGTGAAACTATTTGGTCTAGTTCTGTGAAAAATACCGTTGGTAGCTTGATAGGGATTGCATTGAATCTATAGATTGCATTGGGTAGTATACTCATTTTCACTATATTGATTCTTCTGATTCATGAACATGGTATATTTCTCCATCTATTTGTGTCCTCTTTGATTACTTTCATCAGTGTTTTATAGTTTTCTTTATATAGGTCTTTTGTTTCTTTAGGTAGATTTATTCCTAAGTATTTTCTTTTCGTTGCAATGGTGAATGGAATTGTTTCCTTAATTTTTCTGTTTTCTCATTGTTAGTGTATGGGAATGCAAGGGATTTCTGTGTGTTAATTTTATATCCTGCAACTTTACTATATTCATTGACTAGCTCTAGTAATTTTCTGGTTGAGTCTTTAGGGTTTTCTATGTAGAGGATCATGTCATCTGCAAACAGTGAGAGTTTTACTTCTTCTTTTCCAGTCTGGATTCCTTTTATTTCTTCTTCTGCTCTGATTGCTGTGGCTAAAACTTCCAAAACTATGTTGAATAGTAGTGGTGAGAGTGGGCACCCTTGTCTTGTTCCTGACTTTAGGGGAAATGCTTTCAATTTTTCACCATTGAGGATAATGTTTGCTGTGGCTTTATCATATATGGTTTTTATTATGTTGAGGTATGTTCCTACCATGCCTGCTTTCTGGAGGGGTTTTATCATAAATGGATGCTGAATTTTGTCAAAGGCTTTTTCTGCATCTATTGAGATAATCATATGGTTTTTATCTTTCAATCTGTTGATGTGGTGTATCACGTTGATTGACTTGTGTATATTGAAGAATCCTGCATCCCTGGGATAAAGCCCAGTTGGTCAAGATGTAAGATCTTTTTAATATGTTGTTGGATTCTGTTGGCTAGAATTTTGTTAAGGATTTTTGCATCTATGTTCATCAGTGATATTGACCTGTAGTTTTCTTTTTGTGTGGCATCTTTGTCTGGTTTTGGTATTAGCATGATGGTGGCCTCCTAGAATGGGTTTGGAAGTTTACCTTCCTCTGCAATTTTCTGGAAGAGTTTGAGTAGGATAGGTGTTAACTCTTCTCTAAATTTTTGGTAGAATTCAGCTGTGAAGCCATCTGGTCCTGGGCTTTTGTTTGTTAGAAGATTTCTGATTACAGTTTCCATTTCTATGCTTGTGATGGGTCTGTTAAGATTTTCTATTTCTTCCTGGTTCAGTTTTGGAAAGTCATACTTTTCTAAGAATTTGTCCATTTCTTCCAAGTTCTCCATTTTATTGGCATATAGTTGCTGATACTGCTCGCTTATGATCCTTTGTATTTCTGTGTTGTCTGTTGTGATTTCTCCATTTTCATTTCTAATTTTGTTGATTTGATTCTTTCCCCCCACCCCCGCCTTTTTTTTTTTTTTTTTGGTGAGTCTGGCTAATGGTTTGTCTATTTTATTTATCTTCTCAAAGAACCAGCTTTCAGCTTTGTTGATTTTGGCTATGGTCTCCTTTGTTTCTTTTGCATTTATTTCTGCCCTAATTTTTATGATTTCTTTTCTTCTACTAACCCTGGGGTGCTTCATTTCTTCTTTTCTAGTTGCTTTAGGTGTAGAGTTAGGTTATTTGTTTGATTTCTCTCCTGTTTCTTGAGGTAGGCTTGTACTGCTATGAACCTTCCCCTTAGCACTGCTTTTACTGAATCCCATAGGTTTTGGGTTGTTGTGTTTTCATTTTCATTCATTTCTATGGATATTTTGATTTCTTTTTTGATTTCTTCTGTGATTTGTTGGTTATTCAGAAGTGTGTTGTTTAGCCTCCATATGTTTGTATTTTTAATAGTTTTTTTCTTGTTCAGTTCAGTTTAGTTCAGTCGCTCAGTTGTGTCTGACTCTTTGCGACCCCATGAACAGCACCACGCCAGGCCTCCCTGTCCATCACCAACTCCCGAAGTTCATCCAAACCCATGTCCATCGAGTTGGTGATGCCATCCGACCATCTCATCCTCTGTTGTCCCCTTCTCCTCCTGCCCTCAACCTTTCCAGCATCAAGGTCTTTTCAAATGAGTCAGCTCTTCACATCAGGTGGCCAAAGTATTGGAGTTTCAGCTTCAACATCAGTCCTTCCAATGAACACCCGGTACTGATCTCCTTTAGGATGGGCTGTAGTTAATATCTAATCTTAGCACATTGTGATCAGAAAAGATGCTTGAGATGATTTCAATTTTTTTGAATTTGAAATCTTCCAAGGCTAGATTTATGGCCCAGGATGTGATATATCCTAGAGAATGTTCCATGGGCACTTGAGAAAAAGGTGAAATTCATTGTTTTAGTGTGAAATGTCCTATAGATATCAATTAGGTCTAACTGGTCCATTGTATCATTTAAAGTTTGTATTTCCTTGCTAATATTCTGTTTAGTTGATCTATACATAGGTGTGAGTGGGGTATTAAAGTCTCCCACTATTATTGTGTTACTGTTAATTCACTGTTTCATACTTGTTAGCATTTGCCTTACATATTTCTCCTAAGTTGGGTGCATATATATTCATAATTGTTATATCTTCTTCTTGGATTGATCCTTTGATCATTATGTAGTGTCCTTCTTTGTCTCTTTCATGACCTTTATTTCAAAATCTATTTTATCTGATATGAGTATTGCTACTCCTGCTTTCTTTTGGTCTCCATTTGCATGAAATATCTTTTTCCAGCCCTCCACTTTCAGTCTGTATGTGTCCCTAGGTTTGAGGTGTGTCTCTTGTAGACAGCATATATAGGGGTCTTATTTTTGTATCCATTCAGCCAGTCTTTGTCTTTTGGTTGGGCATTCAACCCATTTACATTTGAGGTAATTACTGATAAGTATGGTCCCATTGCCATTTACCTTGTTGTTTTGGGTTTGAGTTTATAAACCTTTCTGTGTTTCCTGTCTAGAGAAGATTCTTTAGCATTTGTTGAAGAGCTGGTTTGGTGGTGCTGAATTCTCTGAATTTTTGCTTTTCTATAAAGCTTTTGATTTCTCCTTCATATTTGAATGAGATCCTTACTGGGTATAGTAATCTGGGTTGTAGGTTTTTGTTTTTCATCACTTTAAATATGTCCTGCCATTCCCTTCTGGCTTGAAGAGTTTCTATTGAAAGATCAGCTGTTATCCTTACAGGAATCCCCTTGTGTATTATTTGTTGTTTTTCCCTTGCTGCTTTTAATATTTGTTCTTTGTGTTTAATCTTTGTTAATTTGATTAATATGTGTCTTAGGGTGTTTCGCCTTGGGTTTATCCTGTTTGGGACTCTCTGGGTTTCTTGGATTTGGTTGGCTATTTCCTTCCCCATTTTAGGGAAGTTTTCAACTATTATCTCAAGTATTTTCTCATGCCCTTTCTTTTTGTCTTCTTCTGGGACTCCTATGATTCAAATGTTGGGGCGTTTAACATTGTCCCAGAGGTCTCTGAGGTTGTCCTCATTTCTTTTAATTCTTTTTTCTTTTTTCCTCTCTGCTTCATTTATTTCCACCATTCTATCTTCCACCTCACTTATCCTATCTTTTGCCTCAGTTATTGTACTGTTGGCTCCCTCCAGAGTGCTTTTGATCTCAGTTATTGCATTATTCATTATTGATTGATTCTTTTTTATTTCTTCTAGGTCCTTGTTAAACTTTTCTTGCATCTTCTCAATCCTTGTCTCCAGACTATTTATCTGTAACTCCATTTTGTTTTTGAAATTTTGGATCATTTTTGCTATCATTATTCTTAATTCTTTTTTAGGTAGACTCCCTATCTCCTCCTCGTTGGTTTGGTTTGGTGGGCATTTATCATGTTCCTTTACCTGCTGAATATTCTCTGCCTTTTCATCTTGTTTAGGTTGCTATGTTTGGGGGCAGCCTTTCTAAATGCTGGAAGTTTGTGGTTCCTCTTTATTGTGGAGGTTCTTCCCTGTGGGTGGTGTTGGACGAGTAGCTTGTCAAGGTTTCCTGGTTAGGGAAGCTCGTATCAGTGTTCTGGTGGGTGGAGCTGGATCTCTTCTCTCTGGAGTGCAATGAAGTGTCCAGTAGTGAGTTTTGAGATGTCTGTGGGTTTGGTGTGACTTTTAGCTGCCTGTATTTTTGTGCTTAGGGTTATGTTCCTGTGTAGTTGGAGAGTTAAGTTGGTATGTCTTGCTCTGAAACTTGTTGGCTCTTGGGTGGAGCTTGGTTTCAGTGTAGGTATGGAGGCTTTTGGATGAGCTCTTGTGGATTAGTATTCTCTGGAGTCAGGAGTTTTCTGGTGTTCTCAAGTTTTGGATTTAAGCCTCCTGCCTTTGGCTTTCAGTCTTATTCTTACAGTAGCCTCAGACTTTTCCCTCCATATAGCACCGATGATAAAACATCTAGGTTAATGGTGAAAAGATTCTCCACAGTGGGGGACACCCAGAGAGGTTCACAGAGCTACATGGAGAAGAAAGAGGGAGGAGGGAGATAGAGGTGACCTGGAGGAGAAGAGGGGGAATCTAAAGGGGAGAGAACAATCTAGCCAGTAATCAAGTCCCTATTTGCTCTCCATAGGCTGGAACACTCAGAGAGGTTCATGGAGTTCCACAGAGATGAGAAGAGGGAGGAAGGTGATAGAGGTGACCAGGAGGAGAGGAGGGGGAGTCTAAAGGAGAGAGACCAATCTAGCTTGTGATCAGTTCCCTAAATGTTCTGCACAGCCCAGAACACCCAAAGAGATTCACAGAGTTAAGAAGAGAAGAGAATGGGGAGGGAGGAGATAGAGGTGACCTGGGGGAGAAAAAGGAGGGTCAAAAGGGGAGTGAGTAATCAAGCCAGTAATCACACTCCTAAGTAAAAATGGGTACTGAAGATTGGATTCTTAAAGGTTCAGAATTGATAACAAATGCCAAAAAGCAAAGATTAAAAATCTAGAGTAGAGGTTAGACTCTCAAAAATACAATATTAAAAAAACAAAATTGCTAAAGTTATTAGAATATATATATATATATGAAATTTGCTTCAAAAATAGGGTCTTATTTTTTGCAAGGTAATAGTAGGTTTTAAAAATGAAAATTAAAGGAGAAATAAAGAACCTAAAAAATTTTACAAATTAAAAAATGATAACAGTAAAATATATCTAGGAATTTCTCTGGAGCTGTTGAGGGCAGTGTGGGGTCAGTTCAGTTTCAGATTGTTCCTTGTTCCAGCTTATACTTCTTCTCAAGGTCTATAGGTCTTCCAATGTAGCCAATGCTAACTACAGGGTTTTAATCTGTTGCACCTGTCACTTCCATAGCGGTTCCCTCTTCTTTGTTTATTTTGGCTTCCTGTTTGCAAGTCTCTTCAGTATCTAACTTCCGCCCTGACACAAAGGGTGAAGGTGGTCATTTATTTCGGCTCACTTGTTCAGTTGTGCTGCAGGGAGGGAGGAAAACTGCAAACAAATATCTCTGGTGTGTGTGGGGAGTGCTTGCAGTGTCTGGGCCACACTGGGTTTGCCCCTGCTCACGGTGTGCATGCTTTTCCAGTCTACACTGCTCAGGCTCCAGGTTGCTCTGCAGGGGAACTCTCTAAAGCCGGCCCTGGGTTGCATGCACTTTCCAGGTCTAAGCCACTCAGGTTCAGGTTCTCGGGTACTCTACAAAGGCACAGACTCAGTTGGGCCTACTTTTTGTGCCCTTCCCAGGTTGAGCAGCTCAGGCGACCAGGTGCTTGGCGAGTGCACACTCCCCAGGTAGGGCAGTGTGTCTTTTCACCTCCCTGGTCCCAGCCGCTCGGTTTCCTGGGTACACAAGGAGTTCTGTCTCAGGCGTGCCCTGTGTCTCCTCTGGGGAGCTTCCTGGCTGCGAGCCTCCTGGCGGATGTCAACCATCCAGGATCCCAGGAAGACTTGGTTAACAACTGGGAGCCTGCTCGCCCCTCACCTTCTGGTTCTGGCTGTCGCCCGCCTGCCTCTCTGCCTCTGGTGGGGGATGGGCCAGTCCACAGCCAGCTAGCTCTCCTCTGGTATTTGCTCAGTCCTTTGTTCTGTGAATGGGCCCAGCAGTGCCTTAGGTTAGAGCTTTTTGCAGGAAAGTTCTCTCTCTCTGACTATCCCACAGTTTGGGTTGCTATCTCATGTTAGCTCCCTCAGATTGTCCTCAGGACATTCAGGCCCAGTCCTTACCCTAAGCAATGCAGCCCATGCCTCCCTGTTTAGCCCCCACTTTCTGGTGGCAGAAGTGTGTCTGGGCTACTTCTCCACTGGGAGTTGCAGTTAGGCCCATAGTCTGTGGGTTTTATTTATTTATTCTTTCCTCCCGGTTATGTTGCCCTCTGAGATTCCAAAACCCCCAACAGACCTGCTGGTGAGATGGTTTCCTGCTGTTTGGAAACTTCTCTTCTTTTACGACTCCCTCCCCAGGATGGGTCTCCATCTGTAACTCTTTTGTCTCTCTTTTTATCTTTTATATTTTGTCCTACCTCCTTTCAAAGACGATGGGCTGACTTTCTGGGTGTCTGGTTTCCTCCACATTCAGAAGTTGTTTTGTGGTATTTGCTCAGCATTCAAATGATCTTTCAATGAATTTTTGGGGGAGAAAGTGGTCTCCTCGTCCTATTCCTCCACCATCTTCTGGGTAAAGATTCTAATGAAAAACCTGATGATTTCACAAAGATTTACAAAAGGACTGAATGAACTGGTGAATATGCTTATAACTTTTATGGTTTCTATCTGAAAAATTACTGATTTGAATCTGTGTTTTTCAGGTGTAAGGAGAAAAAAACAAACAAACAAACAACACCTTCCCCTCAAACTAATTATGACAGTAAATTGGTAAAATTATATTTTATAAACAAATTGAAATATTTATCTTTTCTCTCTATCTGAACCCTCCAGAGATTGGAAGCTCTTAGTTTCCAGTAACTTTATCAGATAAGGTAGGAAGGTTATCTCACCTTGAGAAGGTAGGAATTTTCTTAGATCTTTTAGGCAACATCTGTGATAAGCCTGTGGGATGACTTTCCTAGCCCTGAAAAGTTTTATTTTAAAATTTCAGTCTGAGACTCTATAAAAGTCTCAGCAAAGCAAAAAAGTCTATGATCAATTATGGTTCTATAAGTCATCAGGCCAAGTTTATTGAGACCAGACCTATATTGCCAACAGGTCTTAATTTGGTTATATTAGGTAAAATTGACAGTGATTTTAGGGAGAAAGAGATGTTTCAACGAATGTTAGATCCCAGTTTGTTAAGGGAGGTCTGTGTCTACTAAGACTCATTTCCCAGATAGTTCTTTGCTGTTAGGGTATATTAATGTAAAATTTAATTGAATTATTAAAGGACACTCTAGGGTTGTTTCTGAAGCTTATCTCAGTAATCTTCCTTTGGATGAAGATCAAATGCCTCACACATGACCTTAAATCAAGATTGGAAGAAGACAAAAGTTAAGGAACTGTCTCCAACCTGAGTGGAAGGATCTTTCTATCAGGTACTCTTAACTAGCTCATGCCCAGTGAAATTGAAGGAAAATTGACTCTTAGGTTAACTCCTACTTCCAAAGGCTTCTAAGCTGGACTGGTCCATAGAGAGGCCTGCTGACCTCAAACTCACCTCAAAACAATGCTCAAACAGAGGAAACTACTCTACACTAGGATGAGAAGAAGATAACATCAGAAGTAGACGGTTTGCCCAAGATGCTGATCTGACTTTTATGATCATTTGTAATGTTTTCTTGATTCCTTGGACCTATGCCTATTAGTCACATGTTTTCTATCGTGGCCATGATTCTATGCTAGTTTAAAACTCAATCTAATTGTTGCGTTGTGGCCAATTACCTGTGCCTAGTACTTCTGGGTTACCTGTTCTCTAGGTGGATTTCTGTTCTCTAGGGCTCTGATTGGATACTTCCTAGGAAATTTATTTTAGAGGAGTGTTCAGTCCTGTTCTATCTATTCATGATATTGCTAGATGGGATCTTCTCACCTGGCCAATTGATAACACCTGCTCTGATTCTGGTCATAGATTTAAGTTTTCTCTTAGGGTCACTTAAACTCAGTCAGAGTGATGAGCTAAGACTCAATAAAAAATTAACCTCTCATCTATTAAAAGGAAAACTCCCTCAATTATGGGGAGGATCATGGTTAAGTCCAGGCTATGGTCATTTAAGTTTACAGGCTCCTCTATGATCAAGCTGGTAATTGTGAGACAAGGCTGTGTGCTTTATGAACTATGCCTATCATTACCCTTAGAGAGAATGATTAGAGAGAATGATATGAAACTCAGTGGATTTGTGGCACTAATTTATGGCCTTCACATCTACAGGGATGGATACAAAGTGTAGCCATGAATTTAAGGTCATACATGTTAACAAATTAGAGGTAACCCTAACCAGTGTACCATTGATATGCTCCCAGTGGGTCAAAGATCTGTATTCTACTGGTATGACCACTTAGCAGCTTGTGTGTGTGTGTGTGTGTGTGTGTGTGTGTGTGTGTGCCTTCAACGGGGTTGGAGGATGTAATTGACCATATCAAAGCCTTAACAACTTTCATAAGCTTTAAATGATAGTAACTGGGCTATTAGCCTATTAAATTCTGTCTCTATGATGAGAAAAGCAGTGCTACACAACTGCAAGGCCCTTGACACCTTACAGCATCTCAGGGAGATATCTGTGCTGTAATTCAAACTGAATGCTATATTTTCATATCTGATAAATCCTTTAATGTAACATATTTGAGCCACATGAAAAATCCGATTTCTGCTTTAAGTGACTCATTCCCTAGTCTTGACGATCTTTAAAAAAAAAACTGGTATGGGAGGCTCATGGCTTAAATACTTACTTTTAATTCCACTAATGTTATTAACTATACCATTTGTATTTTCCTTGTTTCACAAGACTATTATTTCTTGTATTACCAAGTATGTGACTGAGCCTCCAATGGCAATTATGACTAGACTTGAACAAATGTATAGCTCGATATATGATCAATGATTGTAATAGTATAACTCAAAGTGTGAAAAGATGCAACGAGAGGGAATACTTTCCTGGACCATAACTAGAAGACAGGTGTCCAGAGATCTTTGACTATTAAGACCTAGTCCAGTAAAAGCACATTGAGTGTCTTATCGACAAAAACCTTCTTCAGAACTGGGAACGAGCCTTTCCAGCAATGAGGGACAAAATGGTCATGAAATGCCCCCCAAAGTATGGTCGGATTTATGACCACAAGGGGGCCATGTCAACTACAAATTGACACTTACCAAGAGCATTGCCGATGACTGAACAACAGTCATCTGCCATCTGCCTCTATGGAGATTGAACCCCATGCTGCTATAGCTGTTGACCTTCAACAATCCCTGAGGGAGTTCAGGGTGGAGCAAGGCACTCTGTGCTCCAAGGAATCTGGTGGGACAGGTCTTTAGATAGTTGGATGTTTTTAGGAACAGATTTTATGATCTCAATCCTTGCATCTCCTCATATCTAGAGAAGCACTAAATCCCTTCATGGTGACATCAGATCCTCATGACTATTAGAGAAACCTTTTGTAAAATGAGTGCTTCATGGTATTGAACTCCCCCTTCACCTTATATATTGACTTTCCTCCACTGCCGCTTTGGAGCAGTCTCTCAGAGCTATCTGAGATGCTGCCTCCTGGACTGCAGTCCTCATTTTGCCCCAATTAAAACTTAACTCACAACTCTCAAGTTGTGCATCTTTTTTTAGTCAACAATTTCTATGACTAAAGTTGAGCATGGTGATCTTTCATTGAACTCTTTGAGTAAATTCTTCCCAAGAGTCAAACATTTTATATGAATTATATGATTTTTATCCACAGCCTCTGAAGATAAGCAATTTTTTATTGTCTTTTTATAGACAAAGAAACAAAAGCACAAAGACAGAGTAAGTTGCCCAAGGACACATAACTAGTACATGAAGTCCAAGTTCAAGCCCAGATTTCCTGACTCTAACACACCCAACTCTTGACTAATAAGCTCCATGCTTCTAATCTTATCACATGAGCTCATCACACTTTGTTGTCATACAAAGATCCTGATTATCAAAAACCATTTACATCTAGGATATATTCCTATTTAAGCATTTTAAAATTAAAATTTAGGTTTATTACTTTTCATAATTAAGAGTTAACCTCAAACTGAGCCAGCCTTAGATATTTGGAGAAGTAGTAAGCCTGGGGCATCAAAAGAACACCCAGCTTCTCTGCCAAAACCAAGCCTAGGTACACTCCCTGCAAGCCTTTCATTTGTCACTGAGTTAATATTTGTCAAATGCCATCTGTCAAGTGGGCTTCCCAGGTGGTGCAGTGGTAAAGTATCTGCCTGCCAATGCAGGAGACACAAGAGATGCGGGTTCCATCTCTGGGTCAGGAAGGTCCCTTGGAGTAGGAAATGACAACCCACTACAGTACTCTTACCTGAAAAATTCCATGGACAGAGAAGCCTGGTGGGTCACAAAGAGTTGGACACAATTAAGCTACTGAGCATACACACACAAACACAGAGTCAGATGGACCAACATGTGTGAAGGGAGGGATGTCATAATAAGCTGGCCTATTTAAGAAACAATATAAATCAACTATACTCCAATAAAGATGAATTTAAAATACTGATCCCACAGGCCATAACTACTGAAGCTCCACAACAAGAGAAGCCACAATGAGAAGCCTGAACACCACAACTAAAGAGTAGCCCCCACTCGCTGCAACTAGAGAAAAACCCAAGCACAAACAAAGACCCAGTATAGCCAAAAACAAATAAATAAAGTTATATTAAAAAATACAGCCAGGGTTGATGGTACACAGCGTGTGCAGGGGGAGTGACACAGGATGATACTGGAATTATTGACAGGCGTGAAGGCTGTGTCAAAAATTGTGGGTTTTATTTAAAATTCAATGAGAAGTCATTGGAGAGTTTTAGTCAGAAGAAGGACATCCAATTGGAGGTTTTAAAAAAGATCGCTTTGGTTACTTTGTCAAGAAAGGATTGGAGATGAGAGTACGGAAGCACAAGGGCCAAGAAAGAAGTGGAGGTAATAAACTGTTGTGACTCAGGAGACAGAGAATGCATGCCAAACTAGGACGTACAACACAAGCCAAGGTCAAATATTCACCAGTTCATTTAGATACACGTGTTCCAGAAGACCACTGATTAACTGATCTAACAATAGCTACACAGGCTCAAGCTTTCTCCAAACCAGCATCTCCTGCCAAATTCACAAATTATGACCAACACAATGCTTTCTAAATTCTGCCTTAAAACTTGACTTTGATAATTCCAATCCTGGAAATGTGTAAGTACCTTTCCCAATACCCTTTCCCCACCCCCATGTTAAGACACTGAAACTCCATCTGCAGGTAGCTTCCCTCTGGTCTTTGTTGATGGCAGCCTTGACAGTAATGCTACCAGAGAAAATAGAAAGAAGTGTATCGACTCAATGTGGACATAAACTCCATAGGTCTTGAAGCTGAATATAAGGGTCAGAGAAGCAAGGTAATAAAGATTAGTCCCAAGTTTCTGCTATTTCAACACCAAGGAAATAAATAAATCCTGAGGAACTAATATAATATTTAAGAGCAGAAACTCTGGATCTAGTGAGACAGAAATTGACTCCTTACTCTGTGACCCACTTGTAATTTTGCAAAAATTGTTTGCCTAGTACAAGCCTCAATTTCTTTATGTGTAAAATGGGTGAACACAAATAGAACCTCTGTCCTAAATTTATTAGGATTGAATTAGAAAACTATTATAAAGTACTTGGCACCATTCTTAGCATATGTTCAAAAATAAACATTACTTATTATACTGAAGATTATTCGCAAGCATAAATTCTAATATGCAAAACATTTAGTTTAATACAATACCTGCATTTTTTCTATGACAACTTAATTTTTTCACAAGCTCCTTTTCTGCCTGGTAACAGAAATGTATGCTCAGTTAATTCAGTTTGCCCCAGCTCCTGCCTGCAGGTAGGATCCTGAGGGGCTCACCAAGCCAGCAGGGGATGTGGAAGGGTGATGCAGCTGACCCTCAGCCACCATCGTTACAATGATCTCTCTGAGACTGTCTCACATCTGTTAGGTGTTCAGTCATTCATCCTGTTGGCGAGGAAAAAAAAAATGCTTCCTCTGACCTTTAGGTTTTTTTATTTTTATTTGACTGCTCTAATAATTAAATTGATGTGAAACAGATTCAGAGAACAAACTAACATTTTAATTTCATGAGTACAGAAATTCATAGAAATGTGAAACTCAAATGACCAAAGCAGGCAGCCTGTACAAGTTTTACACAAAGAAACAATGAATTTGTGAAGAACTGACAAGACAAAAAAACTTGGACTTGGGTGCTAGTTATTGAAGAAACTAAGCAGAGACACACAGCCTTCACAGCCCTGAATTCCTGCCTCTGGTAAAAGGATGTCTCTTTACCTCCTAATGCATGGAGGATGACTTTCACATGGGAGATTTATTTTTTGCTTACAGGAGGACAGAGAGGAGGGTCAGAGTATCCTCTGCACCAGCTGTTTCTCAAGTAGATTTAATTCAAAATCATCAGTATGCCAAAGTGAAATGTTTGGGGGTGGTCTGCCCTGAACCCCATCTACCCATTAGGTCACCACTGCACCCTCTCCATTCCCATGTCAAGATCTTCTGACACTCAGCTCTCTCTGCCACTCATGACTCTCTGACACTTGATAAAGAATCAATTTCTTCAGCCAACCACCAACTGTAGGAAATTAGGTGGGGATGCCTAAAGCACTTTGTCTTTTATGCTCTAATGTTCCCACTCCTTGCTGGGACAGGGAAGCTCTGGGGTCTTACCAGCTTCCATGTGCTTTCCTGCGTCTATAAGGATGGGCAGGAAGCTTGGGTTCTCTGCCACAGATATGCAGATCCCTGGACAGCATGTCTCCCTCTCTCCCTTCAAGGGGATTGAAGGGGAGGGTGGCTGAAACCAAGGGTCCCAGTTCTCTCTCCTCCACTGAGGACACAAGCTCACCTGGCCTGAGGGATGAGACAAAATTATGTCCTTTCATATATTTTATGTTCAGAGCTCACAATTTAATTCTTTTGAAATATATTTTTATGTGGACCATTTTTTTTTTTTTTTTGATGTGGATCCTTTTTTAGTCTTAATTGAATTTGTTACAATATTGCTTCTGTTTTGTATTTGAGGTTTTTTTTTTTTTTTTTTTTTTTTACCGTGAGGCATGTGGGATCTTACTCCTCATCAAACTCTCACTCCCTGCATTGGAAGACAAAGTCTTAACCACTGGACCACCAGGGAAATCTCTCACAATTTAGTTCTTCTGTTTCTTGTGTTCTATTCCACCATGCCTTTGCTGAGGGCCCTAAGTCATAGGTGCTATTTGAAGGAGGGAAAAGATCATAAGGCTCAAGAGATACTGAGAACAATAGTGGTTAATATATCAAAATGTGTATTATCCTATTATACAGCTACTATCATTGTTCATATTTATGTGAATCCACTGATTTAAGGAGGGCTTGTAAAGTTGTGACTAAGCAACTTAGGCTATAGAGCCAAATGGCTTGGGTTCAAAATCTCAGTAAACTATGCCTTTGGGTGTTTTTAGTGCCTCAATTTTCTTATTTGTGTCATGGAGATGATCGTGGTACCTTCCTCACAGCACTGTTTCATGTGTTGAATGAGATAACAAAGGTACAGTGGTCAGAACTGTGCACACAGTAAATGCAGTATGTTAGTCATTCTGTCGTGTCCAACTCTTTGCGACCCCATGGACTATAGCCCACCAGGCTTCTCTGTCCATGGAATTCTCCATACAAGTATAAGTGGAGACATGTTTTCTTATGCTTTAGAAACTGAGGTCTAATTGGCAATTGAGGGATCAGTTTACAATATGCTTTGTATCTTTTATAACAAAAATGACTATGAGATAGTAAATGTGAAAGTGACTTTTTATCTCAAATTGTAAAATAAAAATTCTGAAACCTGGTATGTATGAGTATAGACCTATTAAGTATGATCTGATTTATCTGCCCTACAAATACTATCTTCCCTTGACTTTTCCTTCCCTATAAATTCAGTTTGATATAGCAACTGAGTTATACGGGTAGAGAGTTCTGTGGCTCCAATGCAAGCACAGTCTTCAAAAAAACTTCAAAATGCCTCACTTGGTTTAATTCTCTTCAGACCCTACAGAGAACCCCAAGCCAGCTTCTAAATCCACCTCCTGGTGAATGGGTCAGAATGGACTCCCAGAGTTGGGAGCATAGAGATTTGTTTTCTTAGGATTTTCAGTTCACATTACTACCAGGTGTATACGGTGTGTCCAGTGCTAAGTGTTGGGGATGTAGGAGCAAAACAAACCGAGAGGAATCCTCACACTGATGAAGCTTATGCTGTAGTAGAACACAGGAAAACACACAGTAAACAAAATAAATGAATACAAATACAGACCATGTTGGCTGATGGGGAGTATTGCAAGAAAAAATTGTGTAGGGAAGGGGGAGAAAAGTGAGTGAGAGTGAACTGTTTTATGTGGCTTCTTTTGCTCTGCCCATGCCTAGGATGTAAAACCAGAAAAAGACATCTCAATACTTGATGCACCACAGCAGGGCTCATTTGCTTTTTCCCGATGACAGAAGATCATGGCTAAGAGAGCTACTCTTTTTGGAGTTGTTCTGATGAATAATTTGAGTCTACCTGCTTGAGAGAAACAGTGACATGGGAAAGACTGTGGACATTCTGGGATGGAGGTGTCGCCTACATGGGTTGGTAACTTCCTCTTATTATTCAGGTTGTTTATCTTAGGAGGTGCAAGACAACTTGGCAGTCATACCACTGGGAGGGAGAATGGGGTGGGGGGACTCCCCTTGCAGAGTCACCTGCCAGTTCAACAAACAACCACCCTCTATTCCAGGCTCTGTGCTGTCCCTGAGAACCCTCTACCCATATAACTCAGTTGCTATGTCAAACTGAATTTATAGGGGAGGAAGTCAAAGGAAGATAGTAATTGTAGGGCAGATAAATCAGAGCATACTCTTTAATAGGTTTATACTCATACATACCAGGGATTTTATTTTATGATTTGAAATAAAAAGTCTCTTTCACATTTATGATCTCATGGTCATTTTTGTTATAAAAGATATAAAGCATATTGTAAACTGATCCCTCATTTGCCAGTTAAACCTATTTCTTCTATCATAACGTTGGTTTTATATTATTTACCTTTACACTGTGCTTTGCTCTCTCTGCAATCCAGTGACCTTCCCCTCCTTACCACTTTAGCTCTTACTCCCATAGCAACATTCTGGATCTTGCGATCACCAGGAATTACCTGAGGAAACCTAGGGTAATTTGGGGAGTACCTACACTGAAAACTTGTAGAGTACTGTATAATATTACATATTATATTCAGTATAAACATGGGCTTCCCAGGTGGCTCAGTGGTTTACCACTGAGAATTGGCCTGCTAATGCTGGACATGCAGGAGGCAAGGGTTTAATCCCTGGGTTGGGAAGATGATCTTCCTAGAGTAGGAAATGGCAACCCACTCCAGTATTCTTGCCTGGAAAATTCCATGGAAAGAGGAGCTTTGCAGACTACAATCCACGGGGTCACGGAATTAGACAAGACTTAGCACACATACCTATAAACACAAGCAATCCTCCTTTGGGATCTCAAATTCTTATCTTTCCAGAACCCTGATACCTTCTGTATTAGCTTGTTAGGGCTGCCATAACAAAGTACCCCAGAATGAGTGGTGTAAGCAACAGAAACTGGCTTTCTCACACTTCTAGAAGCTACAAGTCCCAGATGAAAGTATTGGTAGGTTAGATTTCTTCTAAAACCTCTCTCTACTGGATTAGTCAGTCTCTTTACTGGATTAATCTGTCTCTTTACTGGATTAGTCTATTATTCTCCAGAATAGAACCATAGGATATATGTATATTTGTGTGTGGGTGGTAATTCACTTCAGTCATGTATGACTCTTTGTGACCCTATGGCCTGTAGCCCACCAGGCTGCTCTGTCCATGGGATTCTCCAGGCAAGAATACTGGAGTGGTTGCTGTGCCCTCCTCTATAGGATCTTCCTGACCCAGGAATCCAACGGATGTCTCTTATGTCTCCTCCATTAGCAGGTGAGTTCTTTAACACTAGCGCCACCTGGAAGCATGTAGATCTGTACAACAGGAGACTTACTGTAGGAATTGATTCACACAAACATAAGGGCTTTGAAAAGCTCCACTGTGCTTACTGCAAGCTGGGAAATCAGGACAACAAGTGGAATAATTCCATTTGAGTCCAAAGGCCTGAGAACCAAGAGATCCAGTGTTGGAGGGCAAGAAGACCTGGATACCCTAGCTCAAAAAAATAGAGTGAATTCACCCTTCCTTCACCTTTTTGTTCTATTCAGGCCCTAAATGGATTGAATGATGCCCACAGGCATTGGTGAAGACAAATATATTTTACTCACTCTATTGATTAAATACTAATGTCTTCTCCAAACACTTTCACAGACACTGAGAAATCATGCTTTACCAGCTCTCTGGGCATTACTTACCCCAGATGAGTTGCCACCTAAAATTAATCATCACAGCTGCTTTTCCTCTAAGTCTTCACATAAGTCTTTCTTCTCTGTATTTGTGTGTCCTATCTCCTCTTCTTATAAGGGCACCAATAATATTGGACTAGGGTCTAGACTAATGACCTCATTAAACTCTAATTCCTTCTTTAAATATCTGGTCTCCAGATAAAATCACATTCTGCAGTAATGGCAATTAAGACTTCAACAAAGGAATCTGGAGGGACACAATTCAGCCCATAACCTTCATTCCTACTACGCCTGGTCTTCCAGTAGGACATATGAACTGTTGAGCCCATCCTCTTGCATCTTCATTATCTTCTTTGCATGGCCTATGAACTATTGTCTTTTACTTCAGCTACCCTCCTAACAAAACCCACAATTGCACCAACCCTCTTCCATTGAATCCATGTAAGAAATACACACTGCGGGTCAATTTATCTGTTATACATCCCTTCTCTGATCTTAGATTAACATTGCTCCTGGACAAATATCACACAAGCACAGCCCAAATGGTGCTCCTGTGCATAAACAAGTTATGTTCTGTTAGAAATGCATGCTCCTCCACCCCAACTAGAACCTGGGGCTCCAGGCAAGCCTCACAGCTATTTCCTACATTTTGTGCTCTCCTGCAGTCTACTCTTCTACCACCTACTCACTCACTAGTTTGTTTATTTTTTAAATAAAATAAAAATAAACAAACTATAGAAAAAAAACTTAAAAATACAAACACATGGAGGCTAAACAACACACTTCTGAATAACCAACAAATCACAGAAGAAATAAAAAAAAGAAATCAAAATAGCATAGAAATGAATGAAAATGAAAACACAACAACCCAAAACCTATGGGATTCAGTAAAAGCAGTGCTAAGGGGAAGGTTCAGAGCAATACAAGCCTACCTCAAGAAACAGGAGAGAAATCAAACAAATAAATTAACTCTATACCTAAAGCAACTAGAAAAAGAAGAAATGAAACTAGAACACTGTCTAACACCATACACAAAAATAAACTCAAAATGGATTAAAGATCTAAATGTAAGACCAGAAACTATAAAACTCCTAGAGGAAAACAGAAGCAAAACACTCTCTGATGTAAATCATAGCAGGATCCTCTATGACCCACTTCCCAGAGTAATGGAAATAAAAGCAAAAATAAGCAAATGGAACCTAATTAAACTTAAAAGCTTTTGCACAACGAAGGAAAGTATAAGCCAGGTGAAAAGACAGCCTTCAGAATGGGAAAAAGTAATAACAAATGAAGCAACTGACAAAGAACTAATCTCAAAAATATACAAGCAACTCCTGCAGCTCAACTCAAGAAAAATAAGTGACCCAATCAAAAAATGGTCCAAAGAACTAAACAGACATTTCTCCAAAGAAGACATACAGATGGCTAACAAACACATGAAAAGATGCTCAGCATCACTCATCAGAGAAAGGCAAATCAAAACCACAATGAGGTGCCATCTCATTCCGGTCAGAATGGCTGCTATCAAAAAGTCTACAAACAATAGATGCTGGAGAGTGTGTGGAGAAAAAGGAACCTTCCTTACACTGTTGGTGGGAATGCAAACTAGTACAGCCACTATGGAGAACAGTGTGGAGATTCCTTAAAAAACTGGAAATAGAACTGCCATACGACCCAGCAATCCCACTGCTGGGAATATACACCGAGGAAACCAGAATTGAAAGAGACATGTGTACCCCAATATTCACCCCAGCACTGTTTACAATAGCCAGGACGTGGAAGCAACCTAGATGTCCAATGGCAGACGAATGGATAAGAAAGCTGTGGTACATATACACAATGAAATATTACTCAGCTATTAAAAAGAATCCATTTGAGTCAGTTCTAATGAGGTGGATGAAACTGGAGCCTATTGTACAGAGCAAAGTAAGTCAGAAAGAAAAACACCAATACAGTATATTAACGCATATTTATGGAATTTCGAAAGATGGTAATGATGACCTATATGCGAGACAGCAAAAGAGACACAGATGCAAAGAACAGACTTTTGGACTCTATGGGAGTAGGCGAGGGTGGGGTGATTTGAGAGAATAGCATTGAAACATGTATATTATCATATGTGAAATAGATCGCCAATCCAGGTTAGATGCATGAGACAGGGTGCTCAGGGCTGGTGCACTGGGATGACCCTGAGGGATGAGATGGGCAGGGAGGGTCAGGATGAGGAACACATGTACACCCGTGGCTGATTCATGTGAATGTATGGCAAAAACCACCACAATATTGTAAAGTTATTAGCCTCCAATAAAAAAAAAAAAAAAAAAGAATCTTTACACAGTTAAGAAACTGGTATTTATCCAAAAGTCCTTTTCGTACATCTTGATGAGGAAGCATTTTTGCAAAACTTGGTTAGTGCTATGACAATATTTTGAGATAGTAACTAGAATTATGCCTGATAACATTTTGTTGGCAATTTGATCTCTGGTTCCTCTGCCTTTTCTAAAACCAGCTTGAACATCTGGAAGTACATAGTTCATGTACTGTTGAAGCCTAGCTTGGAGAATTTTGAGCATTACTTTACTAGTGTGTGAGATGGGTGCAATTGTGTGGTAGTTTGAGCATTCTTTAGCATTGCCTTTCTTTGCGATTGGAATGAAAACTGACCTTTTCCAGTCCTGTGGCCACTGCTGAGTTTTCCAAATTTGCTGGCATATTGAGTGCAGCACTTTCACACCATCATCTTTCACGATTTGAAATAGCTCAGCTGGAATTCCATCACCTCCACTAGCTTTGTTTGTAGTGATGCTTTCTAAGGCCCACTTGACTTCACATTCCAGGATGTCTGCCTCTAGGTGGGTGGTCACACCATCGTGATCATCTGGGTCGTGATGATCTTTTTTGTACAGTTCTTCTGTGTATTTTTGCCACCTCTTCTTTTTTCTTTTTTTCATTTATTTTTATTAGTTGGAAGCTAATTACTTTACAATATTGTATTGGTTTTTGTCATACATTGACATGAATCAGCCATGGATTTACATGTTTTCCCCATCCCGCTCCCCGCTCCCACCTCCCTCTCCGCCCGATTCCTCTGGGTCTTCCCAGTGCACCAGGCCCGAGCACTTTTCTCATGCATCCAGCCTGGGCTGGTGATCTGTTTCACCCTAGATAATATATATGTTTCGATGATGTTCTCTTGAAACATCCCACCCTCGCCTTCTCCCACAGAGTCCAAAATTCTGTTCTGTACATCTGTGTCTCTTTTTCTGTTTTACATATACAGTTATCGTTACCATCTTTCTAAATTCCATATATATGCGTTAGTATACTGTATTGGTGTTTACTTTCTGGCTTATTTCACTCTGTATAATGGGCTCCAGTTTCATCCACCTCATTAGAACTGATTCAAATGAATTATTTTTAATGGCTGAGAAATATTCCATGGTGTATATGTACCACAGCTTCTTTATCCATTCGTCTGCTGATGGGCTTCTAGGTTGCTTCCATGTCCTGGCTATTATAAACAGTGCTGCGATGAACATTGGGGTGCACGTGTCTCTTTCAGATCTGGTTTCCTCAGTGTGTATGCCCAGAAGTGGGATTGCTGGGTCATATGGCAGTTCTATTTCCAGTTTTTTAAGAAATCTCCACACTGTTCTCCATAGCGGCTGTACTAGTTTGCATTCCCACCAACAGTGTAAGAGGGTTCCCTTTTCTCCACACACTCTCCAGCATTTATTGCTTGTAAACTTTTGGATAGCAGCCATCCTGACTGGCGTGTAATGGTACCTCATTGTGGTTTTGATTTGCATTTCTCTGATAATGAGTGATGTTGAGCATCTTTTCATGTGTTTGTTAGCCATCTGTATGTCTTCTTTGGAGAAATGTCTGTTTAGTTCTTTGGCCCATTTTTTGATGATTAGGTCATTTATTTTTCTGGAATTGAGCTTCAGGAGTTGCTTGTATATTTTTGAGATTAATCCTTTGTCTGTTGCTTCGTTTGCTATTATTTTCTCCCAATCTGAGGGCTGTCTTTTCACCTTGCTTATAGTTTGCTTTGTTGTGCAAAAGCTTGTAAGTTTCATTAGGTCCCAGTTGTTTATTTTTGCTTTTATTTCCAATATTATGGGAGGTGGGTCATAGAGGATCCTGCTGTGATTTATGTCGGAGAGTGTTTGCTTCTGTTCTCCTCTAGGAGTTTTATAGTTTCTGGTCTTACATTTAGATCTTTAATCCATTTTGAGTTTATTTTTGTGTATGGTGTTAGAAAGTGTTCTAGTTTCATTCTTTTACAAGTAGTTGGCCAGTTTCCCCAGCAATATTAAAAACAAAAACAAAAACACAAAAAATTTTAGAAATATATATGAAGGTCAGTTTAAAAATATGGCTTCTAGTTTTTTTTTTTTTTTGGCGAGGTTATAGTGAAATGAAAATGAAAATTAAGGAGTAATAGAGGGGTAATAGAGGACTTAAAAGAAAATAAAAAAAAAAACAGGAAAAAACATTTTTTTCCTAATTAAAAAAAATAGTAAAAATATATGAAAGTGAAAATGAAAGTTAAGGAATAATGGGGGAGTAATAAGGAATTTTAAAAGAAAATAAAAGAGAAAAAATAAAGAAAAGAAAAGAAATTTTTTTTTAATTAAAAAAAAAAAGTAAAAATATATCTAGGAATTTCTCTGGAGCTGTTGAAGTCAGTGTGGGTTCGGTTCAGTTTCAGATAGCTCCTCATTCCAGCTTACACTTCTCGATATCTATAGGCCCCTTCCATTATAGTCGGTGTTATCTACAGGGATTTTAATCTGTTGCACTGGTCCCTTCTGAAGCGGTTCCCTTTGTTTATTTGGCTTCTGTTTGCTGGTCTCTTCAGTGTCTAATTTCCGCCCTGACACAGGCGGGCGGAGGTGGGCTCTTGTTTAGATTCGCTGGTTTAGTTGTGCTGCGGGGAGGGAGGGGCGCTGCAGACAGATATCGCTGTGTGTGGGGAGCACTCACAGTGTTCCGGCCACTGGGTTTGCCCTCGCTCACGGGTGTGTGCTCTCCCTGTCTACACTGCTCAGGCTCCCGGCTGCTTTATATGGAGCGGGCCCTGCGTTGCATGCTGTTCCAGTTTTCGGGTACTACAGAAAAGCGCAGACTCGGTTGCGCCTGCGTTTTGTGCCTTCCCCGGCCCAAGCAACTCAGGCAGCCAGGAGCTTGCTGGGCACACTCTCCCCGGGTGCGGTGCACCTTATCCTCTCCGTGGTCCCAGCCTCAGTTTCCGCGCCGTGCCAGTCAGGTGCCTGCGCCTTGGGTCTATTCTTGGGAGCTGGCCTCTAGCTGCGACCCTCCCGGCGGATGTCGACCATCCAGAATCTCAGCAAGTCTTTGGTTAGAAAGTGGAGGCCTGTCTGCAGTTTGGTAGGGGTGCTGTCTCTGGGGCCGAGTTTGCCCCTTTCCCCTCCCCCCTGCCTCCTGCCTCTGGCAGGGATGGGCCGGGCCGCAGCCGGCTAGCTCTTCTCTGGAATTGCTCAGTCCCTTTGTTCTGTGAATGGCCGGCAGTGTTTGGACCGGTTAATTTTCTCTCTCTCTCTCTCTCGCTATCCCACAGTTTAAGTTGCTCTCTCACGTTAGCTCCCTCCGATTGCCCTCAGGGCATTCGGGCCCAGTCCTTACCCTAAGCAATGCCGCCTTCTCCTCTCCGTTCCGCCCCCACTTGCTGGTGGTGGATGTGGGTTTCTGGGGTATTTTTCTGCTGGGAGTTGCTTTTAGGCATGTAATCTGTGAGTTTTATTTATTTTTGCTCCCAGTTATGCTGCCCTCCGAGATTCAAAAAGTTCCCCCAGACCCGCCCATGAGAGGGTTTCCTGGTGTTTGGAAACTTCCTCTATTATAACTCCCTTCCTGGGACGGGTCTCCGTCCCTAGCTCTTCTGTCTCTCTTTTTATCTTTTATATTTTGTCCTAACTCCTTTCGAAGATGATGGGCTGCTTTTCTGGGCGCCTCATGTCTTCTGCTAGCGGTCAGAAGTTGTTTTGTGAAGTTTGCTCAGCGTTCAAATGTTCTTTCGATGAATTTGTAGGGAAGAAAGTCGTCTCCCCGTCCTATTCCTCTGCCATCTTGGTTCCTGCTGCCACCTCTTCTTAATATCTTCTGCTTCTGTTAGGTCCATACCATTTCTGTCCTTTATTGAGCCCATCTTGCATGAAATGTTCCCTTGGTATCTCTAATTTTCTTGAAGAGATCTCTAGTCTTTACCATTCTATTGTTTTTCTCTATTTCTTTACGCTGATCACTGAAGGAGGCTTTCTTATCTCTCCTTGCTATTCTTTGGAGCTCTGCATTCAAATGGGTATATCTTTCGTTTTCTCATTTGCCGCTCACTTCTTTTCACAGCTATTTGTAAGACCTCCTCAGACAGCCATTTTGCTTTTTTGCATTTCTTTTTCTTGGGGATGGTCTTGCTCTCTGTCTCCTGTACAATGTCATGAACCTCCATCCATTGTTCATCACGTATTCTGCACTTTGTCTATCAGATCTAGTTCCTTAAATCTATTTCTCACTTCCACTGTGTAATCGTTAGGGGTTTGATTTAGGTCATACCTGGTCTAGTAGTTTTCCCTACTTTCTTCAGTTTAAGTCTGAATTTGGTAATAAGGAGTTCATGATCTGAGCCACGGTCAGCTCCTGGTCTTGTTTTTGCTGACTGTGTAGAGCTGCTCCATCTTTGGCTGCAAAGAATATAATCAGTCTGATTTCGGTGTTGACCATCTGGTGATGTCCATGTGTAGAGTCTTCTCTTGTGTTGTTGGAAGAGAGTGTTTGCTATGACCAGTGTGTTCTCTTGGCAAAACTCTATTAGGTTTTGCCCTGCTTCATTCTTTATTCCAAGGCCAAATTTGCCTGTTACTCCAAAAAGTCAGTACATAAGGTTTTGGTGAAGGGGGAGTTCAATACCATGAAGCACTCAATTTACAAAAGGTTTTTTTGTTAGTCATGAGGGTCTGATGTTATCATGAAGGGATTTAGGGCTTCTCTGGATATGAGGAGATGCAAGGATTGAGATCATAAAATCTGTTCCTAAAAACATCCAACTATCTAAAGACCTTTTTTTGGGGGGTGTTAGTTCTGTAAGGTCTTATAAGTCTTCATAGAACTGTTCAACTTCAGCTTCTTCAGCATTACTGGTTGGGGGCATAGGCTTGGATTACTGTGATATTGAGTGGTTTGCCTTGGAAACGAACAGAGATCATTCTGTGGTTTTTGAGATTGCATCTAAGTACTGCATTTCAGACTCTTTTGTTGACCATGATGGCTACTCTATTTCTTCTAAGGGATTCCTGCCCACAGTAGTAGATATAATCATGATCTGAGTTAAATTCACCCATTCCAGTTCATTTTAGTTTGCTGATTCCTAGAATGTTGACATTCACTCTTGCCATCTCCTGTTTGACCACTTCCAATTTGCCTTGATTCATGGACTGAACATTCCAGGTTCCTATGCAATATTGCTCTTTACAGCATCAGACCTTGCTTCTATCACCAGTCCCATCCACAACTGGGTATTGTTTTTGCTTTGGCTCCATCCCTTCATTCTTTCTGGAGTTATTTCTCCACTGATCTCCAGCAGCATATTGGGCACCTACCAACCTGGGGAGTTCCTCTTTCAGTATCTGTTGGTCCTTTAATGGACTGGAACCTAGTGGTCCAGAGTCGACGATGAGAGAGTGAAAGAAGTAAAGAGGCTAATATTCCCTGGGTTATGCAGCCGGCTTCCGTGCTCCAGGGAATCAGCCAGAAATAGAGAGAGAGAGAGAGAACAAGAAAAAAAGAAAGAAAGATACAGGGACCAAAGCTCTGATGGAGCAAAGGTTTTAATCAACATGGTGTGTGCATATATACTGTCTTACAAGGTGGTTATTCTCAGCAAAGATAAACATTAAAATTCCAGGCTTACAAAACATAAGACGATCCCTATCAAAGAGAGAGTTGCAAACAATCACCTTTTACCGTATGGCTCATAAAAAGGAAGAGGCTCATAAAAAGGTGATTCCTCCATTTTGAATCACCGTAATGAGAAATGCCTGGATTCCTCAGCCCCGGGAAAGGCGTGCCTCTCCTCTTAATTCCTGAATATTCAGTAATTAATAAGGGCCAGAGGGTTCCTGACAGATCCAAAACAGCACACAGGAAGCCTCTTGTTAAATGCTTCCTGACAATTACCCCTATTTTATTATATTTGTTTAAAAAAAAAAGGTCCTGACCAAATGAGTTTAGTTAGTATTAACCAACCTTATAGAAAGGTGATGATAAACAACAAATACAATTAGCAAGACAATCACCAAAGTTACAGTTCTAGACCCAGTGCTGTGGGTAATACTTTGAAACCATCCTTGTGGGTCTAGCCTGGATAATTTGTTTAGCTAAAGTTTCCAAATTAGTGGAAGAGGGCAAACGTTTAGAAAAATTTTAAAGATTTTTTTTGCAGTAATTGTATATTCAGAGAGGCATTATCATATAAATGAAATTTGATTTGTTCCCAGTTGTAGGTACTATAATTGAACTAAACAGGAGTAACACAAAATTGGCAATTAATACAAGTCACAGATTAAGTTGTAAATTTCTTATGGCTATAACAAAAGAAAATGGGACACAGGCCTGTATAAAATATGACTGATTATAGCAAAAGAAATTGTTACTATGACCACGACTGGTCCCTGTGAAATGTCTGGTCCGAGTCTCAAGTTCTCTGGTGTTGGCAGCAAGTTTTTGTGTTTTATATATGTCTCATAGTTCAGGCCCAGTTTATTTATCGAGGATGGTTCGAGGAGGAGGAAGGTATCATTCCACTGTCAAGTCAGCCAAGAAGTCCTTTGTTATGGTAATGTTTCAACATAGCGTTAGTAACCTTTTACATAATCTTTTTTGTTCTTTCCCTAACTCTTTCCCTAAAGTTTCAGTAGTAAACATGGTTCACAGACAGAAAAAGGGCAGCAATGTCCGCAAGTCTTCTTTTGGAGGCAAGACAAAAGTCCAAGTTTGTCGGCAGACGTTTATGCATAACTTTGCTGGGCCCATACACAAAGGAAGGACTTCATAACCTAAAGAAATGTTAATTCATTTTCCCTCCTCCCCAGGGTGTGAGGATTCCAGGGAGGGGGCATATGGGTGGAGTCATTGGTTGATTCTGGGTCTTTCCTCCGTCAACTTTATGACCTGAAATAAAGGGGGGTTGGGTAAGTAAATTAGTTAATCTGGCTTGAGTGGGGGTTGTGCAGGCCAACGGAAAATAGCGATAAGGTTTTCAGGACTCTGAGGCATTCCCTGTTGAGAAATCAGATTTTTAACTTTATTAGTGAGGGTTTTTTTTTCTGTCCCCAAGAGGGAAGGTCACAGGATTGATGCCGCTGAGGACAGTGCTTTTTGGAAATCTTTAGAGCCGCCATGGCCCGTATTGGAATTTCTTCCTCCCGGGGTTCTTGCTGTTTCATCTCCATTTTGAATGTCGGGGGCCTCCTTGGGTCGAATTTTCTGAGGAAAAAGTTTGCTGGGTCCATCTGGGGAAATACAAGCATATTCCTTTCCCCGTAAGATTGATTTCCCAGATTTCTATTGTTTATTGAACCCGTCTTGGTCCCAAATGGGCAGAGGAAGAGAAGAGTCCTTCAATTCCTCGAAATGTCTTTCTCCTCTTGTTAAAATGTTTCCCTGTGGTAGGTTTAAAAAATGTAAAACAAATAGAGCTGTATTAACAATAATTATGAGTTTAGAAAATATCTTATGTTGGAATCTAGTAAAGTCTGCTCTAGATAAGGAAGACAGTAGTGTACTTGTGTATTCCCCCTTCTTTAATTTTTTTTATTTATAACTTTAGTGTGTGATGTGTTCGTTTGACTATGTCTTGTGTCTGTGGCTTATAAGGAATATCTGTAATATGTTTAATAGAAAAAGATTGTAAAAATTGTTTAAAGTGTCTAGAAATATAGGCAGGGCCATTGTCTGTTTTAATAGAGCTGGGAGTTTATGATGGAGGTTTCCATATGTTTAAATACAAAAACTGAATATATAGAATCAGAGACTATATTAATGGGGTAAGGATATAGGCAAATAACTTGAATAAGAGCATATAATTTATTTTGTTGAGCAGAATGAAATTTAGCATAAAAGGCTTTATATTTTTTAAGAGACCAGAATGAAGCTTTGGCGTTTTTAGTCCCATCTATATAAAAGAAATGTGAGAAACAATAAATTCAGTGTTTTTGAAGATATTCCACAGCTTATCAGAAGGATAATGAAATGAAATTTCTCTAAAATATTTTAGAAAAGCTAATTAGAAATCGGTAGAAGTTTGTAATATGTTCTCAAATTGAGATTTATATGTAATAAAGTTTTATTAAAGTATAAAGGAGATAGAGAAAGCCTCTGACATAGGCATCAGAAGGGGGCAGAAAGAGTGCCCCCCTGCTAGTCTTCGGCCAGGTGTCATATAACTACTAGCAGTCTGCTAATTAGAGAAAGGAGATGTCTCAAAACTGAGGAGAATAGCACTAGGCCCCTCACCCACAACATGCATTTTGAGATAACCTTAGCACCAGGTGAGTTGTCTCGGGCCACAAAATGATTGACATGAATCTTGAAGAAAGGCAAGTTTCCAAGCAAATACAGTTTCATTAACATAGCTTAAGACAAACACTTCCATAAGAAAAATGCATTGGTTAGCTCAAGGTTTGAGGAAAGTTAAGTTCAGGTGGAACCAGGTGTCATTATGGCAACACAGTATTTTAAGAGAAACCTCCTTTTAAATTTGTATAGAGAAGACAATATATATATATATATTATGTATAATATATATATATAGCTAGTTTGTTTTTTCCTGCTGCTTAAGAGAGATAAAATGTCTGACACTTGCAGCCTATTTTTTCCATTTGGACAGCCCTGGCCTTCCTGCCTGTTAAGTCAAACTAGACTGGCCAAGTAAAAGACCGAAGGTTTGTGGGGGCAGGGGCCCAAAAAGTCCAGTAGGTACTCTAGAGGGGACTGCTTGAGGGTAAAGGAGTTTAGGGCTGGTATATCGATGGCAGCACTGCTGGATGTTGAGGGTTTGAGGGAAAAGATGGAATTCGCCCCTGGTTTTTGTTGACGGGGACTTGGGGGGTCTCCTGCTTGGACTTTCCCAGAATAGTTTTTTTGTTTTTGTTTTTTTAATATCAAATTTAGAATTACACTCTTTGGCCCAATGCATTTTTTTACGGCAGCGAGGGCAGAGTTTTGGAGGTTTTTTGTTTTTTTTTTTACTTTCTTAGAGCAGTCTTTTTTTTTTAAATGGTTCTTATCTCTACATGTAAAGCATCCTTCATTTCCCTTTCTTAAGGTATTTCCCTTTCTTGTTTTAGCTAGCATTTGCATCTTTTGAGTTTCTGATCTTATATTTCGACAAGCCTTTAAATAATGAAAAATAGTCCCTGTCTCAGAAATTGGGGCTGTAGCCCTTTGACATTCCTGATTTGCATTTTCATAAGCAAGTAATTTCTCTAGTTGCCTTTTAGCTTCTCTAATTACTGTAGGAGAAATAGCAGTTTCTAATCTAGCTAAGAAATTGGCATACCTTTCATTAGGTCCCTGCCATATTTTAGTGTAGTTACCTCTAGGCTCCCCTTGAGGAGTAATTCGATCCCAAGCTTCAAGGGCCACTGTTTTTAATTGATCATGCAACAAAGGAGGACATCGTATTTGAGCTTCTATAGTGTCAAATTTGGAGAAGGCAATCGCACCCCACTCCAGTACTCTTGCCTGGAAAACCCCAGGGATGGGGGAGCCTTTTGGGCTTCTGAATATTCAGGAATTAATAAGGGCCAGAGGGTTCCTGACAGATCCAAAACAGCACACAGGAAGCCTCTTGTTAAATGCTTCCTGACAAGTATTCTATCATTTTGCCTTTTCATACTGTTCATGGGGTTCTCAAGGCAAGAATACTGAAGTGGTTTGCCATTCGCTTCTCCAGTGGATCACATTATGTCAGACCTCTCCACCATGACCCGTCCATCTTGGGTGGCCCCACACGGCATGGCTTAGTTTCATTGAGTTAGAAAAGGCTGTGGTCTGTACGATCAGATTGGCTAGTTTTCTGTGATTATGGTTTCAGTGTGTCTGCCCTCTGATGCCCTCTCGCAACACCTACCATCTTACTTGGGTTTCTCTTACCTTGGACGAGGGGTATCTCCTCATGGCCGCCCCTCCTGACCTTGAACGTGGAGTAGCTCCTCTCGGCCCTCCTGCGCCCTTGCAGCCGCTGCTCCTTGGATGTGGGATTGCTCCTCTTGGCCGCCACCCCTGACCTTGGGCGTAGAGTAGCTCTTTTCTGCTTTATTGACTATGCCAAAGCCTTTGACTGTGTGGATCACAATAAACTGTGGAAAATTCTGAAAGAGAGGGGAATACCAGACCACCTGACCTACCTCTTGAGAAACCTATATGCAGGTCAGGAAGCAACAGTTAGAACTGGACATGGAACAACAGACTGGTTCCAAATAGGAAAAGGAGTACATCAAGGCTGTATATTGTCACCCTGCTTATTTAACTTGTATGCAGAGTACATCATGAGAAACACTGGGCTGGAAGTACAAGCTGGAATCAAGATTGCCGGGAGAAATATCAATAACCTCAGATATGCAGATGACACCACCCTATGGCAGAAAGTGAAGAGGAACTAAAAAGCCTCTTGATGAAAGTGAAAGAGAAGAATGAAAAAGTTGGCTTAAAGCTCAACATTCAGAAAACTAAGGTCATGGCATCTGGTCCCATCACCTCATGGGAAATAAATGGGGAGACAGTGGAAACAGTGTCAGACTTTATTTTTTTGGGTTCCAGAATCACTGCAGATGGTGATTGCAGCCATGAAATTAAAAGACACTTACTCCTTGGAAGGAAAGTTATGACCAACCTAGATAGCATATTAAAAAGCGGAGACATTACTTTGCCAACAAAGGTCCATCTGGTCAAGGCTATGGTTTTTCCAGTAGTCATGTATGGATGTGAGAGTTGGACTGTGAAGAAAGCTGAGTGCTGAAAAATTGATGCTTTTGTACTGTGGTGTTGGAGAAGACTCTTGAGAGTCCCTTGGACTACAAGGAGATCCAACCAGTCCATCCTAAAGGAGATTAGTCCTGGGTGTTCATTGGAAGGACTGATGCTCAAGCTGAAACTCCAGTACTTTGGCTACCTGATGCGGAGAGTTGACTCATTGGAAAAGACCCTGATGCTGGGAGGGATTGGGGGCAGGAGAAGGGGATGACCAAGGATGAGATGGCTGGATGGCATCACTGACTCGATGGACATGAGTTTGAGTAAACTCCAGGAGTTGGTGATGGACAGGGAGGCCTGGCGTGCTGCGATTCATGAGGTTGCAAAGAGTCGGATACGACTGAGTGACTGAATTGAACTGATCTAAAGATCTGTCCTCCTAGGTTCCCTTGAGCACATAGTGCCTCATTCCACCCTGAACTCCCTCAGGGATTGTTGAAAGTCAGCAGCTATAGCAGCATGGGGTTCAATCTCCATAGAGGCAGATGGCAGATGCCTTTGTTGTTCAGCCATTGGCAATGCTCTTGGTAAGTGCCAATTTATAGTTCACAAAATATACTTTGAGGAAGTGGTTGGAAACCTATGGAAATGCAAAGGCAAGCAGATAGGTAACTGTTTCCTTGTGGCAAATTTTTAAAAAATTGTAGAGAAATTTTAGAAATCAATGTTAATGCTTTGAGAGAATAGTCTTAAAAATATATTTCTTCATTTAGTAAACACGTAAGTGTTTGAAATCCTGTAATAGCCTCTGATTGTATAGATTCTGCTTGTTTTAAAGTTTTCTGAAGTCATTAGAGAATATTTAATTGTTGGGGTTAGTTTTTGATTTTAAGTAAACATATCTGTAAAGTGATGAACATTTTATGAGCAAGGAATGACCACAAATACTCTCACATTCCAAGATGTTATATAATGACTTATGGAATTAACATTGCATGCACATGAGGCCTTATTGATTTATACCCTCAGTATCTTCTTGAAGAACACTGTGAATTACCAGGCTCATTTATTGCTATAGATGTCATGTTTGTTTTAGCCACTGTTGGCCTGGACAATTCCTATTAGTTGGAGGTTTTCCTCCATTCGTACTTCTCTTCAATTAAAAAGTCATTTTGGGGGTTACTTTTGGCCTTAATTTGCTTCCTGATGGAATACTTTCTTCTGCAGCTGAGAGTTTGTGAAGAGAAATTTTATCTTGGGAATAAAGTTTATTTGGGAAATATTTATATATTTCATATATGTTGGCTGTAAAAAAGGGAGAATAAAAGGAAGAGAGAAAGGCATTAACTGAGATCAAGCTGTGAAGAAATAGGACACCCAAATTTCAGGAATTGAATTCTCTAACACTGTGGGACAGCCTTATGAATATAATTCTAAGTGGTGATTCAGTTACAATCAATGTATTATTATAGAATTCCAATTCCCATGGCGTCTGACAAAGGACCTTCAAAAAGAATATTTCTTACCATTCTCTTTTCAAACTATAGATTTTTAGTTCCACTAGATTTTCTCTCTATGCCATAGTGAGATGGTGAGGGAAGGGAGGTTTCCTTGAAGAGAAATCAGCAGAGTCTAGTTGAAAGAGAACTTTAGGAGCAGTGGTGGTGTCATGTGACTCACAGATCACAGAACTGATGCTGAGAGCAGTAACTGGATAAGACCATTGTCTTCCTCAGGGAAGGGGTATGTTTTGGTGGGATGGAAGAGTTGTGTTATGTTCTTCATTCCCCTCCAGAAAGGACCCTTTAGACTCATTTATTTGTAGACACAAGTGAATGCTACTCATTATGCTAATGCTTTTTTTGAGATACAGGGTTTGTATCTTAACAGAGTTGCTTTTATGGCAAAGGATAAAGATTTAAAGGTGTAATTTCAAGCTTTAGTGAGCTGGGGTTTGAGAGAGGCTGTATTAATTAGAGTCAAGAGCAAATCACTGCAATAAAGAGATCTGTAAATACAAAGACTAAAATGGGTAGTTGTTTATTTCTCTTTAGTGTAAAAATGCATCCTGGGTAGAACTTACTCTGAGAAGCTATCCAGGTATCCAGGCTGGTAGGGGCTTACCCATATTCCAAAGGACATATTATTATTGTCTGCAAGTTTGAAGCTGAGATCCACATCCACATTCAACCATTAGGAAGGGATACAGCAGATTTCCTCCTTAAGGAAGTGATTAGGCTAAAGTCATACACTTTGCTTCTACTCACCTTCTGTTGGTGAGAACTTTGGCCACTTAGAGGCCAAAGGGGACTGATCTGTCCTTGAGTAGCCATGTGCCCATGTTGGGTAATTAGCTGACTCAGTTATGGAGTGCACTCCACCACCACTCAACTCTATATTCAGAAGTTCCACTTTCTTTCTATTCTTTAAAAGAAAAGATAACTGATGCTGTGATGGTCACAAACATAATAGCTAAAACTTCCCCACTGTGGGAAAGGAAACATACATCTAAATCCCAGGAGGTTGCAGAGAGTCCCATATAGGGTTAACCCAAAGAGTGACACATCGAGACACACTGTAATTACAATGAGAGAAATTAGAGAAGGAGAAACAGCAGAATGGACCAGGAGATGATAGAGGACATTACTGTTGTAGTTGAAAGTGAGAAAGAAATCCCTGGTCACCAATCTACAGGACTTTAAAGAACATGTAAATATCACAGATTATCTGACCTTTTACAAAACCCTCAACATTTGTATAAGGTCCACTGTTGTTATGTCTATTTTTGTTGGGGGAGAGTTGAGGGTGGTGAAGGGTGAGGGGTTATGAATTGGTTTGGCTTGCTTTGTTTTGTAGAAATCTAGGTAGGTATATTAGCTTCCTACTGCTGCTTTAGCAAATTACCACAAATTAGTGCCTTAAAACAGTACCAATTTATTTTCTTATTTTTAGGGGGCTCAGATGCCCAAAATGGGTTTAAATAGGCTGAAACAAAGTTGCTGGCAGTATTGTGCTCACTCTGGAGGCACTAGGGGAGAATCCATTTCCTTGTCTTTTTCAGCCTCTAGAGTTGTATTCCTTGAATTCCTTGCCTCATGGCCCCCATCTCCCTCTTCAAAGCTGGCATCACTGCATCTTCAAAAATCTTTCCTCTCTAACTTCCAACTTCCTCTTATAAAGACCCTTGCAATTACATGGGGCCAATCCAGATAATCCAGAAATCATTTCTCCATCTCAAGATCATGTCATTTACTCATGTCTGTAAATTTTCTTTTGCTATGTAAAATATCATACTTGTAGATTCTGGGGATTAGGAATTGGTCATCTTTAAAGAGATTGTTCAGCCTACCACAGTAGGTATCCTGTTAGCTTAGAAGGTGGGAAAGAAAATTTGCTGTGATTTGGAAAAGTTAGGTCTGGGGCATCTGGATGATATGAAATAATATGGGTTAAAAGGTAACCTAAAATCATCTATTCTGTCATCATTTCTAATATGAAGTAGCATTCATAATTATCTGAAAATTTTTATTGAAGCATGAGAGCAATATGTCTCTTTAGCATTTTATTCATTTGGCAAGTGTTCATTGAGCATATACTAGGTGCCAGACAGTGAATTCCAGAGTACTTAACCAAGTGTAACATTTCATTTCAGGAAATTTCAGTTTTGTGGGGCAGAGAGAAAAGGACATTAGTAATTTCACTACAGTGTGATGAATTTAATAACAGGTATTCAGAGCATTAAGGCAAAACATAGGAACAACACCCAATTATCTGATCAAAGAGGATTGGAAATGCATCTCAGATATATCAGTCAGGGTTCAATCAGAGAGGCAGAACCAGAGGTTTGACTATAAGCAACTGTAGAAGCAGGTGAAGAAATCTCTGCAAGGTTGCTGTCTTCACATCTAATGTTGGAGCTTGAAGTCTGCAGCACAGGCAACTGGGAAGGGAAGGTGGGTATAAAGTGGAGAGCAGGGATAAGGTAGAACCCACAAGCTGGGGACAGTGTTAGTCTCTTGCTGCCTCCAACACTGAGGATGTTGATGATGTAGGTGTCCTGCAGGAGAAGTTGGTGTCTTTTGTCAACATTACTCAACCCACTTGGCCCAGAAGTGACAGAAGCTGGAGGAAGACCCAAGGGAAAGTAGAGTGGCTGCTGCCTCACACCAGCGAGGCGAGCTGGCAGAGAGATGAAAATGTGTGTGAATGGCAAGTTGACCCATCCCAAAGCCACAACACTGGAAGTGATGGAGGAAAGGGGGCTTTCATCTAACTCTAAGTAGATGTCCCTATGGCCGGGATGCTTTATACTAGGATGTGATACAGGTGGGAGGAAGGTAAGGTGAGATGAGTGAATGATGAACCTGAAGCCTTAAGTCAGGCAAGATCACTGCAGATCAGCCTTTTTATATCAACTTTCTTATAAACCAGAATAAAGTGTTAAACTGGATCCTGATGGCAAGGGGGACCACTAACTATGTTGATTATGCAGTTTTCATTTCAAAAAGTTTAAAGCCATTAGCAGAGCACACTCTTTCCCTCAGGTTTCAGCTCTCCTTATTCTTCTCTCCTTAACCATCTGTATCTACAACAAACTCTCCAGCTTCCCCCAATACTCTTCTTGCCTCAATCTCTCTACCTGGAATAGTTTGCCTGCTCTCAGCCTTCTTCCTTTGCAAATACTGCACAAGGAGATCAAACCAATCAATTCTGAAGGAAATCAACATTGAATATTCATTGGAAGGACTGATGCTTAAGCTCCAATACTTTGGCCACCTGATGGAAAGAGCTGATGCATTGGGAAAGACCTGATGCTGGGAAAGATTGAAGGCAAAAGGAAAAGGGGACAACAGAGGATGAGATGGTTACATAGTATAACTGACTCAATGGACATGAATTTGAACAAACTCCGGGAAATAGTAAGGTCCAGAGGAGTCTGGCATGCTGTAGTCCATGGGGTCACAGAGCTGGACATGACTTAGGAACTGAAAAAAACAGACAGCATTCAGTGCGGGATGGAAATAACAATACCGTGTGTCTTCCTGAGGATGGGAACCTTGTTGACATCATCCAAATATCCCTGCACAGTGTCTGGTACTTAGAAGATGTTCAGTAGGTAAGTACTGACCACATCAAGCTCCAAGAGTGTCTCATCAAATACTTTGCTTACATGTTTTTTTCAGTTTTATTAGTGGTTTTGCTGAAGTAAGGCTTTTAAATCACTGTCAGACAGAGAGAGGCTAGACATTTCTACATTTGAGCAGAGGATCAAGAAGAGACTATAAAAGTTTCTTACATCCTTCACTAAAGCATCTAAAAAGGACTCCAAGGGAGAAGGGAAATCATTTCTCTTCTGAGGAGTGCTCCAAGGCACTGGGGAACCCTGCATTCTTTACCGATGCACTTTCATTCTTTACCAATCCATCTTCATAATGATCACCTATGATGGCTTCTTTATCATTCCTGATTTCCTTAATCCCCATAGGACTGCCTGTCAGGTCCTTGGGCAGGTTATACTTATAAAGAAGCTTCAATTTTTTTAAGTAGATGAAGTTAAACAGTCTTTGGAAGCTTTGTTTAATAGTTGAGGTGGTCAATTTATGTGCTATTTCCAGAAGAATTTTGTTTGTTATTTCTGCCAACTCCCTGATCACAGGATCTTCATCCCGAATCACTCGGTCAATAGCTGTAACAGTAGAAAGGCCATTAATTCAAAGCATTGCTTTCACAGTCTGAGAAGCTCTCAGTCTCAAAACAGTCTTACCACCTTTCACAGGAGCTCTGCTGCCCTAATTTTTGTTACCTAGACTAATAGCATCCAGGAAGTTTTTGCCTTCTGTCCTCACTAGACCTCATTATGTGCTGAGGGCATATTATGTGTTGAGTATTCTGCTAGACAGCATAAACATATATTCATGAATAGGCTCAATATTGCTCAGAATAATGAAAAAAAGTAGAGTCAGTCTAAATGTTTATCAGTCAGAAAGGGCTTAAAGTTAGTAATGAAATATCATAAAGGCAAATAGGACATACATGTTAACATGATGATGTAGACCCACGTTTCTTAGCATGAAAAGATGTTTATGACATGAGTAAGTGAAAAAATTATAAAAAAGTTATGACAGTTTAAAAAATAAATATGTAATAGTTTATATTCTTTAAAAATACGTGCCATTAAATATATACCAACATGCAAATATCATTATATTCAGATGCTGAGCTTGTGGGAAGTTATTATTTTCTTTCCTAACAAAAAGAAATAGAGAAGGAAAAAACAGATAGATGTAGAAATGAGAGAAAAAGGAAAAGGAGCAGAAGGAGGAGGAAGAGAGCAAACAAAAATATCTGAGCAACATGGAGAGAGTGCTTAGCATTTAGCAGGCAGTCAATAATATAAGTGAATGAAAAAAATGAAAAACGAAGAAAATTATGTGTCAGTGTAGGTTCATCAATTGTAACAAATATACCACTCTGCTGGGAGATGTTGGTAACAGTAGGAGGCTGTGCATGTGTGGGGGCAGGAGGTATACAGGAAATCTCTATCTTCCACTCAGTGTTTCTACTAATTTAAAATGGCTCTACAATATAAAGTCTGTTAACAAAAGAAGGAAGGAAGGCCGCCACCTTGTCTTCTGCCGCAGCCTGTTTGGAATTCTGATTCCAAAGGGGAAATAGGCAGAGGCCAAGAGAGATCCAAACATTTTGATAGAATAAGTATTAAAAAGTGAAAGGGAAAATCGCTCAGTCGTATCCGAGTTTTTGCAACCCTATAATCCGTGGAATTCTCTAGGCCAGAATACTGGAGTGGGTAGCCTTTCCCTTCTCCAGGGGATCTTCAAAACCCAGGACTGAATCCAGGTCTCCCACAATGCAGGTGGACTCTTTACCAGCTGAGCTTCCAGGGAAGCCCAAGAATACTGGAGTGGGTAGCCTATCCCTTCTCCAGTGGATCTTCCCAACTCAGGAATCGAACTGGGGTCTCCTACATTGCGGGTGGATTCTTTACCAAATGAGCTATCAGGGAAGCCCAAGTGACTCAGTCATGTCTGACTCTTTGTGACCCCATGGACAATACAGTTCATGGAATTCTCCAGGCCAGAATACTGGAGTGGGTAGCCTTTCCCTTCTCCAGGGGATCTTCCCAACCCAGGGATCAAACCCAGGTCTCCTGTATTGCAGGTGGATTCTTTACCAACTGAGCTATCAGGGAAGCTCTTCTGATGCAAGTATATATTGCTATCTCCTAAAATGTAAATTCTCTAAGGAAAGGGACTTTGCTTTGTCTGCTGCTGTGTGTCCTGCTCATAGAATAGTGCTGTCATATAGTAGATGCCAGATAAATATTTGTTGAACAAATTAATGAGTGATTGAATTCTTAACTCTCTGTAGTTCCTAAGGATTCTAGGATGGTAGCTAGGTCTCAGATAAAGAAAGGGCTAGATGGAGATATTGAGGCAGAGAGAGAAAGATAGAGGGAAAGAATAAAAAGTAAAAAAAAGATGCCCCTTAACCCAGTCCTTCTACTGATTTCCCCTTAACCACCTAACTACCTCTATAGCACTCTCCCATCCCTGGCATCACTATAGAGCTCAGATATAAATGGAATCACAAACAGGGAAGTTATTTAGGCCTATATATAAAGATTTCATTATAATTTCAACACTTACCCTCAAGCATGACATCAATTTCATCTCTGAGCAGTAAATGGCCACCCAATTTTGCCAAGTACCCTATGCACAAATTAAAATTAAAGTTACCCCAAAATACATTATGAAAATACATTATCTGATATTATCTACCTTCAGTGCTTTCTTCAAAGCAAAATGTCTCTAGATTATTCTTGAATAATCTTTTAGTGATTTCAAATAATTAATAAATCTTTATTGAGATATATGTGTGTGTATAAATGTGCACAAATCACATTTGTACATCTCAATAAATGACCAGAGTGAATACTTCTAGCTACCACCTAGGCCTTTAAATTGAATATTACCATTATCCTAGGAGCCTCCTTTATGCCCTTCCCAATTTCCTCCTTCACCTTTCAGAATACATTCTTTTGCTCAGCACTACATTGTGAGATTCATCCTGTTTTTAAACATACCAACAGTTCATTCATTTCCATTGCTACATGACAGAGGTTAGCAATGTTCTTTTGAAACAGAGCTGTGCTTATTGGCTTATTTGCTTATGGATCATCTCCAGCTTTTCTCACCCTACAAACGGCAGAGTTGAGTGGTTGTCACAGAGCCTGGTATTCAAAGCTTGAAATATTTCCTATCTGGTTCTTCACAGAAAGAGTTTCCTGAATGCTTTTTGTATGATATGCCATCTTATTAATGCATCACTTTTTGGCCATTCTGCTTATGATGGACAATGTGTTGTTTTTAATTTGAGGCTATTATGAATAGTGATGTTATTGTGGGCATTCTTCTACATGAACTTTGGTGTAGATATGTATGCTAATTTGAGGCTATTATGAATAGTGATGTTATTGTGGGCATTCTTCTACATGAACTTTGGTGTAGATATGTATGTAGATATGTATATGGTATATAGCTAGGAGTGGACTTACTAGCTAATGGATAAGCTTATGGTCACCTTGAATCATTACTGCAGAAGAGTTGCCAAGGTGATTGTACCAATTTTCACTCCTACCAGCATTGTATGAACATTTCTACTGCTCTCTCTATCCTCTCTAACACTTAATAGTTGTTAGCCAATCTTTCAGTCAATCTCATGGGTTTGGTGGTGTTATTATATTGGATAAACAAATTGGATATATAATTTTATATATATTGAATATGTAATTAGATATATAATTTTGTATATTGGATATACAGTTGTATATTTCTTTTGCAAAATGTCTGTTCCGTATGTCTCTTGCCTGTTTTTCTATTGAGTTGGTTTTAAATTATTTATTTTTAGGCATTTTAAATTCTGGTTACTAATCTTTTAAAAATATTACACCTATTACAAATATTTTCTCCTAACCCATGGCAAAACTTTTCCATTTATACTTTTCTTTTTGATGAGCAAAATTATTTATTTTTTGGCTGTGCTGGATCTTTGCTGCTGTGCGGGGGTTTTTCTCTAGTTGTGGCTAGTGGGGGCAACTCGTGGTGGCTTCTCTTGTTGTGGGTCACAAGCTCTACAGCACAGGGTCCACAGCTGTGGCACATTGGCTTAGTTGTCCTGAGGCATGTGGTGTCCTTCCAGACCAGGGATCAAACCTGTGACCCTTGCATTGGCAGGTGGGATTCTTAACCGCTGATCCACCAGAGAAGTCCTCTAGTTTTATTGCAGTCCAATTTACAGTTAGTGAAATTTGGGATCCTGATAGGAAATTTTTGCTGTCTCAAGGTCATAAAGATATTCTCCCATATTTACTTCTAGAAACATTATTGTTTTACCCTTTCATATTTTTGGATTGCAAATTCAACTGAAATTATATGGCATAAAATAGGGGTTGATTAATTACCTATGTAATTAATCTAGCACTATAAAGAGAGGAAAAAAGTCCTTTCCTTATTGCTTTGTAGGGTCATTTATATCAAAAATTGTGTGAGGGTCAGTGTCTTAACTCCATTCTATCATGTGCCATTTCTATAGTACCTTGATATATGATGGGTCTTGATATCTGATGCTATAAATTCTTCAACTTTGTGGTTCTTTTTCAAATTTTCTTGGCCATTCTCAAACCCTTAAATATTCATGTAAAAATTAGAATCAGCTTCTCATATTTCATATACATACACACCCAAAACTCCTGGTGAAATTTTGTTTGTGGTTGTATCAAATATACTGATCAAATTGAGGAGAGCTGACCATGTTATAATACTTAAACCTTTAATCCGTAAACATGATATATCACTCTATTTAAATATTTTTAAAAAACTTCTCAGAATTTTCTAGTTTTGTTTTGTTTCATGTGTGTGTGTGTGTGTGTGTGTATCAGCCTTGTACCTCTTTCCTTAGTTTTATTTTGGGATATTTGATAAATTTTGGTGCAATATATTAGGCATTAAAAAATTAATTTTCTAGTATTTATTGTTAAGTGTGTAGAAACTCAGTTGATTTCTGCATATTTGTATTGTATATAGAAAACTTGCTAAATTTAATTCCTATGGTTTTTCTTAATTCTTTCCAGTGTTCTAAATACTCAATTACTTATCTGCAAATTTTGGAAGTTTTAGTTTCTTTTTTTCCAAACTTATCCATTTTATTTCTTGTTATTACCTTATTTTAGTTTTGGAAAATTCTTGGTCATTATCTCTTTAAATATTTAGTTTCATTTTTTCCCCACTATCCTCATGGAAGTGTATATTAGGCCTTTTAACCACATCTCATGTTCTTATGCTCTTTTCATAGTTTCCATTTTTATCTTTTCAAGTTTTGATCTTGAGGCTGAATATTTTATTCTGACATTTCTTTTTTTCTCTTCCTGAATTTATTTATTTTAAATTGAAGGATAAGTACAATGTTGTGTTGGTTTATTCTGACATTTCTAATTCTCTTAATCTCATTTCAGTTCTTTCTAATCTGCTGCTAACTTCATTGAGATCTGCATTCTATCTCATTGTGTAATCTTTTGAACATACTAATCATATTTATTTTAAAGTTCATATCTGATAAAGTTGAATAACTGCAGATACTAGATTCTGTTTCTACTGTTCTTTCTTGTAGTTAAAAAAAATCTAAACGATTTTAAAAAAAAATAAGTATCAGTTATAGTGTATACAGGCTTGAGTCAATACTGTTAGTCTCTGGGCATTTTATCTTCTCCCAGAGAGGATTTGTTTTTGCTTTTTTGGTAGGCAGTTAGGTTAGAAATATATCTCTTTAATTTGACCATGGAGTTAGATATTCAAAGATTTGATAATTATAAGGGCTGGTATATTTTTAGTTTATTCTTATTCCTAGGGTAGAGACATCAGGGATCAGGCAGAAAACTTGGGTGTATTTACCAGGATCCCTCCTCATTGTCAATCCACTCCAAGTTTTGTTCCACCAGTTCAGTGAAACAGCTAAAATTTCTTCTTAGTTTATCAGCCTTCCACTACCCTTTTTGAATATAAAATTGGAAAGTCTATAAAGGAAAATAACTCCCAAATATCAGGCCTACTTCTTTTAGTTTTTCTACTCTCACTGCCTTTATAAAAGCCCTTAAATGTTTTTAGATAGACTTAAAAAATATTTTTTTTTTATATTCTTATTATCTTCCTTTTACACATCATAAAAATTCATGTTATTGTTGTTTAGCCACTAAATCATGTCTGACTCTTTTGTGATTTCATGGACTGTAGCCCACCGGGCTCCTCTGTCCATGAAATTCTCCAGACAAGAAGACTGGAGTGTGTTGCCAATTCCTTCTCCAGGGCATCTTCCCAACCCAGGGATCAAGCCTACGTCTCCTGCACTGGCAGGCAGATTCTTTACCATTGAGCCACCAGGGAAGCCTGATAAAAATTCATAGGGAGAAAGAAATTTGGTGAAGGTCACATGGCTAGTGGGTATTCATTTTGAGATTTCAATGGAACCTTATATATTCTCACCAATAATTCACATTGCCCCTACCTCAGTCAAAATAGGGATCACAAAAATCACAGCAATACATTATTTTGATAATATGATTTACAGATAATAAAACTTGGGATATTCTCATTGACAGGTGGAACATGGGCTTAAGAATTTAAGACTAATGCTTAAAGACAAAGCCCTGTGTTGTGGAGGTATCCTTAACTGGCAAAGTTTTGCTTAATTTTGTAATCCAGTGTAATTCCTTTTAGAATTAGATGGAGGGTACCAATAAATGAATAAAAATTTCCTATGCTAGAGAATACTAATTTTCCCTATTGTCAAATTACTTCTTTATCTTTAGTTCTCTTACTGAAACTGAAGTGAGTTTTAGCTAGACACATGGTTGTTCAGCAGATGACTAGACTTTTAAGACTTCTCTGCAGCTAGGTATGGCAACATGTCTATGTTCCTGGCAAATGATCATTTAGTAGGTTATGTTCAGTCTTTACAGAGCTGTGTCCTCTTGATATATTTCCCTTTCCAGTTGACTGTTACATAGAAGTGGTAGCAGGAGCTAGAGCAAACATCTTGGATCTGATGTAGGAAACTGTGTGATGAGAATATAAGAGCAACAAAAGAACTGACACTAGTCTATTTACACCAGGATTGTTAAATGAGAAAGAAATCACCTACTATTTTGTTTAAGCCATAATTAGGTTAACCCAGTGACACCTTTTGCCCTTCATGTTTTTGCTTATTTCTTGGTGTAATACTGCTAATACTGTCTGTCTGCAATGCAGGAGACCTGGATTCAATTCCTGGGTTTGGAATATCCTCTGGAGAAGGAAATGGCAACCCACTCCAGTATCCTTGCCTGGAAAATCCCAGGAAAATCTGACTATTTATTCCTCATGATTACAATTACTGTTGTTGTGTTAGTTGCTTGGTTGTGCTTGACACTTTGTGACACCATAGACTGTATAGCCCCCTCCAGGCTCCTCTGTCCATGGAATTCTCCAGTCAAGAATACTGCAGTAGGTAGCCATGCCTTCCTCCAGGGGATCTTTCTGACTCCGGGATTGAACCCAGGTCTCCTGCATTGAAGGTGGATTCTTAACTGAGCCACCAGGAAGCCCCACTGTAGCTATAGTAATATCTGATAAGGCTAGTCTGCTATCTTTTTTGGTTAGAACTTCCTGGATATTCCTGCATGGTAACTTTTCTACATCAATTTTAAAATTAGCATGTCAATTTTGAAAAAAGTCCCATTGATATTTTAATTGGCATCTCATTCCATGTACAGACTGATTTAGGAAACAATTAAAAGGACAGAAATGGTATGGATCTAACAGAAGCAAAAGATACTAAGAAGAGGTGGCAAGAATACACAGAAGATACACAAAAAAGATCTTCACGATCCAGATAATCACGATGGTGTGATCACTCACCTAGAGCCAGACATCCTGGAATGTGAAGTCAAGTGGGCCTTAGAAAGCATCACTACGAACAAAGCTAGTGGAGGTGATGGAATTCCAGTTGAGTTATTTCAAATCGTGAAAGATGATGGTGTGAAAGTGCTGCACTCAATATGCCAGCAAATTTGGAAAGCTCAACAGTGACCATAGGATTGGAAAAATTCAGTTTTCATTCCAATCCCAAAGAAAGGCAATGCCAAAGAATGCTCAAACTACCACACAATTGCACTCATCTCAGGCTAGTAAAGTAATGCTCAGAATTCTCCAAGCCAGGCTTCAACAATACTTAAACCGTGAACTTCCAGATGTTCAAGCTGGTTTTAGAAAAGGCAGAGGAACCAGAGATCAAATTGCCTACATCCAGTGGATCATCAAAAAAGCAAGAGAGTTCCAGAAAAACCTCTATTTATGTTTTATTTACAATGACAAAGCCTTTGACTGTGTGGATCAAAACAAACTGTGGAAATTCTGAAAGAGTTGGGAACACCAGACCACATGACCTGCCTCCTGAGAAGTCTGTATGCAGAAGAAGCAACAGTTAGAACTGGACATGGAACAACAGACTGGTTCCAAATAGGAAAAGGAGTACATCAAGGCTTTATATTATCACCCTGCTTATTTAACTTATATGCAGAGCACATCATGGAAAACATTGGACCGGAGGAAGCACAAGCTGGAAACAAGATTGCCAGGAGAAATATCAATAACCTCAGATATGCAGATGACACCACCCTTATGGCAGAAAGTGAAGAAGAACTAAAGAGCCTCTCGATGAAAGTGAAAGAGGAGAGTGAAAAAGTTGACTTAAAGCTCAGCATTCAGAAAACTGAGATCACGGCATCTGGCCCCATCACTTCATGGCAAGTAGATGGGGAAACAATGGAAACAGTGACAGACTTTATTTTTGGGGGCTCCAAAATCAATGCAGATGGTGACTGCAGCCATGATTAAAAGATCCTTGCTCCTTGGAAGAAAAGTTATGACCAAACTAGACAGCATATTAAAAAGCAGAGACATTACTTTGCCAATAAAGGTCAATCTAGCCAAAGCTATGGTTTTTCCAGTAGTCATGTATGGATGTGAGAGTTGGACTATAAAGAAAGCTGAGCACTGAAGAATCGATGCTTTTGAACTGTGGTGTTGGAGAAGACCCTTGAGAGTCCCTTGGACTGCAAGGAGATCCAACCAGTCCATCCTAAAGGAGATCAGTCCTGAATATTCATTGTAAGGGCTGATGTGGAAGCTGAAACTCCCAATACTTTGGCCACCTGATGTGAAGAACTGACTCATTGGAAAAGACCCTGATGCTGGGAAAGATTGAAGGTGGGAGGAGAAGGGGTTGACAGAGGATGAGATGGTTGGATGGCATCACCGACCCCATGGAGATGAGTTTCAGTAAACTCGAGGAGTTCGTGATGGACAGGGAGGCCTGGTGTGCTTCAGTCCATGGTGCTGCAAAGAGTTGGACAAGACTGAGTGACTGAACTGAACTGACACATTTAAAATTTTGATTCTTTCCACAATTGTGGGTTATACCTTTCTATTTATTTAATTTTTCTTTGTGTATTTCAGTAATTCTTGCAAGTTCTTCATAGAAATACTGCCTACATTTTAAAGTTTCTTTTTAGATCTTCCTTCCTTCCATTAACATGATTTGATACACATTGAACTGATATTTGTATGGTTGTAAGGTAGGAATTTGTGTGTGTGTGTGTGTGTGTGTGTGTGTGTGTGTGTGCGCGCGCGCGTTTTCATTGTCCTAGCACCTTTTACTTGACAGTCCATCATTTCTGATCTGATATACATTTCCAGTTCTAATTTTTATATTAGGTGTTTTTGTACGTGTGGATCTGTTTCTAGGCTTCCTATACTGTTTCACAGGTCTTGTCTCCTTGAGTGAGTAAAAGATTGTCTACAATCTGTTAGTTTTATCTCATATGTTGGTCTTGAGCTTCCACATACATCCAGAATCAACTTTTCAAGATTTAGGGAATTGTCTGTTTTTTAAATTATAATTGTATTGAGTTTACTGATTAATATTTCTCAATGGGGACTCAGAGGGAATTCTAGATGGGATAAGTTGTTATTAGTACTGTTACAATTACTACTGAATACTAAGCATACTACTATAATATTAAATGAACATTAAATGCTATATGAACCTGAAGCAAGCAGACAAGGGAGCCTAGGGGATATAAAACACAGAGGTCAGTTTTCAGAGGCATGGAGAAATGTAAAAAACAGTGAAAAATTTACTGGGAGCTGGAAGTCCTACTGTTAAGTAGATACTGTATGTTCTTCAGTTCAGTTCAGTTCAGTTGCTCAGTCGTGTCCAACTCCTTGCAACCTCATGGGCTGCAGCATGCCAGGCTTCCCTGTCCATCACCAACTCCTCGAGTTTACTCAAACTGATGTCCATTGAGTCGGTGATGCCATCCAACCATCTCATCCTCTGTCAACCCCTTCTCCTCCCACCTTCAATTTTTCCCAGCATCAGGGTCTTTTCCAATGAGTCAACTCTTCACATCAGGTGGCCAAAGTACTGGAGTTTCAGCTTCAGCATTAGTCCTTTCAATGAATATTCAGGACTGATTTCCCTTAGGATGGACTGGTTGGATCTCCTTGTAGTCCAAGGGACTCTTAAGAGTCTTCTCCAACACCACAGTTCAAAACCACCAATTCTTCTATGCTCAGCTTTCTTCTTTCTTCTATGCTCAGTCCAACTCTCACATGCATACATGACCACTGGGAAAACCATAGCTTTGACTAGATAGACCTTTGTTGGCAAAGTAATATCTCTGCTTTTTAATATGCTGTCTAGGTTGGTCATAACTTTTCTTCCAAGGAGCAAGGGTCTTTTAATTTCATGGCTGCAGTCACCATCTGCATTGATTTTGGAGCCCCCAAAAATAAAGTCTGTCACTGTTTCCATTGTTTCCCCATCTACTTGCCATGAAGTGATGGGGCCAGATGCCATGATCTTAGTTTTCTGAATGCTGAGTTTTAAGCCAACTTTTTCACTCTCCTCTTTGACTTTCACCAAGAGGCTCTTCAGTTCTTCTTTGCTTTCTGCTGTAAGTGTGGTATCATCTGCATATCTGAGGTTACTGATATTTCTCCCTGCAATCTTGATTCCAGCTTGTGCTGCATCCAGCCTGGCATTTCACATGATGTACTCTGCATATAAGTTAAATAAGCAGGGTGACAATACATAGCCTTGATGTACTTCTTTCCTGATTTGGAACCAGTCTGTTGTTCCATGTTCAGTTCTAACTGGTGCTTCCTGACCTGCATACAGGTTTCTCAACAGGCAGATCAGGTGGTCTGGTATTCTCATCTCTTTCAGAATTTTCCAGCTTATTGTGATCCACACAGTCAAAGGCTTTGGCATAGTCAACAAAGCACAAGCTGTTTTTCTGGAACTCTCTCACTTTTTCAATGATCCAACTGATGTTGGCAATATGATCTCTGGTTCCTTTGTCTTTTATAAATCCAGCTTGAACATCTAGAAATTCTTATGCAATAATTTATCCCTTCCTTCTTTAGTTAGCTGAATTCCATCCATCAATGCTTTCTTTAAGGGTTCATGGTAATGAACTTTTGCTGAGTTTTTGTGTTTTAGAAATATTTTATTATCTTTGTAGTTGTATATAATTTTGATGAAACTTCCCTGGTAGCTCAACTGGTAAAGAATCTGCCTGCCATGTAGGAGACCCTGGTTTGCTTCCTGGATCAGGAAGATCCCATGGAGAAGGAATAGGTTACTCATGCCAGTATTCTTGGGCTTCTCTGTTGGCTCAGATGGTGAAGAATCCGCTTGAAATGAGAGACACCTGGGTTTAATCCCTGGGTTGGGAAGATTCCCTGGAGGAGGGGGCATGACAACCCACTCCTGTATTCTTGTCTGAAGAATCCCCATGACAGAGAGCCTGGAGGGCTATTGTCCATGGGGTCGCAAAGAATCGGACACGACTGAGCGACTAAGCACAAAACAGCTTAATTTTGATGATCTAAAATTTTTGATCACATATTTTTCTACTAAGGATTTGTATGTACTATTCTACTATATTTTAGAGTTGAATATTGAAATGGAGAAGTCTAATTTCAGATTTATTTATTTTGTAACGTATAGGTGAGTTTTTTTAACCGAAATGTTCAAAGAATTCTTTAACTCTAAAGTTCCATAACTTTAGGAATGTTAGGAATGTTTTATTCTGTATAAAATATGTCTTGAAAAATTTTACCATCTTCAGCATATTTAATTAAAATTTTTTTTGTTTTTAAATTTTATCTTTGAATACTTTTTTAATTGTTCATTTTTTCTTAAGGGATATTATCTTTCTGTAATCTATCTTCTCTATTGTTACTCCCCAATTTTTCAAACTATTTCTTATTGGTTTACATCTATTTTGCTAACATTTCTCAACCCTTTACTCCTTTTCCCTTACTGGGTTATCAACACTATGTATTTTCTTCCATTGCCTGCAATGTAGTTTTTTTTTTTTTAAATAATGGTTATATATTTTTCTTACACTTTCTACCGTACTTTGAAAGATTATTTTTCATGTGCTCCTATTTTACCATTATATATTCCTGAGCACTTATATCTATAGACCTTTATTTTTAAGAGTTTTGGATTCATGAATATAATTATTATGATTTTCAAGTACTCTGTAGAAACATTTTTTAAAATTTGTCTCCTGCATTGCAAGCAGATTCTTTACCACTGAGCTACCTGGGAAGCCCACATGTATGACATAACTAAGTATTTTCTCATTCCTTGGTGCCCTACATACTTCCTGAGGGCAAATGAGAACTCTTTCCTCTCATTTCAAATAAAGGATTATCAGTTTTGATCTTCGTGGTAAGAAGGTAGTGGGAAAAAAACTGGTTGGTCAGATTTGTTCAAGGTCAAAAATTTTGGTTGTCTTCTTTTAGAATCTTACTGTACTCCCTCAACTCTACATTTTCTTTTTTTGACCTTTATTAGATTTGGTAGCTCTTCCTCATCTGTTGTGGGCTTCCCTGGGGGCTCAGATGGTGAAGAATCTGCAGTGTGGGAGACCCGGGTTTGGTCCCTGGTTTGGGAAGATCCCCTGGAGAAGGGAATGGCAACCTACTCCAGTATTCTTGCCTGGAGAATCCCATGGACAAAGGTGCCTGGCAGGTGACACTTCATTGGGTTGCAAAGAGTCAAACAGGACTGAGCGACTGACTATCGCTCATATGTTGTAATTTGTGGTTAGAGATGTTCATGTTTTGTTAAAGACTGACATTTAAAAAAAATATATTATTCTTCAATGGGGAGAGGTGATTTTTAAGCAGCAAAGGAGAACTGTAGTGGTTTGCCACCTTCTTAAATTTTGAAATTCATCTGGTTGAATATTTTGTATGATAGTTTAATTACATACTTAGTAGTGTATTATAAAGTAGAACTCTATTCTCATCATATATTTTAACTTCTGCTCATTATAGATATCATCATGAAAATTTGAGTCCATCCTAAACAAAGAAAATTTATAATTTTTTCAAGGAAAACTTCTAGCTGCTATCCGTTCTTTACCTGTTAAGACAAATTAGGAAATGAGAATTGAATTTTACTTACCTAGTAAAATAACTGATCCTCTTTTCAGGTATCTTCTGGAACTCTCCAGGAATCCTAAGGTCTCAGATATCAAATCTGTAATGTATTTTTGATGAGAAATAAGCTGAGAATAAAAAGGAAAAAAATTATCTCACTTCTTGAAAATACTTATATGCTAAATTCAGAGAGGCTTCCAGGGAAACAAACTTGGTTGCTTATACCAAATTAGGACCGGGTTAAAACTTGGGGGTTTCTATGTAGGAATGTTACTCTCTTGCTTGCAGATATTATTCAGCTTTTATATGATATCCAGTCTTTGGGTTTCCAACCTTTGGTTAACATCCTTCCATCCCTACCTGTCTATTGTTGCAGTTTATGCTGGTTTTCAGAAAACCAGCTCATTCAGTCATGGAAAACTAATTCCAGCTTTTCTTTTGGTGATCTGAAATGCTGTGCCTGTCTTTACACTGCTCAAAGTAGGTGGGTTGAAGGAAGGAAAAATAGATGATCCATGTTAAGGAGAAGAAAGTGGGAAAGTTTAATTTTTCTCTGTTCTCAAGCCCTAGCTGTAATTGTACATATATTATCTTCTCTTCAGAGTCCTTCTAGATTCACCTTGTGCCCATTATGCTTTTCATCACTTTGTATATCCTTTAAAATTGTCTCTGTAACTCTTAGGGTAGTAAATCTTGAGTGGACACTTACAAGATTGTTACAGATGTTGAGCACCACCAACTCAAAATTGTAATATTCATCCTTTAGGAAATATAATGTTGACCATTTTAATTCTGAGGCACAGATTTCTAATGTATATTTACATGCCTGTGAAGCAGAATAAGGTCAGTAAATATCCATTCCATCTGGTGTTATATAAAACACTGTGATTCTCTGCAAAACTAAGAAAACCAAAATTTCAGGACTTACTTTAACTACTCTTTCCTCTGTATCTTCCAAAAACAGGATCAGAGGCACCAAGCCTGCATAAACCACATCATTTAGCATCCATGTATACTGACTCATGTCCATGAGTAACTGACCAAAGTGGTGAATGGCCATACTCCGAATACCTCCATTAGCCTAAAACATGCACACGGAAAAGACCTCATTTGAGAATATACATATACACACTATATATATATATACATATATATATATATATATACACTAACATATAATATGTATGTATATATATACACACACACTATATAGTATATATATTTATATAATGTATATACACTATATATGATGTGTATATAAGTGTGTGTATATATTTATCATTTGTTTTTAGAAAAGATTCACCTTGGGTGAATTCACCTTGGGTCTAAGAAGTCATCTCTTATTCTGATTTGAAAATAAGACTTACTTACCAAAATTCATATTACATGAAAGAAAATCCCCTGTGAAAAGTTTACTTCTTAAATTTAGGAAGATAGTATTTAATAACATACTAAAGATATTACTGGGGATGGTCTTGATCACTGTCTCCTGTACAGTGTCATGAACCTCCATCCATAGTTCTTGCTCCTTGGAAGAAAAGCTATGACCAACCTAAACAGCATATTAAAAAGCAGAGACATTACTTTGCCAATAAAGGTCCATCTAGTCAAAGCTATAGTTTTTCCAGTAGCCATGTATGGATGTGAGAGTTGAACCATAAAGAAAGCGTAGAGCCGAAGAATTGATGCTTTTGAACTGTGGTGTTGGAGAAGACTCTTGTGAGTCCTTTGGACTGCAAGGAGATCAAACCAGTCAACCCTAAAGGAAATCAGTCCTGAATATTCATTGGAAGGACTGATGATTAAGCTGAAACTCCCAATACTTTGGTCACCTGATGTGAAGAACTGACTCATTGGAAAAGAGCCTGATTCTGGGAAAGATTGAAGGCCAGAGGGGAAGGGGACGACAGAGGATGAGATGGTTGGATGGCATCACCGACTTGATGGACATGCATTTGAGCAAGCTTCAAGAGTTGATGACAGATAGGGAAACCTGGCTTGCTGCAGTCCATGGGGTTGCAGAGTCAGACATGACTGAGCAACTGAACTGAACTGAAAGATATAACTTGGAGATAATTTCTATCAAAATACTTAGGGTAATGTGACCATGATGTATTCAATGCTGGAGGCCTTTGCAGAATTGCTACTGAATACCAATGCGAGTTCTTTGCATACTGGCATAATACTAGGTTTCCAAGGGTTTACTTAGTCTAAATAGGAAGGTGACTGGAGTATAAGGATTCTAGAAGAGAAAAATTACAAGTCAGAGGAAGAGATTAATTTTTTAAAAATATAATATCACTTCCAGTTTTTACAAAAATATTACTCCACTTTGAAAATAATAATTTACATGGACATACTAATTATCAGCTGTATGAACTTGGTCTAATATTCACTTCAGTTTGCCTCAGTTTGCTTGTATGTAAACTGGATAATAGTAATAGTGTTGTCTTCTAGTGAAAATGAAAGTCACTCAGTCATGTCTGACTCTTTGCGACCCCATGGACTATTCAGTCTGTGGAATTCTCCAGGCCAGAATACTGTAGTGAGTAGCCTTTCCCTTCTCCAGGGGACCTTCCCAACCCAGCGATTGAACCCAGGTCTCTCGCATTGCAGGTGGATTCTTTACCTGCTGAGCCACAAGGGAAGCCCAAGAGAGTTGTCTAGAGAATTATACGAAATTGTCCATATAAATGCCTTAGAATAATGCCTGGTGTACAGTAAATGCTCAATAAATTTTAGCCAGTGTTATTATTACTATTATTATCATTATCTCCTTATAAAAATCTTTTCTGCCACTAAGTTTCCTCTTTCTATAATTTAATAATATTGAGCCTTTTTTTCAATGAAATCTGCAGAACTAGTAAGAAGTTACAAATTTTGGCAAGATAATTTACTGTGACACAATTCTCTAGTTCACAAACAATTCGTCAAAGGAGTCTTTAAAAACAAATAGATTTCTCATAGTATACCAACATGTTCTTGTTTATTAAAATACTGTATTTTTAATAAACTATACATTTACCATAAAAATGAGAATTTTCAAAACACACAACTATCTGATCAAAGAGTTTCTAATTAATGTTTTCTATGATAAGAAATTCATTTGGGATATTACACATGTCAACTCTAATACCCATAATATGCCTGCTACTCACTCTGTTTTACAGATGATACACTAACAGACTGAGCCACTTGCTCAGGAGTTCACAGCTAGTCAGTGGCAGCACAGGGATTTGAACCTAGAAAGTCCAGATTCAGGGTTAACAAATATAGCCACTAAACTACAATTCCTCTCTTATCTAAGAATAAAGGTTACATTTTGACTCTCATTTCCTATGGTCAGGCTTCCGTAGTTTAAAAACAAACATACAGGGCTTTCCTGGTGGCTCTGTGGTAAAGAATCTGCCTATCAATGCAGGAGACATGGGTTCGAGTCCTGATCCGGGAATATCTCACATGCCACGGAGCAACTAAGCCTGTGAGTCACAGTTAGCCTGTGCTCCAGAGCCCGGGAGCCACAGCATCTGTGCAGCCATGACTGAAGCCCACGTGCCCTGAAGCCCATACTCTGAAACAAGAGAGGAAATCACAGTGAGAAGACTGTGCACTGCAACTGGAGTATAGTCCCCTGCTTACTGCAACTAGAGAAAAGCCTGAGCAGCACGGGAGAGCCAGCACAGCCAAAAATAAATAAATAAAATTTTAAAAATATGTAAAAACACAAATACAAACTTGGAGCTCACTTGGTTAATATTATTATCTCTGGAAAACAAATGGCAGATCTGCACAAAATGACTGCGTTCTGTTCACTTATTCTGGAAGGTAATATCATTGCCTTAGCTGGCACTTCAGCTGAATGATGAAACCTAATGGTCTCACATATCTGTGTAACTCACATGATCCATCAGAGGACAATAGCTGGAAGCAATTCTGGTAGACAGGGAGGAGTAGGTCACCTTGTCCAGTCTGTCTAAAAGTTTCCTTAGGGTTATCAACGCCCGGATTATAACAGTTGTGTCTTTGGAAAGGAAGGCATCCAAGATGGATGTTAATAAGCTGCAGACATTTTCTATCTATGTATAACAGAAAGAAAATGGTGAGAATTAGGAGCTAGAAGGAGACTTGAGGTAGCATTTGATATGCACACCTCTGAGTTTGGGCAGCATGCAGTGGTGTGCTGGGGCTGGCTTACAGGAATCAACTGTCAAAAAAAGTCACTATTAAAAATTTAAATTTTATAAATTTAGAAATAAATAAAAACAATGGTAGTAAATACTCAAGACTCATTGCTTCCTATTTCTTTTGCTAAATTTGCTAAATTTTTCTGCCTTTCGGGTTGTTTACATGTATTGTATCTGTATGGTGGAAATATTAACTAATAATGTGTTACTGTGCATCTCTGCCCAGATCCATGTTTACTGATGTCCCTTTGATAGATTGAAATCAGCAATGGTGGGAGTATTTACACCAGGGAATAAGTGGTCTTATTTTCACAAAGTTGATTGTTTAATAAATATATACCAACATGCCATTGGCAGTACTAACATCTAAACTAGATGACAATGACCTGTTTGGACATGAGAGCCACTGAGCTCCTGAGCTAAGTAGTGGGCCTCAATTGCAGATCAGAGACATGCAGAATATCCCACCATTAAAACATGAAAAGAAAACATCAAAAAAGAGAGAGAAAGGCTGGAAAGAAAAGAAGTAAAAGAAATAAATACTATTTGCCAAAGTAATAGCCAGAAGACACTTGTGTCATGCAGGAAAACTGAGTCCTTACTAGTAGATGGTGGGTGAAACATCAATCCAGATCACTTTCTACTGTCTCTCTCTTGGTCAGAGCACTAGACAAGGCAATAAATAACTTTCTATTCACAATTCATACTATTGACTCCTATGATTTATCTAAAAGAAATAAACTATGACTCACTTCATTCTAAATGCAAAATGAGTGCCCACTGACTGTCTTTAAGCTTTCAGAGACTGTGCTTAATAGATATACTAGGATTTATTAAATTTATTATTAAATCAGTAACAATTTATGGAATATCTACAGTCTCAGCATTGTGCAAGGTACTTTGGAATATGCAAGTGAATTATAAAACTTGAGTTCAGTTCAGTCGCTCAGTTGTGTCCGACTCTTTGCGACCCCATGAATCCCAGCACGCCAGGCCTCCCTGTCCATCACGAACTCCCGGAGTTTACTCAAACTCATGCCCATCGAGTCGGTGATGCCATCCAGCCATCTCATCCTCTGTTGTCCCCTTCTCCTCCTGCCCCCAATCCCTCCCAGCATCAGGGTCTTTACCAATGAGTCAACTGTTTGCATGAGGTGGCCAAAGTACTGGAGTTTCAGCTTCAGCATCAGTCCCTCCAATGAACACCCAGGACTGATCTCCTTTAGGATGGACTGGTTGGATCTCCTTGCAGTCCAAGGGACTCTCAAGAGTCTTCTCCAACGCCACAGTTCAAAAGCGTCAATTTTTCAGTACTCAGCTTTCTTCACAGTCCAACTCTCACATCCATATATGACCACTGGAAAAACCATAGCCTTGACTAGACGGACTTTTGTTGGCAATGTAATGTCTCTGCTTTTTATTTTTTTATTTATTTTTTATTTTTTTTAAATTAATTTATTTATTTTTTCAGTGGGTTTTGTCATACATTGATATGAATCAGCCATAGATTTACACGTATTCCCCATCCCTATCCCCCCTCCCCCCTCCCTCTCCACCCGATTCCTCTGTGTCTTCCCAGTGCACCAGGTTCGAGCACTTGTCTCATGCATCCCACCTGGGCTGGTAACCTGTTTCACCACAGATAATATACATGCCGTTCTTTCGCAACATCCCACCCTCACCTTCTCCCACAGAGTTCAAAAGTCTGTTCTGTACTTCTGTGTCTCTTTTTCTGTTTTGCATATAGGGTTGTCGTTACCATCTTTCTAAATTCCATATATATGTGTTAGTATGCTGTAATGTTCTTTATCTTTCTGGTTTACTTCACTCTGTATAATGGGCTCCAGTTTCATCCATCTCATTAGAACTGGTTCAAATGAATTCTTTTTAATGGCTGAGTAATATTCCATGGTGTATATGTACCACAGCTTCTTTATCCATTCATCTGCTGATGGGCATCTTGGTTGCTTCCATGTCCTGGCTATTATAAACAGTGCTGCGATGAACATTGGGGTGCACGTGTCTCTTTCAGATCTGGTTTCCTCAGTGTGTATGCCCAGGAGTGGGATTGCTGGGTCATATGGCAGTTCTATTTCCAGTTTTTTAAGAAATCTCCACACTGTTCTCCATAGCGGCTGTACTAGTTTGCATTCCCACCAACAGTGTAAGAGGGTTCCCTTTTCTCCACAGCCTCTCCAGCATTTATTGCTTGTAGACTTTTGGATAGCAGCCATCCTGACTGGTGTGTAATGGTACCTCATTGTGGTTTTGATTTGCATTTCTCTGATAATGAGTGATGTTGAGCATCTTTTCATGTGTTTGTTAGCCATCTGTATGTCTTCTTTGGAGAAATGTCTGTTTAGTTCTTTGGCCCATTTGTTGATTGGGTCATTTATTTTTCTGGAATTGAGCTGCAGGAGTTGCTTGTATATTTTTGAGATTAATCCTTTGTCTGTTTCTTCATTTGCTATTATTTTCTCCCAATCTGAGGGCTGTCTTTTCACCTTACTTATAGTTTCCTTTGTAGTGCAAAAGCTTTTAAGTTTCATTAGGTCCCATTTGTTTAGTTTTGCTTTTATTTCCAATATTCTAGGAGGTGGGTCATAGAGGATCTTGCTGTGAATTATGTCAGAGAGTGTTTTGCCTATGTTCTCCTCTAGGAGTTTTATAGTTTCTGGTCTTACATTTAGATCTTTAATCCATTTTGAGTTTATTTTTGTGCATGGTGTTAGAAAGTGTTCTAGTTTCATTCTTTTACAAGTGGTTGACCAGCTTTCCCAGCACCACTTGTGAAAAAGGTTGTCTTTTTTCCATTGTATATCCTTGCCTCCTTTGTCAAAGATAAGGTGTCCATAGATTCATGGATTTATCTCTGGGCTTTCTATTCTGTTCCATTGATCTATATTTCTGTCTTTGTGCCAGTACCATACTGTCTTGATGACTGTGGCTTTGTAGTAGAGTCTGAAGTCAGGCAGGTTGATTGCTTCAGTTCCATTCTTCTTTCTCAAGATTACTTTGGCTATTCGAGGTTTTTTGTATTTCCATACAAATTGTGAAATTCTTTGGTCTAGTTCTGTGAAAAATACCGTTGGTAGCTTGATAGGGATTGCATTGAATCTATAGATTGCTTTGGGTAGAATAGCCATTTTGACAATATTGATTCTTCCAATCCATGAGCATGGTATGTTTCTCCATCTGTTTGTGTCCTCTTTGATTTCTTTCATCAGTGTTTTATAGTTTTCTATGTATAGGTCTTTTGTTTCTTTAGGTAGATATATTCCTAAGTATTTTATTCTTTTTGTTGCAATGGTGAATGGTATTGTTTCCTTAATTTCTCTTTCTGTTTTTTCATTGTTAGTATATAGGAATGCAAGGGATTTTTGTGTGTTAATTTTATATCCTGCAACTTTACTATATTCATTGATTAGCTCTAGTAATTTTCTGGAAGAGTCTTTAGGGTTTTCTATGTAGAGGATCATGTCATCTGCAAACAGTGAGAGTTTCACTTCTTCTTTTCCTATCTGGATTCCTTTTACTTCTTTTTCTGCTCTGATTGCTGTGGCCAGAACTTCCAACACTATGTTGAATAGTAGTGGTGAGAGTGGGCACCCTTGTCTTGTTCCTGATTTCAGGGGAAATGCTTTCAATTTTTCACCATTGAGGGTGATACTTGCTGTGGGTTTGTCATATATAGCTTTTATTATGTTGAGGTATGTTCCTTCTATTCCTGCTTTCTGGAGAGTTTTAATCATGAATGGGTGTTGAATTTTGTCAAAGGCTTTCTCTGCATCTATTGAGATAATCATATGGTTTTTATCTTTCAATTTGTTAATGTGGTGTATTACATTGATTGATTTGCAGATATTAAAGAATCCTTGCATTCCTGGGATAAAGCCCACTTGGTCGTGGTGTATGATTTTTTTAATATGTTATTGCATTCTGTTTGCTCGAATTTTGTTAAGGATTTTTTCATCTATGTTCATCAGTGATATTGGCCTGTAGTTTTCTTTTTTTGTGGCATCTTTGTCTGGTTTTGGAATTAGGGTGATGGTGGCCTCATAGAATGAGTTTGGAAGTTTACCTTCCTCTGCAATTTTCTGGAAGAGTTTGAGTAAGATAGGTGTTAGCTCTTCTCTAAATTTTTGGTAGAATTCAGCTGTGAAGCCATCTGGTCCTGGGCTTTTGTTTGCTGGTAGATTTTTGATTACAGTTTCGATTTCCTTGCTTGTGATGGGTCTGTTAAGATCTTCTCTTTCTTCCTGGTTCAGTTTTGGAAGGTTATCCTTTTCTAAGAATTTGTCCATTTCATCCAAATTGTCCATTTTATTGGCATAGAGCTGCTGGTAGTAGTCTCTTATGATCCTTTGTATTTCAGTGTTGTCTGTTGTGATCTCTCCATTTTCATTTCTAATTTTGTTAATTTGGTTCTTCTCTCTTTGTTTCTTAATGAGTCTTGCTAATGGTTTGTCAATTTTGTTTATTTTTTCAAAAAACCAGCTTTTAGCTTTGTTGATTTTTGCTATGGTCTCTTTAGTTTCTTTTGCATTTATTTCTGCCCTGATTTTTAGGATTTCTTTCCTTCTGCTAACCCTGGGGTTCTTCATTTCTTCCTTCTCTAATTGCTTTAGGTGTAGAGTTAGGTTATTTATTTGGCTTTTTTCTTGTTTCTTCATGTGAGCCTCTAATGCTATGAACCTTCCCCTTAGCACTGCTTTTACAGTATCCCATAGGTTTTGGGTTGTTGTGTTTTCATTTTCATTCATTTCTATGCATATTTTTATTTCTTTTTTGATTTCTTCTATGATTTGTTGGTTATTCAGAAGCGTGTTATTTAGCCTCCATATGTTTGCATTTTTAACAATTTTTTTCCTGTAATTGAGATCTAATCTCACTGCACTGTGGTCAGAAAAGATGACTGGAATGATTTCAATTTTTTTGAATTTTCCAAGACTAGATTTATGGCCCAGGATGTGGTCTATTCTGGAGAAGGTTCCATGTGCACTTGAGAAAAAGGTGAAGTTGATTGTTTTGGGGTGAAATGTCCTATAGATATCAATCAGGTCTAGCTGGTCCATTGTGTCATTCAAGGTTTGTGTTTCCTTGTTAATTTTCTGTTTAGTTGATCTATCCATAGTTGTGAGTGGGGTATTAAAGTCTCCCACTATTATTGTGTTAGTATTAATTTCCTCTTTCATACTTGTTAGCGTTTGCCGCACATATTGTGGTGCTCCTATGTTGGGTGCATATATATTTATAATTGTTATATCTTCTTCTTGCATTAATCCTTTGATCATTATGTAGTGTCCTTCTTTGTCTCTTTTCACATCCTTTATTTGAAAGTCTATTTTATCTGATATGAGTATTGCGACTCCTGCTTTCTTTTGGTCTCCGTTTGCATGAAATATTTTTTTCCAGCCCTTCAGTTTTAGTCTGTATGTGTCTCCTGCTTTGAGGTGGGTCTCTTGTAGACAGCATATATAGGGGTCTTGTTTTTGTATCCATTCAGCCAATCTTTGTCTTTTGGTTGGGGCATTCAACCCATTTACATTTAAGGTAATTATTGATAGGTGTGGTCCCGTTGCCATTTACTTTGTTGTTTTGGGTTCACGTTTATACAACCTTTCTGCATTTCCTATCTAGAGAAGATCCTTTAGCATTTGTTGAAGAGCTGGTTTGGTGGTGCTGAATTCTCTCAGCCTTTGCTTGTCTGTAAAGCTTTTGAATTCTCCTTCATATCTGAATGAGATCCTTGCTGGGTACAGTAATCTAGGTTGTAGGTTATTCTCTTTCATTACTTTCAGTATGTCTTGCCATTCCCTTCTGGCCTGGAGGGTTTCTATTGATAGATCAGCTGTTATCCTTATGGGAATCCCTTTGTGTGTTATTTGTTGTTTCTCCCTTGCTGCTTTTAATATTTGTTCTTTGTGTTTGATCTTTGTTAATTTGATTAATATGTGTCTTGGGGTGTTTCGCCTTGTGTTTATCCTGTTTGGGACTCTCTGGGTTTCTTGGACTTGGGTGGCTATTTCCTTCCCCATTTTAGGGAAGTTTTCAGCTATTATCTCCTCAAGTATTTTCTCATGGCCTTTCTTTTTGTCTTCTTCTTCTGGGATTCCTATGATTCGAATGTTGGGGCGTTTCACATTGTCCCAGAGGTCCCTGAGGTTGTCCTCATTTCTTTTGATCCTTTTTTCTTTTTTCCTCTCTGCTTCATTTATTTCCACCATTTTATCTTCTACCTCACTTATCCTATCTTCTGCCTCCGTTATTCTACTCTTGGTTCCCTCCAAAGTGTTTTTGATCTCATTCATTGCATTATTCATTATTGATTGACTCTTTTTTATTTCTTCTAGGTCTTTATTAAACATTTCTTGCATCTTTTCAATCTTTGTCTCCAGGCTATTTATCTGTAACTCCATTTTGTTTTCAAGATTTTGGATCATTTTTATTATCATTATTCTAAATTCTTTTTCAGGTAGATTCCCTATCTCCTCCTCTTTTGCTTTACTTGGTGGGCATTTTTCATGTTCCTTTACCTGTTGGATATTTCTTTGCCTTTTCATCTTGTTTAGATTGCTGTGTCTGGAGTGGGCTTTCTGTATTCTGGAGGTCTGTGGTTCCTTTTTATTGTGGAGGATTTACCCAGTGGGTGGGGTTAGACGATTGGCTTGTCAAGATTTCCTGGTTAGGAAAGTTTGCGTCGGTGTTCTGGTGCGTGGAACTTCATTTCTTCTCTCTGGAGAGCAATGGAGTGCTCAGTAATGAGTTTTGAGATGGGTCTATGTGTTAGGTGTCACCTTGGGCAGCCTGTATGTTGACGTTTAGGGCTATGTTCCTGCGTTGCTGGAGAATTTGCTTGGTATGTCTTGCTCTAAAACTTATTGGCTCTTGGGTGGTGGTTGGTTTCAGTGTAGGTATGGAGGCTTTTGGACGGTCACTTATTACTTAAAGTTCCATGTAGTCAGGAGTTTTCTGGTGTTCTCAGGTTTTGGGCTTAAGTCTCCTGCCTCTGGATTTCAGTTTTATTCTTCCTGTAGTCTCAGGACTTCTCCAACTACACAGCACTGATAATAAAACTTCTAGGTTAATGGCGAAAAGATTCTCCCCCGTTAGGGACACCCAGAGAGGTTCACAGAGTTACATGAAGAAGAGGAGAGGGAGGAGGGGGATAGTGTTGAGCAGGAGGAGAAAAAGGGGGACTCAAGAGGAGAGAGACAGATCTACACAGTTGTCTGTTCCCAGAATGTTCTCCGTAGCCCAGACACCCACCAGGATTCACAGAATTGGATTAGGAAGAGAAGGGGAAAGGAGGAAATAGAGGTGTTCAGAGGCAGAAAACAGAGAGTCAAGATTGGGAGAGAAAAATCAATACACTCCTGAATAAAAATGGGAACTGAATATTGGATTCTTAAATGTTCACAATTTATATGATATATTGAAAAACAAAAATTAAAAATCTAGAGTAGAGATTAGACTCTTAAAAATACTATATTAAAAACAAAAACCAAAACACACACAAAAAAAATTTTTTTAAATATATATGAAGTTCAGTTTAAAAAATAGGGCTTCTCTTTTTTTTTTTTTTTGGTAAGGTTATAGTGTATTGAAAATGAAAATTAAGGAGTAGTAGAGGAGTACTAGAGGACTTTAAAAGAAATAAGAGAAAAAGAAAAATAGAAAATAGAAGAGAAAAAGGAGGAAAAAAGAAAGAAAGAGAAAAAAAAGAATTTTCCCTAATTAAATAAATCGTAAAAATCTATGAAAATGAAAGTTAAGGAATGATGGGGGAGTAATAGGGAATTTTAAAGGAAAATAAAAGAGAAAAAATAAAAAAGAAAAAATTAAAAAAAAATTTTTTTTTCTTATAAAAAAAAAAAAAAGTAAAAATATATCTAGGAATTTCTCTGGAGCTGTTGCGGTCAGTGTCGGTTCGGCTCAGTTTCAGATATCTCCTCGTTCCAGCTTACAGATCTCGATATCTACAGGCCTCTTCCGGTGTAAACGGTGTTTTCTACAGGGATTTTAATCTGTTGCACCGCTCTCTCCTGAAGCGGTTCCCTTTGTTTATTTGGCTTCTGTTTGCCGGTTTCTTCAGAGCCTCATTTCTGCCCTGACACAGGCGGGCGGAGGTGGACTCTTATTCAGGTAGCTAGCTCTGTCGCGCTGCTGGGAGGGGCTGACGCTGCGGGGATGGGCTGGCGCTGTCGGGAGAGGCTGGCGCTGGTTTCTCGGTCTGCGCTGCTCAGAAACCCGGCCGCTCCTCATGGAGCAAGCCGCGCGCAGCTCCAGCCCTCGGGTGATCCACAAGAGCGCGGAACAAAAGGCTGAGTCCGCTCTTGTGCCTTCCCCGTCAGAGCGGTCCAGGCAGCCAGGAGCTTGACCGGCGCACTCTCTCCGGGTGCGGCGCACCCTCTCCCATGGTCCCAGTCTCGGTTTCTGCCGGCGCCAGTCAGGTGTGTGCGCCTTCTGCCCTCTGCCCCCAGCCCGTCCCCGCCCGCGTCGGTCGGGTGCCTGCGCGCTGTGTCTCGCCGCGACCTGCTCCCGCCTCCGGTGGGTCCGGGCCGGCCCGCAATGTGCGAGCCCCTCTCCAGACTCTCTCGGTCCCCCCGTTCCGCGAACGGCCGGCAGCGAGTTCGGGCCGACCAATTTTCTCTCTCTTCCCTGCTCTCCCACAGTTCAAGCCGGCAACTCACAAAAGCTCCCTCCGATTGTCCTCAGGGCACTCAGGCCCGGACCCTGCCCCAAACAATGCCGCCTGCTCCTCTCCGTGCCACCCCCACTTGCTGGTGGCGGATGTGGGTGTCTGGGGCACTTTTCTGCTGAGAGTTGCTTTTAGGCACCTAATCTGTGGGTTTTATTTATTGTTTCCCTCCCAGTCAGGTTGCCCTCCTAGATTGAAACACTTCCCCCAGGCCTGCCAGTGCGAGGGTTTCCGGGTGTCTGGAAACGTCCTCTAAAGACTCCCTTCCCGGACGGATCTCCGTCCTTAGCTCTTTTGTCTCACTTTTTATCTTTTATATTTTTTCCTACCTCCTTTCGAAGACAATGGGCTGCTTTTCTGGGCGCCTGATGACCTCAGCTAGCGATCAGAAGTTGTTTTGTGAAGTTTGCTCTGCGTTCAGATATTCTTTTGATGAATTTGTAGGAGAGAAAGTGGTCTCCCCGTCCTACTCCTCCGCCATCTTGGCTCCTCCCCCCCGTCTCTGCTTTTTAATGTGCTATCTAGGGTGGTCATAACTTTCCTTCCAAGGAGTAAGTGTCTTTTAATTTCATGGCTGCAGTCACCATCTACAGTGATTTTGGAACCCCCAAAAATGAAGTCTGACACTGTTTCCAATGTCTCCCCATTTATTTCCCATGAGGTGATGGGACTAGATGCCATGATCTTAGTTTTCTGAATGTTAAGCTTTAAGCCAACTTTTTCACTCTCCTCTTTCACTTTCATCAAGAGGCTTTTTAGTTCCTCTTCACTTTCTGCCATAAGGGTGGTGTTATCTGTATATCTGAGGTTATTGATATTTCTCCCTGCAATCTTCATTCCAGCTCGTGCTTCTTCCAGCCCAGCGTTTCTCATGATGTACTCTGCATACAAGTTAAATAAGCAGGGTGACAATATACAGCCTTGAGGTACTCCTTTTCCTATTTGGAACCAGTCTGCTGTTCCATGTCCAGTTCTGACTGTTGCTTCCTGACCTGCATACAGGTTTCTCAAGAGGTAGGTCAGGTGGTCTCGTATTCCCCCTCTCCCTCAGAATTTTCCACAGTTTATTGTGATCCACACAGTCGAAGGTTTTGGCGTAGTCAATAAAGCAGAAATAGATGTTTTTCTGGAACTCTCTTGCTTTTTCAATGATCCAGCGGATGTTGGCAATTTGATCTCTGGTTCCTCTGCCTTTTCTGAAACCAGCTTGAACATCTGTTCATGGTTCATGAACATTGTTCATGGTTCACGTATTGCTGAAGCCAGGCTTGGAGAATTTTGAGCATTACTTTACTAGCATGTGAGATGAGTGCAGTTGTGTGGTAGTTTGAGCATTCTTTGGGATTGCCTTTCTTAGGGATTGCTTTGATGTACTCTTCTGGAAAGGCAAGTAGTATTTACATGACTCAGTGGGAAATGATATAGGACAGTAGTTCTCCAGTTTAGCCTATATTAGAATCACCTGGCTAAAACCTTTGACTGTGTGGATCACAACAAGCTGTGGAAAATTCTTTAAGAGATGGAAATATCAGACCACCTCACCTGCCTCCTGAGAAATGTGTATGCAGGTCAAGAAGCAACAGTTAGAACCAGACATGGAACAACGGACTGGTTCAAAATTGGGAAAGGAATACATCAAGGATGTATGTTGTCACCCTGCTTATTTAACTTATATGCAGAGTACATCATGCAAAATGCTGGGTTGGATGAAGCAAAAGCTGGAATCAAGACTGCAGGGAAAAATATCAATCACCTCAGATACATAGATGACACCACCCTTATGGCAGAAAGCAAAGAGGAACTAAAGAGCCTCTTGATGAAAGTGAGAGAGGAGAGTTAAAAAGTTGGCTTAAAACTCAACATTCAGAAAACTAAGATCATGGCATCTGGTCCCATCACTTCATGGCAAATAGACAGGGAAACAATGGAAACAGTGACAGACTTTATTTCTGGGGGGCTCCAAAATCACTGCACATGGTGACTGCTGCCTTGAAATTAAAAGACACTTACTCCTTGGGAGAAAAGCTATGACCAACCTAAACCGCCTATTAAAAAGCAGAGACATTACTTTGCCAACAAAGTTCCACCTAGTCAAAGCTATGGTTTTTCCAGTAGTCATGTGTGAATGTGAGAGTTGAACCATAAAGAAAGCTGAGTGCCAAAGAATTGATGCTTTTGACCTGTGATGTTGGAGAAGACTCTTGAGAGTCCCTTGGACTGCAAGGAGATGAAACTAGTCCATCCTACAGGAAATCAGTCCTAAATATTCATTGGAAGGACTAATGCTGAAGCTGAAACTCCAATACTTTGCCCACCTGATGTGAAGAACTGACTCATTGGAAAAGACCCTGATGCTGGGAAAGATAGAAGGCAGGAGGAGAAGGGGACGACAGAGGGTGAGTTGGTTGGATGGGATCACCAACTCGATAGATGTGAGTTTGAGCAACTCCGGGAGTTGGTGATGGACAGAGAAGCCTGGCATGCTGCAGTCTATGGATTTGCAGAGAATCAGACCCGACTGAGTGACTGAACTGAACTGAACTGAGGATGACCTGGAGGAATTTTGAAGTCATAGGTTGGTGGGCACAACCTCTAGGATTTCTGATTCTGTAGGCTTGTGATAGGGCCTGACAATGTGCATTTTCAACAAGTTTCTGAGAGACGCTGATGCTGTTAGTTTCAGAGTCATAGGTAGAGAGCCATAAATATAAATATTATATAAGCAAGTGCTTATAGTTGGTGTGGCTCTGAAAGGGATCAGGCTGCTAGAAAGCAGAATATTCAGTGAAAGTTGACTTGAGATAATCATTGAAAAATAAGAAAAATGTGAATGGGTGAAGGAGGAAAGTAGTATAAAGGAAGAAAAAACTTGAACAAATGCTCTGAGGTAGGAATTAATGTGTATTCATGTGTGTATGTTGGAATGAAAAATAACTTACGGACATGTGGTTTAGACTGCAACAAGAGTGTTTTTGTGGGCAATTTTGATAAGTCCTGAGTGTAGTGAATAATCTTCTGGGAAGATATAAATAAGATGATAAAACCTATTGACAACACATCCTTTCAACTCAACTCGGTTTCCTTATTGATAAAATACTTGACTTTGATATTGTTTTAGGGATGTATAAACTAAAAACAATCAGTGTTTTGTCTGTAACGATACTGAGTTATATCAAATCTCAGATCGTAACTTTGACTGCTGGCAGACACAAATCACATACACATGCATACCTCATTGATAACTGGTGCCATACTGGCAATTTTCTGAAGGCTCAATTTGCAAACTGCAGGATCGGGGTCATTGACCCAGTTTCTGAAGAGAACCAAAAATTTTTCTGGGAATGGGTCCTTGAAGAAATTATTGAGAAGCTAAAAGAAAACAGTTAAGTTAATAGATGGAATAATGGCCAAGCATGATTTTTTTTTTTTGCTTCAGTAATAAAAATCAAGACATTTTTAGTAAAACAAATACAAATCACACTAAAACTCTAAATGCATACACATACCTTTACTTCACATGTATTTCTGGGCTCATAGAGGGAAGGAGAAGTAGCAGATATAATAGGAAATACATGCTTTGTTATATACATATGATGAAAGAAAATTTCATACATATAGATATGATGAAAGAAATTCTTACATATAGGATAATAGCGTTTATGTTAACTTTTTATACTTTTATGCTGCCTCCTCTTTCTCTTACCTGGAAAACCTTGGTGCCTAATAGCAGTTATATGTTTACTCATTCATTTTCTACCATGTAATGCATACCATGGGCTTCCCTGGTGCTCAGATGGTAAAGAATCTGCCTGCAGGGCAGGAGCATGTGTGTGCTAAGTCACTTCAGTTGTGTCTGACTCTTTGTGGCCCCATGGACTGTAGCCCACCAGGCTCCTCAGTCCGTAGGATTCTCCAGGCAAGAATACTGGAGTGGGTTGCTGTGCCCTACTCCAGGGGATCTTCCCGACTCAAAAATCGAACCCGTGTGTTTTGTGTCTCCTATATTGACAGACAGTTTCTTTACCTCTAGCATCACCTTGGAAGCCCAGGAGACCCAGGTTCAATTACTGGGTCCAGAATATCCCTTGGAGAAGGGCATAAAAACCCACTCCTGTATTCTTGCCTGGAGAATCCCATGGACAGAGGAGCCTGGCTTGCTAAAGTCCACGGGGTTGCAGAGAGTTGGACATAACTAAGTGACTAACACTTTCACTTTCAATGCATATCATAATCTTAAAATTATGGTATCAACACATATAACATCAATAAACCCTCGGGGGGGGAGAATATTTTTTTACAGATTTTTTTTTAAATCTTTGTGATTTATCTTACTAATGATGTTTAAAGTACCATGTTCATATGTTACTTGACATCCTCCACAAATCTGTGGTGTGTGTGTGTGTGTGTGAGAGAGAGAGAATCATACAATTCCTTAGGAAAAAAACTAAGGTCATAGTAGCTAACTGGATAAAGATCAGAGTATTCATAATATGAAACTTTATAAATAACAATATTTTAAAAATGTTCAACCTCTCTGAAAGTTTTAACAGTAAGAACAAATCAAATCGCCCATAGGACATCCACTCTCACATTGGAGAGCTTGTCCATGGTGGTGAAGTGCTATGGAATGAGCTCTCCCATGAACTGTGTGGGGAGGACTGATGCACTGCCTTCCAGGAAACCATCCCTAGCCTGAGAACGTTTATGTCGCTAAGTTGTGTCCGACTCTTCTCTGACCCCATGGGCTGTAGCCCATCAGGCTCCTCTGTTCATGGGATTTCCCAGGCAAGAATACTGGACTGAGTTGCCATTTCCTTTTCCAGATGCTCTTCCTGACCCAGAGATCAAACCTGCGTCTCTTGCATTGGCAGGCAGATGTTTTACTACTGAGACACCAGGGAAGCCCAAGAATACTTATACACTTTAGTTATTATTGCAAATTCTTGGAATCTATTATAAGAAAATAAAATACCAAAAGAAAGAAAATTTAGGCACAAAGATGTAAACTCGATTGCTATTTACATTAGTAGAAAACTAGAAATAACAAATATAAATAGATGGCATAGGCATTGGTAATACTATCTTAGGTGTCACTGGCCGAGAAGACCAAAATAAGGTAAAATACATAGATTGTGTGCTCAAAATAACTAAAGGCCAAGGGGCTGCATAGTTGAACTGGAAAGTTGACAATTGCCCAGAAGTTCTAAACAGAGAAAGCAGTGGAAGAGTGTGGTCATTGCTGATTTCCTGGATGGACAGTCATGTGACTGTCCAATTATATCACATCCATTATGTAATATTACATCAAATAAGTATTACATCCATGATGCGAGAGGCAACTAAATTTCATTCAACATTATCAGGTATATTAATGATGCTTATATAAATTTTATGTAGTCTGTAAGTTTATTTTTTATTTATTTTTTTCAAGCTCAAGAATTCTTATTTTATTCAAAAGATTATAAACTATTATTGTCAATCCTTTTGATGATCAGATTGTCATAGGTTTTCCCGGGGATGCTCCTTCAAGCTGGCTTCTGTGTCCTTTTGACCCATTCTGTCATTTTTTAAGTAAGTCTGACAGAACAGGGTGTTCCAGATTCATTGTGTACATTCCCTGGAATCAACCATTCCTACAGGGAACCCTTGTTCCTTTTTGTGGGAAACGGTATTTAGAAACCAAAATCTGAGGAATAGAGGTACTCACAACTTCTAGGCCTTTCTGAGCTAAGAAATTTCTTTTCTCCCTCCCTCCATCCTTCACCCCCCCACCTGTCTTTCTCTTTATCCATCTATTTATGTTAAAAACCTGAACTCACTTGCTTTATTTGAGATAGAAATTAAAAATGAATAGTAGGTATAAATTTCTTTTAACTGTATTATTGTATGGGAGGGATTTTGTATGTTATGTTTAGACCAATTTGGTATTTGTACATAATTAAAGGATAGTACAATAAAAATAATGAGTCACATAATAAAATATGAGAGATTCAAATGCATTAAGCAAGTTTGAAAAAATAGGTGATTTGCCATTGCAATGTTAAGTTAAACTAATTCATGTATCCTTCTGAAAGCTTTAGAAGTACATACTATAGTGTAGGGGTATGCCTTTGTAGTTTATTAACTATTTTGCTATGAAGTTTGAAATCATGTCAAACTTTGGGAAATATTTAGCATCATACCTTAGATCGAAACTTGTATATTATATATTACTTTTAGGGAAGATTAGATTTTATTTGGAGAAGGCAATGGCACCTCACTCCAGTACTCTCACCTGGAAAATCCCATGGATGGAGGACCCTGGTAGGCTGCAGTCCATGGGGTCGCTAAGAGCACAACTCAGCGACTTCACTTTCACTTTTCACTTTCATGCATTGGAGAAGGAAATGGCAACCCATTCCAGTGTTCTTGCCTGGAGAATCCCAGGGACGGGGGAGCCTGGTGGGCTGTCGTTTATGAGGTCACACAGAGTCGGACACGACTGAAGCGACTTAGCGGCAGCAGCAGCAGCAGATTTCATTTAGTTAATTTCATTTTATAGAATTTTCTACATGCTTTTTGTAAGCAAAAAGCTTCAATTTACTCAATTCTTTATGGCATTCCAATATTTGATGTAATGCTCATGTACAAAGTGATAGAGTTCTATATCTTCATGTTACTCAGTTATTTAGTCCATTCTTTTTTTTCCTCCATGCAGTCTGAAGTCTCATTTAGATCCAAATGTCACCTAGCACCTTTAGTAAACTCAATTATCCAAATACTTTAACAAGCATGCAGAGATATATGAATTAGTGCTACAAAAATAATTAGTTTGCACAATCCACACCCCTTCAAAGGCCAACTTCTGGAACAGTCTAAGGGACAACCCTCTCATAATCCAAATCTATCTTCACCTTACCCCCTCAGCTTCAGATATCTGTTATTGTCTTAACTTTTGGTAAGAATCAGCATTTGGAGAGGGAGATAAAACATTGGAGTGTTGATTTAAGTTTGCATGAGGAAAGGAAATGAGAATGCAGCTATTCACAGTCTCCTAGTGAAACTCACTTCAGTGAGAAATGTTATTGTGATGACACTGTCTTCTGACCTTCTAGGACCTTCTACAGCGAGTTTGTAGAGATAATGCAAGGTCTCTGGAAACTGTGGAAATTTATATTCACTGAGAGTTCTGTAAAGGAGAATAAGGCACTGAATTAGCAAAGAAGATAAAAACACTTTCTGCATCAGCAAATGCTAATGGTAGAAAAGGGAGAACCATTAGCCTTATATTTTGTATCATGCAGATAAAAAGAATATTCTCAAATATCCCTTAATCCAAGGTAAACTGCAGCCCCATTATGAATTCTATGCAGACTCTGGGGAGCTATATGTACCTGGATCACTGAAAATCTCTCTGTCCTTAACATCACTCCTCTTTCCCATTTCTCCTATCCCGTGTCACAGTACAGACTGCCCTATGTTACTGTAAGCTCCCATCCATGCCTGACCAAAAGGAGAAAAAATAAATAATGCAAAATAAATATCTTGACAATCAAAGATGGCCACACAGGTTGCATTGGTGGTTTTAGACCAAATCATTCCTTTGAATGATATAATTAAGAAACTATCCTGGGAGATATCCTAGGTTATTAAGGAGATGAGGTGGTGAGCCCTGATTCACTGAGCCATTCTCTATAAGACACTTGGACCAGTGACCAGGCTCACAGTTATTCCAACATGCTGGCCTAGATCAGATTGGCAGGACTGGGAAGAATCATGTAACAGAGCTTCGATTTGAAGATTCCAGGTAGAGAAGCACAAAAGTGTTGTTCACTTTTCAACAAGTGTTGTTGTTCAGATGTTATTTTGCATCTGACTTTTTGCAACCCCATGGACTGTAGCACACAGTCTCCTTTGTCCTCCGCTATCTCCTGGAGTTTGCTCAAACTCATGTCCATTGAGTGGGTGATACCATCCAACCATCTCATCCTCTATTGCCCCCTACTCCCCCTGATCTCAGTCTTTCCCAACATCAGGGTCTTTTTCTGATGCTCAAATTTGAATGTGCATACAGATCAATCAGGGATCTTGCTAAAATGCAGCTTCTGATTAGTAGGTTTGGAGAGGGCCTTGAGGTTCTGCATATTTCACTTCCAGGTGATGCTATTGCTATTGGTATGTGGACCATGCTTTGAGCAAGAAGATACAAATGTACTAGGGTACTGACGAATGAATGACTCTATCTGTAGGATGGAAAGTTAGCACCTTTTGTTTTTATATAAAATATGTTCTTAAAATCTATGTGTAAATAAAATGTTGGTTTAAAAGCACCAAGAGTCCAGAAACCATATACACTGTACTTTCTGAGTCAGTCACAACTTCAAATGGTCTGCCAAGTTGTCAAGGCCATGTATCGTGATTCTTGATCAGAAAATCTCATTCCTGTAATCAGAAACTTGCTATTCACTGGTGGACTAGCTAGAAAAAGAACTGTGGTACAAGTAAAAACCCTTTTCTATCATACTTTCCCAAATTTATCTGTCTCATTGGGCACAGGTTTCTATCAGACCTCTTCTAAGTGAGAGCACATTTATAACCACCTGATGTCTATAAAGCAGAAATCAGCTAACAACAGAGGAAGGAAGAAGCAGATTCCCCTCTAGTTCTCCATATCTGAAAGGGAAACTTGTTGGGTGGAGGAAGGATAATTTGGTATCTGTATCTTTAGGTAAGAGAGCAAGGCAAGGAAAAATAAACCCCCCTCAAAAATAAGTGAAAAAGTAGAAGTTGAATGGCAGTTCAGATCATTAAGAGAGATTTGGAAGTTTGGAGTGGATACTGACTGTGTTCCCACGTGGCTCAGTTGAAGAAAGATGAAACAGGTGGGAAAGAGACAGAACATTTCTCAAAGCCCCTGTTCTTACTTGGCCACAAGGTAGACTCCGTGATGGTGAAACAGTACTTGTGAAAACTGGTTCCAGCAGTTCTTTTTGTTTAGCGCAGTATCCACCTCTTGAAGTCCAGAACAATTAAGCAGAACTCTCAGGGCATCCCGGGCATAGCTAAGGGCCAAAAGAAGAGGAGAGTCATCACCTGCCAGTAGCCGTTACCTATCTAAATACAAGTGACCTGCCTTTTCTACGATGGACAGGATGCTGATTTTGTGAACGGGGATGCTTCAAAGGAAAAGAGCACTAAATGGTCTTCATCTCTCCTGATTAACAGGCTGTGGGATGTAGGGTGAAACTGAAATTGTAGCATGTAAAATCTAGGATTAATAGTAGAGCAGCCTATTAGTTTATTAAAAGCTTATTAGCAAAAAAAAAAAAAAAAGTAAAAGCTTATTAGCAAAAGATGCTAAATGATGTGAAAACATGCTAAAGGTGCCTATTGATTGTCTTCTTTGGATGCTTTAAATAAATAGAATACATTCTTACCTACTAGCGATGATTTGGTGTATGTCTGCTTGAAAGAGAGTGGATTATATTAGCATACTTAATATCTTAATGGGACAGATTGTGTTTGAGAGTCCTGCCTGGCTTAGACTAGGGCAAATAGCAGACAGTTGGGTTCAGATTACCCTGCACAGTAGCAAAGCTAACTGTAATCTCTTGGACAAAAGAGAAAAGCTGAATTTACCTTATGTGGGCAGAATGACAGGCTTCCCAGGTGGCACTAGTGGTAAAGAACCCAGCTGCCAATGCAGGAGACATAAGAGATGCGGGTTCAATCCCTGAGTTGGGAAGATCCCCTGGAGGAGAGCATGGCAACCCGCTCCAGTATTCTCTCCTGGAGAATCCCATGGACAGAATTTCCTGGTGGGCTATATAATCCATGGGGTTGCAAAGAGTCAGACATGACTGAAGTGACTTAGCATGCATACACACCTGGACAGAATGGTAGCATGCTATCATAAGCCCACCCATTACATCACCAACCACAAAACAACTTTACCTTTCACAAAACACATCTGGGCATATTATTTCACCTCACACCTAATTTACCCTGAGAGATCACTATCAGAGTAAATGGCAGAGCTAGTACATGTCCAGCTCTGGACCTGCTGCTCCTCCCTACTCTTTCTGTGTGGTGGCCTCCCTTTGTGGCAGGAATAAACTGTGTTCTGTGGGAGTTTTTTTTTTTTTTTTTTTTATACTACATACACATTCAGGGAAGGTCCTAGCTTACTTTGAGGTACTTAGGGTAATTACTTTTCCAAAGGCATCCTACCCTTCAAGGGGGAGAAAACTATAATAAATGAATATACTGCACATGGGATTATGTAGTTCCAAAGGAACCCAAGGGAGTAGAGATGTTTGACAGCTGGAAGCGCATTTCTTATTCAGTCTGAAACAACCCCTAGTATCTCACAAAGGCCTGTCTTCTGTCATCAGTCTCAGGTTGCTGCTGTAGAAGAGTTGAAGCATGAGGGCCATCAGAAGCTGGGGGAAAAACTGCGCCACTGCTTTCTTGTAAGGACCAAGAGGCAGTAATGTGCACAGGGCCTGGGATGCCTGTAATGGAAAGGAAAAGGCGTCAAGAATGTAACCACCTCCCTTTAAACCCAGTTGGCAGTGATGAGGGACGTGGAAAGGGAGAGACTCTGCAACCCTTCCCCCAATTTCCTTGAAGGAAACGTGAAGCGAGCATGTATACTCATTCATTCAATAACAGTCACTAAGTCCATTCTGAAGCAGGAACTGTGCCAAGCATTTTCTGGCCATGGGCTCCCAAAGCACTAACAACATGCCTGACTGCCAAACCGGCAGGAAGCAAGCTGATCCCCAAGGAGGACACACCTCCCCAGGCTCCATGCCTCTGTGGTTGATAACGCAGGTCCTCCCACTGCTTCAACAATCCAGGACAGTGAAATATTTAAGGGGGGCGGGGCATACCAGGTCACTAACAAATTGTTTGGTCCCCTGACCACTACAATAACCTACAATATCAGAGAAACACATCTCACCACAACATGTTGGTGGAACATTATCCATTTTTTCCTATTATATCTCTATAAGACTTGAATTTACTCTCAAGAGTGCCAATGTGGGTGCTTGGGAGATATATAATGATGGCATGAATGAGATTAGGCCTTCACGTGCCTATCAAGTCTATGTGACCTCACTGGTGGCTGCCTCTCCGATACCATCTCCTACACTTTCACCCTCGCTTAAAATTCTATCCAGATGTTTTGACCTTGCTTCACTAACATACCAGGTAAACTCCCATCACTACATGGCTTTTGCCCTTCTCTCTGTCTAGGACTGTCATGCCCAGGTACCTGCAAGGATCACTCCCTCACCTAATTCAGGTCTTTGATTAGATTACTACAGTAGAGAGACCTGCCCTGAGCAATTTACCGAACCCTCCCAGCCACTTCTTTTTCCTACCCTGCTTTATATCTCTTCTAAGCTTTGTATCATCTGACATATGACACATATTTTTTGGTTCATTGTCTGTGTCTCTTACAAGAGGGTAAGCTTTGTGACCATGGATGTGCACTGAGTGTATGAATGAATGAATGAGAGCCAAATTGTGTCAAGGAAGTATGACTGAGTCTGTGGGCAGATAGGAATTTTCATGATTAAGAAAACAATGACAACATACAGAAATTACTCATTGTGTTAATTACCGCCACAGGCATCATATTCGTAGCGTTGAGAGAGAAATGTTTTCTTTCTGTTATTTTCTCCATTTCTCTAGGCTTTCCTTTCAGTATCAACAAGATTGTCTTCAGTACATGAGGGACCACACTTGACTCAGCACCGGCTGCATACCACATCAGTATCAAAATGCTGCAAACACAACCCGCCACCCCTGAACATGAGAATCATGCACTTTTCATTTCCTGCTCAACAGTGTGACTCAAATGAGGGAAACAGTCTTGGTTTTACATCTTTATAGAGCAAAGAAACTGCAGACAATTCCCAAACAAGCTGATATTCCCATTCCCAAATGATCCCATTAAGATTTTTGTGACCCAGAGGAATCGGGTGGAGAGGGAGGTGGGAGGGGGGATCGGGATGGAGAATATATGTAACTCCATGGCTGATTCATGTCAATGTGTGACAAAACCCACTGCAATGTTGTGAAGTAATTAGCCTCCAACTAATAAAAATTTTAAAAAAATAAAAAAAAATTTATGATAAATGTATAAAAAATAAATAAATAAATATCTGTTCAGCTCAAAGTCAGGAACTGATCAGCTTCTATACCCCATACTCCTCCTTCCCACCTTGTGACCTTGTTTGCCCAGGAATAATTGAATATTTTAAAACTGGTATCAATATACAAATTAACATATATGTAAATAAATCAATTTAAAAAGCTGGATAAAAAGCTAACTAAATAAAAATCTACATAACTTAAAAATTAGAAAGTTAAATTTAAAAACTAAGCCATTTCCCCAAATGTCACATGTCTAATCAGTTCACCAGATGTGACTAGAACCCCAGCTTCTCAGCCTCCAATTCCCAAGTTGCTGTCCCTACATACCTGCTACTCTTCAGGATTATTCTTACTGTTGCTCATTTTAAAAGCAGTCCTCTGTGTTGGTATATTCTTGATACTTTGTCAAGCTGTGCTGAGTTCTGAACTCTGTTGCTCATTCTCTCTGCGTTTGTGTTCTTAATATGGGGCCCTGGCCCCTCAGAACATGGACACACTCAGCTCTCTAGAACCCTAGTACCAAATGCTTTTGTCTGCAAGGCTTATTCATAGAATCATGCTTAGAACCACATGGACATCAAATCTTTCAAGGCCTTTTCCTTTGCCTCTTAATCGTATCTTCTGGCTGACCAGATCTTCTTTCTGTTTCTCTGTTTAAGCTTACCTACAAATTCCAATCTTTTCTTTTTTTAAAATTTATGATAGTAATTTTTCTTTTTCTTTTTTTTCCATTTATTTATATTCAGTTCAGTTCAGTCACTCAGTCATGTCCGACCTTTTGCGACCCCATGAATCACAGCACGCCAGGCCTCCCTGTCTATCACCAACTCCCGGAGTTTACTCAAACTTATGTCTATCGAGTTGGTGATGCCATCCAGCCATCTCATCCTCTGTCGTCCTCTTCTCCTCTTGCCCCCAATCCCTCCCAGCATCAGGGTCTTTTCCAATGAGTCAACTCTTTGCATGAGGTGGCCAAAGTACTGGAGTTTCAGCTTCAGCATCAGTCCTTCCAATGAACACCCAGGACTGATCTCCTTTAGGATGGACTGGTTGGATCTCCTTGCAGTCCAAGGGACTCTCAAGAGTCTTCTCCAACACCACAGTTCAAAAGCGTCAATTTTTCAGCACTCAGCTTTCTTCACAGTCCAACTCTCACATCCATACATGACCACTGGAAAAACCATAGCCTTGACTAGACGGACCTTTGTTGGCAATGTAATGTCTCTGCTTTTTAATGTGCTATCTAGGTTGGTCATAACTTTCTTTCCAAGGAGTAAGCGTCTTTTAATTTCATGGTTGGATTCACCATCTACAGTGATTTTGGAGCCTAAAAAAACAAAGTCTGACACTGTTTCCACTGTTTCTGCACCTACTTCCCATGAAGTGATGGGGCCAGATGCCATGATCTTAGTTTTCTGAATGTTGAGCTTTAAGCCAACTTTTTCACTCTCCTCTTTCACTCTCAAGAGGCTTTTTAGTTTCTCTTCACTTTCTGCCATAAAGGTGGTGTCATCTGTGTATCTGAGGTTATTGATATTTCTCCCACAATCTTGATTCCATCTTGTGCTTCTTCCAGCCCAGCGTTTCTCATGATGTACTCTGCATATAAGTTAAATAAGCAGGGTGACAATATACAGCCTTGACATACTGCTTTTCCTATTTGGAACCAGTCTGTTGTTCCATGTCCAGTTCTAACCGTTGCTTCCTGACCTGCATATAATTTTCTCAAGAGGCTAATATAGGTTTCTCAAGAGGCTAATATAGGTTTCTCAAAAGGCTAATATTGGTTTCTCAAGAGGCTAATATTTATATTAGTTGGAGGCTAATTACTTTACAATATTATAGTGGTTTTTGCCATACATTGACATGAATCAGCCATGGATTTACATGTGTTCCCCATCCTGAACCCCCCTCCCACCTCCCTCCCCATCCCATCCCTCTGGGTCATCCCAGTGCCCCAGCCCTGAGCACTTGTCTCATGCATCAGACCTGGACTGGCAATCTGTTTCACAATTGATAATATACATGTTTCAATGCTATTCTCTCAGATCATCCCACCCTCGCCTTCTCCCACAGAGTCCAAAAGTCTGTTCTATACATCTATGTCTCTTCTTCTGTCTTGCATATAGGGTTATTGTTACCATCTTTCTAAATTCCATATATATACGTTAGTATACTGTATTGGTGTTTTTCTTTCTGGCTTACTTCACTCTGTATAATGGGCTCCAGTTTCATCCACCTCATTAGAACTGATTCAGTATGAATTGAGAAGGTACAGAAAGCAAACATAATTAGAATTAGATGAACTTTATTAAGTAGCTCACCTACTATTGCACAAGACCTGCTGGTGACCAATTTAATAAAGTTCATCTAATTCTAATTATGTTTGCCTTCTGTACCTTCTCAATTCATACTGTTCATGATGGACTCATTGGCAGCTTTTATCTTATATTCATGTGGGTATATCCAATCTCCTCAACAAAATGCTTGAAGGCTGCAAATACTTTACACACAGTGGATACTCAGTTCCTACCTAAATAAGAAAACACTGAGTCTTATGAATATTTTTACTTTTCAGGAATTTCCTAAGTAGTAAAATACTTTGTGAATTTAAGCTTCCTTAAAAAATGCAATCTCTCAGTTGAAAAAAGTCAACAACAACAAGAACAACCAACAAAAAACCAATAAACTTGGTTGGCTTGTTGAAAAAAATCAGCAAAATTGGTTTAGCATTTTGTTGATTTCATTGCCCTCTTATAGACATTAACTAATTTAATCCATGTAACAGCTTCACAGATAAAAAGTTTTCTCATGTCACAGATTAGGAAATTGAGGATCATAATGTTTATGAAACTTACATGATGTCACACAGGATATAAGGGTCAATTTGTTTCCAAGGCCTGAATTCTTTTATAATGTAACTTCCTACCTTTTACACTGTAATAGAGAAGTAATACCTTCCCTTCCAATGTATGAACTATAGAAATGGAGTAATGTGATTTAATAAGCTCTTCTAATTTGGCTGTTAGATTCATAAAGTCACGTAGGCTCACATTAACATGTTTTCTTCTTAAATATTTCTTCTGATCCTGGATCATGAATTTCAAATAAACAGTTAAGGGACAGGGGACTCCCAACTATACCTGGGAATTTTTTTGTTTTATTATTTTATTGGTGGGTGGAAATATCTTAGGTCTGTCCTTCATATATGAAAAAAAAAATCTCACTATGAATTCTATCACATATGGGGAAAAAACCATTATTACTTTGAGGAGAGGTTTTTCAATGTGGGATACACAACAGAATACAATTAAAGCCTTGAATAAATAATAACAATGATCATTTCTTGATTGTCTACTGTGTGTCACATATTTTATGAAGCTATACATACTGTATATGATCTTAGTTAAGCCTTACAATCATCCCATGTGGTGTAAAAATAGACATTATCTTTCAGGAAAGAAAGAAAGGAGATCTGACCTGCCCCACTCTATCTGACTCTCAAGACTGAGCAACCCCTGAGGAAGGAGCGTGAGGGGCCTTACTCATCTGCTGGTACTGGGTAGTCCATAAGTTGAAAGATGACTTTCTTCGGTGAAGTACGTGTCAACAAAGTGATGACCCGCAACATAGCTTCCCTCAAAATGGGAGAATCATCTCCACACAATTGCTTATAAATAGTATCCACAATTTTAGACACCTGTAAAAGCAATTTCACAGGCCAATTAGTCTTTTGTTCCCTAGGCACTTATAAACCAAACATTTCGTAGACATAAGAATTTAGTCCTTCTCAGAATGACCAAGGCAGCAACTAACACACAAATAAGCACCAATGGAAAGCATATTTATGTGCTTTTTTACATAATGAAATTATTATTTGCATGAGAAATTAACATGCATTTATTTTTTTCCTTGATGTTTTTTAAAAATGTAATACTGTTTATTTGATTTCAAAAACATTTAAGTACTCCAAACATACAAAAAAATTAATAGGACATTGCAGATCATGTTTGGTACAGAAGGTTCTTGAATTTTCATCGGTGCAGTGGCTCTTGGCTTTGTTGACAATGCAGAGTTCTATGGTTTGTTTAAAAAAGTTTAAAACTACTGTACTTCATTGAAAGTGAAAGTCGCTCAGTCGTGTCTGGCTCTTTGTGAACCCGTGGACTATATAGTCCATGGAATTCTCTAGGCCAGAATACTGGAGTGGATAGCCTTTCCTGTCTCCAAGGAATCTTCCTAACCCAGGGATCAAACCCAGGTCTCCTGCATTGCAGACGGATTCTTTACCAGCTGAGCCACAAGGGAAGCACTTCAATGAAAAACGATCCGAAACAATTCCCATTCCAGCTGACCCTCTCCTTCTCCACAGCTAATAATGGCAGCGGGATGCTATGTCACTATATACAAAAACGAGACAGCCTTGGATGCCCACTTCAGTGTCTACAGGTCCGGTTCCACAGTGCATGCCCTGAGCAATGGCCCCTCTGGACGGCATTGCCCAACAGCCTCCACACCAAGCAAGGACCATTAAAAGTGTATCTCGGTTGCTTTGTTCTTTTTACAAGCTATAGATATGTACTGTTGAGAACTTGGGATTTCTAGCCAATGACCATAAAGTTAACCCACCACCTTACAAATTAAAAAAAAAAATGCCAGGAACGTCTTTAAATGCCTTGTCACACCAACAGCAAAGTGCAGAGTGAGGAGAATATGAGAGCCTTTTCATTTTAGAAACATGTACAACTTTGATATAGTTTCCATACAGTTTTGTACAGTTTGATACACCCATGGTCACTTCATGTAAACCCCTGACAATTGCTAGAGCACTTTGAGAGACTAAAATATGACCATGATCCAACCGGGTAATTAAACCTAATGAGGGCAACAGACACATCTCGTGCTTGCTGCCTCCATGAGAGTCGCCGCCTTCAAGTTTTATTGAGATCATAATTGACACAAAGCATTGTATAAGTTTAAAGCCTATAGCATAATGATTTGATGTCCATACATCATGAAATGATTACCACAATAAATTTAGCATACATCCATCATGCAAATATAAGGAAAAGAAAAAATATTTTCTGGTGAAAAACTCTTAGAATTTACTCTCAACAACTTCCATATATAATATACAGCAGTGTTAATTACATTTATCATGTTGTGCCTTATATCCCTAGTATTATTTATCTTCTAACTGGAAATTACCCCTCCCACCAGCCTCTGGCAAGCCACAAATCCTATCTCCTTTTCTATGAATTTAATTTGTTTTTGAAATATAATTGACCTACAACACTTCCTTAGTTCCTGGCATACAACATAGTGATTCCATATTTCTATATGTTATAAAATGTTCACCATATAAATTTCTCATCTGTCATTGTGTGAAGATATTACCTTATTCTTGGCTATGTTTGCCACACTGTAACTTTCATCCTCATTACTTACTAGAGTCTATGTCTCCAGGTGAGTCCAAGTTGCCTCCTGTCTCTCTAGGAGGCTCTCCAAGATCAGTGTGTTTGATCCACGGTCTTTCTCAATTACTGCTTCTGCCTTGGGTCTTCGAGCATATGAGTTTTACCGTGTATGCTTTAAAAGTGAAGTCTTTGTTTCTTACAGCCCTCTGACTCTCCTGAAAGCAAGGCTCAGAGGCCTTCAAAATCAGATATTCTGGGGGTTCATCTTTCTGGTGCAGGACCCCCAGGCTGGGTAGCCCAATGTGGGGTTTAGATGCCTTACTTCTTGGGCAGAACCTCTGAAATTGTGATTCTCCTCTGCTTCACGGTTCTCTGACCTGGGGGTATAGATATTGACTGTATAGTGTCTCTGCACTTCCTACCCATCTTATTGTGCTTCCTTCTTTAGTTCTTTAGTTGTAGATTTGTTTTTCTGCTAGTTTCCTAGTCTTTCTCATCAATAGTTGCTCTGTAAATAATTGCAATTTTGGTGTGCCTTTTTGAGCGCAAGGCCCTCCTATTCTACCATTCTGGCAGCCTCCCAGTCTATGCATTTATGGGTAATAGGAGAAGAGTCATTTTTAAAGAAAGGTTTATTTTGGTTGGGTAGACTTTATTAGGTAAAGCATATAAGCTCAATTCAGAAAGCATATGTATAACCTGAGTCCTTTAAAAAGCAAGTCAAGATAATGGAATAGAATAATAATGGAACAATACACTTGCAAAGACATTTTGACAGTTAAAGAAGACATGCATCTGTATTTTGAAGAAATGAACTATGTGTTAGTGGAATGGCCTAGAATGGTAAACAATGAGTTATAATCTTGCAAGTTCTCTTTATAGGCTTTGTGTTAGTTTTATTTTTCCTATTTTCATTCACCTTTTTCTCTTGCTTTATGGCTTTACCTTTTTTAAAAGCATTATTGAAATATAGTTGATTTGCAATGTTGTGTTAGTTTATATATATGGGCTTCCCTGTTAGCTCAGCTGGTAAAGAATCCATCTGCAATTCAGGAAACCCTGCTTCAATTCCTGGGTTGGGAAGATCCCCTGGAGAAGGGAAAGTCTACCCACTCCAGTATTCTGGCCTAGAGAATTCCATGGACTGTATAGTCCATGGGGTCACAAAGAGTCGGACACGACTGAGCGACTTTCGCTTTCACTTTGTATGTTATTTATCTTTGTTATCTGGCTTACTTCACTTAGTGTGATAATCTCTAGGTCCATCCATATCGCTGCAAATGGCATTGTTTCATTTTTTTTTTTTTTTATGGCTGAATAATCTGATGGTAGCTCTATTTTTAGCCTTTTAGGGAATCTCTATACTGTTCTCCATGCTGGTTGTACCAATTTACATTCCCAACAATGGAGGAGGGTTCCTCTTTCTCCACACCCTCTCCAAATTGATTATTTGTAGACTATTTGATGATGGCCATTCTGACAGGTGTGAGGTGTTATCTTATTATAGTTTTCATTTGCATTTCTCTAATAGTGATATTAAGCATCATTCCATGTACTTTTTTTGATTGGGTTACTTGTTTTCTTGTATTGAATTGTATGAGCTGTTTGTATAGTTTGGAAATGAATCTCTTGTTGGTTGTATCATCTGCAAATGTTTTCTCCCATTATATAGGTTTCATTTTGTTCTGCTTATGGTTTCCTTTGCTGTGCAAAAGCTTTTAAGTTTAATTAGGTCCCATTTGTCTATTTTTGTTTTTATTTCTGTTTTGACATTGTATACATTTTTATTTTTAGTGTATAGTATTATGCCATCTAGGAGATGGATCCAAAAAGATATTGTTGAGATTTACATAAAGAATGTTCTGCCTATGTTTTTCTCTAGTATTTTTATAGTATCTGGTCTTACATTTAAGTCTTTAATCCATTTTGAGTTTATTTTTTATATATGGTGTTAGAAATGTTCTAATATTATTATTTTACATGTAGCTGTTCAATTTTCTGAGCACAACTTGAAGAGATTGTCTTTTCTCCATTGTATATTATTTTCTTTGTTGTAGATTCATTGACCATAGGTGTGTGGGATCATTTCTGGGCTTTCTGTGTTGTTCCATTGATCTATGTATCTGTTTCTGTTGCCAGTACCATACTATTTTGATTACTGTAGTTTTGTAATATAGTTTGAAGTAAAGACGTGTGATTCCTTCAGGTCCATTCTTCTTTCTCCAGATTGTTTTGGGTATTTGGGGGTCTTTTGTGTTTCCATATAAATTTAAAAATTTTTTGTTCTAGTTCTGAGAAAAATGCCATCGGTAATTTGATAGAGATTCCATTGGATGTGTACACTGTTTTGGGTAGTCTACTTATTTTTGTAAAAAGTGTATTTATTTATTTTTGGCTATATTAGGTCTTTGTTACTGCATGTGGGGCTCTAATTGTGCTGAGCAGGGGCTACACTTCATTGCAGTGCATGGACTTCTTACTGTAGTGGTTTCTCTTGTGTGGAGCATCAGCTGTAAAAGCTTGGGTTCTAGAGTACAGGTTCAGAGAGTTGTGGTGCATGGGCTTAGTTGCACCACATGTGGGATCTTCCTGGACCAGGGATCATAACTGTGTCCCCTTCATTGGCAGGTGTATTTTGAACCACTGGACCACCGAAGAAGTCTCAACCTAGTGTTTTAACAATACTGCTCCAATACAAGAATGTGGTATAGCTTTCCTTCACTTTGTGTCATCTTCAGTTTTAACACCAACATCTTAAAGTTTTTCTACATAGGTCTTTTGCCTCCCTATATTTAGTTCAGTTCAGTTCAGTTGCTTTCTACATAGGTCTTTTCTGCATAGGTCTTTTGCCTCCCTATATTTAGTTCAGTTCAGTTCAGTTGCTCAGTCATGTCTGACTCTTTGAGACCTCATGGACAGCAGCATGCCAGTCTTCCCTGTCCATCACCAATCCCGGAGCTTACTCAAACTCATGTCCATCGAGTCGGTGATGCCATTAAACCATCTCATCCTCTGTCATCCCCTTCTCCTCCTGCCTTCATCTAGCCCAGCATCAGGGTCTTTTCCAATGAGTCAGTACTTTGCATCTGGTGGCCAAAGTATTGGAGGTTCAGCTTCAGCATCAGTCCTTCCAATGAACACCCAGGACTGATCTGCTTTAGGATGGACTGGTTGGATCTCCTTGCAGTCCAAGTGACTCTCAGGAGTCTTCTCCAACACCACAGTTCAAAAGCATCAATTCTTCAGCACTCAGCTTTCTTTATAGTCCAACTCTCACATCCATGTATGACTACTGGAAAAACCATAGCTTTGACTAAACAGACTTTTGTTGGCAAAGTAATGTCTTTGCTTTCTAATATGCTGTCTAGGTTGGTCATAACTTTACTTCTAAGGAGCAAGTGTCTTTTAATTTCATGCCTGCAGTCACCATCTACAGTGAATTTAGAGCCCAAAAAATAAAGTCTCTGATGCTTTCCATTTTGTCCCCATCTATTTGCCATGAAGTGATGGGAACAGATGCCATGATCTTAGTTTTCTGAATGTTGAGTTTTAAGCCAACTTTTACACTCTCCTCCTTCACTTTCATCAATAGGCTCTTTCATTCTCCTTCGGTTTCTGCCATAAGGGTGGTGTCATCTGCATATCTGAGGTTATTGATATTTTGCCCAGCAATCTTATTCCAACTTGTGCTTCATCCAGCCTAGCATTTTGTATGATGTACTCTGCATATAAGTTAAATAAGCAAGGTGAAAATATACAGCCTTGACGTACTCCTTTCCCAATTTGGAACCAGTCTGTTGTTCCATGTCTAGTTCTAACTGTTGCTTCTTGACCTGCATACAGATTTCTCAAGAGGCAGGTCAGGTGGTCTGGTATTCCTGTCTCTTGAAGAATTTTCCACAGTTTGTTGTGATCCACACAATCAAAGGCTTTGGTGTAGTCAATAAAACAGAAGTAGATGTTTTCCTGGAACTCTCTTGTTTTTTTTGATGATCGAATGGATGTTGGCAATTTGATCTCTGGTTCCTCTGCCTTTTCTAAATTCAGATTGAAGTTCACTGAATCCATCTGAAAGTTCACTGTTCACGTATTATTGAAGCCTGGCTTGGAGAATTTTGAGCGTTACTTTGCTAGCATGCAAGTTGAGTGCAGTTGTGTAGTAGTTTGACCATTCTTTGGAATTGTCTTTCTTTGGGATTGGAAGGAAAACTGAGCTTTTCCAGTCCTGTGGCCACTGCTGAGTTTTCCAAATTTGCTGGCATATTGAGTGCAACACTTTCACAGCATCATCTTTTAGGATTTGAAATAGCTCAAGTGGAATTCCATCACCTCCCCTTGCTTTGTAATGATGCTTCCTAAGGCCTGCTTGACTTATTCCAGGATATCTGGCTGTAGGTGAGTGATCACATCTTCATGGTTATCAGGGTCATGAAGATATTTTTTGTACAGTTCTTCTGTGTATTTTTGCCCCCTCTTCTTAATATCTTCTGCTTCTGTTAGGTCCATACCATTTCTGTCCTTTATTGAGCCCATCTTTGCATGGAATGTTCCCTTGGTATCTCTAATTTTCTTGAAGAGATCTCTAGTCTTTCCCATTGTGTTGTTTTTCTCTATTTCTTTGCACTGATGACTGAGGAAGGCTTTCTTCTCTCTCCTTACTCTTCTTTGGAACTCTGCATTCAAATGGGTATATTTTTCCTTTTCTCCTTTGCCTTTTGCTTCTCTTCTTTTCACAGCTATTTGTAAGACTTCTTCAGACAACCATTTTGCCTTTTTACATTTCTTTTTCTTGGGGATGGTCTTGATCACTGCCTCCTGTACAATGCCATGAACCTCTGTCCATAGTTCTTTGGGCACTCTGTCTATCAGATCCAATTCCTTGAATCTATTTCTCACTTCCACTGTATAATTGTTAGGGATTTCATTTAGGTCATACCTGAATGGTCTAGTGGTTTTCCCTACTTTCTTCAATTTAAGTCTGAATTTGGCAATAAGGAGTTCATGATCTGAGCCACAGTCAGCTCTTGGTCTTGTTTTTGCTGACTGTATAGAGCTGCTCCATCTTTGGCTGCAAAGAATATAATCAGTCTGATTTCGGTGTTGACCATCTGGTGATGTCCATGTGTAGAGTCTTCTCTTGTGTTTTTGGAAGAGAGTGTTTGCTATGACCAGTGCGTTCTCTTGACAGAACTCTGTTAGCCTTTGCCCTGCTTTGTTTTGTACTCCAAGGCCAAATTTGCCTGTTATTCCAGGTATCTCTTGACTTGCTACTTTTGAATTCCAGTCCCCTACAATGTAAAGGACATCTTTTTGGGGGGTGTTAGTCCTAGAAGGTCTTGTATGTCTTTAGCTTCTTCAGCATTACTGGTCAGGGCATAGACTTGGATTACCGTGGTATTGAATGGTTTCCCTGGAAAGAAACAGAGATCGTTGTCATTTTTGAGATTATATCCAAGTACTGCATTTTGGACTCTTTTGTTTACTATCATGGCGATTCCATTTCTTCTAAGGGATTCTTGCCCACAGTAGTAGATATAATGGTCATCTGAGTTAAATTCACGCATTCCAGTTCATTTTAGTTCACTGATTCCTAAAACATTGATGTTCACTCTTGCCATCTCCTGTTTGACCACTTCCAATTTGCCTTGATTCATGGACCTAACATTCCAGGTTCCTATACAAGATTGCTCTTTATAGCATCGAGCTTTGCTTCCAACACCAGTCACATCCACAACTGGATGTTGTCTTTGCTTTGACTCCATCTCTTCATTCTTTCTGGATTTACTTCTCCACTGATTTCCCCTAGCATATTGGGCCCCTACCGACTTGTAGAGCTCTTCTTTCAATGTCCTGTCTTTTGCCTTCTAATGCTGTTCATGGGGTTCCCAAGGCAAGAATACTGAAGTGGTTTGCCATTGCCTTCTCCGGTGGACCATTAAGTTTATTTTATTCTTTTTGATGTGACGGTAAATGTGATTGTTTCCTTAATTTCTCTTTCTAATCTTTCATGGTTAGTTTATAGAAATGCAACTTATTTCTGCATATTAATTTTTCATCCTGCAACTTTACTGAATTCATTGATGAGTTTTAGTAGTTTTCTGGTAGCATCTTAAGGATTTTCAATGTGTAGTATCACATCATCTGCAAATACTAGCAGTTTTACTTCTTCCTTTCCAATTGGATTCCCTTTATTTGTTTTTCTTCTCTGATTACTGTGAATAGGACTTCCGAAACTATGTTTAATGAAAGTGGTGTTTAACTGTCTTGTTACTGCCCTTAGAGGAAATGCCTTCAACTTTTCACCATTGAGTATACGTTAGATGTGGGTTTGTCGTATATGGTCTTTATTATGTTGAGGTATGTTCCCTCTGTGCCCACTCTCTGAAGAGTTTTTATCATAAATGGATGTTGAATTTTATCAAAAGATTTTTCTGCATCTGTTGTAATGATGATATGGATTTGTTCTTCAATTTTTAATATGTTATATCACATTATGATTGATTTGCAGATTTTGTAAAAGTTTTGGACTTGGTTTGCTAACATTTTGTTGAGGATCTTTACGTCAATGATCATCAGTGATATTGGTGTGTAATTTTCTTTTTTGTGGTATTTTTGTCTGGTTTTGATATTAGAGTGATGATGGCATCATAGAATTAGTTCTGAAGTATTCCTTCCTCTGCAATTTTTGGGAACAGTTTTAGTAGTATAGATGTTTAAGTGTAGATGTTAGTAGTATAGATGTTTAGTATAGTATAGATGTTTTCTCTAAATATTTGGTAGAATTTGCCTGTGAAGCCACCCATTCTGGAACGTTTGCTTGTTGGGAGTTTTTAAATCACAGTTTAAATTTCAGAACTTGCTATTAGTCTGTTCATATTTTCTATTTCTTCCTGGTTCAGTCTTGGGGAATTGTACCTTTCTGAGAGTTTGTCCATTTCTTCTATATTGTCCATTTTTGAGGTGTATAGTTGCTTCTAGTAATAGTATGATCCTTTGTATTTCTGTTTTGTGCATTGTAACTTTTCCATTTTCATTTCTAGTTTTATTGATTTGGGTCCTCCTCTCCTTTTTTTTTTTTTTTTTCCCCTTTATGAGTCTGGCTAAAGGTTTATCACTTTTTGAAATATTTTCAAAGAACCATCTTTTATTTTGATTGATCTTTTCTTTCCTTGGTCTATATTTCATTTATTTCTGCTCTGATCTTTATGAGTTCTTTTCTCCTACTAACTCTGAATTTTTTTTTTTATTATTTCTCTAGTTGCTTAGGTGTAAGTTAGGCTGTTTATCTGGGATTTTTCTTGTTTTTTGATAAGCTTGTATCACTTTAACTTAGCTTTTAGAAGTGCTTTTGCTGCATCCCATAGGTTTTAGATCATTGTTTTAATTTTCATTTTTTTCTAGGTATTTATTTCCTCTTTGATTTCCTTAGTGATCCATTGGTTGTTTAGTAGCATATTGTTTAGCTTCCATGTGTTTGTGCTTTTCAGTTTTTCCCTTATAGTTGATTTCTAGTTGCATAGTGTTGTAGTTGGAAAAGATGTTTGATGTGATTTCAATTTTATGAATTTAATGAGGCTTGCTTTGTGGCCCAGATGTATCCTGGAGACTGTTCCATGTGCTCTTGAAAAGAATGTGTATTCTGCTGCTTTCAGATGGAATGCTCCATCTAAATATCAATTCAGTCTATCTAGTCTAATGTGTCACCTGTATTTCTTTACTGATTTTTTGTCTGGATGATCTGTCCATTGATCTAAGTGGGATGTTAAATTTTCCCACTATGATTGTGTTACTATTATTTTCTCCTTTTGTGTTTTATGATGTTTGTCTGATATATTGAGGTGCTCTTATGATGGGGGGACATAGAAATTTACAATTGTTATTTCTATTCCTTGGATCGATCCCTTAATCATTATGTAGTGTCCTTTTTTGTCTCAGATAACAGGCTTTATATTAAAGTCTATTTTGTCTGATAAGTATTGTTACTTCAGCTCTCTTTTGATTTCTATTTGCATGGAATATCTTTTTCTATCACCTCACTTTTGTCTGTATATGTATCTAGATCTTAAGTAGGTCTTTTGTAGGCTGCATATATATGGGTCCTACTTCTGTATCCATTCAGCCAATCTATGTCTTTTGGTTGGAGCATTTATTCCACTTATATTTAAGGTAATTATCAATATGTGGGTTCTTATTGCCATTTTGTTAATAGTTTTTGATTTGTTTTTTGTAGATATTTTCCTCCCTTTCTTCTTTTGTGATTTAATGACTGTCTTTAGTGTTGTGTTTGGATACCTTTTTTGTGTGTATAACCATTACAAATTTTTGATTTGCGGTTACCATGTTATTTGGGATAGTAGTCTATATATATGTGCATGGTTATTTTAAGTTCCTGATCTCTTAATTTCAAATGCATTTTTAATATCCTGCATTTGTACTCTTCTTCTCTCATGATTACTGATTTTGATGTCATGTTTGTCTGTGGATAATTTCCTACATTTACTGTTGTTTGCCTTTACTGGTAAGCTACCACTTTCATATTTTTTTTTTGTTTCTACTAGTAGTCTCTTATTTTCCATTTTGAGAAGTTTCTTTAGTATTTATTGTAAAGCTGGTTTGGTGGTGCTGAATTCTCATAGCTTTTGCTTGTATGTAAGTTCAGTTCAGTTCAGTCGCTCAGTCGTGTCCGACCCTTCGCGACCCCATGAATCGCAGCACGCCAGGCCTCCCTGTCCGTCACAAACTCCCTGAGTTTACTCAAACTCATGCCCATAGAGCAGGTGATGCCATCCAGCCATCTCATCCTCTGTCGTCCCCTTCTCCTCCTGCCCCCAATCCCTCCCAGCATCAGGGTCTTTTCCAATCAGTCAATTCTTCGCATGAGGTGGCCAAAGTATTGTAGTTTCAGCTTCAGCATCAGTCCTTCCAATGAACACCCAGGACTTATCTCCTTTAGGATGGACTGGTTGGATCTCCTTGCAGTCAAAGGGACTCTCAAGAGTCTTCTCCAACACCACAGTTCAAAAGCATCAATTTTTCGGCACTCAGCTTTCTTCACAGTCCAACTCTCACATCCATACATGACCACTGGAAAAACCATAGCCTTGACCAGAAGGACCTTTGTTGGCAAAGTAATGTCTCTGCTTTTTAATATGCTATCTAGGTTGGTGATAACTTTCCTTCCAAGGAGTAAGTGTCTTTTAATTTCATGCCTGCAGTCACCATCTACAGTGATTTTGAAGCCCCCAAAACTAAAGTCTGACACTGTTTCCACTGTCTCCCCATCTATTTCCCATGAGGTGATGGGACCAGATGCCACGATCTTAGTTTTCTGAATGTTAAGCTTTAAGCCAACTTTTTCACTCTCCTCTTTCATCGAGAGGCGTTTTAATTCCTCTTCACTTTCTGCCATAAGGGTGGTGTCATCTGCATATCTGAGGTTATTGATATTTCTCCCAGCAATCTTGATTCCAGCTTGTGCTTCTTCCAGCCCAGCGTTTCTCACGATATATTCTGCATAAGTTAAATAAGCAGGGTGACAAAATACAGCCTTGACATACTCCTTTTCCTATTTGGAACCAGTCTGCTGTTCCATGTCCAGTTCTAACTGTTGCTTCCTGACCTGCATACAGATTTCTCAAGAGGCAGGTCAGGTGGTCTGGTATTCCCATTTCCTTCAGAATTTTCCACAGTTTATTGTGATCCACACAGTCGAAGGCTTTGGCGTAGTCAATAAAGCAGAAATAGATGTTTTTCTGGAACTCTCTTGCTTTTTCAATGATCCAGCGGATGTTGGCAATTTGATCTCTGTTTCCTCTGCCTTTTCTAAAACCAGCTTGAACATCTGGAAGTTCTCAGTTCATGTATTCCTGAAGCCAGGCTTGGAGAATTTTGAGCATTACTTTACTAGAGTGTGAGATGAGTGCAATTGTGCGGTAGTTTGAGCATTCTCTGGCATTGCCTTTCTTAGGGATTGGAATGAAAACGGATTGTATGTAAAACTTTTGATTTATCTATCAAATCTGAATGAGATCATTTCTCTTTTATCACTTTAAATATATTATGCCACTCCCTCTTGGTCTGCAGTTTCTGCTAACAAATCAACTGATCACTATTTGGGATTTCTTTGTTATGTTATTTGTTGCTTTTTCTGTGTTGCTTTTAATGTTTTCTCTGTTTTTAATTTTTGTCAATTTGATTACAATGTGTCTCTGTGTGTTCTTGCTTAGGTTAGTCCCATATGGGATTCTCTGTGCTTCTTGAATTTAGGTGATTGTTTCCTTTCCTGTGTCAGGGACATTTTCAGCTGTTATCTCTTCAAATATTTTCTCAGCTTCTTTCTCTCCCTGTTCTACTTCTGGGACATCTATAATGTGAATGTTGGTGTATTTGACCCAGTTGTCTCTTAAACTGTCCTCACTCCTTTTCATTCTATTTTCTTTATTCTGCTCTGCAGCAGTAATTTCCAATACTCTGTCTTCCAACTCACTGATTCATTCTTCTGCCTCACATATTCTGCCATTAATTCCTTTGAGTGTATTTTTCATTTCAGTTATTGTATTCTTGAAACCCAGGTTGTATACACACACACACATACACAAGTGCACATGAAGTGAAGTGAAAGTCCTCAGTTGTGTCTGACTCTTTGTAACCCCATGCACTGTGGCCCACCAGGCTCCTTTGTCCATGAAATTATCCAGGCAAGAATACTGGAGTGGGCAGCCTTTCCTTTTTCCAGGGGATCTTCCTAACCTAGGAATTGAACTCCGGTCTCCCACATTGCAGGTGGATTATTTACTGTTTGAGCCAGCAGGGAAGCCCAAAGAAAGCTGAGCACTGAAGAACTGATGCTTTTGAACTGTGTTGTTGGAGAAGACTATTGAGAGTCCCCTGGGCTGCCAGGAGATCAAACCAGTCAATCCTAAAGGAAATCAGTCCTGAATATTCATTGGAAGGACTGATGCTGAAACTGGAGCTCCAATAGTTTGGCCACCTGATGTCAAGAACTGACTCATTAAAAAAGATCCTGATGCTGGGCAAGATTGAAGGCAGGAGCAGAAGGGGATGACAGAGGATGAGATGATTGGATGGCATCACTGACTTGATGGACATGAGTTTGAACATACACCGGGAGTTGGTCATGGACAGGGAAGCCTGGCGTGCTGCAGTCCATGGGATGGCAAAGAGTCTGACACAACTGAGTGACTGAACTGAACTAAACTGAGTGTATTCTTGATAAAAACTTCTTGTAACTTCTTGTTCTGTGAATCCATTCTTTTCCCAAGTTCTTGAATCATCTTTATGTTCATTACTCTGAACTCCTTTCTTGGATAGATTGCCTTTTTCCACTTCATTTCACTTAGTTGTCCTTCTGAAGTTTTATCTTGTCCCTTTGTCTGGAGCATTTCTTTGCCATCTATTTCTCAGTCTTTTTTCTAAATTTCTATTTGTATTTTTATGCATGTAACAGGTTAGTTATGTATGTTTCTTAACCTTGGAGAAGTGGCCCTCTGTAGGGGATGTCCTATGTATCACAGCAGTACATTTTCCTCTTATTACCCAATGGCCAGGAACTAACTGTTTCTGGGTAGTTTCTGACCTGTGTTTGCACGTTCAGTTCTGCAGGCTGTGGAATTATGATTTTCTTACTCTAGTGTCTGGGCCCTGGTGGGGGAGGCTGGATTAGAGGTTTGTGCTGGCTTCCTGGAGGGAGGAGTAGCTGCCTGCCCTCTGGTGGGTTGAAATGGGTCATGGTTCTCTTGTGGACAGGGACATGTCAAGGGACATATCTATTTGTGGCTGTGGGCTCAGGAAGTCTTTAGGCAGCCTGTCTGCTGATGGGTGTGGTTGTGTTCCCACTCTGTTGTTTGACCTGAAAAGACCCAGCACTGAAGCCTACAGGCTGTTGCTTGGGGCCAGGTCTTGGTGCCAGAGACCCAAACAAGATATTTCACTCATGTAGATGAACACTCCCCAGTATGTCCACCACCACCTTTTATGACCCCAGAAAGAGCCAAAGCTTCTCCTTGCCTCCTTGGGAAACCCTCCCAGACCAGCAGGTAGTTCTGGCCCAGGCTTCTATGAAATAACTGCTTTTATCCTGCATCCTGTTACACACAAAAAGTTGTGTGTTCCTTCCAAGAGAGATGTCTCTGTTTCTCTTAGTCTTGCAGACCTCCTGCAGTCAAGTCTTACTGATCTTCAAAGCCAACTACTCTGAAGACTCCTTCCCCTAATGCTGGTCCCGTAAGCTGGGGAGCCTGGCATGAGACTCAGAGCTCTCACTTCTGGGAGAACTTCTGTGACATTGTTATTTTCCGGTTTGTGGGTTACCCACCTGAGTGGTATGGGATTTGATTATATCAGTACTGTGCCCCTCCTACTGTTTCATTGTGGTTTCTTTGTGTCTTTGATGTAGAGTATCTTTTTTGGTAGGTTCCAGTCCTTTTTGCCAATGGTTGTTCAGCAGCTAGCTGTGATTTTGGTGCATTAGTGAGAAGAGGCAAACTCAGGTCCCTCTACTCCACCATCTTGTCTCCAACCCCTGTTCACTTTTAAAGGAGAGTTTTGGCTAGACCTGGAATTCTTCTCAAATCAAGGGTTGTATATTCAACATCAAGCTTAATCTACCCAGAGCACCTCGCTTCTTATTTCACTAATGCTTCTCAGAGGCTATAAGCTGAAAAGTTGGTTGATGTAAATTTACATTCCATTGAAGTTTCCTTGTGTACAATTGAATTATCTGTGTATAACCCTTTACTCTGGGGCTTCCCTGGCAGCTCAACAGTGAAGAATCCACCTGCAATGCAGGAGTCTCAGGAGACACAGGTTCAATCCTGGGATTGGGAAGATCCCCTGGAGGAGGGCATGGCAACCCACTCCAGTATAATTGCTTGGAGAATCCCATGGACAGAGGAGCCCAGCAGGCTACAATCCATAGGATTGCGGAGTTGGAATTGACTGAAGCAACTTAGCATACATTCAACCCTTTACTCTAAACAAGTGTTTACTGTAAAATATTCATCCTACCAAGGTGGACATGAGATGGAAGACATAAACCATTGTTCATCTCCACAGATTTCTTAACTATTAGGTTTGGAGCTTTTTCTTCTCATCCTCCCCCTACTACTATAAATTCAGCATGCCCCTAAAACAAGCCAGCTGTGTTACTGTATGTTCAATTGTAGAAAAGATGATTTTCTTCAATCCTCAAGGAAGGATATGCTGGATTAGATTTATTTAGAAATTGTAAGCCCACAAACTATATTTGAAATTTAGGAGATTTTCAGGAAATTTTTAATGCAATTTTCCCTTATAACTGACTTTAGAACCTAGTCCTGTTCAAGGCAAGAATCCACTGCATTCAGTAGTTCAATTGTTTGTGGGAGCTAGGGAAACACGTTGCTAAACCCCAGTTTGTTCATTTTTTCTCCCTAGTTAATGGTTTTTGTAGAACAGGCTGGTTTTACACATCTAGTTTTCTATTTGGCTTCTCTTCCTCTCTACGACCTGATATGGCTTTACCTAGATTCCTATCCTCACTGCATGAGAGGAGAACTTTATTTTGTTAAGGAAATGACTGTTGCCCTCAAGCTTTCCCTTTTGCTCTGCTTGCCTTTTGGAATGTTCCTGACTATATTGGCATGGGAGTTTGTAAGAAGCATTACTTCCTTTTTCCTGCCCTCTGAATTTGTGTGCAAGCACTCAGTTTATCTATGATCATGTCACACTGCTATGTCAAGAGCGGGAACTGGGAGTTCAGCCTTTATGTCTCCATCAGAGCTGGTTTAATGGGCATATGACCTATGCATTTGCATAAGGCCCCACATGCTGAAGGTCCTTCAGTTTGTTTAAACTTCTGCTGTCACTAATAGTGAATTTTTAATAAGTTTTCCCTTTAGCTTGTGTTTTTTAATGAAGTCCCAAAGGACAATGGAGCCTGTGTGTACATGGAGGAGATAAGTATAGTATGTGAGTCAGTGAAAGTCGCTCAGTCGTGTCTGACTCTGCAACCCCATGGACTATACAGCCCATGGAATTCTCCAACCCAGAATACTGAAGTGGGTAGCCGTTGCCTTCGCCAGGGAATCTTCCCAACCCAGGGATCGAACCCAGGTCTCCTGCATTGCAGGTGGATTCTTTACCAGCTGAGCCACCAGATAGGCCCGAGAATGTGAGTCAGTAGCCCCTTTCAGAGGTAGCATTCACAATGGCCTGAGTCCATAGAATTCCAGTGACTACATTAATGTGTAGGGCTTCAGGGGGAAATCAAAACAGGTATAAGATAAGCATTTATTGATGCTTCAATCAATAGGCTGAAAATGACAACACAGAAGAAAGAGAAAGATGTGGCAATCCATAAATTGTTTTCCTTTCCAATCTTTCCTAATTTATGAGTAAGATGGTGATAGAGTGTTAAAGAATGTGTGAATGACAAGAAGTTGAATAAAGACAATTAAGTTAGTTTTGTGTAGTGTTTATAACTGTTTTGGTAAGAATAAAATGCATATGCATGCATAAGCTATGAAATAAGAATTGTAGTATTTGTTAAGTTGTGTGGTCTTATATTTGCATCTATAACTGGCATTGCACAATATAAAGGTGGACTGCAGAATTCATGCTAAAATTTTAAAATTTTAGTTTGTTTTTTTTTTAATTAGAAAATAACACCATGATAAATTGAGGAGGGGGAGCTTCATATGTTTGTACATTTAATACTACTTTTTTCTATGTTTTGAATAAGAAGTCCTACATTTTAGTTTGCACAGGGACCTGCAAATATGTGGCCAGCCCTACAGCAAACTGAGGGCTCTTAAAACTTTCCTTAATGGTTACACAGGGTGTTTCAATTATAGTTGTACTATTTTATTGTTGTTAATGTATTTCTTTAAAATTCAAAGCAAGTATAGCAAAATGTTACAATTTGGTATGATTGGTGGTTGGATGTTCATTACACTAGTTTTGAAACTTTTCTGTATGCTTGAACTATTTCACACAAAAACCTTCATTTGATTGAAGTGACATAATGAACAATGGCAAGAAATATATACGAAAAGAAGTAGACATATAACAAAGGCAGAAAAAGCCCATTAGAGAATGTACTCTGCACTCTTCCACTCATTGTGAAATATCTTACCATGGTAACCTTATGGGCATTACATTCCAGAGTCAATTTCAGTACGGTTGCTGCCTCAGATGCAGTTGTTTGATCAGGTACAGAGAGTTTCATCAGGAGACTCCATACAAAGTCAGTCAGCAAGGGTGGCAATAAGGTTTTTCCTACACTCTGAAACCAAAAAGAAGAATCATGATCTCAGACCTTACTTATATCAACAAATAAAGACAGCTACATGACTTTTGTGGGTCTTAGGTACCTTTGCTGTTGTCAGCCTCTTCCTCCATTAAACATATTAAAAATTACGCTTTACATTGTGTTAGTATTAAGATGACTGTCATTCAAACTTAATCATATTTATTTTTCATCTTATTTTTAAAGCAATTAAAACATTTTCATCTGAATAACTCAGCTCTGGGGCAAGCCAGGGAGAAGTGGGAAACCATGGCATTAAAATTTAGAGCAACTATAAAATATTGATTTAACCCCATTTCAGCTATTCAAATACTAAAAACTATTGTGAAGTTCTTCAGCTTTGGAAATACGCTTGTTCAGATCCAAAACAAGCATGATTTGTAGAAGATGAAGGAAAGGATGGGTTAAGAAAGGAAGGTCCATTGAAGGGTGTGAATTTTTCTCTTTTTCAGAGAAGCATCAAGAAGTGGGAAGAGAAAAAAGGGCACATATGTCTATGATTGAGGCAAACAACTGCAATTCAAATAATCTCTTTTTAAAGTTGGAGGAACATCCATGGACCATAAAATGCGAACAGAATCACAGTACTATGGATCTCTCAGTTAAGAAAGATGACTGAACCACATTTTCTCCCTTTCTAAATGTATATGTATATATACAAAACTTCTTTTGTGTGTATGTATGTGTGTATGCAATTCTCTGAAATACAGAAATATTCAATATTGCCAATACCAGCTTTTCAGCACCCCCGTTAAAGGAATGGAGCATACATCTTTCTGGTCAGTAGGGAAGGACTGAGGTCTAATTGAAAATTGATGACCACCAGGCTCCCTCCTACTGAGCAGACAGGTGAGGTATACAATTTTTGGAAAGCTATGAAAGATAAAGGATGGTCACTAAGACTTAGTGAGGTGAACAGAATATCATAGTTGGCTATACTTTGAGAAATCAGATTTGATTATACAAGATGTTGAGTTAAAAAAAATCATTGAAGAGGGGATATTCTTTTCGGATATTCTGTTCGGATATTCAACAAAATAGCTTAGTGTCTATTAAGAGTTGTGGAAGGAGCAATTCCTAGTGAAACTTAGAGATAGTGTTAGAAGTTTCTGTCATGTGAAGGTAGAATGGAGAAAAACAAACTTGACTCCATATTGGATCTATTTCTTTAACTCTAGCCTTTGTGCTCCATAACCTGTGATTAGAAATGCTGGCTTTGCACTTTTGTCTCAAATAGTAAAAGAGTGTTGCCTATAGCCTGAGATATACATACTAGCCCTTTCTCAACGTTCTGCCTCCCAGGCTTGACCTTTAAAGTATAACACATTTCCATTCAAATAGAGGTTAAATGTTGAAGAAAAGAAAATAACAGTTGTCTTTCTGAAGGTTTATAGGAGCATTGTGACCAGACCAACCTGGACAGCTGAAGGAACAAAGGATTCCAGTACCAATAAGTTTCCAACAACCAGCCACACCTCCTCCATTTTTAATATAAAAGAAGCTTAAATTCTAAGTCCAGTAAGATGGTTCTTTGGGATACTAGTCCACCATCTTCTTGGGTTTCCTGGTTTTCCAAATATGTTGCTATTTCTTATCTCAACACCTTGTCTGTTGATTTATTGGCCTACTGTGTGGTGAGTAGTATGAACTTGGACTCAGTAACAAAGGTATAGATATGACAGTAGAGAACATCAAATGATAGACTCCCTTATAAAATGTGATCTAGCTCTCTTCGCTAAAAACCTTGATGCATATCCTCCTATTTGCATCCTCTGGACTTTGTTGTTGTAAATGGTCCTGTTGCTTTCCTTACTACAACCTTAGGTTCCCTCACGCACCTGTTCCAATCTACTTCTGAAAGTCCCTACCTCTGGATTTTTTAGCTACTGCTCTTGCACACAGCGCTGTCCTAGGCCTGTTTTGATCTCACAGTTGGGAACTGAGTAATAGAGGTCATGAACACAAGGACCCAGGGCACCCTCCCCAAATCCTGCATTTCTCAGTCTTACGGACATTAAAGTCAGATGAGAGGACACTAAGCTGGAAGTAGAGATAGTAAGCTTCATAAGCCACTTGAAAGAGACAGACCCTGAGGAGGCTGCCAGTGCTAGGCTCACTAGCCAATCGTGGGTCTCAGGATTTCAATTCTAGGGCTCTGGAGTTAAGAATGGAAGAATATAGAAGGACTTTCTAGTAAACCTAGATGGATGCTTAGTTTCTTCATGTAAATAGAAAACTTTATAGTTAACCAGGCTTGTGACTTCTGAGAGGAGGTGGATTAAGAATAATGCTTGATTTTGGAAAGATGCATCATTATGCAGATGCATATTTAAGGATATCTATGTGGTATTTTTTATTGTATTATTTGAGATGTATTGCTTCCATATCTCCACACCCTCCTACAATTCTATCTTCCTCAGTGTAGGAGGGCAAGGCACTGCTTTATGTATGTAGTTTCAGGAGAAAATCTAAGACCCTTCAATTCAAGAGATAAGCTAGCCTGAAGGGCCTCTCCAGCCGGTTTTGCTGAACTGTTGATTCCTGTGTAGCTAGAAGAGTATCAGCTGGACAGCATGATTCAGGCACCTGTGCTGGATGACCTCGCAAGCATATGAATAAGCATATATAAGTTTGAAGAAGGTGAAGGAATGTATAGAGATGTAGAGTCTCATGATTTTCCCTAAGGTTGGGTCAATGTAGAAATTACTTATTTAGTGCAAAGGTTTATCACTTAGAGTTAAGAAGTTTTTAAAATTTAATAGGTTTTTAAAATATATACCAAATTATTTTAATGTTTGCTGAGCATTATAATAGCATTGAAAAACCTCTTAATTGCTGACTTCACTAATTTTTCTAGAAAACCAGAAGTTTCCCATCTTTAGTAACTTATTAGCCAAACCAAAAGAAGCATAACAATTAGGAAACACTCACCTCATTTTGCTTTCTGTAAGAATTATCTAGTAAATAATGTAAATTGCTATGTTCTGGAATAATAGGCATAATTTTTATTAACAGATAAAGAAAAAGAAGCCAAATACTCTATCATTTACTCTTTGCTTTACTGAATTTAATTTAAATAAAAGAGAAAAATCTATTAGTATAAATTTTGTTGAAATAAGTTGCTACTAAAAGTAATTTACACATGAAACAAAAGCTATAGGATAAAGTGGGGGCTAAGTTACCTGAGCAATTTTACTTTTGTCTTTTTGCAAATTCTTGGGTAGAAATTCTGTACCAGAGGAAGAAGGCTGGATACAATGATTTTCAGGCTTATCATACTTTTTACTTTTACTTTTTGCAGTACCCTCTGTTTTAAGGAAGAAAGTTTAAGATTTTCATTTGATCACTGGTTCCTTCTATAACATTGCTATTTCTAGTTTCCTTTTCCTGCCCAATTCTGGGAATGTAAAGTTTTCTGAATGTTTAGCTCTCTGCTGAAAGTTTAGTCACATAATATATTAATATTATGACTACATTGGCCCAGAATTTATAAAGTGTTAAGAGAAGCCTCTGTGGAGGACATATATAATTTTAATAGGTTGACCAAGTATCAAGTACATTTCGGCCATCAAATGCATAGTTCAGTGCAATGGAAGAGCTACTGCTAAGTTGGAAAGTCTATTGGTAAAAGAGCAGATTTGGAGGCATTTTGCAAAAAACTGAGGGAGTGGTATAGCAACAAAGAGGAAAGCTCTCAAATAAGCTTCAGGTACAGATGTCTTTAGTTCTAGAGAAGGAAGATTTTAACTGAATTTTTGTTTGCTAACAGCTTTATAGAGATATAATCAATATGCAACATATTTAAGTGTATAATTTGGTAAGTTCTTGAAGGGAAAGACTACCCACTCCAATATTCTGGCCTAGAGAATTCTATGGACTATAGTTCATGGGGTTGCAAAGAGTCTGAGTGTATTTCAGAAAGGACATGACTGAGCGACTTCCACAAATGACTATACACACACACACATACACACACACACACATATATATATATATATGCCCATAAAAGAATTATTGCAATAAAAAAGATTTAGTCCCTCCAGAAGTTTCCTCTTGTCCTTTCATAATTGCTCAAACCTGCTACTGGATACACACTGTAGCACTTCCTGATTCAGAGATACACACAGATCTGCATTCTTTCATTTGTATTTTCTAATTTCGTGTAAGTGGAGCGATTTAGTATGTGCTGCTCTTCTGTTGCTTGGCATCTTTCATTCAGCAAAATTATTTGCAATTCATTCATATTATTGTATTTGTCAATACCTGATTGATTTCTCTGTGATGAATACTACCCCATTGTACATATATACCATCATCTATGTATTCATATGCCTCCTGGTAGACATTTGGTTGTTTCCAGTTTTTGGCTATTAAAAATAAAGATCCTGTTAACATTCATGTACAAGTCTTTGAGTAGATATTTGCTTTCATTTCTTTTAGGAATGACTGAGGAATGACTGGATCATATGGTAGATGTGTGTTTGACTTTTTAGGATACTGCCAAATTATTTTCCAAAGTTGTATCATTTCACATTTCCTCTGGTGGCTCAGATGGTAAAGAATCTCTGGCCTGTAAGGCAGGAGACCCAGGTTCAAATCTTGGGTCAGGAAGATCCCCTGGAGACAGGAATGGCTACCCACTCCAGTATACTTGCCTAGAGAATTTCATGGGCAGATGAGCCTGGCTTACAGTCTGTGGGATTGCAAAAAGTCAGACACAACTGAGCAACTAACACAGATGGACTGAATGGCACTAAAGTAATTCAGGGATAATTTTTTCCTCCTGATGAGACAAAATCTGTTTGTGTAATCTACTTTATTACTTGTGAATTATGAAGTTTCAAATTCTAGCTTATGGGCACCATTCCCAGTCTTTTGAAATTCAGTGCTTTTACCTCTTTAACCATTTTGGGTATTACCCCCTCACCCCACAAACCTCAGGTAGTTTCCTTACATAGCTAAATAGTTAAATGGACTCTGCAGATCTCTGGAGCTCTCCTTTGTTCACTCCTTTCTGGTACTCTGCCATGTGAGCTCTAGATATCTTGATCTTTCTGGATTCCCAATTCTGTCTCTTCAACTTGGGACCCTTGGGTTGCTCATTTCTGGGCTGCAGCCTAGAAACTTACTCTAGGCTGTAAACTCAATCAATTGTAGACTCTGCTTTATTTATTCATTTGTTCTCTTCTCTCAGGAATCATTGTCGTCATCTGATGTCTTTAAACAGTTTATTATGGGAGGGTAAATCTGTTCTCTGTTTAAGTACTTGGAAATAGTTTGATACCATAAGGTTTTGCTCTCATGCTTTGTTAGGCAGACCAGAGCAGCATTTATTTACATCTTGGGCTAATATTTCCCCATCACTGAAGCAAGAATTCTATTTGATGTTCCATTAGAGACAAAAATAATGCCTCTTTTTAAGAGTCCCATTGGTAGTTTTTCTTCTCTTTCTTCCCTACCTCCACCCAGCATTTCTGTCCCTGCCAGTAACACCCTGACACTAATCTAAGTATGAAAGTGTAAGTCACTCAGTCATGTCCAACTCTTTGTGACCTCATGGATTATAGCCCGCCAGGCTCCTCTGTCCATGGGATTTTCCAGGCAAGAATACTGGAGTGGGTTGCCATTTCCTTCTCCAGGTGATATTCCCGACCCAGGAATAAATATTGAAGAACCAACTATAACATTTTAAAAATAATTCTAAAAAAGATTAAAAAATACATTTTGATAAATGGAGCTATAGATCTTGGGGCAGGATTTAGAAATCTACAGATGTAGAACCTCCTTGGAACCCACAGTAAAATAATTAGGAACAGATTCTTCGTAACCCTTAGAAAAGATGAATCTTACCGCTCTGACACTTTGCAATGCAAAGGAGGTGATACATTCCCACAAATGCCTGTTGTGTGATTGAGGGATCAGAATGAGAACACAAAAGAGAAAGCTCTGCTGCCAGGACACCCAGACATGGAGCATTAACACTTGCCTAGTGAGAACACAAAGTAGAAAAATGCATTTGCTAAGCACAGTCAGTGTTAAATGTTTGTGTCTGATCTGCACACACACATGCACACACATACACACACACTCAAACAGACTCTCACACACAGTCAGTCCCCTACATATGAACATACTCTGTTCTGAGAGTATGTTCATAAGTCCAAAAAATTTACCTTAGGTACAATCAGCTATAGAGTACTATACTGTAATAGGTTTATAATAGTTTTCACACAAATACATTAAAAAACACAAAAAATAAAACATTTAAAATCTTACAGAACAGTATTTTGAAAAGTACAGTAGTACAGTGAAACAGCTGGCGTATTTGCATTTGCATCTTTGAATGTTCACAACCTGAAGATTTATATGTAGGGGGCTTACTATATCTGACTATGGTTATAGTTGAGTGTCAGAGTACACAAAATATGTATTAAAATCCTTGCTCTGTTACTGAGTTTCAATTTTCTCATCTATGAAATGCATATAACAAATGCTACCTTGTAACATTATTGTGGGAATTAAGGGGGTAACATTTATGACAAAAAGGAAAGTTCCTAGCAAAGTGCTTGGAAATACTAGAGATTCCACCTAATGTTAGTTTCTATTCCATAACGTAGGTACCTATTTGTAGGTAGCAAATTCTTAGGATACTGGGTAGGGGAGTGAATGTCCAAAACCCTTCATGCTCCTTCTCCATGTATGAAACACTTCAGATGACTCTGTGAGTCACTGGAGAAGTGTGACTTTTCTTCCTATAATTGCTCTAATTCTTTCCAGGGAAATTAATTTTTTAAAAAAACTCAGTACATTTGCTTCTGGTATCAAAGCTACTATCAGAACATTTATGTATCTCTCCTCCCACCTTCCCTCCACCCCATACACACAAAATTTCTTTGTGGCTTCTCAAATAGGTTTCTCGAATATTTAGATTTTCATCTTGATTGATTTGTTTGGTCAGATCAAATGTAAATAGAGAGTGAAGCAGACATATAGAAGAAGAGATGGAAGAGACATTTTGCTTTTCTGAAGGTGTGAGTATTATTACCAATTTTTTTAAACAATTAGGCCTCTGCCCACATGTAGGTTTGCTCAACTAGTGGGTCTGCAGAATCTTCTTGTCTCTAAGACAAATTATTACTTTTCCTAGATAGATGTTTTGATGAATGAGCAATGGTTGGTGGTAAAAGAGTCAAACCAACCTTCCAGGGAGATCCCAAGACCTGTTTCTCCTTCTTTGTATTACTCTCATATACCCTTATTCTTGCTTCTCTTGTTGCTTGACTCACTCACATCTATCTCAGTCTTACACACATTCACACACACACACAGCACACATACACACACAGTTATATGGAGTCGTTCCTGAAAAACATGAGGTGACCTAGGTCATGTGCCAAGGGTATGACCAAATTAGAATGCTGGGAGTGATGGTCTAAGTAGAAGGGAAGATAATCTCTTGTTTCTGTGGATGTCTTCCTTGGATTCTTTCTGCCTTTACTTCTTTGTAAGGCTACCTGGGGCTTCCCCCATCCTTAGGTGGCTCAGTAGAAGAGAATCCATCTATCAATGCAGAAGATGCAGGTTCGATACTTGTGTTGGGAAGATCCCCTGCAGTAAGAAATGACAACCCACTCCAGTATTTTTGCCTGGGAAATTCCATGGACAGAGGAGCCTGGTGGGCTACAGTCCATGGGGTGGCAAAGAGTTGGACAAGCCTCAGTGCACGATTCAGGAGAAACTACAAGCAGACAGTAGAGGTCGCTGTTTAGGGCCTAGGAAGAAACCTTTTATTTCCACTAGGTATTCTCCTCTTGATGAAAATGAAAGAGGAGAGTGAAAAAGTTGGCTTAAAGCTCAACATTCAGAAAACTAAGATCATGGCATCTGGTCTCATCACTTCATGGCAAATAGATGGGGAAACAGTGGAAACAGTGGCTGACTTTATTTTTTTGGCTCCAAAATCACTGCAGATGGTGACTGCAGCCATGAAATTAAGACGCTTACTCCTTGGAAAGAAAGTTATCACCAACTTAGATAACATATTAAGAAGCAGAGACATTACTTTGCCAACAAAGGTCCGTCTATTCAAGGCTATGGTTTTTCCAGTGGTCATGGATGGATGTGAAAGTTGGACTATGAAGAAAGCTGAGTGCCGAAAAATTGATGCTCTTGAACTGTGGTGTTGGAGAAGACTCTTGAGAGTCCCTTGGACTGCAAGGAGATCTAACCAGTCCATCCTAAAGGAGATCAGTCCTGGGTGTTCATTGGAAGGACTGATGCTGAAGCTGAAACTCCAATACTTTGGCCACCTCTTGCGAAGAGTTGACTCATTAGAAAACACCCTGATGCTGGGAGGGATTGGGAGCAAGAGGAGAAGAGGACGACAGAGGATGAGATGACTGGATGGCATCACCGACTCAATGGACATGAGTTTGAGTAATTTCTGGGAGTTGGTGATAGACAGGGAGACCTGGCGTGCTGCGGTTCATGGGGTCACAAAGAGTCGGACACGACTGAGAGACTGAACTGACTGACTGATTCTCCTCTTTTGGTTTGCATTCCAAGTTTCTTTTTCCATTGAATGGCAAGATTTTCAGAACTGCAATTGTGTTATAGGTTTAAGAAAAAAGGGCAAGATGCTCTTTTTCTCTATTGTGGGTAACGGAGGAGTATGAGTATGTGTCTAGTATTTTTGCCACAAGCTTCTCTACCATAAAAATCTTTGCCACATACATTTCTACTGCAAACATTTTAACACATGACTAATTGGTGATAAGGTAATTTTGCTGTGAAAGATAAAATAATTAGTTGACAGTTTGGTCTGACACTTTGGTTTCAATTGGTTGAAATAAGTCAGATTTTCTTTCAGTTAGCCCATTTATTGATGGCTTTATTGAGCTGACAGATGACAATGATTTGCCCCAAGAGTTGGTTTCTTATTTTGAAACATGCTACATTGAAGGAAAAAGAGGTTGAGTCTCAAAGGCTCAGAGGTGAACCTACATTTCCCATAGAATGTTGGAATGTCTATGAACAGACATGTGGTAAGATGCCAAGAACAAAAAACAGTGAAGAGGTTTTTATGACACAATATAAAGCTTAGTTACAAATATGCATTCTAATACTCAGAAACCAATGCCTCTCTTAATGAAGGAAGAAATTTTGGCAAGAAAAAAGAGAAAAATTTCCGTGCTGAATGAGGAGATGAATCAACAAGCAAAAAACTTATACTATGATTGAAAACCTTCAAAGACAAGTGCTTAAGTACCACCCACAAAATAAAATCCATTTTTTTTTTTTTTTTGGCGGGGACAGGATTGACATGAATTTATACACATTTTAAATGTATTTAAATTGCATTTCTGAAGAAAGTCTTTTAAATTTTGTTATTAAATTTTCAAGTTTCATAATGACCTTTTCAATGTCCTCCTTTTATTTTTCATTATCTTATTTTTTATGAAAAAAAAAATTGCCTCATGGTCAGTTAGTTACACGACAAAGATATCTTGGCAAAGATGCTTATAGCAAAAGTACCTAGAACCAGGGGACTATGTCTTACAGCTTATCTCACTGGAGCTGGGGAGCATTTACAGGGGATTGGCCCTAGAGATTTTTGTGTGTAGTTTTTTGCCTTGAGCATTCTGTCTGATTATCCCTTCTCATGAACTTGTGTATGTATAACTCTGAGCAGGTGTCTTTGTAAAGAAAGCTGCTAATGATGCCAGATAGGGTCTTTCTAGATGTGTGTCTCTAGCAGAGTAGGTGTGGCCGTGTCTAGACTGCATAGCATGTTTGAGGTGGAGGGTAGACATGACCTAGTATGGGCCAAGAGAAGAGTGAGGTTGTTTGAACCTTGGGGCACACCAATTATGCCCTGCACAGGTCCCTTCAGAAGTCTGCCAACCTCAGTCACAGCTCCTCAAACACAGGACTTCAGGAATTTTTAATACAGTATAACTCCGTTTTTTTTTGTTTGTTTGTTTGTTTTTTTTTTTGTTTTGTTTTTTGTTTTTTTAAGAAAATCTATGTAAAGTGCTGAAAGTAGGAAAGAGTGAAGATCTGGAGAAATGTAGCTTCTCTGCTTCTGTCCCTAAGTGCTCCTGCTTAGTTTTCTGGCCCTTTCTAACTGGATTCCTTCTTTTGCATACCTCTGGCCTCTCCATTCCTTATAATAATTACTAGAGTTTTAAGTGTTAACTTCCAAAGGCAAATACTTATTAGGTCATTTAGCTGCTTCTTATCTGTCTCTAAACAATGGACTTCCACTTCGGTTCCCACATCAGTTTGGGACATTGCCTATATATTCTTGCTTGATGAATCAGTACAGAGGCCGTATTCACTTTTTGTTGTTTCCTTTTGGCATATAAATATTTCTTCTTTACCCCTTTTGAGACTAAATACTCATCTGTACCCCAAATTATCTATTTTTGATAATCATCTTTGTACTCTTTATTTGCCTGGGGCTATTGTGTTTGGAGGGTTTTCTCAAATGCCTGGCAAGTCTCAGTTGTCTAGTAATATTTAAGAATGTGATACCACTGGTGGAATTTTGTATGTGGGCAAGGCTTGTCAACTGGTCGACTTGGCTTTAGAGTAGCTGAATGGGGACGCTGGGGTCATGCTGAAGTATGTCTAAACAACAGAACCAAGATGATTTTCTCAGGGAATTTGCAATTGTTTTGAGAAATAAGTCCTCACATTTTGTCTACTGATGGACTCATTTCCCTGGAATAGTGTATGTGTGCAATGTAGATCCTTCTGTATGAGGTGAGTCTTTTCAGTGAGTTAGCATGTCTTCAAGTTTCCTCTGCCTCCCACGCTTAATTGTTACTTGTGTTTCTATAGCTTCAGACTCTCCAGGGTCCATAGGGCAAACTAGATCCCTTTTCAGCCATCCTCCATCCTGATGTTCACATGCCCTTGTCTTTCAGCTTCTCCTGCCAGACTTTATCAGTTACCATCTTCTATCTATTCTGTCATCCAGAAATTTGCTGACCTCGCTAGCCCATTGAGATCCCTTTACTAATTCTCTTTGGTGCTGTAGCTTTATATATTTAACGCATTTTATTACTATCATTTTGTGGAGGGAGTGGAGATAGACATGTGGACAAGCTGTTAGCTTCGACTAGAAATCTTTCACCTGTCTTTTGAATGCTGATATGCCAAAGGAACAAATCTAGGAAAAATCTCTGTTGATGAGATAAGATGACATGTTTAGCTCACATGTCTTCACCTGTTTGAAAATAGTTTAATCGAAAGGACAAATATTCTTTGAGTGGAGCCATTTCTTCACCCTGATGGGCACACAGGTCATGTAAAAGGAATACCATTTAAAAATATATTTCTGATAGAATACAAATGAAAGAATTGTTCAATAGGACAAGGGCCTCTGAGAGTCTGGAAGACAAGGGTATGGTAATTTATGAGGAAAATAGTTTTTATCCAGTGAATGGCCAGAACCTGAGAACAGAATGGGTAGTTATATTTAGGTAGAGAATGGCAGAACAAATCTTCCTTTATTATTTACACTGTGTCAGATATAGATATACACAGACCTTGCCTATGGGAAGTTTAGCTTCTAATTTGTTAATATTTTTGCCCATTGTATGTATTTGTCTCCTCACCTCCATTAATTTCACTGACTTAATTATCTTTAAAAATTGTGATCTTCCTGTGCCTCAAAGATGGCTCTGATGGTAAAGAATCTGCCTGCAACGTGGGAGACCTGGGTTCAATTCCTAGATGGGGAAGATCCCCTGGAGAAGGGAATGGCAACCCACTCCAGTATTCTTGCCTGAAGAATTCTGTGGACAGAGGCTATCATCCATGGGGTTGCAAAGAGCTGGATATGATTGAGTGACTAAAATAATCAAATAATAATAATTATCTTTAGAAAACATTACTTAAAGAGAATGTTAACTTAGTAAAGGTTTGTTTCCAAGACTGAGATAAGCTGGATGAGGCTACTTTAGTTCCCACCATCTGGAAAATGCTGGTTTGCTTCCACCTGGTGGCATTCAGCAAACACTGCAGAAAAAAGGAACGCAATACTGCAGAAGCGCAGTCTTTAGGAGCAGGGGGCTCAGGAGCAGTCCCTGTGACTTACAGATCCCTTGACTTTCCTGGCTGCAAAGCTTAGCACTCTGCTGATCACCACCATGGCTTCCTCCTGCATGTACGAACTATCTTCATTCATCCATACAACCATTTCCTGTTGAAAACACAAGAACCATCCTAGAACCGTGGTGTTTCTATTTCCACAAGTTCCTTTCTTCTGCTCAGATCATCACCTTTACCAAGTCAAGATTCACCATGATCTCCCAATGATTTCACACCTATTCTATACGTATTCAAAAAGTATGACAATGAGCTTGTACACCACTGTCTATACAAGTATAGTACTTCATCTGCCATAGTAGCTACACTTGGGTTTTGTTTTGTTTAATCCTATCCAACATGCATTTACTAATATCCCACTATTAACAATCACTTTGCCAGACATCATGAAAAGTTCAGCATGGATTATTAGGATTACCATGATTATCATGAATTATCATGGACAACAGGATTATCATCAAATGCTTCTCCTCTTCTTAAAGGGCATGTTAATTCTCTCTGTTAAATCATAGGATCTGATTTTCAGTTTTAAAAAAGAATCAAAATGTTATCTGATCCTGAAATGTCATTTTATTCTAGAATTCCCTCTGCAAATTCACAGATATTTTCTGTCTCGTGGTATAGAGTATATTCCTGGAGGTAGCTCAGTGAGAAAGTTCTTGTTAATTTTGATTCATTGCTAAATTTGGTCTGTCTTGCTGTGTTCTGCCCCCTTTTTCTAAATCCTCAGGTACAAGGACATAGGTGTAACCTTGGGAAAGGAATAAGACTGCATGTGCCTCACATGTTAACCACCATTAGTAGACCTCTTAAGACTGATTGTTGGAGTCCTTAGTATTTATGCCAATGGTTGGCTAAATCTCTTCCATTTCACTTTCTCCCATTGTATAAAACTGTTCTGAAGTTTATTTCTTAGGAATGAAGAGTCTTTAAATCTCAGCCTCTTCCTTCTCCAGGAGTGAGGTCCAGCTCTTTTTGAGGATCAGGGGAGTTTCTAGATGTGGTAGGTTTAAGAATAAGGTGGTCAAGTAACAGACTCCCAACTTATAGTAGCGCCTCCACTAATTAGATGCCCACATATTATTGCTCCTCTTTCAGCTTCCATTTCCTTATCTGCAAAATGGGAGAAATAATTTTAACTTTCTCATAGGATTATTTTAAGCATTAAATTAAATAACCCATTTATTAAGTATTCAGCTTAGTGCCTGACATAGAGTAAATGCTCAATAAACAGCATAGGGTGGTTGAAAGAGTATACATGGGAGTGTTAGTGAAAGTGTTAGTCACTCTGTTGTGTCCAACTCTTTGCAACCCCATGAACTGTAGTCCACTATGCGCCTCTGTCAATAGAATTCTCCAGGCAAGAATACTAGAGTGGATAGCCATTCCCTCCTCCAGGGGATCTTCCTGACCCAGGGATCGAACCTGCGTCTCCTGCATTGCAGGCAGACTCTTCAGCATCTGAGCCACCAAGGAAGCCCTTGGCTTTAACTTTCACTTTCAATAACCACCTTAAAGTGCATGGAAAATATATGGCTAAAATCAGGCACAAGTTACATCTGTATATTTTATTATCTTTCACATTTCTCCTTATCTTCATAGATATCAATTCTACTTCTTTCCTTGAATGTATTTTATGATTTGCAAAACCCATCGATCTAGTTTCTCAGTATTTCCAGACAGCTGCCTCCGGATGCTATCATGTTAAAAATAAAAAATCAAAAGTCATAATATGTCCAGATAAGTCTCTGTCTCTAGCTGGCACATTAAAAATATACTGATGTCCTGAATATGAAAATTGGGATTATGAATGTTTATTAGAACTTCCTTGATACCATGGTATCCATGAAGATAGGATGCCCATGGAATTCCCTAGTCCCAGAGTTGTGAGGGAAGAATATGCATATAAACATTTTCAAAATATGGCTAACTGTTACATGGGCCTGAAGATGGTTTAGACCAATCATTGTATGTTCTGCTACCCTATATTGTGTTCACACTTATGTTGCCACATAATATTTGGCTTCTTAAGTGTCTGTTGTTGCCATACTTCCAAAATTGAATTCTTAAAATTCTGTCTCTGTGGTTCAAATAAAAGGAAGTGATTTCATTTGGGAGATGACACATTCTGAAAGGTAAAGAAAATCTTTCAGCCGCCAGATACTTGAAGGATATGTAAGTATGGCAAAGGATAAAAAGTAAAATGTAGTATGGGCTTCCCTGGTGGCTTAGTGGTAAATAACCTGCCTGTCAATGCAGGAGACACAAGTTCAATCCCTAGGTTGAGAAGATCCCCTGGAGAAGGAAATGGCAACTGACTCCAGTATTCTTGCCTGGAAAAATCCCAAGGACAGAGGAGGCCAGAAGATTACAGCCCATGGGTTTGCAAAAGAATTGGACATGACTTAGGGACTAAAGAACAATAACAATATTGTATACTCTTGAGCTCTATGACAAGAAAACAAAACCATCTATTTTCCCTTTACCTTTAAGATCTGCAGTTTGTAGACATCTTTAGACACTAAGATCAGAAGAGTGTCCTCAAATAAGTTTAAAATAGTTCGGTATAAACTCTGAAAAACAAGGAAGTTAGACAACCACCCAGCCAGTAGTTATGCAATCCTGGGTCCTCAGTTTTCTCCATAAATTGAAGGTAAAAAAAAAAAAAAAAAGCAGCGATGTAGCTATGGAGGTGAGACCTCATTCAATACAACATGCCATGAATTGCTTTAATACCTTGTAGGACAAGTGAACCCTGTGTAGCAAGACTGAGAAATAAAAAACCATGGATGTTACTGATCTTACTACAGAAGTCTTCCTACCTGCACTTTTCTTGGCTCCTGTTTACTTCTTTGAAGCACTTGCCAGTAAACTTGCTGGACTTGCTAAACAAATTAACCAAAATCTCTTCGCCCATTTGTTCCTATAAATTCTATACAATTCCTTACACCCCAGGGATTGTAGAGTTCACTGGGAGTCCAGGAAAAGAGATTAGTGCTGGAATATGCTATTTATCTATTATATCTAAAAAAAGTGAAGAAGAAAACATAGATTACAACTTGTGGCGGACATTCTGTGGGATTGCTGTGCATAAAGACGTCTCATCACGATTAAAGGAAGCAAAGTCTTACTTCTAGGTCATCTTCGTCATCTTCATTCATCCTAATTTCCCTCACTTCGTCAAGATTTGTGACAGCAAATGCCATTTTAAAGGATGACTTTATTATCTTCAGTTGAGTTTCAAACTGCAATGCGGGATCCACGAAGCTGACCAAAAAAAAAAGGTTTAATTATTAAATTAAGGAAAGAACAGATGTAAGCTAAATTTAGTGGCCTTTTCTTAGTTTAAGAGACAGTATACTAGAACATGAGGCCCAACTTTTGGCTTTATGTAATGTGTGAATTTTAAATATTACTCTAAAATTATTATGGTGATTTAAATATAAAAGAATCATTTTTTGGTAAAAAAAAAATTTGTAATCAGTTATTTAGAATTCAGAATTTATTTCTCCATAGACATAATACTTTACAGGGTGGTTATTTCCCAGCTAAGCTCATCAAGCCATGCTGAAATTTAGGTAGTTGAAATATATCACTGCCACATTTTAGCTAATCAATGATACTGTGTTTCTCATATGTAACACTTCTGATACTGAGATACATCTTCCAGTAGATGGCAAAAGAAACCTTCCCATCAACAGTTTAAAAGATGTTGTGACACAGCTATTTTTCCTTTGATAAGTGTGCTCTGGATAACAGTGCCTCCTGAGTTTTTAAAGTACAAATAATTTTTTTTCTTTTTTACAAGATGGTAATATAGTTGGTAAAGGTAGAAAATCTTGTGCTGAACTCAGAATCATTTTCCTCTACTGGACAAGAAGATCTAAATATTTGCTATCCATTGTTTGAAATGGAATCTCCTGGAACATAGTAGATAATTTTTTAAATCTTAGGAAGATTGATTTGACTTATTCATGGACTCCAGTGGATTTTCAGACTCTGAACAAATAAAAGTGTGTTACCAACAAAAAGTTCCAGTGGTTTTTTTCAGTGGTAGGATTCTAGGGATGTATGATTTGGTTTTGGAAAATGAAAAATTAATGTTTTGATAAAATAGAAAATTGTCTTGTAATGTACTTTGAAATCATATTGCCAGTTCTAAAAATGCTAAAATGGTCCACATGATGAACAAGGATTAGGAAAGTAGCATGATGCTCCCCTGGTAGCCCAGCTGGTAAAGAATCCACCTGCAATGCAGGAGACTCCAGTTTGATTTCTGGGTTGGGAAGATTCCCTAGAGAAGGGATAGGCTACCCACTCCAGTATTCTTGGGCTTCTCTGGTGGTTCAGATGGTAAAGAATCTGCCTGTAATGTGAGAGACCAGGGTTCAGTCCGTGGGTTGGGAAGATCCCCTGAAGGAGGGCATAGCAACCCACTCTAGTATTCTTGGCTGGAGAATCCCCATGGACAGAAGAGCCTGGCGGGTTACAGTGCATGGGGTCACAGAGAGGGAGACTCAGCTCAGTGACTGAGCACACAGCACACACGTGAAGCTCTGACACCATTCACAACTGCTGATGGGCTAAGGATCTCCCCATTTCAAACGTGAAGAAGGTTGAGGGTCAGATATTGGTGATACTAAAGAAGAAAGCCAACAAAAATATATGGGTCAACAAAGGCAATTATCAGCAAGTACGCTTTTTTGGCCTATATGTAATTTGTTTTCAAAAGAGCAGTTATTAAATTACTAGTGTGTTTTACAGCCAGAGACATCTTAGTCTTGAGAATTGCAATGTAAAACTTTTCTTATATTCTAAGATATATAACAATATGGTATAGAAATAAATGTGAGAAGAAACAATAAATAGCTCTCACAAATTACTGTATGCTTTAAAAAATTTTTGAGCTAAATACTTGTTTCTGACATTGGAGTGAAGTGAGAATTAGTGGTAAACCAACTATACTAAAAATTTTTCTTGAAAATGTTTTGTTTCTTCTCATTATAGAGCAATAGGTATTATATAATATTAGTAAGTGAAATTTTTGCAAGTATAATTTCAAGAATCACAATTGAATAAAGGAAAGTAGATGCCTCTTGATAAAAGCATGGGAAAATTATATAAAATATGATCAGAAATAAATCAGGAGGGCTATATCAATATGCTGTATGATTAATTCAAATAAAAAAGTATTAAGAGAGATATGTACAATTCATATAAATTGATAAAAGTTATAGTTATTAACATAAAATTTCAAGCACATAGAAACAAAATTGAAAATTGCTGAATATTCATTAAAATATAATTTATAAAAAACTATTAAATTATTAAGAATTAAGGAGAAATAGAAGCACATAGGAGAAGATTAAGCATTCAGTTATTAGTAAATGGTAGGTAAAAATTAAAAATCTGCAAATGATAATATCTTTAATATAATTAATAAGGAGATATAAATAAATTATACTAAATCAGATAGCAAGGGTTATCTTTTTAAATAATCATGGAATGCTGAAAAATATTTTGCATATAGTTAGCCATAGGCAGTTTCAAACTATAAAAGCATATATATTTCATTCTCTAATCACCATGAGAAATCTATTTTAAAAATTAGAAAATTTGAAGTATTTAAATATTATCAACATTTTTTTCTTATTTAAAATGAGACAAAAATAATAAACTATGCATATAACTTAAGATTTTGAAAGGGCTAAAAATACAACCAAAGAAATGAAGGGCATAAACAAAATAAATACATTACTTAAAAAAACTATATGGGGAAATAAGTATAATGGTGATTTTAAAGATTTAAAAGAGAAGTAAAAAGGGAGTAGAAACTAAATAATTAGAAAGACTAAATTAGTCAAAAAAAGAAGGAAAATATTATATGGGTTTAATTTTGTTATTGTTTAGTTGCTAAATTGTGTCTGACTATTTTGTGACCCCATGGACTATAGCCCACCAAGTTCCTCTGTCCATGGGATTTGTCAGGCAAGAATACTGGGGTGGGTTGCCATTTCCTTCTCTAGGGGATCTTCTCAATCCAGGGACTGAACCCACATCTCCTGCTTGGCAGGTGGATTCTTTACCGCTGAACAACCTGGGAAGTCCATGGGTTTAAGAGTAACAAAATTCATTTATATTGTTAAATTATACAGGTATATATGAAGATATAACATGTGTAAATCTTTATATACCAACTAATACTTGGTCAAAATATGAAAAGCAAAATTTATAATAAATTTTTCAAAATAAAGGAAAACCATTATATATGTGGGAGATTTTTAACATTTAGGTAGACCAAAAAATTAAAATATGAAGGGGATTCTAATCTACAGTCTGCCTTTCCATGAACCCTGTAAAATAATATAATATGCCAAATCTTGTCTATATGTATCTTTGTATATATGCATGCATATCTTCCAGGTGACTAGGCTTTGATGAAACACTTGTAGGTGCAGTTCTTCTGAAGAACAAATTGACACTATCAAAATATCTAAGACAATTCATCTCATTTGCATTACTTTGGGTTTAGGGGAAACAGATGCTAAAAGAGGATTTTAAGAAGACTAAGAGAAGTAAAAGAGATTTCCAAGAGAAGCAGAGAAGGAAGGAAGAAGGATTAGGGTAGGAAGAGTCTTGAATTACAGCAAGTTCCAAGGAGGGTTCAACCTGGCTGATGAGGCTCTCTCAAGCTGAAGTCACCCACTGGTACCCATTAGAGTTATTTGTCCTACCATGCTGGGTCATTGATGGGAGCAGCCCACAGGAAGTGAGGCCTCACAAACCATGTTGGCAAATCTACACAGGCAGCAGCTGTAGCTGTTGGCCAGTGAAGATCCTCCAGAGCAGGGCATTTTTATGGTTGCCTATCATTTAAATCAGGACTTCCCTGGTGGCTCTGTGGTAAAGAAATACACCTGCAATGTATGAGACTTGGGTTCAGTCTCTAGGTTGGGAAGATCAAAATGGTAACCCATCCCAGTATTCTTCCCTGGGAAATACTATGGACAGAGGAGCCTGGTGGGCTATAGTCCATGGGGTGGTAAGAGAGTCAGACATGACTTAGCGATTAACACACACACACACACACATACATACACATCACTTAAACCAGAAATCTCACTCTCAGAAGGGTATTTCAAAGAAGTTTTTCAGAACAGATACAATCTTTTATGTACAAGGATGATCATCACAGTATTGGTAAAATTTAGTTTAGAAAATGTCAAAATTTGGAAATATTCTGTTGCCATTAAAATGAAAATATGATCTTACAGAAAAGTTAAAATTAAGACAAAGTAAAATGAAAAGTAGTATAGTGGTTTATCTACCTGTTTATGCAATACAGAAAGGTTTATAAACATCAGAAAGAATAGCTGCTGAATTAGGGTGGAGGAACCTGGAGTAACTTTTTACTTTTCACGTTGTTGATATGTATCTATTACATTTTAAAGGTATTCAACCAGTCCAATAAGAGAGCATGAAAGCTTATTATACCTGGAGTTCAAGGCCAGGATCATGGCTTGATTACTTATCAGACCTGAGTATGTGTCCCATAGGCTGGTAGCTGAATGCTCCTGCAAGTACCAGGAAAAAGAAAAGAATCAATGATGATATATCTGTGGGGCTCATAACACCATGTGCAATTCTGCCTTCTACAGAGACCAAAGAGGTCAAATTGGACTTGAAACATAAGTACAAACTTTTGTAAAAATGTTGAGGCCAGACAAACTGTAATTTAAAACCTATGCATGATACTTCTGTAGCCAACCATAGTTGTCTATATAATTGGCATTTCCAGACAAAATTTTGTTAGGAATACTCTTTACCAGCTGTTCTTGTATACACCACTGTTAAGTGCAATATACTGCTTGTGGAGTCTGTCTATGACGATACCAGCAAGGTGGTTTATGTTAGGCCTTACTGAAGAATGTTCAAACTCATACTCCTATAGAATGAGAACCAGGTACAGGTCAACTTATAGCTGTCTAATATAACTATTTAAACTTATATATGACATTCAGTGGGATCCCAGTAAGAATTACCAGTTTTTTATACAAGAAGTTGGAGAACTAGAGAAGGACTAATAGGACAGGATCTCTTTTCTTCCCTGCATCTCACCCTTGTTTATGTAAGCCTCTGTTGCAATGTCACTTTTTTGTATCAGGCCCATTAGTACTGTTTATAGAAATTCTCAATATTTCTGAAATAGCTCAGAGTTCTCTTTTAGGTGCATGTGTGTGTGTGTGTGTGGTCGCTCAGTCATGTCTGACTCTTTGCGACCCCATGGACTGCAGCCCACCAGGCTCTTCTCTCCATGGAATTTTCCAGGCAAGAATATTGGAGTGGGTTGCCAATTCATACTCCAGGGGATCTTGCCAAACCCAGGTATCAAACACACGTCTCTTTACCACTGAGCCACCTGGGAAGCCCCTTTCTTTTAGGTACTGCTTTATAATAATGATTTTTCAAAGAGGGTTTTTTTCTCTCTAGCGCATAGGCAAATGACTGCCCCTGATTGCTTCTCACCCTAAAAGAGCCCTTCTCCATTTGCTCAGTGCTGCTCCATTGATTCCAGCAATGAGTGCCCTGTGGGATCTATGTTCTGCCTCTGTGGAGTGTAAGAGCAATCTTGAAGGATAGAACTATATTCCTGTCTATTAAGTCCATGTTGTGGGGTGCATATTTGAATTTTGATAAATATTTATGTTGAAATGCTAACCCCCATGTAATGATATTAGGAGGCAAGATCTTTTGGAGGTGATTAGGTTTGGATGAGGTCATGAGGGATAAGTCCTTTGAAGAATTAGAGCCTTTCTAAGAGAGGGCTTGCTTTCAAGTTATCTCTCTACCAAGTAAGGATACAAGGAAAGGATGGCTGTCTGAAAACCGGGAAGAGGAATCCCACCAGATACTGAATCTGCCATTTTTTGGTCTTGGACTTCACAGCATCCAGAATTGTGAGAAATAAATTTCTGTTGTTTAAACCATTCATTCTCCTGTTGCTGTTTAGTGCTTAGTCATGTCCAACTCTTTTGAGATCCCATGGACTGTAGCCCTCCAGGCTCCTCTGTCCATGGGATTTTCCTAGAATACTGGAGTGGGTATAGAATACTGGAGTGGGTTGCCATTTCCTCCTGCAGGGGATCTTCCCGACCCAGGGATCAAACCCGAATCTACTGCTTGGCAGGCAGATTCTTTACCATTGAGTCACCTGGGAAGCCCAACTATTTTCTGGTCTCATATTAAACCAGCCCAAACTAACTGAAATAGCCATAGAAACTTCCTGATTGGGGATCTTAGTTGGAAAGTAGCATCTTCCCACTAGAGATAAGCATCCTGCCGTGTCTTCTCTGGGAATCACATTGACTGTTGTCTAACATCTCTTCTCTGCTGTGCTCAGACCGAGCAGTGCAGAGGACTTATTTTCTTTTCTCTAAAATATTTATATTCATATTTAGTATTGATTCCTAACAACATCACATATGATTTTACTTAACCTTGAGAGAATAAGCCTTTGCTATGCTACTTATTAACATTTTGCACATTATTATCACTTAGAGAGCATGGAACCTTCTGTATGGCAGACAACTCTCACTGTAACTTGGAAGTATAATGGTAATTCTTTTATTTTGGAAAGACATTTTTGTCCTTGTCACCACTTTCATTTGATTTGCCCAGAAATCCACTAGTTGTATTTCTCGACAATCAGTAACTGAACATTTTGTCTGATATAAGCAATGATCCTCTGGCGGTATTGTCTCAGTTGGAAATTTTCTTATAGAATACATTCTAACTGAGCTTGAGTCCTTGGAAATTAATATATGACACTTTAAATCTCAGTCAGGAGAGGAGCCAAGATGGCGGAGGAGTAGGACGGGGAGACCACTTTCTCTCCTACAAATTCATCAAAAGAATAACTGAATGCAGAGCAAACCTCGCAAAACAACTTCTGATCGCTAGCTGAGGTCATCAGGCGCCCAGAAAAGCAGACCATTGTCTTCGAAAGGAGGTAGGACAAAATATAAAAGATAAAAAGTGAGACAAAAAAGCTAAGGACGGAGACCCGTCCCAGGAAGGGAGTCTTAGGCGGCCTTGCTTGGGCTAGGGTCCGGGCCTGAGTGCCCTGAGGACAATCGGAGGGAGCTTCTGTGAGGTGCCAACTTGAACTGTGGGAGACCAAAAGAGAGAAAATTAACCGGCCGGAACACACTGCCGGCCGTTCGCAGAACAAAGGGACAGAGAAAGTCCCAAGAAGAGATCGCAGGCTGCGGACCCGCCCAGCCCCGCCGGAGGCAGGGGGGAGGGGAAGGTCGCGGCGAGACACAGGGCGCAGGCACCCGACCGGCGCGGGCGGGGACTGGGGCTGGGGACGCAGAGGGCGGAAGGCGCGCGCGCCCGACTGGCGCCAGCGGAAACTGAGACTGGGTCCGCGGAAGGGAGTGAGTGCGCCACACCTGGGGATAGTGCGCCCATCAAGCCCCTCGCTGCCTGGACCGCTCTGACGGGGAAGGCACAGAGAGCAGGCGCAGCTTTTCCTTCCGCGCTTTTGTGTAACACCCGAGGGCTGGAACCTAGCGCAGCGCGGGGCGCGCTCCGTATAGAACAGCTGGGAGCCTGAGCAGCGCAGACGGAGAAAGCAGCGTCAGCCCCTCCTGGCAGCTCCAGCCCGCCCCCGCAGGGCCAGCCCCTCCCCGCAGCGTCAGCCCCTCCCAGCAGCGCAACGGAACTAGCTAACTGAATAAGAGTCCACCTCCGCCCGCCTGTGTCAGGGCGGAAATGAGGCTCTGAAGAGACCGGCAAACAGAAGCCAAATAAACAAAGGGAACCGCTTCAGAAGGGACTGGTGCAACAGATTAAAATCCCTGTAGAAAACACCGACTTCACCGGAAGGGCCCTGTAGATATCGAGAAGTGTAAGCTGGAACCAGGAGCTATCTGAAACTGAGCCGAACCCACACTGACCGCAACAGCTCCAGAGAAACTCCTAGATATATTTTTACTTTTTTTTTTCTAAGTAAGGAAAAAAAAAAAATTTTTTTTTATATTTTTTCTTTTTTATTTTTTCTCTTTTATTTTCCTTTAAAATTCCCTATTACTCCCCCATTACTCCTTAACTTTCATTTTCATAGATTTTTACGATTTTTTTTAATTAGGGGAAAAAAAAATTTTTTTTTCTTTCTTTTTTTTTTTGTTTTTTTTTCTTTTTTTTCTTTTTCTTTTTTTTCTTTTTTCTTCTTTTTTTTCCTTTCCGTTTTCTCTTTTATTTTCTATTTTTCTTTTTCTCTTATTTCTTTTAAAGTCCTCTAGTACTCCTCTACTACTCTTCATTTTCATTTTCACTACACTATAACCTTACCAAAAAAAAAAAAAAAAAAAGAGAAGCCCTATCTTTAAACCGAAGATTATTCTCTCCCAATCTTGACTCTCTGTTTTCTACCTCAGAACACCTCTATTTCCTCCTTTCCCCTTCTCTTCCCAATCCAATTCTGTGAATCCTTGTAGGTGTCTGAGATACGGAGAACACTCTGGGAACAGACAGCTGCGTAGATCTGTCTCTCTCCTCTTGAGTCCCCCTTTTTCTCCTCCTGCTCATCTCTATCTCCCTCCTCCCTTTTCTCCTGTTCGTGTAACTCTGTGAACCTCTCTGGGTGTCCCTAACAGGGGAGAATCTTTTCGCCATTAACCTAGAAGTTTTATTATCAGTGCTGTATAGTTGGAGAAGTCCTGAGACTACAGGAAGAATAAAACTGAAATCCAGAGGCAGGAAACTTAAGCCCAAAACCTGAGAACACCAGAAAACTCCTGACTACATGGAACTTTAAGCAATAAGTGACCGTCCAAAAGCCTCCATACCTACACTGAAACCAACCACCACCCAAGAGCCAATAAGTTTTAGAGCAAGACATACCACGCAAATTCTCCAGCAACACAGGAACATAGCCCCGAATGTCAACATACAGGCTGCCCAAGGTGACACCTAACACATAGACCCATCTCAAAACTCATTACTGGGCACTCCATTGCTTTCCAAAAAGAAGAAATCAAGTTCCATGCACCAGTACACTGACGCAAGCTTCCCTAACCGGGAAACCTTGACAAGCCAATCGTCTAACCCCACCCACTGGGTAAATCCTCCACAATAAAAAGGAACCACAGACCTCCAGAATACAGAAAGCCCACTCCAGACACAGCAATCTAAACAAGATGAAAAGGCAAAGAAATACCCAACAGGTAAAGGAACATGAAAAATGCCCACCAAGTCAAACAAAAGAGGAGGAGATAGGGAATCTACCTGAAAAAGAATTTAGAATAATGATAATAAAAATGATCCAAAATCTTGAAAACAAAATGGAGTTACAGATAAATAGCCTGGAGACAAAGATTGAAAAGATACAAGAATTGTTTAATAAAGACCTAGAAGAAATAAAAAAGAGTCAATTAAAAATGAACAATGCAATGAATGAGATCAAAAACACTTTGGAGGGAACCAAGAGTAGAATAACGGAGGCAGAAGATAGGATAAGTGAGGTAGAAGATAAAATGGTGGAAATAAATGAAGCAGAGAGGAAAAAAGAAAAAAGGATCAAAAGAAATGAGGACAACCTCAGGGACCTCTGGGACACTGTGAAACGCCCCAACATTCGAATCATAGGAGTTCCAGAAGAAGAAGACAAAAAGAAAGGCCATGAGAAAATACTCGAGGAGATAATAGCTGAAAACTTCCCTAAAATGGGGAAGGAAATAGCCACTCAAGTCCAAGAAACCCAGAGAGTCCCAAACAGGATAAACCCAAGGCGAAACACCCCAAGACACATATTAATCAAACTAACAAAGATCAAACACAAAGAACAAATATTAAAAGCAGCAAGGGAAAAACAACAAATAACACACAAAGGGATTCCCATAAGGATAACAGCTGATCTATCAATAGAAACCCTCCAGGCCAGAAGGGAATGGCAGGACGTACTGAAAGTAATGAAAGAGAATAACCTACAACCTAGATTACTGTATCCAGCAAGGATCTCATTCAGATATGAAGGAGAACTCAAAAGCTTTACAGATAAGCAAAAGCTGAGAGAATTCAGCACCACCAAACCAGCTCTTCAACAAATGCTAAAGGATCTTCTCAGACAGGAAATGCAGAAAGGTTGTATAAACGTGAACCCAAAACAACAAAGTAAATGGCAACGGGACCACACCTATCAATAATTACCTTAAATGTAAATGGGTTGAATGCCCCAACCAAAAGACAAAGATTGGCTGAATGGATACAAAAACAAGACCCCCATATATGCTGTCTACAAGAGACCCACCTCAAAACAAGAGATACATACAGACTAAAAGTGAAGGGCTGGAAAAAAATATTTCATGCAAATGGAGACCAAAAGAAAGCAGGAGTCGCAATACTCATATCAGATAAAATAGACTTTCAAATAAAAGCTGTGAAAAGAGACAAAGAAGGACACTACATAATGATCAAAGGATCAATCCAAGAAGAAGATATAACAATTATAAATATATATGCACCCAACATAGGAGCACCACAATATGTACGGCAAACACTAACGAGTATGAAAGAGGAAATTAATAGTAACACAATAATAGTGGGAGATTTTAATACCCCACTCACAACTATGGATAGATCAACTAAACAGAAAATTAACAAGGAAACACAAACTTTAAATGACACAATGGACCAGCTAGACCTAATTGATATCTATAGGACATTTCACCCCAAAACAAGCAACTTCACCTTTTTCTCAAGTGCACACGGAACCTTCTCCAGAATAGATCACATCCTGGGCCATAAATCTAGTCTTGGAAAATTCAAAAAAATTGAAATCATTCCAGTCATCTTTTCTGACCACAGTGCAGTAAGATTAGATCTCAATTACAGGAAAAAAATTGTTAAAAATTCAAACACCTGGAGGCTAAATAACACGCTTCTGAATAACCAACAAATCATAGAAGAAATCAAAAAAGAAATCAAAATATGTATAGAAATGAATGAAAATGAAAACACAACAACCCAAAACCTATGGGACACTGTAAAAGCAGTGCTAAGGGGAAGGTTCATAGCATTACAGGCTTACATCAAGAAACAAGAAAAAAGCCAAATAAATAACCTAACTCTACACCTAAAGCAATTAGAGAAGGAAGAAATGAAGAACCCCAGGGTTAGCAGAAGGAAAGAAATCTTAAAAATTAAGGCAGAAATAAATGCAAAAGAAACTAAAGAGACCATAGCAAAAATCAACAAAGCTAAAAGCTGGTTTTTTGAAAAAATAAACAAAATTGACAAACCATTAGCAAGACTCATTAAGAAACAAAGAGAGAAGAACCAAATTAACAAAATTAGAAATGAAAATGGAGAGATCACAACAGACAACACTGAAATACAAAGGATCATAAGAGACTACTACCAGCAGCTCTATGCCAATAAAATGGACAACTTGGATGAAATGGACAAATTCTTAGAAAAGTATAACTTTCCAAAACTGAACCAGGAAGAAATAGAAGATCTTAACAGACCCATCACAGGCAAGGAAATCAAAACTGTAATCAAAAATCTTCCAGCAAACAAAAGCCCAGGACCAGATGGCTTCACAGCTGAATTCTACCAAAAATTTAGAGAAGAGCTAACACCTACCTTACTCAAACTCTTCCAGAAAATTGCAGAAGAAGGTAAACTTCCAAACTCATTCTATGAGGCCACCATCACCCTAATTCCAAAACCTGACAAAGATGCCACAAAAAAAGAAAACTACAGGCCAATATCACTGATGAACATAGATGCAAAAATCCTTAACAAAATTCTAGCAAACAGAATCCAACAACATATTAAAAAAATCATACACCACGACCAAGTGGGCTTTATCCCAGGAATGCAAGGATTCTTCAATATCCGCAAATCAATCAATGTAATACACCACATTAACAAATTGAAAGATAAAAACCATATGATTATCTCAATAGATGCAGAGAAAGCCTTTGACAAAATTCAACACTCATTTATGATTAAAACTCTCCAAAAAGCAGGAATAGAAGGAACATACCTCAACATAATAAAAGCTATATATGACAAACCCACAGCAAGTATCACCCTCAATGGTGAAAAATTGAAAGCATTTCCCCTGAAATCAGGAACAAGACAAGGGTGCCCACTCTCACCACTACTGTTCAACATAGTGTTGGAAGTTTTGGCCACAGCATTCAGAGCAGAAAAAGAAGTAAAAGGAATCCAGATAGGAAAAGAAGAAGTGAAACTCTCACTGTTTGCAGATGACATGATCCTCTATATAGAAAACCCTAAAGACTCTACCAGAAAATTACTAGAACTAATCAATGAATATAGTAAAGTTGCAGGATATAAAATTAACACACAGAAATCCCTTGCATTCCTATATACTAACAATGAAAAAACAGAAAGAGAAATTAAGGAAACAATACCATTCACCATTGCAACAAAAAGAATAAAATACTTAGGATATATCTACCTAAAGAAACGAAAGACCTATACATAGAAAACTATAAAACACTGATGAAAGAAATCAAAGAGGACACAAACAGATGGAGAAACATACCGTGTTCATGGATTGGAAGAATCAATATTGTCAAAATGGCTATTCTACCCAAAGCAATCTATAGATTCAATGCAATCCCTATCAAGCTACCAACGGTATTTTTCACAGAACTAGACCAAAGAATTTCACAATTTGTATGGAAATACAAAAAACCTCGAATAGCCAAAGTAATCTTGACAAAGAAGAATGGAACTGGAGGAATCAACCTGCCTGACTTCAGACTCTACTACAAAGCCACAGTCATCAAGACAGTGTGGTACTGGCACAAAGACAGAAATATAGACCAATGGAACAGAATAGAAAGCCCAGAGATAAATCCACAAACCTATGGAAACCTTATCTTTGACAAAGGAGGCAAGGATATACAATGGAAAAAAGACAACCTCTTTAACAAGTGGTGCTGGGAAAACTGGTCAACCACTTGCAAAAGAATGAAACTAGAACACTTTCTAACACCATACACAAAAATAAACTCAAAATGGATTAAAGATCTAAATGTAAGACCAGAAACTATAAAACTCCTAGAGGAGAACATAGGCAAAACACTCTCCGACATAAATCACAGCAAGATCCTCTATGACCCACCTCCCAGAATATTGGAAATAAAAGCAAAACTAAACAAATGGGACCTAATGAAACTTAAAAGCTTTTGCACTACAAAAGAAACTATAAGTAAGGTGAAAAGACAGCCGTCAGATTGGGAGAAAATAATAGCAAATGAAGAAACAGACAAAGGATTAATCTCAAAAATATACAAGCAACTCCTGCAGCTCAATTCCAGAAAAATAAATGACCCAATCAAAAAATGGGCCAGAGAACTAAACAGACATTTCTCCAAAGAAGACATACAGATGGCTAACAAACACATGAAAAGGTGCTCAATGTCACTCATTATTAGAGAAATGCAAATCAAAACCACAATGAGGTACCATTACACACCAGTCAGGATGGCTGCTATCCAAAAGTCTACAAGCAATAAATGCTGGAGAGGCTGTGGAGAAAAGGGAACCCTCTTACACTGTTGGTGGGAATGCAAACTAGTACAGCCACTATGGAAAACAGTGTGGAGATTTCTTAAAAAACTGGAAATAGAACTGCCATATGACCCAGCAATCCCACTTCTGGGCATACACACTGAGGAAACCAGATCTGAAAGAGACACGTGCACCCCAATGTTCATCGCAGCACTGTTTATAATAGCCAGGACATGGAAGCAACCTAGATGCCCATCAGCAGATGAATGGATAAGGAAGCTGTGGTACATATACACCATGGAATTTTACTCAGCCGTCAAAAAGAATTCATTTGAACCAGTCCTAATGAGATGGATGAAACTGGAGCCCCTTATACAGAGTGAAGTAAGCCAGAAAGATAAAGAACATTACAGCATACTAACACATATATATGGAATTTAGAAAGATGGTAACGATAACCCTATATGCAAAACAGAAAAAGAGACACAGAAATACAGAACAGACTTTTGAACTCTGTGGGAGAAGGTGAGGGTGGGATGTTTCAAAAGAACAGCATGTATACTATCTATGGTGAAACAGATCACCAGCCCAGGTGGGATGCATGAGACAAGTGCTCGGGCCTGGTGCACTGGGAAGACCCAGAGGAATCGGGTGGAGAGGGAGATGGGAGGGGGGATTGGGATGGGGAATAAGTGTAAATCTATGGGTGATTCATATCAATGTATGACAAAACCCACTGAAATGTTGTGAAGTAATTAGCCTCCAACTAATAAAAAAATTAAAAAAAAAAAAAAAAAAAGGCAAGGTTGCTGGTCTGTTTTGTTAACTGTTAACTGTTGCATTCCCAGTGTCTAGAATAGTGCTCAGCACAAAACAAATATTTATTTAATGAGTAAAAGCAGCTCTGATGTGATATAATAATAAAACCTATTAAAGACTCTTTATCCGTAAAAAAAAAAAAAAAAAAAAAATCTCAGTCACTGGTTCTCAACACTGGCAGTACATTAAGGGGTTAAAAAATACTGATTTGAATACTGGACCACACCTTCAGAGATTTGGATATTGTAAGTCTGTATTCAAGACCTGGCATCAACATTAAAAAACAAAATTTATGATGCTGATATATTACATAGAACTCCTTTTTAAAACTCATTGTATTTAAATTAGTTTTGTGCCACCACTGTCTTTCCTTAGAAAGTTATTTTCCAGAGAGGTGTGGGACTCTCATCTCTGCACCCTACTAGAAGTCATACTTCACCGATTCTCCAGACATTTTAGGGTTTTAGTGTCAACATATTAACAGCTTGACTTGTGATAGGACCCCCAACTATGCACTCCCCTCATCAAAAAGCCTTTGCCATGCTTACAAATCTGCCCTTTTGACCAAGCATCTTGCTATGGAAAAATAGAGAACTGAATAGTTCTTTAGTATTACTGTAAGATTGCATTCCCAAGATGCAGTTATTTTCAGTTGACCATCAGACAGTTCTTTAGTATCTACCATTTGCTAGGCACTGTGTTAAGCAGTGGGACTAGAGCAGGGGGAAAGACAGATAGTATTTCTATAATCTCATGGGTAAGTAAACTTGAAACAAAGGAAATTGGTACATGATCAAAAGAGGAATTACAGGGATTACTATGGGAAGCTAATCTAGCAGATGATATAAAGGAAAATTTGTTTTCTAAAGAAGTTTTAGACTTAAGCTTAGAGACTATAGGGGTCAGGAGAGCAGAGGAAGTTTTCTCCAGAAAGAGAAACACTAGGGTCTAAAGATGACTTGAGAAAGTATTTGCTGCATTACAGATGTGGTTCTCAGCCTTGGCTGAACCTTAAAATCACTTGGATCCCTTCTAGAAATATAAATGCCTGGAATTCACCCCACAAAAGTGATTCAAAATCTCTGAAGGTGTGGCTCTAGCAACAGTATTTTAAAAGCTCCACACACAATTCTATTGGGTTGGCCAAAAAGTTCGTTTGAGTTTTTCCATAAGATGGCACAAAATCCCAAATGAACTCTTCAGCCAACCCAGTAATATGAAGCTGGAATTGAGAACCATTTTATTGAGGTCATAAAATGAAACCATATGGATGGAGCAAGGAGAGTAAGGGGAATGGTAAGTCATGAGGCCAGAAAGGGTGGATCACAGCTGGTCCTTTGTGAGTAAAAGGATTTAGTACTCATCTCTAAGGCCAATAAAAGTGAAAGTTGCTCAGTTGTGTCCTATTGTTTGTGACCCCATGGACTATTCAGTCCATGGAATTCTCCAGGTCAGAATACTGGAGTGTGTAGCCTTTCCCTTCTGCAGGGCATCTTCCCAACCCAGGGATTGGACCCAGATCTCCCACATTGCAGACGGGTTCTTTACAGCTGAACCACAAGGGAAGACCACAAGGCCAATGGGAGCCAGTTAATAGAAGGAGCAATAAGACCACAGGGCTGCTTTGTAGAGACTTGATTGAATGAGATAAAGTTGTTGCAAGAGAATGTTATCAAAGAGAGATTGTAATAGACTAGGATTAGAATGTTGGCAGTAGAAAAAGAGAGATGCATAGTGACTGGCAGTAATATCAAATGCTGCTTAAAGTTCATACAAAAAAATTATCCTTTGGATTTGAGACATGAAAACTACTGGAGACCTGGAGGTTTTCTGTAGATGCCCAGACTGGCAGGTCATCATGCTGAGTATTCAGCTCAAGTTTTATATTTGGATCTGAGGTTCTCAGCTATCTTCAGACACAAATGAAGCTATACACAAATAGACAAAGAAAAAAAATTCTACTAGTCAAAGGTTGCTTTTCCTTTCTATAAGAAAGACCAAAGTCAACAAGTGAGACACTGAAAACAAAACAAAAATAACAAGATGTGTTATTGTGACAAAATCATTTCATTTGTTCCCATTTCAGAACCATGTATACTGGGGACAATACTTGTCACTTATTGATTCTGGTGTGAAATAGTAATACTCACTGAAACTTGATATTCTATGCCTGCTGCTGCTGCTGCTGCTAAGTCGCTTCAGTCGTGTCTGACTCTGTGAGACCCCATAGATGGAAGCCCACCAGGCTCCCCCTTCCCTGGGATTCTCCAGGCAAAAACACTGAAGTGGGTTGCCATTTCCTTCTCCAATGCATGAATGTGAAAAGTGAAAGTGAAGTCGCTCAGTCATGCCCAACTCTTAGCAACCCCATGGACTGCAGCCTACCAGGCTTTTCCGTCCATGGGATTTTCCAGGCAAGAGTACTGGAGTGGGGGGCCATTGCCTTCTCCAATTCTATGCCTAGAGACCTTATGTAATACCTTTTCCTATCTCATTTTTCTCAGCTGGATTTCTGCCCCTTATGCTTTCTTTGATTTCTCTACTCCAAACAGAGCAGTGAACATTTCTGTTGAGTTCATTATTGATGGCCACTATAGTATACTTTCTTGAGGCATCTCAGAAGTTACAGCATGACTGTAAAAGTAGACCTGTTCAGAGAACCAAATATCCCTCACTTCCTTCACTTCCAAAGGGGAAGATTTCCACTTTGTTTGATTGGGGCCAGCAAAAAGAGGAAATTTTTCAAACTCAAGTGTACATGGACATCATAACCAGTTAATACATCCAGTATCACTGCCTAGTATCAATAGTATCAGTACTTAAGTCCAAGTCTTAATATGACTTCATTCCAAACCTTTTTGGTGATTGTCCACTTTGGAGCCCTATATTCATATATATCCACTTCAATATCTGAGAGAATTCTGCTGATAAAACTTAATGGTTTCTTACTCTCTCATTTTTCAAAAATATAATTGTATAAACCATCAGAACTAGTAATACGTAGTATTACCAGTACATAAATATAAAAAACCCTGAGCAGAACAGGTGATGAAGCCAGCATATTCACATCAACTTCAGTGGTTCAAGAGGATGAGGATTACTAGTTATTATTTTCCCAAGGCTCCTTGTAACCCCTTCCTCTAATAAATCCCCAATTTAGACCTAGATTAGACCTCTGAGTTAGGTCATTAGGGATTATTGTAATAACATAAACATTCTTCACATCTCTTCCATGATATCCATGGAAGCAGAACACGTTTTTTTCCAAATGATTAATAAGGTTTAGCCAGTTGGTGATGTAGACATTGTTTCCTAATTCCCACATTTTAGAAAGGCCTCTAGAACAGGCACTTATTTTGGAACAATTTCAATTTAGCTTTACCGCAGTTCTCCTGGGTTCCCTTACCCTATTGCTCTCCACCCGGGTGCACTTTCCCAATAAAATCTCTTGCTTTGTCAGCACATGTGTCTCCTTGGATAATTCATTTCCGAGTGTTAAACAAGAGCCCAGTTTCAGGCCCTGGAAGGGGTCCCCTTTCCTGCAACAAGTGGTGACTCTGGTGGGGACTCTTCTTTGCTGAGACTGATATCCTGACCACTCGGTGTACTCAGCGGCCAGCTTGCCTGCCAATGGACCAGACCCAGCGGCTGCAACTGGGACCCTTTTGTCCCTGGTCTCCTCCTGACACAGACAACTGGCCAGAGTGCCCCAACTGGTTTAATATAAGTTAAATATTATATCTGTTACAAGTTTGTCAACAAGGAAATTACCTTGAGTGAAGAAACTTCTAAAAAAATGTAAATGAGATCAGATGCCTCATGGCCTGCAACCAGGACTGGAAAAAGACATAATTTAAGGGACTGTCTCCAACCTGGATGGAAGGACTTTTTTATCAGGAGAAACTACACTACACCAGGATGAGAAGACGATGACATCAGAGGTAGACAGCTTGCCCAAGATGCTGGACCTGATTCATATGATCATTTATAATGTTTTCTTGACTTCTTAGACCTTTGCATATAAATCAAAAGCTTTTCTATAATAGGCCTGATCCTATGCTAGTTTTAGAAATCAATCCAATTGTTGGGTTTGTGGCCAGTTACCTGTGTCTAGTTCTGGGTTACCTTGGTAAATTTCTCTACAAGACTCTAACTGGTTGGTCCTGAAAAAATTTACTTAAAAAAATTATAGTCATATTCTTGTCACTGTGATATTACTAGATGGGATCCCCTCACCAGGTCAATTAATAATGCCTGCTCTGACTCTGGCCATAAACTTGAGCTTTCTTCTATTACTCAAGCTCAATCAGAGCAACAAGCAAAGTTTCAGCAAAGGAGGAAAAATCTCCCACAATTATGGGGTGGATTTATATAGATAACACCAGGCTATAGTAATTTAGGTTTAAAGTCTCCTCTAGGTTGGAAGGGTCTTCCCTGGTGGCTCAGAGGTTAAAGCATCTGCCCACAACGTGGGAGACCTGGGTTTGATCCCTGGGTCGGGAAGATTCCCCTGGAGAAGGAACTGGCAGTCCCAGTTTTCTTGCCTGGAGAATCCCATGGACGGAGGAGCCTGGTGGGCTACAGTCCATGGTGTCGCAAAGAGTCGGACATGATTGAGTGACTTCACTATCTTCACTAGTCCATCTAGGACTTCAATTTGCCATCTGTTAAGCCTTTTATTTTCCACTTTGACAAAATTCATGCTATCTGTGAACACTAGTAATTCTAGGTAACTCATATTACCAAACTGCTTCTCTATTTAGTGTTGAAAAGTTCCTCTTTAAATGAATAAATCTTCAATGGGCAGAAAAATCCTTTATTATTGTCCTCATCAGTCAATGTTATATGATAATTGGAAGCAATAACACTGACATAGCAAGTGTAACCCATGGAGAACCATAACATTCCAGCAAGTAGTCTGATGTCTCTTGAAGGCAAGATAGAGGGTATTAGCTCAGTGATTATGTTAATACATGGAATTAAAAAAACTTCCATATTTCTTTTTACTGTTACTCTTGGACAGACATTTAGGAATAGCAGTTAGAATGGAAAAGCTACATTCTAACTATATGAATACCTAAGGCATTAATCTCTCCTCACATAGTCCTTCTAGAACATTGTTGAAATTGTCTTCTCAGTGAACATTTGATGTGCCAAGTCACTAACACACACATCTCAATCTCTCCACAAGGAGAAACTCTTTGGTTATGTCCTGAGTTGATTCTTCAGTATGTTTTCACACATCTCAGATCAAAGCCAGGAGATCTTGTGATTTCTTAAAATGTTACAGTATAATATCTAATAGGAGTCTCAGGGGAAAGAATGAAGAAAACATAAAGAAGAAAACTGTCCAAGCAATAATACAAGATAGGGGCTTCCCTGATGGCTCAGTGGTGAAGGATCTGCCTGCCAGTGTGGGAGACATGAGTTCGATCCCTGTTCTGGGAAGATCCTACATGCTGGAGAGCAAATAAGCACATGCTCCACAACTTCTGAGCTTGTACTTTAGAGTCCAGGAGCTGCAACTGCTAATGCCCATGTGCCCTGCACTCTGTGCTCTGCAACAAGAGAAGCCCGCAATGAAAAGCCCACACACCAACAACTAGAGTGTAGCCCCTGCTTGCCGCAACTAGAGAAAAACCTGTGCAGCAATGAAGACCCAGCGCAGCCAAAAAATAAATAAATAAAAGTCTTTAAAAAATAATAAAAGATAGTTTCTCAAAGATAAATGGGTTGGAATCTTGAGACTGAAATATGAGTAAGTGCCTAACATACTTGACTAAAAAACACACCTAAAACTATTGTTATGAAATTTCAGTTTAGCCAAGATGAAGAAAGATCTTAAAGGCTTCCAGAGAAATAAAACAGATGACTAAGACTACAGAATCAGATCATGATCAGATTTTTCACTGATTATACTGTAATACCAGAAAAATGTAAGTTATGCCTTCAATTTTATAGTTTAAAGAAAATGATTTGCAGCCTAGGGAAATGGCGAGAATCATTATTGATGATATTATTGTTATTATATTTAAAAAATTTCATCTATATTGCAATATTTTGAAAGATGGAAGCATACTACTTTTACAAAACTAAAAAAAGCCATTTAAAATTGATCATATATCCACTTCACACACACACACAAATCTCTAAGTTCCCAGAACAGAAATTGTGCAGGTCATATTCTGCTGCAACAGTGCTATGAGATTACATGTTAAAAATAAAAGAATGAAACAATGGATATGTGTATGTAAAAAAATGAATTTATATTCCTATCTCACACCTAAACAAAAATAACTCAAAATAGAGAATAGATCTAAGTGTAAGAGCTACAACTGTAAAACCTATAGAAGAAAATGTAGGAGAAAATCTTTGTCACTTTTGGTTTAGGCAGCATTTTCTTAGATACAGCCTCCAAAGTACAGTCAACAAAAGAAAAGAAAAATTAGATTTGATCAATACTAAACATTTTTGCTTTCCATAAAGACACAATTAAGGAAAAGAAAAAAAGTCAATGTGCTGGGAGAAAATATTTACAAATCATATATTCTACACTCAATAACTATAAATATATAAAATACCCCTAGATAAATAATTAAGAAATATTTAAGGTATACATGAAAAAAACTTTACTGAAGATTCAGGTAAATGAGAGAATAAAACATGTTCCTGATGATAAGAACTTGAATGATGTCTCCATAAACTAATCTATAAATTTAGTATTTATTGTTGTTGTTCAGTTGCTAAGTCATGTGTGACTCTTTGTGACCCCGTGGACTGCAGCATACCAGTCTTCCCTGTCCTTCACTATTTCCCAGAGTTTGCTCAAACTCATGTCCATTGAGTTGATGAAGCCATTCAGCCATCTCATCCTCTGTCATTCCCTTCTTCTCCTGCCCTCAATCTTTCGCAGCATCAGGGTCTTTGCCAATGAGTCACTTCTTTGCATCAGGTGTCCAAAGTGTTGGAACTTCAGTTTCAGGATCAGTCCTTCCAATCTATATTCAGGAAATCAATGTATATTGATTTCCTTTAGAACTAACTGCTTTGATCTCCTTGCTGTCTAAGGAACTCTTAAGAGTCTTCTCCAGCACTGCAGTTTGAAAGCATCAATACTTCAGTGCTCAGCCTTCCTTATGGTCCAGCTCCCACATCCGTACATGACTACTGGAAAAACCATAGCTTTGACTATATGGACCTTTGTTGGCAAAGTGATGTTTCTGCTTTTTAATATGCTGTCTAGGTTTGTCATAGCTTTTCTTCCAAAGAATTTCATAGCAGCAGTCACTGCTCCTGAGTGATTTTGGAGCACAAGAAAATAAAGTCTGTCACTGTTTTCATTTTTTTCCCCGTCTATTTGCCATGAAGTGTTGAAACTGGATGCCATGATCTTAGTTTTTTGAACATTGAGTTTTAAGCCAACTTTTTCACTCTCCTCTTTCACTTTTATCAAGAGGCTCTTGAGTTCCTCTTCATTTTCTGCCATTAGGGTGGTATACACTTTAGTATAATTCTAATCAAATGCCAAAAGAAATTCTAGGAGAAATTTCACAAATAGAGTTCAAAATTTTTCTGAAAGTGGGGACTTCCCTGGTGGTACAGAGGTTAGGACTCCACACTTCCACCACAGAGGGCACGATCCTAGGTGTGGAAACTAAGATCTCACATGCAGCACAGTGTGACCAAAAACAAAAAAGTTGATCTGTAATGACCTATACAGAAAAAATATATATAAAAAAGAGTGGATAAATGTATATGTATAAATAATTATTTCCTGTACATCTGAAACTAATGCAGCATTGTAAATCAACTATACTCCAATAAAATAAAAGCCAAAGTTCTTTTGAAAAGCATAAATGAGTAAAATTAGTCAATACATTTTTGAAAAAGAGGAACCACTGGATAGATTCACTTAATTAGATATAGAAAAACTTTGTGCTATTAATATATAGCTGAGCCATCTATAATAGATTAAAAATATGATAGCTTCTTTACTGCTGTGATTTGCTAAGATAATATTGACTATTTTTTGCTGATGGTGAAGGATCCGCTTGCCAATGCAAGAGATGAGAGTTTGATCCCTGGGTTGGAAAGATCCCCTGGAGTAGGAAATGGCAACCCACTTGAGTATTTTTGCCTCCATGGACAGAGAAGCCTGGCAGGCTACAGTCCATGGGGTTGCAAAGAATTGGACATGACTGAGCAAGCATGCAGTTTTGCTGGAGCCAAATGATGCTGCTGAGGCGGCCATCTGTCAAAGGCATTGATACTGCTGCTAGTGCTTGCTGGTAGAGTCCCATGACGGGTGATACCCACAATCAAGAGAACTCGTAACTTATTTTACTTAGCATAAGACCCTCTAAGTCTATTAATGTTGCTGAAAATGGCAAGATTTCATTCTTTTTATGACTGAGTAATATTCCATTGTATATATGTACCGCATAGTCTCCATTTATTTGTTGATGGACAATTATGTTGCTTCCATAGCTCGGCTGCTGTAAATAATGCTGCAATGAATATGGGGGTCATATATATTTTCAAATTAGTGTTTTTGTTTTCTTCAAATAAACACAAAGGAGTTGAGTTACTGGTTCACAGTAATATAATTTGAAAGTCAACCATACTTCAATTTAAAAAGAGAGACGAGGAAAACTGGGGTTGCACAAAAGATTCTCTCACTTTCTAGCAAGAGCCACAGGTGACCACATTCACTGTCACCATTTTATCTACTCATTGTTTCTCTCTCTTTTACAGCAACCCCTTTTTTCTAGGACTTGGCAGCTAGGACTGCTATAGTGAAACTCTGCCCATTCTTCCACCAGCCCATTGTCCTTGAATCACACCTATGTACCTTGATAATACTTTCACACAAGAGGTGTTCTTCTCTTGCAGTCTCTTCCATCCTGATAGTCCTGTCTCATCTGGAGTGGTCCATCTGGAGTGGGCCTGAATTCTAGCAAGAACTTAGTTTAGGCTCAAACCATGACCTTTACATGAAACAAGTTTAATTTTTGTCCCGTGAATCATTTGACCATCTCCTCTCTGTCTATATACATCTATTTCCAACATAAGTCTTTGTCATTCTCTTGAAGATAATCTTATTTTTGGACTTAAGTGAAATATAGACCATGCTTCTGAAAAACATTAAAAACTGAAATTACAGTACAATTTTAATCTTCATAGGACCATATTCTTACTTTACAAGTTTAGTAACTGTCTTACTAGATCACCAGTTTATCTCTGGAGACATAGCAGGAATCAATAAAACAGTTGACTGAGCAACAACAACTAACAACAAAACAGAGTTTCAAATTCACACAGTAAGATTGCTCTATATTAATTTTATGAAGATCCCCCTTCACCAGAGAAATAAAAGGGACTAGGGGTGACTTAGAGACAAAGAAAAGAAATCCAATGACATAAAAGTAAAATAAAGATTAAAATTAGGATAAAATTGATGATCTGTGAGGGACATTCACAGACATACATAGGAAACAGCACCTTTACGAGAGCAGGAGATGGATTTCAAATTTAGATACAAATGTGTAGGTTGAGCCAGTGATGAAACTTAATGATCTATAGAAGCATCTTTTAAAATAAAATTTTAAAGCACTATATTTATTTAAACATTTAAAAATGTAATGCACACACATACAGGACAATCAGGTAAATAGTGACAAAATTTCCAAGTCTTCCTTCTATCTATCCAGAGATAGAATACACCGATATAGAAGTGCTAGCAACACTGTTTTGGTTGAGAAGACCAGGAAACGGTTTGATTTTTTCCTGTAATTCTTCTACTGTACTCCATCGCTCTCTACTCCCTGATCCGATCCTCTCCTAGATCGTTGTCTCCCTTATTGACTTCTAAGTCTGATTTCATGAATTTTCCATCTCTTTTGGTTACTAAAATGAATTCACCATTATTTTTAATACTGAATCCTGTTTATTTAAAATCTTTAACCTTATTATTTATTCCTTGATCCCAAGGGCAGGCAAGAGTCTTGGTTTTAGGGCCAACACATTATAACTTGGTGGTGATACCAGAGATTCTGGAACCAGATTCCATGGATTCGTATCCTGTTCCGCCACTTGAAAATTATGGACCCACAGGCAGGTCACACCTCTTGCCTCAGTCTCCTCATTTTCCGAGCAGGGATAATAGAAGTACTTACAGTATAGGACTGCTGTGAGGATTAAATGAGCTTTTCATGTAAAGCACTCAGAGCGTAACTAAGATGTTATTAAAGCTATTTAAGTGTTAGCCATTTTTGCTATTATTGGAGTGAATAATGGGGTTTTTCTCTCTCACAGCTCCCCTGTCTCCTCTGTCTTTATTTTTATTTTTATAATAGTGTTTATTTTATTTTTGACTGCCCTGCGTCTTCATTGCTGTGTGAGCTTTCTCTAGTTGTGTCAGTAGAGGCTACTCTCTAGTTGTGGTGGGCAGGCTTCTCAGTAGTGGCTTCTTTTGTTGTGGGCACAGGCTCTGGGGTGCGTGGGCTCGGTAACTGCGGCTCCTGGGATCCAGAGCACAGGCCCAATAGTTACGGCACAGGGGTTAGTTCTCCGCGGCATGTAAGATCTTCCCAGACCAGGGGTCGAACCCACGTCTCCTGCTTTGGCAGGTGGACTCTACCACTAAGCCAACAGGGAAGCTTCTCTGAGGTTGTGGTGGTGAACTGGGAAAATATTTTTCTTTTTTGTCTGCCCACAGCATGACCTCTTGTCCTCTTTCTAGTGGTCATTACTTCTGACCTAGTTTGGTGGGAAGGATTTCCACAGTGATGAAGAAGAATAGGCTATTGTAGCAGGCCAGTCAGGAGATGAAGGTAGATGGGAAAAATAGTGTGATGAGTCAAAACTTTCATCCTTTGGAATTAGTGTTGAAGGTCATTTTCCGGGGCACACAAGGGTAAGCAGGAATAGGACTCTGCCAAGAAAAAATCTAAAAACAGTTTTCAACCAAACTGCCCTTTTCTCTTCCATCTACCCACACAATTGTATTTTAAGCATTATTTATAACAGGTGTGTAATGGAGACAATGAACAAATTTGTTTGTTTCCCCCCAAGAGATTTCAGTTACATTAATATCCTCATAAAATATCACTTACCATGTGGTGCCACTTGACACTGGACTGTAGAATGTGAAGATTACTTACTAGTCAAAGAGAAGAGAGAGACTCATTAAAAGAGAATGAACTCACACATGTACACCCATGGCTGATCGATGTCGATGTATGGCAAAAACCACTACAATACTGTAATTAGCCTCCAATTAAAATAAATTAATGAATGAAAAAAAAAGAGCAAACGAACTCTTACCACCTGTTGGATCATATCCCCAAATCTAAAGCTTTTTAACCTTAATGGCAAAGCTCAATAAAGATAGTACATGAAGACACACACACACAGGAAAACTTCAGACAAATTCATCACAGATTTTCCTGGACACTTAACTAAAGATTAGCCAAGAAGCCACATTAAAAGCATAATCAAGTGATATTTATTTCAAACATACAAGAATGGTGATATTAAAGAGGACATAAAATATAATTCTCATCTTTAATTATTAAAAAATTACATGATAATTTTTATTAAGGCAAAATTTCTGATAAAATTTTAAATCAATTCTTGATTACAATTCTTTAATAAAATAGGCATGTGTCATTCTCTTAATGTGACACATAAACACAAAAGCCAGAGCCAGGTGTAATAAGGAGATAATTAGAAGCATTCTCAATTAAAGAACAAGGCAAAGATGACTATTACTACTACTATCATTTGCCATTTCTGGACATTCCATCCAGTATTATTGAAAAATAGAAAGAAATCAGTATATTAAAATTGGAAAGAAAAAGACTATATTATCTTTTAATTCTTTATCTCATGGGAAAGTATACGAGTGCCTTTTATTTTATTTTATTTTTTTAAGTTTCATTGACCTTTATTATTTTTTATTTTTTTTAATTATTATTATTTTTTTTCCAGTGGGTTTTGTCATACATTGATATGAATCAGCCATGGATTTACATGTATTCCCAATCCCGATCCCCCCTCCCACCTCCCTCTCCACCCGATTCCTCTGGGTCTTCCCAGTGCACCAGGCCAGAGCACTTGTCTCATGCATCCCACCTGGGCTGGTGATCTGTTTCACCATAGATAGTATACATGCTGTTCTTTTGAAATATCCCACCCTCACATTCTCCCACAGAGTTCAAAAGTCTGTTCTGTATTTCTGTGTCTCTTTTTCTGTTTTGCATATAGGGTTATCGTTATCACCTTTCTAAATTCCATATATATGTGTTAGTATGCTGTAATGTTCTTTATCTTTCTGGCTTACTTCACTCTGTATAAGGGGCTCCAGCTTCATCCATCTCATTAGGACTGGTTCAAATGAATTCTTTTTGACGGCTGAGTAAAATTCCATGGTGTATATGTACCACAGCTTCCTTATCCATTCATCTGCTGATGGGCATCTAGGTTGCTTCCATGTCCTGGCTATTATAAACAGTGCTGCGATGAACATTGGGGTGCACGTGTCTCTTTCAGATCTGGTTTCCTCAGTGTGTATGCCCAGAAGTGGGATTGCTGGGTCATATGGCAGTTCTATTTCCAGTTTGTTAAGAAATCTCCACACTGTTTTCCATAGCGGCTGTACTAGTTTGCATTCCCACCAACAGTGTAAGAGGGTTCCCTTTTCTCCACACCCTCTCCAGCATTTATTGCTTGTAGACTTTTGGATAGCAGCCATCCTGACTGGCGTGTAATGGTACCTCATTGTGGTTTTGATTTGCATTTCTCTGATAATGAGTGATGTTGAGCATCTTTTCATGTGTTTGTTAGCCATCTGTATGTCTTCTTTGGAGAAATGTCTGTTTAGTTCTTTGGCCCATTTTTTGATTGGGTCATTTATTTTTCTGGAATTGAGCTGCAGGAGTTGCTTGTATATTTTTGAGATTAATCCTTTGTCCGTTTCTTCATTTGCTATTATTTTCTCCCAATCTGAGGGCTGTCTTTTCACCTTACTTATAGTTTCCTTTGTAGTGCAAAAGCTTTTAAGTTTCATTAGGTCCCATTTGTTTAGTTTTGCTTTTATTTCCAATATTCTGGGAGGTGGGTCATAGAGGATCTTGCTGTGATTTATGTCAGAGAGTGTTTTGCCTATGTTCTCCTCTAGGATACGAGTGCCTTTTAAATGTGTCTATATCAGAATGATTTAACTAGCACTGAAGTTATGGATGACTGAAATGTTTGGCAAAATACTCTAATAAAACTTTTAGGACCTAATATGTTTTGTTTGCTTCTTTAAGGAGGTAGCCCTTTGATCGTTACTTTTATTTCTTCTAATTGTTCTATTTAAACTTTCTAGGTCTTCTGTACTTCTTTTTCAAAAAATAATGTCTTTATTTTAGAATAATTTTAGATTTATAGAAAAGTTGTGAAGATAGCATAGAGTTTTCATGTACCTGTCACCTTATTTCCCCTAGTGTTATCATCTTACATAACCATAGCACATCTGTCAAAACTGAAAAATTAATAAAAGTACAATTTTATTAACTAAATTGTAGACTTTATTTGTCTACTAAAGTCCTTTTCCTGTTTCAGGATTCAATTCAGGATACCACATTGCATTTAATAGTAATTTCTCCTTCATTTCCTCTATTTTGTGATTATTTTGTGATCTTTCCTTGTTTATGAATTTGACTATTTTGGGAGGGAACCTAGTCAGATGTTTTGGAATGGCCCTCAAGTTTGCATTTATCTGATATTTTATCAACATTTCATAGGAGATATAGTTTTTTGGGGAAAATATCACAAAACCGAAGTCTTCTTCTTCTCAGAGTATCAGATTTTGAGTTTATTCACTAGTTGTACTATTTTTCCCTTATCAAATTCAAGGATGCAGCTTCATCTTTATGTATGCCTTCTTTCCTCCATGAGGTTCTTTTTCTAACTTCTTGTGAATTCTTGATTCAATTATATTTCCATCCTTCCTAGTTTATAATTCTAAGTATGTAAAGCTGTGGATTTTTCTCTGCATACTCTTTCAGCTATATGTTATAGATTCTAATAGGTAGGGCTATCAAGATTCTGTAACTTCTGTATTAATTTTCTCTTTAAACTAAGAGTTGTTTAAAATAGAGTATCTTATATGACAAATGATAGGAATTTTTTGTTTCCTAAATTGATTACTGACATAATTTTTTTGCATTGTGATCAGAGAATATTTCTGCTGTTTCTACATTTTGGAATTTATACAGAAATTTCTAGCTTAACATATGGTTATCTTTTGTGAGTATTCCTTTTTGTGGGCACTAGGGAAAAAAAAGATATATTCTTTGCATTCAGGGCTAGAGATTGATATACGAGTTTCTCTCTCTCTTTCCCACACACATACATACACACTTACATTTGTGTTCAACATAGCCTAAATTCTTACTTGCTTTAGTAATCCTTGAGGACATGCTGACAGAAGTGACTTAAAGCCTTCTGCTACTCTGTAAAAGAGTATATTGTATTAGTACATAAGCCAATATGTGGTTCCTAGAGCTTTGTCTGCTTTATGAATTTTGATACTTTTATGTTATATGGTATTTCAGTTCAGTTCAGTCGCTCAGTCGTGTCCGACTCTTTGTGACCCCATTAACTGCAGCATGCCAGGTCTTCCTGTCCATCACAAACACCCAGAGTTTACCCAAACCCATGTCCATAGAGTCAGTGATGCCATCTAACCATCTCATCCTCTGTCATCCCCTTCTCCTCCCACCCTCAATCTTTCCCAGCAACAGGGTCTTTTCAAATGAGTCAGCTCTTCACATCAGGTGGCCAAAGTATTGGAGTTTCAGCTTCAGCATCAGTCCTTCCAATTAACACCCAGGACTGATCTCCTTTAGGATGGACTGGTTGGATCTCCTTGCAGTCCAAGGGACTCTCAAGAGTCTTCTCCAACACCACAGTTCAAAAGCATCAATTCTTCGGTGCTCAGCTTTCTTTATGGTCCAACTCTCACATCCATACATGACCACTGGAAAAACTATAGCCTTGACTAGACGTACTTTTGCTGACAAAGTAATGTCTCTGCTTTTTAATATGCTGTCTAGGTTGGTCATAACTTTCTTTCCAAGGAGTAAGTGTGTTTTAATTTCATGGCTGCAGTCACCATCTGCAGTGATTTTGGAGCCCAGGAAAATAAAGTCAGTCACTGTTTCCACTGTTTCCCCATCTATTTGCCATGAAGTGATGGGACCAGAGGCCATGATCTTAGTTTTCTGAATGCTGAGCTTTAAGCCAACTTTTTCACACTCTTCTTTCCCTTTCATCAAGAGGCTCTTAGTTCTTCTTCACTTTCTGCCATGAGGGTGGTGTCATCTGCATATCTGAGGTTATTGATACTTCTCCCATCAATTTAGATCATTTTAATTTTCAATTGCTGTGTAACAAGTTACCACAAATGTAATGATTTAAAAAAACACTCATTTATTATTTGACATTTTCTGCTGGTCAAGGTCAGACGGCTGTGCTTAGGGTCTCACATGCTAGAATCAAGGTGTCAGTATGAACTTCCATCTCACTTGAGATTCAGGATCTTCTTCCAAGGTCATTAAATTGTTGGCAGAGTACAGTTCCTTGAGACTGAAAGACTGAAGATCCTGCCCTCTTGCTGGCTGTGTCTGAGGGCATCTTTCAGCTTCTAGAAACTGTCTGCAGTTCCTTTCTCTGTGGCCCCTTCACACTACCAATACAACTTCTGTCTCCAACATCTAAGACCTAGACTTAAAAGGATCATGTGATTACATCAAACCATTCATAATACTCCTTTGATTAACTCAAAGCCAACTGTCTAGTAACCTACTTACATCTATAAAATCCCTTTTGCCAAGTATTGTGTAACAGTCATATCCCATTATATTTAGAGCTCCAGGCTTTGTCCTTTCTTAACCTTTCAGCTTCAAGAGGTGGGATTTATGCAAGGCAAGGATACCCAGAGACAGGAATATTGGAGGACATCTTAAAATTCTTCTTGCAGCATGCATTTTTTATAATTTTTATCTTCATTATGGTTTATAGATTTTCTCATTATGTGATGCACTTAAAAAATGACACTTTAATGCTTTAAGGTTAATTCAAGCCTAAAAGTCAGCTTGTCTGAATTAAGATCCTGACTCCTAATTTGTTGTTGTTATTTTTTACATTTTCTTTGTGTACTTTGCCCCATCTTTGAGTTGTTTTGCTTTTTAAATGTTTCTAGTAGGTAGGATATTGCTGGGTTTCATGTAATTTAACCAGATTCCTTTCTCTGTAATGCAAAAGTAGAAAGTCAAGTGATACCTGGAATAACAGGCAAATTTGGTCTTGGAGTACAGAATGAAGCAGGGCAAAGGCTAATAGAGTTTTGCTAAGAGAATGCACTGGTCACAGCAAACACCCTCTTCCAACAACACAAGAGAAGACTCTACACATGGAAATCACCAGATAGTCAATACCAAAATCAGATTGATTATATTCTTTGCAGCCAAAGATGGAGAAGCCCTATACAGTCAGCAAAAACAAGACTGGGAGCTGACTGTGGCTCAGATCATGAATTCCTTATTGCCAAATTCAGACTTAAATTGAAGAAAGTAGGGAAACCACTAGATCATTCATTCAGGTATGACCTAAATCAAATCCCTTACGACTATACAGTGGAAGCAACAAATAGATTCAAGATATTAGCTCTGATCGACAGAGTACCTGGAGAACTATGGGTGGAGGTTCGTGACATTGTATAGGAGGCAGTGAGCAAGACTATCCTGAAGAAAAAGAAATGCAAAAAGGCAAAATGGTTGTCTGAGGAGGCCTTACAAATGACTGTGAAAAGAAGAGAAGCAAAAGGCAAAGGAGAAAAGGAAAGATATACCCATTTGAATGCAGAGTTCCAAAGAATAGCAAAGAGAGATAAGAAAGCCTTCCTCAGTCATCAGTGCAAAGAAATAGAGGAAAACAATAGAATGGGAAAGACTAGAGATTTCTTCAAGAAAATTAGAGATACCAAAGGAACATTTCATGCAAAGATGGGCTCAATAAAGGACAGAAATGATATGGACCTAACAGAAGCATAAGATATTAAGAAGAGGTGTCAAGAAAACACAGAAGAACTATACAAAAAAGATCTTCACCACCCAGATAATCATGATGGTGTGATCAGTCACCTAAACCCAGACATCCTGAAATGTGAAGTCAAGTGGGCCTTAGGAAGCATCACTATGAACAAAGCTAGTGGAGGTGATGGAATTCCAGTTGAGCTACTTCAAATTCTGGAAGATGATGCTGTGAAAGTGCTGCACTCAATATGTCAGCAAATTTGGAAATGTCAGCAGTGGCCACAGGACTGGAAAAGGTCAGTTTTCATTTCAATCCCAAAGAAAGGCAATGCCAAAGAATGCTCAAATTACCGCACAATTGCACTCATCTCACACACTGGTAAAGTAATGCTTAAAATTCTCCAAGCCAGGCTTTAGCAATACGTGAACTGCGAACTTCCAGATGTTCAAGCTGGTTTTAGAAAAGGCAGAGGAACCAGAGATCAAATTGCCAACATCCATTGGATCATCGAAAAAGCAAGAGAGTTCCAGAAAAACATCTATTTCTGCTTTGTTGACTATGCCAAAGTCTTTGACTATGTGGATCACAATAAACTGTGGAAAATTCTGAAAGAGATGGGAATACCAGACTACTCGACCTGCCTCTTGAGAAACCTGTATGCAGGTCAGGAAGCAACAGTTAGAAGTGGCCATGGAACAACAGACTGGTTCCAAATCGGGAAAGGAGTACATCAAGGCTCTATATTGTTACCCTGCTTATTTAACTTATATGCAGAGTACATCATGAGAAACACTGGGCTGGAGGAAGCACAAGCTGGAATCAAGATTGCCAGGGGAAATATCAATAACCTCAGATATGCAGATGACACCACCCTATGGCAGAAAGTGAAGAAGAACTAAAGAGCCTCTTGATGAAAGTGAAAGACGAGAGTGAAAAAGTTTGCTTAAAGCTCAACATTCAGCAAACTAAGATCATGGCATCTGGTCCCATCACTTTATGTCAGATGGATGGGGAGACAGTGGAAACAGTGGCTGACTTTATTTTCCTGGGCTCCAAAATCACTGCAGATTGTGATTGCAGCCATGAAATTAAAACACACTTACTCCTTGGAAGGAAAGTTATGACCAACCTAGACAGCATATTAAAAAGCAGAGACATTACTTTGTCAGCAAAGGTCTGTCTAGTCAAGGCTATGTTTTTTCCAGTGGTCAGGTATGGATGTGAGAGTTGGACTATAAAGAAAGCTGAGCACCGAAGAATTGATGCTTTTGAACTGTGGTGTTGGAGAAGACTCTTGAGAGTCCCTTGGACTGCAAGGAGATCCAACCAGTCCATCCTAAAGGAGATCAGTCCTGGGTGTTAATTGGAAGGACTGATGCTGAAGCTGAAACTCCAATACTTTGGCCACCTGATGTGAAGAGCTGACTCATTTGAAAAGACCCTGTTGCTGGGAAAGATTGAGGGTGGGAGGAGAAGGGGATGACAGAGGATGAGATGGTTGGATGGCATCACTGACTCAATGGACATGGGTTTGGATGGACTCTGGGAGTTGGTGATGGACAGGGAAGCCTGGTGTGCTGCGATTCATGGGGTCACAAAGAGTCGGACACGACTGAGAGACTGAACTGAACTGAACTGCTATATTACTTGATGACCTATTAATCCTCTAATTTAAGTAATAAAGAAATCAAGGTACTTACATTTTCTCCTCCTTATTTCCTAATTTTCATGGGTGATTAGTTATATAATTTTTATGTTTACATAGTTTAAATATTTACATTCGGTTCTATAAAAACAATCCCCATTTTCTTTTAAATAGATTCAGTGCATACTGCTCCTCTAGCATCTCTTTGAGCTGAAGTTTATTTTCTATTAGTCTCTTGAAGAAGGGAATCACATTCCTTGAGTTCTTTCTTGTTAAAAACCATTTCTCACACTACTCTGTTTTCATTGTTTTTTTTCAGACATTCCATATTTACTAAATGTGTATTACCAGTTTACTGTATCAAAGTCTTAGCTTTAGCAAAATTTTCCCCTTAAAATTCTCACAGGATTGAATACAAATGTGAAGAAATTTTAGAACAGATCTAGAATTTTTCCTGCGATACAAGTTTTGCTATTCAGGGATTTTACATGTGCAAGGTTTATTTTAATAAATTAATTGTGACTGACATTTAAAAAATTGATCTTTAATCTACTTAATCTTAAGCGTTTCACTACCTGATGAATTTTTCTGTTTCCTGACTCCTTGAAATCCATCTTCATTGAGAAAAATAAATGTTTTATGGAAAGGAGCTCAATTTCAGAGCTTGAGTGCTTGAGGTGAGTCTAAATTTTGATGGTGTAAACTGCCATACATTAGTATAAGTACTTGAGATGCCTGTGAGGCAAGAGAGATGTGGTCAAGATGGTGGGAAGGAAGATAGACATGGAGTCAGGAGATTAACAAAACTGAACTCTTCCAAATGGCAAATTTGTTATGAACTTTAGAAGAGGGCTCATTGTGAGGTAAATTATAATCATAATTTTTTCAAGAGAACAAAAACTAAGAAAAGTAATCAAGGTTAGAAAGAAGACAGGCTTTTGACTGAAGGATCAATAGAAGAAAAAACACTTAACTTATGTGTAACTTCTTTGCAATTGATAGCAGGCAGGTAGTGAAGAGAAAAGCCAGTGTTTTACCTCTTAGACAAAGGAATCCTTTGAGATGTTGTTGCTCGTCATGACAACAATATATTTCAAAGATTCCATTTTGGAATGGACGTGGTTCTTGCCTAGAAAGTACTGATATGCCCAAATGGCTGGTGATGCTCACTGTCAATCCCGGGGAGGGAAGCCGCTGGTTCCTATGTTATCAGCACTTATAGGTAGCTCTGCAAACCAACAGCTTGACAGCCTGTGGACAAAGGATATGAACAGAAAATTCACAGAAAAGGAAAAGTGAATGGTCAATACAGATTACAAGATGCTTAATCTTCCTCAAAGTCACAGAAATGCAAACCAGTAAAGTACCATTTCACAACAAATAAGTCAAAATAAAAACTAAAAACAAGTAAAATTTAAAAACTGATTATTTAAATATCAGCAAACATCGAAGAAACTGGAACTTTCTCACACCACTGGAGGAAGTACAAATGACATAGCTACTTTGTAGAGCAATTTTCACATTTTAGAAGAATTGAAAAACTACATGCCAGAATTTTCAGTTGTTGGTCCATAGACAGAAACATTTGTAGAATTTGCAAACTTGGAGGCATGGGGAAGGATATTCACTGCAGCATTATTTCTGTGACAAATTTAAGATATATTTTACATTCCATAAAATTTACCATTTTAAAGTGTACAACTCAGTAGTTTTAATTATAATTACAGATTTGTACAACCATCAACACTACCTATGCAGCTATAACTATGAGAGATATAAATATGGTCTGAGGTTTTCTTTAGATGTCTTCATCTGGTTTTGATATCAGGGTAATGCTGGCCTCATTTCAATAGTCAGACATGTTCAATCCTCTTCTACTTTTTTTAGAAGAGTTTATAAAATTGGTGTAAATTTGTCTTTAAACATTTGGTAGAACTTACCATTAAAGTAATTTGGTTCTGACATTCTTTTATGGGAAGGTTTTTGACTATTAATTTAATCTCTTGTTATAGTTCTGTTTAATTTTTTCCTACTTTTTGAGTCAGTTTTGATAGTGTGTGTCTCTATAAATCTCTCCATTTCATATGGTTATGTAATTTGCTGGAAATTATTCAGAGCATTCCTTTATGATCTTTTCAATTTTGGAAAGGTTTTTCTTCATTTTTGAAGCATAATTTTGCCAGATATAAAAATCTTAGTTGACAATTTTTTTCCCTCCCAGCCCTTTCAACATATCACCCTACTGCATTCTACCATCTGTGTTTCTGATGACAAACCAGCTGTTAATCTTATGACAATATCTTATACAACAAGTTAACTGCTTTTCATTTGTTGCTTTTAAAATCTTCTCTTTGGTTTTGGCTTTAGACATGCTGTTTCACATTCTCTGAACTTACGTGTGTGGAGGTTAATGGCTTTTTGGGTCAAATGTGGGAAGCTTTTGGCCATTATTTCTACAAATATTCTCCCTCTCCTTTCCTTCTGTTACTCATATTAGGCATATTTTTAGTATACTTGATGATATACCATGAGTCTCTGAAACTTTGTTTATTTTTCCTCATTCTTTCAAGTTTCTGCTTTTAAAACTGGATAACCCCAACTGACCTAGTTGCAAATTTGATGATTTTATCATCTGCTATTCAAATCTGCTATTAAGCCCCTCTAAGTAAAATTTTCATTTTAGTTATACTTTTTTACTTCAGAATTTCTATTTGACAGTGTTGTATAATTTCTATTTCCTTTTTGATATACCTTATTTGGCAAGAGAGACATTGTTTTTATATATTTTTTAAAACACAGTTTCCTTTAGTTCTTTCACTATATTTTTTACAGTCTATTAAAAGTCTTTGTCTAGTGGGTACAACATCTGGTTTTCTTAGCAACCATTTCTATTGGTTTTTTTTTTTTTTTTCCTTCTTATGGACCATAGTTCCTTTTTTATTGCATGTCATAATTTTGATTAAAATATGGATATTTAAAATAACTTAATAGCAGCTATAGTGATCATATTGCTCCCCTCTCAGAGTTTGTTGTTATGCTCATTATTGTTATTGGTGGTGGTGGTGGTGGTGTTTTGTGAATGTAGTGACTTTCCAGAACTAATTCCGTAAAGTCCATATTTTTGGTCACATATGGCCACTTTCTTTGTTCAGTTAGCTAATGATTGTGCTCTGTCAGTTGCTCAGTCGTGTCCGACTCTTTGTGACCCCATGGACTGTAGCCCACCAGGCGTCTCTGTCCATGTGATTCTCCAGGCAAGAACACTGGAGTGGGTAGCCTATCTCTTCTCCAGTAGATCTTTCCGACTGAAGAATCAAACCAGGGTCTCCTGCATTGCAGGCAGATTCTTTACCAGTTGAGCTACTAGCTAACGATTAGACAGAGATCTTCTTAAGGGTTTTGAACCAATAAGTCTTCCTTCCTTTGCCAAGGAGCTCTGTCTATGTGCATGTTGTTGTTGTGGAATGCCTTCCACACTTCCAGCAGTTCACAACACTGTAATCCCTGATTACAGAGCCTTAAGGTTGCCCAGATATAAGAGATTAGAACCTTCTCAGGTTTTTCCCTGGCATGCGCAGAGCCCTGGACATGATTCCCAGAAATGTGTCAGAGCTTTCAAGACCTCCTATGGGCACTTGTTTTCCAATTTTTCTTATTTTGGTCAACCTCTTATTTGCTCCAACTTGTATTGCCACCTCTGGGCAATACATTGTTAAACAGTTACCACTGATTGGTTTTGGCAGTTGCTCTGAGAATAAAGCTGTTTGCACTGAAGAATCTCTGAGTCAGGTAAAACAGTGACAGGCCCTATGAATGGTAACTTTTCAGGGAGATAACAAAAAAGTCAAATAGTAATGGTTCCCTGAAGGATTTGGGAAATCTACAAACATATTCTGCCCTCTCTAGCAGTGGCTAGGCTGCTGATTTTCATAGCTACCATGGTATTGGGGTTCTTGGTTTTCAGCTATTTTTTTAAAATAAACATTTCTTACATGATTGCATTAATTAATCCCCCAAGTTATAAAAAAAATTGGATTTTGCTAGTGTTCTCATTGCTTTTATAGAAGAATAAATTTTTAGAGGTTTTTACTCCATCATTGGGCTTACAGGGTGACATGAGTGGTAAAGAACCCGCTTGCCAATGCAGGAGACATAAGAGACGACGATTGGATCCCTGGGTCTGGACTATCCCCTGAAAGAGGGAAGGGCAACCCACTCCAGTATTCTTGCCTGGAGAATCCCTTGGACAGAGGAGCCTGGTGAGCTATGGTCCATAGGGTCACAAAGAGTCGGACATGACTGAAGCAACTTAGCACACATGCATGGACTCCACCATTATGAAAGTACTTACACAGCCTTACTTTTAATAGGAAAAAAATTGTAAAAATACGTTATACTAAGAGAATGGACAGTTAATTGTGATCTCTGTACCGTGGAACTCAGCAGTTAAAATAATGGACTAACAGTATGAGTCTGCACATGGATAGCTACAAAAACCAAATTGTGGAATGATACCTACAGCAGAAATATTTATATAATTAAGACACATAAAACACACTACTATTTTTGATATGTGCATATATTGAAAGAAAATTATTTTTACAAAACACAGGCTGGGAGGGTAAACACCTTATGCACAATAGTGCTGGAGATTTGGAATAAAAATATAAGAGCAACTTTCCCCATGTTTATTTATAGTATTTATTCTTTTATGAAGAAAACATGGACACATGTATTTTGCTATATTATTTTTGTGGTTTTTTTCTATTTGAACTTAGGAAAAAAGAATAAGAAAGTCATAATGGTTTGAGTTCTGTTCTCTGGCAACTCACTTGACTGTGTTCAATTTTTTATAATCTAAGGGTGAACAGAAAAGAAAAGACAAGAGTAAGATAAGTAGCTGCTGCACCACAATTGGGTCTGTTATAAAATGATTTTGAGATGGATTTCAAATCTGGAATGTCAAATTCTGGTTTTCATTCTTCTTTTAAAAAAAAAATCACAAATTCAAACCATACAGAAAAAACGTGAATCATTCCCTTCAGCCTTCCTAAAATCTCCATAGTATGTCTCTGCTCCAGTGACGGAAATGAAACAATCGACAGAGTGTCTCTTCTCTCCAAATTCTTGGTTTGTAATGCCTCCATAGCTTTCCAGTGGAGGGAAAAGGAGTTACTTTACAGTTATAACCACTTGAAAGAATTACCACCTCATTTCCAGAGATTCCTGACATCCCATTATAGGAGCACAAATATCAGTTCTATTTCTCAAGCAGTAAGTGGGGAAATCTGAATTGCCATGATACATAATTTTTCTCACGGACTATTTGACAAGGTAAAATGAAAAACAAACCCAAGCCTAGTCTCTCTTGACCTGTTATTCAGCCAGAGAAAGCATCAAAAAGTTCTCATTACCACGTGGAACCACTAGGTGTCACTAAAGATAAAGCTTGTATACATTAGAGACTATAACTAGGAAAACACAGAAGGCAAGCGCAATTCATCATGTTAATCGAGAGAATTGAAATTTCCACCTTCACTTGACACAATGGAAAATGGCTTAATACCTAGTTTAATACCCCCAGGAAATGGTTTCAGGCCCTGTCATATCTGTGCATGGACCCATTTGGGTTGGCAAAAGCATTTAGCAGAAAAATAACTAAATGACCTCACAAAAAACTCAAGAAGTATGTTATAGAATGACTTTGTTAATAAAATGGGGTTAAAATTTCAAGCCTCAAGTTCTGGAGTCCCTCTTGGGAACTGTGTCTAAAATTTCAACAGCTGCTTCCAGGTGGCAGTGAGTCAGATAAATTAAATTCTCTTTAGACAAGGAAATTGAGATATGATTTTTTTCAAATTATTTTCTACTTTTCTCTATGATTTCCCCCATTTATGTCTTTATCCTGAAAACCAAAACTGGCAGATATTACAAATTCAGCACATATTTTCTGGATGAATAGTATGAATCAAGGGAAGGAAACCAATATTATTTCGTTCTTCTTTACGCCTTGTTCTCTTCTGGCTTTCTTGCATTCCCCTTTTACCTAATCTTCACAAAAAACCCTGTGAGGTAGTTATTGTAATCATGGGTGAGTACAAGCAATACTCACAGCATATAAAGACAAATGGTCTTTACTTTTATCTCTCATCATTCCTTAAACCTTTATTCAGTAGGAAAATTCTTTCCCTGCTCCTGGATAAAACCTTCAGGCACACCTAGGATATATGATCTCCTGTTGATACTAAAACATCCTATGATCACTTTCAGTGGTAGAACTGTCATAATTTAGTAATGAAAACTGTACAATTTCATGTAATAACACAACTTATTTCAGTCAAAATCACAACTTTCCCTCCCCAAGCTGGGGCTGGTGGTGGTCTGGCAGCTTCCAGAAGTGACTAACATACTCTTCTCAACTCCTATGGTACTTCTACTCAACTCCTTTCTGACTCCCTAACATACTTTGGAAAGAAGAAGAGAGGGCAAGGGAAGTAAATGGTCTTTCTTTGAATGGTGCTTTTGAGATAGAAACATTTGATGGCACTTTCAAAGATGCAAGCTAAGAATTTTCTTCTAGCTGGCCACTCTCTCTCAGTCTTTCATATATTTTGAATTTCTTTATTTTATGTCAAATTTATCTTTAACGTAACTTTATTTATTAAATACTATGGCATTCCCTCCTTCTATAATAATAGAAGTCCCAAGTTTTAGCTGAGCCCATGGCCCCTTGCAATAAGGACTTCATTTCCCAGGCACCCATATCATGATCCATGTACAAATTCTTGAAGTATCCTTAAATGGAGAGGCTAGCTTTGTTTTTCCTTTCCTCTTTCATATCAGCTGGAGCAAGGACATAGTCTTGCAGGCTCTGTGACAGTGAGGTGGAAGTCCTGTGGTGAGGGCCTGGGAAATCATGGGACTGACTTGGCAGCTTTGTATACATAGGCTTCGTTTAATGAAGATAGTTAAACTTCTAGTCTACTGCTTTAAGTTTTTATCACTTGCAGACAAGCAAACTCCTAAGTGATAGAATTGGAAAAGACCCTGATGCTGGGGAAGATTGAAGGCAGGAGGAGAAGGGGATGACAGAGGATGAGATGGTTGGATGGCATCACCGGCTTAATGGACATGAGTTTGACTGGGACGTGGACCAGGAGTTGGTGATGGACAGGGAAGCCTAGAGTGCTGCAATCCATGCGGTCACAAAGAGTCAGACATGACTGAGTGGCTGAACTGAAGTAGAGAAACATACAGGTAAATGAGACTTAATTTTAGAAGAGCTTTGTTAATGAAAAAATCAAGATTAAGAAAATGGCCTTTACTCATGCATCCTAATTTTTATCACTTTACATTCATGACACTATATGAGGTTCTGGAAGAAGAGTGAACAAAGGTGAAGTAAAGGAGGTTCTGCCCACAAGAGGTCACTCTTAGCCTCTTCTCATCCTTCCCATGCCAGACCCTGGATCAACACCCCGAGGCTGATTTCTTCTCCAACATTTCATAGCTGCTGCTTCTCTGTTCTCTGAGGCAGCACGCTTTGTTTTTTCCTTATTAAATTCCAAGAATATCTACTGACATCCGGGGAAATAAGTAAAGAAAGAAAGATACCATGGTGTTTTCATGCTTAATTTCCTATAATTATATTTCTCTTAGATAAAATATGTATTATAATGTGTTATAAAAATGTATAGTAGAACATTGGATTTTTTTTCCCCTAAAATGGTCAATTCTCTGTCAGATTCTGAGACTATTTCCCTAAGAGACTTCCAGTTCAAGGACATACTCCATGAACAAAAGATTCTATGGTTACTGCCTCTTTTTGCAAGTTCATATTGCACATTAGCATATTAAATGGCAGAGTACCCCTGAGGTGCTCTCAGAAATGTATTTAATTTTCTTTAACTTAGCATTTTCCAATCTCATTTGATTAGGGGACCCTTTAATCCTATGGCATCTATTAACATGTATTAGTACGGCACCCTCTGCATCCTGGGGTGTCACAGGGGGCCTTTCATGTTGTCCACAAGTTTGATCACTGATTGCATAATAACAGTCTTTCATAATTTTCATATAAAAGTTAGGCTTATGCAGAGCATTTCCTTAGTTTGAAATCATTTTCTCATAAATTTTACTTAAAACTCTGGTATCAATGACTGATTTTCTGTTTGACAAAATAAATGTACAAGTAACAAGCATTATTACTGAAATAATTTTTAAAGAGCCAATGATAGATTTAGGCTTATTTTTCCAGAGTAATACTTTCCATGGTTATGATTTTATATTATGCATATATAGTATCGTATATTTGTTGGAAAAGTATTTGTGGGTCTTATGATAAAATGTATTTTGGTACTGTCTTTGGTTGTGTATGCATGCATGGGTGCTCAGTCGTGTCCAACTCTTTGCAATCCCATGGACTACAGCCAGCCAGGCTCCCCCGTCCATAGAATTTTCCAAGCAAGAATACTGAAGTGGGTTGCCATTTCCTTCTCCAGGAGATCTTCCTGACCCAGGGATTGAACTCTTGTCTGTTGTGTCTCCTGTTTTGGCAGGCAGGTTCTTTACCAGCTGAGTCAACAGGGAACCCCATTTCGTGGTGAATCTTAAAGGTACAGCTGAGGAGCTAGAGAACCTCACTCTTTGGATTGAGTGATGGAAGCGTGAAAGAGTAGGAAGGCAATTTGGGGAGAGACTTGAGAGCAGGGGAAAGAGGGAGGAGGAGACACTGCTTTCTTATTAATGAAAGCACTACGAAGTCCACCCTTCCCGTGTTTATAAACTGACCCAAAGAAATGTCCTTGTTTTTTTCTCCCAGGTACCTCTCTTTCTCCTCTTTACATTGTATGTCAAAATGGAAAGTACATGGTTAAAATGAGCAAAGGCCATTCTGATTTTTTTTTACTACCTCGCATTTAATTATAGGAATGATAAATATATGAAGCTAAAAATAATGCCTAGTGGAAAACAATTCCTAATGGAAAAATCAACAGGAAGGCAGGATGCTGGCCCCATCCCTAACATGTACGTTGTAGCTTAGAGTTCCATTGTATTTGATTTTTAATTTGGTTATTTTAAGCTTTTAATTAAGTAGGACATTTCTTTAAAACTATAGCTGAATAATTATGCCACATTTTTGTTAAAAAAAAAAAAAACAACTTAAACTTTCGACCTTCACATTAAAGAAAATTCTTCCAACAATTGGCCTTAATTTTTTTAAGCTTAATTTCTGGAAAACTGGCAATTTGATGAAGTGGAGGGTGAGAGAAGGACCTAGTTATATATCACATTTTCATTTAGATATGGTAATTTTCAGGATATATTGTTGAATTTAGAATGAAATTCTTATAAAAAGGAAGGAAAGGAGGAAAAGGGGAAAAAAGGAGGAAAGTCTATAAACAATTTTAGCATGCAATCTGTTTTATAGTAAAATTTGAGAATGTTACAAAGTGACTCAAGATTCCCCCATGGAAGTTTTTAAATATGAAAAATATGTAATACTCTTGGTAGTCCACCATCAAGTTTTTAAATGTAAAAGACTTATGTAACGTGTAGGGCACTGGACATTATGTATTAATTTTCTGTCCTTTCATACCACCACATTTCTAAAGTAGATAGAAAATACAGAAACTCATCTCCACTAAACAAGAACAGATAAACAAAAGAGACTCTCAAAAAAGTGTGATCTAGTCAAACACTCAGGGTTATTTTATTTTCAAAGCATTAAGATGAAAACATTAAAGAATATGTTGATGGGTTTAAAAAGTATAAAAATTTAGAGACTGATGATAACATTACTACCCTCAAGGTCGCCCTCTAGAATGGGAAGAAGACAATAAACAAAATCAAAATGTAGGGTGTCATTTGGTTATAAATACTTCAAAAAAAAAGTAAAAAGTAGAGATGGGGGAGCAGAGATTTTGATTTAGGGCAGAAGAGGAGGGGATGTAATTTGCAGTTTTAAATAGTGTGGATCGCAAATGCTTCAGTGAGAAAGTGATATTTAGGCAAAGACTGAAAGGAGTGATGGAAGAACCGTGCGTCTACCTGGAAGGAGGGCATTCCAGTAGGGGAAACAGCAAGTGTATAGGCTATGGGACCAGAGCATTCTTGGACTCCTCAAAGAGAACACTGTTGACTGAAAAAAAATGTGAGAGTCATGGGTTAAGTTTTATACAGGGCAAAATAAGGACTATTGCCCCAGAGACAGTATTTCAGATAGCTCTGAGAAACTACTCCAAAGAGGGGGCAGTATATGTATAATTTTGATGAAAGGGAAGTACGTGCAATCAAGCACCTAATTTTTGCAGAATGTTGCTGCTAGTCTTGTGAAAGTTATTGCCAGTCCTGTCACTGTGAAGGATTTTAATGCTTTTCTAGATATAAGCAGATGCAAGAATTGGGCTCACAATATCTTCTCCTGAAAATACCTAATTATCTGAAAGCCTGTCCTGCCATTTTTTCCCAGAGCACAGAGTAACTCATTCCTGATCTCCTCCCTGAGTTCCTTTCAGGGAACTCAGCTATAGTAGCTGAGTACTACTCATAGTAGTATGAGTAGCTATAGTAGCTCATAATTTGATCCTTGTAGAGGTAGATGGCAAGTGCCAATTTGTAGTTGGTACCAATATAGTTGGCATAAGTGAGAAAGGGGTCAACTATTAGGACAGAAGGTGAGAGGGAAACCTCATAGACTAGTATAGTCATCTCGCAGATATTATGCATGAGAAAAGAATCTATTAGAAACTTTAAGTAGAAGAAGGACATAATCTGACATATCATTCTGATCTCTTTTGAGAAGTATATAGAGCAGTTAAGAGGTGTTTGTAATAATTCAAGCAAGAGATGATGTTTCTGAACCAGGGTTAATGCAGTGCAGGTAAGAACAATGGTGAGATTCTGACTTTATTTTCAAAGTAGGGTGTCTGTATTAGGTGATGGATTGGATATGGAGGTATGAGAGAAAAAGAGAAATTATGAGAAAATAGAAGGATGGACATCCCATTCTGTAAGAAAGGAAGTCTAGGGAGGGAGTGCAGAGCAAGGATGGTAGAGAAAATAAGGAGTTTAGCTTTTATATATTAATTATGCAGATGTCTTAGTAGAGATGTAGACATATGGATATGAGAGTTTAGTCTGTGATATGAGATGCATCATAAGACCCTGAAGAACATATGAATTAGTCAACAAAGAGTACAGGGAAAGTGAGTTATTCAGGGGAAATTAGTTTGGGGTTTAAGTTTATACTGTATAGCAAAAGGAATTCAAGTTGGACTAGAGAAGTCAATGTTAAAAAAAAAATAGTAGGAAAAATGAGCAAATTTCTGACCTCTGAATGAAAAAAGATCTGAGTATAAAAATAATGGAAAAATCAAAAGGGAAAATATCAGTAGCTTTATGACCTGTAAGTTTGAAATACCATCAAAAACATAAGGTGAATAACAGTATTTATTTGTTGTTGCTCAGTTGCTCAGCCATGTCTGACTCTTTGTGACCCCTTGGACTGCAGCATGCCAGGCTTCCCCATCCTTCACCATCTTGTGGAGTTTACTCAAACTCTATTTTGTCAGTGACACTATCCAACCATCTCATCCTCTGTCACCCCTGTCTCCTCATGCCCTCCATCTTTCCCAGCATCAGGGTCTTTCCCAATGAGTCTGCTCTTCTCATCAGGTGGCCAAGGTATTGAAGTTTCAGCTTTAGCATCAGTCCTTCTAATGAACATTCAGGATTGAATTCCTTTGGAATTGACTGGTTTGATCTCCTTGCTGTTCATGGGACTTTTAAAAGTCTTCTTCAGCACCACAGTTTGAAAGCATTAATTCTTTGTCGCTCAGTCTTCTTTATGATCCAATAATATCATAGATATGACAAATGTGACTCAGTAGTCTTATACAAAGAGGTTTTATAAAACAGTGATAAAAAGACTAAAATTCAGTACAAAAAAAAAGTGAAAGGTCATGAGGATACAATTTATGGGAAAAGGAAAGGTCAATAAATATATTTTAAGTATTCAAACTGACCAATAATCAAAATGATGAAAATTAAAATAAAGCATCCCCCCCCCCCTCATTTTTCTTTTATCTTTTGCATGATCAACATTCCCGGCTGCCCTGCAGGAGAGCTCCGTGTGGGGCTAGACTCAGACCCTGTCGTCCTCTTCTGGGAATGCACACTTGGATCTTCCTGACACATAATTCAGAAATGTAAATCCTTGGAATAGTTCATGCCCTGTGACACAACAGTCACATTTCAAAAGATTGGAAGGAGACTCAATAGAAAGTTTGTTTACAAAGATATACTTCACGGTATGGTTTATACTGTGAAACGTAAGAATAATGCAACTACTAACAAAAGCAAAATGATTGCCCCAGACCTGAAGGACTTCCTGGGCAAACCATGGGATTTTGAGAAATGTTAAGCTACTAAATTTTGTGTAATATATCACAAAGCTAACTGATACGCTGAGTCACTCAAGCCCAGGGAGCAGCTATTCTATCATTATGTGCTGCGCTGTGTTCTGCTTAGTTGCTCAGTCATGCCTGACTCTTTGCAACCCCATGGACTGTAGCCTCCAGGCTCCTCTGTCCATGGGGATTCTCCAGGCAGGAATACTGGAGTGGGTGGCTATACCCTCCTTCAGGGGATCTTCCCAACCCAGGTCTCCTGTATTGCAGGCGGATTCTTTACCAACTGAGCCACCAGGGAAGCCCAAGAATACTGGAGTGGGTAGCCTATCCCTTCTCCAGGGGAACTTCCCGACTCAGGAATTAAACCAACTTCTCCTGGATTGCAGATGGATTCTTTATCAGCTGAGCTATCTGGGAAGCCCAATAGTACAAGTGAACCAGCAGGCAAAGAGGGCACATCTTGTGCTCCCCTTACCTCATTGTCCTTACTTTCACCTCCAGAAAAGTAGGCTTTATCATGGGTGGAAGCTTCTCCACGTTAACTTTGGGTGGGATTGTAGTCGCGTAGGGCCATGGGAGAAGCCTGAGCACAGGCTTATCTGACCTTCGGTACTTCATTAGAGCTATCTGTCTCCCACTGCTTTATCAGCTATTCTTGTAAGACTCTTGGTGTCCCTTTAGTCTGTGTAGTGGAAAGAAAGTGTGGACCATAGTTAATTGAATTAATAAAGTCATACTTCAGAGCGGAGAAAAGCATCTATCATTTTTTGTCAGGTGCCTGGGCTTCCCTGGCGGCTCAGATGGTAAAGAATCTACCTGCAATGCAGGAGACCAAGGTTCGACCCCTGAGTCAGGAAGATCCCCTGAAGAAGGAAATGGCAACTCCAGTATTCTTGCCTAGAGAATTCCACAGCTCCACAGCCTGGAGCCTGGTGGGCAATAGGCCATGGGATCGCAGAGTCCGACACGACTGAGTGACTTTCACTCCCTCACTTCCTGAGAAGGAAAGGCAGGGAATTCAAATGACATTTGAGTGTTGGAAAAACAGGTTGTCATTTCTTGGCAGCACAGTCTAGTTCTTTCTTAAGGACGTTGGGTGGAAATTTTTCCCTCCCTTCATTTTTTTAAGCTCATATGTATTTCCAGGGAAATCCAATCCTTATATTTCTGATTCATTTGCACTTAACTCATCACAGTGTTTTTCAAGAACTATTTCCAGAGGGCCTTTAAAACATGACTCCATTTATTGGACAAATGAGTTCCTCTTGCTGCCTATCCCAGGTAGCACATGCACAAGGAGGAAGTGACATTCTCTAGAAAAATCATTGGAATGCACTTTCCTGAGGGAAGCAGGACTCTACTGGATAATTGGCTTTAGTGCTTTTCATGCACTAAATAAAGGAAACTGGAATATCCTGGTGGCTCTAAGTGACTAGGAATTAGTTTGGTAAGGAAAACAGCAAGAACCGTCCTGGAAGTGATGATGGACTCTAGACCTAGGAGGAGGTATACATCAGCTCATCTGACTGAGGCGAGGGTGTCAGGAACAGCTACAATAACTCCCTGGGAGCAACCCTTGGAGCAGAGGACTGAAGTATGTATGCTTCAGTCTGGATGAAGTAGTCTGTTTAATGACAGTGAAGAAACTCAATCTGAAGAATATTTCTAGAGAAAAGCTCAGTCATCTCAGAGGTCCTATGTTTTCTTTTTTCTTTTAACTCTATTATATGTATGTTCCAACACCCTCTTTAGCTTTCATGTTCTTTTTCCACTGTTGCCTTCCAATCAGCATATAGGCATGTACAACTCTCCATATAAAGCCACCCTTTTAACCCTATGTCACTCTACCATTCACCTGTCCCTTTCAGCTGAGATTCTAGGAAAATTAACTCACACACTATCCATCCTTTGATTCTCAGTTGTCTGTTGAAGGGGAGCAGAATAAGTGAGCCACAAATATGCTACGTTTGACAATGGATTATTTCGAGCTGAAGTAAATCACCCCATTAGACTCAAAGAAAACAAAACACAGCTCTCTTACCTCTCCCTTAACTTCCTAAAAGAATTTAGATAGGGAGCCTGACTGAGAGAGAGAGCAATTACCAGAGATAACTGTTATCTGAATGGCATATCTGTACAGCAGAGCAAACATCTAATTATCAACTATCTGCTCTTCTTACAGTCTTGTAACCCATCCTCTTCCCCTTTGAAGTCCCAAGCCCTTATCTCATTCCTTGGCTCAGGATGACAAATAAACCTCAACTTCCTCACTTGCCCTTGCGTCTCATCTTCTGATGGGGATCCCATACATTTATAATTAAATTTGTTTTTCTGTGAATCTGTCTTATACCAATTTAATTAATAGACCAGCCAAAAAACCCTAGATGGGCAGAGGAAAATTTTTCGTCCTCTGTACTGCTCAACACATAAAAAGCTATCTTTCACTTTTACCACTCATTTAATCTTTTTTTTTTTTGGCTATGGCTGGGCAAAGATCTTCATAATTAATATATTTAATGGAGTACCACACTGCACTGTGTATCATTCTTGATGTCTCTATTGCTTTGAACAGTATAGAAATATCTCCCTACATCAATGTGTATCACAACGAACTCAGCTGAGCTTTAGTGTTCAGAGTTTTATTGGGGTTTTGTTACATAGGCATGACTGATTGAATCATTGGACATGTAATTGAACTGGATCTCCAGCCCCACTTCCCTTTTTGCAACCCTCTGGTAACAGAGTTGGTCTTTCTTTCATGGCCAGAACCTATCCAGGGGCCAGCATGAGTCACTTTGTTAACATAAATTCAGTGTAGTCCCATGTGGCCACCATGAGTAACAAAGACACTCCTACCACTCAGGAAATTCCAAGGATTTAGAGGTTCCCTCCCAGGAACCAGGGACAAAGACTAGCTAAACTCTTTCTTATTTTTTAAAATGAAATATAGTTGACTTACAATGTTGTGTTAGTTTCTGGTGTATAGCAAATTGATTCAGTTATATATTTTTTCAGATTTCTTTTTTTGCACTACAGTGTATTGCAAGATAATGAATATAATTCCTTGTGGGCTTCCCTGGTAGCTCACATGGTAAAAAGTCTGCCTGCAATGCAAGGAGACCCAGGTTCAACCCCTGAGTTGGGAAGATCCCTGGAGATGGGAATGGCAACCCACTCCAGCATTCTTGCCTGGAGAATCCCCATGGACAGAGGAGCCTGGCGGGCTGTGCAGTCCATGGGATCGCACAGAGTTAGACAACTGAGGGACTAACACTTTCACTTCCATACAGTAGGTCTTTTCTGTTTATCTGTTTTGTATATGGTAGTTTGAATTTACTAGTCCCAGAGTCCTAATTTATCCCTCTCCACCTTTCCCCTTTGGTAACTATACGTTTGTTTTCTATGATTGAGTCTATTTCTGTGAGTCTGTTTCTGTTTTGTAAATAAGTTCTTTTGTATCATTTTTTAGCTTCCACATATGTGTGATACTATATGATATTTGGCTCTCTGACTTACTTCACTTAGCATGATAATCTCTAGGTCCATTCATGTTGCTGTAAATGGCATTATTTCATTCTTTTTAATGGCCGAGTAGTAGTCCATTCTGGGGCTTCCCAAGTTGCTCAGTGGTAAAGAACCTGCCTGCCAAAGCAGGAGATGCAAGTGTGATGCAAGTGTGGGTTGGGAAGATCCCTTGGAGGAGGAAATGGCAACCCACTCCAGTATTTTTGCCTGGAGAATCCCATGGACAGAGGAGCCTGGTGGGCTACAGTCCACGGGGTCACAAAGAATTGGACATGACTTAGCCACTAAACAACAATAATATATATACCACATCTTCTTTATCCATTTTTCTGTCCACAGACATTTAGGTAGCATCCATGTCTTGGCTATTGTAAATAGTGCTGCCGTGAACATACAGGTGCATGTATCTTTTAAAAAAATTTATATTTATTAATTTATTTGACTGTGCTGGGTCTTAATTGGAGCACACAAGATCTTTGATCTTCACTGCAACATGTGAACTCTTAGTTGTAGCATGCAAACTCTTAGTTACAGCATTTAGGACCTAATTCCCTGACCAGTCCCTTTAGTCAAAGCTATGATTTTTCCAGTGGTCATGTATGGATGTGAGAGTTGGACTATAAAGAAAGCTGAGCACTGAAGAATTGATGCTTTTGAACTGTGGTGTTGGAGAAGACTCTTGAGAGTCCCTTGGACTGCAAGGAGATCCAACCAGTGAATCCTAAAGGAAATCAGTCCTGAATACTCATTGGAAGGAATGATGTTGAAGCTGAAACCCTGATACTTTCCACCTGATGGGAAGAACTGACTCATTTGAAAAGACCCTGTTGCTAGGAAAGTTTGAAGGTGTAAGGAGAAGGAGATGACAGAGGATGAGATGGTTGGACTCAATGGACTTGAGTTTGAGCAAGCTCCAGGAGTTGGTGATGGATAGGGAAGCCTGGCGTACTGCCATCCATGGGGTCACAAAGAGTAGGACACAACAGAGTGACTGAACTGAACTGAAATGAACTCCCTGACCAGAGATCGAACCTGGGCCCCCCTGCATTGGGAGTGCACAGTCTTAGCCACTGGATCACCTGGGAAGTCCCTTGTGTATCTCTTTGAATGATACATGATGATAGAGTTTTCTCTGGATGTATGCCCAGCAATGGGATTGCTGGATCATATGATAACTTTATTTTTAGTTTTTTTATGGAATCTCCATACCTTTTCCAATAATGATTACACCAATTTACATTCCCAGCAATAATGGAGTGTTCCCTTTTCTCTGTACCCTCCCCAGAATTTATTATTTGTAGAGTTTTTAATGATGGCCATTTGAAACTCACTGTAGTTTTGATTTGCATTTTTCTAATAATTAGCAATGCTGAGCATCTTATCATGTACCTATTGGTCATCTGTATGTCTTCTTTAGAGAAATATCTATTTAGATATTCTTTCATTTTTGTGGGGAGTTGTTTTATTTTGTTTGATACTGAGTTGTGTGAGCTGTCTGTTTTGGAAATTAAGCCCTTGTTGGTTGCATTATTTGCAAAATTTCTCCCATTCCATAGGTTGTCTTTTCATTTTGTTTATGGTTTCCTTTTTATGCAAAAGCTTCTAAATTTGAAATATTTGCATATATTCTCTTCTAGGAGTTTTATGGTATCATATCTTATATTTAAGTCTTCAGTCCTTTGGGGTTTATTTTTGTGTATGGTGTGAAGAAGTGTTCTAATTTCACTAATTTACACGAGGCTGTCCAGCTTTCCCAACACCATTTGCTGATGAGACTGTCTTGTCTATATTGTATATTCTTGCCTCCTTTGCTGAAAATTGACTATAGTTGTGTGAGTTTATTTCTGGGTTCTTTGTTCTTTTCCATTGATCAATATGTCTGTGTTTGTGCCAATACCATCATGCTTTGATCACTGTGGCTTTGTAGTATTATGTGAATTCTGGGAGGGTTATGCCTCCAACTTTGTTCTTTTTCCTTAGGATTGCTTTGGCATTTCTGGGTCATTTATGGTTCTATATTATTGTTAGGATTATTTGTTTTAGTGCTGTGAAAAACACCCTGGGTAGTTTGATAGGGATTTCATTAAATCTGTAGAGTGCTTTGAGTAGTACAGCAATTTTGACAATATTAATTCTTCCAATCCAAGAGCATGGGGTATCTTTCTATTTCTTTGAAACAGCTTCAGTTTCCTTTATCAATATTTTATAGTTCTCAGCATATGAGTCTTTCACCTCATTGGTCTGGTTTATTCCTAAATACTTTGTTTATTTTTTGATGCAATTTTAAAAGGAGTTTTCTAACTTCTCCTCTTTGATACTAAATTCTTTCTTAGGTAACAGCTAAAATTCTTGAAACGCTATAGGGGAGGAGTAATTCACAGAAGGGGGCTCTAGGGTTTCAATGCACATTGAATGTACATGCTTAAAAATAATCTGATATGTGAAAGTCAGGTTTATGAAAACTAAATACAAGAAGAATGGAGAGTTATGGAATAATCATACAACAGGTAGGGTAATATGTAGACATTAAAATTGTGCTAAAAAAAATTAAAGACAAAAGGAAAACACTTAGATAATGTGAACTTTTCTATATGGAGAAAAAGCAAGCAAGAAGAACAAAAACATAGTGGAAGAACCTTAGCAATGACCATAGTGGGAGAAGAGTGGAATATATTGAAGGAGTAAAGTGGTAGAGAATACCTTCTCCAATGAACTTAAAGTTTTGTTCACATGACTGGACCTGGGGCAGGATGTTATGAAGTCCACACTGGCTGTGAGGTTAATACGGAAAAGCTTTGTGTCTTCTCCTATGTATCAGTGTGAGACAGAAAATAAAACTGTTGCTTAGCTTAGTTGAAGATAATAATAAGGAAAAAAACACAAAACGCTTTCACACTTACATTCCTACTGAGTTAATAATATTTAATCAACCACTTAATTTACCACTTTTTTGTACCTATTTTCTTATGTCAAATTTTGTTTTGTGTATTTCCTGTCTTTTTTTTTTTTTTTTTTTACAGTGAATGTGTATTTTTCTCTAAAAAATCCCCAAAGGTACAAAATGGAAATGGCATTAAGAGAAATTTGCTATGGTCTTTCTCACTTTTTTATTTCCTTCTTTCTTTCTTTTTTAGCTAAAAACAAAATGCAAAACACATTCTACATATTAGGAAAAGGCTTTACTTTTGTGCTTAGAAATGACAACATGTAAAAGTTTTTTTTTTTAATCCATTAAATTAATAGAAAGTGATTACCTGCCTGACAAAAGTTCATCTGAGAAATCTTTTCAAAACCAAGTTTTCTTGATAAATATTTAATGTGCCAATGTGCAAAAATGTCCTTTCCAGTTGATCAAACTTATTTTATCAAACTATTTACATTTGCACTGAAATTGGCTTTATCTTGTACATTACTTTGGGGATAAAATTTCCCCAAATTCTGATGTTAGTTGGTATTTAATACTGACAAATTGAAGCCTCAGATTTACATTTCTTTGAAATATTAAAAAATGCAATTTTAGAGAAAAAAAATTATCATTCTTGTATATTCTACAAGAACTTTCCTAAATTTGCCAGTGAGGTATTATCTAATCAAGATTAAAAAGGAAATAATAATAACAGAATCCAAATGTATTTTTTACATTTCAGACGCAAAATGCTTTTATAATATTTAATTTGGTTTCTTATTTTATATTAGATTTTTATTTATTAAATTCCTTCATTTTATTATTGACCTGTAGTGCTCGATTTATAGCCTGACCCAAAGATATTCTCCATTAAATATTCCTCCATTCCCTTTGACATAAACCAAGTAAGAATTAAGCTCTCCTTCACAGAGCCTAAGATTTTTCATCCTTGTCACACTCCTGTAATCTTTATTTCAAATCGTATTCTATCAGAATTAAGTTTTCGAAGCACCACCAGAAATCGGCAGATCCTTGGAGGCCCTCTGAGATCCTATCAGGAATCCAGGAGATCAAAACTATTTTCATAATAATACACTAATGGTGTAAAATCGTTGATGGGTAAAACTGTCAGCCTTTTGCCTGAATCAGTGCAGTGGCACCAAACTGTATTAGTAAACAAAACAAAACAAACGAAACAGGCAAAGCTCATACAAGTCTTTCAAATACTCAGTGTAATAAAATGGGAAGGACACATAAAACACTTCTGTACAGAATGAAATACAATGACTTCTTGTTTTTGAGGTAGAGCATTTGTGTGATTATTTGAGTTGTGAACTGAACTCAACACTTTACTCATGAAATATACTATTTTTTTTTTTAATTTGAAAGAAGGAATCAAACAGTGTGGTTATTCAGACTTGGGTATTTGGCAGACATTTTCTCAAAAACAAGTGAAGTGAGTTTGTCACTTTGGGGAAAACAACTATCTGATGCCAATGATACAATTAAAATTTTAAGGAGAAAATTCAAATCTTGGAGAATTTTATCCACCACCATGGGTTTGACAGCTTCCAAATACTTGAAGACTTTTCTGATGAAGTTGGTGGTGATATTAGTAAATGTGACTTTGTGTCAGTGTTTGGAAGATCTGTATAACTAAGTAAACCAGAATGTTCCAAATTACCAATGTATGATATTACAAAGTTAGGCATAAGTAAAAGATTTCCTCAAAGTGCAAGACAAACCAATGGGTTTTTAATGTAATAGAGTATGAAAAGTGTTTGATATGATTTCAGATTCCACATTGTAAGTAACCTTTAATAAACTACTGCTTATCAAACTTTGGTATAGTAGCAAAGAATAACCACAAATATGTGAAAAAGCATATGGAAAGACATGATGTCAAGGACACTACAAGTAGTTCAATAATTACTAGAACAGTGGTTCTTTTACAGGCATATTTCGATTAAAAAATTTGTTTTTAAGACACAAAACTACTTTGTTGAAATTACTGCTTTGTTTCCAAAATGCTTCTCTCTGTAAAAATGGTAGCTAAGAGTAGTGACTTTTTTATAGTTTTCTTTCTCATCAGCCATGTACATGGTGAGGGGACATAAAAAACATTGCCTGACCTTTGTAAAAGCCCATTTTGATTACCAGTGCTTTTTGAAAGCAAAATTTTGAATAATAATTTCAGTTTTAATTTCATTGTGAACATTTCTTCAACTTAGCCACTGAAATTTCTCAAGAATAATTGACTTTAGAGATAAGTTTAATATGTCTTTGAAATACACTTTAGCTCTCAAGTCTCTCACAGATGAAAGCTTTGTTCTTGGCAGTGCAAGAAATATACACCCTTCTTGAAAACTGATTTTAGGGAAAAAATATGCTTATTTTGGATGTTCCCTGTGAACAGTTAGGACACTCTCAAATAAAGCAAATGTTTCCTTTATTTCAAGGCAAATAAATGATGTTTTCAGATGCCTCCAAACAGACCTCAAAAATGATCCACACTACTGTCATTTTTGAGTTATTGGAGGGATCTCATTAGCCATGAAGGAAACCAGAGACCTGAAGTAGTGCCTTCAGGCACCACTGCCTAAGGCTTGAAATACAAAATCATTGAGAAACTCAAAACTGTGCAAAACAAAGAACTGGGGAATGATTCAATTTCCTACTAACCAGGCAATGATGGCCTCGTTGTCTGTTTCAGGCCCATTCAGCCCCACCACACTAATTTCTTTCTCTGTTTCCCAATATTTAGGGATATCCCCCAGAAAGATACTTTACAGCTCTAGAGTCATAATTGATTTCATGGATGAATGGTCTTTCCCACACTGGTGCCGTGCTGGAATATAAGAAACACGTAACTTACTGGAATCTTGAGATCTGGATTCTAGGGACTGTTTAATTGCCAACAGAGAAGGGCGGCACTCCAGTACTCCTGCCTGGAAAATCCCATGGACGGAGGAGCCTGGTAGGCTGCAGTCCATGGGGTCGCTAGGAGTTGGACACGACTGAGCGACTTCACTTTCAATTTTCACTTTCATGCTTTGGAGAAGGAAATAGCAACCCACTCCAGTATTCTTGCCTGGAGAATCCCAGGGAGGGGGGAGCCTGGTGGGCTGCCGTCTATGGGGTCGCACAGAGTCGGACACGACTGATGCGAATTAGCAGCAGCAGCAGCAGCAGTTAATTGCCAACTGTGTAATTTTTAACAAATTACTTGACCTCTCTGGGCCCCAGTTATCTCCTCAGTAAAAGAAAAGATTACAACAGATTCCAGTTACAAAGTTCTGTAATTTTATGAACACTGTCCTGCCATTGGTTCTTAGGCTTCACAGAGGAGAGTTGATAAATATCACCACATTCATCCAGTTTCTCCGTCCTTACTGTACCCACATTTGGCCTCAAAAATCACATTCATTTCAAGACTTCAGGAAGCTATTCAGTTCAGTTCAGTCATCGTGTCCAACTGTTTGTGACCCCATAAACTGCAGCACACCAGGCCTCCCTGTCTATCACCAACTCCCAGAGTCTACTCAAACTCATGTCCATTGAGTTGGTGATGCCATCCAACCATCTCATCCTCTGTCATCTCCTTCTCCTCCCGCCCTCAATCTTTCCCAGCATCAGGGTCTTTTCAAATGAGTCAGCTCTTTGCATCAGGTGGCCAAAGTATAGGAGTTTCAGCTACAACATCAGTCCTTCCAATGAACACCCAGGACTGATCTCCTTTAGGATGGACTGGTTGGATCTCCTTGCAGTCCAAGGGACTCTCAAGAGTCTTCTCCAACACCACAGTTCAAGAGCATCAATTCTTCGGCGCTCAGCTTTCTTTATAGTCCAACTCTCATATCCATACATGACCACTGGAAAAAACATAGCTTTGATTAGATGGACATTTGTTGACAAAGTAAAGTCTCTGCTTTTTAATATGCTGTCTAGGTTGGTCATAACTTTTCTTCCAAGGAGTGAACGTCTTTTAATTTCATGGCTGCAATCACCATCTGCAGTGATTTTGGAGCCCAGAAAAATAAAGTCAGCCACTGTTTCCACTGTTTCTCCATCTATTTGCCATGAAGGGATGGGACCAGATGCCATTAGTTTTCTGAATGTTGAGCTTTAAGCCAACCTTTTCACTCTCCTCTTTCACTTTCATCAAGAGGTTCTTTCTGCCATGAGGGTGGTGTCATTTGCATATCTGAGGTTATTGATATTTCTCCCAGCAATCTTGATTCCAGCTTGTGCTTCTTCCAGCCCAGCATTTCTCATGATGCACTCTGCATATAAGTTAAATAAACAGGGTGACAATATACAGCCTTGATGTACTCCTTCTCCTACTTGGAACCAGTCTGTTGTTCCACGTCCAGTTCTAACTGGTGCTTCCTGACCTGCATACAGGTTTCTCAAGAGGCAGGTCAGGTGGTCTGGCATTCCCATCTCTTTCAGAACTTTCCACAGTTTATTGTGATCCACACAGTCAAAGGCTTTGGCATAGTCAACGAAGCAGAAGTAGATGCTTTTCTGTAACTCTCTTGTTTTTTTGATGATCCAGTGGATGCTGGCAATTTGATCTCTGGTTCCTCTGCCTTTTCTGAAACCAGCTTGAACATCTGGAAGTTCATGGTTCACGTATTGCTGAAGCCTGGCTTGGAGAATTTTAAGCATTAATTTACTAGTGTGTGAGCTGAGTGTAATTGTGCAGTAGTTTGAACATTCTTTGGCATTGCCTTTCTTTGGGACTCAGTCCTGTGGCCACTGCTGAGTTTTCCAAATTTGCTGACATATTGAGTGCAGCGCTTTGACAGCATCATCTTTTAGGATTTGAAATAGCTCAACTGGAATTCCATCACCTCCACTAGCTTTGTTCACAGTGATGTTTCCTAAGGCCCACTTGACTTCACATTCCAGGATGTCTGGCTCACCCATTCAAGGATGTGTGAGTGATCACACCATCAAGATTATCTGGGTCGTGAAGATCTTTTTTGTATAGTTCTGTGTATTCTTGCCACCTCTTCTTAATATCTTCTGCTTCTGTTAGGTCCATACCATTTATGTCCTTTATTGAGCCCATCTTTGCATGAAATGTTCCCTTGGTATATCTAATTTTCTTGAAGAGATCTCTAGTCTTTCCCATTCTGTTGTTTTCCTCTAATACTACCAAATGATTAGAGTTGGAATGTTTTCCAGTTGAGTTTCAAAATTAATTCCTGGTTATTAGGATGACTTCCCCTCAAATAGTTAACATGTATTAGTATATACTAGGTATCTGTCACTGTTTTAAGTGCTTTACAGGTATTAATTTACTGAATCTTGGCAACTTTGTTAGAAAAGTACCATTATTAGCCCCATTGAGCAGATGAGGAAACTGAGGAACAAGAACATTTAGTACTTGTTATGGTCACTCAGCTGGTAAGTGGGAGAGCTGGAATTCAACCTCAGGCAGTTGATTAGAGAGGTGCATTCTTAACCACAAGCCTGGACTGTTTCCAATATTTATTTCTGCTTGTTTTATCATTCTTTTAACTTATTTATTATGGAAATACTAAAACACACATTATAATAAATCTGCATATGCCTGTTACCCAGCCTCAATAATGATCAAAGATGACCAAATATGGCTTATCTATATATTCTTTACCTTCTTCAGCTAGATTACTTTGAAAAAAAAATCCCATGGATGATAGATTTTATTTGTAAATACTACAGTTTTGTTGTTCAGTTGCCCAGTTGTGTTCGATTCTTTGTTACTGCATGGACTGCAGCACGACAGGCCTCCCTGTCCCTCACCATTTCCTGAAGTTTACCCAAGTTCATGTCCATTGCATCAGTGATGCCATCCAGCCATCTCATCCTCTGATGCCCTCTTCTCCTGCCTTCAATGTTTCCCAGCATCAGAGCTTTTCCAATGAGTTGGCTGTTCACATCAGATGACCAAAATATTGGAACTTCAGTCTCAGACTTTTCTAGGGTATTCAGGGTTGATTTCCCTTAAGATTGACTGGTTTGATCTGTTTGCTGTCCAAGGGACTTTCAGGAGTCTTCTCCAGTGCCACAGTTCGAAGGCATCAATTCTTTGGCATTCTGCCTTCTTTATAGCCTAGCTCTCCCAGGTACTGACCACTGGGAAAACCATAGTCTTGACTATACAGACCTTTGTCAGCAGAGTGATGTCTCTGCTTTTCAATACACTGTCTAAGTTTGTCATAGGTTTCCTGTCAAGAAGCAATTGTTTTCTGATCTCATGACTGCAGTCACAGTCTGTGGTGACTTTAGAGCCCAAGAAGAGGAATTCTGTCACTACTTCCACCTTTTCCCTCTCTATTTGCCGTGCAGTAATGGGACTGGATGCCATGATCTTAGTTATTTTAATATTTAGTTTTAAGCCAGCTCTTTCTCTCTCCTCCTTCACCCTCATCAGGAGCTCCTTTAGTTAGTTACTCTTTGCTTTCTGCCATTAGGGTGGTATCATCCGCGTATCTGAGGTTGTTGATGTTTCTCCCGCCTATCTTGATTCCAGCTTGTAACTCATCCAGCCCAACATTTCTCATGATGTGCTCAGTGTATAGATTAAGCAAACAGGGTGACAGCAGACAGCCCTGGTGTGCTCCTTTCTCAATCTTGAACCAATCAGTTGTTCCATACAGGGTTCTAACTGTTGCTTCTTGACCTGCATACAGGTTTCTCAGAAGACAGGTAAGATGGTCTGGTATTCCCCTCTCTTGAAGAGCTTTCCACAGTTTATTATGATCCACACAGTCAAAGGCTTTAGTGTAGTCAATGAAAGAGAGGTATATGTTTCCCTGGAATTCCCTAGCTTGCTCTATGATCCCATAAATGTTGGCAAATTGATCTCAGGTTTCTCTTCCTTTTCTTAACCCAGCTTGAACATCTGGAAGTTCTTGGTTCACATAAGGCTGAAGCCTAGCCTATTATGCAAGATTTTAAGCATGACCATACTAGCATGGGCGGCTGCTGCTGCTGCTAAGTCTCTTCAGTCATGTCCAACTCTGTGCGACCTCATGGACTGAAGCCTACCAGGCTCCTCTGTCCATGGGATTTTCTAGGTGAGAGTACTAGAGTGGGTTGCCATTGCCTCCTCCTACTAGCATGGGAGATGAGTACAATTGTCCGATGGCTAGCACATTCTTTAGCATGACCCTTCTTGGGAATTGAGATGAGTACTGACCTTTTCCAGTCCTGTGGCCACTGCTGGGTCTTCCAAATTTGCTGACATACAGAATGTAACACCTTGATGGCATCATCCTTTAGGGTTTTGAATGTTCTACTGGAATTCCATTGCATCCACTAACTTTATTAACAGCAGTGCTTCCTAAGGCCCACTTGACTCACTCTCCAGAATGTCTGGTTCTGGGTGGTTGACCACACCATTGTAGTAATCTGGTTGGTTCATTAAGATTTTTTTTTTTTTGTATTACAGTTCTTCCATATGTATCTTCAGTATGTATCTCTAAAAGATTTTTTTTACCAATACTATTGCCATATATAAAAGAATGAACAATAATTCTTAATTAAAACCAAATACTTTATTCAGCATTCAAACTTTTATTATTCTCTCATAGTTTAAAAAATGTGTTATTATATGAATTTTTTCAAATCCTAAAGTGTTTGTACATTGCATTTGGTTGGTATGTCTTTTAAATCTTTTTCAATCCATAGGTTTCTCCTTCTTCTTCTTTCCTCCTTGCCATATATTTGTGGAGAGAACTGAGCTGTTTATTTGGTAGAATTTCCTATAGTCTGGATTTATTACATTCTGTGGTGTCACTAGCATGTTCCACTGTCCCCTGTAGATCAGATAAACTGGAAATTTGACCTAGAAGCTTGATAAGATGCAGATTTGATTTTGGGCAAGAATACAGGCAAACCTAGGAGATATTGTGAGTTCAGTTCCAAACCACTGCAATAAAATGAATATCTCAATAAACTAGGTCACCAAAAATTTTTGATTTCCCAGTGCATGTAGCACTGAAACATATACAATACCATGTGTAAAATAGATAGCTAATGGGAAATTGCTATATAACAGGGAACTCAACATGGTGCTCTGTGACAACCTATGGGGGTAGGGAGAAGGTTCAGGAGAGAAGAGACGTGTGTATACTTATGGCTGATTGACGTCATTGTATGGCAGAAGCCAACACAATGTTGTAAAGCAATTATCCTACAACTGAAAATAAATTTTTATAAAAATTATGTTAATACTGCACTCTAGTCTATTAAGTATAAATAGCATTATGTCTAAAAAACTGTATATACCTTAATTAAAAAATACTTTATTGCTAAAAATTGCTAACCATCAATATGATCCTTCAGCAAGCTGTTATCTTTTTGCAGTAATAACATCAAAGATCACTAATCACAGGTCACCATAATAAATATAATGATAATGAAAAAGTTTGAAATATCATGAGAATTACAGAAGATGACACAGAAACACAACATGAGCAAATACTCTTGGAAAAATGGTGCCAATAGACTTGCTCAAAGAGCGGTTGCCACTAACCTTCAGTTTGTAAACCTTCAATATTTGTGAAGTGCAATAAAATAGGGTATGCTTATACTTCACAGATGGTGTTGTGAGTGTTATATGCATCACACTAGTAGCCACAAAATGCCTGGTTATTTTTCTTTTTGTGATATTAAGACCAGTGAGTCTGGGTATTGTCAGTCTGAGCTACCCATTGTAATGTTCCCCTTCAATTTTCTGTCTAATGGTTTAGTATCCATTGATGATCATTGGTCATTATTTCACAGGGGTTTGGAAAATGATGCTCTCTAATTCTATCATTCCTTCTGCATTTGTTAGCTGGAATTATAATGCAAGAAAAAAAAATCTGCCTTTAGAAACTATTTAGCTTAAGGTAGAGTTCACACATTTTTCTATCTTTAACTATGTGGTTGACAAATGTGTATCATCTTTGGTTTCTGAAACAGTGTACAACTTAAATTAATTACAGTAAGAGGCATTTGTTTAATTTTGGAAAAGACAAGCAATAAAATAGAGAGAATGTTGAAATACTATAATTTACATGACAGTCTTTCAACAACTCATTATTGTGACACATGAAAGGCAGCTTAGTTTTCATAATAAATTTTGATCTTAACTTTTTCTTTACAATTTGGACTGGTTTGCTGACTTATTCATTTATATGGGTGAGAAATGTGTATGGAGACCTCACTAGGTACAAGGCAATCTGCTAGTCACTGGCTACACAATACCAAACAAAACAGGCTTTGCCTTCTCTGGGTTGCAAGTTCAGCGGGAAAGAGAAAAATTAAACAGTTACACAAATGTGAGATGATGTGTGAATAGTGTATGGTGTTATGGGAGCACACAGAGAAACTTCAGAAGTTAGTAGCTAATCAGAACTTTGTTCCTTTAGCATCTCCATTTCTAAATCCTGAGTCATTTAGGCAGCCAGCACTAAAGCCTTAGTTGTTCATGAAAATCACAAAATGACCAATTAGCTAAACTACAGTAAATTCATGGAAACTTGCTATTGAATGTTGTTTCTACTTATCTTTATGATTATTATATTTCCCAGAGAAGTTAATGATTAACGAAATGTCACATGATCTTGATCAAAGAATTGAAGGAATTATTGAAGGAAATATGAGCAAATCTCAATGATGGGAATATGTGTTTTCGCCATTCTGTGCAAAAAGAAAAGCAATTACACAACACTGGTCTTACAAAATTTCTCCGACTGTCCAAGTTAAAGGTGCAAATTTTAGGTTCCAAAACAAGGGATGACACTGAGACTTTCTTATTGAAACTGGAAATTTCATTAGGCCAATTTTATAATTGTCAGTGAATTGCTCAGGTGATATGTTTCAGCAACATTATCGGCATTTATATAGCCAGAACTTACTGGCTTAGGGACAGTATTATCACCATTTTTATTATTGAGGATAAGATATTTGGATTTTTTAAAAAAGACTGAGCTGGCACTAAAGTAAATCACAGAGATCTTGATTCTTCTCTTATATTTAGGAATTTCCTTCTTTCATTAGAGAAAGAAATTCATATATTAAGAATTGAGGAAAACAAAGAAAAGCAAAACAAAAGGTCACATACAAAGAGAACTAAGAAATGCTTTCCATAGCCAAATGAAAAAGACAAAAACTGTATTAGGAAACTACTAGCTTTATTCTCCGGGGCTGAAGCATTTTTTTTTCTCCCACACTTCAAGTGAGTGGAGCTGACCACCTTGTCAACACTTGACACAGTACTGATTTCTTCATTGAAAAATGTTCTTAGTGTTTCTGGGTCCAATCAAATATGAATATTAAGAGCAATCTGACAAAATCAACAAATGCTTCTAATCTTAACAATCTGTAATTGTGAGTTGATTTTTTTTTTAAATTTAGTGGACTAAGCAAGGAGGAATCAGGGTATGTGATAAAGTGATACTTCATGTTGATGGAGTGTGTCCTATGGGCCCCACACTCTTCTTGGAAACTTTTGTGCATTACCTCACTTAATCCTCATAATAATACTATAAAATTGATTCTATATTTTATAGATGAAGAAATGAAGCACATTTCTAACTAACTTACTGAAGGTCACACATTTAGCAAGAGGTGGAAACAGGTTTTGAAACCACTCATGCTAACCCAGGGAACCCCTGCTTTTAATCTCTACATTTTACTCCATTTAGAAGGGAATCAGAAATCTGAGTCAGGCTGCCTCCACTGATCAAGAGGTAAACACATGGGCTGGCACAATTTGTAAATAATGTCACTGAAATAATATACTCATTGTAATGGATGATTTTTAATACTAGGAATTTTATTTAAAATTCTGATAACTGGATTTTAAGTTGACATAAAGTTTATGATCATGTGAACTGAATGTTCAACAAAAAGCCTGTAGAAATGTTGCTTTAGATTGTGATGAAAAATAAAATCCATGAGGATTAGCCTAAGGATAAGGATGCTAAGTGACGGAAAGGGAGAGGACGGAAGGAGTAGAAGGGGAAGAATGTGTTTCTCCTAGACATCTAGAGTAGAACTACTTAACCTGGTTTTCCTTGAGGCTCTCAGAGTAAAAGACTCCTGAAGCAGGAAGTAAATTCCATGCAGGTAGGAACCACACAATTACAATTGCCAGTAGCTTTTCTAGTGCTTTTATTGTTGGTGTTGTTTAGTCACTAAGTTATTTCCAACTCTCTGCAAACCCATGGACTGTAGCCCGCCAGGGTCCTCTATCCCTGGGATTTTCCAGGCAAGAATACTGGAGTGGGCTACCATTTCCTTTTCCAGGGAATCTTTCTAATCCAGGGATTGAATCTGTATCTCCAGCATTGGCAGGCAGATTCTTCACCACTGAGCTACTAGGGAAGCCCTGTTCCAGTACTTTTGGCACAAATAAAAATTACTGAAGGAACCATGAGTATTATAAGTGTTTGACTCCTCAGCAATGAGACCCAATGGCCTTATGAGAAATGATGAAAGAAAAAGTGTGAGCTTCCCTATAGAGTCTGAGATACACAGGCTAAAAAGGTATACTATCCAATAAAGCCAAATAGATTTTCATGGGAAAAAAAGTGTACAAATTCACCTTCTAGAGCCAAGGTGATATTTTACAGAGAACTTCGGTGTTTTTTAGGTCTGTTTGGTGCTGTAGTTACATCAGTCAGTACATGTGTAACTTCTGGAATAACTTGTCTAATATAGTAGCCTCTAGCCACAGGTAGCTATTTAAATATAAACTGATAAAACTAAATCAAATTTAAAGTTCAGTTTTTTAGTCATTCTAGCCACATTTCAAGTACTCAGCTAAAGGTGGCTAGGGGCTACCAAATTGGACAGCTCAGCTCTAGAATATTTGACAATGCCACTATGAGAAATGAACACAAATACCTTAGGTTGAAAGAGCAGATCTTGATAAAGTGCAAAATAAGTAAAGAAGTCAACTACCACCACCAATACTAACACCAAAATTAACAACAGTCTTTATCCTTTACCCATACTACTAGGTAAAGTTGTCTTTTGGGGGTTTTCTCCTCCCCTCTTTCTGTTTGCACCTTTTTGATGAAAAGAACAGGTCCTGTGACGTTTCTGATTATTCTCTAATGTGATTTTTATTCACAAAACTTATTTCGGTAATGTTTTTGTCTAATTTCATTTAATCATCAAAACTTCAATTTTTATCATCAAGAGTTCCCTTCATGTAGTCTGTATTTACTCTGGCTGGCCACATATATCTCTTTCCTCTGCCCCTAGTTTTCGGCCCCTGTCAGACTGCCTTCTTTGAAGATGACTTTAGGCTGATCCCTGGGAAAAACTTTATCACTGTATTTCCAGGACATATAACAATGCCTGGCATGGGTGCTAAATGCATACTTGTGGTTAAGTAAACTGAGCCACAAAGTTTTTAAGTAAATAAAATGTAATTTTATACTCAAGTACTCATCAGGAGTAAAACTTGGGGGTACTCATTTATGGAGACATGAGAGCAAAGAGCAAAATTATAGTATGAATATTTCATTAAAACTTTTTCTTCAAGTATAATTTATATCAATAAAATAGATTTAAGGACTGATGATTTTGCCCACACCCATGTAACACCCATGTTACACTTATTCTTTCCAAGATACAGAACATTTTAATCACACTAGAGATACCTTTCTTTGCCCGAACTTCACAGTCAAAACCTGCTAACCACCCACTGCATCACCCTTGGGAACCATAGATTTGTTTTCACTATTATAGAACAGTTGAATTATAATCAAACACTATTAAATGAAATCAAAGTATAGTCTTTTGTGTCTGGCTTCTTTAACTCAGCATAATTTTTTTGAGGTCCAGATCTATTGCATATAGTGTTCTATTGTATGGATATACTACAATTTCTTCACTTACCTGTTAATGTTTATCTGAGTTATTTTCAACTTATCAATTATTATAATTAAAGTTGCTTTGAACATCCACTTTTTAAAATATATCCTTTCATTTATATTGGATAAGTAGCTAAAATGGCATAGTTGGATCATAAATAGGTATATGTTTAACTTTGTGAAACACTACCAGAATATTTCCAAAGAGTTTTATGATAATATTTCCACTAGCAGTATATAAAAGATTACTTCATGTGCTCATCAACAATTGGTGTTATCAGTCTTTAAATGTTAACCATTCTAGTGAGTGTCAGCTGGTCTTTAATTGAGTTTTTAGTTTGCTTTTCACCGATAACTAATGGTGTAGAGTACTCTGTACTTTTTCATATACAAATTTGCATTTGCATATTGTCCTTGTAAAATGCTTGCTCAAGTCTTTTGTTCATTTTTTAAAGTTTGATATACATGGCGGGGGTGAGGGTGCTCAGTTGCTTTAGTCATGTCCGGCTGTCTACAACCCTGTGGACTATAGCCTACCAAGTCCTCTGTCCATGGGATTCTCCAGGCAAGAATACTGGAGTGGGTTGCCATGCCCTCCTCCAGGGGATCCTGCTGAGCCTGGGATCAAACCCACATCTCTTATGTTTCCTGCATTGGCAGACGGTTTCTTTATCATTAGCGCCACCTGGGAAACCTGATATATATAGTATTTTCTTTCAGTCCATGGCTTGTCTTTAGATTATCTTAGCAGAATCTTCCAGTATTTTAGGTTTGAGAAAGTTGATTTGATTTGACTTTTTGTCTTTTGTGGTTAGTGTTTGCTAGATTACAGCTAGAAAACTATTGCCTACAACAACATCACGAAGGTGTTTTTCTTTTGAAACTATGTATACTTGATTTTTATATTTAGTTTTATGGTCCATTTCAAAATAGTCATTTATGTTTTATGTGAGGTGCAGATTGAGTGAGCCTCACTTATTTTTGCATAGGTAACCAGCACCATTTGTTTAACAGACTTTCTTCCTCCCATTGAATTGCTTTGTATTCTTAGTTAAAAAATCAGGTGACTCTAAAAGTATCAATTTATTTTGGGACTGATAACATAGCACATAGCAGGAATCCCTTAGAAGAAATAGAGTACCCATCATAGTCAACAAAAGAGTCTGAAATGCAGTACTTGGATGCAGTCTCAAAAACGACAGAATGATCTCTGTTCATTTCCAAAGCAAACCATTCAATATCACGGTAATCCAAGTCTATGCCCCAACCAGTAACGCTGAAGAAGAGGAAGTGGAATAATTCTATGAAGACTTACAAGACCTTCTAGAACTAACACCCAAAAAAGATGTCCTCTTCATTATAGGTGACTGGAATGCAAAAGTAGGAAGTCAAGAAACACCTGGAGTAACAGGCAAATTTGGCCTTGGAGTACAGAATGAAGCAGGGCAAAGGCTAATAGAGTTGTGCCAAGAGAATGCACTGGTCATAGCAAACACCTTCTTCCAACAACACAAGAGAAGACTCTACACATGGACATCACCAGATGGTCGACACTGAAGTCAGATTGATTATATTCTTTGCAGCCAAAGATGGAGAAGCTCTATACAGTCAGCAGAAACAAGACTGGGAGCTGACTGTGGCTCAGATCAGGAACTCCTTATTACCAAATTCAGACCGAAATGGAAGAAAGTGAAGGAAACCACAAGACCATACAGGTATGACCTAAATAAAATCCCTTATGACTATACAGTGGAAGTGAGAAATAGATTTAAGGGACTAGATCTGATAGACAGAGTGCCTGATGAACTATGGACGGAGGTTCATGACATTGTACAGGAGACAGGAATCAAGACCATTCCAAAGAAAAAGAAATGTAAAAAAGCAAAATGGCTGTCTGAGGATGCCTTACAAATAGCTGTGAAAATAAGGGAAGTGAAAAGCAAAGGAGAAAAGGAAAGATATTCCCATTTGAATGCAGAGTTTCAAAGAATAACAAGGAGAGATAAGAAAGCCTTCCTCAGCGATCAATGCAAAGAAATAGAGGAAAACAATAGAATGGAAAAGACTAGAGATCTCTGCAAAATAATTAGAGATACCAAGGGAACATTTCATGCAAAGATGGGCTCAATAAAGGACAGAAATGGTATGGACCTAATAGAAGCAGAAGATATTAAGAAGAGGAGGCAAAAATACACAGAAGAACTGTACAAAAAAGACCTTCAGGACCCAGATAATCTTGACGGTGTGATCACTCACCCAATCTGGAATGGGTGAGCCAGACATCCTGGAACGTGAAGTCAAGTGGGCCTTAGGAAGCATCACTATGAACAAAGCTAGTGGAGGTGATGAAATTTTAGTTGAGCTATTTCAAATCCTGAAAGATGATGCTGTGAAAGTGCTGCACTCAATATGTTAGCAAATTTGGAAAACTCAGCAGTGGCCACAGGACTGGAAAAGGTCAATTTTCGTTAATCCCAAAGAAAGGCAATGCCAAAGAATGCTCAAACTACCACACAATTGCACTCATCTCACACACTAGTAAAGTGATGCTTAAATTCTCTAGCCAGGCTTCAGCAATACATGAACTGTGAACTTCCAGATGTTCTAGCTGGTTTCAGAAAAGGCAGAAGAGCCAGAGATCAAATTGCCAACATCTGCTGGATCATCGAAAAAGCAAGAGAGTTCCAGAAAAACATCTATTTCTGCTTTGTTGACTATGCCAAAACCTTTGACTGTGTGGATCACAATAAACTGTGGAAAGTTCTTAAAGAGATGAGAATACCAGACCATCTCACCTGCCTCTTGAGAAACCTGTATGCAGGTCAGGAAGCAACAGTTAGAACTGGACATGGAACAACAGACTGGTTCCAAATAAGAAAAGGAGTACGTCAAGGCTATATATTGTCACCCTACTTATTTAACTTATATGCAGAGTACATCATGAGAAATGCTGGGCTGGAGGAAACACAAACTGGAATCAAGATTGCCAGGGGAAATATCAATAACCTCAGGTATGCAGATGACACCACCCTTTTGGCAGAAAGTGAGGAAGAACTCAAGAGCCTCTTGATGAAAGTGAAAGAGGAGAGTGAAAAGGTTGGCTTCAAGCTCAACATTCAGCAAACTAAGATCATGGCATCTGATCCCATCCCTTCCTGGCAAATAGATGGGGAAACAGTGGAAACAGTGGCTGACTTTATTTTTCTGGGCTCCAAAATCACTGCAGATGGTCATTGCAGCCATGAAATTAAAAGACATTTACTCCTTGGAAGGAAAGTTATGACCAACCTAAACAGCATATTAAAAAGCAGAGACTTTACTTTGTCAACAAATATCCATCTAGTCAAGGCTATGGTTTTTCCAGTGGTCATGTATGGATGGAGAGTTGGACTATAAAGAAAGCTGAATGCTGAAGAATTGATGCTTTTGAACTGCTGTGTTGCAGAAGATTCTTGAGATTCCTTGGACTGCAAGGAGATCCAACCAGTCCATCCTAAAGGAGATCAGTCCTGGGTGTTCATTGGAAGGACTGATGTTGAAGCTGAAACTCCAATACTTTGGCCACTTCATGCGAAGAGTTGACTCATTGGAAAAGACCCTGATGCTGGGAGGGATTGGAGGCAGGAGGAGAAGGGGACGACAGAGGATGAGATGTCTGGATGGCATCACCGACTCGATGGACATGAGTTTGAGTAAACTCTGGGAGTTGGTGATGGACAGGGAGGCCTGGCGTGCTGCGGTTCATGGGGTCGCAAAGAGTCAGACACGACTGAGAGACTGAACTGAACTGAACATAGCACTGAGTTTTTCACTTTTCAAGCATAGCACATCTTTCCATTTATTTATCTCTTTAATTTCAGCAGTGTTTATAGATTTGCATGCATAAGTCTTGCATATACATCACTATATTTGATTTGAAGCATATTATAGTCTTCAAAGCTCTTTTAAATGTTATCGTTTTCTTAATTTTATTTTCTATACTTTGTTGTTAGCTGTTGTTCAGCTGCTCTGTTGTGTTTGACTCTTTGCGACCCCACGGACCGCAGCACACCTGGCTTCCCTGTCTTTCACCATCTCCTGGAGCTTGCTGAAACTCATGTCCATTGAGTTAATGATGCTATCCAACAATCTCATCCTCTGTTGTCCCTTTATCCTACTGCCTTCTATCATTCCCTGCATCAGGGTCTTTTCCAATGAGTCACTTCTTCACATCAGGTGGCCAAAGTATTGGAGGTTCAGCATCAGTCCTCCCAATGAATATTCAGAATTGATTTCCTTTAGGATTGACTGGTTTGATCTCCTTGCTGTCCAAGGGATTCTCAAGAATCTTCTCCAGCACCACAGTAAGAAGTCATCAATTCTTCACTTGGGCATCAATTCTTCACTTACTAATTTGTTGTTAGTGTCCAAACTTAAAGTTGTATATATTGGCCTTATGTTCTGTGACCTTGCTGAATTTACGTATTAGTTATAATACATTGTTCAAGGAGTTCTTCAGATTTTTCTATGCACATGATTATTTTACCTGTGCATAAAGACTGTTTTGTAGCTTTCTTTCCAACATATGTATCTTTCACTTATTGTCTTGCCTTCTTTAATTGGCTGGGATCTCCATTTTAATGTTAAATGTAAGTGTCAAAATGGGTATCTTTCTTTTTCAGCTCCAGAAATCTTTATTGGAATTTTAGTTAGCCAAATCATAAGCTGTGCATGCTTAGGGTAAGATTCTACAATGCTGGGCAAAGTGCAGCTACTGGGGGAAGAGCAACTTTCAAGAAGCTGTGAGCTAAAAAAACCATCTGAGTTCATAGAGGGGTGGAAAATGTTCACAGCTTGTCATAAAGAACAGAAAGAACTTATAGAAAGACTGTATAGAATGATTAAGATTCAGCCTAACTAGTTGGTGATCTGCTCTCTCAACTATAAGGAAGAGTTGGAACTGTTCCAATTCAGTCATCCCCCAAGCTATCTTTTGATGCTTTATTTTCCTTTCAAGGTAACATGTAATGCTTACCTTAAACAGATGTCACATGTTGGGGGTTAGGAGGTCATCACTGAAATTCCGTAACATCCCACTCTCTTATACATACCTAGTCTTGCTCTCAGTACATTAACTGAGTACTGGGTACATTAACTGAGTACTGAATATATAACTCAGTACATTAACTTAAATGCCTTTCTTAATACGAAAGTCATAACCCCCTGTTAGGATTACTGAATAATATAGACAGATGTTGTTTAGAGAAATATTAGTAGAAAATTTGGAAACCAGAATCAGAAATAAATATCTAATACATATTTAATAAAAATCACTTTATTTGGGAGACATGTCCCAAAGAGAGCAGTAACAACATAACCAAGATTTAAGGTTAATTTGTTCATAGACGTTCAAACGCATCATAGGAAATAATTCTTGGCTAGAGCAATTGAGAAGATGACTTAATGTTTTTTCTCAGTTTTGGGAAATACAGCATTACCACAGTTAAAAAAATAAAATAGTAAAAAAGCACCAAAGGCAAAATTTGAGTTTGTGCCTTGCCAAAAATAACAGGAAGACACTTATGCTGTCACTCAGAGCATAAAAATACACCAAACTCTAGTTCAAATCCATTATCTGCCCTTGATGCCACATTTTTACCAGCCATATAGAGCCTGTCTGCCTTCTTTATTTTTTTGAACTATTTGGAGAGTAATGTATTCTCAAACTAATATAAAAGTTGGCCAAGATTAGAGCAAGCAGTTGTACTCAGTTAAATTTAACTGTGCTGATCCAACCTGGAAGGAATTGGTATAAACTAATTGAACTAGATTAAAATAAATTATATTGGATCATACAGTTGCCCTTTAGAAACAGATAATTTTATACATAGACACATATATACAACTGTAAAATCCAGATAACACAATACTTTAAGTTGTTTTCAAGTACTCAGGCCTTGAAATGGACATGAAACATTTAAACTCTATCCTCTTTACCAGTAGGACCACATATGAACTATACTAATAATATAACAATTTATCTTCAGTAAACACACATACATACAACCTATGTATGATATATAGTTTTGGCCTTTTAAAATATGTTTTTGTCTTATTTTTAGGTGATATGAGAGGGAAAACCTGTACGCCTGTTTCTCCTTTCTATCTTAACCTGGTATAATGCTTTATATTGTGTGCGTGCTCAGTCGTCTCTGACTCTTTATGACCCTATGGACTGTGGTTGGCCAGGCTCATCTGCCCATGGGATTCTCCAGGCAAGAATACTGGAGTGGGTTGCCATCCCCTTCTAGGGGAATCTTCCCAACCCAGGGATCAAACCTGCGTCTCTGGCATCTACTGCATTGTAAGCAAATTCTTCACCACTGCTATACATTGCTTCATGGTTGAAAGAGGTGATAATGTCATGAAGCACATTCTTTGATAATTTTTTCAGTGAAAGACTATTAAACTGTGTTTTCGCCCTCTTCTTTTAAATGATAGTTAAGCTAAGTGAAAAATTCTGGGTTACTGAGTTTCCTTTAGCACTTTAAATATATTATGCCATTGTCTTCTGCTATCTATTGTTCTGATTAAAATTCTGCTCTTAATTTCATTGTCATTTCTTTACATATAATCCTCAGCTTCACTACGTGTCTCAGTTTGACTGACAGCTGGGCTTTCCAGGTGGTTCAGTGGTAAAAGAATCTGCCTTCAATGAAGGAGATTTGGGTTCAGTCCCTGGGTCAGGAAGATCTCCTGGAAAATGGAATGGCTACCCTCTCCAGTATTCTTGTCTGGGAAATTCTATGGATAGAGGATCCTGGCAGGCTACAGTCAGTCTATGGGATCGCAAAGAGTCAGGCATGACTCAGCGACTGAGTACATAGGTTCCTTGCACTTGGATGGCTGAGCCAAGCTGATTGGTTAATTATTTATGTAAATTTGGAATATGCTATCCAGATCCAGTCATGTTAGATGGGAGTAGGGAAAGGGAGGCCCAGTACAGCCTCAAAGACCAGGATTCTCTAGAATGACATAGCCAAAGAGCCCTACACCTGAAATGCTGGTACATTATTTCCCATTTTGCTATTTAGCCCTGCTGAGATATCTCCAGCACAGAACCCTGAGGTAGGAGTAGGGTAAGATTTGGATACCAAAACTTCCAACTGAAATCCTTAACAGCATGAAATTCATCTTCTTAATTTTATAGAATAATGGTACAGCTAAAGCCCAGAAGGTGAAATGACTTTATCCAAGATATATAGAAAGTTTGTTAGTGATGTAAGAGCTGGTTTGAATTCTGCTTCTGTCAGCTACTAGCTCTGGAACCTAATGTTAACCTCTTTGACTCTCAATTTCTCATCTGTAAAATAGGGATAAGAATATGTGTCTCAAAAGGGTTCTTACTTCCTGATATCTTAATTGGTAAAGAATCTGCCTGCAATGCAGGAGACCACGGTTCAATTCCTGGGTGGGGAAGATCCGCTGGAGAAGGGATAGGCTACCCACTCCAGTATTCTTGGGCTTCCCTTGTGGCTCAGCTGGTAAAGAATGCACCTGCAATGTGGGAGACCTGGGTTTGGTCCTGCGTTGGGAAGATCCCTTGAAGAAGGGAAAGGTTACCCACCCCAGTATTCTGGCCTGGAGAATCCAGGACTATGCAGTCCATGGGGTCACAAAGAGTCGTACACGACTGAGTGACTTTCACTTTCACAAGGTTATTATGAAGCTTAGCATTATGCCTGAAACAAAATAGAAGCTAAATAAAGATATTAATTTTGTTGTTATTATTAGTGTTTTTCATTTTAACACACTGACTTTTACCCTCTCCTGATTTTTTAATTTAATTTTTTAATTGAAGTATATTGATTTACAGTGTCATATTAGTTTCAGGTTTATAGCACAGTGATACAATTTATATGTATATATTCTTTTTCAGATTCTTTTCCCTTATATGCTATTCCAAAATATTGTTTATAGTTTCTTGTTCTACACAGTAGGTCCTTTTTGGTTACCTATTTTATACATAGCAGTGTGTATTTATTGATCCCATCCTCCTAATTTATTCCCTCCTCCCACCTTCCCCTTGGTAACTATAAGTTTGTTTTCTATGTCTGTGGGTCTCATTCTGTTTTGTAAATAAGTTCGTTTGTATCTTTTATTTTCATATTCCACTATAAGTGATACCATATGATATTTGTCTTTGTCTAGCTTACTTCACTTAATATGATAATCTCTATATCCATCCATGTTACTGTAAATGGCATTATTTCATTCTTTTTATGACTGAGTGATATTCCATTATATATATATACCACATTGTCTTTATCCTTTCATCTGTTGATGGACATTAGGTTTCTTCCATGTCTTGGCTATTGTAAATAGTGTTGCAATGAACACTGGGTTACATCTATCTTTTTAAATGGATGCTTGCTCCAGATACATGCCCAGGAGTGGGATTTCTGATAACTCTATCATATGGTAACTGTTTTTAGTTTTTTAAGGAACCTCCATACTATTTTTCATAGTGGTTGCACCAATTTACATTTTCACCCACAGTGTAGGAGAGTTCCCTTGTCTCCAAACCCTCTCCAGCATTTATCACTTGTAGACTTTTTGATGGTGGCTATTCTGACTGGAGTGAGGTGATCCCTCATTATAGTTTTGATTTATGTTTCTCTAATAATTAGGAATGTTGAACATTCTTTCATGATCCTGTTGGCCATCTGTATATCATCCTTGGTGAAATGTCTATTTAGATCTTCTGACCATTTTTTGATTGAGTTGTTTGATATTGAGTTGTATGAACTGTTTATACATTTTGGAAATTAAGCCCAGTCGGTTGCATGATTTGCAAGTATTTTCTCCCATTCTGTGGGTTATCTTTTGTTTTGTTCATGATTTCCTGTGCTGTGCAAAAGCTTTAAGTTTAACTAGGTCCCATTTGTTTATTTTTGTTTTTATTTCCATTACTCAAGGAGACGGATCCAAAAAGATATTGCACCAATTTATCTCAAAATGCCTTGTGCCTATGTTTTCCTCTAGGAGTTTTATAGTATCTGATCTTACATTTAAGTCTTTAATCCATTTTGAGTTGACGTTTGTGTATGGCGTTCGAGAATATTCTAACTTCATTCTTTTACATGTAGCTGTCCAGTTTCCCAGAAACACTTACTGAAGAGACTGTCTTTTCTCCTTTTATATTCTTTCCCCCTTTATCGTAGATTTAATCTGTAAGTGCATGGGTTTATTTCTGGGCTTTCTATCCTATTCCATTGATCTATATTTCTGGTTTTGTGCTAGTACTATAGTGTTTTGATTACTGTAGCTTTTTACTGTAGTCTGAAGTCAGGGAGCCTGATTCCTCGAGTTCCATTTTTCTTTCTCAAGATTGCTTAGACTACTCAGGGTCTTTTGTGTTTCCGTACAAATTTAAAAGTTTGCTCCAGTTCCATAAAAAAAGTGCCATTAGTAATTTGTTAGTGATTGAATTGCATCTGTGGATTACCTTGGGTACTATAGTCATTTTAACAGTATTAATAGTTCCAGTCTAAAAACACAGTAAATCTTTCCATCTGTTTGTGTAATCTTCAGTTTCTTTTATTAGAGAATAAACCTAACAAAGGATGGGAAAGACTTGTATTCTGACATTCTTATTTTCTTTGAAAGAGGGAGCTCTTATCTTCATCTCATATTTATTTATGTGTGTGCTTAATGAAATTAAATGGGACATTCTCTGAATAAATATATATCTCACTTGCTCCTAGGGTAACATTTAGTACACTGTGCATGAAGATTGAGAAGTGGTGATTGATAATATTTGGTGATAAATGAACAGTTGACAAATAGATCATAGTCTCTCTAACATAAAATTAGTGCTAGTAGTTTGTTCATAACTCGTTAGTCTACTCCAGACCCAGTATATGAGTCATAGGCCTGAATGCCAGGCTTAAGAACATGGAAGGCAACTTTCTTCTTGACCACATAATTTCAGAGGCCACTCATTAGTGTGAGTGTGTGAAGATGCTCAGCCACTGCATAATTAGGGTCCTTCTGTTCTCTTTTCCAACTTTCCCTCACTTCCCTCCACATTTCCCATTGTTTCATCATCCTGTACTGCCTCTCATTTGGCATTCCTACAGGAAGGTTTTGATGACTTTCTGGAAAGTTGGGGATGGAATTAAATTATGAAGGTTTAAGGGATTTTGTTACACTTCCATTTAAATCATCAGAGGAAGAGAGCGTGGGATAGATGGGTGAGTTTTCTTTAATTCAAGCCTGCCAAGTTCCTCCAACCTGACAGGATAACATTTCAACTCCAAAGAGAAAAAATATATTACTTACCCTCATGTTGCTTGGGAAACAAGGAGAATATATGCTTCTTGGATGAAGCCCATAAGATCTAAAGGCTACAGTTGCTCAGGAAGCCAAAGTTGAAGGATGTCATTGTTATTAGGAGGCTCTGTTAATGTACAACTCCAGAAGCTTCAAGGGAGAAGTGGAAATGGAAATTGTTGTTTCCAAAATGATGATAATGAAGAAAACAAAAACAAAAACAAAATGATGATAATGTAGTTTCAGATTTTTAAATACATGACCATGAAATCCCTGAGTTTTGGTGTGTTAGAAGGAGGCCTTCCTGGACACTGAACTTTACACGTGAAAAAATAGTGAGTGCATTTGAATATCATCTTTTAACTAAGACAGACCCAAATTCTCAATCTCGGATTGGCATTTACTAACTGATCAACCTCAGTAAGTTATTGTCCTTACAAAAGCTTCAGCTCTGCATTGAAACATTGGAAATAGTTTATATCTATTTCACTGGATGTTTATTTGTTTGTTTTGAGGATCGTAGGAGTTCATGTGTATAAAACATTCATCACAGTAAATGGAACTTATTAAAAATTCAGTAAATGGTAGCTTTCTCAGATGTTGGCCAAGACACATTTACTTGCTGAGCTAAATTAACCAAATATTTAATAAACACCAACTCTGACCCAGACACTTTGTAAACACAGAGGTGATCTTGTTCTATCTTCTAGACACAGATTTCTTGATGAAGGAGGTAACAGTCCCCAAGGAGAACAGAGATATCTTCCAGACACAGAGATGGTCTTGTTGTCCTATCTTTAATCTGCTTATGGGCAAATACATCTTGTCTTTTGATAGTTTTGTTTTCATCTCTAAAACATCTGTATATGTCTTGTATTAACGTATTGTTATGGTTTAGACGCATGAATAAACTTAACAAATATTCACTGAGGGTCTATTTGTCCCAGGTAATGTTCTAGGTATTTGGGATATATCAGTGTATAAATCAGCCAAAGATTTTGCCCTTGAGAAATTTACCTTATGAACAAATGAAGCTACTTAATAATAACATCCAAAAATGTATTACTCACCCTCATGTTGCTTGGAAAACAAGGAGAATATCTGCTTCTTGGATGGAGCCCATAAGATCTAAAGGCTACAGTTGCTCAGGAAGCCAAAGTTGAAGGATGTCACTGTTATTAGGAGGCCCACTTAATGTATAACTCCAGAAGCGTCAAGGGAGAAGTGGAAATGGAAATTGTTGTTTCCAAAATGATGATAATGTAGTTTCAGATTTTTAAATACATGACCATGAAATCCCTGAGCTTTGGTGTGTCAGAAGCAGGAAAAAAAAAAAAAAAAAAGAACCATTTTTTTTTAACCTATGGTTTGAGAATTTCCCTGAAGAAATAGAAGCAATTTTAAAATAACTCTTCCCTGGATAGTGTGGTGCCACTTATAAGCCACCACCACAATTTGCAAAGTCACCAAGCTTTCTTAGAGCTTTTATGAGAATCATATGTGAGTGTGTGGTCTAAGAGAATGTCTAGCTCCTTTGGAGAGATGGGCTTTACACTGAGGCAACTTAGGAGTCCTGGTCTTCTACCCATAAAATCACTTCATTGGTCACCTCTCTAGAAGGCAACATGGAGGCAAGTATGGGACCCTGGAGGTTAGGGAACTTTCTCTGACTAGTAGGTGTGTATCTGTTGCTTTTCTAGATCTGCCCTCCTTGGGGACTGTGTGCCTCCTTCATCAAGAAATCTGCCAGCATTCACAATTGGAACATAAACAGGCCAGCAGGTTCTGATTAATCCAAATTGGAACTATTCAAACAGTCACAAAAAGAGATCTTTTCCCCTGAAGGAATTTACATGTGAAGAGAGACTAAGATGGGAAATAAACATTTCTATAATGATTAAAGTTAATTGGCTTGAAAGGATGCCTCTGAAAGAAATGCTTTCTGGTTTTAGTTCCAATCTATTTCGGGACAAGCCTGTTTTTCATAAGATTGGTAACTGCAAACAGATACTGCCCTTTCATTGGAAACAGATGGTACAGGACATAATTAAAGAAGTATGCACTGGCATCTCAAATAACTGCTTTCAATTACAGCATTTCAAGAGTATTAAGGGGAAATATTTTAAACAAGACCACTGCAAAAATAGATTTTGTCATTAACTTTGAAATAATATTTGACTTAAGGCTGAAATTTCCATGTGCCAGGTCTGGATCTCACGGCTGATTCTGATTGGTGCAGAAGAAATTGAATCATTATGGTCCTATCGTTCAGGGGAAAAAATTTTAAAAAAACCTCCCATTTTTTTTAATGCAGAGAAAAACTGTTTTTTTCCCTCTGGTAAGACTTGTATTTTATTTTGCTGTTGAGTCTCAGTTCTATATTACAACCTTGAGGAGCTTTCACAGTGAAACCATCTCAGTGTTAACTCCAAGGTTATCTGTCACTAATGCAGTTGTCTGTGTGTGTGCAGGCAGTGGGTACAGGTCTTCCCTCAATGTGAAGCATGTTTACATGCCCTATACCCCATGTTGTTAAGTATACACTATACACTTTCATGCTGAGATCTACAAGTAAAAGCCTCAAATTAGGTAATACACAAACTCATCAGATTGCCTGGACTGGTACATTCATGATCTAGGTAATTTTAGTTTTAGTGGAGATAATAATAACTATAAGAAATTATGTAACATTGGGAAGTTACAAAATGTTTCACTTGTCCTCTTTTAACATACTGAAATGATGTTTATTTTCTTAATAAATACTTTCTTATTTATTGAGCATCTAACATACGACAGGTACTGCACCAGGAGATAAAGCAATGAACAAAGACAGCTGCTTGTTTGTCCTCCTAGAGCTTATGATCAAATAGTGGGTAGAAAGACAAGGGAACAATTGCAATATAGAAAGGTAAATACTATGATGAAGGGTAATCGGGGTGGTATAGAAACACTGAAAAGCGGTACTTTACCCAAAAAGAGGTTTATACCCTGTTCTAAACTTGGGTTTAGAAACAGAAAAGCAGAGCAACTGTACAATACATCACCTTAATGACTCAAATACATGTACTATTGGATGTACTAATATCCCCTGATCATGAAAGCAGCAATTGGGCAGATAGCGTACAACTTACTGATCACCAATAGGCATTAAGTGATCATCAAGACACAGTATAAATTTACCTTTGATTATATGTACACATGTATGCATACACTAGAAGAGACAGAGAACCTGCATGAGGCATACTACTGACTCCTCCTCACCAAAGTTGTATGGGCTCTAAGCTCTGTCTTGTTGTGGTAATGTGTTAGGTTGAGTGATCCTACGGTCATTCACTTGCCTTTACACCAATGGTTTGTGATCTTGAGATGGCTAGACAAAGGCTTATAGTGAATAATAAGTACAGGACAAGAGCAAAATACTAATCAGTCCACACATCTATTTCCTCACCACAAGGGTAATGAGTAGAATGTTTGCAATTGGATTTTTGGAGTATTAAAAATTTTTTTTGAGTAATTAAGCTCTTAAGAAGCTTGGTAATTTCCTTCAAGTATATACTCGGTATTCAAATTCTCCATGAAGTCATTCAGATTAATCCCACCCAATAATTAACTTTCCCTCATTTTGGATACTGTTTGTACTTTGTGTGTATGTGCACACACATGCATGCACCCTATATCCTTTATTATTCTTGGGTAGTAAATAGGCAATACCACAAATATTAATACTATTTGTTCAATAAAACACTATATAGTTGGTTCCCAAAGAATTGTGAAGAAAATATGGCACAGAAAGTGATCATGCTTTGATAAACAATGATGGGAGAACGTTTCCAATTTGAGGCAGGAAATGAAGAGAGGAGAGAATTCTGGAGTCTGGCTAAGGGAGAGAGGGATGGGCTTTAGAACCTTCAATAATGATGTAAAAAGTGAAGGAAGAAAAGTGATTTTAATAAAGAAACTTCAAAATCTTCATGTAAAACAGCATTTTTTTTTGGATTGGGGATGATTCAGGTTTGTAGGCTAGACAACCCCAATCTCTCAATTTTCCCAGCATCTATAAAATACACTTGCCACAGACTAATTGTGGGTGGAGTGTGTTTCCCTGCTGCTTAGACTCTGGGCTTGGCCACATGACTTGCTTTGACTATGTGGGTAAGAGTTATAGGGGCCAGTTCCACACCTAGGTCTTCGGGGGTCTCACATGCTTCCTCTTACTTCTGCTCCCTCTATGAGAGGAGCATGGTCTGGCGAGCTCTCTACTCCAGGATGATGGAGACACGTGGAGCAGAGCCACCCCAACTTGCCCACAGAGCTGCAGCAAGAAGCAGATCTATCCAGCTGAGCCCAGCCTCAGTCCCAGCTCAGCCAACCCACAGACCCATGGGGGAAAAAAAAAATTTCCTTTAAGTCATTGAGTCTTGGGGTCATTTCTTATTTAGAAATATTGTACAAAAGCTACTTAATACATTGCAAAAAAGGGTAGTGTCTAGAGGGAGGAAGAGAATAGATCTGAAGACAGGCTTCCTTTTCTGACTATCTTTCCCTGTTGCTTCATAGTTCTACGGAGAGGCAGGTATCAGGCAATGGCTGGTTTGCCCAGTGATTGGGAGCCTTGCTTGATTAGATGAAGTTTATGTCTTGCTTGCTTGACCAGAATTCTACTCTTCACAATTCAGAGCGAGTTCACTCAGTTTGGGGTGGGAAGGGAGGCTATTATTTCTGCTCCATATAGCCTCACTACTTTGCTGAGAGCTATTAGTTGAAAGCATGATTTTGGATATTCTCTCAAAAGAACAGGATGTTTTTTTTCCACTTGTCTCTTCTACAAGTAGAGAGTAGTTTTATCTTTACTTTGCCCCAACTTTCTCTTGATAAAACTCCCCAAACTCTTGACAGCTTCTGACTATAGCAGTGGGTGACTCCTGCTTTTTCCCTACTTAAATTCCCTCTTCCAATTCAACTCAAGGGCCACCACACTGAAACCTTCAAGCAGGATGGGTTTATGAAAGAAATGTAGAAAAATCTAATTTTTTGTCAAAAACTTCATAAGGCAACAGACATAGAACTATTGTGGCCTTACCCAAATGAGCTCCTTGTCTCTGTTGAGTTTTATCATAAACATTGATTTTTAAAAATAAATCTCACATGTTATTTTGATATTTTCTTCTTTCTAAAAATAATGAAGTATTTCCAAGTGATCACCTGGGGCAAAGGAGGGTAAGTCACTGTCTTAGTCATACTACAGGTTTGTACAAAGTTTACTCAGTTAGTTTTTGTGTGCCTAGCTATCTAGGTCCCACTGATGAGACAAGTCATACAACTTTAAAAAAAAAAAAGAAAAAACCTTTTTAAAAGACTATGAGAAAAGTATTACTCTGTGCTATTTAGAGAATCTTGGGAGACTTTTTTCCTTTGGTAAATGCCACAAAAGAGACGTTTCTCATGAAAACTTAACTGATAGACAGACTGTAGCATGATGAGGGGTGGCCTCTGGGAATAGTTATGGGAGAGAGCTTGGAGCCAGGACCAGCAATTATGAGACACCAAGGAAAAAAGCAGAGGTTGCATAGACAAAAAATATTCCAAAAGCAATCATGAAAGTGGAATGAAAGGAAGAAATAGAGTAAATGCTTTAAATAAAAGTAGTTCTCACCATACAATCCCCAACAGCATTCACATCTGGTGTAGCAGAAAATATACTTGACTTAGATATATCCTTGAATATACATTGAAAGCTTGGATATATGCATAAAACTATGTGGACAGAGAGAACTGGAATTTGAGTCACGGACCTACATTTGTAATTTGAGTGACTTCCAGCAGTTTTTCTATAGCTTCAAATTTATTTGCAAAATGGAAGCCATGAAATAACATATGTGGGAGTGCTAGCATATACAGTAAGTGTTTAAAATATATTTGTTGAATCTAAATAATACAATCGGTTCTACAATAAAGGCAAGGGTGCCTATTATGGCCTTCAGAACTTGGAATATAATGCTCAGTCCTCATATTTCTCAAGATCAATTACTTGACAAACATCACAGAAAAGATTATAGAGTTCTATTACAGAGCTGAAAACACATGATATGAATTCACTGAGTGCCTAAGTGAAATTAGCATTTTGGTAGGCACTCAGGGCCAAGGGGAATGAGGCTGAGTGGTAGGAGAGGAAAATAAAGGAAGAAGACCTATTGGATGCTACTTCTCTCAATCAAGTTTAGATTTCACATCTGTGTGGCTGAGAACATAAGCTTTGAGGTCAGACTTGCTTTCAAATCTTGACTTTGCTTGTGTGACTTGGATCTAGTCTTTCCAAGCCTCAGATTCCCCATCCATAGGATGTGAACAAAAATACTTACAATACCATTTAAAGATTACAGAGGATTTATGAAAAATGTTTGGCAGTTAATTGACATATGATACAGGGCAGCTATTGTTACTTAAAAGGCCATAGCTCTTTCAGAGCAGAAACTGGACTTCATGAAACTTTGTATTCTTCATTGTGTTTAGCACAATGCCTGTCTTACATTAGGTAAAATAAATCTTCATTGAATGGATGAATAACCAAAATAGTTTATTCAGTACTCTTGCCTTTTGCACTAATTGCCATCAGATGGCGCTTTTGCCTGGTTTGAGTGTTTCATTTTGTTTTTGTTTTTTCTCTTAAAAGACCAACAGCACCACTTCTGACTTCAGAGCATATCTCTAAGATGGAAGAACTACAGTAGACATAAATTGGCTGTCTAGGGTTCTTGCCTATTAACAGCACACTGAGATTCCACCTAAACATTGGTTATACCTCTGGTTTTGGACTCAGTCCTGTATTCATTTCCCAGCGCCATCATGTCTGACAAGTCACTTTGGGAAAGTTAGTTACCTCTTTGAACTTAATTTACTTGTTCATAAATAATGACCTTAGTGGTTGATGTGAAGATTAAATGAGACAGCATATGTATAATGCCAGACATATAATAGGCAGCACAAGATTTGAAACTGAATATATGACACCAAAGCTCAAGCTCCTTATATTACATTTGATTTCCAAAGGATTTTTAGGCTCCTAAAAAGAAAGAAGCCATATCTTATTCAGAACTACTTTGCATACACCTTGGTGCCTAGCATAATACAGGGCAAAAAGAAGAATGTAATCAATACTTGTGGGGCTCAATTGCTTCCAACTGTTAACCATACTCTAAGTGAATCAAGAACATTTCTTTAGGAAAATGTGCCTTCAGACAAAAGGAACCAACACTGATCCACTAAAACAGGAATACCAAAGAGACTTTCTTTCCCTTCATAAAATTATTAGACTGGTTGTTGAATAAAAAAAAAATTAACAGCGTATCTTTTCATTTTAATAAGTCTTTAGGCAGTTAAATACTTAAGATGTTTTTACATGCAAGTAAGAGAAAACCCAAATCAAACTGGCTTCAAAAGTAAGCACACTTATTGGTTTACATCCTTGAAAGAGCCTGTCAGAATTGGTTGACCCAGCAGTTCAACAACATGATCAAGGATTCAGGTTCTTTCTGTCTCTCCATTTTGATAACACCATCAGCTTTATTATGGATGTAAGTTGTTCAGTAGTAGAAAATAGGCTACATGTTTCCTTATTCATTTCTGAAAAGAGAAAATGAAAGAGAGCATGCCACTCCTGAGCTTTGAGCTTAATTTTCTCCTTCACGATTTTCCCACTTCTTAAGTAGTAATTGTTGTCAATGAAATGCTATACACTGATAGGCTTTGGTTAAGAATCATAACAAGGGATATGGCATTATGTCTAGCTTGTATGCGTAGTTGTTCACTTGTGTCCGACTCTTTGTGACCCTTTGGACTATAGTCCGCTGATGGGATTCTCCAAGCAAGAATACTGGAGTGGGTTACCATGCCCTCCTCCAGTGGATCTTCCCAAACCAGTGATTGAATCTGCGTCTCCTCTGTCTCCTGCATTGCAGGCAGATTCTTTACGGGCTGAGCCATTAGAGAAACCCACGTTATGACTAGGGTTAAAGTCATTTCTTCAAACACTGTTTCTTCTACAAAGGAGTAGGAGTGGAGTGAGGAGAAAAGGAAAGGGGTTCAGTTACCATGTCCTCAGCAAACATTATTATATTTACTGAAAGTATATAAATGTTTGATCTGACTAATATAGCTGGGTTGATTAGGAGATGATTAAATAGCTGCGTGGTTAACAAACTAGAATGGGAAATGACATGTCACATATTCCAGAAGTCGTCCTTTTCATTACCCTGCCAACTCACATTGAGTTAGGTACTTTTCTACTCTGCTTTTATACAAAAATAGGTATCATTTCACATATACACAATATATTAATTATTTTGTTATTTAGTTGCTAAGTCATGTTTGACTCTTTTGCAACTCTGCGGACTACAGCCCATCAAGCTCCTCTGTTCATGGGATTTCCCAGGCAAGGATACTGGAGTGGGTTGCTATTTCCTTCTCCAGGGGATCTTCCTGACCCAGGGATAGAACCTATTTCTCCTGCTTTAGCAGGCAGATTCTTTACCATTGAGCCATCAGGGAAGCCGCTTGTTAATTATATAACTACCTTCCAACACAACCATAATACTTTTGAAAGTTGGAGCTGGGCCTTACCCATATTTCTAGCCTTAAGACATAGCATAGAGCCTGAAAAATAATAAAGAGTTCAATTTTCCAATACCAGTTAATGGGCAAAGCAATGGGTAGAAGTTTCAGGAAGCGAGATCTCAAATTTTCATATGTGTTAAAAGAAAATTTCCTTCCAATAAATATGTTACATAAATTACTAATAGTCATCAATAACTTGACTATAAAGAAGGTTAATTTTGAATTAAAATATCTTTAATGTCCCTCTGGGTCCTGGAATGTGATGATTTTCTGAGGTTACTGGTGATGACCACAGTGTTCATTCCATGATGGTGGCCCGGATGGCTCCCATATAGAAATCAGCATGTTCTGGGTGGTGGGAAGGTGCTAGAGTCAACTGTTTGACTCATGAAAATTCAAACCCTCTTTCCAGGGCCATGGTCTCTACAAAGGGATCACATTCTATTCTCCATGCCAGCCCTGGTGACCAGTTCTTACTGATTATCATCTGCTATGGACTTGGCATTCTCTGCCTGCTTATGAGTCAGATGCCAAAAAGTTAAGAAAGATAACTGAACGAAGCTCATGAACCAATACAGTGCCAGAGGTGGGGGAGGAATTTACCAACAGCTGGAGTAATCTTTAGCTCAAACAATCTTTAAGAAAGAGAATTAACAAAAGCAGAACTCAGTATGTCAGACATTCATTGTTTATCTTGTGCTGAGTACTGTGTAGGACCTCTGGTTAGGGGAGTAATAAATACAATGGAGACAAGGTTCTGGCATACAATAAAGTTTAGAATTTAGAGTGAAATATTTGCAACACTCACATGTGCACACACGCATACACACACAGTATTTGAGAAATGCACAAGACAACATCCCAGACAGTAAAAGGGGGGGTGACTGCACAATATGACATCTAGAAATGTTCTGCAAACAGTCTACCCTCCCACTCACCCTTCAAACCTGTCCTAACCTCTTGGTTTGCTTCAACACTGTTACTCTCTCCACCCTATTAGAATTGAGTTCCTTAAACCCTTTGATTCCTTTAAATATTCCACGTAACCTTAGCTTGCTGTCTGTTGAAGACATCTTTTCAACACCATCTTTATTGGTATAAAAATTATGTATCACTCTGAATTCTACCACTCACGTATAACCCCCATCAGTACAGTGGTGGATGTTCTCTCATTTTTTTCTACATATATTTTTTTCTTTCACTGATTCGCAGGGTTTTCACTTGCCATTCCTAGAACACTACTTATCTATATAAGATCTGGAAGGTTTTTGGTTGTTAATTGCTCAGTCCTGCCTGACTCTTTGTGACCCCATGGACTTTACCCCACCAGGTTCCTTGTCCATGGGATTTTCCAGGCAAGAATACTGGAATGGGTTGTCATTTCCTTCTCCAGGGGATCTTCCTGACCCAGGGATTGAACCTGGATCTCCTGCATTTCAGGCCAACTCTACCACCTGAGCTACCAGAGAAGCGTCTGGAAGGATATATGAACAATTATTAGCTGCAGTTTTCTGTGGAAAAGGAAGAGTATTGGGACTTTTATTCTCTGTCCTTACATGTTGTTATTTTAAGCAACAAAAAAGTATTCAGGTAAATTAGTAAAATTTCTAGAAGGAGAAAACAGAATCTCTACTTCCTATATAGTTACCAATAATAAGTATCTGTTCTATCACTTTAACATATTGCAAATAGTCCTTGTTCTTGGTGTGCATGGCAAGAAATAAAAGTATTCAATCTTGATCCTAACTTTTTTTCTAGAGAGGAATAAGAAAAGAAACATAAGAAAGAGGAGCCTTGATTTTCTACTAAAGCCCCACAGTGCTTAATAATCAAAACAGCAAATATCATGGGATAAAGAAGACTCTAAGTCAGGGAGGGGATTTTCTCAACAGTTTCTCAGAGGGAGTAGTTTTTGTGTAGCAAAAGCAGAACTGGCTGGAAGTAAGGAAGCCTGAGGTTTAGGTTTAGTTCTGTGAAAACCCAGATCTGTGAATCTGTAGGACTCATGGCTCTTTAGTCCCTCTTGGTTTCAGTTTCCTATCTTACAAAAGAACTAATTTTAGAATATTTTAAAATTGAAAATTATTGAGGACACAACTTTTTAACCTTGTCAAATAAGGACAAAGAAAAGCAAACAAATGAACTGCAAAACCAAAAACTGTCATCAAACTCCATCATCGTTTCACAAATGAAATGATACACTAGCACCAAAAACGCAAGGACACAACCTCACATTTAAAAAAATTAGCTTTATGTAAAAAACTCTCAACATTTGCTCTGGTTTGTTTCTTTCCTCCATGGGCAAGTACACATGTGCCTTGGACTCATTTGGGAACCTCAGCAGTAAACTCTCTCACCTTCCCTTCTGGCGCTGTCATGTTGTGGCCCTGAGCCTGAGCCCGGATACCTTACTGGATGTTCAATGGCAAATTCAAGGACTCAGACGGAACGTAGAAGTCATGCTTCAGAGCAGAGACGTTCAGCACTGGGAAACTATTACTGAACAACTGCTGATGCCAAGTACTATTATGGGTGGTGGAATTCCACGGAGAACAAAACAAACACAAGAGCAGACTTCATGGAACTTACATTCTATTAAGAGAACCAGATTATTAACAAAGACATAGCACATACATAGTGTATCATATGATCTTGAATACTATCAGTTCAGTTCAGTTCAGTCACTGCGTCGTGTCCGACTCTTTGTGACCCCATGGACTGCAGCATCATGCCTTCCTGTCCATCACCAATTCCCAGAGTTTACTCAAACTCTTGTCCATTGAGTCAGTGATGCCATCCAACCATCTCATCCTCTGTCCCCTTCTCCTTCCACCTTCTATCTTCTCCAGCATCAAGATCTTTTCAAATGAGCCAGTTCTTCACATCAGGTGGCCAAAGTATTGGAGTTTCAGTTTCAACATCAGTCCTTCCAAAGGATATTCAGGACTGATTTCCTTTAGGATGAACTGGTTGGATCTCCTTGCAGTCCAAGGAACTCTCAAGAGTCTTTTCCAACGCAATAGTTCAAAAGCATCAGTTCTTCGGTGCTCAGCTGTCTTTACAGTCCAACTCTCACATCCATACATGACTACTGGAAAAACCATAGCCTCGACTAGACGGACCTTTGCCGACAAAGTGCCGTCTAGTTAAATATTATAGAAAAAAATAAGCCTGGTAAGTCTGGTAGGTAGTCATTCAAATGTGAAAAGTGGTCAGAGAGAATCTCCTTGAGCAGAGACTAGAAGGAAAGGCAGGGAAGGCGCCATGGAGATGTCGGAGGGAAGAACACTTTGGTACGGGGAATAGTAACTACAGACGCCCTTGACAAGACTGTGCTTGATAGTGTTGTGGAACAGCTATGCACAGGGGTAAGAAGAGGGAGGAAAAGGAAATCATCAGTAGTTGAGGACCAGCGCAGGATCTCACAAGCTCCAGCAAGGACTGACTTTTCTCCGAGTGCATGGTGAGTATGAGAGGGCACTGTGCAGAGGAGTGATGTAGTTGATTCCTGTTTTCATAAAATTACTCTGCTACTGTATAAATGAGAAAGAGCATTTTATAACAGAAAAGAGAGATACCTGAAAAATACCCTCTATGATGGTGGTGTTTTTGTTGTTGCTACTGCTATTTTAGTGGTGAGAGAAATAGGAAAACAATATGGTACTCAGGGAGAAGGCTAAGATTTGGAAATATATATCTAAAGCAATCTATGTCTTTATATTATCTATCTGTATCTATAAATCTCTACGTAGATGTGTATAGATATATATATAAAGGTTGTGTAGGTAGATAGATCTATACTTTCTATCTATCATCTATCTTCTCTCTGCTTGCGTGCATGCTCATTCTCTCAGCCGTGTCTGACTCTTTGCGACCCTATAGACTGTAGCCCACCAGGCTCCTCTGTCCATGGGTTTCCCAGACAAGAACCCTGGAATGGGTTGCCGTTTCCTCCTCTAGGAGATTTTCCCCACCCAGGGATTGAACCCGTGCATCCAGCCTTGGCAGGTGGATTCTTTACCACTGAGCCACCTGGGAAGCCCAATTCTCTCTACAGGTACTAAATGAATTCTCTCCTTTAGTTCTTCCCAAACGAATGCTTTCTAATTTTAGGCTCTTTAAAACTTTTTTTTTTACTTTTATTAGCTAATTATTATATATATTCCATGGGAACCCTATGTATTAGTCTAGAAGGACTAGAGTATGCTGCAGTGATAAAGAAACCTCAAAATCTTGATGATTTGACATCATGAAAGAATATGTCTAATGTGGATTAGCAGGCAGGTGGATAATCTTGGTTATTCAGAGACCAGACTGAAAGAAGCTTCAATATTTAGATCTATAATTGTCAAGGTAGGAAAGGATTCATGAAAAATACGGTACTGATTTTTAAAAACTTCTGCCCAGGAATAACACTTACCGTTTTCCCTCACACTTCACTGGTGTAAGTACATGGCCATGCCTAACTTCACAGAGGCAGGGAAATGCAATTGTACCATGTTCCTGTAAGAATGAGAAATGTGAAAAAAATAATTGAAAGTCCTAATGACTCCCAGTGTCTGGCTCACTTTTTCTGATTGGATCTTAGGATTTCCTTGCTTTCACCGTTCCAATTTGCATAGGTCTTCCTTGTTTATTTTAATTGGACTATTTATGACCTAACAATTCCCAAATCCCTTATTGTCACTCATGTGACACAGCACCCTGCCTTATATTGAAGTTATTTTTGTACAAAGGCACAAGTGGCATGTGCTGGTCTGAGTGCACATCTGTCTTTTCCTTTAGCCCAGTAGGTTAGTCTTTGCAGCCAGGAAATTGATCCAAAAAGATCCCATGGAGAAGCAATAGCATTGAGCATTTCACTGTTAGAATTTCAGTGTTAGTATTTAACTGTTTTAATGCATTAGTGAGTGACAAGGTGCCATCTTGAGCAATAGTGATAGGTTTCCAGCTCTGAAAACATTCTAAAACTGTCTCAAACAAAGAAATTATTTTGAGTTTCCAGGTCAGGGAATAAGATCCACATGCCATCTCACTACCAGCATATCAAACTATGATTTTTCTTTCTTGACATTTCAGAGATTATGACTACGTAGTGACAAGTACAGGCAAGTGTGAAGTTCACCCCACAGATGGAGCCCTCTTTTCCACTTTTTTTTTCCATTTATTTTTATTAGTTGGAGGCTAATTACTTTACAATATTGTCACTTTTTAATCATCTGATTTATTAAAAGTAATGTCCCTTCTTGGTTAAGTGACAGATATTAGCGATTGCTGTTTTTCTTTCAGCAGTCCCCATTTAACACACTAGGCATTTAACACACTAGGCATGAAGGAGCAGTAGAACAAATGCCAAGATAGAGAGTAATCCTTGGGAGAGTTTGGTGGAGGAAAAGATCAGGTTTTAAAATAGAAACCCATCCATTAGCTACAAGTGGAAACAACATTTCATTTGCTTTACTAAACTGGAGGCTTCTTGAAAGTTGGGATTGTTTTTTATTTTTCTTTCTCATACTACAGCCCAACAGTGTACACTGCCAAGAGGTGGCATAAATAAACACTTGTCTGTTGAACAACAAAAAATTGTACCAGGCTTGCTTCTTCCATCCAATAGGTGGCATTGTTGACTTATAAATGGCTTTTTATAGCACAGGAAAGTATATTTAATACCCTGTGATAAGCCATCATGGAAAAGAATATGAAACAAGAGTGTCTGTATGTGTATAACTGAGTCATTCTTCTGTACAGCAGAAATTGGCACAGAGTTGTAAATCAACTGTACTTCAATAAAATAAATACAAGTGGCTTTAGAACCAGCACAGCAGCTAAGCAACCATCACCATCAGTTTTGTTGTTGCTGTTTTAAATCACATCTATGGTTCATAGAATAGGGCAGATGTGAAAAGCACAAATATTCCTCTTTTCAGAAGCGCTTTGTCTTTGAGAAGCCATATAATGGCTGATGAGTCATTTTAATTATGGAGTATCAGTAAATGATAAAAAAAAATCCAACTTTCCCTCTTTGATTTCTCTGAATGAACTCAGAGGGAATTCTTTGTTTTCATTTCTGTTAGTGCCAGTTTAACCATGACTTATATCACTTGAATTTACACATTAATTCACTAAGTCACTTATGTATTGAAACAGTGGCATTTACACACTTTGATTTTTGTGCTTATTATACAAAGCTAGAAGAGGACAGGGCTACAAAAAATGAGACCCTATCTTTAGTGTCCAAGATTCTTGCAATCTATTAAGATAAAATATATATAAATTCAATTGGTAATAATTCAGGCAAGATGCTCTTATGTTGGGTACTAATAGTCAAAAATAAAAACTAACATTTGGTGGGAATTACTGTGTGCCAGACACTGTTCTAAGCATTTATTTGATCCTCATAGCAACCTTTTGGAGTAGGTACTATTACTATTCTTATTTTATTAGGGAGGGAACTGAGACCTGGGGAACTTAAGTAGCCGGGTCATGGCAGGTAGTGTGACTCCATTTGTAAGAGCAGCTTATACGAAGTACTTACCATGTGTCAAGTAAGTGTTTATGCCTTTATATGCATTATGTTAGCTAATTTTCATACTAACAATTTCAACTAAGTATTAGCCATTATCTTTATGTTACTTTTATTTCCTATAAGAGTGTACTAGCCTTTCTTAACAATTTATAAATGCCCTTACCTCTCTGTTCCTTGAAAATAAGCACAGAGATTTGTACAAACCTGGATTTATTAATTTAACTTCAAATATAACTGGGTTCCAGAATGCCAGTAATTTACTAAGCATCATGAGAGTGTGCATTTTTTCCCCATAACAGTTCCATTTCATCCAGCTTTTAGTAAAAATTAAAAATATATATTTGTAATCTTCATTGCCTCCTCTTCAGATTAAGGAAATCTACTTTCAGCAGTGGAAATAATGGCCAAATGATTGATCAGAATTACTAAAATTTCATCCATTTTGATTCACTAATACACCACAAAACCTTTGAAATAGGGAAGTTACATATATACATACGCTAATCTTTTCCCATCTTCAAGAAACAAGCAGAATCCCATAAACTCCAACAATCTTTAGCCTTTCCTTCAATTAAAAAAAGAAAGAAATGAGAAGTGGGAATTGAGGGGAAACAATAAAAAAAAAAGGGAGATAAATCTGGACATGGAATTTGGAAGATAAGTTTGGTTTGATTTTTAATCATGGTGTAGGTTAGCAAGAACCTGTAAAGATAATGATCTTATTTAGAAATTTACCAAATCATTTTTTTTTCTTTTAAAAATAATAGTTTTGGGATTGCCCTGGCAGTCCAGTGGTTAAGACTCTGCTTCCATTGCAGGGCCCCAGTGTTTAATCCCTTCTTAGGGAATTAAAATTCCACATGCTGCGCAGCATGGTCAAAAAAAAAAAAAAATTAAAAAATAAAAATAAAATTACAGCTTCTTGGAATATAATTCACATATCATTAACTCCTCCAATTTAAAGTGTATAATTTTCAAAGCTTGTTTTCTGAAATTTATAAGGGTTTTTCTCAAGGTTGAGTAATGAGAAATTCTGATTAATCTAATATATTGGTTAATATTTGCCATGGACACTTTTTACCTCAATATAGCTGAATTTCAGGATTCCTAATTAGGCATGTGGCCACTTTACACGCAGGCTGAAAATCTTTTATTTTTAGAGGGAAGTACCAAAGTGTTACAAATGTACATTTAAAATTTTTACTAAAATACTGGGAGGACTATTCTGATATCCCCTATTTCAAATTAGACCTATAATGAATCGCCAGAATTCTGTAGTTCATTTGTCCAAAATTAAATTAAATTAAATTAATACCTAAGTATTTGTCCAAACCTCAAATCAGAGTTCAAAGAATAAAATGTTTTTTGTGTAATTCCCAGGCTTATTTTCAAAGGGTTGAGAGACAGTGCTTTTATATTTATTCTTAAAAAAATGGAGAGAAAACTTGCATATAATTTTAGACTCACGTGGGGGGAAATTCATGGCTTCTTAGGTTGCTTAAGATTGATTTTTTTCATGTTTGTTAAGCATCTTGTAAGTTTAATTATTCTATTTTCCAATCAGAGGGAACAAGTTATCAGAATATAAAACATATAAAACATCCCCTTTCAGCTTTCTCTGTTCTCTGGAAGAACCCTAAGACCAAATCGAGTTTTATTTCCTACCACTAGAAATATCCTCCAAAAGAGTTTCCATATAATTCCCATGACATATTGTATATTCATGAGGCAATATGTAATGAGAAAGAAGTTTTAAGTTTGCATTTTAGCAATGTCCTTCTAAAAAGTTAGAAAGTTTATGTCCTAAGTGGCAAGTTGCCAGGGATATAGGCATTCTTACACTGGTTGGTTGGAAAGAAAGAAAATGTTGGTCACTCAGTCATGTCTGACTCTTTGTGACCCCATGGACTGTAGCCGCCCAGGCTCCTCTGTCCATGGAATTCTCCAGGCAAGCATACTGGAATGGCGAGCCATTCCCTTCTCCAGGGGATCTTCCCTATCCAGGGATTGAACCCAGGCAGATTCTTTACCGTGGTGAATGATCAGGAAATCCCATGTTGGTTGGAAGGAAATATTATTCACAAACTTCCTGAAAGTCACCTGTGTACTTTGTGTTAAAAGAAGCTTTACCCGAAGGCAAACTCTTTGAACTTGCAATTCTACCTGAGAGTTTATCTTAAAGAAACAAGTGGACATTTGTATGGGGACATATGTACAACATTCAACACAGTGTTTATAGTAACTAAAAATTTAAAATAACCCAGCATCTATCAATAGAGGATTGATTAAATGTTATATCCATTCATACAACATAATACTATAAAACAAAGAGGAAGAGATTTATTAACATGGAGAAAGTTCATGGCATGTTTTCGAGTGACAAAAAAGAGGTTACAAATGTTGATACCTTTGTGGAAAGACATATGAATTTGTATATGTGTACATATATGAATAGAAAAAACCAAGAAGGTTACATACTAAAGTACTAACCATAGAATTAGATGGAATTACAGATTATTTCCTGAAAAGGGAAGTGGCAACCCACTTCAATATTCTTGCCTGGAGACAGAGGAGCCTGGCAGGTTACAGTCCATGGGGTCGCAAGAGTCGGACACGATGTAGCGACTAAACCACCACCATAGATTATTTTCTTTTTAATTATTTACTTCAGAATAAACATTAGTATAATTATGTATATGTGTGTGTTTATATGTATATTCAGAAAAATAAGGCTATTTTACAAACAGAAGCAAACAAAACAAATATAACACAAAAAATTGAGTTCCTGGAGAGAATAAGCAAGCCCTGGTAACCTAACTCTTCAATCAATAGGTTTAACTCTTAATTTAATACACAGTTTTGAGTACGTGTTACGTACAAGGCACTATATTCCTGATTCTTTAGCTTTTCAACATTCTGCCTCCCTTCCCATCCTTTCCTCTTCCCCTTCCTCTCATTTCTTTTCTATATCTATCTATCCTTCCTTCTTCTTCTCTGATTTCTTCCCCTTGGCTTGTTTCAAATTCCCTAATCCTAATTCTTTTCATATAGGAACACAGGCAGTTTTCTTCCGTACACCACCAACCTCTGAATGACCAATCTAACCTCGTGGTTTTCATTTTCTCTCACTCTCCATTTTTTAATTTTTTATTTTTAATTAGAGGATAATTATTTTACAATATCGTGATGGTTTCTGCCATACACCAACATGAGTCAGCCGCAGGTATACATATGTCCCCTCCTTCTGGAAACTGCCTCCCCAACCCACCTCTCTAGGCGTCACAAAGCCCTGACATTGGGTTCCCTGCGTCATACAAATTCCCCCAGGCTATCTATTTTACATATGATAATGTATATGCTTCAGTGCTACTACCTGCCCTTTTTAATTCGAACCCCTCCCTCCTCAACCTTATTCGACCTGGGTTTTGCTTTTACCTCTCAAAGGAAATTAATCTGGCAAAACCAGTAGTAAACTTCTGTGGTTTCATATGAAAACTTATTTTTGTATTTTCTTCTATTCTTTTCTCATATGCTTCACATAGTTATACCTATAGCATAGAAACATTTTTTGGTATTTTATTTTCCTTTCAACATAATACTATACTTTCTATACTTAGAAACATTTTTTTTTGTATTTTATTTTCCTTTTAACGTAACACTATTACTTTCTATACTTCTACTCCCTTACCCACTATATTCACCCTCAACATTTGCCTAGCATTGAGTGATTTTAGTTATGATTAAGCACTTGGCTTTGGTGTAATCAAAAAATAGGTGGATAAAAAGTGATAAAGTCTTATCTTTGTAACTTATTGGCCTGTAATAGAAATTACTTAAAGCATAACATGATGAAATGGGGATAATTTAGAATCTATGTCATAAGGCTGTTACAAAGATAAAACCAGTAATCTAAATTAATCCTTTGAACAGTGGCAAGCACATAGTAAACAATCCGTAGATGGTAGCTACTTTTATTGCATTCTACTTAAGTGTACCTTACTTATACACTGTTCTTTCCCAGACATTTAAGTCACAACTATGTTTTATTACTGTTAAAAAGTTACAGTATTTGGTGCAAATATAATATTTTCCTATCTTTTTTAACTGATTTGTTTAATGGTAAAATATAATTCCTTATGAATCAAGTCTCAGAACTGGGATGAGAGTGTTAAAGAGGCACAGATGTTTCATATCTCTGGATCACTTTTCTTCAAATGACAATTATTACCTGCATTGCCACCTGCAGTTGGTGCATGTGCAAGTTCTTCCAACACAACCTATACTGGACAGCATCATCTCTTTCCATGGCTGATGTCTTAATAGACGTGAAACTGTACCCCACGGTTATTTCAACAAGAATCTTTTTTTTTCCCCATTGTGACCAGTCTATCAAATGCTTACGTACTTATTAAATTTTGTCTTGCATAAACCAGTTCTTCCTAAATGCTCAAAACTAAACTATTGATTTTACCCACAAAACCGTTCTTCCTCCCAATATCTCCATCAAAAAGTGACCTTTCTGTGCACCTAGTTTCTTGGCCGAAAAGCTTGGAGGCACCCTTGATTCATCCCCCACATAGTTTCCACCCAATCCATCGGCAACTCTGTGCCTTTTTCTTCAATAGAATCTGGAATATGAGTCCATCAAAGATAACCCATACAAGTGTCTCAAGTGGATTTGGAGGTTGATGTAACTCCTGTGTATCTTGATTATGTTCTGATTACTTGACTGTAGACATTTGTCAAAGCTTATTGAACTGTCCACTTATAATGGATGAGTTTTCTACATGTAACTTATCCTTCTGCGAAATGATTTAATATTTTATTCTTGCAAAGAAATTTTGCATACAGTTTACATTGTTTTGCCTAGCGTTCTTTAAAAGAATCTAGTTCCTGGTACATTTTAGTTTATTTCCTTGATTTTTCTATTTGGATCTAGGTTGTACCTTTTCTAGAAGCTGAAAATTCCTTAAGAGCTCTACCTGTTTGGTCTTAACTGAAGAATTTGCTTTTCCAAGAAGATTTGAGCCACACAATCCATTGATCTGGCAGCTAGTCCATCTGCTGAGAGTGCCCGATGGGACGGGTGTCATCTGTTTTTGCAGCACCCAGTGCCTTCCTTGAGCAAGTGTACATGATACTTCCTTGTGATCTGCACCACAAAGGTCTGTGTGGAGTTGGCCATATACAGAGCTTGAAACTATGGCCCTCATTAGTTTTTTCTTCCAATTTTATTGAAATATAATGACATACAGCACTGAACTTCATGTGATAAGAATTTCATGATGCATGTAAGGCAAAGTGCTATACTGTGCACCTTAAACTCAATATATCATGACTTACATATATCATGAAATTATCACAGAAAGTTCCATGAACATCCATCATCTCATATAAATAAAAAATTTAAGAAATAGAAAAAATTTTCCTTGTGATATGAATTCTTAGGTTTTCTTAACAATCTTCATCCATGAAGCAGTATTAATTATATTTATCATATTGTATATTCTACCCTTAGTACTTACTTATCTTGTAACTAGAAGTTTTACGTTTTGACTGCCTTCATCCAATTCCTTCTCCCCTCAACCCCTGCCCCTGGTAACCACAAATCTCTTTTCCTATGAATTTTAAAATGTAGTTTTAAGTATAGTTGACTTATCACACTATGTTAGTTCCTGCTCACAGCATAGTGATTCAATATTTCTACACATTTCAAAATGATCATCATTATTATTCTAGTGAAATGTCACCATGTAATGATATTATGTAATTATTGACTTTTTTCAACACTGTACATTTCATATATGTGACTCATTTATTTTACAACTAGGAGTTAGTACTTCTTAATCTCCCTCACCTATTTCTCTTGTCCCTTACCCTATTCCTCTGGCAACTACCTGTTTGTTCTGTGTATCTATGATTCTGTGTCTGTTTTACTATGTCCATTCAATTGTTTTACTTTTTGGATTCCACATACAAGTAAAATCATATAATATTTGTCATTCTCTGTCTGACATTTCATTTCACATAATACGCTCTAGGTCCATCTACTGCTGCTGCTGCTGCTGCTAAGTCACTTCAGTCGTGTCCGACTCTGTGAGACCCCATAGACAGCAGCCCACCGGGCTCCCCCGTCCCTGGGATTCTCCAGGCAAGAACACTGGAGTGGGTTGCCATTTCCTTCTCCAATGCATGAAAGTGAAAAGTGGCAGTGAAGTAGCTCAGTCGTATCTGACTCTTCGCGACCCCATGGACTGCAGCCCACCGGGCTCCTCCGTCCATGGGATTTTCCAGGCAAGAGTACTGCAGTGGGGTGCCATTGCCTTCTCCCTAGGTCCATCTATATTGTTACAAATGATAGATAGCATTCATTTTTATGACTGAGTAATATGCCATCCCCTGGAGTAAGAAATGGCAACCCACTCCAGTATTCGTACCTGGGAAATCTCATGGACAGTGGAGCCTGGCAGGCTACAGTCCATGGGGTTCCAAAGCACTGGACTCGAATGAGTCACTGAGCATGGGCACAGTAAGCTGTGCTGTTGTATATACCACTTTTTCCCTATTCATTTATTGATGGACACTTATCTTGCTTCTGTATCTTGGTGTTTGTGAATAATACTGCAAGAAATATAGGGGTGCATATATATTTTTCTAATTAGTATTTTTATTTTCACCCAGGGGTGAAACTATTGCATCATATGGTAGCTCTATTTTTAATTTTTTGATGAATCTCTATACTATAGTCTATAGTGGCTGTACCAAGTTACATTCTCACTGTCTGAAAATTCTTTCTCCACATCCTTTCCTCCACTTGTTTGTTGTCTTATTGATAATAGCCATCAGACAGGTATGAAGTGATATCTCATTGTAGATTTGGTTTACATTTCCCTGATGATTAGTGATGTTGAGCATATTTTCATGTGCTTGTTGACCATATATATTTCTTCCTCAGAAAAATATCTATTCAGGTCTTCTGCTCATTTTCTAATCAGGTTGCTGTTTTCCTGATATTGTTTTCTATGTTTAAATATTTTGGATATTAACTCTTTATCAGTCATATCATTTGCAAAAATTTTCTTTCATTTAATAGGTTGTCTTTTCATTTTGTCAGTGATTTCCTTTGTTGGGAAAAAGCTTTTGAGTTTAATTAGGTCTCTCTTTAATTTTGCTTTTGTTTCCTTCACCTTAGGAGACAGATCCCCAAAAAAGTATTGTTATGGTTTATGTCAAATAGTGTTCTGCCTATGTTTTCTTCTAGGAGTTTTATAGTTTCCAGTCTTACCTTTAGGGTTTATTTTATAGTTTATTTTTATATATGCTTTGAGAAAATGTTTTGATTCTTTCATACGTTGGTGTCCAGTTTTCCCAGCACCGCTTATCAAAGAAACTATCTTTTCTCCATTGTATATTTTTTGCTCTTTTGTCTTAGATTGTCATGAGTGTATAGATTTGTTCTGAGCCCTCTGTTTGGTGCCATTGATATGTGTCTGTTTTTGTGTCAGAACCATACTATTTTGATTAATGTAGCTTTGTAGTATAGCATGAAGTCAGGGAATGTGATACCTCCAGCTCTGCTTTTCTTTCTTAAGATTAATTTGGGTATTTAGGGTCTTTTGTGTTGATTAGGTTTGTTCCTAGGTATTTCATTATTTCAGATGCAATAATAAAATTATTTTCATAAGTTCTCTTTCTGGAAGCTTGTTATTAGTGTATATAAGTACAATATATTTCTTTGTATATCAATTTTGCATCCTGAAAATTTACTGAATTCATTTATTATTTTTAATGGTTTTTTGAGTGGCATCTTTAAGATTTTCTATGTAGAGTATTATGTCATCTACAAATAATGGCAGTTTTATGTCTTCCTTTCCAATTTGTATTCTTTCTGATTGCTGTGGCTAAGACTTTCAATATTATCGCTGAATAAAAGTGATGAGAATGGGTATCTGTTTTTTTCCTTATCTTAAAGGAAATGTTTCTAGTTTTTTACCATTGATAATGATGTTAATGGTGGGCTTGTTATATATGGCATTTATTAGATTGAGATATGCTCTCTCTATACCCACTTTTTTGAGAATTTTCTGCATCTTTTGAGATGATTATATGATTTTTTTCTCTTTAATTTGTTAATGTGGTGAGCTGCATTGTTTTGCAAATATTGAACATTCATTGTATCCCTGGGATACACTTGATCATGGTTTACTGTCTTTTTAATGTATTGTTGAATTTATTTTGTTGAGGATTTTTGCATTTATGTTCATCAGTGTTATTGACCTTCATTTTCTTTTTTTGAGGTGTCTTTGGTTTTGGTATCAAAGTGATGTTTCCTCATAGAATAAGTTTGGAAGTATTTCTTCCTTTGCAATAATTTGGTATAGTTTGAGAAAAATGAATGTCAACTCTTCTCTAAATGTTCAGTAGAATTCACTTGTGAAGCCATCTGGTTCCGAGCTTTAGTTTGTTGGAAATTTTTAAAATTACTGATTCAAATTTATTGCTAATAATTAGTCTATTTATATTTTCAATTTCTTCTTGGTTCAGTTTTGGCAGAGTTTACATTTCTAGGAATTTTTTCCATTTCTCTGGTTTGTACGCCTTTTAGTGGCGTACAGTTGTTTGTACAAATACCTTATGATCATTTGTATTTCTGTGGTATCAATTGTGACTTTCCCTTTTAATCTTTGATTTTATGTGTTTGGATCCTCTCTCATTTTTCTTGTTGAGTCTGATTAAAGGCTTATCAATTTTGTTTCTCTTTTCAAAGAACCAACTGTTGGTTTCATTGATCTTTTTTTTTTAAATCATTTTTGTTTTATCATCTGTATGTCATTTATTTCTGTTCTGATCTTTACGACTTCTTTCCTTCTATTAAATTTGGGTTTTGTTTCTTCTTTCTTCAGGTGTAATCTTGAGTTGCTTGAACTTTTTTTGTTTCTTGAGGTAGGCATGTTTCTCTGTAAATTTTCCTCTTAGAATTGCTTTTGATGCATTTCATAGATTTTGGATCTTTGTTTCTTCACTTTTATTTGTCTCCAGATATTTTAAAATTTCCTCTTTGATTTCAATGGCATGATTGCTTAGTAGCATATTGTTTAGCTTTCACATGTTTATATTTTTGAAGTTTTTTTCTTATAGTTGATTTCTAGTTTCATAATGTTGTGATTGGTATGTATATATATATATGTGTGTGTGTGTATAGCATATATATGTGTATATATATGCATAATAAAGTTGGTGATCTTTTGACATTGAATGTATTTTAACAATTATGCATTCTTTACTCCCCCCACCACATTTAATGTTTTTAACATCATATATCACATCTTTTTGTTGTATGTATTTCTTGATGAATTATTGTGGATATAGATGACTTTACTACTTTTTTTTTTCAACTTTCCTTCTAGTTTTATACATGGTTGATTTACTACTCTTCCTGTATAAGACTTACTACATACATTTATTGATAAGATTTTTTCCTTTCATTTTTAAAATATTTCTAGATGCTCCTTTTCTTTACCACTTTACAGAAATCTATTTACCATTTCTTGTAAAGCTGGTTTGGTGATTCTGACCTCTTGGCTTTTGCTTGTCTGTAAAACATTTGCTCTCCCCATCAAATCTGGATGAAAGCCTTGTCATGTATAATATTCTTTCTTCATTTTAAATATATCATGTCACTTCCTTCTGAGAAGTTTCTGCTGAAAGGTCATCTAGTAGTCTCATGGGTGTTTCTTTGAATATGACTTGCTGCTCTTCTCTAGCTGCTTTTAACATCCTCTGTTCATCTTTAAATTTTGCTATCTTAATTACAGTGTGTCTTGGTGTGTTCCTCTTTGGGTTTGCCTTGTTTGGGACTCTGTACTTCCTGTTCCTGGATGTCTGTTTTCTTCCACAGGGTAGAGACATTTTCAACTTTTATGTCTTCAAATATGTCCCCTGCTTCCATCTCTCTCCTTCTGGGACCCCTATAACGTGAATGTTAGTTTACATGATGTTGGCTCAGAGGTCTCTTAAACTGTCCTCAATTCTTTTTATTCTTTTATCTATTTTCTGTTCAGCCTAGGTGATTTTTCACCATTTCTCTGTATCATCTAATCAACTGTTGATTCCTTCTAGTGTATTTTTCATTTAGGTTATTGTACAAGGAATTGAAAAATCTATCCCATGACTTTCTAGCCATTGAAAACAAGCCTGTTTTCCCAGCTCCACTATTCCTGTCCTGGCACCCATCTCTCCTCCTTTATTTGTGGTTAGCCAGCAGAGAAAGGGTCAGGGAAATAGGCTTAATGGTGACAATTTTGGTCACTGTGTTGATGATCTACTCACTTACTAGCTGCCTGAACCTGGACACATTGCCTGATTTTGCAAAATCTCCATATCACTTAGGTGAAATAGGTATAATAGTAATGCCCACTTTATAGGTTTTTGTGATGATTAAATACAATGCTAAGCACATCATATGCCATAAAGTCAGTGTTGAATAGATATCAGCTAATATTATTATCATTTTATCATGATATCACCATCCAATAGACATCCAATAGACAGCTAAGACCGAAGGCAGGACGTGGAGCAGGAAAAAGTCCTAGGGGTATTAAAATTAAGTAAGTTTATAAGTAATTAACAAGTAAAAGGAGATTGAAAGAAAAAAAAAAAAAAGGCCTAGGAGTAGACTTGAAGCAGAGCAGGCCAAGGACAACACGGTGACAACAGACCATTGTTCCTCCAAATTACTTGCCAATCCTGATGTCTTTAAACCTTGGTTTATGAATAAAACTTCACTTATCCATAATTTACTATCAAGATAAAGGCATGAAAAAAATATAGGCTAGAAAGTCTTTTCACCTGCCTTTCTGCACATGGTCAGACAAGAAGTAGGGTTCAAAGAGACAGAGAGAAGAGTTGAAGTAGATCCTCCACTTGTGCACCAAGAATACACAAGCATTCCTACCAACAATTCAAAGGGTTAGCAGCTCTCCTTTCCTCCAAACTGGGATCCAGCCTATCATGTGATCAGGATTGGAAGTAAGTTTGATTTTCAAAAGGGAGGAGGATAAACTTAGGGGAAAATAGAGTTTTCATATAACAAGTTGTGTTAGAAGAAAGTATATTAGATAAATTGTACAACTTAGCTCAGCTGGTAAAGAATCTGCCTGCAATGCAAGAGACCCTGATTTGATTACTGGGTCAAGTTGATCCACTGGAGAAGGGATAGGCTACCCATTCCAGTATTCTTGGGCTTCCCTGGTGGCTCAGATGGTAAAGAATCCGCCTGCAATGAGGGAGACCTGGGTTCGATCCCTGGGTTGGGACAATCCCCTGGAGGAGGGCATTGGTAACCCACTCTAGTATTCTTGGTTGGAGAATCCCCATGGACAGAGGAGCCTGGTGGGCTACAGTCCATGGGGTCACAGAGAGTCAGACAACACTGAGCAACTAAGCATATGTCATTACTTCATGACAATAAACGTAGGTGCCTTGTGGTGCAAGTATCATTTGGCAAACTCAATTTAAAGCTATTGGACCTGATTTCCAAGGTAAGTTTTTCATAGGTGAGCTTTTTGTCAGGGGAACAACACAATTGGGTCCCTACACATTCCTTTCCATTTCTTACCAAGGAATAAGAAATTCCTTGGTATTCTTACCAAGTATGAGCTTATATAACCCTTGGATCTATATCAGGAGAATAAAGAATCACTGTAATGGCATCTGGTGTCACAACAGCAGCCAAACAGTATGTGTGTATTTCTCCCTCCAAAGACCTGCTCTCTATTCTTTTATAGGAAGAGAGATAATATGAGGCAGACTCACTGTAGCACATCAGTGAGACTTAGCCAGAATAAATGGAAAGAGAACTTTAAAGTGGGTTTTATAGAAATCTCAGGCTTGATTAGCTGTGTGTTTCAAAGTAAGTAGAAGGACGAAGATAGGAAGAGAGAGAAAACTCACTACCTATCCTTCCATTCATCACTGTTTCTTCCATTCATCACTGGCTTAAGAGCCTTAAACCTTAAGTTTACCTAGCCCACTGTGATTGAGCACTGACCCACTGATTAACATATTCAACAACTATTGACTAATGATGTTCTATATGCAAAACACTGGGGATATAGCAAATAACAAAATAAAACAAAATCTCTGCCTGAGAAAAGTAGTAGAATCAGAGATTTAACGTGAGTATGGGGTGTAGGACAGGGTAGGCAGGAAGACTGGACATATAGGCCATTATAAGGACTTTGGATCTTACTTTGAATGGTATGGGAAAGCATAGGAAGGTTTTAAACAAAGAAGTGACATCATCTGGCTTATATTTTAATAGGATCACTCTGGCTACCATGGTAATTATAGCCTAAGGTGTCACAAGGGCAGAAACAGGAGAAGGGTTATGAGGTTATTGAAGTCATCCACATAGGATGTGATGATAGTTTGTGCCAGAGATGGAAGTCAGGGAGTAATAATTTGGATGTCATCATTATATAAATGGCATTTGAAGCCTTTAGAAATAATTAGATCACTTAAGGAATGACTTTAGCCAACAACTGAAGACGAGGACATTCCATTTAGATGAAGAAACAGCAAAAGAAACTGAGAAGAAATAGCTATAAGGGTCAAAGCTATTCTAAAAGCCCAAGTTTTAGAACTTATGTCAAATATTTTTGCTAAATCAAAAAGGATGAGTTGAGATATAGTCTTTGACTTTGAGATAGCATCTTAATGAAGCAATTTTAGTGGAGTGGTGCGAGGAGAAAGGAGAGTATTAAGATCATTGTTCGGGACACCAGAAAGGGGAATGGAAAAGGGAAATAAAACATGGTTGTTGGGAAGCATTAAGGACCCATTTGAGCTGGTGGCAATGACTTTAAGGAAGGAAAGTCAGTGTGGCTTGTGCCTTTTTCCAGCCACACTTAGCTGCATGGGTGCTGGTGAAAAGGGACCAGAAGGTTAGACAGAACCAAGATTGTGGTTTGCCAAGCAAGTATGATGAAGTAAGAGGGCAATAATGGATCTGAGACTGTGTGGAAAAGGACTCATCATAGTGATAGATCATGGAATTTAAGCTATACAAGGAAGGTAGAGAGAAATGAGAATAGCGAAAATTTCATAGGATCAATATGCTGAAGGACCAATGACATTGAAAGGTGGTTTACTTGGGTAGTAAAAGGAAAGAGTGGGAATTTCAGTTAAAGCATGAGATGGTTGAGGTTGAAATTACAGAGGATTGCAGTTGTTGATAATAAGGAGTTCTGGAGTATGGAATGATTAGCTGGTATGGATATAAGGTCATCATTTGTGCTAAAAGTCAAAACTTTATTAAAACTTTCATTAACCCACAAAATTGTCATTGGGCTGCTTAATGTGTGTCTGCTCAGTTGTGTCCAACTCTTTGTGACCCCATGGACTGTAGCCCACCAGGCTCCTCTATGTGTAGAACTTTCCAGACAAGAATACTGGAGTGGGTTGCCATTTCCTACTCCAGGCAATCTTCCCAACCCAGGGCTCAAATCTGCATCTCCTACATCTCCTGCATTGGCAGGAGGATTCTTTACCACTGAGCCACCTGGGAAGCCCAGGCCTCTTAATGTGAAATTCGGGCTTCCTTGATAGCTCAGTTGGTAAAGAATCCACCTGCAATGCAGGAGACCTCAGTTGGATTCCTGGGTTGGGAAGATCCACTGGAGAAGGGAAAGGCTGCCCATTCCAGTATTCATGGGCTTCCCTTGTGGCTCAGCTGGTAAGAATCCAACAGCAGTGTGGGAGACCTGCATTCGATCCCTGGGTTGGGAAGATCCCCTGGAGAAGGAAAAGGCTACCCACTCCAGTTTTCTGGCCTAGAGAATTCCATGGACTGTATAGTCCATGGGGTTGCAAAGAGTGAGACACAACTGGGCTTCTTAATACTTAGATTTAATTGTCTTGTTCCCATATGTTCCTAATGTTCCTATTCCTGTTGACCGATCTAGGCTAGCCTAAGAGTACAATTATCAGACCTTTTTGAAATCCATCTTCAAACTATTGATAGAGCACATGGGAAAAGCTTTTCGGTACTTTGCCTGGCAATCAGTTTAATATGGATTTATTCCAACCTTGTGGTATACAAAACATGCACTTAATGACTAGTAGTTATGGTTATTGTTGTTGTTCCTTATTACTTTTATTCACTGGTATATGCAGCCCTCCCTGGACTAACACAAAACTATCATAATCAGAATTTCACTTCTCCTGTCTGTGTGATTTTTTCATAATTTTACATTCCAGAAACCATTCAGATAAAATTGCCAATAGTCCTTTACTAAAGGAATTGATTTAGGTTTAAAAAGTATGAGATATCAGAATGCAAGTGAAAAGGTAGTACGGTTTAAGTAATTGGCTCATGTGTCAATTGCCTAGAAGCAAACTAAGTCAGCCAATTTCGGCAATTTCTGCCTTTAACTGCAGTTGAGCCATGAAAATAGGTAACTACAAGTTAATGAACCAAAGATTTTTAGGCAGCAGGGAGAGTAGGCCTGGCCTCCATGGCAGCTCCAGGACTCATCTGCAGAAATCAAACCCAGAAGAGAATTTTCCAGTGCTGCTCCCTCTCCACATGCCTATGTACCTTGGCCACTGCTTTGAGAAGGTCTGACAAGGCTCAGGATCGGATCACTGACTTTTGCAGTTGCAAGGAAAATGGTCCATGCAAGAGAGGATGGACTGTCAATAGGATGGACTCTATCAATTTGACATGCTCTACTCGATGGACATGAGTTTGAGTAAACTCCGGGAGTTGGTGATGGACAGGGAGGCCTGGTGTGCAGCGATTCATGGGGTTGCAAAGAGTCGGACACGACTGAGCAACTGAACTGACCTGAACTGAACCACTAAAGCATGTCAAATTGGCAGAGTCATTAATAATTCCAGTCATTGGGTTTTGCTCCAAAGGAAAACGGTGACGTTGGCACCCGGTAAAATATAGATGAGGGCCAGAGAACAATAAGGATACACATCTGGAAACCTGAGCTAGCCTATGAGTCATTCTTGGATGGTGGGTGGGACCCAGCCTCTCTTTTCTGTTGCCCAGTGTGTTTGACATTAGAGCACTCTGCCCAGAAAACTCAGATCTGGGAAGATTGCAGCCTCTTATTGTTGAGGGAAGGAGAGGGAAACAGGAAACTCTCTTACTTACTACATGCTCACCAGGTGCTTGGCACTTTTTCCATCATTTTATGCAGTCATCACAACTATCCCATGAAGTTGATATTAATATTATTTCTATTTTATAGCTGAAGAAACTGAAGTTTAAAAATATAAGTAACTTGCATAAGTTTACTGAGCCAATTCAGTGGCAGAACAGAGCTTTGAACTCATGTATCAGTTCATTTCAGTTGTTCATTCCAACTCTTTGCAACCCCATGGACTGCAGCATGCCAGGCTTCCCTGTCCATCACCAACTCCCAGAGCTTGCTCAAACTCATGTCCATCGAGTCGGTGATGCCATCCAACCATGTCAACCTCTGTCATCCCCTTCTCCTCCTGCCTTCAATCTTCCCCAGAATCAGGGTCTTTTCCACCATCCAACCATGTCAACCTCTGTCATCCCCTTCTCCTCCTGCCTTCAATCTTTCCCAGCATCAGGGTCTTTTCCAATGAGTCAGTTCTTCGCATCAGGTGGTCAAATTATTGGAGTTTCAGTTTCAGCATCAGTCCTTCCAATGAATATTCAGGACTGATTTCCTTTAGGATTGACTGGTTTGCTCTCCTTGCAGTCCAAGGGACTCTCAAGAGTCTTTTCCAACACCACAGTTTAAAAGTATCAATTCTTCAGCTCTCAGCTTTCTTTATGGTCCAACTCTCACATCCATACATGACTACTGGAAAAACCATAGCTTTGACTAGACAGACCTTTGTTGGCAAAGTAATGTCTCTGCTTTTTAATATGCTACCTATGTTGGTCATATCTGTTCTTCCAAGGAGCAAACATCTTTTAATTTCATGGTTGCAGTCATCATCTGCAGTGGAGCACAAGAAAATAAAATGTCACAGTTACCATCGTTTCCCCATCTGTTATCTTTTGCAACACTACTTGGAGTCAGTGTATTAGGCCATGGCTATCTAATATAATTTCCTCAATTCACTGAGAAGGAGGAAGAGGCTTAAAAAAGTGACATGCCTAAGTGCACACAACCAGTAGTACTGTGGTCAGCACTAGAGCACCCTGTTTTTCTTGAGCCCTAAGCTTCCAGGGGTGATAGTCAAGAAGGAGGAAAGGAAAAACAATTAACCCCCTGATGACAATCAACATTTACACTGCTCTTTACTATTATATTATTTCCACATAGAATTATTTCATTTAAGCCTCTTACAGCTCATGTATACATTTAGTAATATCATTTCCATTTTTTTTCTCTTGAAAAAGAGGTTCAGAAAGGCTAACTGACTTTCTGTATAACACTTAGCTAGTAAGCCATGAAGAAGAGTCATGTCTTTGGTCTTTTGACTGTAGATCTAATCCAACATTTGTTGAGCACTTTCTACATCGCAAATATTGTGAAAAGGACTGGGAATGCAGAGATGAGTGAGGCCCAGATCTGCCTCTCAAGGAGCTCACAGCCTAATAAGGGATGCAGCCAACATATCAGAAAATGACACTGGGAGGTATCAAGCCCTTATTACTCTTAGTTAACATGACAACAGTATTGTGATAGGGTATGTGGGGGTGAGGTTTCATTTGACAAAATGATTAAGGTACAGGTCATAGAACTCTTGACTATATCCCACACTTTGTCAACAGCAATTTTTTTTTTTTTTTTTGTATGCGTGTAAAGTGTGAGTTTCCCTGGTGGCTCAGTGATAAAAGAATCAGCCTGCAATGCAGGAGACACAGGTTTGATCCCTGGGTTAGGAAGATCCCCTGGAGAAAGAAAAGGCAACCCACTCCAGTGTTCTTGCCTGGGAAATCCCATGGACAGAGAAACTTAGTGGGCTACAGTCCCTGGAGTCACAAAGAGTCGGACATGACAACCAAAAGGTAAAGTATAACCAAGTTCCCACTGAAGCAAAGTGGGAATTGAATTTTGGGTAGAAGGACAGTTCTTTTTCAGGGTTTCAATATCTTCTTATCATTGCTGCAAATATCTTCACACTTTTATGATCAAGGTCCTACACTTCTCTACTCCACAAGTTTCTCTCAGAAATTATTAAGCCCAGAGAAGGAAGCATATATCCCTGATGGGGTAAAAAGGCTTTAGAACTGTGAAAGAATGATAAAGAGGGGAAGGACACATTGTTGCATGGGTAATAATTTTTTTAAGTCTCTGATGAGGAAAAAAGACCAAGATAATATTTTCACAAAAATCTTTTTTGGAAGGCAGCCAGACAGGCCAGATCAACTCAAGCCTTGGAGACCAGCCTCCGTGACTATTTTGGGATTTCCAAGAGGGAAATCTGTGGGGATGAGGTACAGCTGAACAAGAGGAAGCCAAGAGTTTCATCAGCAAAGACTTCATCTTGACTTGTTTTGCAGGGGAAATAAAGGTGGGGAGGCCCTTTTCTCTTCCCCAGGGATGTGTTGAATATTCAAAAATATTAATTTTGGAACAACAGTGCCTACAATTTTGAAAACAAGCTAACAAAGCCAGGGCCTGTGTTGATTAGATTGGCAGAAAGTCCCTCTGAACCCTCTAAGGATGCCCTTTCCAAATCCCCACAGCCCTTCAACAGAAAATCAAAATGACATAACATCCAGACCAGGAAATACTCAGCCAAGTAGATTGCAACCTCTAGGCACCCCCAACATCTAACACAAATCATACTTTAGCATTTGGAGGTAGCCCAGACTTTTTAATACTTACCAAAGAAGTGTAAGTTTTATTTGACTATCCACACACTCTTGCTGCAAGTTTAGGTATCATGTTTTCAACCTTGCAGATGGTCCTTCCTGGATACAGAGCCTCCTCACTACAGTGTCCTCAGCACCTACGTGAACTTCCATGCCTGTTTCCTACCCTCAAATGTCAGGTTTAACCCTATTGCCCAGGGCCCCACTCTGACTCCCCAGTCTAGGCTAAACTTTCTTTTCTGAATAATCCCAGTTTAAAGCTTGCGCGACCGAGTCCCTTGACCCCTCCTGCTTAGTAGCTGCTCATTCAAACTTGTAAATAACATAGGTAGCAAGAATGGCTTGATGTGTTTTTTTTTTCTCCTAGAAGTAGTCCTAATTTAAACTCTAGAATTAATGCATTATCTCAAAAATATGACTACCTATTAGCATAACTCTGAGGAAACAGGGAAGATTAGAGAGGGTATCTGAGTGCAAGAAGGTATCTTCCTCATTTCCTGATATTAGAACACAGAGATAGTTACTTGATCTGTTTCTGGATAAATTCAATTCTGGTTCCATTGCTGTTGTTGCTAGTTTTGTTGTTTAGTGAATAAGTTGTGTTTGATATTTGAGATCCCATGGACTATAGACTTCCAGGCTCCTCTGTCCATGGGATCTCCCAGGCAAGAATATTAAAGTTGGGTTGCCATTTCCTTCTCCAGGGGATCTTCCTGACTCAGAGATTGAACCCATGTCTCTTGCCTTGCAGGTGGATTCTTTACCACTGAGCCACCAAAGAAGCTCTCTACTTCCATAAATACATTTAAGAAAATATTTTGGTTATCCATGATAGGATTCATAAACTTGTAGAATCCTATTATACAGGAAGAAAAAAAAATCTGTTAGTGTTTCAAAGTATTTCCTCCAGTCCTGAATGGTAGGACTCAATATTGTAAAAACTGTAAAATTTCCACATATTGATTTTTTTAATTTATTTATTTTAATTGGAGGCTAATTACTTTACAATATTGTAGTGGTTTTTGCCATACATTGACATGAATCAGTCATGGGTTTACATGTGTTGAATTTTGAATTCAGAGGATAGTGAGATAGATAGATACATGACAAATCAAAAAAGAAAATTTTATTGGTAGAATTAAAGTGATGGCTATGAATGTATCCACTGAGGCTATTGGGATAGCATTTTTTTTAAAGTATGAATAACTTTGTTGTTGTAATTTATAAATAGTGAAATTCACAGATTTTAAATGCACATCTCAATGAGTCTGTATAGGTATACCTATGGAACTAACACCCCAAACAAGATGCAGAACATTTCATCACCTCAGAGAATTGCCTCATGCTCATTCCCGGCTGTTCCCTGTCCGCCTCACCTCAGGCAACCACTATACTAATCTTTTTTACAAAGACTAGATTTGTATTTTCTAGATTTTTTTCTGAGTCCTTTCGCTCAGCCTGGTTTAAACATTCATTCATGTTTGTTGTTTTTTATTGCTGAGTAGTATTTCATTGTAAAGATAAACTACAAATCTGTTTATTAATTCTCTCATTAATGGACATGAGATAGCATTTTAAACTAAAACAATTTACAATTCAGTGTATCCTCATATTATTTGTATGAGAGGGTAAGTTGTACAATTTCAACCCAGATATTTTGAAGTCAATGCCTATGTACACACACACACACAAACAACATGTAGTGAGAGTTTTAGGCATCTTTTCCAAGTTAGAGGAAAGATACTTTCAGAAAAAGTAAAACTGTAGCTGGACTTGTTTAGGACTCGGGAATAGCAATAAAAAATTGTCTTTATCCATAACTTTTTTCTCTTACAAAGATATAAGTGAGCTCTATGAAGAGACTCAATGTTCTGTGGCCAACTTCTACTTTCCTTTTTTGAACAGTGGATGAGAATTTTTCATGAGATTAAGTTCACTTTGTCTTCTCTCAAAAAATGTTGACCACAATTTAATTAACTGGCAATGAATTCTACTTTTAATTCTCATGCAATTAGGTTTATATAAGAAATGAAAGGCATAGAAGAGATCTAGCTCAAATTTCTTATTGTACGTGTAAAGAAAGTGAGGTCCAGAGATTGCATGAGTTGTCTGGTTGTACCAGACCTGGGTCCAGAACTCTGGCCTCCTGAGGCCCCGTCCATTTTCTATTGTATTCCTCCACCACTTTGTCCTTCTGTGGGCAAGGTGTGTATATACAGGTGACTATATATATATATATATATATATGTATATATGTAACTCAGGTTCTATGGACCATGAGCTTTTTTCTAGGGTCCAGGGGATTCATCAAGACCAAAGTGGGAATGTGTTCCCCTGATGCTCAGACTCATCAACCTACTTACCTTCCAGCCCTTAGTCTATGGAGCTCAAGTCTTTCTGTGCTTATTTTATGTTCATGTCTCAAAGCTGGGTTATTCCAGTGTCTAACCTGAAACTTAAATAGCATAGCAAAAGTGTATCAAGCTCATTTTTTCAATTTTCATTTTAGAAAATTTCATGTTTTTTTATCAGCTGAAGTTATTCAGAATGTATATACACAGCAATGTATCTAATTTAGCAAAGGCAACAAAAAAAGAGGCCTTTAGTAAATATTCAGCTCATAGTAATAAATTCAAATATATAGACATTGTCAGAAATAATTTTCCAAATGAAACAAGAAGTGAGAACTGGTGAAAGGCAAAGGCTGGTTTTTACATTGTTGTTTAGTTGCGACGTTGTGACCGATTCTTTGGGACCCCATGGACTGTAGCCTGCCAGGCTCCTCTGTCCATGGAATTTCCCAAGCAAGAATACTGGAGTGGGTTGCCATTTCCTTCTACAGTAGATCTTCCTGACCCAAGGACTGAACTCATGTTTCCTGCATTGGCAGGCGGATTCTTTACCAGTAAGCCACCAGGGAAGTCCAGTCTTTGTATTAGACAACCATTAAGCAGGATGGTGAATGATAGTGTTCACGTGAAGCTTTGGAACAGTTTCAGGCTATTAGGAGAAGCAAATTTACTGCTAATGGAAAAATCCTGGGATCAAGCCCATATTAGCATAATGAGGCACAGAGCTGTCTCTGGTTGAGGGCTTAGCAACACCTCTTTGATGGTGGAAGTGGTGGGTGTGAGGCAAACTCACAGCCCACTATCTGATTCTTAGATAGCATAGTGATCCTCAGATTTGTTCAGGGAAATACTCCACACAAAGGATCTATCTCATTTCATCAAACATATATGAACATTTTTGCTATCAGAAGATATGACTCTCTTATATGTAAGTAATGTGAAGACATAGCCACAACACACTATCCAGAGGAAAACAAGGTATTATGCTAAGCACCTTTGGTTATTTACACGTATTTTCTCTTTTTCCAAGAAAGCAAAAACTTAAGGCAAATTAAAAAGGAAGACATTCAATTCACGTATTTTATTTTTTTCAGTGAACTGTGAGAACAGAGCCACTATTACAGGAGCTGAACATTTCTGCCCAATACTCTGTTGGGATTCAGTTTGAGAACCACTATTTAAAAGAAAAGATTCTCCCCAAAGGGTCTTGAATTCTTCTTTTTAGGTGTAGTTTTAAAACCTTTTTATTTTATGTTGGAGTGTAGTTGATTAACGATGCTGTGTGAGTTTCATGTATACAGTGAAACGATTCAGTTATACGTGTGTGTGCTCAATCAGTTGTGTCCGACTCTTTGTGACCCCTCAAACTGTAGACTGCCAGGTTCCTCTGTCCGTGGGTTTCCCAGGGAAGATTACTGGGGTGGGTTGCCATTTGCTTCTCCAGGGGATCTTCCCAACCCAGGGATCGAACCCCTGTCTACTGTGTCTCCTGCATTGGCAGGCAGATTCTTTACCATAGAGGCACCTGGGAATCCCTCAGTTATTCGTATACATATATGTATATATTTTTTCTGATTCTTTTCCCACATAGGTTATTACAGAGTATTCAGTAGAGTTCTCTGTGCTATACAGTAGGTACTTGCTGACTAGCTATTTTATATATAGTAGTGTATGTATTGAGCTTCCCTTTTAGCTCAGTCGGTAAAGAATCTGCCTGCAGTGCAGGAGACCTGGGTTCAATCCCTGGGTCAGGAAGATCCCCTGGAGAAGGAAATGGCAACCCACTCCAGTGTTCTTGCCTGGAGAATCCTGCAGACAGAGGAACTGTAAGAATCCATGGGATCGCAAGAGTTGGTCTTGACTAAAGATAGAGAGAATATGTTATGTATTAATATGTTAATCCCAACCTCCTAATTAATCCTTCCTTCCCATTTTCCCCTTTGGTAACCATAGGCTTGTTTTCTGAGTCTGTTTTGTTTTGTAAGTAAGTTCATTTGTATCATTTTTTTAGATTCCACATGTAAATGATATCATATGATACTTGTCTTTGTTTGATTTAGTATGATAATTGTGTTGCTGCAAATGGCATCATTTCACTTTTTTTTTTTTTTTACAAATGAGTAATATTTCACTGTATATACGTACATTTTGTTTATCCATTCATCTGTCAATGGGCATTTAGGTTGCTTCCATGTCTTGGCTATTGTAAATAGCACTACAGTGGACATTGGGGTGCTTATATCTTTTCAAATTATGGCTTTCTCCAGATATATGACTGGGAGTGAGATTGCTGGATCATTTGTTGTTCAGTCACTCAGTTGTATCTGACTGTTTGTGATCCCCTGGACTGCAGCACTCCAGGCTTCTCTGTCCTTCACTATCTCCCTAAGTTTGCTCAAACTCATGTCCATCAAGTTGGTGATGCCATCCAACCATCTTGTCCTCTGTCATCTCCATCTCCTCTTGCCTTCAATCTTTCCCAGCATCAGGATATTTTCTAGAGAGTGACCCTTCACATCAGTTGACCAAAGTATTGGAGCTTCAGCTTCAGTATCAGTCCTTCCAGTGAATATTCAGGACTGATTTCATTTAGGATTGACTGGTTTGATCTCCTTGCAGTCCAAGGGACTCTTGATGGATCATATGGTAGCTCTATTTTTAGCTTTTTAGGGACCTCCATCCTGTTCTCCATAGTGACGGTACCAATTTACAGTGTAGGAGGGTTCTTTTTTCTCCACACCCTTTCCGTATTGACTTTTTGTAGACATTTTGATGACAGCCATTCTGACTGGTATGAGGTGCTACGTCATTGTAGTTTTGATTTGCACTTCTCTAATAACTAGTGACTTTGAGCCTCTTTTCACATGCCTATTGGCCATCTGTATGTCTTCCATGGAAAAATGTCTATTTAGATGTTCTGTCCATTTTTTTGATTGGGTTGTTTGTTTTTTAATGTTGAGGTGTTATGAGCAGTTTGTATACTTTGGAGATTAACCCCTTGTTGGTTGCATTATTTGAAAATATTTTCTCCTGTACTCTAGGTTGTTCTTAATTCTGTTTATGGTTTGCTTTGCTGTGCAGAAGCTTTTAAGTTTAATTAGGTCCCATTTGTATATTTTTATTTTTATTCCTCTAGGAAATGGATACAAAAAGATATTGCAGTGATAGGTCAAAGAGTTTTCTGCCCATGTTTTCCTCTAGGAGTTTTATAGTATCTGGTCTTACATTTAGGTCTTTAAGCCATTCTGAGTTTATTTTTGTATATGGTATATGCTGCTGCTAAGTCACGTCAGTCGTGTCCGACTCTGTGCGACCCCGTAGACGGCAGCCCACTAGGCTCCTCTGTCCCTGGGAGTCTCCAGGCAAGAACACTGGAGTGGGTTGCCATTTCGTTCTCCAATGTGTGAAAGTGAAAGAGAAGTCGTGTCCGACTCTTAGTGATCCCATGGACTGCAGCCTACCAGGCTCCTCCATCCATGGGATTTTCCAGGCAAGAGTACTGGAGTGGGTCGCCAGTGCCTTCTCCTATATGGTATATAGAATGTTCTAATTTCATTCTTTTACATGTGGCTGTCCAGTTTCCCCAGAACCACTTATTACAGAGACTATCTTTTCTCCATTGTATATTCTTGCCTTGTTTGTCATAGATTAATTGACCATAGGTTGTAGGTTTATTTCTGGGCTTTCTATCCTGTTTTGTTGATTTTTAAGTCTGCCTTTGTGCCACGTTACCTTTTTGATTACTGTAGCTTTATAATACAGTCTGATGCAGAAAACTGATTCCTTCACCTCCATTTTTCTTTCTCAAGATTGTTTTGGCTATTCAGGGTCTTTTGAGTTTCCATACAAATTTAAAAAAATTGTTCTAGTTCTGTGAAAAATGCTATTGTTAATTTGATAGGGATTGCATTGAATCTGAACATTGCCTTGGGTAGTACAGTCATTTTAATAATAGTGATTCTTTCAGTTCTAGAACATGGTATATCTTTTTATCTATTTGTGTCTTCTATTTATTTCATCAGTATTATATAGTTTTTGTAGTACAGGTCTTCTGCCTACTTAGGTAGGTTTATTCCCAGGTATTTTATTCTTTTTAATGCAATGATCAAATGGGATTGTTTTCATAATTTCCCTTTCTGATCTTTCATTGTTATTGTTTAGAAATGCAACAGATTTCTATGTATTAATATTATATCCTGCAACTTTCCTGAATTCATTGATGAACTTCTAGTAGAAATCCCATGGACAGAGGAGCCTGGAGGGCTACAGTCCATGGGGTTGTAAAAGTCAGGCACTACTTAGTGACTAAGCAACAACAACAACTAGCATCTTTATAATTTTCTATGCATAATATCATGTCTTCTACAAACAGTGACAGTTTGCTTCTTTTTTTGCTTCTTTATTTTTTCAATTTAAATCTCTTTTATTTCTTTTTCTTTTTCTTTTCTGATTGTCATGGCTAGGACTTCCAAAATTATATTGAATAAAAATGGCCCAAGTGGACATCCTTATCTTGTTACTGATCTCAGAGGAAATTCTTTCAGCTTTTCACCATTGAGTATGTATATATGGCCTTTTACTATGTTGAGGTAGCTTCCCTCTATGAGCACTTTCTGAAGAATTTTTTTTTTTTATTGTAAATGAGGGTAGAATTTTGTTGAAAGCTTTTTCTGCATCTACTGAGATAATCATATGGTTTTTATTCTTCAGTTTATTAATGTGCTATATCACACTGATCGATATGCAGATACTGAAAAATCTTTGCATCCCTGGGATAAATTCCCCTTGATCATGGTGTGTAATCCTGTTAATCTATTGTTGGATTCGGTTTGCTAATATTTTGTTGATGATTTTGCATTTATGTTCGTCAGTGACGTTGGCCTGTAATTCTCTTTTTTTGTGGTATCTTTGTCTGGTTTTGGTATCAGGGTCATTGTGGCCTCGTTGAATGAATTTGGGAGTATTCCATCCTCTGCAGTTTTTTGAAATAGTTTCAGAAGAATAGGTGTTAATTCTTCTCTAAATGCTTGATAGAACTCCCCTGTGAAGCCACCTGGTCCTGAACTTTTGTTTGTTGGGAGTTTTTAAATCACAGTTTCAATTTCAGTACTTGTGATTGGTCTCTTCATATTTTCTCTTTCTTCCTAGATTACTCTTAGGAGATTGTATCTTTCTAAGAATTGATCCATTTCTTCTAGATTGTCCATTTTATTGGTGTATAGTTGCTTGTAGTAGTCTCTTATTATCCTTTGAATTTTTGTGATATCAGTTGTAACTTCTCCTTATTCAGTTCTTATTTTATTGATTTGAGCCCTCTCCCTTTTTTCTTTTCTTTTTTTTTTTTTCATTTATTTCCATTATTTGGAGGCTAATCACTTTACAATATTGTAGTGGGTCTCGTCATACATTGACATGAATCAGCCTTGGAGTTACATGTATTCCCCATCCCGATCCCCCCTCCCACCTCCCTCTCCACCCGATTCCTCTGGGTCTTCCCAGTGCACCAAGCCCGAGCACTTGTCTCATGCATCCAACCTGGGCTGGTGATCTGTTTCACCATAGATAACATACATGTTTCGATGCTGTTCTCTCGAAACATCCCACCCTCACCTTCTCCCATATGACCCAGCAATACCACTTCTGGGCATACACACTGAGGAAACCAGATTGAAAGAGACACGTACACCCCAATGTTCATCGCAGCACTGTTTATAATAGCCAGGACATGGAAGCAACCTAGACGCCCATCAGCAGATGAATGGATAAGGAAGCTGTGGTACATACACACCATGGAATATTACTCAGCCATTAAAAAGAGTTCATTTGAATCAGTTCTAATGAGATGGATGAAACTGGAGCCCATTATACGGAGTGAAGTAAGCCAGAAAGATAAAGACCATTACAGTATACTAACACATATATATGGAATTTAGAAAGATGGTAATGATAACCCTATATGCAAAACAGAAAAAGAGACACAGATGTACAGAACAGACTTTTGGACTCTTTTTTTTTTTACATACATGTAAATCCATGGCTGATTCATGTCAATGTATGATAAAATCCTTTTTTTCTTGATGAATCTGGCTAAAGGTTTTTCAATTTTGTTTATCTTTTCAAAAACCAGCTTTTAGGGTCATTGATCTTTTCTGTTATTTTCTTTCTTTCTATTTCATATATTTCTGTTCTTATCTTCATGATTTCTCTCCTTCTATTAACTTCAGCTTTTGTTTATTTTTTCTCTAGTTGCTTTAGGTATAATGTTAGTTTGTTTGAGAATTTGCTTGTTTCCTTAGGTAATATTGTATTGCTTAGACATTTATCTCTTAGAATTGGTTCTGCTGTGTCCCATTGGTTTTGGATCACCGTGTTTTCATTTTCATTTTTCACTAGGTATTTTTTGATTTCCTCTTTGATATCTTCAGTGATCCATTGATTGTTTAATAGCATATTGTTCAGCCTCCACATGTTTGTGTTTTGTACAGTTTTTTCTTGTAGCTGATTTCTAATCTAATAGTGTCAGAAAAGATGCTTGATAATGACTTCAATTTTCTTCAACTTATTAAGGCTCATTTTGTGGCCCAGTGTGCTATCTATCCTAGAGAATGTTCTGTGTGCACTTGAGAAGAATGTGTATTCTGTTGTTTTCAGATGGAGTGCTCTATAAATATCAACTAAGTCTATCTGATCTAATGCTTCAGGGCTTCCCAGATGACTCTAGTGGTAAAGAACCCACCTGCCAATGCAGGAGACATAAAGGATGTGAGTTTGATACCTGGGTCGGGAAGATCCCCTGGAGGAGAGCAAGGCAACTCACTCCAGTATTCTTGCCTGGAGAATCCCATGAACAGGGGAGCCTGGTGGGCTCCAGTCCATAGGGTCACAAAGAGTCAGACATGACTAAAGCGATTTAGCACACATGCACAATCTAATGTTTCAGTTAAGGCCTGTGTTTCCATGTTGATTTCTGTCTGAATGGTCTTTCCATAAATATAAGTGAAATTTAAAGTTCCCCACTATTATTGTGTTATTAGTAATTTCTCTTTTTGTGTCTAATAATATTTGCCTTACATATCCCTGTGCTTCTATGTTGGGTGCATATCTATTTACAACTGTTATATTTTTTTTCTTGGGTTGCTCCTTTGGTCATTATGTAATATCCCTCTTTGTCTCTTGTAACAATGTTTATTTTATGTCTATTTTGTTTAATATATGTATTGCTACTCCAGCTTTCTTTTGATTTCCTTTTGCATAAAATACGTTTTCCATTCTGTCACTTACATCTGTATGTGTCTCAAGATCTGAGTGGGTCTCCTTTAGACACCATATATATGGATCTTACTTTTGTATCCATTCAGCTGGTCTATGTCTTTGGTTCGAGCATTTAATCTATTTACATTTAAAGTAATTACTGGCATGTGTGTTCTTATTGCCGTTTTGTTAATTGTTTTGGATTTTTCTGGTAAGACTTTATTCTTCCCCTCCTCTTCTGCTCTTTTCTCTTGTGATTTGATTAGTATCTTTAATGTTGTTTTGGATTCATTCCTTTTTCTTTTTTTGTGTGTATATCTACTGTAGATTTTTGGCTTGTGGTTACTATGAGATTTTGATGTAGCAGCCTATATGTATACAAGATTGCTTTAAGCTCCTGGTCTCTTAATTTCAAATGCATTTCTAAGATCCTGCATGTATACTTTCATGATTGCTGGGTTTGATGTCATACTTGTGTGTGGGTTTACTCTATGTTTACTTTTACTGGTGATCTTTCCCATTCATCATTTTCTTGTTTCCACTTGTGTCCTTTTCTTTTCCACTTAGAGAATTTCCTTTAGCGTTTGTTGAAAAGTTGGTTTGTGGTGCTAAATTCTGTTAGCTTTTTCTTGTCCATCAAATCTGAATAAGAGCCTTACTGGGTAGAGTATTCTTGGTTGTAGGTTTTTCCCTTTCATCACTTGAAATATATTATGCCACTCCGTCTGGTCTGCAGAACTACTGCTGAAAAATCAGCTGATAATCTTATGGGGATTATTTTGTATGTTGTTTCTTTTCTCTTGTTGCTTTTAATATTTTCTCTTTGTCTTTGATTTTTGTCATTTGGTTAGTATGTATCTTGTTCCTCCTTGGGTTTATCCTGTATGGAACTTTCTGCACATCCTAGATTTAGATAACCATTTCCTTTCCGATGTTAGGGAAGTTTTCAGCTATTATCTTTTCAAATATTTTCTTGGGTCCTTTTTTTTTTTTTTTTTTCTCTTCTCCTTCTAAGATCCATGTAATGCAAACATTTGTTCATTTAATGTTGTCCCAGAAGTCTCTGAGACTGTCCTCACTTCTTTTCATTCTTTTTTCTTTACTCTGTTCCACTGCAGTTATTTCAACCATCCTGTCTTCCAGCTCACTTATCCATTCTTCTGCCTCAGTTATTCTGCTACTGACTCCTTCTAGTGTATTTTTCATTTTGGTTGCTGTATTGTTCAACTCTATTTGTTCTTCGTATCTTAGAAGAAGAATTCTAAGAATATTTTTGTATCTTTCTCGTATCTTCTCTGTCTGTGCTTCCATTTTTCTCTAAGATCTTGAATCATATTTCTATCATTACTCTGAATTTTGTTTTTGAGTAGCTTGCCTGTCTACATTTCACTTAATTGTTCTTCTGGGATTTTACCCTTTCCTTTGTCTGAAACATATTCCTCTGCTAGCTTGTTTTGCTTAACTTGATGTGTTTCTGTCTTCATTCCATAGGTTACAGGAGTGTAACTTCTCTTGCTTCTGGTGTCTGCCCCCTGGTGGAAGAGGCTGGTCTAAGAGACTTGTTGCAGATTCCTGGTGGGAGAACCTGGTACCTGTGCACTTGCGGGTGAGCTGGGTCTTGTACCCCTTGCGTTCAGGGATATGTCACAGGGTGTGTTAGAGGCAGCTGTGGACTCAGGAAGACTTTAGGCAACCTGTCTCCCGATAGGTGGAGCTGTGTGCCTGCCTTGTTGGTTGTTTGGCCTGGGGTGTTCTAGCACTGGAGCCTACAGGCTGTTGGGTGGGGCCAGGTCTTGGTGTCAAAATGGCAGCCTCCAGGAGAACTCACAGTAATGAACACTCGCTGGTACCTCTACTACCAGTGGCTTTGTCCCCACAGTGAGCCACAGATGCCCCCACCCTCCCAGGAGATCCTTCAAGACTAGGACATAGATCTGGCCCAGGCTATTACAAAGGCACTTCTTTTTTTCTGGGTCCTAGTGCACATGAGACCTTGTGTGTGCCCTCTAAGAGGGACGTTTCTGTTTCCCCGAGTCTTGTGGAGTTCCCTGCAATCAAGCCCCACTGGCCTTCAAAACCAAATGCTCTGGGAGCTCCTCCTCCTACTGCCAGACACCCAGACTGGGGATCCCGATATGGGGCTCAGAACTCTCATTCCTATGAGAAACCTCTGCAACCAACCTCTGCAACATAATTACTTTCCAGTTTGGGGGTGGCCCACCTGGTATGTGTGGGATTGATTGCATCATACATGTGCCCCTCCTACTGTCTCATGGCTTCTTCACTGTCTTTTAATGTAGAATGTCTTTTTTGGTAGTTTCCAGTATTTTTTGTTGATGATTATTCAGCCACTAGTGGTAATTTTGGTGTTTTCCTGAGAACAGATGAGCACAAGTCCTTCTGCTCCATCATCTTATCTCCTAGTCCTGAATTCTTTCTCCTCCTCTTTATTGCATTATCTTCCACTTCAGAGACACAATATCCTCGTGCCATTTCTATCACCCTCTATAAAAAATGATGATTATTATTACTCAAAAATTCCTTTTCAGAGTGATTGCAATGAAGGTTCAATAATTTATACAAGGAGACGTTCTTTTTTTTTTTTTTTAACAAGAATAATTTGCTGTAAGTGAAAGGAATGAAGCTCTAATTGTAGGCATCAAATAACAAGGCAAGGAACTCAAATGGCAGTCAATAAGGACAGGGAAAGGCAAGAATGCTAACTATCCAAGAATTAAAGGCAAGATTGCACATTCCAAAAATAAATGGCTGAGATCTGAAGCACAGAAAACTACATAAAGAAAAAGAAGCTGTAGAAAAAGCGATTCCATTTTAGGGTGACTTGCTAAAAGTTTCTATTCCTTCATTTAGATGCATTGCTGATTAGTGAAGTATTGTTTGAAGTTTAGACAATTGGTGGTGTTCCAGTTGTTTTTTTTTTTTTTTTTTTTTTTGACATCTGAAACTGGGCTTTTATTGCCCATTTCTCTGTATCTGAGATTCCTGCTTGCATTTATTTGTTTCTTGTTAATTAGTATTATTTTTTAACTTTTAATTTTAAAATAATTTTAGACTCATTAAAAATTTGCCAAATAGTACGAAGTGGTTTGGTCATTTTTTTAAACAAAAAGTTCTTGCCTTTATTAAGGCAATTTCTGCCAACAAAACCTTCCATCAGGGCAGCTCTGGCTCTGCTGTCAACAGCCCCAAGATGGCTGCTCTTGTAGGATCAAACTTTTAACAATGGCCATCTACATATAATAATTCCCATTGTTTTCTACCCAGAAATCCCAATGCCTTCCCAAAAGAGGGACTTTGGTCAGTTTTCTGAAGGAGCTCCATATTTCTTGGCAATTCATAGTCCAGTGTTACTAGCTTAGTAAAATCTAACAAATATTTATTAAGTTCCTGCAATTTGCCCAACATTATGTTTTTTTTTTTTTTAATTGAAGTGTCAGTCAGTCAGTTCAGTCACTCAGTTCTGTCCAACTCTGCAACCCCATGGCCTGCAGCACATCAGGCTTCCCTGTCCATCACCAGTTCCCAGGGCTTGTTCAAACTCATGTCCATCAAGTCAGTAATGCCATCCAACCATCTCATCCTCTGTCATCCCCTTCTTCTCCTGCCTTTACTCTTTCCCAGTATCAGGGTCTTTTCCAGTGAGTCAGTTCTTCACATCAGGTGGCCAAAGTATTGGAACTTCAGTTTCAGTCCTTCCAATGAATAGTCAGGAGTGATTTACTTTAGGATTGACTGGTTTGATCTCTTTGCTGTTGAAGAGACTCTCAAGAGTCTTCTCAAACACCACAGTTCAAAAGCATCAATTCTTTGGCACTCAGCATTCTTTATGGCCCAATTCTCACATCCATACATAACTACTGGAAAAACCATAGATTTGACTAGATGGACCTTTGTTGGCAAAGTGGTGTCTCTGTATTTTAATATACTATCTAGGTTTGTCATAGCTTTTCTTCCAAGGAGCAAGTGTCTTTTAATTTCATGGCTGCAGTCACCATCCACAGTGATTTTGTAGCCAAAGAATATAAAATCTGTTATCGTTTTCACTTTTCCCCCTTCTATTTACCATGAAGTGATGGAATCAGATGTCATGATCTTAGTTTTTTGAATATTGAGTTTCAGGCCAACTTTTCATTCTCCTCTTTTACACTCATCAAGAGACTCTTTAATTCCTATTCACTTTCTGCCGTTAGGGTGGTATCAGCTGCATATCTGAGGTTGCTGATATTTCTTCCAGAAATCTTGATTCCAGCTTCTGATTCATCCAGCCCAGCATTTTGCATGATGCACTCTGCATAGAATTTAAATATGCAGGGGGAAAATATAAGTCTTGTCATATTCCTTTCCTAATTTTGAACCAGTCAGTTGTTCCATGCCTGATTCTAACTGTTGCTTCTTGGCCTGCATACATTTTCTCAAGAGATGGTCTGATATTCCCATCTCTTTAAGAATTTTCTGGTTTGTTGTGATCCACACAGTCAGAGGCTTTAGTGTAGTTAATGAAGCTGAAGTACATGTTTTTTTGGAATTCTCTAGTTTTCTCTGTGATCCAACAAATGTTGGCAATTTGGTCTCTGGTTCCTCTGCCTTTTCTAAACCCAGCTTGTATATCTGGAAGTTTTTGGTTCATGTACTGCTGAAAGCGAAAGTCTCTCAGTTGTGTCCGACTCTTTGTCTGACTGCTTGTTAGACTTTCTGACTATACAGTCCATGGAATTCTCTAGGCCAGAATACTGGAGTGGATAGCCTTTCCCTTCTTCAGGGAATCTTCCCAACCCAAGGATTGAACCCAAGTCTCCCACATTGCAGGCGGATTCTTTACCAGCTGAGCCACAAGGGAAGCCCGAGAATACTGGAGTGTAGCCTATCCCTTCTCCAGCAGATCTTTGTGACCCAGGAATCAAACCACAGTCTCCTGCATCGTAGGCAGGTTCTTTACCAACTGAACTATATGGGAAGCCTAGCTTGAAAGATTTTGAACATAATCTCACTAGCATGTGAAATGAGCACAATTGTATGGTATTTTAAACATTCTTTGGTATTGCCCTTTTTTGAGATTGTAATGAAAACTGACCTTTTCTAGTCCTATGACCACTGCTGAGTTTTCCAGATTTGTTGACATATTGAGTGCACTTTCACAGCATCATCTTTTAGGATTTGAAATAGCTTAGCTGGAATTCTATCACCTCCTCTAGCTTTGTTCGTAGTGACACTTCCTAAGGCCCACTTGACTTCACACTCTAGTATATCAGGCTCTAGGTGAGTGACCATACTATCATGGTTATCCAGGTCATCAAGACTTTTTTTGTGTAGTTCTTCTGTATATTCTAGCCATCTCTTCTTATTCTGTTTCTGTTAGGTCCTTACTGTTTCTGTCCTTTATTGGTCCCATTCTTGCATGAAGTGTTCCCTTGATATCTCCAATTTTCTTAATGTATAAAATTATGGGTGTACAGTATAATGATTTATAATTTTTAAAGATCTACCCTTTACCATATATTTTACCATATATTACATCTAATGTAGTTGTAGTATAATTATCAACTCCTGACATACACAGAAAACCCTTATACAATACTATTAACTAAACTACAGACATACCTCATTCAAATATTATTAGTGGTCCCACCAGTGTCCTCTGTTTGGATCCTCCAGGATCCATTTAGCTGTCATGTCTCCTCAGACTTATTCAACCTAAGACTCTTCCTCCATCTTTCTTTGTATTTTATGACCTTGAAGCTTTCAATGAGTCCCTCAATTTTATTGATCAGAATCTCTCCTATGATTAATTCAGTATACTCATTTTTGGCAAGGATACCACCGAAAGGATTTTTCTCCCTTCTCAGTGCATCCTATCAGAAGCCACCTTTTACTAATCTGTCTCATCACTGCTGATGCTACCTTGATGCCACGGTTAAGGTGGTGACTTCCAAAGTTCTATACAAGTTTTTCATCCTTGAAATTAACAGGCATCTTGTGGAAAGATGCTTTGAGAAACTGCAAATCTCCTGTGTCTCATAATACTTTTGTTTACTGATTTTGATATCCATTATGATTCTTGCCTGCAGCAGCTGTTAATGTGGTGTTTGACAAGTGGTGAGTTTCTATAGCTATCTTCTTTCCTGCTTTCCTTCCTTTCTTCTTCCTTACCTGTTTTTTTCTCCTTTTCCCCTCTTTCTTCCTCTTTTTCTCTCCCTTCCTCCCTTTGTCCTTCCCTCCTTTCTGTTCAGATTCTCCCAGTTTAGGCATTGGGAGTTCCTGCAAGTTGGCTCTTATTTTTCAAGTGATTTTTTTTTTAGAACTCTTATTATAATATTCTTTTGTTATAGAAGCCTAGCCTACATCTGGACTTACATGGACACTAATACAGTTACCAAATGGAGGAGCTTGGATTTGAACCTAAGCACACACTTCTGTGCATGGAACCCTCATCTTCTTAAACTCCACAGAAAGCACTGCCTCCGTCTGTCTTCCTCTTTCTCATACTGTTGCCCTATAACTACCACGGTAGCTCCTGTTTATGCTGAATTGGATAGTCCACCTTATTGACTGTCTCTCTTCTCCTCCTCTCCCAGAACTGTGGAGTGACCCCAGAAACTATAAAGATTTCATTCTCAGGGCTTCCTGCATTGACTGCTCTTGGGACTCAGGTTCATATAAAATGATGTTAGACTGCATGATATCCAGGATATATTTAGAACCCAGACCTAAAATAATCTCATCTACTCAGATAATTTCTTTCTCCTGTAGGAGATGAACAACAACAAGAAAGGATACATATCATTCCTTAGCCAAGTACAACCTTCCGGCTATTTCAGGTTCCCATGTCAAGCTACGCATACTTCCCAAGAGGAGAGGGCATATTTTAAGTATATGATTTAGGATTTACACCTGAAAACATGACTGATGAATTTCTCTTGCACAAGCCAATGCTATTTTCAAACGCGGCGTGTTTCTTATTCTCCAGAGGAAGATATGAAGCAAACTAAAAACATGAATTAGAGTTTTGATGGGAAATGGGGTGTGGAAAATGGACCATTTTCACAGCAGGTTTTTATTTTGAAGCAATGTATGCTTTTTAGAAAGATAGTGACCCAGAAAGTTATCCTCCAAGTTTTTAAATACTTTTAAAGCCAAGGCATATATGGGGAAATGTTATTTGTATGAAAGACTGGAGAACAGAAAACTAGACTCTCAGGATGAAGTATCCTGTAAGGTCATACTCAGTGTAACAGCAGCCTGGCACAGGTTTTCCAGGAACTAGGTTTAGGAACTGGGTACAATTTAGGGATGATCTGACATATTCCTACAGCAATAATATGTATTCAGCACTTAATGTGAGAGCATCATTATTGTTTTTAAACTGAGATTTAAGAACCATCTAGCAATGTTATTATCATTACAGGTGAGTCAGTACAATTTATCTTAATGAGTTCCCCCAAGTGGTGCAGGGCTAAAGAAACTGCCTACCAATGCAGGAGACACGGGTTCTATCCCTGAGTTGGGCAGATCCCCTGGAGAAGGAAATGGCAACCCACTCCAGTATTCTTGCTTGGAAAATTCCATGGACAGAGGAGCCTAGTGGGCTATAGTCTGTGGGGTCACAAAGGGTCAGACATAGTTGAGCACACAACAGCAATTGAAACAACAAAGCAATGCATCTCAGGATTGGTGTTCCATTTAGAAAGCTTTTGGTTGCAAGAAGAAGATGAAACTTTAAGTGGCTTAAGTACTAAGTAACGCTCAGTTTTGCACATAAGTCCTGAAGTAGGATCATTCTGGAGTTGACTCATTGAGCACTCAGGGATGTCATTGAGTATCAGTATTCATTCCATTTTTCCCTTTTGCCGTCCTCAGCATTTTGTCACTCCTTGTGGACCTCAGACAACTACAGCATATTCTGGGATGAAATGCTAATGATGGCATGTAGAGACAGAAATGGCCCAACTGCTCACTGTGTCCATTAAACAAAACAAAACAAACTGAGTTGCCCTGTAGTAGACTTCCCCTTTCACATGTGGCCAAACCTTAACTGATACAGGCTGCACAGGGTTGAGTGGATTGGATGGCAGCAAAACTTGACATCCCAGTTGGAAAAATGATGCTAGTAAAACAATATAAAAGTGTATATATAAAACAATATAAAAGTGTACACATGAAAAGTGTAGTGACCGGAATGAAGAGAATGGCCCTGAGCAAGCAGAGAGATGGACAACCTACAGTGAAGAAGGAATTCATAGGGCCTGGACTCCATCTCAGGCCTGTCTGTGCTGATCGTGCGCGGCCACCTCTCCAGTGGACTCTGAACTCTGTGCTTAGCGCCTGTGGGAATGACAATGGAAGGATAAGACCCCCCTCTGGGCAGGGGAATCTTGAAGAACAGACACTAATCACCCCTGCCTCCGGACACTATCTATCAGAATGTAAGCACAGGCTTATCAGTTATTAACTATTTGGAATGTAACTGCGGGCTTATTGATTATTGACTGTTTGAACACATAACACGTGAATGATGGGGTTATTGTAGTTGTATTTACCCTTCCTTTGTTTATGTAAGTCTCAAGGGAATTGGGGTAGTGGGTTTGGACACATGGGGTATAAAAGATTTTCACAAATGCTGGTCGGGGCCCTTGGCTAAGGGGAGACTCTGCCTTGGGCCCGCCGGTGTAATAAACTGCACTCCACTATCTGCATTGTCCTTCTGAGTGAGTCTGTTTCCTGGAAAGCATGGCTATAACAACAGAACTATAGATATGTGGATTTTAGCACTGACAAGACTGTGATTGATGGTACATGGGGATAATAAAGAAGGGTAATGATACTACTGACATTTGTGCCAGGTCATCCTTTGTTGTCAGGGGCTGTCCTATGTACCATGAGATGTTTAACAGCATCGCTGACTTCTACCCACCGAATACCATCAGGACCACAGTCACAGTCATAACAATCAAAACTGACTCCAGATATTGCCACTTGTCCGTCTGGGAACAAAATAATTGCTGAGAATCACTGATTTAAGTAGAATTTCAACTCTTATAAGTATGGCAATCACATAGCATTCCCTTGGCCTTAAGCCTTATTTTAGGAGTGAGCATAATACATACAATTCACATTAAGGAGTAATTTGAAAAAAGTTTCCTGGGAGTTTCTAGGAAATGGTTCTATACTCCCAAAGAAGAACCACAAGAAGAGATGACTTTTCCTCTTCTGAATATCATTGTGTGATATGATGTCAAGCCCAGATCTACTGCAGCCATTTTGCACCCAGCTGACTCATGTGGAAGTGCAGACCTGGAGCCACTGACCATTGTTCTACTCTTGGTTTCCCTATTACATGAGTCTCAAATCTCCCTTGCAATTTAACCCAGTTTGCATTGGATTTTCTGTTGCTTGCAGCCAGAGACTTCTAATCTACACAGTGACTTTGGCAAGATTAGTTCCAGAGGAGATGTTAGGGGCAGAAGTCAGATTGAATGACTTGAAAGTCCTCTCATTCAGAATTGAATGAGAGGTGAAGTACAGGAGACAGTGAGTGAGAGAGACTCTTTCAAAAAGTTTAGCAGTGAAAGAAGGACATAGATAAGGCAGTAGACAGGGGGTGGAGTTTGACAAAAGTATAATTGTTTAGTCAAATATGTGGAGGACTTGAGCTTATTTAAATGCTAATGGGAAGGGGCCAGTTTAAAAAAAAAAAAAAAAAAAAGAGGCTGCAAGTAGAGCCAGGGGAGAGACTTTTTCACAGAGCAAAGTATCTCAGGAAAGAGAATGGGGAAAGTGATATGATTCCATGATATGTAGAGTGGTGCATCTTGGGTAGATGGAAGAACACTTTTCCCATCCTGACCTTGGGGATGGAAAAGGAAATGCAGATAAATTGGAAGTGGAGGTTAGATATCAGGGAGGTTCTATTTTGATCATTCCAATTTTCCTGTAAAGTAACAGGAAGAGAAGGGAAGATACAGATAAAACTCTTAAGAGCTATCCAGCTATAAGTCACTATTTTGTGTTTACATAAATTGGGGCTATAATAAGCTCATTGGGATCACATCTCTTTGGCAAAATGAGTCCTTTTCATTCTCTACCTTGTAGAAGATGCCCTAGTTACAGATTTTAAAAAGAGAGACATCTGAGAGTGGCAGCAAGCCTGTGATTCATGTAGCCATGTAATTCATGTGATGAAGGTTGTAAAGGTCAAAGAAGGCTCCCCAATTTCTGGGCTTCTTCTCCTTGGTGACATAGATCACTCATTCTAGGCCCTTTTCCTGAGACTGGAGTTCAGAGCTGGGGGAGTCATTATAGCTATTGGTCGCTGAACAAATGTGATAAATGGCTGGCTAGAGTCCATGTGAACATGGCTTTCCTCTGAAACTTCTTGTCTGGACTATAATAATAGAATGTTTGGAAATCATTAAGTAGCTGCCTTGACTTGTTTAACTCGATGGCCTCAGACATTTCATCGAACTGACATAGGATTTATGTCTTCATAACACAATAACATTTAGTGAGCACCGTGGTTTCGAAACGATTTATGCCTGATCTGCAGTTGGAGAATGATTTACACCCCAGTGAGGGGTAGAGTTATAAGAGATACCCTGTTTTCTACTGCTGGGTTGCTTTCCATGGAGGGTGGAGAGGAGACAGTAATGTTCACCCCCTGAAATTTTTTCTTGATAGGTTTTTTCATTAGAATAAAACGAGAAGTCTGAACTCGTTCCTTTTTCTCTGCAAAATGTTTCCTATCACTCTGGTTCCTATTAAAATTCTGATCAGTCTTGGACAAGAAAGGGTGAAAGCAGTCATAGGAACTCCACGCCGGACAAGAGTCTCAGCGTTCGCATCACTGATTTGACCTTGCTGAAGGGACTGTGCGGTGGGAGTGCTGTGTGCACTGAGGTGCAGAAAGCCTCAGTGTGAAGGTCAATAGATACTTTTCTCAAGTCTGTGCTGATACCCACAGCAAATTAGCTAGTGGGCCTCCAGGATGCCACGAAAGTCACAGTCAACACTCGGTGGGAGTTCCCTAGAGACGGTGAGGCAGAGGAGTCCCTAGTGGTTCAGAGCATGGGCTTTGCAGTAAGCATGCCTGAAACTGCATCCTGTCTGCGCTGTTATCCAATTCTGCAACCTTGGGCTTTAATCTTTGTGCCTCAGTTGTCTCATTTAAAAATTGGGGCAATACATTAAAAATAATGAAATAATGGAGTAAGATGGATGGACCTATAGACTGTCATACTGAGTGAGGTAAGTCAGAGAAGGAGAAATATGGTATGGCATCCCTTATATGTAGAATCTAAAAAGAAATGAGACAAATGAACTTACAAAACAGAAAGAGACTCACAGACTTAGACAACGAACTTATGGTTGCAGTAGCAGGGAAGAATGGGGGGAAGGGATAGTTAAGGAGTTTGGGATGGACTCTATAGGTACATGCTGCTATATTCAAAATGGATAACCAACAAGGACCTAGCACATGGAACTCTGCTCAATATTGTATGGCAGCCTGGATGGGAGGGGAGTTTGGGGGAGAACAGATACATGTATTTGTATGGCTGAGTTCCTTTGCGGTTCACCTGAAACTATCACAACGTTGTTAATTGACTATACTGCAACACAAAATAAAAAGTTTTAAAAAATGGATCCACTTTTAAAACATTGGGGCAATAATACCTAACTCAAGGAATAGTTCTAAGAAACTTACACTCTAAGAATATCTAAGATTCCAGTGGCATAAAAATAAAAAATGAGGAAAAAAGAAGTAGAAGCTGAGGTGAACAATAAGCTGAGGCTTATTGCTTAGCCTCGAGGCATCTTGAAAGAGCAAAAAGACAATTGGACTTATAGTTTGAAGTCTTTCTTTAACTTCCAGTTCTTTGCTACCTATGGAAATGATAGTAGACATGCCACATGGCTATTATGAGAAATACACAAGAGATTATTTATGAAAACACTTAGTACTTGATAGATACTTAATATATGTTCATTTTCTTCCTTCTTTCCAAGCAAGCAGGAAAAAAGTTAGATGAGTTTAAATCTTGATTATCCAAGTGTGATCATGAAGATGGTGTCAGTTTTACAGAGTTAAGGCTATTGCACAAATTTGTGAAGCAAGCATAGATTTCCTTTGGTTTTCTCCCACGTTGCCTTTAAGCCTCCTTTCTCTAGCCCCCACACAGACAGGCCTTTCTGAGTTGTCACAGGTAAAAAGCAACACTTGGTTGTCAACTCATAATGGCTGAAAGGTTATGAAAACCACGAGTACTGGGATTTCAAAACCCCAAGGAGAAAGGAAAGTCTTAAAGACTTATGGGCACTATAATGATAATGATAACATTTTAGAAAGACTTTTTGGATGCAGGCCCTTGTTAGCCTTTCCATCTTTTCCACAATACCAGGTAGCCAGGTAGCCTGAGGGTTCTAAATATTCCAGATCCTCTGTTTCTTGCTCAAGCCAGTTGTCACCAACCTGCTCCATCCTCATATGGCCCCACCCAGCCCTAGTCTCTTTACTAACAGGTTTCATTCTTCACTGCATTTGTCACTAAACTGCTCTGAGAGCTCGTGCACCGGGCTGGAAGGGTGATAAGTCCATGTTGTCATAGCTCTTTTTTATCCTTTTCTTTCTGTCATACACTCATTACTATGAAATAAGTGCCCAAAGTAGCCCAAATCTCTCATAATGCAAAGCTTTCATAGTACTTCCTATTTCTGATATAAGAAAAATCTTCACACATTATCAAATTTAAATTTCATTCAGGTATTTATTTCCTAAGCAATAAGGAAAGAAGAAGTGAATACACACATGGTTCTCAAAAATGCCTCAGAGTTGCCCAATCACTTTTTTTTTCCCCCAAAATATTTCATTTCCTTTGGATCTGAGGGAAAGTAAATACAACAATAATTCATTTACTTCAAGTGAAATTTTTGAAGGTGAGGGACATGAATTGGCACATAGACCTAGAGTTGCAGTATTTCTTTCATTCAGTTCCATAGATAGTTATTCAGCATATACCTCAAACATTGCTGGGGCTGTCCAGGACAGAGCTTAGACCTGGCTTCTGCTCTCTGAGAATACCCTCTGCATGTGGAGTATATGAATATTACCAGGTTGATAAAAATTGCTTCTTTAGGTTGTCCATCTCCCACCATTAGACAGTGGTTTACTCCAAGTCAGGGAAATGACTTAGTTAACTTTCTAATTCAGATGTCTCCTGTCCTCATTGAAACTTCAAATTCATTTGGATGCAAATTTCTATACTACTTAGTATTCTCCAGAGGAAAGGAATCCCCAGCATCAATAGTATTATTGAACAATAGAGACTTTCCTGAAGTTTTTGCAAGGGGAGATTGAGATGGGGGTTTAAATCTTAAAGCCCATAAATAAAGGTCTTAAACTTCTTCATGAAACGTTAAGTTTTTCTCCAAATTCTTTTCGTCTCCCCAGACAGTGAATGCAGTTCTCAGGTCTGAGCTGTGGTGCTAATTCAGCAGTGGGCTAAGGAGAGCCTGAAATCCAGCCCGGGCTGCCCTCTGCAAGCTGAGGGCTGTAGCCACTGAAAGGAACGAGCTCCGTTCTGTTTGCACATAGGCACTGTCAACTTGGCACACCATGCCTGGCAGCTACATCTCCCCTGAACGGGAACCTTTCCTACTTCCCACAGAAGTCTAATGGATTAGAGCCCCTGGTGCTTACTTTGCCTTCTCAGTACATGTGTGCTGAACCTCACTTAGAGTGAGTTTTACAAGTAAGAAACAAGCATGAAGCATCGTCATACAATATGAAAAGAATATTTGAGACAAGAGATGCAGAGTAGTCTTAGAAAGTGGTATGTTTTTGAGGGATCCTATATTCTGCCAGTAGGAAATTTTGTGTGTGGGCAAAATTTGCTGGAGCATCAACAGAATTCTTACCAAATTCAGGCTTACCATGTAAACAACTTTTTGTCAAAGTCTGTAAGAATATTTTATACATCTCTCTTTTACTTAATAAAATTTAATTCAGAGCAATAGGAAAATGAGGAAAATTTGTTCTCCGTGAGTGAAAGTTAGAATTAGAAAATGACTTTAGAGATACATATTTTTTTTTTGCTTCCAATTACTCAATAACTTCTAATTAGAACAACAAAATGTTTCCAAGTGGAGGAACTTCAGCAGTCTACTTTAGTAAGTACATGAAAGTTTGTAATCAAAATACAAATGTATGTATTAAAAATAAGTCTTTCCAAAATTTGGAAATTTCCTTTCTCATAAGTAAGTTAAGCATATCTCTTTGCATTTTTATTGAGAGTTATATTCATTTAGTAAGCTACATGTAAACACTTCAAAGGTAAATTTCATCTTTACTCTTGTGAATACGATTATTTTCCTGAACACTGAAGTCCCAAATAATCAGGGTTCATTCTACTCTTTTTCCTAATGTAACTGTAGACATAGGATTTCTGTCCTTCCTGTTACATCCTGCTTCCCATGCCTCTCTGCCCCCAGCATCCATAGACACATAGACACTACTTTCCCTTCTGGGAAGTCCTCAGGGAAGAGAATATAGAAGTGCCACTATTGGATGTGGTCAGGGCTCACAAATAAAAGAGTTAAATGTCAGTTACCTGGAAATACCTACATCCTGCCAAGGCTGCAATCATTCTCTCACTTATAAATTGAGTTTAAATTAAACCAAATCCCAGTCTTTCTTGGTTCCAGCTCTTCTCTTGGAGAAGCTTGCATTCTTGGTTCAAAGAAAAGAAAGCCGTACTTTTTTTAAAAAAGGGGCTCAAGGCTTCTTGGACATCAAATGGCTTTTACAAAGTACCATTTTGTTGAGTGCAAAAGAATAAGAAACAGCTGGGTTACATTTCCTTTGAAATGCACATTTAGTTAAAAATTAAACACACAAGAAATTAAAAAGCATTAGGAAAAAAGCACTTTTTGGTTTTGCCAAGGCCCAAACCATTTAAGAGAAAGAGAGGAGAGAAAAGAATAGTCTGAAATGTTTTGCCAACCGGTTCTCCCTTCCATGGTCCTAAAGTTTGTTAAACCCAAAATAAAATCGTGCAAGACACAGAATTAGTTTGAACTGGTTCTGGAAACAGTTATGGGTCTGTTAAGCATGAAGGGATTCAATAAATATTTCTCCTCTCTTTTCTCTTCTATCCTAAGAACAGTTGCAGTCACTTTTTTTTCTTACTAGTTTCTGAATTTTGCCAAACTCTCCCTGATAGATAGAAGGTTTCTAAACAGAGGGATTGAATTTAAGTAATAAACTACATTTTAGTTGCTCAAGTTCCTGGAATCATGTTTGTACTACAAATAGTAAATAAATAATAAAAGTGATTCCAGGGAATGAAAGGTTGCTAGCTCTCTGCCAACTTGCTTTCATCGCACAACAGAAAAAACAAAAAGTCAATCTTGCCCTAGAATTATAGGTAAAATGGGCCCATATGTTGTTATGTTGATTTCAATCTATTTTAACAAACATTATTCAGCACCTACCAAGTTTAAATCATAGAACTAGATGCTCTAAGAGGCATTTCAAAATGAGCAATCAGCTCAGAAGTGGATGTAAGAAAGAGAAGAGAAAAGTAAAATACAAAGTACAGATAGATCCAAGAAACAAGCAGCCCCCATTTTCCAACACAGAACTTATTTTATTCAGTTCCAGAGTTCTCAAGATGCAAAACTTCATGAAATTATCTCTCCTCTGTACTTGACAACTTTGAATCTCTGTGTGGGCGTTCAGTTGTGCCCAGCTCTTTATGACCCCATGGACTGTAGCCCGCCAGGCTCCTCTGTCCATGGAATTCTCCAGGCAAGAATACTGAGTGGGTTACCATTTCCTTCCCCAGGAGATCTTCCTGACCCAGGGACTGAACCTACATCTGTTGTATCTCCTGAACTGGCAGGCAGTTTCTTTACCAGCTGAGCTACCAGGAAAGCCCACAATTTTGAGTATAGAAATATATATCAGACAACTTACATAAAAGGTGTCATCTGACTTTCCCATTATTTCAGATAATAATTTAAGTGTTTCAGAATGGCTGAATCTGAATGATTAATTGTGCTTATTTGAAAGTCTCCCCTTAGAATTTTCAGAACTAAGTTAACTGACAAGGAAAATATTTTTATGGTTTAAAACATTTAATAGGCAGAAATTTAACTCCCTCATGCCAGTGTTGGCAAAACTGAGAAAAGCTAATCTTCTATACTTGTATTTATAGTCTTCTCAGATATCCTTCCATCTCCCAACACAAACCTAAATCCAAGTTTCTTACCACACTTCAATGCTGCCTGTAATTTTCCTCTGAAAAATAATCTGATATTCAGTTAACACTAAAGTAACACTATTTTATGTCTTACTGAAAGTCTTTGTACTTTTCAGGAAGATATTTTTATTTTTTTTCTTTTAGGAAGAAAATTTTAATACCCCATAGTGACTATTTTCCATTAGGATTTGTAAGTAACCAAGTAAGACAGGAGCTATAAGGAGAGGCGCCCAGTGCTGGCAGCAGACAGATGATGGTCTATTACTGTTAGGGACTAAAAAGAGTGCTTCATCTTGACTAAAATAGGGGAGGTAACAATTATTTTGGTCTTCAGTGAAGTTTCAGGTGTATATCTGGCACTAAGGATGATATTACAGCACCCTGTAGGACCCAACATCTGAGGATCCTGGTAACCAGTGACACTCACATCCTGTTTGTCACCGTTGTTCAGATGCTCAGTCGTGTCCGACTCTTTGTGACCCCATGGACTGTAGCACGCCAGGCTTCCCTGTCCTTCACCATCTCCCAGAGTTTGTTCAGACTCATGTCCATTGAGTCAATGATGCCATCCAACCACCTCATCCTCTGTCACCCCCTTCTCCTCCTGCCCTCAATCTTTCCTAGCATCAAGGTCTCTTCCAGTGAGTCAGCTCTTCTCATCAGGTTGCCACGGTATTGGGGCTTTAGCTTCAGCATCAGTCCTTCCAATGAATATTCAGGATTGATTTCCTATAGTATAAACCAGCTTGCAGATGTTTATCAGGCGCTTGGTAATTGGGTACCCAGGCACTAGCCCCCAGCCTGGCTGCAGAAGAGGAACTGCTTTGTCTGGGGAAGGAAAAGGCAGAAATTGAAGAAAGGACCTGGAAAACTAGTTCCTCAGCAGGAGGCCCAGAACAGAAGCTCCAGTGTGAACTGGGACAGCTGGTAGGTTTCTGGCAGGGTGTGTTTAACGTGCTAATACTGACTCAGGCTCAAAAACAAAGACCTCACATTCCCAAAGCTCCCTTATCAGTGTGAAGTCACTGTTGGAAGGAACTGGGAGTTCTGGACAAATGCAGAAACTCTTTCAGTCAATGCTAGAGGTGACTGAGTTAAGGGAGCTCAAGGATGTACCCTGTCCAGGGGAGGAGGCAGTATTAGTCGCTCAGTCGGTTCCGACTCTTAGCGACCTCATGGACTGCAGCCTACCAGGCTCCTCTGTCCATGGGATTTTCCAAGCAAGAGTACTGGAGTGGGGTGCCATTGCCTGCTCCATTCTCTTCACTAATAGTGAATAAAAATAGGATTTTCCCAAAGTATCCTATATATGATATATTAGAAAGACTTCTGAACTACCCATGGAATCAGAATACCCAAAGCCACGGAAGCCAAACACGAGTTATTCCACCTGTGTCATGGTGGCAAGGCAGGCTACAAGTGGGATAAGAAAGCCTCTCATATCCTGTTCTATGGGTTGTTATAAAGATTGGAATAAAATAGAGTGGACAAAAAAAAAGCCAACCAAAAACAGTTTTACAAACTTTATTAAATCATGGCAAAAACTGAAAAATGCATTTCTGTGGAATGGTCTATTTCCCGTAGGGCTGGATAAGTGAGATATCTCTGTAGTTGATTCTGTTTTGAAAAGAACACAAACAATTTGGGACTTTTAAGAAAGCCCTCTGGGCTTCTCTAGCAATGTTGAGACTGGCCGCAAGCCACTCCTGCTACAGACCGGAATACTAAAAACCCACTGGATGGCAAATACTCTGTTTTAGAACAGAAATCTAAGTCAGCCCCTGCATGATATTTCATCATTATTGTTGCTGCTATTGGCAAACATAAAAGTTTCCCTAAAGGAACTGCCCAGAAGCCCCTCTTCCTCTCTTCTCTTGTGGCTCTTCAGCCTCTCCATCCCACTGTGTGTACCCCATCAACAGGGATATGTGACCCTAAACATCCAATACAGGAAGAAGCATGTGTCCTGAAAGAACATGTTTACCCCTCATGAAATAGTAAAATGCAGACCAGACAAGCCTCCTCTTCAGGTGTAAACCAAATGTTTGCCCATTTTTGCCAGAGGGAGCCGTGGTTCTTTCAGGACTGATTTCTTCAGAGCACTTTGTGCTTTGAGAGGCTGGTTCTTGTCTCCAGTGGATACTGCTTCTAGTCATGGAACCCATGCCACCCCCTAACATATCCACAAGTCACAGGTGGTCAAAATGAAACAATTTCAGTCTTAGTTGTACACGTGGCTCCAAGAAAATACTCCAACTCCTTCTATATCCCACTGGAAGATTATCCAAGGAAGGTTTGCAAGAAGATACCTCATTACAGGCTTCAATACCTTCACCTGGCACCCACGTGATAGCATAAAACATTTGAAGTTAAAGTGTCAAGGAAATAAAAAAGGAGTTTGATTGCAAAAATTAAAGTGTGAAATCAAAAAGGATTTTTGAAAGTGCTATCAGTGTACTGTGTATTCTATCCTCACCATGTCTCCAACTGTAATTCTAGGGCAAGGGGCATTTTTTGGAGAGCTTGATAAGTGTTTATGTGTTCTCTGGTATTCAGCACGTAGAGTGACATCTGGCTCACACCTGAGAAATCTGAAAGACAAGAGCCTGTAGCTAACTAGTTGGTCTGCCAGCAGAGTAGTGTCGAGGCAGTGGGGACAAGCTGCATTTCCAGGGTGAAACAGTGAGAGGTTACATCGTTTCATTTTCATGGGGAGTGAGAGAGAGATGCTACTGCATAGCAGTACTAGTCAAGTAAACATTTCCCCTTTTCATGGTACCAGAAGGAAGGAGTAGGTGAACATGGACTATCAGTTCTGCTACAGGTGCTGAAAGAAGATGGAATCAGAAGGTGGGAACCAGGCTGAACCCACTACTGACAATAGACTACTACCACTGCAGTGGATTGCAGGTACCCACAAAGACCTCTTTCATTGACATGCTGTACTTAGACACAGATCATGGCAACTGGTCCTGTCACTTCATGGCAAATAGATGGAGAAACTGGAAACAGTGGCTGACTTTATTTTTCTGGGCTCCAAAATCACTGCAGATGGTGATTGCAGCCATGAAATTAAAAGACGCTTACTCCTTGGAAGGAAAGTTATGGCCAACCTAGACAGCATATTGAAAAGTAGAGACTTTACTTTGTCAACAAAGGTCCCTCTAGTCAAGGTTTTTCCAGCAGTCATGTATGGATGTGAGAGTTGGACTATAAAGAAGACTGAGCACCGAAGAATTGATGCTTTTGAACTGTGGTATTGGAGAAGACTCTTGAGAGTCCCTTGGACTGCAAGGAGATCCAACTAGTCCATCCTGAAGGAGATCAGTCCTGGGTGTTCATTGGAAGGACTGATGCTGAAGCTGAAACTCCAATACTTTGGCCACCTGATGTGAAGAGCTGACTCATTTGAAAAGACCCTGTTGCTGGGAAAGATTGAGGGCAGGAGAAGGGGACAACAGAAGATGAGATGGTTGGATGGCATCACCGACTCGATGCACGTGGGTTTGGGTGAACTCTGGGAGTTGGTGATGGACAGGGAGGCCATGCTGCGGTTCATGGGGTCGCAAAGAGTCGGACATGACTGAGCGACTGAACTGACTGACTTAGACACTTTAGGGTAGAACTGCTCTGAGAACTTAAAACTTCAAGTCTTTGTGCACAACCTTATAAGTAAGAGTTTAAGGTGTTTACAGACCTCCTGAAGGCTGTCCATGGACCACTGTTCACTCTTCTATGCCCCCAGTCCCACCAGATAAAGAAGCTTCAATTTAACCCAGCCCATCTTGGGTATCCTGTATCATTTCACAGGGGGTTTCTGGCATTCTCTGTGTCATTCACAGCCTCCCCCTAAATCACTGATGTTGGAACACTAGTCTTATCCATCCCCAGCCTCTACCCCTCCTGCCTGGCATCTGAATCTGATTTTTACATTTGTGTTGTCCCTCCTTTAAACATCTGTCATCTTTCTCCTGCTTGATTGTATGAGAGATCCTTCAACAACATGGGTTTGAACTACTCGGGTCTACTTATATGTGGATTTATTTTCAATAAATACATACTACAGTACTACAAGATCCACTGTGGGTTGAATCTGGGGATGTGGAACCATAGATATGGAGGGCCAGTTGTAAGGTCATGGGTTTTCAACTACATAGGGGCCAGTGCCACTAGCCCCTGTGTTGTTCAAGGATCTACTGTAATTATATGGTTCTCCTGGTTAAACCCTAATGATTTCTCCCCACAAATAAGCACTGCTACACAGACATCATATGGTCTAATCCAGCCTCTGGGAACTCTCGACTTCTTGAATGATACCTAGTCATCTTTTTCTGGTGAACATTCCTTTGGAAAACTTTCTAAATCTTTCTTAGCTTAAGGATTAGATTGAGATTTAAATTTTTAAAAAATGCCTCTGAGAGAAGTAACACTTAAACTCCTGTCTTTAATTTACATTCCCATGTTAATAAGTTTTAGATCTTTGCTTTAGAGATGATTTCATAGAAGAGAGTTTGAGAATTAAGCAGTATTGAGATAAGAACCTTTGCTAAGAGAGGAAAGAGGAGTTTGAAGGGTGAATAGTGCAATTATTAATTTTCCCTGTTCTTCATTTCTTTTTCTCTGGACCCACTCTAAGCTGAACATCTAAAATTTAGCACAGAAAAAGCTTTCCTGACAGAAAACACTTGGGTTATTGCTGAGAGTGTTTTTGGATGGTGTGGCAGGCTGCCATGGCTTTGGCATCAACTGCAACTAACTAAAACTTGTGTGTTTATAGTGTTGATGTGTGCCTGATGAGAAAGAGACTAAACCACTATGCCCTACCCTGGAGGGTGGCCCCTCTTAAGATGCAGAATGAATGTAGCTCACTCCCAAGACTGCAGTTCTCACCAGATAAGCAATAGATTTCTATATGAAAGCCAATCAAACCAGAGAGCCTAACTTTTTCTAACCCAACAGAAACTTGAATTTCTAAAATATATTCACATCTCATCATTTAGGGATTTATGCCTGCAAGTCCACTATCATTAGAGAGTTATATGTGAACATTCCCCTTTCCATGGTAGGGATTACAGACCCCAAATGATAGTAAATTATTCTCTCCTGCACTGTATACTACGATTACACAGTGGAATTTTCTAGGCTGTTTGGTAAGGCACTACAGCACTAATGAAGTGTTATTTATACTGCATACTGACTTTCTGCTTTGTTTTTCTTGAAGTTTCTCCTTGTTCCATCTTTTTTGATTTATCCTACATTTAGCAGACCTAAGTCTGAAAGCCATTTTTCTGTCACTCTTCAAACTTTAAATGAACAAGACTTTTTATGAAGTGTAATTTTCAATAACAATGAAATATTAGAAGCCACTCTTGGAGTTCCTTGTACCATTCCTGCCTGTGTTTTTTTTCTGATTTTCTTCTTTTTTTTTTTTCTTGGTTCCCTACCAGTACTGTCTATGGTTGTCATAGCTTCTGATATATGGAAATAGGGATCTAGTGGAGGGTCAGAAAAGTCTCCTCTTCCTCAATTATCCAATACCAAGAAATACAACATAGAGTAGTGCATGGTGCATGCATACAAGTAATAAATTAGTGACTTAGCTTAACTGGGTGTGTAGAGAGAGTTGAATGTGCCATGAGGCATTAGACTAGTTCTGCGTTAGACTGCAGAAAAAATGGCGATTTTTCTTTGATATGTCTCTTTTATACTTGAATCAATAGTGGATAACTTCTAATCAATCTTCCTGAAGAGCAACAGAACATGTACTTTCTAATCAATCAGTTTTGGATTAAAATGATCATTTCTCCATTGTGGGGCCACGTGATTTGAAAGTCTCTATAGAGCTTCTTGAAAATGGGTTCAATAAAAGTACCATAGGAATAACATACGGTGAAGTGTGTGAAAGGGACTTAAATAATTTACACAGTAAATGATCTGTAAGTGTGACCTCAGGCTTCTCAGCTGATTCAGTAGTAAAGAATCTGCCTACCAATGCAGGATACACAAGAGACTTGAGTTAGATCCCTGGTTTGGGAAGATCCCCTGGAGGAGGAAATGGCAACCCACTCAAGTATTCTTGCCTCTGAAATCCCATGGACAGAGCCACCACCTGGTGAGCTACCTGAGTCCCTGGGTCTGTCCATTGGGTTGCAAAAAGTTGGATACAACTTAGCAATGAAATAACAAGTGTTACCTCCTTTCCCCTCCCCCTTCTCCACTTTGCTTTTCCTTCCTCTTCTCTCCTTCATTTCCATCACTTGTATTAGAACTAAATTAGTTCCTAGAACAAGAATTTTGTGGTATCTGTGGCAGAGAAATTCACTTGCCTTCCCAGCTGCCATCACCACCACCATTTTCCCTATGAATGCCCTTCTTTTTCTTGCCAAGGGAAGCTGACCCCTATAACCATCTCAGCCAGTGAATCATCATTGATCAAAGCCAATCATAGTAATTCCCTGATCATGGAAAGAAACTGGATTTAGGCATAGACATGTGACTTAATACTAGTCAACTGTATATGTGGAGAAACTTACAGGAGATGCTGGCGGGGGGAGGGGTGGATTTTCTCACTAATAAAAAAGAGATTTATGGAGGACATGCCCACTCCTCTTTTCAAACAGACATGGTCATGTCTCCATGGGATGCCTAAAACTGCAACATGTTGTTCATGCTCTTGGACATGAGATAGCACCAACGCATATAGCCAAGTAGAAAGATAGACACCCGGCCCTTGATGACAGCACTGGATTGCTGAAAAGCCTGCCTCCAGATCTTTGCTGAACAACTTATGCCTTAGGATTTAAAGGACTGGTATTCTTTTATCTATGGCAGAAGTCAGCTAAACTGCCAAAGTGTTCCCAGACACAAGTTAGAATCCCAGATGTCTTTATGTGTGAACTTGTGCACATTATCTAAACCCACAAGCTTCAGTGTCCTCTTCTGCATAATGGAGACAGCCACCTCATAGACTGACATCAGGATTTAATGAAGGCATCTAGAATAATGCTTGATGTGAAGTCCTCAGTAAATGAAAAAGTGATTCTAACAATCCCCCTCTTCACATGGAGAAAAGTCCTGATGATAAGATATGTTGATGCAGACATAGCTTACAGTGGAGGATCCCGATAAAAACAGCATTGATCTAGGATTTACATGCTGTTGTTGTTCTGCCATTCAGTTGTGTCTGACTCTTTGTGACCCCATGGACTGCAGCATGCCTGGCTTCCCTGTCCTTCACTATCTCCCAAAGTTTGCTCAAACTCATGTCCATTGAGTTGGTGATGCTATCCAACCATCTCATCCTCTGATGTTGCCTTCTCCTCCTTGTCTCAATCTTTCCCAGCATCAGGGTCTTTTCCAATGAATCAGCTCTTTGCATCAGGTTGCCAAAGTCTTGTAGCTTCAGCTTTATCATTAGTTCTTCCAATGAATATTCAGGGTTGATTTCCCTTAAGATTGACTGGTTTGATCTCCTTGTAGTCCAAGGAAGAGTTTTCTCCAGTACCACAATTCTAAAGCATCAGTTCTTTGGTGTTCAGCCTTCTTTATGGTCCAACTCTCTGTCCTTACTGTTATATTTAAAATAACATGTATTTTCATGAAAAACACAAAAAAACACTCACCTCTACTATTAAATTTTTCTACTTTGAGCAGCTAGATGGTTATTTTCTTCCCTGTCTATTCTGTGTTTCTGTCCTTGAAGCTAAGGGCCCAGAGAGAGGTTGGACACTCCACCTCACACACTCACACATCAAAGGAAATATGAAAGGATTTAGTGCTTGTGTGACTCAGTTAGGAATCCATGGTCTTACTGGAAAAGGTGAGGCCCAAACAACCTTTTAGTTTTGTGGGGGAGTGGGAAGGAAACTGGAACTCTTAATTTCCTTTTAATAACTCTTTCTGACACAGTACCCCAAAGTCTTTTTCTCTGGCCCCCTCTAAGCTCTTCCTATAATTAGCCTGATTGTTTCTATTTTGATTTCTAAATCAGAATATCCCATATTATTAGGTATTGATTCTCTGTTTATTTTTTCTTATTCACAAACATTATATAAAACTAGCCTTGTTTTCTTATTCCTCTTAGGATCTTTTCCTAGACTTAATCTTTGTGTTCATATTTCCTTTTCTTTCTCATTTGCCTTATACTCGAACTTTTCCTTGAGTCTTTCACAGTAGCTAGAATCCCAGCCCCTTTCTCCTCTTTGTGCTTATTCTGTATCATCTCAGTTCCCAGAAATCTACACAGAAACACCCAACAGTTAAAACCCAAATCTTTTCTTTCTCTTAGGCTGGCAAATTGACTTGGAATCCAGGTGCAGCCAAGCAGAACAGATGTTTCCTAGATTTAAATCATATTTATTGCTTTGGATAAAACTACAGCTTCCCAGGTGGCTCAGTGGTAAAGAATCCACCTGCCAATGCAGGAGATGTGGGTTCGATCCCTGGTCTGGGAGGATCCACTCGAAAAGGAAATACAACCCACTCCAGAATTTTTGCTTGGAAAATTTCAAGGACAGAGGAGCCTGGGGGGCTACAGTCCACCGGGTCACAAAGAGTTGGACATGACTGAGCCAGAGAGCAGTTCTACAGCATGGTCAGGGAAAGGCAGGGTATGTTTAGACTCTGCTTTGGTGTCTCAGACTGGGGACCATGGAAGCACACTAACCAGGTTGTGTTTCTAGATGCTCAGCTTCCCTTCTCAGACCTTGCCCTCCAGCCATCCCATTAATCTGAGAGCTACCGGGTAACCTTCCAATCATTTCCTTTCGGCTTAAATAAGTCAATCTCCATTTCTGTTGTTTGTAACCCAAAACCCCAGAGTGACATATTTTGCTTCTCTTTTTTCATTATGTAATGAAAATGGCAGGGTCTTTACAGTGAGAGGGACGTAGGATTAATTCTCCCATTTACTCACTGGCAACCTTAAGTTAACATCTCTGAGCCTCAGCCTTCACATCTGAAACAACAGTAAAATAATATAAAACTCAGGGAATTATTGAAGGAATTCAATACAATTTTGTGTGGAATACTCTTAGCCTTTTTTGAATAAAAGTTGGTTTTGCCTTCCAGGAACTTACAATTTAGCTGGAAACTATGGCATGCACACATATTAGTAATAGGTAACATTTATTTTGGATGCTTAACAATAGCACATGCACTGTTAAGGAAATGCGCTGTTGCATTTGTGACCTCACTTAACCTTTGTAATTATAGCCCTGTACAGTAGGTATTATTACTCACATTTTACAGATGATGAAACTGAAGCCTCTAGAGAGGATAATACATAGTAAAATATCACACAGTTGAAATTCAAATCCAGAGAAAACCTAGGGACTCTTACCCAAGAGCCTGTGATCCTAACTGGCTCACCCATAAGAAAAGATATTCGGCTTTCAAGCAGCACAGACATGCCAAATGATAGATTCAGGCAAAATATTCTGCTGAGTTCACAGGACAGAAGAGCCTGTGTTTCAGAGAAGCAAGGGAGGGCTTTGCAGGAGAATGACGCCAAGTTTCTGATAGGTCAGGTTAAGATGGTATCAAATCCAAATACTCTCGGACCTAATGTTGTCACATATTTTTCTTCTGTCAATCCTTCCCCATCATTCTTGTTCTCTAGCAGTCTTATTTATTCTGAAAATTCAGCCAAGCATCTTTCCCTCCAGGAAACCGTCTCTGACTTCCAGTGACTGGGTCAGGCACCTCTGCTGTGTGCATCCATAACTTACATATCCTTACATATTGGCCCTGCAAATACTGGCTCATTGTCTGTCTATGGTCACTAGACTGTAGACCCCATGAATGCAGGCGCTATTTCTGTTTTATTCATCATTTTACTCACAACAGCTAACATTGTGCCTGGCACGTGGTAAGTTGTCAATCAGTGTGTATTGAATGAATGTGGAATGAACATTTCCAGCAGAGAAAACCACACAGAGACTAGTCCGGCTGAAGATAGGATGTTTGGAGTAAAAATATTTTGCAACTTCACCAATGTCAAAATATTCTGGACCCTTCCAGCTCTTGATTGCAAAAATATAAATGACTAAAATAATTAAGTTAGAAGAGAGGCCAAAGCAAACATATTAGGCATTGTATAAAAGAGATATGAAAATGAAATTTTACAAGTGTTTAATCTAGAAAATAAAAATAAAAACTACCACCCCACCTCACTGTAACCATAACCAGTCATTTTGAATGGCCAGTGATAACTAAGTATGCTTAGTAGAGTTATATGTGTGTGCACACATGTACCTATGTGGTTATGTGTATGTGTATTCTTCAGTGAAATTTTGTAATTAATAATTTGACAATCAGGGTTAGGTATTTTGTCCTAAGCTAGCCTCCCCAAAGTCTCACACTCATAGAAATAATATTGGCTCTTTCTTCGACATAACGTTCTGATTACTGTGGCTCCAGCAAGTCTGGGCTTTGTCCTCTATCTGCATGCTCTTTGAAGAAAAAGATTTTTGGTTATGACAGATCAATATATGCACCTAAAACATTTTTTGAATAATCTAAGTGTTAGAACATGTGCCAAGAAGAAGGATACAGAAAGAGTTATAGGAGTCAAGGGCAGAGTGAGCAGAATTATTAAGGAAGTCCTCGTGGGCAGAAGAATGGGGATTGTGAGTGCCTTTAGGGAGCAGTTTCGGTGAGACAGAGAATAATGTGCTGAATATTATGGAGTAGGTAAAAGAAGTGGATCTGAATCACTTTTGGAAAAGATGGTAACGTGGCAATAGAGTGCAAGAGCAGGACAGCATTTGGTGATGCAGACAACCTGGGAGAGTGCTGCCCTTAGTGATTTTTTTTTTTATTATTAATATACAGTAAAATTAGTTTGGGGGCTTCCCTGGTGGCTCAGTTGGTGAAGAATCTGCCTGCAGTGCAGGAGATGTGGGTTCAGTCCCTGGGTGTAGAAGATCTCCTGCAGAAGGAAATGGCAACCCACTCCGGTAATCCTCCCTAGGAAATTCCATGGACAGAGGCCCCTGGCGGGCTACAGTCCATGGGTTTGCAAGAGTCAGACATGACTGAGTGACTTAGCGGCTAAGCCACCACCACCAAAATTAATTTTTAGTGTACAGGTCTATGAACTTTAACACATGTAGAGATTCATGTAACCACCACCGCAGTCAGGACACACATCTGTTTCCTCATCCTAAATAATTCCTGATGATGCCCCTCTGTAGCTATTCCCACTCCCCATTCCTAGCCCCGGGCATCCACTGTCACTATAAGTTTGTCTTTTCGAGAACATCATATTCATAGAAGCATACAGTATGTAAAATTTTGAGACTGGCTTCTTTCAGTCAGCATATCTTTGAGACTTATCCAAATAATTTATTAATAGTTGGCTCATTTTCATTGCTGAGTTGTATGCCATTGTGGGGATGAACCTCAGTTTGTTTATCCATTCAGTTGTTAAAGGACAGTTGGACTATTTCTAGTTTGGAGCAATTATGAATAGAGCTGCTATAAACATTCATCTCAGGTTTTTGTGTGAATATATGTTTTCATTTCACTAAAGTTAATACCTAGGCATAGAATTTTGGGGTCATATGTTAGGTGTATTTTTAACTTTATGACAACTGCTAAACTGTTTTCCACAGTGACTGTACCATTTTGCATTATCAACAGCAATGAATGAGAGTTTCAGTTAATCTGTCTTTGCCAGTTGTCTAGTGTTATCTCATCATAGTTTTAATTTTCATTAACCCGATGGCTAAAGATGTGAATCTTTTTTTATGTGTTTATTTGATATCCATATGTCCCCTCAATGAAGTATCTGTTTAAATCATTTGCCATTTCTAACTGTGTAGTTTGTGTTTTGACTGTTGAGTTTTGAGACTCTGTGTATTCTGGTTACAAGTACTTTGACTAATACATGATTTGCAAATATTTTCTTCCAGGCTTTAGTTTGTCTTTTCATTCTCTTAACATTCTTTTGCAGTGCAAATGTTTTAAATTTTGATGAAGTCCATTTGTCATTTTACAAATGGATCATGCATTTGGTGTAATATCTAAGAATTCTTTGCTAATCCCAGGTCATGAAGATTTTTTTTCTACATTTTCTTTTGAAAGTTTTAAAGCTTTACCTTTTACGTTTAGATCTATGAACCAATTTGAGTATGTGGTTGAAATTTATTACTTTTTGCATATGGTGTTCAATTGTACCACTCATTGGAAAAAAATGTTCTGTGTTCCATTGAATTGCCATTGCACTTGAGTCTGAAAGCCTAAGAAGCAGGAGTGCCAATGTCTGGGCAGGCGAAGGTGGCTCGCTCAACTCAAGCAGAAAGAGAGCAAATTCACCCTTCCTGCAATTTTTGGTTTTGTTTGAGTCCTCAAGAGATTGGATGATGCCCACCTACACTGGGGTGGACACCTGCTCTACTCTGCTCACTGATTCAAATGCTAATCTCTTCTGGAAACACTGGCACAGATCCACCCAGAAATACTTTGAATCGCAATCTGGCTTCCCTTAGACCAATCACGCTGACATGTAAATTGTCTTTTCTTCTGGTGCCACTAGTGCTTCCTTTGCTTTTGACACAATTTTTTAAAAGCTCCAAGTTTCCAAACTTCTGAGACGGTCTGTGGCAAAGGGAGAGCTTTTCCTGTATTTCCCTCTGTCAGACAGATCCCAAGGCAACTTTTTCTTGTGCTACAAAATTTATAAGGAATTTATTAAACAGTTCTTTCAATTTTTGTGCTCTACTTAGCTTTTGGTCTAAAGTTCAGTGGCAACTAGGTTGGGAGATAATTTTTACTGAGGGACACAAGCTCTATTTAGAATTTTTCCTTCTTTACAGTAATTATGCATGTGTGTGACCCTGTGGACTCTATCCTGCCAGACTCCTCTGTCCACGGGATTCTCAAGGCAAGAAGACTGATGGGTTGCCATGCCCTCCTCTAGGGGATCTTCCCGACCCAGGGACCGAAACTAGGTCTCCTGCACTACAGGCAGATTCCTTGTGTCTTATGTGGAGCATTGGCAGGCAGGTTCTTTACCAACTAGCACCACCTGGGAAGCCCTTACAATTATTAAGTTTTTATTATTGGATTGAATACATTGCGGGCTTCCCTGGTGGCTCAGATGGTAAAGAATCTGCCTGCAATGTAGGAGACTGGGTATTAGATCCTTCTTCCTTAAGGATGAATTTTCTTCCTGAAGGTTCCTCATTACCCTGCAAAAGAATCTACATTGAGGTTATCCCGCCATTTCCCCAGACAAGCCAGAAAATTCCTAAGTGTCCATAAAAATAGGTTTCTGGAAGATAAATCCTCCCATCAGTTTGACAATCATTGTGAACTTCTACTTAAACTCAAGCTTAGATTTTCCCATCCTCAATATAATTTCATGTAACATAATACCTGAAGCACCCCTGGGGGGAAATATTAATACTATTAACTCTACTGACAAGAAGGTTAAATAACTTGTCCAAGGGATTCTTAGATTTAGAATTTAAACGCAAGTCTTGTGACTCCAAATACTATTACTCTTTCTTTCTAAAAAAGTCTTAACAATCATCCCGAGTGATCAGCTGCCAAACTGTTCACCAATGTCAGTGTACTCCATCAATCATTCAAGCTTCCCTTGCATGCTGATATTTAGTAAAGGCAGAACAGGTTCTGAATACAAGTCAAATTGACCACAGTATCAGTGAATTTTTACATAGCAAATAAATGAAGGCCAGAGACATTGTTGCCACAAAGAACCCTATTTGAGTTCTACTTTATTCACTTTCTTACAATAGATGCATTTCTTTTTCTATACAAAACAGTATGAATTATCTTACAGAATTAAGACTAGGTAAAAAGTCAGCATGTAAAATTTTTAATCCTGTCCCTAGAATGTAGTACTTCCTCAATAAATGAGGATTGTTACTGATTAGTTAGTTAACTATTATTATATTTTTAATATAATATATAAAATATTAAGTAGATGAGCATGCTAGATAAAGTGTATTCAGTATATCTTTTTTTTATGAGTAGTGAATTATCATGGGTAATAAGTTTCCATGATTCAAGCAGTCTCCATTTGCAATTAGACCAATTTTGAAAACAGTGCTCAGGATAGCAGCAAACTGAACTGCAGAGTAGGGTTCAGGAAATGAGACATAAAGAAAAGAGTTTCCTCAAAGAAATGAATTAAAACCTGGTTAGGATTTATGCTACTCTGTATTGAAAATGGTAGAGGATTAAATTTCAGCCATCTTTACTCTAAAGAAATATATAAAGCAAAAGTTCAGTGAACTGCATTTCCATTTCAAGGGATTATTTTAAAAACTTCATTATTAGCATCTCACTCTGTTGCTGGGAAGTAAAATAAAACTATCAGCCTTGTCCCTTATATCAGTTGTTTATTCTCTTTTGGTGAACGCTGTAAGTGAAGGTTTTCCCCAAGGCACATTTTCTCATCTATGTTTTGGAACAAAAACAACAGGGAAGAAAATGTTCCCAAATGTCATATTTAGAGATTGTCATCATTATGAGAATAACATTGAAAAATCAACCTGAAAAGAATTTATTAGGTGCGCTTGTATTGAAGGATGGGCTTCCCAGCTGGCAATAGTGGTAAAAAACCCACCTCCAGTGCAGGAGATGTAAGAGTGGTGGATTTGAAGAGTGGTGGGTGGAAAAATCCAACCCAAGGAGGAGGGCATGGCACCCATTCCAGTATTCTTGCCTTGAGAATCCCATGGACAGAGGAGTCTGGCAGGCTACAGTCCATAAGGTCACAAAGAGTCATACCTGACTGAAGTGACTTAGCATGCGTGCACAGATTGAACAATAACGTGAATTTAGACAAATATGGCACAGAGCAGTAACTGTCTAGTTAAGACAGAACTGAAGCATAAAGCAATAATAAGAAATACAGTTTCATAATTAAGCACTGAAGGTGGTACATCAAAGTGGCACAGAATGATGGCATTTGATCTCCATGAAGCTAACTTGAAGAGACAGAACAATTCCCTGGCCAAGTATAACAAAACACACTCAGTGTTATGTTTCCAAAAGGAGAAGGTGTAAATCCAAAGGGATAGTCTGTTGGATCATAGAAGTCTAAGAGAGAACAATTAGTTGCATCACTTATGGAACAGGCAACAATGTCAAATGGATAACAGATACAATGATGACCTGGGTTTGATCCCTGGGATGGGAAGATCCCCTGGAGAAAGGAATGGCTACCCACTCCAGTATGCCTGCCTAAAGAATTCCACGGTCAGAGGAGCCTGATGGGCTACAGTCCATGGGGTCACAAAGAGTTGGACACGACTAAGTGACTAACACTTTCACCTTCACTTTTCCAACGATGGCATTTTATCATGTTCATTTCTTTACCCCCAGTGCAAAGTTCTGTGAATGTCTCTGTAGAGCTGTTTCTTCCAGATACTTTAGAAGACTCTAAAAATATAGGGCTGAAAATGAGAAATTAGTCTCAAACTCTCATGGAGCTCATATGTGTAAAGAATATACCAGATAGTAATGAAAGCTATGAAGGGTCCTGTAATACAGAAAAACTGAGGAGAGGAGGATGATCAGGTTGCCTTTCCCAAGCTAGTGACAAGATATTTCAGCTGAGAATTGAATGACAGGAGAAGCCAGCTAGCCAAGTAAGGATCTGGACAAGCACAACAGGCAGAGGGAACAGCTAATGCAAAATTCCCCTATTAGGGAATGAGTTTGGTATGGTGGTGAAACAGAAAGAAAGACAGTGTGGATTTAATGTAGGAAGCAAGGAGTAATATAAAATGGGGTTGGAAATGGAGCAGGATTTATATTATCTAGGCCCTTGTGAGTTTAAGTAAATTATTATAAGTGTGATAAGGCATCGGGCAATTCCCTTATATTAATATTTTAAAAACTGCTTTGGCTGATGTATGGAGAATGAATTATAGATGGGCAAAAGAGAAGGTAATTGCAATGGTCAAGGGAAAGTTGATGGTAACTTGGACAAGGATACAGTTTGTTGGATAAATGACTAATTAACATGTATTGGTACCCAGATACATAAATGGGAGAAAGAATCAAAGATAATGAAAGGATGTGGAGCCTGGGTGAGAGACTCTTGAAAGATTCTGTGAGGGCTAGATTCATGAAAGTTGGAAGAGTGGGTACCATCAGAGAAGAAGGTAAATCCTGTTTGGGATATATTAAGACAAAACTGGTGATGAAATATATATTCCCAGGAATCTGGAGAGATTGAAACTAATAAAACCTAAGAATAAAATGGAGAAATGCAAATCAAAACTACCATGAGGTATCACCTCACACTGGTCAGGGTGGCCATAATCAAAACGCTTATAAACAGTAAATGATGGAGAGGGTGTAGAGAAAAGGAACCCTCCTACACTGATGGTAGAAATGTAAATTAGTGCAGCCATTATGGAGAAGAGTATGAAGGTTCCTTAAGAAACTAAAAATACAGCTACTATACGTTCAGAACTGTGGTGTTGGAGAAGACTCTTGAGAGTCCCTTGGACTGCAAAGTGATCCAACCAGTCCATCCTAAAGGAGATCAGTCCTGGGTGTTCATTGGAAGGACTGATGCTGAAGCTGAAACTCTAATACTTTGGCCACCTCATGTGAAGAGTTGACTCATTGGAAAAGACCCTGATGCTGGGAAAAATTGAGGGCAGGAGGAGAAGGGGACAACAGAGGATGAAATGGTTGGATGGCACCATTGACTCAATGGACATGGGTTTGGGTGGACTCTGGGTGTTGGTGATGGACAGGGAGGCCTGGTGTGCTGCAGTTCATGGGGTCGCAAGGAGTTGGACATGACTGAGCAACTGAACTGAATTGGACTGAACTGATACATTCAGAAGATGAGATGGTTGGATGGCATCACCGACTCAATGGACATGAATTTGAGCAAGCTCCGGGAGTGGGTGATGCAGGGAAGTCTGGCTTGCTGTGGTCCATGGGGTCGCAAAGAGTTGAACATGACTGAGCGACTGAACTGAACTGATGCATGCAGGCTAAGTCTCTTCAGTCATGTCTGACTCTTTGCCACCCTACAGACTGTAGCCCACCAGGCTCCTCTGTCCATTGGATTCTCCAGTCAAGAATACCAGAGTGGATCACCATGTCTTTCTCCAGGGGGTCTACCCAACCCAGGGATCAAACCCACATCTCTTATGTCTCCTGCATTGGTAGGCAGGTTCTTTACCACTAGTGCCACCTGGAAAGTCTAGAGCTATCATATGACCAAGCAATCAATCTCACTTCTGGGCATATAAACATGACCAGAAAAAAAAAAAGAAAAAAAAAGGTTCAAAAGAATACATGAATCCCAATATTCATTGCAGTGCTGTTTACAATGGCCAAAATATGGAAGCAACCCAAATGCCCAATTGACAGTGAATGGATAAAGAAGATGTAGCGTATATGTACAGTGAACTAGAAAGAATGAAACAATGCCATTTGCAGCAACATGGATGGACCTGGAGATTATCATACTAAGTGAAGTAAATCAGACAGAGAAAGACAAATATATGATATCATTTATATGAAGAATCTTAAAAAAAAAAAAAATGGTACCAATGAACTTATTTACAAAACTGAAACAGACTCACAGAGAATGAACTTATGGTTACCAAGCAGGGACGGAAGTGGTGAGGGATACATTGAGAGATGAGATTGACATGTACTCACTTCTATATTTAAAATAGTTAACCAACTAGGAACTGCTGTATAGCAGAGGGAACTCTGCTTAATACTCTGTCATAACCTAAATGGGAAAAAAATTGGAAAAAGAATTGATACACGTATAACTGATTCACTTTGTGGTACACCTGAAACTAACACACCATTGTTAATCAGCAATGTTAATCAATGGTAATCAACAATACTCCAGTATAAATTTTTTAAAAGCTGAGGATAAAATGGAAATGGTTACTTATAAGTCATTGTAGTAAATACGACAATAAGATCAGAAGAGCGATAAAGTATAAAGGGGCAAGAGGAATAAGTGAGATCTCCTTAAGGATACTTTTAAACCATTCAATAAAGAATGTTATTTTCCCCATAAAGTTCCAGTTTCATTCCTCTAGTAGGTGAAGGCTGCAACTGTGTAAGCCAGGGGTGCCAAGCTGATCATGAAAATGTCATCTGTTGGCTTGCCTCTCCCTTATCAAAGGGGCAATGGAATCACATCATTCCCCAATTTATATCAAATATGTCATGTGTCCAATCCCCTTCCAAGAGACAATTAATTCTTTCATGTCTAATCTCACTCATCTTTACCTACTATGGATTTTCTTTCCCAGATCCTTGCATATATTAGCAAACAAGAAACATTTGTTGATTTAAATGGACACAATCATTAAAACTTGTTTACTTGTCTTTATATTACTAGTGTATCTCTTTCTCCATATCACAGTACAAGAAGACTGCATATCTCCTATTTCCCTACTTCCCCGATTTCCTTACCTCCCCAAAGCTCTTGCCACTCTTTGTATGGATACTTCTCACTCTGGGTATTGTTGAACAGAGACTATTTTTAACCACATTTGCATGGCTGGGTAAAGGGAATCTTGTGAGGAAAAATGAGATTGTTATGGAGATTTTGAATAGTTTCGCCTGAGCAATACAGAAAAAGAAGGAAAGGTTTGCCCTTCTAAAGAAGAACCCAAGAGAATGTAAGAAAAATATCATGCTAAACCAAGCAATACTGGCAACCTAAGATTCTTACACACAAGGAATCAAGAAAAAGTCAAAGATGCTACAAATTTTAACAGTGAATGCAAAATCTGAGTGACTGTAAAGACCTGGGTTTGAACTTGTGGCTTGGGTTTATAACTACCACTAGGGACAAATAAATCCAAGAAATGTTCATATACCTGTCCACTGCTTGCTTAAGAGTGCAACTTGATAAGCATTATTTAAAAATAAGGCACTAACAAGAGATTTAATATTCCCATGAAATTTAGAGATCCAGAGGCCAAATGGAGGTGGCCAGCAAAATGTCACCCCAAATCACAAACAACCAAAAGCCTTAGGCTCCAAAAAATACTGTTCTTATCTTATGGATCCCTTCTACATTCATCCACATTCAGTCCTAGCTTATGCCTCCCTTGGGGACTTTCCCATGATGAAGCAGAGACGAACCCATTTCTTTCTCTTTACAGATGTGACCTTAATCAGAGAGGAAGCTATGCAGTCACCTTTCTTCCTCCTAAACCCAGTAATGCCCAGGAGTTCAAGTGAATACCCACCCAGGAGTAAGTCTGGGCTCCATAGTCACATGCCTGCCGTTAGATCATGTGTTAGACACTACACTGCTATCCTGTTATAAAATGTGTTTCACTTGGTTGGTATTTGTCTTAACCTTCCCCCATTTCCTCACTCAAGGAACACTTTATCTCCCAAATAAAACAAATAACACTGTCAGAAAGTTTATCCTAATAATTAGCTTGAATTTATTGCTCTACAAGCACTAAATCTTTCCCCTTCATAGTCACTGGGAACTCTAAAACATTTGTGCATCATTACCACATCCCTCCTGAATCATGGTTTAAGCAGGCAGAGTCAAATCTTTCATTATTTCCTCATTATTTCCTTACTCCCAGTTATTTTCTCATTATTTCTCACTATTTCCTTACTCCCAATCCTTCACATCATTAGTGTTTTTCTATAGCCTCCGTCAGTCACCAGCATCTCTGTTGCATTGAGGGTCCCAGTGTTTAAACCTTTCCGATGCAGTGCTTTTTTGGAAAGTCCTTATTTATTTCCTAAAACTCAGCAAGGCCCTTATTGATATATCATACATTGGCTTAATTTTCTGTCTAATGTAATCCTTGTATGGTTCCTATAATTCCAACTTCTGGCTGGTTAATGGGATAAGGAGAAACCTGCCATACTGTAATGCCTGGAAGAATGAACTTTGCCTGATATGCTCATTTAATACTTTTCCAATTCTGCTTTGTTCATTTATTCAGTGAGCTTAGATCCATTTGTGTGTCTGTAGCTTTGAAATATTCCTAACACTCTTCCCTGAGTAATGCAATTAACGTACTTTGTTTAGTTCTTTCATCAACATCAGGCTGTGTCAATTGTCTACAAGACTAAGTCACACTGATTGGGACAGACACTTGATGGATTATCAGTTCACCAATATTCTCTGGATTCTACCCAGAGAATATTTATGTAACTTTTCCTGCTTAAAATATATCCCTTTTTCTGATAATGAATGATGTTGAGCATCTTTTCATGTGTTTGTTAGCCACTACAATATTGTAATTAGCCTCCAACTAATAAAAATAAATGGAAAAAAATAATAATTTTTTTAAAAATGAAAAAAATATATATCCCTTTTTGCTCAGAGCTCATTCCATTGATCGACAACATTCCCCGCTGTGACATTATCCCTTGGTTTTGCTTTGCTTGGCAGAAACTCTCACATTATTTGACACTGTAGACACTAATTTAAAAATTACAGTCAGAAATGACACACAAGGATATGAATTCTATAGCAGCAACTATAAGCTTTAGCTTAGATCTTTGTTTCTCTTGGAATTTGTCTAGTTCTAAATATTCTGACCAAAGACTTAAAAGCCAAGAAAAAACATTCTCTGTGGTCTTCTTTGCTTACCAACAGATATATGTTCATTTAAAAAGTGTAAGTTGAATAATAGCTACCAAGTCAACAGTGGAATGCAATCTAAACAACCAAGGAAAACAAAATTCTAGTATGACCAGCTTGTTATCTGAGGGTGTGGGAACCTAGATTATGCCAAATGTAAGATTCTTAGTAACTCTTACCACATACCTGACATCAGACTAAGTCACTCAGAAAGAGTCTAGCCAATACCATGACTTTCTCTAAACATTTCCTCTAAGCATCCTTTAGTGGAAGTTTAAATTTCACATCTTCAGGCTAAAATGAAATTCCTTAAATCTTTCCTTGCATGACTTGTTTTGAAACACAATAAGCTCTCTCTTGATTGACCAAAATAATTATGCCTGTGTGCAGTTTCCAAGATTTAAATTGGGAATAAATCTTGGCAGAATAAAGGATCTGGCACTGATCTTTGCTGGGTATAAAGAAGTAGGGGTGAGAATATGCTCTTAGGAGATTTTACAGGGAATTTAACATTTTGAACATTGACTATTCCACCATCTGCTAAATACCTCCACCATCACTAACTTAGAATCACTAAAGTTTGTGCAATGCCTGAGCATTCCTGAACCCAGCTAGCAGGGAAATTTCATTGGCTTCCTGCTTTAAAAGCCTTTTTCTATTCCTAGATATTTTGTATTTTCTTCTAAGTTTTGTTTCCTCTTGGTTTATTTTTTTAAAAAAATAACTTTTCAGTGTATCTGGCTTTTATTTTTGCTATATAGGATGTAAGGTGAGAATCTGATTTGTTTCTTTTTCTAAATAGTCAATTTCAACACCATTCTATCTCTAATTGAGTAGTATTTTTACTTTACAGAAACAGAGGTTAAAAAAATCTATAGTCCCTAAGTGACCTACTTGAGTCCATCAAAGCCTTTATTAATAAAATAATCTAAATAATTACAGATTGGCACAAGGATAGTTGAAGAAATAGTCATTTAAGCCCCTTATAAAGTGTTATATTACTGTGAAATAGTTCTGAAATAGGAAAACTGTATTCTTCCTCTCCTCTCCATTAAATAAATATACTTCTCATCCCCTACCTTTTTATCTACAAACTTAAACTTCCACCCTCTGCTTTCCATAGACTGAAACTCTCCTCCAATCTCCATTTTTATGTCCCAAAGCTTTTTTTCCTGTTAAAATTCTCCAAAGACATTCATTTTGTTCTAACACAAAGAGATGGCTTTAGAGTTGGATAAACCTGGATTCAGACCTTGGCTTGATTACTCGGTCATTGGTGACTTTGAATAAATTACATGCTGAGTAATAGTCCACTATATGTACATATATATACATATATATATATGTATATATATGTATATATATGTATAGTGGATTATTACTCAGCATATTCCACTATATGTACATATATATATATATATGTATATATATGTATAGTGGATTATTACTCAGCATATTCCACTGTTCCTTCATATGGGCTTCCCAGGTGGCACTAGTGGTAAAGAACCCACCTGCCAATGCAGGAGACATAAGAGACACGGGTTTGATCCCTGGGTCAGGAAGATCCCCTGGAGAATGAAGTGGCAATCCACTCCAGTATTCTTGCCTGGAGAATCCCATGGACAGAGGAACCTGGCAGGATCAATGGAACAGGACAGAAAGCCCAGAAAGAAACCCATACACTATGGTCAATTACTCTATGACAAAGGAGGCAAGAATACATAATGGAGAAAAGACAGTCTTTACAATGAGTGATGCTGAAAAAACTGGACAGCCACATGTAAAAGAATGAAATTAGAGCATTTTGTAACACCATATACAGAAGTGAAGTGAAGTGAAAATCGCTCAGTCATGTCCGACTCTTTGCAACCCCATGGACTGCATAGTCCATGGAATTCTCCAGGTCAGAATACGGGAGTGGGTAGCTTTTCCCTTCTCCACGAGATCTTCCCAACCCAGGTCTCCCACATTGCAGGCGGATTCTTTACCAGCTGAGTCACAAAGGAAGCCCAACACCACATACAGAAAATAAACTCAAAATGGATTAAAGCCCTAAATGTAGAAAACAACCCAGTCAAAAAGTGGGCAGAAGATCTAAATAGACATTTCTCCAAAGAGGACATACAAATGGCCAACAGACACACGAAAAGATGCTAAACGTCATTAATTATCAAAGAAATGCAAATCAAAACTACAGTGAGGTATCACCTCATACTGGTCAGAAGGGTCATCTTCAAAAAGTCTACAAACAATAAATGCTGGAGAGGGTGTGGAGAAAAAGGAACCCTCCTACATTGTTGGTGGGAACATAAATTGGAGCAGCTACTATGGAATTTCCTTAAAAAAACTGCACCTTGTCTTTTCAACTTAAAAATAGCTTTCAAATCTTTATATTTAGAAACACAAGAATTTTCTCCCCTTCTCAAAACAAATTAACTATTCTTTGCCTTTTACTGTTCTTCATAAATTTTATAATAAACCTGCCAAAAGAATTCTATTGAGGATAATTTTTCTTTGAGAATACAAAGCTTATTTATCTAGATTTATAATTTTTATACACTTACATTATGTCATCAAGAACAGTTTGATGAAATTTTTGTCACTATTCATCACTAATTCATTAGGACAATTTTCCAGACAATAAACTGTTCAGTATAATATGTTCTCCAACTAAATTTAATGTTATAAAAATTTTGAATATACAGAAAAAATTGAAAGAATGATAAAACACATTTCATGTATCAAAAATCTAGATGGAGCAACTGTGAAATTTTTGTCATTTCAGAGGGAGACAGAGATCATGACACTTTTAAAAATTGACATCCTTTATATCTCTTAAAAATAAAGAAATTTTCCTTCATAATTTTTTTTGAGGTGTAATGCAACTTCATCACTTTATTCAAATCTTCAAAATAGTCTTTATTCTACATTTTTAGTATAAAAAATCCACAAGTTAAGTGCACCACAGTGTAGAGAGAGACATACAACGCTGAACTTCCATAACAGTCAATGGTACAGTCAAACATCACATGTACAGAACACAAATTTAGATGAACTGAAATTATAAGATAAAATAAAATAAAATCCAATTTTAGAAAACAAAAATCAACATATTAAGGATCCCTGAAATATTCTTAACCCTAATGAGATTTCACTGGACTCAAGTCATTTAGTAGTGAGGCATTCACAACATGACCCCATTAACCCAGCTGAGGAATTCTTGGGAGCCATGAGTGGCTACATCAGACACTGACAAGAAATGGTAACCAATTTCTGATCTGCAAACTCCCCTTAATTTGGCTCCAGAGTCATCAGGCTTTTAAATGCATCCTCCTCCTTGTCCCTCAAAATTTATAAACAAACTGCTGTTTACGGTACAGTTTGCACTGGTATCCTTTGTTAAAACAAGGTTCAGTTTTTCTGGCACCAAAACAAATTTGGGTTTGGTTCATGTCTGAAGACAAAACCTAAGAGGAGGGTCCAAAAAGCACCCTCTGCTTTTGCCTGAGGAGATGCAAAAGCAGAAGAAATGGGTCCTGTGCTTGGGGCACAGAGGGGGTTTCAGAGGATCCTTTGTGAAAGACTAGTTAAAAGATGACAAGTGGGGGTAAGTGCAAGGAGAGAAGGAAATTAGTCTGACTGGCTTTCTGTCCTGCACCATTGATTCAATGGAGATTGGTGGGAAAGAGTGGAAGACAAGGATTGAGGGTAGGACCAGGGGCCAAGGATGGAAAGGAAAAGGCAGACAACTAATGCGGTTTGTTTATAACAAGTAATATAAATCAAAGACTTAAAGGAGATTAAAGACCAATCAGAATAATTTGGCAACTTTAATTCTTAGGAAGATCAAAGTTCCCTCCAAACCTAATTTGATGTTTTATTACTAAAAGCAAAGACCAGTATGGTACAGTATTACTCCAGAGGAATTAAAGGAAGATCCTTAGGGCTGCTTTACCCACATTCATTTTATGAATGGATACCTCCCCTACCTCAAAATGCTTTAGAGAGGTACTGCTACCATTACATGGTTCCTTATTAAGTATGAAAAGTGCCTGAAAGTTTGGGCACCAGAAAGACACCCCAACAACATGTGTCTAAACTGCAACTTCAGGTTAATGTGACTAAAGCAGTTACATTGTGAGAAGTGCTGAAGGTATGTGATGTCTTTCCCGGCATAGAGATGGCCTTGGTTCTTCACCAGATGGTGTAGCCACCATCTGAGCCACCCATGAAGAAGTTTCCCTTCCGCTGAGTTACGAGGACGTTGGCTCCCTGCATGACTGCCAGCTGAGCAGCATTCGGAGGGCATCCAGGGGGAGGAGGAGGAATGTTTCCAGCAGTAGCGCCAGCTCCAAATCTGGCCCCTGCATCATACCCTCCTTCCACCAGCACTGTTGAACCAGGTGGATAGATGGGACCAACTGGATAATAAGCCATGGGGATTGTGGAACCTAAAGGTCCAACAGCCACAGACTGGGCCATGGGAAGATACAGTGAGGCGCCAGGAAATGCAGCTGACATGGTGGGGACGGTGGCAGCCCCAGGGTGCACAAAGCTCGGACGATACAGCTCTGAGTATGCAGGTGGAGCATCAGTGTAAGGTGGAGCCTGAGGAAGATGCAAGGTCTGAGGGTACACAGGGTTCCCAGGAGGCTGCACGGGGTAAGTTGGCTGCGTTGGATATTGACCTTTGCTGTTCATGGTGGCTGCGGATCCAGCTCAACTCGGTGTCGCGGACGGTTATTTTTTTCGTCCTCTTCCTGTTCGTAATCACTTCCGTGTCCTCCTTCATAATTTTAATACTATTAATGCCCAGTATAAAATTAACATAATGTAACATGAAGACTGATATAACCCTAATGTAACATAAAGCCAATCCATGCTTAAATATTTGTCAATTCTCCAGAAAAAAATTCAGTTAGCTTATTTTTAATGAGCAAAAATCCAATTGAAATCTATCGATCATATTTGGTTGTATATCTTTTCAGTCTCTCTTCATTGAGAACAGTTCCAATACCTTTTTTTCTTTTTAATAACATTGAATTTTGCAGAAACTGGGCCAGTTGTCTTGTAAAACTTCTACAATCTGAATTTGCCTGACTGATTACTTCCATCTGGGTGTCAATTATCTTGCTTCTTTTATCTCCTATTTTTCTATAAACTGGAAGTTTGGTTTAAAAGAATAATTAGCTTCAAGTTAAACAAGTACAGTAAGAATGCTTTACAGGGAATGCTGCTTACTTCATATTATATTACATCAAGTCTGTTCAGTTCAGTCACTCAGTCGTGTCCGACTCTTTGCAACCCCATGAATTGCAGCATGCCAGGCCTCCCTGTCCATCACCAACTCCGGGAGTTTACCCACACTCATGTCCATTGAGTCGGTGATGCCATCCAGCCATCTCATCCTCTGTTGTCCCCTTCTCCTCCTGCCCCCAATCCCTCCCAGCATCATGGTCTTTTCCAATGAGTCAACTCTTCCCATGAGGTGGCCAAAGAATTGGAGTTTCAGCTTCAGTATCAGTCCTTCCAATGAACACCCAGGACTGATCTCCTTCAGGATGGACTGATTGGATCTCCTTGCAGTCCAAGGGACTCTCAAGAGTCTTCTCCAATACCACAGTTCAAAAGCATCAATTCTTCGGCACTCAGCTATCTTCACAGTCCAACTCTCACATCCATACATGACCACTGGAAAAACCATAGCCTTGACTAGATGGGTCTTTGTTGGCAAAGTAATGTCTCTGCTTTTGAATATGCTGTCTAGGTTGGTCATAACTTTCCTTCCAAGGAGTAAGCATCTTTTAATTTCATGGCTGCAATCACCATCTTCAGTGATTTTGGAGCCCAGAAAAATAAAGTCAGCCACTGTTTCCACTGTTTCCTGATCTATTTCCCATGAAGTGATGGGACCAGATGCTATGATCTTAGTTTTCTGAATGTTAAGCTTTAAGCTAACTTTTTCACTCTCCTCTTTCACTTTCATCAAGAGGCTTTTTAGTTCCTCTTCACTTTCTGCCATAAGGGTGGTGTCATCTGCATATCTGAGGTTATTGATATTTCTCCTGGCAATCTTGATTCCAGCTTGTGCTTCTTCCAGCCCAGCATTTCTCATGATGTACTCTGCATATAAGTTAAATAAGCAGGGTGACAATATACAGCCTTGACGTACTCCTTTCCCTATTTAGGACCAACTGTTGTTCCACGTCCAGTTCTAACTGTTGCTTCCTAACCTGCATACAGGTTTCTCAAGAGGCAGGTCAAGTGGTCTGGTATTCCCATCTCTGTCAGAATTTTCCACAGTTTATTGTGATCCATACAGTCAAAGGCTTTGGTGTAGTCAATAAAACAGAAGTAAAATGTTTTTCTGTAACTCTCTTGCTTTTTCCATGATCCAGCGGATATTGGCAATTTGATCTCTGGTTCCTCTGCCTTTTCTAAAACCAGCTTGAACATCTGGAAGTTCACAGTTCACATATTGCTGAAGCCTGGCTTGGAGAATTTTGAGCATTACTTTGCTAGCATGTGAGATGAGTGCAATTGTGTGGTACTTCGAGCATTCTTTGGCATTGCCTTTCTTTGGGATTGGAATGAAAAATGACCTCTTCCAGTCCTGTGGCCACTGCTGAGTTTTCCAAATTTGCTGGCATATAGAGTATAGCACTTTCACAACATCATCTATCAGGATTCAAAATAGCTCAGCTGGAATTCCATCACCTCCACTAGCTTTGTTCGTAGTGATGCTTTCTAAGGCCCACTTGACTTCACATTCTAGGATGTCTGGCTCTAGGTGGGTGATCACCCCATCGTGATTATCTGGGTCGTGAAGATCTTTTTTGTACAGTTCTTCTGTGTATTTTTGCTACCTCTTCTTAATATCTTCTGCTTCTGTTAGGTCCATACAACTTCTGTCCTTTATCGAGTCCATCTTTGTATGATATGTTCCCTTGGTATCTCTAATTTTCTTGAGGAGATCTCTAGTCTTTCCCATTCTGTTGTTTTCCTCTATTTATTTGCATTTTCGCTGAGGAAGGCTTTCTTATCTCTCCTGGCTATTCTTTGGAACTCTGCATTCAAATGAGAATATCTTTCCTTTTCTCCTTTGCTTTTCACTTCTCCTGTTTTCACAGCTATTTGTTAGGCCTCCTCAGACAGCCATTTTGCTTTTTTGCATTTCTTTCCATGGGGATGGTCTTGGTCCCTGTCTCCTGTACAATGTCACGAACCTCTATCCATAGTTCATCAGGCACTCTGTCTATCAGATCTAGTCCCTTAAATCTATTTCTCACTCCCACTGTATAATCATAAGGGATTTGATTTAGGTCATACCTGAATGGTCTAGTGGTTTTCCCTACTTTCTTCAATTTAAGTCTGAATTTGGCAATGAGTTCATGATCTGAGCCACTGTCAGCTCCTGGTCTTGTTTTTGCTGACTGTATAGAGCTACTCCATCTTTGGCTGCAAAGAATATAATCAATCTGATTTCAGTGTTGACCATCTGGTGATGTCCATGTGTAGAATCTTCTCTTTTGTTGTTGGAAGAGGTGGTTATGGTGGAGAGGTTTGACAGAATATGGTCCACTGGAGAAAGGAATGGCAAACCACTTCAGTATTCTTGCCTTGAGAATCCCATGAACAGTATGAAAAGGCAAAATGATAGGATACCTAAAGAGGAACTCCCCAGGTCAGTAGGTGCCCAATATGCTACTGGAGATCAGTAGAGAAATAACTCCAGAAAGAATGAAACAATGGAGCCAAAGCAAAAACAATACCTAGCTGTGGATGTGACTGGTGATAGAAGCAAGGTCCAATGCTATAAAGAACATTATTGCATAGGAACCTGGAATGTTAGGTCCATGAGTCAAGGCAAATTGGAAGTGGTCAAACAGAAGATGGCAAGAGTGAATGTCGACATTCTAGGAATCAACAAACTAAAATGGACTGGAATGGGTGAATTTAACTCAGATGACCATTATATCTACTACTGTGGGCAGGAATCCCTTAGAAGAAATGGAGTAGCCATCATGGTCAATAGAAGAGTCAGAAATGCAGTACTTGGATGCAATCTCAAAAACGACAGAATGATCTCTGTTCATTTCCAAGGCAAACCATTCAGTATCACGGTAATCCAAGCATATGCCCCAACCAGTAACGCTGAAGAAGCTGAAGTTGAACGGTTCTGTGAAGACCTACAAGACCTGTTAGAACTAACACCCAAAAAAGATGTCCTTTTAATTATAGGGGACTGGAATGCAAAAGTAGAAATTCAAGAAACACCTGGAGTAACAGGCAAATTTGGCCTTGGAGTATGGCATGAAGCAGGGCAAAGGCTAATATTACATCAGGTGACACATAAAATCAAATTGTTTTACTATTGGCAATGCCAAGTTTGAGCACTTAATTAAGATGGTAAGGGTCAAATCATTCCATGGTAAAGTTGTATATTTTTATTCTTACAAATAGAAAGTTAAGTGTAGGGAGATACTTTGTCTCCATGTGATTATATCCTTTTTTAGCTTTATTGATATGATGATTCAACATGATGTGATTTTTCAACATGATTCACATTTGCATTGTGAAAGGATTCCTACCATCAAGTCACTTAACATTTCCTTTTTTTAGTGAAAACACAAGTTCTACTCTCAGCAAATTTGAATTAAATCCACAGTATTATCAACTACGATCATCATTTTATACCTTAGATCCTCAGACCTTGTTTATCTTATAAGTGAAAATTTGTACTCTTACCTGCTTCTCCCTATTTCTCTCCCTCCTAGTCATTAGCAACAACCAGTCTACTGTCTATTCTATGTGTTTGGCTTTTTTTTTTTTTTTAGATTCCATATATGTGATTCCATGCAGTATTTTTCATTATCTTTCTGGTTTATTTTACTTAGCATAATTTCCTTCAGTTTCAACCATGCTGCCACAAATGGCAGATTTTCCTTCTTTTTTAAGGCTGAATGATATTTCATTGTATACATATATTCTACATTTTCTTTAAGTACATTTTATTTATTTATTTTTTTTTTTACATTTTATTTATTAATTCATCATCCAAATACAATCCAACAAATTGTCAAAACATCACATTTTCTTTATTCATGTGTTCATCCATGAACACTGTGTTGTTTTCATACTGTGGCTATTATGAATCATGTTAAAATAGACATGAGGGTACAGATATCTCTTCCAAATAATGATTTCATTTTCTTTAGATATATACCTGAAGTGAGATTGCTGATTCATATGGTAGTTCTATTTTTAATTTCATGAGGGATCTCCATACTGCTTTCCATGGTGGCTATACCAGTTTACATTCCCACCAACAGTCTACCAAGGTTCCTTTTTTATAGCATTTGTTTTCTCTTATTTTTTGATAATAGATATCCTAACAAGTATAAGGCAGTATTTCATTGTAGTTTTCATTTGAGTTTCCCTGATGACTAAGTGAGGTTGAGCACCTTGTCATGTACTTGTTGGCCATTTGAATGTCTTCCTTGGAAAAAATACTTATTCAAGTACTTCATCTATTTTTAAACTGAGCTATTTGGTTTGTTGCTATTAAATTGTATGAGTATCATGTATTTTTTGGATATTAACTCCATATTGGATATGTTGCAAATATTTTTTCCATTCTATAGGTTGTCTTTTGTTTTGCTGATTGTTTCTTTTGATGTGCAAAAACTCTTAAGTTTTATGTAGTCCTACTTTTTGATTTTGCTTTTTTTGAAAAAATTTATTTATTTTTTATTGAAGGATAATTGCTTTACAGAATTTTGCTGTTTTCTGTCAAACCTCAACATGAATCAGCCATAGATATACATATATCCCCTCCCTTTTGCACCTCCCTCCCATCTCCCTCCCCATTCCACCCCTCTAGGTTGATACAGAGCCCCAGTTTGAGTTTCCTGAACCATACAACAAATTCCTGTTAGTTGTCTATTTTATATATGATGGTGTACATTTCCATGTTACTCTTTCCATACATTTCACCCTCTCCACCCCTCTCCCCATGTCCGTAAGTCTATTCTCTATGTCTGTTTCTCCAATGCCCTGTAAATAAATTCTTAAATAAACAAGAATTTTCTAGATTCTGTATATATGCATTAGAGGACAATATTTACCTTTATCTTTCTGACTCACTTCACTCTATATAATAGGTTCTAGGTTCATCCACCTTGTTAGAACTGACTCATATGTGTTCCTTTTAACAGCTGAGTGATATTTCACTGTGTATATATACCACAACTTCTTTATCCATTCATCTGTTGATGGACACCTAGATTGCTTCCATGTTCTAGCTATTGTAAATAGTGTTGCAGTGAACAATGGGATACATGTGTCTCTTTCAATTTTGGTTTCCTTAGAGTATATGCCTAGGAGTGGGATTGCTGGGTCATATGGTTGTTTTATTATTAGTTTTTTAGGGAATCTCCATCCTATCTTCCATAGTGACTGTATCAATTTACATTCCCACCAACACTGCAAGAGTGTTCCCTTTTCTCCACACCCTCTCCAGCATTTATTGTTTGTAGAATTTTTGATGATGGCATTCTGACTGGTGTGAGGGGATAGCTCATTGTAGTTTTGATTGGCATTTCTCTAATAATGAGTGATGTTGAGTGTCTTTTCATGTGTTTGTTAGCCATCTGTATGTCTTCTTTGGAGAAATGTCTTTTTAGGTCTTTTTCCCACTTTTTGATTGGGTTTGTTTTTCTGGTATTGAGTTGTATGAGCTGCTTGTATATTTTGGAAATTAATCCTTTGTCAGTTGTTTCATTTGCTATTATTTTCTCCCTTTCTGAGGGTTGTCTTTTCACCTTGCTTGTAATTTTCTTTGCTGTGCAAAAGCTTTTAAGTTTAATCAGGTCCCACTTGTTTACTTTTTATTTCCATTAATCTAGGAGGTGGGTCATAGAGAATCTTGCTTTGATTTATGTCATCGAGTGTTCTGCCTATGTTTTCCTCTAAGAGTTTTATAGTTTCTGGTCTTATATTTTATGTCTTTAATCCATTTTGAGTTTATCTTTGTGTATGGTGTTAGGAAGTGTTCTAATTTCATTCTTTTACATGTACCTGTCTGGTTTTCCCAGCACCATTTATTGAAGAGGCTGTCTTTGCTCCATTGTATATTCTTGCCTCCTTTGTCAAAAATAAGGTACCCATAGGTGCATGGGTTTATTTCTGGGCTTTCTATCTTGTTCCATTGGTCTATGTTTCTGCTTTTTTGCCAGTACCAGTCTTGATGACTGTAGCTTTGTAGTATAATCTGAAGTCAGCAAGGTTGATTCCTCCAGTTCCATTCTTCTTTTCCAAGATTGCTTTGGCTATTCGGGGTCTTTTGTGTTTCCATATGAATTGTGAAATTTTTTGTTCTAAGTCTGGGAAAAATTCCATTGGTAATTTGGTAGAGATCTCATTGAATCTGTAGATTGCATTTGGTAGTACAGTCATTTTCAGAATATTGATTCTTCCTACCCAGGAACATGGAATATCTCTCCATTTGTTTACGTCATCTTTGATTTCTTTCATTGGTGTCTTATAATTTTCTGTATACAGTTCTTTTGTCTTCTTAGGTAAGTTTATTCCTAGATATTTAATTATTTTTGTTGCATTGGTGAATGGGATTGATTCCTTAATTTCACTTTCTGATTTTTCATTGCTAGTATATAGAAATGCAAGTGATTTCTGTGTATTGATTTAGTATCCTGCAACTTTGCTAAATTCACTCATTAGCTTAGTAATTTTCTGGTACTATCTTTAGGGTTTTCTATGTACAGTATTATGTCATCTGCAAACAGTGAGAACTTTACTTCTTTTCTGATCTCAATTCCTTTTATTTCTTTTCTTTTCTGATTGCTGTAGCTAGGACTTCCAGAACTATGTTGAATAATTGTGACAAAAGTGGACTCCCTTGTCTTGTTCCTGATCTTAGGGGGACTGCTTTCAGTTTTTCACCATTGAGAATAATGTTTGCTGTAGGCTTATCATATATGGCCTTTACTATGTTGAGGTAGGTTCCTTCTATGCCCATTTTTTGAAGAGTTTTAATCATAAATGGGTGCTGAATTTTGTCAAAGGCTTTTTCTGCATCTATTGAGATGATCATATGGTTTTTATCATTCAATTTGTTAATATGGTGTATCACATGGATTGATTTGCATATATTGATCAATCCTTGCATCCCTGCAATAAACCCAACTTGATCTTGGTGTATGAGCTTTTTGATATGTTGCTGAATTCTGTTTGCTAAAATTTTGTTGAGGATTTTTGCGTCTGTGTCCATCAGTGATATCAGCCTGTAGTTTTCTTTTTTTGTGTTGTCATTTTCTGGTTTTGGTATCAGAGTGATGGTGACTTCATAGAATGAGTTTGGAAGTGTTCCTTCCTCTGCAATTTTTTGGAAGAGTTTTGGAAGGATAGGCAATAACTCTTCTCTAAATGTTTGATAGAATTCTTCTGTGAAGTCGTCTGGTGCTGGGCTTTTGGTTTTTTTGGAGATTTTTGATCACAGCTTCAATTTCAGTGCTTGTAATTGGGTTGTTCATAATTTCTGTTTCTTCCTGGTTCAGTCTTGGAAGATTGAACTTTTCTAAGAATCTGTCCATTTCTTCTAGGTTATCCATTTTATTGCCACGTGATTGTTCCTAATAATCTCTTATAATCCTTTGCATTTCTGCATTGTCTGTTGTAATCTCCCTTTTTCATTTCTAATTTGGTTGATTTCAGTCTTCTCATTTTTTTCTTGATGAGACTGGCTAAAGGTTTGTCAATTTTGTCTATCTAATCAAAAAACCAGCTTTTAGTTTTATTAATCTTTACTATTGTTTCTTTAATTTCTTTTTCATTTATTTCTGCTTGGATCTTTATGATTTCTTTCCTTCTACTAATTTTGGGGATCTTTTGTTCTTCTTTTTCCAGTTGTTTTAAGTGTAAAGTTAGATTGTATCTTCAATGTTTTTCTTGTTTCTTGAGGTAGGATTGTATTGCTACAAACTTCCCTCTTAGAACTGCTTTTGCTGCCTCCCATAGGTTTTGAGTTGTCATGTTTTCATTGTCATTTGTTTCTAGAAATTTTTTGATTTCCCTTTTGATTTCTTTAGTAACCTAAAGAAATTAGTAGTTTATTTAGAAACATCTTGTTTAATCTCCATGTGTTTGTGTTTCTTACGGTTTTTTTTTTTTTTCTTGTAATTGATATCTAATCTCACAGCACTGTGGTCAGAAAAGATGCTTGATATTATTTTAATTTTCTTAAATTTACTGAGGTTTGATTTGTGACCCAAGATGTGGTCTATCCTGGAGAATGTTCCATGTGCACTTGTGAAGAAGGTGTATTCTTCTGCATTTGGATGAAATGTCCAGAAGATATCAATGAGATCCATCTCATCTAATGTATCATTTAAGACTTATGTTTCCTTATTAATTTTCTGTTTTGATGATCTGTCCATTGGTGTGAGTGGGATGTTAAAGTCTCCTACTATTATTGTGTTACTGTTAATTTCTCCTTTTATGTCTGTTAGTGTTTGTTTTATGTATTGAGGTAATCCTATGTTGGGTGCATAGCTATTTACAATTATTTTGTCTTCCTGTTGGATCAATCTCTTGATCATTATGTAGTGTCCTTCCTTATCTCCTGTAATCTTCTTTATTTTAAGGTCTTTTTTGTCTGATATGAGGATTGCTACTCGAGCTTTCTTTTGCTTCCCATTTGCATGGAATATATTTTTCCATCCTCTCACTTTCAGTCTATATGTGTCTTTAGGTCTGAAGTGGGTTTCTTGTAGACAGCATATATATGGGTCTTGTTTTTGTACCCATTCAGCCAGTCTGTGTTTTTTTGGTTAGAGTATTTAATCCATTTACATTTGAAGTAATTATATATACATACATATATGTTCCTAATGCCATTTTCTTAATTATTTGGAGTTGATTTTGTATATCTTTTTTCTTCTCTTGTATTTCTTGACTATATATGTCCCTTTAACATTTGTTGTAAAGCTGGTTTTGTGATACTGAATTCTCTTAACTTTTGCTTGTCTGAAAAGCTTTGGATTTCTCAAATCAATTTTGAATGAGATCCTTGCTGGGTATAGTAATCTTAGCTGCAGATTTTTACCCTTTCAGTACTTTAAATATATCCTGTCATTCCCTTTTGGCCTGCAGAGTTTCTGCTGAAAGATCAACTGTTAAGCATAGGGGTTTCCCTTGTATGTTACTTGTTGCTTCTCCCTTGCTGCTTTTAATATTCTTTCTTTCTGTTTAGTCTTTGTTAGTTTGATTAGTATGTGTCTTGGTGTGTTTCTCCTTGGGTTTATCCTGTATGGGACTCTTTGTGCCTCTTGGACTTTATTGACTATTTCCTTTTCCATATTGGGGGAATTTTCAACTATAATCTCTTCAAAAATTTTCTCATACCTTTTCTTTTTCTCTTCTTCTTCCGGGACCTCTATAACTCAAATGTTGGTGTGTTTGATATTGTCCCAGAGGTCTCTGAGACTGTCCTCAGTTCTTTTCATTCTTTTTACTTTATTCTGCTCTTCAGAAGTTATTTTCACCCTTTTATCTTCCAGCTCACTGATTTGTTCTCCTGCTTCAGAAATTCTGCTATTGATTCCTTCTAGAGTATTTTTAATTTCAGTAATTGTGTTGTTTGTCTCTGTATGTTTATTCTTTGATTCTTCTAGGTCTTTGTTAGTTGATTCTTGCATTTTCTCCATTTTGTTTTCAAGGTTTCTGATCATCTTTACTATCATTATTCTGAATTCTTTTTCAGGTAGTTGATCTATTGCCCCTTCATTTACTTGGACTTCTGTGTTTCTAGTGTGTTCCTTCATTTGTGTAGTATTTCTCTGCCTTTTCACTATTATTTTTTTAAACTTATTGTGTTTGAAGTCTCTTTTTCCCAGGCCTCAAGGAAAGTTGAATTCTTTCCTTGAAGAAGCTTGAATTCTTTCTTCCTTTTGGTTTCTGCCCTCCTAAAGCTGGTCCAGTGGTTTGTGTAAGCTTCGTATAGGGTGGTATTTGTGCTGAGTTTTTGTTTGTTTGTTTTGCCTCTGATAAGCAAGACTAAGTGAGGTGTTTCTCTTCTCTGCTGATGATTAAGTTTGTAGTTTTGTTTTGTTTGTTGTTTAGATGAGGTATTCTGCATAGGATGCTACTGGTGGTTGAGTGATGCCAGGTCTGGTGTTCAAGTGGTTTCCTTTGTGTGAGTTCTCACTATTTGATAACCCCTGGAGTTAGTTCTCTGGTGTTCTAGGGTCTTGGAGTCAGTGTTCCCACTCCAAAGGCTCAGGGCTTGATCTCTGGTCAGGAACGAAGTTTCCACAAGTGGCATTTTTTGGCATTAAGTGAGATTAAAACAAATATCCAAAAACGAAAAACCAAAGATGAATCACAAATGGCAGTTACAAAATCGGGCAAATAATAATTAAAACAATGGAAATATACAGATGTACATATACACCCATAAGCAAAGTCAAAACAGTCCAACAAAAATAAAGTACAGTAGATTTATAAAAAATTATATTTACCAGTTAAGAACAAAATTAACTAAAGCACAAACTGGAAAACAAAACTAAAGCAAGGTGCCAAGTGGGGAATAAAGCAATGAAAATAAAACTAACAAATATGTTGAGAGGAAAGGACAGAAAGAAAAGAAAGAAAGAATAGATATGAAAAGTTAAATAGAGGTAGATAAAGAAGATTTATATACATTAAAGATTAACTGCAAGGGGAAAAGAACAGTAGAAAAAGAAAGGAAAGGAATAAATGTAGAAAAAGTAATAATAGGTTTAAAAATTAAAATTAAAAAAAGAGAAAAGAAAAAAAGGGGGGGAAACTCCACAGAACAGCAAAAATCCAACGTAGAAGCAGGGCTTTATAACAACAATTAAAAATGTGACTGAGGAAAAAAAAAAGCTCAAAAGCTTAGTTGGATTTCTTAGTGCCAATAAAATTGACAACTACAACAGAGGGGGTGAAAAGGAAATAAAAAAGAAAAGAAAAAAGAAAAAAGAATGTACAGAATAAGTCAGAAACTAAGAATAATAAATATTTTTTTTTATTTTATATATTATTTTTTTTTCCAGTGGGTTTTGTCATACATTGATATGAATCAGCCATGGATTTACATGTATTCCCAATCCCGATCCCCCCTCCCACCTCCCTCTCCACCCGATTCCTCTGGGTCTTCCCAGTGCACCAGGCCGGAGCACTTGTCTCATGCATCCCACCTGGGCTGGTGATCTGTTTCACCATAGATAGTATACATGCTGTTCTTTTGAAATATCCCACCCTCACCTTCTCCCACAAAGTTCAAAAGTCTGTTCTGTATTTCTGTGTCTCTTTTTCTGTTTTGCATATAGGGTTATCGTTATCACCTTTCTAAATTCCATATATATGTGTTAGTATGCTGTAATGTTCTTTATCTTTCTGGCTTACTTCACTCTGTATAATGGGCTCCAGCTTCATCCATCTCATTAGGACTGGTTCAAATGAATTCTTTTTAATGGCTGAATAATATTCCATGGTGTATATGTACCACAGCTTCCTTATCCATTCATCTGCTGATGGGCATCTAGGTTGCTTCCATGTCCTGGCTATTATAAACAGTGCTGCTATGAACATTGGGGTGCACGTGTCTCTTTCAGATCTGGTTTCCTCAGTGTGTATGCCCAGAAGTGGTATTGCTGGGTCATATGGCAGTTCTATTTCCAGTTTTTTAAGAAATCTCCACACTGTTTTCCATAGTGGCTGTACTAGTTTGCATTCCCACCAACAGTGTAAGAGGGTTCCCTTTTCTCCACAGCCTCTCCAGCATTTATTGCTTGTAGACTTTTGGATAGCAGCCATCCTGACTGGCGTGTAATGGTACCTCATTGTGGTTTTGATTTGCATTTCTCTAATAATGAGTGATGTTGAGCATCTTTTCATGTGTTTGTTAGCCATCTGTATGTCTTCTTTGGAGAAATGTCTGTTTAGTTCTTTGGCCCATTTTTTGATTGGGTCATTTATTTTTCTGGAATTGAGCTGCAGGAGTTGCTTGTATATTTTTGAGATTAATCCTTTGTCTGTTGCTTCATTTGCTATTATTTTCTCCCAATCTGAGGGCTGTCTTTTCACCTTGCTTATAGTTTCCTTTGTAGTGCAAAAGCTTTTAAGTTTCATTAGGTCCCATTTGTTTAGTTTTGCTTTTATTTCCAATATTCTGGGAGGTGGGTCATAGAGGATCTTGCTGTGATTTATGTCGGAGAGTGTTTTGCCTACGTTCTCCTCTAGGAGTTTTATAGTTTCTGGTCTTACATTTAGATCTTTAATCCATTTTGAGTTTATTTTTGTGTATGGTGTTAGAAAGTGTTCTAGTTTCATTCTTTTACAAGTGGTTGACCAGTTTTCCCAGCACCACTTGTTAAAGAGGTTGTCTTTTTTCCATTGTATATCCTTGCCTCCTTTGTCAAAGATAAGGTGTCCATAGGTTCGTGGATTTATCTCTGGGCTTTCTATTCTGTTCCATTGATCTATATTTCTGTCTTTGTGCCAGTACCATACTGTCTTGATGACTGTGGCTTTGTAGTATAGTCTGAAGTCAGGCAGGTTGATTCCTCCAGTTCCATTCTTCTTTCTCAAGATTACTTTGGCTATTCGAGGTTTTTTGTATTTCCATACAAATTGTGAAATTCTTTGGTCTAGTTCTGTGAAAAATACCGTTGGTAGCTTGATAGGGATTGCATTGAATCTATAGACTGCTTTGGGTAGAATAGCCATTTTGACAATATTGATTCTTCCAATCCATGAACACGGTATGTTTCTCCATCTGTTTGTGTCCTCTTTGATTTCTAGCAAACAGAATCCAACAACATATTAAAAAAATCATACACCATGACCAAGTGGGCTTTATCCCAGGAATGCAAGGATTCTTTAATATCCACAAATCAATCAATGTAATACACCACATTAACAAATTGAAAGATAAAAACCATATGATTATCTCAATAGATGCAGAGAAAGCCTTTGACAAAATTCAACACTCATTTATGATTAAAACTCTCCAAAAAGCAGGAATAGAAGGAACATACCTCAACATAATAAAAGCTATATATGACAAACCCACAGCAAGCATCACCCTCAATGGTGAAAAATTGAAGGCATTTCCCCTGAAATCAGGAACAAGACAAGGGTGCCCACTCTCACCACTACTATTCAACATAGTGTTGGAAGTTCTGGCCACAGCAATCAGAGCAGAAAAAGAAGTAAATGGAATCCAGATAGGAAAGGAAGAAGTAAAACTCTCACTGTTTGCAGATGACATGATCCTCTATATAGAAAACCCTAAAGACTCTACCAGAAAATTACTAGAGCTAATCAGTGAATATAGTAAAGTTGCAGGATATAAAATTAACACACAGAAATCCCTTGCATTCCTATATACTAACAATGAAAAAACAGAAAGAGAAATTAAGGAAACAATACCATTCACCATTGCAACAAAAAGAATAAAATACTTAGGAGTATATCTACCTAAAGAAACAAAGGACCTATACATAGAAAACTATAAAACACTGATAAATATTTTTTTTAATATTAGTTTTTTAAAAATAATAGTTTTATTTTCATTGCTCTATTCCCCAATTGGCACCTTGCTTTAGTTTTGTTTTCCAGTTTGTGCTTTAGTTAGTTTTGTTCTGGTAGATAAAATCTTTGGTTTCCTTTGTTTTCTGGGTCAATCTATTGTACTTTATTTTTGTTGGACTGTTTTGATTTTGCTTATGGGTGTATATGTATACATGTATATTCAATCACACTTTTTATTGTTGTTATAAACCTCACCTCTATGTTGGGCTATCCAATTCCTTTCCCTTGCTGGGAGTAACAGTCTGTCTTACCACAGTCTACAGGGTCGCAAAGAGTTGGACACAACTGAAGCAACCCGGCATGCATAGGCGCAAGACTCTTTTTGCCTGGGGAAGCTCTGTCCCAGTGAGAGTTGAGCATGAAGGTGGTGCAGCTGCTTGGGTTGTGGGGACCCTGGTGGTGCCAAGTGTGCAGGGACATGGACTGCCTCCATAGCAGGAGTTATGGCCTCACTAGTCTTTTCTCGAGGCTCTTGTAGCTGGAAATCAGAAGGCCTCTTTGGCCAGTCTTTCTCTGTAGCTCCGTCCATTCAGGTACTTAGAGGGCTCCCTTGCCTGGGGTCCTACTCTGTAGTTTGGTGCATGAGGCACTTAAAGGGGCACCTTGGGTGGGGTTCTACTCTGTAGTTCAGTGCGTCATGTGTTTGATGGGCCAGCCTGTCCAATTGTTCAGCTGCCAATGCTGTGCTGGTGTGTGGGGAGAGGGAGGCTATGGTGATGGCTCCACCTCCTACGTGTGACTCAGCAGTATTGCCTTGCTTCCATGTCTGCCTGACTTTCTTGCACCAGCATTTCCCACCATGATCTCCCTCACATCTCGTCAATCCATCTCTCCGCAGTCAACAGCTAAACTCCAGCTCCTAGTTGCTGTACCTTCCAGGGGACCAGCATTGCTGTCCGGGGTATGTATGGCTGCGGCAAGGACTGCCTGATTCTCATTCCATTTAGGCTGCCACAGATCTGCTGTTTCACTCTCAGCCTTAAATGTTTCTCCTCTGACTCAGACAATTGCCCCCCTGTGGGGATCAGACCCCCTGCTTAAGTGCCCCCACCTGCGGAGAGTAGGTCCAGTCCTACTAACACTCCTGTTTTTCCCCCTAGTTCCTTCATCCTACCAAGTTTTGCATGGTTCAGTATATTCTTTTCCTCTGGTCAGGTACTCCTGTCCACTCTCAGCTGGTATTCTGCATGCACTTCTGTGTCTGAAGGTGTGTAACTGATGTATCCATGGAGAGAGATGTACTCCACATCCACCTACTCCTCCACCATCTTCGTATGTCTTTGATTTTGCTTTTATCACCTTTGTTTTTAATGTCAAATCCAAAAAAATATTGCCAATATGAATTTTAAAGGAAATATTCCCTATGTTTTATTTTAGGAGTTTTATGGTTCTAAGTCTAATGTTCAAGTCTTTAATGCATTTTGAGTTGATTTTTGAGTATGGTGTAAGATAGGGGTCCAGTTTTATTTTTTGCATATGAAAACTATACAGTTTTCCCAACACCATTTATTGAAGAGACTTTTCCTTGTATATTCTTGGTCCCTTTGTGAAAAATTACTTTACCATACATACATGGGTTTATTTCTGTTCCATTGATCTATATGTCTGTTTTTATGCAAATACCATACTGTTTCATCTTTCATTCTATCAATGTCATATATTACCTTTATTGATTTATAGATTTTGAACTGTCCTTGCATTCCTGGAATAAATCCCACTTGATCTTGGTGTATGATCCTCTTAGTACTATAAATTCACTTTCCTAATGTTTTGTTGAAATCTTTATAGCTTTGTTCATCAGAAATATTAGCTTATAATTTTCTTATAGCATAATGTCTGATTTGGCATTGACTAATGATGACCTCTTAAAATGAGTTTGGAAGTGACCCCTCTATTGTATTTCCGAGAAGATGAGAAGAATTGGTATCACTTTTTTTTTTTTTTTAATATTTGGTAAAATTTACCATTGAAGCCATCTAGAATATTTTTTCTGGGAGATTTTTGATTGCTGATTTAATCTCCTTAATAGTCATTGGTCTTCAGATTTTCAATTTCTTCATGGTTTAGTGTTGGTAGGCTGTATGTTTTTAGGAATTATCCAGCTCTTCTAAATTTTCAAACTTGTTGGTATATAATTTTGTTGCTGTGTAATTGTTCCTAACAGTCTCTCATGATCCTTGTTCTGATGAATCACTTTTCTCCTCTTTCATTTCAAATTTTATTGTTGTGGCCTCCCTCTTTTCCTACTCTAGCTAACAGTTTATAAATTCTGTTTATAATTTTTAAATCAGCTCTTTTAAAATTGATCTTTTTATCATCTTTTTAGTCACCACTTCATCTATTTTCATTCAGATATTTGTCATTTCCTTCACTCTACTAACTTGATTTTCATTGTCTGTCATTCCAGTATTTGGCTTAAAGTCTATTTTGTCTGACATAAGTATAACTATTTATGTTGTTGTTTTTTTTTTTTTTTGGTTTTCATTTACACAGAATATCTTTTTTCATCCCTTTGCTTTGAATTTACATTGTCCTTAAAGCTGAAAAGAGTCTGTTGTAGGCAGTTTGTAGTTGTCTAGCTTTTTAATCCATGCAGCCATTCTGTGTCTTTCTTTCCTATCTTTAAAAATCAAAAAGCAGTTGATATACAGTATTTTGTTAGTTTCAGGTGTATTACATAGTGATTTAACATTTACATACATTGTGAAATAATCATCACAATAAGACTAGTGACCAGATATCTGTCCCCATATAAATTTAGTAAAACATTATTGACTGTATTCCTTATGCTCTATATTACATCCCCATGGCTTATTTATTTTATAGCTAAAGGTTTGTACCTCTTAACTCCTTTACCTATTTTGCCCCCACTCCCACTTTTCTTCTCAGGCAATCTCTGGTTAAGTCTCTGTATCTGAGTCTGCTTTTGTTTTGTTTTGCTTATTTATTTTTTAAATTCAACATATAAGTAACATCATACAGTATTTTCTTTCTCTGTCTGACATTCCATTTAGCATAATAACCTCTCTATCTATCCATGTTGTCACAAATGGCAAGATTTGTTCTTTTTAGTTGCTGAGCAATATTCCATTGTATACATACACTGTATGTTCTTTACGCATTCATCTATCAATGGACACTTAGATTATGTCCATAAATTGGCTATTGTAAATAATGCTACAGTGAACACCAATGTACATTGGTGTACACATATCTTTTCAAATTAGCATTTTGTTTACTTCAGGTAAATGCCTAGAAGTGAATTTGCAGATCATATGGCAGTTCTAGCTTTAATTTTTTGTGATAACCTATGTACTATTTTCTATAGCAACTGCACCACTTTATAGACCCCTCCAGAGTGAAGAAAAATCCCTTTTTCCTCCATACACTCATAAATACTGTTATTTTTTGCCTTTTTTTGGTAGTACCTGTTCCAACAGGTGTGGGGTGATATCCCTTTGTGATTTTCATTTCCCTGATGATTAGTAATCTTGAGCACCATTTCATGTGTCTATTGGCCATCTCCACAGCTTCTTTGGAAAAATGTCTATTCAGGGTTTCTATCCATTCTTTAACTGGGTTGTTTGACTTTTTGATGATGAGTCATACAAGCTCTTTACATATTTTGGATTTTAACCTTTAATTGGATATATCAGTTGCAAATATCTTCTCTCATTTAGTAGGGTACCTTTTCATTTTGTTGATAATTTTCTGTGTAAAAGATTTTAATTTGATATAGTCCCATTTGCTTATTTTTGTTTTATTTCCCTTGCCTGTGGTGACTTATACAAAAATATATTGCAAAGATGAATTTCCAACACTCAATTGCCTATGTTTTCTTCTAGGAGTTTTTTGCTTTCAGGTCTTACATTTAAGATTTTCATCCATTTTGACTTTCTTTTTTATACAGTGTGAGAAAGTAGCTCAGTTTGATTTTTGCATGTAGTTGTCAGCTTTTCCAACACCATTTATTGAATGGTAGTCTTTTCCCTACTGTATATTTTTGTCACTATCATCATAGGTTAATTGACCACAAACATGAGTTTATTTCTTGGTTGTCTATTCTGTTCCATTGATCTACATGTCTGCTTTTGTGCAAATACCACACTGTTTTTGATTACTGTGACTTTGTAGTACAATTTGAAATCAGGGAGTATGATACTTCCAGCTTTGGTTTTGTTTCACAGTTGTTTTGTCTATTTGGGGATCTTTTGCGTTTCCATAAAAATTTTAGAATTATTTAATCTAATTCTGTGACAAATGCCATTGGTATTTTGTTAGGGATTGCATTGAATCTGTAGATTGCCTTGGGTAGTATGGTTATTTTAACAATATTAATTCTTTCAATTTGTGTACAGGAATATGTTTCCATATGTGTCATTTTCAATTTCTTTGATAAGTTTCTTATGTTTTCAGAATACATGTCTTTTACCTCTTTGATTAGATTTATTCTTAGATATTTCTTTTTTTAATCTAATTGTAAATTGCATTGTTTTCTTAATTTCTCTTTGGGATGGTTTGTTATTAGTTTATGGAAAACCAGCATATTTCTATATATTAATTTTGTTTCATGAAAATTTGCTGGATTTAATTATTAGCTCTACTGGATTTTTAGTGTTGTCTTAAGGTTGTCTACATAAAGTATCATACTCCACACTGCTGTCTGCAAACAGTGACAATTTTATTTCTTTCTTTCCAATTTGGATTTGTTTTATTTCCTTTCTTATTTGATTTCTGTAGCTAGGACTTTCAGTACTATGTTGAGTAAAAGTGGCATACATGGGCATCTATGTCTTGTTCCTGATTTTAGAGGAAATGCTTTCAGTCTGTCACCATTGAGTGGGATGTTAGCTGTAGCCTTGTCATATATGGCCTTTATTATATTGTGATATATTCTTTACATCACTTTGTTGAGAGATTTTTTTTGGTCATAAATGAATGTTGAATTTTGTTTATAGATTTTTCTACATCTATTGAAATAATCATGTGATTTTTATTCTTTAATTTTTTAATGTGGTGTATCACATTGACTGATTTGAAGATACCAAATCATCTTTGCATCCTTGGAATAAAGTCCACTTGATTGTGGTATGTGAATCTTTTAATGTTTTGTTGACTTTCATTTGCTAATAATCTATTGATGATATTTGCATCTATATTCATTAATGATATTGGCTTATAATTTCTTTTTGTTTTTTTGTGATGCTTTTGCCTAATTTTGGTATCAGGGTGATGCTGACATTAGAGAATGAGTTCAGAGTCTATTCCACCTCTGCGATTTCTTTTTGGAATAGTTGGTTAAATAGATGTTGTCCCTTCTTTAAATATTTGGTAAATTCACTTGTGAAACAGTCTTGGCCTGGATTTTTGTTGTTGACAGTTTTAAAATTACTAATTAAATTTTATTACTGGTAAATTGTCTACTTATATTTTATTGTTCTTCCTGATTCAGTCTTGGGAGATTGTATAAGTCTAGGAATTTAAACATATATCCTAAATTGTCCATTTTATTAGTATGAAATTTCTGATAGTAATTTGTTATGATTCTTTGTAAATCTTTAGTGTCAGTTGTAACTTCTCTTTTATTTCTTATTTTTTTTGACTCTCTATTTTTCTTTTTCTTTTCTTTTTATAATTTTTATTAGTTTAGTTAAAGGTCTATCAATTTTTTCAATATTTTCAAAGAATCAGCTCTTAATTTCATTGATCTTTTCTATTGTTTTCTTAGTCTCTATTTCATTTATTTATCCTCTGATCTTTATGATTTCTTTCCTTCTACTAACTTGGGTTTTGTTTATTTTTCTTTTCTAATTCCTTTAGAGCAGGGTTAGATTAAGATTTTTCTTGTTTCCTGACTGTAAACTGTCCTCTTAGAACAGTTTATAGCTTTGGATGTGCCTTTAGATCTTTGGATCATTGTATTTTTATTGAATTTGTCTCTGGGTATTTCCTGATAACTCAGTTGGTAAAGAATCTGCCTGCAATGCAGGAGACCCTAGTTCAGTTCCTGGGTCAGGAAGATTCACTGGAGAAGGGATAGGCTACCCACTCCAGTATTCCAGCCTAGAGAAATCCATGGACAGTCCATGGGGTCACAAAGAGTCAGACACGACTGAGTGACTTTCACTTTCACTTCACTTTCAGGTATTTTTAAAATTTTCTCTTTGACTTCTTCAGTGACCCAGTAGTTATTTAGTAGCATGATGTTATCTTCACATGTTTGTGGGGTTTTTTGCGTTTATTTCTTGCAGTTCATTCCTGGTCTCATACCGTTGTGGTCAGAAAGAATGTCATTATTTCAATCTCCTTATATTTATTCAAACTTGTTTTGTGGCCTGTCATGTGATTTATCCTAGAGAATATTCCATATGCACTCAAGAAAAATGTGTGTTTTTCTGATTTTGAATTGGAAGTTCTGTATATTTATATCTATATATATTAATTTCACTTGATCTAATAGATCATTTTGGACCAGTGTTTCTTATTGATTTTCTGTGTGGATGATATGCTCATTAATGTAAGTAAGGCATTAAAGTCTCCTACTATTGTTGTCAGTTTCTTCTTTAAAGACATGATTTATATATTTATATGCTCCCATGTGGGTGCATATATATTTACAATTATTATATCTTCTTGTTTACCTCTTTATCATTATGTATGCCCTCCTTTGTCCCTTGGTTACAGTCTTTGTTTTAAATTCTACTTTGTCTTATATAAATATTGCTACCTTAGCTTGCTCTTCACTTTCATTTACATAAAATACTTCTTTCATTCTTTTATTTTCAGAGTAGGTATGTGTCTTTAGGTCTGAATTGAGTCTCTTGAAGGCAGAATATATATGGGTCTTTTTTGTGTATCCATTTACCTACTCTAATTATTTTTATTGGAGCAGTTAATCTACCTTCTAATCGGAATAGTAATATTTCTGGGTAGAGTTTTCTTGATTTTAGGGTTTTTCTCTTATCATTTTGAATGTATTGTGTCACTCAGTTCTGCCTGAAAAATTTCTGCTGAAAAGTTATAGTCTTACAGGAGTTCCTTGAATGTAACTAGCTGCTTTTCTCTGATTGCTTTTGAGATTTTCTCTTTATCTTGAAATTTTGCCTTTTAATAGTGTATCTTGGTGTGGTCCTCTTTCTGTTGATCTTGTAAGGGACTCTGTGTGATTCCTGGACTTAGATGGGTGTTTCCTTCCCCAGGTAAGAAAAGTTTTTAGCTGTTTTTCTTTAAATAAGTTCTCTGTCACTTTCACTATCTCTTTTCTATCATTTCAGTTCAGTTGCTCAGTCATGTCCAACTCTTTGTGACCCCAGTCCATGGGGTTGCAACTGAACAACAACAAGACATCACAGAAAAAACATTAGTAAGTTTGAGAATATAACAATATAAACTCTCCAAAGTAAAACACAGACAGAAAAAAAAATTAAAAAGAAAAGGATCATTAGTGTACTGTGGGACAACTTTAAGTGGTATTTTATATGTATAATTGGAGCCCTAAAAGGTGAAATGGTCACAGAAAAAGTACTTAAAGATATAATGGCCAAAATGTTCCTAAATTTGAGAAATACTATAAACACACAAATCTTAAAATCTCAAAATAAGCCCTCTAGCACAAGAGTATTGATTAAAACTATACCAATCTATATCATAATCCAGTTGCTTATAATCAGTGATTAAGAGAAAAACCAAAAAACATTTGAAAAACAAAGACACATTACAAATATAGAAATAAAGGTAAGGATGGCTACAGATTTATTGTCAGAAACAGTGCAAGTGGGAAGCCTGTGGAGCAACATCTTTAAAGTACTAAGAGGAAAAAAAAAGTCAACATAGAATTCTATACCTAGTTAAGTCATCTTTCAAAAATAAAAGGCATTTCTTTAAACTAGAAAGAGATGGAATACTACTTAGCCATAAAAAGAATGAGATAATACCATTTGTAGCAGCCTGAGTAAAACTAGAGATTACCATGCTCAGTGAACTAAGTCAGAAAGAGAAAAAAATATGATATCACTTATATGTGAAATCTAAAATGTGACACAAGTAAGCCTACCTATGAAACAGAAACAAAATCAGGGACATGGAGAATAGACTGGAGATTGCCCAGAGGTAGGGTGTGGGAGAGGGATGGATTTGGAGTTTTGGATAAGCAGATGCAAAATGGCATATATACAATGAAGAAACAACAAGGTCCTACTATATAACACAGGGAACTATATTCAATAGCCTGTGGTAAACCATATTGGAAAAGAATATGAAGCAGAATACATATATGTATGACTGAATCACTTTGCTATATAGCAGTAATTAACATAAGATAAATCAACTTTACATCAATTAAAAAATTTAAAAAGAAAGATATTCTCAGACATATAAAACCTGAGAAAAGGCACCAGACAGATTCATAGTACAAGAAATATTAAAGAAATTTCATCAGTCAGAAAGAAGATAGCACCAGATGGAAGTATGCATCTACACAAAGGAGAGGAAAGCACCTTTATTCTTGTATAAACCTATAAGAATGTTTCTCTTATTATTTAAATTTTTAAAGGTGATTTTAGTTTTAAACAAAAAAATAAAAATAAAAATTATATAGTATAAGATTTATAAATCTGAAAAAGTAAAATGTATTATAACAATTGCATAAAATCAGTAGAGGACAAAAAGAAGTATACTTTTGTACAGTTGCTATAACATACATGGAGTAATATCATTTGAAGGCTGACAGTGATAAGTTAAAGATGTATATTAGAAACCTTAAAACAAGTCCTAAAATAAGAAAACAAGGAGTTATAGCTAATAATCCAACAATGAAGATGAAATGGAATCTTTTAAAAGCACAAGTTCAGTTCAGTTCAGTCACTCAGTCATGTCTGACACCTTGCAATGCCATGGACTGCAGCATGCCAGGGTTCCCTGTCCATCAGCAACTCCAACTCCCGGAGCTTACTCAAACTCGTGTCCATTGCGTTGGTGATGCCACCCAGCCATCTCATCCTTTGTCATTCCCTTCTCCTCCCACCTTCAATCTTTCCCAGCATCAGGGTCTTTTCAAAGGGTCAGTTATTCACATCAAGTGGCCAAAGTATTGGAGTTTCAGCTTCAGCATAAGTCCTTCCAATGAATGTTCAGGACTGATCTCCTTTAGGATGGACTGGTTAGATCTCCTTGCAGTTCAAGGGACTCTCAAGAGTCGTCTCCAGCTCCACAGTTCAAAAGCATCAATTCTTAGGTGCTCAGCTTTCTTTATGGTCCAACTCTCACATCCATACAGGACTACTGGAAAAACCATAGCTTTGACTAGATAGACCTTTGTTGGTAAAGTAATGATGTCTCTGCTTTTTAATATGCTGTCCAAGTTAGTCATAGCTTTTCTTCCAAGTAGCAAGAATCTTTTAATTTCCTGTTGCAGTCACCTGCAGTCACTTCAAAATCATCTGCAGTGATTCTGGAGCCTCCAAAAATAAAATCTTTCACTGTTTCCATTGTATCCCCATCTATTTGCCATGAAGTGATGGGACTGAATGCCATGATCTTCGTTTTCTGAATGTTGACTTTCAAGCCAACTTTTTCACTCTCCTCTTTCATTTTCATCAAGAGGCTCTTTAGTTCTTCGTTTTCTGCCATAAGGTTAGTGTCATCTGTGTATCTGAGGTTATTAATATTTCTCCTGGCAATCTTGATTCCAGTTTGTGCTTAATCCAGCCCAGCATTTTGCATGATGTACTCTGCATAGAAGTTAAATAAGCAGGGTAACAATATACAGCCTTGACCTACTCTTTTCCCAATTTGGAACCAGTCTGTTGTTCCACGTCCAGTTCTAACTGTTGCTTCTTGACCTGCATACAGATTTCTCAGGAGGCAGGTCAAGTGGTCTGGTATTCCCATCTCTTTCAGAATTTTCCACAGTCTGTTGTGATCTACACAGTCAAAGGCTTTGGCCTATTCAATAAAGCAGAAGTAGATGATTTTCTGGAACTCTCTAGCTTTTTTGATGATCCAGTGGATGTTGGCAATTGGATCTCTGGTTCCTCTGCCTTTTCTAAATCTAGCTTTAACATCTGGAATTTCATGGTTCACGTACTGTTGAAGCCTGGTTTGGAGAATTTTGAGCATTACTTTGCTAGCGTGTGAGATGAGTGAAATTGTGCAGTAGTTTGAGCATTCTTTGGCATTGCCTTTCTTTGGGATTAGAATGAAAACTGACCTTTTCCAGTCCTGTGGCCATTGCTGTGTTTTCCAGATTTGCTAGCATATTGAGTGCAGCACTTTCACAGCATCATCTTTTAGGATTTGAAATAGCTCAGCTGGAATTCCATCACCTCCACTAGCTTTGTTCACAGTGATGCTTTCTAAGGCCCACTTGACTTCACATTCTAGGATGTCTGGCTCTAGGTGGGTGATCACACCATTGTGGCTATCTGGGTCTTGAAGATGTTTTTCGTATAGTTCTTCTGTGTATACTTGCCACCTCTTCTTAATATCTTTTGCCTCTTCCGACAACACAAGAGAAGACTCTACACATGGACGTTACCAGATGGTCGACACTGAAATCAGATTGATTATATTCTTTGCAGCCAAAGATGGAGAAGTGCTATACCATCAGCAAAAACAAGACCAGGAGCTGACTGTGTCTCAGATCATGAACTCATTGCCAAATTCAGACTTAAATTGAAGAAAGTAGGGGAAACCAGTAGACCATTCAGGTATGACCTAAATCAAATCCCTTATGATTATACAGTGGGAGTGAGAAATAGATTCAAGGGATTAGATCTGATAGACAGAGTGCCCTAAGAACTATGGACAGAGGTTTGTGACATCATACAGGAGGCAGTGATCAAGACCATCCCCAAGAAAAAGAAATGCACAAAGGCAAAATGGTTGTCTGAAGAGGCCTTACAAACATTATGAAAGGAAGAGAAGCTAAACACAAAAAGAAAATGAAAGATATACCCATTTGAATGCAGAGTTTCAAAGACTAGCAAGGAGCGATAAGAAAGACTTCCTCAATGATCAATGCAAAGAAATAGAGGAAAACAATAAAATGGGAAAGAATAGAGATCTCTTCAAGAAAATTAGAGATACCAAGGGAACATTTCATGCAAAGATGAGCACAATAAAAGCCCAAAAGAGGATAGAAAAGGAGAAAAAAAAAGCAAAGAATAGAGTAGACAAATAGAAAATAAATAGTAAGATAATTCATTAAAACACCACTTAGCTTTAAATTCTGTTTTACCTCTACCACCCAGCTTCCAAAGGAATCTCCAGCTCCCAAAATGTCTCCCCCCTTCCAAATCCTGTTTCTGCACATTTTCCAAGTTTGTTCCTTTTTGACTCCCAAGAACTCAGTGCTTTGACTAATGGTATCTTCTATTCTGTCTTCAGTATTTTCCAATCAAAGTGGATTCCTCTTCTTGGGTGGTTTAGTTGATGTTAATTGTGTTCTATCACTGCAAGGATCCTACTACATTATATTCTCTTCTGTTCAGTCCTTAACTGACTCTCAGCTGTATTGTGAGTTCTAGAATCAATTCTGTTAATCTCAATTATTCATTTCTCCACTTATATGTTAATTGGACTTTGCATTTTCTCTGTTTCCTTATTATGTGGTTTGCATAGGCCATGGGTGATTTTACTTTCTATCTTTTACATTTCCATTGTTCTCAGAATGTATGAATAGATTCCACTGTAGACAACCTACATTATCTACAGGCAGCCCACGTTATCTATCTTCCTGTGTTCTTCCTCACTTTCTATTCTTTCTTCAGTGATGTATAAGGTGGCTTTCAGCATCACTGTAGCTTTCTTTCCAAGATTAGCCATGCTCTCGTTTTAGACATTAATGGATATATCTCAGTCTTTAATCTTACTTGATACATTTGTACATTTTTGGCTACTTCCCACTTCTTAAAATACTTTCTTTCCTTATAGTCTTTGATAACACTTTTCTGGTTTTTCTTCTATTTTCTTGCCTGCTTCTTGGTTTATAATTTCTTTTTCTTCTGTCTGCCTCTATTTGACTCAGGGTTCTTTCTTAAATTCTAATCTCTTCTCATTCTAAACATGTTCCCTTCCTTTCATAGCTTCACTTCTCATCTCTATGCTAATGATTTTCACATAGTTGCCTAAGCTAAAATATCTTACCCAAATCTCAGACTACATGCCTAACCACCTGTTGAACATTTCTATTTTATGTTCCAAGGACACTTCAAACACATCATGTCCCAAATTAAGTGAATTACTAAGCCTTCACTTTTTCCAATCTTAGTCATCCTCTTAAGCACTGCTATCAATGATTTATCACCAACCAAACAATTCCCTAAGCTCAAACTTTGTGATCACCCCTTCCTTTTCCTCTCTCTATTCCTCAATGTCCTAATAATTCTATATATTTGTTATCTGTTGACTCTACCTTAGTTCAAGTCTTTATCATCTCTCACCTGGATTATATCACAGCCTTCTATCTACGTGACAACATTAATTTTCCCCTTCCAATGTATTACTCATACTATAGCCAATTTTCTAAACTGTAACTTAATCATGTCCCTCAACTGCTTAAAAGTTTCAATGACTCAACCTGCCCTCAAGATAGGCTCTAAACTGAATAAGACTTACAGAGTCAATAGTTTAGCCCCTCTGTAATTCAGCCTTTTATCTCTCTACCCTTCCACCTTACACTCTACATTCTAGTCATATTGAACCTTGGGTAATTTTTATGAACAATTCTAGGACCTTGCTTATGCTTCTCCTCTATTTTCACATAGTTAACTTCCAATGATCTCTTAGGTTTCATCTTAGATTTTCTTTCCTATTTGAAGCCCTTCCTGACCCCCTACTGCCTCAAGAATGAATTAGGGGCACTTCTCTTTTATTTCATTATACCAGGTACTTATCCCTCTGTAGGTCTTTTCATACTCTGTTTGTAAGTTTTTGATTGCAGGTTTGTATATTCTATTAGATGATGAGTTATTTGAGAGGATAAACATCATCATCAGCTTACCAGTAGCATCTGACCCAGAACTTAGCATATAACAAACACTCAGTGATTAACGGTTAAATATATACACACATACATATGTAAATGAATGACTCACACTTAAACATATATTCCCAGTTATTAAGCCACTTATTGATATTTCCCTTTGCACATTAAAAAGCATGAACATTATTCTCAAGTGGGTATGACTTATGATGGCAATAAAATTCAAAGGTATCATTAGTGAAACCTGGCCAAGGTTACTGTGTAGGTGACAGTAATAGGTGATAGTTTGGAACACTCAGTCAGTGTTCTTAGCACCTTACAATCGTCCAATGAGATTGCAACTGTCCCATTTTATAGATAATAATCTGATTTAGCAAGTTCCCCAAAATTACACAGCTGGTGAGCAGATCTGGGATTTGAAACCAGGAAGTCTAGCTAAAAAATGCTTTTGATTTGAGAGCTTTTGTATATGAATGTTCTTGCCACCCTTTGATTTATCTTCCCATCTTGGCTATGATTATGTCTGTAAATATTGAATCTACTCTACTTAGACTCTACAAAACCAACTCAGATTTAACTTTACCTTCAGAAACCAAATACATAAATGCTAATATCTCTTCTTATTTTGAGGTAGAATAATTCCTCCATATGTGTGCATTCTTTTTCATAAATTTGAGCAAGCATACATACAGCATTGAGTTTCCTTTCTAAGTCTCAGGACTTATTATGTAATTTTGAGGAACCAGTGCAAAATGAGAATGCATCACCCCTGTTTAAAAATTATTAAGAATTTCAAGGTGTCGACAGCGGAGCATTAAACCAAGCATGAGGCCCTTCTAAGCACAGGGCCCTTTGCAACTGCACAGGAAGAACACCCATGAAGCCAGTCCTGCTAATTCTCTTTCCTAAGAGGCAATAGGCAGTCAGCCCCTTGTCTACAGTTAACAATCACTTGATAGAAAGGCTGCTTCACTTTTCTGTTTGTTAGACTAAAAATTCAATTCTTTACTTTAAAACAACACCTTTAATTTGTTTAAAATAGCAATCCTCACTACTATTATCACAGGGCAGAATTTGGGGATTTAGCATATGTAAAGTGCATGTGTGTGTGCTAAGTCACTTCAGTTATGTCTGACTCTTTGTGACCCTATGGACTGTAGTCCACCAGGCTCCTCTGTCTATGGGGATTCTCCAGGCAAGAATACTAGAGTGGGTTGCCATGCCCTCCTCCAAAGGATCTTCCAGACCCAGGGATTGAATCCATGTCTCTTTTATCTCCTGCGTTGGCAGGCAGGTTCTTTACCACTAGCGCTACCTAAAGTATCTATGTGTTTTACCCACCAACACACCTAATTCAGAGCACTGTTTGTTAGAAATGTGTCCCCATTTTACAGATAAATAAAAGACCAAGAGAAATCCTATAACTTCTTTAAGGACTCCTAGCTAGTAAATTTGAGAAGCTACTAGTTAAGCCCAGAGCCGAGCCTCCAAAGTCCACAGTTGTTGTTTTTTTTTTTTTCTTTTCATTTTACCATGCTACTTATTTTGTGGCAATGAAATAAAAGCACAATCAATATTGGACTAAGAAGTTGAATTTCGAGGTATTTAGTTTTTGCCCTAAACAAATAAAACTTTACTCTTTTTTTCTCTGTGTGTCTCTCCACTGTTAATCCTAGATTCTTCAATCACGAGCATGTGTGCACAAAATGATATTATTACTCTTTAAAAGAACAAGGCTATCTTCTTGGGCATGGTGAGATCCCTACCAGGAGTGCTGTCGTGGTCACTCTCAAACATCAGAGGCAGATGTAGTCTATTAGAAGTTACAAGGCGAGCTGTTGTTTCATATCATTAGACTTTTGAAACCAACTGGGAAAAATCTACTTCTGCCAAGAGGCAAGTCTCCAGGCTCTGCAGCAAACATCAAATCCAATTTGGTTGAAATTGTGCAGCGTTATTTTTTTATATATTTCTCAAGGTTCCAGAAGTGATTCTCTGCACATTGGTTGGAGCTTAACTTGAAATACATCATATTTTCCATCTAGATTGAAGAAGATGTGCATTTGACCACTGAAACAGAGGTGGGGCACACATTTTCCATCTAGCCTGAAGAAGATATGCATTTATTCATGCCTTCTAGACTAGAACTGGGGCATAAAACTTGGGACTTTGAGCTGAGAACAGTGCATAACTTGTAGAACCAGTCATCTTGCCTTAGATAGTGGAAAAAATAAAAGAATTATAATTTGTTATTCTGTCTTGTGAACAGTTATGTTGTTCAGTAAAGTTTACTGGTCACCCAGAAATTTGTAAATGGCTCTCCTTGGCAAAACTTGATTTTGAGTTTGACAGCAATCTGATGATTTCATTGCATTTTAGAATCATAAAGTATTAACACTGGAAAAGACCTCAGAGGTCACATAATCTAAATACCTCAGTTTTTGATGTTGTTGTTGTTCAGTCACTATGTCATATTGGACTCTTTGTGACCACATGGACTGCAGCATGCCAGGCTTCCCTTGCCCTTCACTATCTCCCGGAGTTTGCTCAAATTTATGTCCATTGAGTCAGTGATGCCCATCTAACCATCTCATCCTCGGTCGCCCCCTTCTCCTCTTGCCCTCTCTTTCTCAGCATCGGGGTCTTTTCCAATGAGTCAGCTCTTCACATCAGGTGGCCAAAGTGTTGGAGTTTCAGCATCAGTCCTTCCAGTGAATATTCAGGGTTGATTTCCTTTAAAATTGATTGTTTTGATCTCCTTGCTGTCCAAGGGATTCTCAAGAGTCTTCTCCAGCATCACGATTTGAAAACATCATTTCTAGGGTGCTCAGTCTTCTTTATTTTCACATGAGGACACTGATATTCTAAAGCTAGCATGTGAATGGTATTGGAAACCAGAGCTTCTGATTCTAGTTTCGTTCTCTTTCCATTACTCCACAGCTGCCCTGCCTTACTTCGTTGACATGTCAAACTCCATTTTCTCTAACTGTGCCAGCAGTTTCCAATTTAGCAGGGACGCTCTTTGAAATTGGAACACTTAAATGAATCAAATTTTATTGAGCATATATACCTATTTTTCCTTTTTAAAATATTCAACACTTTGCTTCTTGGCCTTTTGGCTAATTTCGAGTATAAAATAGTCAACACAGAATTTAGCATGGCCCTTTGTATGTAGGGGGCCTTCGATCATTCTTCCATTCATTTGTTCAGTCAACAAATATTTATTGAGCATAAAAAACATATTAGGTGCTTATGAGTATGAAATTCATTGCTCATTTCTACTAAGATAAATATGGTATGACCCTGCCCTAGCCCTTACAGGCCAGTGGGACAGATACAATTGCAATTAATAATTGATTACTAATTATATGAATATACATGTATTCAATAATAAAGACACAAAAAATAAAGAAAGGTGAGCTTTGGTCAAAGGCTTTATTGAGTAGGTGGCATATGATATCAAATAGAATCAGATGTGTGGAATAGCATGAAGTGTTATGTGGTATTCTGAAATCTTGGAGGAGATTAGGTTGCACAGCAGGTGAGCTGAAAGGCAAACTTACATCAGATCTTGGAGGCTATTGAACACCAAGCAAAGGAATATAGATGTTATCATGTGAACAATGAGAATATTAAGGTGATATTAAGAAACAGTGATAATCCAATCTGTTTGTTTGGGAATAGTGTAAAATTTGTACAAGAAAAGAGAGAAGAGAGATAGCTAGTAAATAATTACAAATTAATCTCTAGCCAGTGTAAATGAGAAAATCCTACCGATTGTGTTTGACTATGTCACTTTCTTGCTTAGGATCCTAAAATAGCTCCCTATTATTAATCCTTTAAAATCTAAAATCTTTAGCACTTCACTGAATTTCTGCCCCATACCATGAAGCCATGAACAAAAACAAATGTAACAAAGTTTTCATGCTTGTACATTGGTGCATTATTTACAAAGCATTTCCTGATATTTTGTACCATTTGATCCTTACAATTGCCCTCTAAATTATGTAGGAAGAGGCTAAAATCTTCATTTTATAGATGATAAAATAAAGGCTCAGAAAAATTAAGATCAATTTATTGAGGGCCTCTTAAGCATGGGCTTCCCTTGTGGCTCAGACAGTAAAGAATCTGCCTGCAATGCCGGAGACCTGGGTTAGGTTGTGAAGATCCCCTCGAGAAGGAAATAGCTACCCACTTCGTTCTTGCCTGAAGAATTTCACGGACAGAGGAGCCTGGCGAGTTAGTCCATGGGGGTTGCAGAGAGTCAGACACGACTGAGTGACTAACACACTAAAACACACTAAGCATGCTATTCTACTTCTCAACTTCTCTATGCTCACACATCCAGAATGACCGTGACCGCTCAGGTCCTTGACTTCTCTTCTCCAATAACCTTATCCTCTATGACCCCAGTCACACCCTCCCATGATCATTCCCTGGACTTTGTCACTACCAGTAACTGCAATTATTTTCAATTAATTGTTTTTAATTCTTATCAAATTATTTTTAATTCTTATTCTATTTTTCCCACTCACTCCCTTCATCAATCTAATCCCAACCATCAAGCCTTCAAACTCATCATAATCGATAACCCTATCACTTTCTCACCGGATTTCACTCCTTTGATGATTTTTCCTTTTCCTTACATAATTAAATTTATAGTTAATCATTAGAATCATTCCATTATTTATACTCTCAGTAATCTTGCCCTTTCCCACTGTGTCAAAGCTGCAGCCCATAAGCCCAACTATGCCATCTGTTCCATGCCCTCTATTCCATGCCTGCATTCAGGTAGTTGAGCATGGCTGGAAAAAAATCTTAACTTTATAACCAAGAACCTCACATTGGCTTTAATGCTGTCAGCAAGTCAACGTATCCACACCTATACTCTCCTAGTGTCCTAGATGAATATTTAACACCTTTCCTTTTCCTCCTCAAATGTTCAACATCTCCTCCCTCATCCCCACTTTCAGCTGCTGACCTTGCTCCCTGTTTTACTGAGAAAACACGTATACACACACACACACACACACCCCACATACACACACAGAGCGACTAACACTGCTACTACTACCCCTCGCTTCTGAGCATGACAGGAACCTGTATCATTTCCCAGATTATGGCATTGTCCTTCCCACATATAATTATAGCTATCAGACCTGTGTAGAGGACGGGCAGGTTCCCAAGCCTCAGCATGAAGCAGCTTTCCCAGAGCACTGGATTCTCTAGCCTTAGGGATTCCATTCTGACTGAATGACAGCCATGACAGCTTCAAACAGAAGTAAGGGAGTTAAGAACTGGATTCCACAGGGCCTTCCGCTGGAGTCAAGTCTGCTGGGTTAAACTATAACAAACTAAGAAATATTAGTCTTTCTTCAATTAATTTTCTATATAATAAATCAAAAAGTGCTTTCTTCTGCTTAAATGTAAATGCTAATATACCATAAAAATCACACTTATGCTAGAGCTATAAGGAATGTTTTATGACCCCAAAAGTAAATTGATCAGAATATTTGCTTCCTTGGAATTGGACATCTGGCCACTTATGTACTATATGAATGTCTTCAGGCTAACTTGGAATTATATAGTGATATAGTTGTATCACCCTTATGACTCTTATCTAGTTTTCCAAAATCTTCACCTACTACTGCACCCATATATATCCTACAGGCCTATTTACCTGAAATCACTTTTCCACCATTTTTCTTATCCATCTTTAAGATTCTACTCAAATATTTATTCTCTGTATCAGTATCATTCTTTGATCAACTCCAAGGGTAATCAAATGTCTACTCCTTATCCACTCCAGCCTAATCATTTTATGTTTTCCAAAAAACATTTATACTGGTTCTTTTGGCAATCATCTGCCTATTTCTAAATTATCTTGCATAGGTCTTTTCACAAGTAGACAGTAGGGTCCTCCAGAAAAAGATCTATTCCTAAGTCGTCTTGTGTCCCTGATAACAGTAATAAGAGCAATATTTCTTAATATGAGTAGAACACTTCTTAGTGTTCAAAGAACTTTCATATACCCTACCTCACTTTATTCTTATATCTTCGTAAAGTATATATATTTAAGTCCAAAGGGCTTTAAGGAGACTCATTTGATAGTATAAAACTAAGAAATTGTGGCTTTGCACCTAGAACATAGAATTTTTATTCTTAAAGGAAGTTATAAAAATTAAGATATAATATTTAAAGTCCATAAATTTAGTGATTACAAAGTCATTGGAGATATTAAAGAATATATTTGCTTTCTGTAGCATAGTGGGTAATAAACCAGTTTTGAGAGTTTGTAGTATGTCTTCACAGAAAAGCATTAGAAGGAGAAAGCTTGCTTAACAATTTTGATAGTAAAATGGAGAAAGATAAAAGATTAGTTTGATGGAGTGGCAAGTCAAGTGAGTATTTTCAAGTCATAAATCTATTAACATATTGACATGTGTAGTAAGAAGAGAGATTAAAGAGACAGGCTGAAAAAAAATTAGACAAGCACAATTCAAGGAGTATTTTCCAGAAGAAGTGATATGAGAGAAGATCAAAAGAAAGAACAGGAAGCATACACGAAGAGAAAGTTTTATTTTAATACATTTTTAAATTGCATTTCTGAATAAAATACTGAAGATATAGATTTCAAAATAGAAAATACAATAGCAGATGTTTTACAGATGCATCTTATATTCATTCAACAAATGTTGATCAAGTATCTGTTATACACTGGGCAGTGTTCATCCATGAACTTATTTTCCTGGCAATGACTCTGAAGTAGTTACTTTGATTTTCACTTCTTCAGGTAGGAAACTAAGTCTAGTAAGTGTATAATATTCTGAAGGTCACACAGTTAACCCTGGAAACAGGCTGATGTCTCATAGATGTTGTCTCCACTACACTAGTCTGCCATTCAGAGATGAAAGACACTGCCCTGTCCTTAAGGGATTTACCCCTCTTGGGTGAGAAAGACAGGGGTAAAGTGGGTGATTACCATATCCAGTCCTGTGAGGTTGCTACCCATCTGGGGACTATTAGAAAAGGTTTCATAAGAGAAAATAGTTAAAAAGTACTTCTTTGGTGGTCCAGTGGCTGGGACTTGGCATTCTCAATGCAGGGAGCCTGGGTCTGATCCCTGGTCAGGGAATTGGATCCCACATGCTACAGCCGAGAGTTAATATGCTACAATTAAGAATTCTTACGCCACAACTAAAAATTCCTCCTGCCAAAAGAAGTTTGAAGACCCCATGTGCCACAGCTAACAGCTGAGTAAATAAATAATCATATTTATAAAATAAATAAATAAAAATAAAATACTTCTTTGAAATATTTAGGAAGCAGTTTCCAATATTCAGTGGATTTCCTATTTTTAATTGCACCTGTGCTGTGAAATTCTCACCATGCCTGGCAGAAAGAGGTTGCTGCAGGGAAAACAGCTTTTAGACATTTTGTCTTCTCAGTGCAGTTCTTTCCAGAGCCACCATGTGGTATCATTGTGCAATTCAAACAACTGCTGCTTTTAGCAATTGGGCCTTTCCCTGGACTAGTTCTAATCTTAAGCAAATCTTTCCTGAATCCTATCTGTCAGTTCTGTAATATACGCTTATATTCTCCCCCTGATGTTGGACTTTTAAAATATCTGTGTTCTCCAGTCCCTCTAGAAGCTGAGGGGAATGTCCAGCCAAGCGTGTGTGTTCAGAAAAAGCTGCCAGACACATTTGCCCGTGTCACTGCTCCGAGGAAGGGGGACAATTCTCTGTTTGTTGGCTGCCGTCTTTTCTCACAGCACCACATGTAAGAGCAGTGCTTGGGTGGCAGGCTCCCGTCGTGAGATTCCCCACGGCCTGTGCTCCATGCACCACTTGGACACACTGGCCAGAGCTGGGTTTTCATGCTTTCCAGCTCTTCCATCATGAGAGCCTTATAAAAGCATATAAAAAATTAGGTCTCACTTTATAACTCCCCAAGGGAAGCTATTGCGAAGGGGAGGACAGTGCAATAGAAGGAGCACACTGAACTTTGGAATTTGCATCAGAAGTCATGGGATCTCTTTGGAAATCTCTGGAAAATTCCAGGTGTTGAATTTCCCATCTGTGCTTTAAAGATTATCCTTCTACCCATCTCAGTCATCATCATCACTGTTTATTAATATTATGCTTTATTTGACTTCTTTTGCTGTTATATCTGGACACCGGAAAGAACCATTACTCAGACATCACCAGTTTGTTTTTGAAAAGCGACAAAATCTCAACTCAAATAGAAAGGTGTGCATGCTAAGTCACATCAGTCATATCTGACTCTCTGCGACCCCATGGATTACAGCCCACCAGGCTCCTCTGACTGTGGGATTCTCCAGGCAAGAATACTGGAAGGGGTTGCCATTTCCACCTCCAGGGGATCTTTCTGACCCAGGGATCAAACCCGTGGCTCCTCCATTGCAGGAAGACTCTTTACCACTGAACTACCAGGAAGCCCCAGAAAGGTGTACTTAAACACAATTAATGATAACCCTGAATACTTATGGACAATATTACTTTGGAATTTTCAAAGTGCTTTCTTGTGCATTATCTCATTCATCCTCACAGCAACTCCATAAGTCAGGTATTGCTAATTACAAATCAGGAAACTTCACTTCTGAGAGGTTCAGGGACTTTCCTCAAATTCCCAAATGACAAAAGCAAAGTGGAACTCAGGCTTCTGATTCTTAGTATTTCCACTTGAATTTCCACTGTACCTCAGCTACCCAAGCTAAGTGGCAGAATATAACAAACAAATGTAAGTGAAAGTGTTAGTTCCTCAGTCATTCTGACTCTTTGCGATCCCATGGACTGTAGCCCACCAGGCTCTTCTGTTCTTGAAATTCTCCAGGCAATAATACTGGAGTGGTTAACCATTCCATTTTCCAGAGGATCTTCCTGACCCAGGGATCGAATCCAGGTCTCCTGTATTGCAGACCAATTCTTTACCATCTGAGTCACCAGGGAAGCCCATAACAAACAAATGCATGCTCAATTATTAAAGTTAGGGATAAAAGACAGAACAAGGATATAACAAAGAGCAGGGAACTGGCGAAATAGAGGACTTCCATAAAATGGGTGCAATTTTAATAATCAAAGTATAGTACATGCTCTGAGTTTTTTAGGCAGAATTCTTATAAAATAGCTTGGTTGGCAGCAGGAAAGTTGATTCTATGGCTTTAAAAAACAAAAACAAAAACCTCTCATCAGCTAGTGTTTGTCATGATGTCTTTCATTTGAAAATGTGCTTTGCACATGTGACTGCCTAATAAATGCTAGTTGCTAATGACAATGAGAACTGATGAACTGAAATCACCTTTGGCACCAAACTTGTCAGCTTTCACGTGAGTAGCACATGATGAAGAATGCTGCATCCCATTAATAGCTTGCTGAGCATTTGTGTGTCTAATAGTAACTTTTTTAACCTACTGCAGTGTGTGTACAAGGGCTCTTAACATAAAGCCCCATATACACAATGCCAATCATTCTGATGAAAACTGAAAAATTCAGTCAGTCATCTGGGGATTTATCTCCATGACACCTAACATCTGGATGACTAAATGTTTCCAGTTTCCATCAGGATGGTGCCATGTAGATGCTTAAGTCTACTCCTAGAGACTGGTAATGCTCCAAGATAAATAAACTTTTACATAGCATGGTGCGTTTGGGGCCATGAGAGTATATTTCATTCATTTATTCTCTTAGTAAATCTATTTCTAAGACAAAGTACTGTGTATCACTAATCACTCTTTTGGTACAAGAAACCAAGCATGCATAAAGCATCTATAATCCAGTAGAGAAGATAGTGATTACAATACACAGTAATAAAGGCCGTCATAGAGGCACAAATGAAATGTCAAGAGACCACGAAGCAGAAATGAACTATCTGTGCCTAACAGAGTTTGCAGATCTTCAAAGATCAGCTGGCATATGACCAAGTTCCTATCACACTCAACGAGTATGCATGGGTATTCTAGGTGAACAAGAGGCAGAGTGGTGTGTACAAAGACAAGGAAATACTTAAAAACACTTTTTTAGTGAAAAGGAGAAATTAGGAAGTGGCTTCCCTGGTGGTTCAAAGAATCTGCGTCCAATGCAGGAGACCTGGGTTTGATCCCAGGGTCGGAAAGATCCCCCTGGAGGAGGGCATGGCAACCTATGCCAGTATTCTTGCCTGGACAATTCCATGGACAGAGGAGCTGGTAGGCTGCAATACATGGGGTTGCAAAGAGTCGAACATGACTGATCAACTAACACTTTCAGTTTAGGAAGTGGGTAGCACATAAGGTGGGCTTCTCTGGTAGCTCAGTTGGTAAAGAATCTGCCAGCAATAGAAGAGGCCCTGGCTGAATTCCTGAGTCAGGAAGATCCCCTGGAAAAGGGATAGGCTACCTGTTCCGGTATTCTTGGGCTTCCCTGGTGGCTCAGATGGTAAAGAATCCACCTGCAATGTGGGAGACCTGGGTTTGATCCCTGGTTGGGAAGATCTTCTGGAAGAGGGCATGGCAACCCACTTGCCTGGAGAAGTCCATGGACAGAGGAGCCTGGCGGGCTACAGTCCATGGGGTCGCAAAGAGTCGGACACAACTGAGAGATGAAGCATAGCAGAGCACTTAGGGTATGTTGGCTGTACCTTCCTGAGGTTCTGTGTATTGCAGGAGCAGGCTCAGTCCTCCTCAATGATACACCTTCCATGGAACAAGTCCATGAGCAAAAAGATATGCCTATCGAGAGCACATGTCCACCCCTTATAACCCTCCTTCCCACCCCTGCCCTTTGCAGACCCCAATCTGGTTTCCTGGGATCCAGACTTTCCTTACCCAAATGTCCTAATCCTGTTTGATGACCTACACAGACCTTTTCCCCCAAATTCATCTTCCCAACGCACGCCATGCTGCTGATGTGAACTCACCTATACTCAAGTGAGGACAATAGGCAGATATTTGGGGCAAGTGGGTATGGATGAACTTGGATGTGTGAGCTGGGAGTCCACATGTTATGTATGAGGCTCCTCACATTGTGGGCTAGAGCAGGATGCAGTAACAGGAGGGGAGCAGGCTGCAAGTCTGAGGCTGGGATCCAGCTATTCCCACCCCACCATTCTTAAGAGTCCAGGAAATCTAAATTTGAACTTAGCCTTCCAGATTGTTATAAAGATAGGACAATCAGTGCAGGCAGGATACTCTGACAGGTGTTATCCAAGTTTACTACCTTGCTTTATGGGCTTCCCTGGTAGCTCAGACGGTAAAGAATCTTCCTATGATGAGATCTGAGTTAAATCCCTGGGTCAGGAAGATCCCCTGGAGGAGGGCATGGCAATCCACTCCAGTATTCTTGCCTGGAGAATCTCATGGACAGAGGAGCCTGATGGGCTGCAGTCTATGAGTCACAAAGAGTTGGACACAACTGAGTGACTAACCGTTTCACTTCCCACTTTCACCTTGCTTTATAACTTTAAACATCTAAATACATGGTATGTGATCCTCCATTGACACTTTTGACCTGGGTATTTCAAGTTTTAGGGACAGATCTGTACTTGGGGAAAGTGGTTAGAGAAGAAGTTGAAAAGAGAGGTTGGGACTTGACTGTGGAGGACTTTACATGACGGTTTAGCATAGACATTTCTAAAAATAAATATTTGAGATGATAGGTAGCTCAAATCTTTCCCTTTCACATATTTTCCAACTGTTCTTGCTCTGAGATGCCTTTCTTTTCTAAACTACTGTTATAGTTATTATCAACTTTATGTACTTCAGCTCTTAATTATAGAGTAGCCAATTGATTAATGAATATCACCTTAACTCCCCAACCTGACTACAAGTTCTACTATGAAGTAGTAAATATCTTACATTTTTTTAATCTTCCATGGATGTCTTGCATAATTTTAGGGTGATAGTTTTTTCTGCTGCTACTGCTGCTGCTGCTAAGACGCGTCAGTCGTGTCCGACTTTGTACGACCCCATAGACGGCAGCTTACCAGGCTTCTCTGTCCCTGGGGTTCTCTAGGCAAGAACACTGGAGTGGGTTGCCATGTCCTTCTCCAATGCATGAAAGTGAAAAGTGAAAGTGAAGTTGCTCAGTTGTGTCCGACTCTTAGCGACTCCATGGACTGTAGCCTACCAGGCTCCTCTGTCCATGGGATTTTCCAGGCAAGAGGACTGGAGTGGGTCACCAGTGCCTTCTCTGAGTTTTTTCTAATAACTACTTAATGATTCATTGCAAAGAATTATTGATAAAAAAAAAATTTCAGTGTCACATTTGAACTATGTTCTAATGCCAATCATTTTTAAAATTAATTTATTTATTTTAATTGGAGGCTAATTTCTTTACAATATTGTAGTGGTTTTGCCATACACTGACATGAATCAGGGTGTGTGTGTGTCCCCCAGTCCTGGAACCCCCTCCCACCGCCCTCCCCATCCCATCCCTCTGGGTTGTTCCACTGGCTTTGAGTGCCCGGTTTCATTTATCAAACTTGGACTGATCATCTATTTCACATATAGTAATATACATGTTTCAATGCTATTCTCTTAAATTATCCCACCCTCGCCTTCTCCCACAGAGTCCAAAAGTCTGTTCTTTATATCTGTGTCTCTTTTGCTGTCTCGTATATAGGGTCATGGTTACCGTCTTTCTAAATTCCATATGTATGTGTTGATATGCTGTATTGGTGTTTTTCTTTCTGATTTGCTTCACTCTGTATAATAGGCTCCAGTTTCATCCACCTCATTAGAACTGACTCAGATGCATTCTTTTTAATGGCTGAGTAATATTCCATGGTGTATATGTACCACAGCTTTCTTATCCATTTGTCTGCTGATGGACATCTAGGTTGCTTCCATGTCCTAGCTCTTGTAAACAGTGCCGTGATGAACATTGGGGTGCATGTATTTCTTTCAATTCTAGTTTCCTCGGTGTGTATGCCCAGCAGTGAGATTGCTGGGTCGTATGGCAGTTCTATTTTCAGATTTTTAAGGAGTCTCCACACTGTTCTACATAGTGGCTATACTAGTTTGCATTCCCACCAACAATATAAGAGGCTTCCCTTTTCTCTACACCCTGTCCAGCATTTATTGTTTTTAGACTTTTTGATAGCAGCCATTCTGACTGGCGTAAGATGGTACCTCATTGTGGTTTTGATTTGCATTTCTTTGATAATGAATGATGTTGAGCATCTTTTCATGTGTTTATTAGCCATCTGTATATCTTCTTTGGAGAAATATCTGTTTAGACCCATTTTTTTGTTGGGCCATTTATTTTTCTGGTATTGAGCTGCATATACTGCTTGTATATTTTTGAGATTAATTCTTTGTCAGTTGCTTCATTTGCTATTACTTTCTCCCATTCTGAAGGCTGTCTTTCCACCTTGCTTATAGTTTCCTTTATTGTGCAAAACTTTTGAAGTTTAATTAGGTCCCATTTGTTTAGTTTTGCTTTTATTTCCATCACTCGGGGAGGTGGGTCATAGAGGATCTTGCTGTGATTTATGTCAGAGAGTGTTCTGCCTATGTTTTCCTCTAGGAGTTTTATATTTTCTGGTCTTACATTTAGATCTTTAATCCATTTTGAGTTTATTTTTATGTATGGTGTTAGAAAGTGTTCTAGTTTCATTCTTTTTCAGGTGGTTGACCAGTCTTCCCAACACCACTTATTAAAGAGATTGTCTTTTCTCCATTGTATATTTTTGCCTCCTTTGTCAAAGATAAGGTGTCCATAGGTGTGTGGATTTATCTCTGTGCTTTCAGTTTTTTTTTATAGTCCTCTATCCCTTTGGAACTGACTATATAATTTGTAGCACATTATGCAAAATGAAAATGTGGGGCTTCCTGTTCAAAAATTATTAAGAATTTTAGGAAGGAGACATCAGAGTATTACACTGAACATGGGACCCTTCTGGGCGTGGGGTCCTGTGTGACTTCACAGGTCTGCTTTCATTTACTCACTTAAGACAAAATGCCTTTTCTTACGCTTTGTTAGTACACTCAGTGAAAATAGTCTTTAGAACTCTTTATCAAAGTGTGGTCCAGTGGTAGACAAGATAATCTGAAATGGTACACAGATGGACATTTGTTTACTCTAATAGTTATGTACCAATGTGCTATGATATGTGTAACAGTTGTACAAATATGTTTTAGGGAAATAAAATTTGCACATCAATCAATAATTTCATGTTTATTATTGTTTTGGACAAGACTAGAAATGGACGAAATTAAAGGGTAATATTAAAGAAAGGAGTACGGATGTTATACAGATGTTGTAGAAAGTTTAATATAGTACTTAAATGGTTGAAATTGGAAACAGTAGAAAAGCTGGATGGCTAAGGTATCCTAATGACCTTAAATATTTGGATAGTATGCTTGGGTCACATTTTTCCTTTATTTTTAGCTGATATTGCAGAATATTGAGCAGAGTTCCCTGGCTGTACTGTGGGTCCTTGCTGCTTATCTATTTTAAATATAACAGTATGTACATGTCACTCTCTTGGGTCACATTTGATTTTTGATTTTTGCTCTAGTTGATTCTTTTCTGCTTGTTTTCTCACTAGGCTGGTAAAAGATTTTCTAGTATCAAAAAAGAAAGGCCACTGAATCTGGAAACTTGTTGGGGACAGTCAGCAGAAACCTCCAGAATCTCAAAATCCATGCACCATTCACCATGCCCCTTCCTGATCCCATTTTCCAGACAGAGAAGTCTCATTATTATGGGCAGAATACTTGGAACTAGCCACAAAGCTCTTTCTACCAATGTCCCAGTCAGCCTTCCACCTCAGTTTTGGCTCCTTCCAACTTTATAGTGGGCATGCAAAATTTGGCAAGATTATTTGAGATAACTGCCTGAATTTACCTAAAGTACATGAAAGGGTACAAAGTGAAATTCTTAATCTTCTTTGAGCTCATCAACAATCCAGTAAATTGTTAGTATTTCCATATTGCCAGTTGGTTGCTGAAAGCTGTCTAGAGGGTATGTCTCTGTAAGAAGGTTTTTAATCTAGCTCTTCCAATTTCCAAGTTCAAAACATTTTGACCACCCTTCGCTAAGGCACTGAATACTGAAACTTGGTGTTCTGTTCATGAATGATGTTTCCTTCCAAGTTCACCAAGGACTAGTGCCTCAAATTCCCAAGTATTAATCTTAGGATTTAATTAATCCTCATTCCCAGGAATTCTTGACAATTCCCAAAGTCATAAGTTATTCTTCAAGTATTTTCAACATTCTGTATGCTCTTTACTTTTTATTATGAATATCCAAAACATGTCTGTTTATAAATATGTGCAAGCGTGCATGCTCAGTCACTAAGTTGTGGCAAACTCTTTAGGCCCCCAGGCTCCTCTCTTCATGAATTTCCCAAGCCAAAATACTACAGCGGATTGCCATTACTTCTCCAGAAGATCTTCTGGACCCAGAGAGTGAACTCATGTCTCCTGCATTAGCAGGTGGATTCTTACTACTGAGAAACCTGGGAAACCCTTCTTTATAAATACATTTATTATTAATTATTACTGTATTAATGCTCATTATTAACAAATTATATATATTAAGTTTCAGTTTAGTTCAATTCAGTCGCTCAGTCATGTCCAACTCTTTGAGACCCGAAAAGAATCGCAGCATGCCAGGCCTCCCTGTTCATCACCAACTCCCAGAGTTTACTCAAACTCATATCCATCAAGTCGGTGATGCCATCCAGCCATCTCATCTTCTGTCGTCCCCTTCTCCTCCTGCCCCCAATCCCTCCCAGCATCAGGGTCTTTTCCAATGAGTCAACTCTTCGCATGAGGTGGCCAAAGTATTGGAGTTTCAGCTTCAGCACCAGTCCTTCCAATGAACACCCAGGACTGATCTCCTTTAGGATGGACTGGTTGGATCTCCTTGCAGTCCATGGGACTCTCAAGAGTCTTCTCCAACACCACAGTTCAAAAGCATCAATTTTTCAGCCCTCAGCTTTCTTCACAGTCCAATTCTCACATGCATACATGACATGCATACATGCACACAAACCATAGGCTTGATTAGACAAACCTTTGTTGGCAAAGTAACATCTCTGCTTTTTAGTATGCTATTTAGGTTGGTCATAACTTTCCTTCCAAGGAGGAAGCATCTTTTAATTTCATGGCTGCAGTCACCATCTGCAGTGATTTTGGAGCCCCCCCAAAATATTAAGTTTAATAGTACTAAAAAAGACCTATAGTCCTATAGCAAATACTCAAACACTGGAAAACACCAGAAAACATTATTGGGTGGGATTTAAACAATGTAACATTTAGGTCTTCTAACAAGGTTTAGAGTAGTATAGGGAATGGTGTGTCAACATTATCAGTCTAAGAACTTATTTTGTTTCTAAAAGCTGTTATTTCCAGAAACACCACTCATAGCAGTTGTATAAAATATTCCATGTGTTTAACTTACTATATTTATTTTATTTACAAGACAGACTCACTATTAACAGCCCACAGGGCCATGAGCAAACACTTATGCCATGGTAACAGCTATAAGCAAGACTGATTAAACTGTGGTCCCTGCTATGTGCTCCTGTCCTGGTACCAAAAATGCTGACCTTAAACTTCCACTCCACATGTCACTATCTCCTGAGATTTTTTTGATTCAGCAACTTCTCTATGTTGTTTATTCAGTGTAATTGTCTTGCTGTTGCTGCTGCTAAGTGGCTTCAGTCGTGTCCGACTCTTAGCGACCCAATGGACTGCAGCTTACCAGCGTCCTCCATCCATGGGATTTTCCAGGCAAGAGTACTGGAGTGGGGTGGCCGTTGCCTTCTCCGGTAATTGTCTTAGGAGATAATATTTTTCTTCCCAATTTCCCAGATTGTGCTTTGGGATTTAGAATTTATAAAAGAATATAAAAGTCAAAGAAATGCTGGGAAGAAATATCTAGGCGGAAATACCACCTAGGACAGGCAGCATCATGAGCGTTTGAGTGGAACAGATCAAATTGTTTGCATTCCAACAAAGAGAAAGGCAACAGCTAAGTAAGGTTTTTAACAGCACTTCCTCCTTTTTGAAATAAAGAGCCTTTTAAATCTTATATTAGGTACTGAGTATTCTACATGGATTTAAAATCCACTATCTTCCCAGGAAGAACTATTATTTAGGAGTTAATTGCTAGTTGCTTGTTTAGTCTTTCTGTGGCTGTCAGATTATTGCTGAGTGGGGGCCTCGTAAACAAGAAGCTCCTAGCATGTCCTCTCCAGACCAAATGGACATGTGTTTCCCATTTAAACATTTCATTGCCCCAACTAAAAACAAATCAACTGTGTCTTTGGGATGTTAAGGGGAGAAGATTGGGATTTATTCCTGGACAAGCCTGAGGAAAACATTACCCTAATGGATGAAATATGTTTGTACTAAAGACTTCTTAAAAGTGTTGAACTGGTCTTTTCCAACTCGATCTCCTCTTCCTTGAACAGAGAGAAAAGTCCATCAGTGTTATCCTAACTTTGTCATTATATGAGGAATAATGGATAAAGATGGCTTTGGTTTAGATAAGCTTCAGAAGGAATAGTCACTGCCTCTAGAGCTTATTCACACACCTTTGACAATGTGGTTTAAAAGTCTTTCTGTCTTGGCCTTATACAGTAATAGAAAACCACTTCCTGTTTTCTAAAGCCAAATTCCTTCTTCAATTCAATTTTTCCCAAGAAGGCGCTTGCTGATTTCTCAATGCTCGGTGTGGTCAGCAAGAAAATTGGTTCTGGAAAAAATATTTGACTTTCTGCATCAAAAATAATGGTCTCCTCAAGACTGCAAGCCCACTGTGGAGGAATTTTGGCTTATTCTGTGTTTTGTACCCTGATGGAGCACAGGAAATAGGAAAATAGATTATTTTCCTTGGCAAACCTAAGGCATGTTTGGTTTAGCAACTGAACAATTTTTAGAGTTCAAGCTGGGCAGGGCAATGTGAAGCAACTCTCAAAACTGTGTGCCAGGTTCCCAAGCATAATTAGGAAAATTCATTTACACTAATGATTTGATTCTGAAGTCTATGAGATAGGACTGCCCAGCAAGCAAAATATGTCAAAGGATTGTTTCTTCTGTTTTTTGATTTTTACTTTGCCACAAGAGGTTTGGAAACTCAAACGAACTTGAGAGTTAGTATATTCCACAGTGAACCCAAAGAACGGCTCGCTAACCAGAAACTGGCATCTTGCTGGCATGCCATTCAAGCATTGAAAATATATCATGATACTCTAAAAAGGGTATTTTAAAATTATCCTCATAGATACCTAATTCAAAATTAGAATAAAATGTACAAGTCATTTTTCCTTCATTAAAATGGTGAGCCTCCATCTGGAGAGAGTACAATGTATAACTCTTCTTGATTTAGGCTTGCTTCTAGAACCAACCTGACTGTCTCAGCAGAGAAAATTTCAGCATCTAGGATCAGTCTGTGGTTTTACCTAAATTACCATCAAGCTCTCATATTCATAGATTGACATCCATCTTTGAATTTTAGTTTTTAAAAGTAACACCCTAGGTTTTTTCCATTGTCCTTCTGTGATTTACAAAACAATTTACATTCATGTGAAGTGGAAGCACATTATCTCATATTGGAAAATAGTGTTCTGTCTGTGTTTGGTACCAACGTTATTATCTTCTGATGATAGATTGTGTTTAAATTTAGGGAAACTTCCATGTGAACATAAGATATATTATTCACCAAGGGAAGTGCAAACGTAATTTAAAGTATTTAGGATCATGATAACAGTTGCAATTGCTTGTGTGCCGACCCTAATCCTTATGGCCTTCAGAACAATTCTGAAAAAATAATATTCTCTGAAATTACAATGGAAATTTTTTTGTATGAATGCCCTGTTAATTGAATTAACCAGCATGTACCAAAAGTTTGTTCATTGCTTTGCAGCTCAAGTCACTGATTAACAACTGTTCTTAGATTCCCCCTTCCTACAGTTTAAACCTTTCTTCACAGGGTCATTCAAGGTACTTCTGTTTCTACTACTATTATAGATGATTTATTGATATCACTTACATTTTCTTAGAGTTCTACAATCATACCATTTTTTAATCTTTATTGAAGCATAATTTACATACAAATACATAGTTCATGAGTATGGCTTGATGAACTTTACCAAGTGTGTGCCATCATGGAACCATCACCCAGGTCAGGGTAGAGAATTGTTCCATCCCTCAGGAAGATCTCTTGTAGCCTTTCTAGTCAGTCCTCCCAACCCCAGCCCTAGGCAACCCACTGAACTCCTACTCCTATAGGTTAGATTTGTCTTTTCTAGAATGTCATGTACTAGATTCAAAATACATACTCTGTCTCTATCTTCTTGTACTCAGCATGTTTTTGAGATGCATCCATGTTGTTACATGAATCTATAGTTTGTTTCTTTTCATCACTGAGTAGTATTTAATTGTGTGTGTGTGTGTGTGTATATATATATACACACACACCACATGTATGTTTATATGAAGAGCCTTTTGATGAACTTGAAAGAGGAGAGTGAAAAAGCTGGTTTAAAACACAACATTCAAGTAAAGTTGCAGGATATAAAATTAACACACAAAAATCCCTTGCATTCCTATATACTAACAATGAAAAAACAGAAAGAGAATTTAAGGAAACAATACCATTCACCATTGCAACAAAAAGAATAAAATACTTAGGAATATATCTACCTAAAGAAAAAAAAGACCTATACATAGAAAACTATAAAACACTGATGAAAGAAATCAAAGAGGACACAAACAGATGGAGAAGCATACTATGCTCATGGATTGGAAGAATCAATATTGTCAAAATGGCTATTCTACCCAAAGCAATATATAGATTCAATGCAATCCCTATCAAGCTACCAATGGTATTTTTCACAGAACTAGACCAAAGAATTTCACAATTTGTATGGAAATACAAAAAACCTCGAATAGCCAAAGTAATCTTGAGAAAGAAGAATGGAACTGGAGGAATCAACCTGCCTGACTTCAGACTATACTACAAAGCCACAGTCATCAAGACAGTATGGTACTGGCACAAAGACAGAAATATAGATCAATGGAACAGAATAGAAAGCCCAGAGATAAATCCACGAACTTATGGACACCTTATCTTTGACAAAGGAGGCAAGGATATACAATGGAAAAAAGACAACCTCTTTAACAAGTGGTGCTGGGAAAACTGGTCAACCACTTGTAAAAGAATGAAACTAGAACACTTTCTAACACCATACACAAAAATAAACTCAAAATGGATTAAAGATCTAAATGTAAGACCAGAAACTATAAAACTCCTAGAGGAGAACATAGGCAAAACACTCTCCGACATAAATCACAGCAAGATCCTCTATGACCCACCTCCCAGAATATTGGAAATAAAAGCAAAACTAAACAAATGGGACCTAATGAAACTTAAAAGCTTTTGCACAACAAAGGAAACTATAAGCAAGGTGAAAAGACAGCCCTCAGATTGGGAGAAAATAATAGCAAATGAAGAAACAGACAAAGGATTAATCTCAAAAATATACAAGCAACTCTTGAAGCTCAATTCCTGAAAAATAAATGACCCAATCAAAAAATGGGCCAAAGAACTAAACAGACATTTCTCCAAAGAAGACATACAGATGGCTAACAAACACATGGAAAGATGCTCAACATCACTCATTATCAGAGAAATGCAAATCAAAACCACAATGAGGTACCATTACACGCCAGTCAGGATGGCTGCTATCCAAAAGTCTACAAGCAATAAATGCTGGAGAGGGTGTGGAGAAAAGGGAACCCTCTTACACTGTTGGTGGGAATGCAAACTAGTACAGCCACTATGGAGAACAGTGTGGAGATTTCTTAAAAAACTGGAACTAGAACTGCCATATGACCCAGCAATCCCACTTCTGGGCATACACACTGAGGAAACCAGATCTGAAAGAGACACGTGCACCCCAATGTTCATCGCAGCACTGTTTATAATAGCCAGGACATGGAAGCAACCTAGATGCCCATCAGCAGATGAATGGATAAGGAAGCTGTGGTGCATATACACCATGGAATATTACTCAGCCGTTAAAAAGAATTCATTTGAATCAGTTCTAATGAGATGGATGAAACTGGAGCCCATTATACAGAGTGAAGTAAGCCAGAAAGATAAAGAACATTACAGCATACTAACACATATATATGGAATTTAGAAAGATGGTAACGACAACCCTATATGCAAAACAGAAAAAGAGACACAGAAGTACAGAACAGACTTTTGAACTCTGTGGGAGAAGGTGAGGGTGGGATGTTGCAAAAGAACAGCATGTATGTTATCTATGGTGAAACAGGTCACCAGCCCAGGTGGGATGCATGAGACAAGTGCTCGGGCCTGGTGCACTGGGAAGACCCAGAGGAATCGGGTGGAGAGGGAGGTGGGAGGGGGGATCGGGATGGGGAATACGTGTAAATCTATGGCTGATTCATATCAATGTATGACAAAACCCACTGAAAAAATAAATTAAAAAAAAAAACAAAAAAACACAACATTCAAAAAAATTCTGGTCCCATCACTTCATGGCAAATAGATGGGGAAACAATGGAAACAATGAGAAAGTTTATTTTCTTGGTCTCCAAAGTCACTGCAGATGGTGACTGCAGCCAGGAAATTAAAAGGCACTTGCTCCTTGGAAGAAAAGCTGTGACAAACCAAGACAGTGTATTAAAAAGCAAAAGACATTACTTTGCCGACAAAGGTTTGTATAATCAAAGCTATGATTTTTCCAGTAGTCATGTATGGATGTGAGAGTTGGACCATAAAGAAGGCTGAGCATGGAAGAATTGATGCTTTCAAATGGTGGTGCTGGAGAAGACTTTTGAGAGTCCCTTGGACTGCATGGAGATCAAACCAGTCAATCTTAAAGGAAATCAATCCTGAACAATCATTGAAATGACTGATGCTGCAGCTCCAACACTTTGGCCACCTGATGCGAAGAGCAGACTCATTGGAAAAGACCCTAAGGCTGGGAAAGATTGAAGACAGTAGGAGAAGGGGACAACAGAGGAGGAGATGGTTGTATGGCATCACTGACTCAATGGACATGAGTTTGAGCAAGCTCCAGGAGATGGTGAAGGACTGGGAAGCCTGGTGTGCTACAGTCCATGGGGTCACAAAGAGTTGGACACAACTGAGCAACTGAACAATAAATGTTTGTTTATTCACTTATGTGAGCATTTAAGTTATTTCCATTTGGAGTTATTATGAGCAAAATGTATAACATTTGTGTTTAGGCCTTTATATAGACAAGTGTTTCTCTTCTCCTGGATAAATATCTAGGAGTGGAATTTTTGGGGCTTGTGACGATTATATTTTCATCTTGATAAGAAACTGACAGACTGTTCTGTAAATGTTATTTTTCACTTCCACCAGCAATATGTAAGATTTACAGTTGCTCCACATCCTCACCAACTGTTGATATTGACAGTCTCTTTAATTTTAGCCATCCCAGGGAGTGTGTAGTAGAAATTAGACTAAAGAAAGATGCTGCTTTAGGTAGGGTTTTTTTTCCTTCCTTTAAATTAGGAGCCCACTAATCCATGATCTAATATTGAAATTAATCCATCTTAAAAGTAATCCTTTGACTCAAGTGTATCAACTATTCTTTCAAGGCTTAGATCATTTGAAATTTTGATAAGCATAACATTTTCTTATCTTTGCACTAGTAATTGGTTAATATATTGAGCAAAGGTGGGCCCACAACAAATTTCTGAAGTGTGCTAATGAAAAAAATCTTATTCAGTCAGTCGAAAATTATATTGAACTGTACTATATCATTATCTATCTCAAAATTCCTTATTTTTTCTTGAAAAATGAGAAACTTATTCAAAAATTCTCTTGGACATTTTCAACTTTCTAGCTACCAGTCTGAGGATAAAGTCATCGGGTAAAAAAGTATGTAAGGACTGCTGTAATAAGTTTCCTAATTTTTAAGTCTCCCAGGAATGAAAATCCCAATCTACCTGTCTACAAATCCTGCCAATTTAGCATAAAGTACCTGACTACATCCTATCCTCTTGTTTGTGGCCATACTCTCTTGTTTTTTCTTTTTCTCAAAAAGCATACACTCTATAGTTTTCTGGGGAGCAAAGTCAAACAGCATTTAATACATTTCATTAGGGGGCTTAAACTTATGAATGTTCAAACAGCTATTGCTTTAGGAAATCAATCTGGGATCGTTTTTCTAAAGGATCCTTAATAAAGTTAGTGATGTCAGGATATACAGCACATTTTCCATGACAGATGGAAGGGCAAATTTCCACACCCTAGGATCCTGCAGTTATGGCTTATAATGTCTAAAGAAATGAGGGTAATATCACTATTCAGGAAACCCAGCATTCTCAGTCTTACACAGACCAGAGGAGGCCTGAGCATAGGCTTGTCAGAATATAAGCCTGAGATCATCAAACTTACTATTATATAATATATTATCGCTGGGAACAATTCAATATAGCACATTCAACCACCTCCCTCAACTCCTATAGGCCAACATGAGTTTAGTCCTGGTATGTACCTCAACCCAGTACAGCAGAATGGGGACAAGAGTTAATTGCTCTGAAGTTTCCAGGAGCCAGACTATCAAGACCTTTGACTGGTTGTAGGGCTTATCCCCTATACCCATATAGGTATAATGCCTGTTATCCTCTTTCCTTAAAACATTGAAGTACCTTCCTGAATCTACTCTTCTGAATTACTGAATGCTGTCTGTGAACTTTGAACATGGCCTTAGTGTTTTCCCCATCATAGTTCTTTTGCTAATGATATTGGATTTAATTAATCTATGATAAAAACATAGTTTATATAGTATGCTGCCTATGTGGGGCTTCCCTGATGGCTCAGATGGTAAAGAATCTGCCTGCAATGTAAGAGACCCAGCTTCAATCCCGGGATTGGAAAGATTCCCCTGGAAGAGGAAATGGCAACCCAGTCCAGTATTCTTGCCTGGAGAATTCCATGGACAGAGGAACCTGGTGGGCTATAGTCTATGGTGTCCGCAAAGAGTCAGATACAACTGAGCAGTGAACACTTTCACTTTCTTTCACTCATATGAGTTCTTTAATATTTAAAATTTATTTTATAAGATCAATAAGTATAAAGACAAAGCTTATGAATTGTCTTGTTCAACTCTTCTATAAGCTTTCTAATTTTTAGTGTTTATCATTTACTGAGAGAAGTATGTTAAAATTTCCAATTTGTATTGTGAATTTCTAAATTTTGTTTTATAATTCCATCAGTGTATGGATTATTAATTTTAAGACTGTCATTAAACGTTGTTAAGTATTATTTAAAATTGTGATAGTTTCATGTTGAATTTTTGTTTTTCACCATTATGGAATGATCTACCCTATCCTAAGAGTACTCTTGACTTTAAAGTCTGTAATATTGTTTAGTTGCTAAGTCATGTCCAACTCTTTTGTGGCCACATGGAATGTAGTCCTCCAGGCTCCTCTATCCATGGAAATTCCCAAGCAAGAATACCAGAGTGAGTTACCATTTCCTTCTCCAAGAGATCTTCCCAACACAGGGATCGATCCCATATCACTTGCAATGGCAGGTGGATTCTTTATACCACTGAGCCACCTGGGGAGCAGTCTATATTATCTGTCTAGAGACCAGTTTCTAAAGACCAGTTTTTTTGGCCTGGTATTCAACTGATTTACATTTTCTTCAAAATTCCACCCCTGTGTTTTGTGCATCTCTTGCCTACAGCATATTTGCAGGATACTTTTAATCCCACCTGACCATCAGCAATTCATTTGGTGTGGGGTAAGATGGAGAAGCAGGTTCATTCTCTACCTGGGAGGACAGGGGCTGAGTTAGGAGCCTGGAGACAGAGGCAGCAGGGGCAGGTGGGACACAGTCTCCACTTCATTTTTTTAAAGTTGGAGGAAGGGACATTTTATAATCATCCTTAGGTATCTATGGTGGCTGCTTTTATTCTCACTACACAAAAATAGTTAGCTTGAAGAAAGCTGAAAACTCACTTGAAGACCGAAAGGGGAAGGCAAGGGGTCAGGAGGAATAGGGAGTGCTGTCCAGGCTGATGGAGATTCTCCTTGGCTAACCGGCACCACACACTCCATCCGCGAGTATCAGGGGCGTTGCACAGCAAGAAACAGTAGGGAAAGGGGTTGAAGTGAAATAACTTGGGGGCTTTGTCTTCACTCAAGAAGCAGCTCTGCGGGGCTAGGCTGTCTTGTGTTACTAAAGAGAAAAAATTCATCAAAACTCTTCTCACTCACTGCTCTGTAGAATTAGCAAGGGGGTGGGGAAAAGAGGCTTGTAAACTTTGTTTCACTTTTGTATCCCAAGGACAGGGTGGGAAACCAGCTTCAGCTTTAAGAGTAGCTAGGCAACATGCTGGGAGGGATTGGGGGCAGGAGGGGAAGGGGAAGACAGAGGATGAGATGGCTGGATGGCATCACCGACTCGATGGGCATGAGTTTGAGTAAACTCCGGGAGTTTGTGATGGACAGGGAGGCCTGGCATGCTGTGATTCATGGGGTTGCAAAGAGTCGGCCACGACCGAGCAACTGAACTGAACTGAACTGAGGCAACAGGAAAGGCTTCCCTGGTAGCTCAGATGGCAAAGAATCTGCCTGCAATGCAGGCGAGCCTGATTCAGTTCCTAGGTCAAGAAGTTCCCCTAGAGAAGGGATAAGCTACCCACTCCAGTGTTCTTGGGCTTCCCTGGTGGCTCAGATGATAAAAAATCCACCCGCAATATGGGAGACCTGGGTTCGATCCCTGGGTTGGGAAGATCCCATGGAGGAGGGCATGGCAACCCACTCCAGTATTCTTGCCTGGAGAATCCCCATGGACAGCGGAGCCTGGCGGGCTACAGTCCATGGGGTCACAGAGAGTTGGACATGAGTGAGTGACTAAGCACAGCACAGGCAACAGGAGAAACATCTTGCATATAATTCCCGGAAGAGGAGGGCAGTCACGCACATTCTCTACACTCCCTCTTTTCCTTTCCATGTTCTTCCTCCTCCTCTCATTGGTTGCTACATATCTCTCATCTTTGAATTCCTTCAGCTATGTCACTGCACAGAATCTGGGCCTTCTAACCCACAAACCAAGGCTCTCTACTGTATCTGAGGTGTCGCTTGTAAGTATGGCTGGAAAAGGAACTCTATGATGTGATTTAAGTAGCATGTTAACCCTCCCATATGATGCCTTGTTTAATCCTCCACCATTCTATGGTGTGGGTACCCAAGCTCATGCTGAGTTGCTCAGTCATGTCCAGCTCTTTGTGACGCCCTGGACTATAGTCTGCCAGCTTCCTTTGTCCATGGGATTTTCCAGGCAAGAATACTGCAGTGGCTTGCCATTTCCTCCTCCAGGGGATCTTCCTGACCCAGGATCCAACCCATGTCTCCTGTTTGGCAGGTGGATTTTTTACCACTGAGCCACCAGGGAAGCCCACAGTGTAGGTATTACTTTACAAAAGAAGAAAAAAGGCTCATGGGGAATAAATAACTTGCCAAGATTACACCACAAATAAGAAAGCAGAGACTAGAAACAACATCCATGCTTTTTCCATGATATCATATTATTCTCTAATATTCCCCTCTGTAGATTTTTCCATCAATGTTTGGTATTCTGCCACAGGATTCCCATACCCCACACACATACATCTCTGCTTCCGTCACATGCATCAAAACTATGTCCTATGCCTTTAAGACCATGCAGGAGTGATAATGGCTAATAATAACTTCAAGATATAGAAGTTATATCTTGAATATAGCTTCCATATATATATTCCTTGTCTATGGAATATATTTATTTATATACAGTATAAACTGGATATATTTTTATATATATATATATATAGAGAGAGAGAGAGCCTATATACAGGATACCTATGCAGCCCAGATAATGGGAGACTCCTGGAAACCCTTCCTGTGAAGGCAGAAATTTAGGTTTACAGTAGTAAGCCAAGGAAAATATTCTTGGCATAAGTCTTTAAGGGGCATTTCTTCTTCCATGTCTAGAAGCTTGATGGGGTGGGTTATATGCAGAACTTTTTTTAAGTCCTCTTGAAAATGTATTATAACATCTTTGCTCCCTGCTTGGCTATAGCAAAGTCTTCTTCTTGTTGTTGTTTAGTCACTAGTTCAAATCTGACTGGACCATGGCCCATCATGGACTTTTCTGTTCATGGAATTTTCTGGGCAAGAATACTGAAGCAGTTTGCCATTTCCTTCTCCAGGGGATCTTCCCAACCCAGGGATCAAACCCAAGTCTCCTGCATTGGCAGGTGGATTCTTTACCAGTGAGCTGCCAGGGACGCCTTAGAGCAAAGTCTAAGATCACACAAACACACCCAACCAACAGTTTTGCATGACCCTCTGCTGAGGTTGTGAGATATACATGCCCATTCTTTTTTCCCACATTTAACACACTGTGAAATATCATAAGCACACAAAAGTACAGAGACCAGTATTTTGAACATACTGTGCTTGCCACCCAGCTTTTGCCGACCTTTAGTATTTGTTTTATTTTCATCTCATATTTTTTAAGGAAATGAAATAGTTTAGATTTATTTGAAGCACCTAGTGTGCTTCTTCAGATTCTGTCCCCTACTTCCTTACTCAGAAATTGCTGTTTTCAGAAATTAGTATTTTTAAGTTATTTTTCATTTGATTTTTTTATTTATATGTTTATGTATTTTACCACATACACATGTGTTTATAAACAATATATGATTTTATTATCTACTTTTAAACTTTATATAAATAGTGTCATATATCCTTCTACAATTTATTTTTTCTTCTCAAAGTGATGTTTCTGAGAGGTCTCCAGAAACTCTAGATGTGTGTAGTCATTTCTCATTTATTCATTTTTTATTTCTGAATAGTATTCCATTGTATGAATATATCACAGTTTGTTTATTCTCTCCTTGACGGACATCTCGTTTGTTTCCAATATTTTATTATTGCAAGCTGTGCTATGATGAACATTTCTATTCATGTCTTCCTGCGCACATGTGTGAGTTTCTCTAGCTGTCCAGGATTTCTAGCCTTATTTTACCTCTGAGTAACTGAGTGTCACTAAGCAAATAAATATGTGACTTTAAGAAATTGTTTTCAGATGTCTTCAGTTTGTAGATGACCTGGCATTTTTACTTTCAGGAATGCTGCCTTTTTAAAACTAGAGTAACATTTTGACATATTTTCCAGGAACTCTACAGTGTCAGGCACTAATTTATTGAAAGTGTTATTTAGTGTATTTATTTACTACAACATTCAGTTAATTACATATTATACAAAGGGCACAAGATGCTACAAAACCATATACTATAATATTCAAATGTCCAATATGGAAGAATGTGTGCTTATGTGTAACTCATAAGTCTATGAGTTACAAGGACCTTGAAATGCACATGATGTTGAAGAAAGAAGGGAGAAGAAAGGAAAAGGAGGTTTTAGGTTGGGCTAAGTTGCAGTTAACAAATAGACTCTGTCATGTCATGGATTGACAGAATAGAACTTTATTTTCTCCACCATGTAATACTCCAGAATGTTTCCAGGTCAGCAAGAGTTGCAACTTTTCTTCCTGAAGTCACATTTCCAGCCCCAGGTTGACTGTTGCTTTACCATCCTTAAAATGTGGCTCCCAAAGTTGATTGGATGCTGTCTTAGCATTCAGCCACAGGGAAGAAAGAGCAAGGGAAAGCGCAGGTGGGAATTATGAGCCAGGATCGAAACTGTCAAATACCACTGCTGCTCGCATTCCATTGTCTGGAAGGTGTCACAAGACCACACCTACCTGCAAAGGATGCTGGGGAATGAAACCTATCCGTGTGCCCAGAAAGAAGAGTAAACGGATTCTGTTGAAATGCTAGTTGTCTCTTCAACAAGAATGAAGAAAGGAATTGGTACAGTTTTAATTGACGTATTTGCAGCAAGCATTTGTCAACATCAGCAAGAAGGAAATTAATACCAATACCAACTGATGGAAAACAGTTGACAGTCAAAAGTGTTCTTTTCTCCTTCCTTGACCTGGAGAACCTATGTTATTTTTTTCTGCCTACATTTCATTTCATTCTCTCTTTCTTCTGGTAACAACAGGTTCCCAGTACTCAATCCAAGTTTTGGAGATGATGTCCCCTGGCAAAAGAGATAAAGCTCCATGTTAGTCAGAGACCTCCCCCCACCCTCTCCCCAGTAAAGCACAGATGGAGGTAATGGCTGACATGCAGATAGTTTATTTGGAAAATGGTCAAAGGGAACAGGAATGACGAGCTGAGGAAATAAAAGGATGAAAATGGAAAACTAATGCAAGGGTCGATTATCAAGGCGGCCACCACCACTTGGGACTGATGTCCAAAACTGGTATGCCTGAAAATGAAAGTGGAGAGCATTTATACACTGATTTAGTTGATGTTCTATCTACAAGACTCTGGAAATATACTGAGGATTGAGTATTTCAGTAGTGGCTAGATGTACAAGTGAGGACAAGAGGCATTGCACTGGTGCTCAAGTGGTGCCCAAAAAAGACACACACCGCTGGTCTAGACACTTAGTACATCTCCACCCCTAGGTATCAGTGATTGGATCACAAGTGTACATAAACCAAACCAGGACATTAAAGTTATCTCCCAGGGTATTTATAACAGGAGATGGTTTCTCAGATCTTTCTTCTAAGCTAAAAGGATGCAAGTCTCCTCTGCCAGCAGCCACTTTCCTTACTCCATGGAGAAAATTTGCCTGCAGAGATGAGACACAGACAGAGGGTTTTGGTGATGCTGTCTCAGTTCCAGTGACTGAGCTTCTCAGAGCTACCTCGATTCCCTTGACTCCTCCTTTCTTCCTCTGACCTACCTCCCATCCAGCTAATAAACACCCTATTTAAACCGCCTCAACCTAACTTCAATTGGGTTTCTGCCACTTGCAACTAAAGTGCGCCTGACAATATAGAAATGAGTATTACAGGCCTTCAACTCTAGAACTAAATGACCTGAGGTATTCTGTGCAACAGAGAGGATCTCAATCAAATGCCAGGTCTGCAAGACTCCAAGGATCAGACCATAGAGAACTCTGAACTGCAACAGAAATCCCCCCTTGTCAAGTAAAGGAAGTTTGAAACACAATGGAGACACAATGGAAAGTACTGGGGCTTAAGAGGAACTAAAGCAATAACTGAAATCTTCCTTCTCGGCTCCTTCTCAAACTCTCTGCTGTTCTGTCTCCCCACAAGCATAATGTAAACCACAACCCAGGTAAACCACAATAAATTGGTATGCTGACTGATAGTGGACAGATAAAGTGAAAATGAAGTTGCTCAATTGTGTCCAACTCTTTGTGACCCTATGAGCTGTAGCCTGCCAGGCTCCTCCGTCCATGGGATTTTCCTGGCAAGTTTACTGGAGTGGATTGCCATTTCCTTCTCCAGGGGATCTTCCTGACCCAGAGATTGAACTCGGGTCTTGCGCATTGCAGGCAGACTCTTTACCATCTGAGCCACCAGGGGACAGATAAACTCTGTTCAAAATTCTCCTGTCACCCTGTCCCAAGGAAGATTTGAAAGAAGCCTTCAAGCTGAGGTCCTACAGATGCACAGAGGTCTGAGTCCAATTTCTAAGTGAGAAAAAAATGTGGGGCCCGAATGGGTTCATATTGAAGATTTATGACTCAGAAAGCTTTCTGGCACTGATTTCTAGTTAATGTAATCTCCAGAAATTAAATCAAAAGGCAGCCAAGCCTGGTGGCTCATCCATAGGGATGCTAGAGCCATATTCAGGCTAGAGAACAAACAAAGGCCTGCATATTCACATCCAGACACTACTGTTATAAATTAAGCTAACAAACTGCTAAAGAAATTATATTTCACCCTCCTCCATTAATGAACCCATTTATAATGACAGGAAAAGCCAGGTTCTCGTTCTGAATTCTGACTGTTTGCTTTGTTTCTGTTTCCAGAACATGGCATTTTAGGGAGCCTCTGGCCAGGCCTTAGACTGCAGCCTGTAGCCTACCCACTTCTCTTCTCACCCAGCCCCATCCTGCACCAGAAGTAGACATGCATTGTTACTGTTTAGTCGCTAAGTTGTATCCAACTCTTTTGTGACCCCATGGACTGTAGCCCGCCAGGCTCTTCTGTCCAAGAAATTTTCCAGGCAAGAATACTGGAGCAGCTTCCCATTTCCTACTCCAGGGGATCTTCCCAAACCAGGGATCGAACCTGCGTCTCTTGTGTCTCCTGCATTGGCAGGTGGATTCTTCACTACTGAGCCACCTGGGAATAACTGCAGCATGCATATCCAAGGACAACCTATCTACCCCAACCCCCACAAACAGTCATCCCAGGAAAAGAGGCTAATGGAAACCCTGAAAGTGGATTCCAGATCATTTGGAAAGGAAATTCTAAACCCCAAGTGCCTGAAGGATGGTCTGCAATGAGAGATACAGAATCCATGTGGGCACATTCATCTGGCCCCATAGATTCTTTGCACAGTCAGAAGAGTGCTGGTGAGACCCAGGGCAGGGTGTATGGATCTTGCTAGGCCTAAGGGTATGGGCCTCATTCCAGTGTCTGGGACCCCGAGAGCTACACTGGCTCCAGCAGTATTTCTCTGGGTTCAGTAGGCAGCCCTAGTGTCCTTTAAGTAAAGCTCTGAGTAATTTGAACTAGTTTGATAGGCTTCTGCCACCTGCCACTGAAAGTATTCTTATTAATACACTTTCAATGCCAAAAATCTCAAGCAAGTGATCTATAGCAGTGGTCCCCAACCTTTTTGGCATCAGGGACCAGTTTTGTGGAAGACAATTTTTTCACAGACCAGGGCAGGGTGGGGATGGTTCAAGTGCATTACATTCATTGTGTACTTTATTATTATTACGTGAAATACTTACACAGCTTACCACAGTGCAGAATCAGATTATCAGGCATTAGATTCTCATAAGGAGCATGCAACCTAGATCCCTCACGTACACAGTTCACAGTAGAGTTCCGCTCCCAAGAGAATCTAATGCTGTCACTGATCTGACAGCAGACAGACCTCAGGCAGCAACGCAGGCGACGGGGAGCAGCTGTGCATACAGACGGAACTTCTCTTGCTTGCCTGCCGCTCACCTCCTGCTGTGACATCTTGTTCCTAACAGGTCATGGACCTATACCAGTCCAAGGCCTGGGGTTTGGAGGCCTCTGGTATATGACCACTGCTTCCATTTTTATCAAGTACTTATTCTTACCATAACTTGCCAAAATGTACCTTCTTCCAGCACTCAAGTAACTCTGTACTCTAGAAAATCACTAATCCAGTGGCCTTTTCTCTATCTCCAATTAGCTGCTGTGCCCTACAGCATTTGAGTATATTGAGCATTCCCTTCTGTTCATTTATTTTTTAAAACTTTTTATTTTGTGTTGGGGAATAGCCAATTAATAATGTTGTGATAGTTTCAGGCAAACAGCGAAGGGACTCAGCCATACATATGAATGTGTCCATTCTCCCCCAAATTCCCCTCCTCTCCAGGCTGCTACATAATACTGAGCAGAGTTTCAAATGCTGTATAGTAGGTCCTTGCTGGTTATCCATTTTAAATATAGCAGTATGTTACACGTCCATCCCAAACTCCCTAACTATTCCTTCCTCCTATTTCCCCCACCTGGTGACCATAAATTTGTTCTCTAAGTCTGTGAGTTTCTTTCTGCTTTGTAAGTAAGTTCATTTGTATCATTTCTTTTTAGGTTCCACATATGAGGGATGTCATACAATATTTCTCCTTCTCTTTCTGACTTACTTCACTTAGGATGACAATCTCTAGGTCCGTCCATGTTGCTGCAAATGGCATTATGTCATTCTTTTTAATGGCTAATATTACACTGCATATATGTACCACATTTTCTTTATCCCTTCCTCTGTCAATGGACACTTAGGTTGCTTCCATGTCTTAGCCATTGTAATTAGTGCCGCAATGAACATTTGGGTGCATGTATCCCTTCAGATCATGTTTTTCTCTGGATATATGCCCAGGTGTGGGATTACAGAGTTATATGGTAGCTCTATTTTTACTTTTTTAAGGAACCTCAATACTGTTCTCCAATTTACATTCCTACCAACAGTGTAGGAGAGTTCCCTTCTCTCTACACTTTCTCCAGCATTTATTGTTTGTGGATTTTTTTTTTTTTATGATGATGCTGTTCTGACTGGTGTGAGGTGATATCTTCAAAATTTACAAACAGCTCATGGTGCTTAACAGGACCAAAACAATCCAGTCAAAAACTAGGCAGAAGACATTTCTCCAAAGATGGCCGAGAGGCACATGAAAAGATGTTCAACATCGTTAATTATTAGAGAAAGGTGATTCCCTTCATTTTAAAAACTTCTCTTTTCTTAAATCTGAGATAACAAAGAAGCTAAGCTCTCCTCTATTTCTTAAAAAGCTCCTCGTAAATTGCTTTCAGTAGCTCTCTTCCTAATCGGAAGTGTTTTTCAAAGTCCTGTCTTTTTCCCTGGGCTAACTACTTCCAAAATGCACTTACTGAAATAATTATTTGAGTCACAATGATACTCTCTCTTCTTGAAGAATTATTCATACTTATACCTCAAGGTGTCACTTCCTTAAAGATGAATCCCAAATTTCTGTCTCCACCCTTGACCTCAGTTCTAAGCCCTACTTCTTCACTTACTGAACACTTACATTTCAGGTTTTTCTTTTTTTGGCCATGCCAATGTCACATGTGGCATCTTAGCTCCCTAACTAGGGATCAAACTCGTGCCCCCCACCCCCACAGTGAAAGCATGGAGCCTTAACCACTGGATTGGCAGGAAAGTCCTTAGACTTTCTCCTGTTAAGGAGAAAGATATATTGGCCCTCTTCTCTGCAATTATCTTCTCCTGTTATTGGCCCGCTCCTGTTTTTGTTGATTTTTGTCAGTGATTCATCCCCCTCGTGCCCAGGTTTCAAATCAGGGTTACTTTGACTCCAGTCTCTTTCTCCCATCATACAGTTCTATTGATTTTTTCCTTGCAAGATGTTTCCTATGAATCCTTTGTTTTCTGTTCCTCTTCTCTCTGTTCTGCTTCCAGTTTCTGTTCTGCTCTAGTTCATCTTCATCCTTTTACCACAACAATCCTGCTAACTTTCAATGAATCTCAATGGCCTGAGGAAAAATCCATACTCCTTTGACACATAATACATTGCAAGATGAAGAATCAACTTCAATTTCAGTGTTTTCTTCTACTCTGCTTCAAAATAAGCTCTCTATCCCTTCTAGGCCCATCTTGCCATGGTCCCGGAACACAAATTCCTCATTCTTGTATCCCTCCCTTCATCCTTTATTCTGTACCACTCCCCACCTGAAATCCATAACCTCCCCTTCTCCTGCCCAGATCCTTGCTGATGAAACTCAAGTCCCAGTTCCTCAGGGAAATTCTCTCCCATTCCAGCCCAGTGTTTTCTTGCTTCCTTTTCTGAACTCCCATCTGCTTTATTTCTTGAACTATAGGCTTCCCTGGTGGCTCAGAGGGTAAAGCATCTGCCTGCAATGCTGTAGACCTGGGTTTGATCTCTGGGTTGGGAAGATCCCCTGGAGAAAGAAATGGCAACCTACTCCGGTACTCTTGCCTGGAAAATCCTGTGGATGGAGAAGCCTGGTAGGCTACAGTCCATGGGGTCGCAAAGAGTCGGATACAACTGAGCAACTTCACTTTCTATTGCATAAATTTGTTCATGCTATAGTTGCCATTTAAATCAGATTTACTTTAATTTATATGAAAAATAACTCATTTTCCTTTTTCATTTTTCTACCACCCCCTCCCCTACTTACTACACACTCAATACTGTAACAATAGGTGCTTAAGAAATTTTACTTTGTTACTTCTTTTTTCTAAAAGAAAAGGCTGTCCTTAATCTGTTTTGTCTAATGATATACATTATTGTGAATACTAAAGGGGTGGGTGAAAAATAGCAAAACTCTCCTTAAAGGTTCACTCTACGCTTACCCATTCTACTAAAAAATGCCCCCACTTTCTCCCACTGTTGTCTTTGTCTGTGAGAAACAAATAAAATATTTAGAAAATATTATTATACTCTAAGAAGTTCTCTTGTTCAGAAATTCCTCTTACCTTCACTTTTTGTCTGAATGCAGTCTTAGATCTTAGCAGATCTGTTTTTAATTTCAAAGGGAAAAGAACCATCAGACTCAGCAGACATAGTTGTATCCTTCTTTCTTTTTATTGAAAAGGAATCACTTCTATTCTAGCGCAAACAATGTATATTTTACATCATAAAGCAAGATATAATTTACATATTACATTTCTTATGAGATCTTTATACCCTAAATGTCATTCCCTTTTTTATCCAGTCACCTCTTCCAGCTTGATTTAACCTGCCAAGCACTCTACAAATCAGTGTCTTGTTTGGGGAGGGACTGGGAACACAGACGGTTGGCATGTATTCATCTGTTATCTGGGTATAGATGATGAAGAACAGGGATATGCCTTTGAACTTTGTGGCCCTGAGGCCCTCTCACACCTGGCTTAGGAGCCAGAATGCTGTTCTTCCAAATCACATATGAAACTTCTATTTTTTAAAAATCAATAATGAATGAACAAAACTGAGTGCTGGTACCCTGTGTACATTTCTCCATCAGATCCTTACATAGTCGATGTTTGTGGTATTGATTCACTAGCAATAAAAGCTCCTATGACTGATAGTATTGATTACTCTATGATATTCCTGGACAGCAAGCACTTGCCCAGGCACTGCCTAATTTCATCCAGCACTGGGGTTATGGGGGTTCAGGCTTTTCTCTTCACCACTCAAAATGAATGTCAGGACGAAAGTTTCAAATGACTTTGTTTTACATGATCCTCTATCTCTTTACTCCCTCTTCTAAGATTCCCCCCATTTTTAGCAAAATCTTTTCACCTATGATGTCTATTCCCTGCACTATACACCGCAAATCTTCTTTTAGTTGTTCTCCCCAAACTCCAAAGGTTCACTAGTTTCTTGGATTGCACTCTTTTCACAAAGAATGTTTTAATCTGTTAGGATAAAAACTTGATAATCTTCAGCAGCTAGTGGGACAAGAGAATTAGTTGAAGAATAGGAAGCAGTAATGTGTGTTGTTCAGCCAGCCTACATAAACCATTCAGTAAGAAATGATTTAATAGTATGTTAAAAGAAGAGGAAATCAGTTGATGAAAGCAAAATGCATATAAGATGGGCTTCCTTCTTATTAAAAAAAAAGTTTAGAATCAACCTTGGAAATACATTTTCAGATTGATGACTGTTGGACTGAAAATACCACCATTAGTTCAACCTGATATGCCAGGGAAAATCGCAAATGTGTCCTGAAAGTGGAGCTTAAGTCCCAAATCCTTGCCTGTTACTCACAGTTGGCATATTTGGCCAAAATCAATCTAAAGCTTTTCACTAATATAAAAAATTATTATAAATCCAAGTTTAATCCATTTATATATAAATCCAAGTTGGTCAAGATGAAAATATAAGTCAAAGAGATGTCTGTTCTGTGTGTCTCAAGTTATTTTTTGGTCAAATGATGTGATTTTTGAGAGGTCTGCAAATATAAACCTATTTCTCATTTCCAAATGCACGGTTATGAGTATTTACAGCAAGGTAGCATCTCCTTGCTAGAAAACAAGGCTTCTGGGTACCATAGCCTTCTATGAACATAGTATACTTTCATAGTCCCTTCCCTCCCATGGCTACAAAGTGCTGGACATACAGAGAATACAGGAAAGGATAAAGGAGCAAATGATTAGAGCCTCACAACACCCCTGTGAGGTAGGTAAGTATTGTTAAACCCATTTTACAAAAAAAAAAAAAAAAAATAGTAAACCAAGGCACAGCATGATAATGTGGTTTGGTCATGTCTACCTGACAAGTTTCAAAAGCATGGGTGGAAACAAAAGAGGAAGAAACAAAAGATCAGTCAGTCCTGGCTCCCAGCCCTAGATACTAAAGTTTATTTCAGTAGATTAGAAGATACCAATAGCCAACAATTGCCTTTCAAATTCTTAGAATTTAGATAAACCTTTAAGTATTTCACTGAATCATGTATCTTTCGTATTCCTGTTGAGTGGAAAAAGGACAGATAACTAAATGGCTTTTCCTCTGCTAAGTCTAATTCTCATGATAGTTTAGTATGCATCAGCATTTCACCAGAGTTCAGGTGCCAAACTTAAGGACATTTTCATAGCCTCAGTTGCTTCTAATTTATTTAAAACACTAATGTGAAAGTTATAACTGTTCTCAGACAGCTGCTTTATCAATTGCTCTGTGGCCATAGTGAGAATTTTGTGTAGAGAAAGAAAGGAAACAAGATCCCTAATTAAAAGTCTTACCACGGTAGAAATAAGGACACTGGTGATGGTGTGAAATTTGCTCTTGGTAGTGTTTGAGAAACTGCAAACTCAAGCTTGCAAGAATATTTTATATATATATATATATATATAATATATAAATATATACAGTATATATATAAGTGTGCATCTGACTACCCTTAAGGCACCAAAGAGATGTAAGGCCATGCCTTTCACAACTTAGTGTTTGTTTTCCTAGAGAAATGTCTCTTCCTCTCTCAAGTGAAAAATATGTCTTCTATCAGATAAGCCTATGTTAGCAAATTACTCAAGAAACAACAAATATCTTTAACTTAAGATGACTGCTTGGATAGGGGTGAGGGGTAGTAGTGAGGTGATTTTATCCTCTATTGCTTAGAGCTTAAATCTAGAGCTTAGAGCTTGGAATTAGCCAGACATAGCCAATCACATTGGATTAGATAGGCCAGTGACCAGATGTTGTATACAATTGCTTTTTTTTTCCCCCATAGTAGCTGAAGGAGTAACCTTACCATAACCAACAGAAATGGAGACAATGAGCAAGGGAATTATGTCTGGCACAAATTCTTCAGAAAGACTTTGGCTTTTCAGAAGTTCCTAGAGCTTCTGTCCAGAGAACTGGGAAGAAGGATGGGGTAAGGCACTGAGGTTCAAACAGGTCAATGAGGAGACTACAGGCAATTATTCTGAATATATATATACATACATGGTTTCTTTGGCTGCTGTTGATTCTTTTAAAACCCATACAATCATGGGGGTGGGTGGGCTGAACTTAACTGAAGAAGCTCAGAGTATATTAAGCAAAGCATATGAATAGAAGGAAAAACAAAATTAACACACACAGAAACAAGTGGTGGTGGTATCCCAGAGGGAGGAGGAACATTTGTTAACTAATTTTCATTTTGCTCCTCTCCTGCTTTTCTCTGCCATGGTCCCAATAGTTTAGTTCTGGTTTTTTTGTTTGTTTTTATTTTTTTTTTCCCAGCAGATGTAGAAATGACAGAGCAGGATAGGTGTCTTATGGTTTTTGATTTCTTCTTAGGCCTGTTTAATTATTTTTTTTCCTCAGTTGACTGTTGGCACCTGGTTCCTCTGTAAACTATATTCCTTGGCCTTCAGTCTCAGGTTGGCAATGCTGTTGGCCATGTTGATGCCCTGTGCAGGGTTATTGTTGGCACATGTGGCAGAATAAGTAGCCATGGCGCTGTAGGGACAAAGGAGAGAGCAGGGAGAATAACAGGCATTAGTTTCATGAAGTCGCAAGTCTGTGCCCCACATGGGTGCAACTCTCAGGATGGGGGCAGGCAGGTTGGACTACATGACCTCTGAGGTCCCTTACAGCCCCAGGTTTTCATTAGTCTAAGGCCCTTAGTGTGCTGAAGGTCCTTAGTGGCAAGTGTTTTGAAGGGCAGGGGAAAGCAGTGGAGAGTGGAACAAGGTGAGGGGGAAAGTATTTTCTGTGTTGGATACAGTGAGTAATGATTTATTTCTGGGGTGAGAGAAGAAAGCTGCTTATGGTGGATAGCAGGTGTTTCATCAGCTAACCAATTAAACCAGTATTTAATCTTGTCCTGCCTACATCACTAGTTTCTGGGAGCAAGGAGGAAGAGAAGGAGGCATTTGGAAAAAGAAACTAAAGGGCATTTTGCCTTCCTCACTCTAGGTAGTTGACTTGAATTCTAATACATTTTAACACATTTTAGATAATCACTGAATACCATATTAAATAGTTTCCTTGAAGAACCAGTTAAACAACCTAATATGACTTCTCTGGCTTTCTTGATCCACTGGTTGATGGTACCAAGTATTGCAGAATCAAGAAGTTTCCATCCCTACTGGCCTTGATTTTATAAATTTTACTCAAAAGTACTTGAGCAGCTTACACTGCATGCCGCATCCATTATTTTGGAAATGTTTAAATATCCTATATAAACTAGCAAATGATCCAGTTTCAGTATTCCTGACCTCAGAGGTAATTGTTTCTGACTGTTCTTATTGCAGAGAAAAACCCAAAGTCAGAGACTGTAATTAAGACCTAGGAATACCACTGGGCAGAAATTTGTAATTGGTGGCTTTCTGTTAATTACATCCAAGAATTTCTTTAAAAGGAAAAGTAAAGATTTCTTGGACTAGGATGCAAGGTATCTATTACTTGATACTAAATAGATATAAAGGAACAACTCATTTTAATTAAATGAACATATTTCTAGTTGTTTCTAAGATTAGCAAAATACCTTTCAGCTGAGGGCTGGAATGAGATAGACTTATAAATGGAATGACATGTGCTTTTCTGCTGCCTGCGTTCCTGTGCAATTTTGTCAGCCACACAGGAGTTTGTGGTTCTGGGGATCAAGTGTCGGACCAGAAAGAGAAAAAAACTAAAGCTACTCTACAAATAGGGAGACTATATCATTAATACTTATTTGGGACACCATGCAGTCAAGACTTCAAGTCAAGAATTATAGTCAAGACTCACAATAGCCTGTTTCAGCTCAGTTACTAGCAATTAACCCAGGAAAACTGGGTTAAAAATTATAATTATGTCTTACTAGAAATATACATCCTTAATTTAAGACCCTTATAACACTGGTGTGTGTGTGTTTGTATGGGTGTCCTACTGCAGGAGGAAGACTCAGAAGGGTTCCAAAATAATACTACACTCTTTCACTTTTGAAAATGAAAATTTTCAAACTCTTACTTCTTTCTGGGTACCTGATCTTAACTGTCTAGACAAAGTTAGGTTCATCTATAGCACCCTGTACTTTTCGTTTTAGCACTTATTTTAATTCCTCAACTATAAGTTCCAGAGATGAGACACCTCATCTGCCTTGTTCACCACTGTGCCTCCAGGCAGAGCTAACACCATATCTAGCACATATTTGGCATTCAAGAAAGTATTTAGTGAATAGGTAAGTAACTGAGAAATACCTAGGTACTGTATGATTAAACTGATTACTGCTCAGTATCAGTGATCTCTGTCACCCTGCTGTGAGCAATGATTTCTAAAAGTATTTTATCAACAGACTTTTATTTTAAGGAACCAGTCCTTCCCATTAATTGTGCTATCTTATTAGAATGAGAAAAATCAGAAGGGACATAACAAAAGCAGGGGCTGATGATTGCATATTCTTAACCCACCACAAATAGCTTTTAACAGTAACCAAAAAATGAATAAATATTGGTGCAGGTTAGATTTACAGAATAGGCCATTACTTCAACCACTATCTACCAAAAGACAACAGTTGAAAAACAGTCTCAATTCAGTAGGTTTTAATTAGGAGTGAAAAAAAATAATCAGAACAACCTGTTAAAATGGGACAAGTTTTGTTGTTGTTGTTGTTATAATATACCAAGAAGTTTCAATTAATTTCGAAATCCATATACGTATTATCATTTAAGTTCTATATGAATTACATGCTTCCATTCAAGACCCTATCAGAAAGAAATGCAAATCCATAAATCACATAATTGAGAAATTTCTAGGATATACTGAAGTCTAAGGTTTCAAACAAACAAAAAAATCTAAGTATCTAGAAAAGAGACAACTGGATTTGGGAAATGAACCTAAGTTGTAGATTATGAAATCAACCAAATCAGCCTTTCTAAGCCAGATTTCTGTGAGAGAATTAAGTCATAAAGATGATACATGGTACCAGTTTAAATGGATAGGAGATAAGTTGGGATTTTGAGTTATCTGTTTTTTCGTTAAATACTGAGAATAAAATTGAATGGCTTCTGAAAACAGAAAGCTAAAATTTCACAAGGGAGCAAAAAGAGAAAAAGTTCTCTGATGGCAAACTGGAAATATGGCAAACATGGAATATTGTGCTTTTAAGAATTTGACTCAATTTCCTGAGACATCCTTTGAGATTCTGGACAAGGAAAGTCTCATTTAATAGAGAGTCTGTCTTTCTTTTGATAATCAAGGGTGTGGTCCATTTTCCTTAGTTGACAAAGGGAGTTAGAACGGTGGGGGATTAGTTTGCTAAAGATGCTGTTACTGTTTTCTAGAAATGTCTACTGTACTTGTGATTTCAATTTTGTCTATTATACAACCAGTTTGCTGTAAACTTCATAATTTACTAGTGTCATCTGGTTTTCTAGTCAGAAGACTTAGTATGGTAACACATTTCTTGGAAATATTGAGACTCTCTCTAATGCAGGTCACATGTTAATATTCCAAATGAGATGAATGTTGATCCACTTCCCATCTGAAACCCAGATTAGTGAAATTAGAGTTGTATTTTGCCTGGGAGACTAGATTTTCACTGAGACACCTCTCCTTAAACAGCAGGCTGTGTTTGCAGAGTTGTAAAATCTTGTCTAATTGTACTGTGGTTCTTTTATAAAGACACCACTGTGTTTTGAGACCATGACAACGCCTTATAGGTAGCTCTCAAGTTAGAAGGTTATCAGAATAAGAAAGCAGTTGCTATTAATGAATGAATTTTGCAATATACTAGATGCTTGATAAATGATAAGATTTTCACTTGATAAATGTTTAGGAAAGTTATAAAGTTTCAAAAATTGGTCTAACATTTCAGCATTGCATAGCCATAAGAAGTAAGATGAAGAAACAGAGACCATCTTAATTCACAGTCTCTAAATAAATGCTTAGAATACATAACTCTATAGACAGAGACCTCGGTTATATTTTGTGCATATACTAAAGAAAATGCCTCTGTTTTCCTTCCAGTAGTTTGACATGAGTCTAGTCTCTCAATCTAAATTAAAAGCTCCATTTAGGCAAGTAGGGACCAGTCCTTTGGCATACCAGTGCCAAGCAAGACATGTTACTGTCAGAAAAGACAAAATTAATCTAGAAGCAGCTTAGTCATGCTTTTAAAAGGCCTTAGAAATATGATGGAGAGGACCCACTTCCAAAAGTAACAACAGATGCAAGAAAGCCTTGAGTGGCTGCCAATCTGAGATTGTTCATGACCGCCTGTTTTCCTTGTCATCAAGACTTTTGAAGCTCTCTGTTAGGAAAATAAAGAGAACTCTGAAATGTTTTCTCACAAGACAGAAACCAATGAGGTTAATAAGCTGTTTTCAACCAAAGTTGGGGGGCCATTCAGACCATGGTCTTCCTAAACAGGATTAAGCTTCCTGGGCTAAAAAGATGAGGTTAAAACTAATCAATTTATTAAGCACATGATAGCACAAAGAGCTTGCTTACTGACACCTAGAGATCTTGCCCGTTGATCTTACCTTCTGCCTATTCCTCTAACAAGATGGAGACATGAGATAAGGACTAAGACTGGGCTTATAGCATTTGGCCAAAGCAACATTTCTATTTGGTTTTTAAGAATGTAAAGTTCTTTGTGTCCGTGACCAAGAAATCACACTGATGAATAAAAGGCCTGGAAGACTCAGAGATGAAAAAGAAATACTTGTATCCCATCTGTTGATTCAGCAAATCTGCTCTGGAACTTGCAGAGAGCTGACACATTTAAGTAAGCTTGAAATTTTTCCATCTCCTTATTTGGAGATTCCTAACAGATGGAGCTCAGCCATAGACAGCAGAATGCTAACCACCAGCAGGGTTAGAGTTCTGTTTTCACTGGGGGACAAATCATTTTTGATAATTTCAGCCTACCTTAAGAGGTTGTCCTGAGGAATAATATGTTAAAATGGCTGTCAAACACCGAAGGAAGTATGGAAAATACTATGCGTGGTATGGAAGCCAGGAAACTTACAAACATCTCCCCTTCTGCTTTCTAGCCACCCAGAATGCAGATCCCACCAATCACAAAACAGTTAAGGAGAGCTGAGGGTGCGGGTGGATAATACCTGACTCAGTTTTCAAGTCTTTGTTTTCTATTTGCTCCTTCTGGACAAATGATACCAAGCTATGGAAAAATTCACCCCAAAGACAGATCTGTCAGCCCAAGAAGTCTGTTTCTGAGATCCTAGGGATTCTCAGATTTTTCCAAAGGCTATAGAGCTTGAGGTTTTTGTGAGTTTGTTTGTGATGTGTGAAGTTTGGAGATCATCTCTTGGGTTTGTTCTGTTGTCAGTGCAAGAACAACAGAGGTATACGTGCTTCCATCTAATAAAATTCAATATGAGCTTTCCTAGGGGAATTTAAACTTTTAAAGAGAGACCTGATAAATCCTTTGGGAAGTGATCTTTTGTAATTTAAGTAATCATTTCCAACTTCTGTTTTTAAAACTCAGAAGTTGATCTCTTTAAATGTGCATTTAGCTCTTAAAGTGGACACATTTGGACCATATTTCATTGCTAAGACTTCAGTTTGCACTGCATGTTCAGTGATCCATCTGCCATTGTAAACATTTTTCCTCTAAAAATGTTTTATATATGAAGTCTTGCATCTTTCTGCTGTCTCGGTGATTTTTGTTTTTCTTTTTGAAATGCACGTTGCTTAACCATAGGTTCCAAAAGCGCCTTGTGATATATAATAGGGAAATTCTTACTAGCTCAATCTTAGATACAAGGTACATAAGAGATTCATGACTCAACTGGCCTGAAGAGCAACAAGAGCCAGGACAAGAACATAGTTCTTCTGACCTCTGTCCTATATCCTCTAAAGCCTCACTATTCAAAGCATGTACCAAGTGTCAACAGCCTGGGCATCACATGGGAGCACGTTAGACGTACAGTTCCCAGGTCTTGCCCTAGACTTACTGAATCTGAGTCTGTGCTGTAACATGATCCCAGGTGATTCATATGCCCAGTAATCCCTGAAGAGCCCTTCTCTAGGCTATCAGACTACCCTGAACTCTATGGACGTATTTTTCTTGCAGCTCTGGTTTCCAATAGTATTTCCCACTGGAAGACGTCACTGCTTTCATTTCTAGGACTGTAAGCCCCGCTTTCTTGAACATACTTAATTCCCACTTACACCCTACCCCCAGCAGCCACCCTCTTCCCCCTCTGACAAGTTACCTTTTCAGTGTCTTCCGTTAGAATCCGTTATGAAGCCCCTCGTGTAAACAACATCTTGGGAGGGAGGAGGATCTATTTTTGAAAGTGTGAAAGGGAGAAATGAGCCAAATGCGTTCAGCAGATGTCAGGCAGCACTGTGACCACGATCAAATGAGGGGAGGAGGAGGAGAAGGTTGGGGGAGGGAAATCGTGGATAAGGATCACTGGCCTCTCTTTCACTTGTCATTAGTCTCCTTTGAAGCCCAGCCCTCCCTCTGGAAATGGCACTCCAGACCAGTACTGCAGAGCCAGACCATTCTTTATCTATCTTTCACAGGAAAGGATGCCCCTGAGGAAAGATTTCTTGACTACTTCATTCAAAACGACAGTCAAAAGTCCAGGACTTGGTAAATCACTGCTGCCCAAGAGGTAAAGCTGTACAAGACAGGAGTCTTAACAACTCTGGTGCTTGTGTGTGCTTCCATTTGCCTAAGGAAACAGTTCTGAGCAAAGCAGTGAGTGTGCGCGGCGAAGACAAGCTTCTTTCCCCTGACTTTGGGTAGATAAAGAAGATGCCTGCCAGAACGGTAGTGTCCAGTTAGGGACTACTTCGCTACTCTGGGCGACTCAGTTGCCCGCCTGACATCATCACCTCTAATATCCTCGAGGTAATGAAGGAGGTCAGGACATGCTATAAATAGAGTGAACCATATGTCTTGGTTTGTCAGGGACAATCCCAGTTTATGCCTGTTGTCCTTGAGTCATTATTAATAGCACCCCCCTTTTACTCTCACAAGTGTCCCAGTTTGGATGATTAATTATACAACCACCACTCTGGATATAAAAGACACCCGGGGCGGGGGAGGGGGAGGGGAACGTGTTGGTTGTTTCCCATGTCATAATTCTGACCATACGCAAGCTATTTGCTTTGAGACTTGGTTTCCTCCTCTCTTTTTCCAGAGGAGAGCTGTGGAAGTCAGCAAACTGCCCTTTCTGGCAAAATTGTCTCCTCACAGTCCCTGGGTTGCATGTCTCACTCATGCCAGGGAATGCCCACATACCCCAGAACATGGACCTCAGTGGCAGACATGCTTCCCGCATCTGAGACAAATCCTGAATCAAACAGGCACGTTTATGTAGTTTTCCAGTCTTACTCTTTTTACTGTTTTCAATAGAGTAAGATTTAATGTGAATGAAAGCGGGGTTATATGGCCTAATACATTAGACAGAAACAGGGATCATGAGCCCTGGCTTTAACTTTGCGTGCCGAAGGCTTAAATTCGGGCAAGTGTTCAGTCTCTTCTTTGGAACCAGATCAAGGACAAAGCTGCCACACAGGAGCATCCAAGGATTAACCAAGAGAAATGCCTTTTAATGAATGTCACATGTGCGATAACTAATTTGACATAATAGTACCAACAGAAATAGCAAGTTAATTTTCCATAACACAAAAGATCTATCATTTCCTTTGCTTTTCATCACTTGGTTTTCTTTTATATTTCCTTAACAACACTTATATTTCCTACCAAGCTTCAAAATGTGAGATTGTAATGAGTATTTTGGCTCTAAACACAGCAGAAATATCTTTAAGGAACAAAATAATTTTTTGCCACTTTTTGAAATTAATCAAAATATAAACACTTCAGTCAACACTGGGTCAAAAACATAACTGTTGATTAAATTAGTGTTTAAACCATCATTTTTCTACTTAAATCTGGAGATTAATTTATCCTTCATACAGAATATGAACAGTCAGATTCTATGAAATTTTTAATTATTTTTTACAAACTCTGTGTCTAAGAGAGAAAAGATATAAAAGTATACCATGAATTGAATAAGAAGTAACTAGGTTATATGATTTTAAGTGAAAGGAGCAGAATACAAAATAGTATTTACACTATGTCTATACTATATAAAATACTGAACTCTAATTGCAAAAATAAACACTAGTTATCTCAAGATGGTGGAATTATGAGTGTTTTTTTAAAGTGTATCTAGAATTTCTACGCAATCTGTCAAATTAAAATATAACACTTCCCCAAAAAGCATACATAAATTGCATGTTAATAATTTCAGTTAGATGCCCATATACAAAGTATGTATAATGCAGGCATCGGATTTGAACTTCTGCTGAGGTCCAGGTAATCTAGTCTAATATTAAGGTTTTCATCTCCACTATGCAGTATACTGCCCTCCATCTCTCACTGGTAAGGACCACATGACAGCCATCTCGGTTATTATAGCTGGTAAAAAAAGTTCCTTACTAGGATCCAGGAATAAATAAAAAGGAGCTAAACTTCCTGGTTGTGACCAAATTCAAACCAGAGACTTCAAGCTCTGATCCAAATCCATTTCCCAAACCATTTAATGAGTCTATGAGCTATCAATATTTATAAAAAAAAAAAAAACCCATCAAAGCAATCTTTCACTTATTTAAAACATTAAAGAATATGTGATTTTATAATGGTCTGCAAAATATGTTTTTAGTAAATCCTTTGGGAGAGGAGTCTAAATTTTAAAAAGGACACACAAATAGGACTAATCTTTTGAAATCAGCAAAGCATACTATGTCTAAGAGCAATAGGAATTTCCAATTTCCTAAGCATAGACCAAAGCAAGTCAGGCTAATTTCATAATGGGGAATTTAAAAGAAATTTCCAAATGCATTTATGGCATTTATTTCAAGGAACTGATTTCAAACAGAAAGAATATTTAGGTAAGGTTTTTGCTATAATTAGAAAGATCAAATTCGAAACTATCTGCATTTCACTAATGCATTTCACATCAGGAACTCAGCATCAACTGGGAGATAATCTCTTACACTTAGTTTAAAACCTCTCTTTAAACGCTTAATTAACCTTAACAATAAAAAGGTAAACAGAAGCATAGTATGTGGTTTGTAAATACTTCTTCCTCTGCTACAATTGGCCAGAGAATACAGAGCCTTGATCTGGTTTCTAAGAGTACTCAGGCTTAGCTTCAAATAGACACTTTAGACCATGACAATGCATTGGGCACACGTGTTTCAGCTTCCCACTGGCATTAGTCTGTTTTTTTCTGAACAGCATAATCAATGAAAGTTAAAAGCTTTTCCAAGCAATTGAAATAATATTATGTTATTTGCTTCCTTAATATTTTTCACCTTTTAAATATAAAAATTTAGTGAAAACTATACATTGCTTTCATATATATTTTTTTAAACCCACACAAACTAACCCCCAAAGAACTTCAAATAAGTCGACAAGAACTAGCAATAGAATAGGAAAGCATCTTGGATCATAAGACATTCCCACCTATTAATAAAGATCTATGGCCATGAGAGTGATCTGAATGATCTTGGGTTTTTTTCCCCTTCTCTCTCTCTTTCCTTCTTTTTCCCCTTCCTTATTTCTTTTCATTCCACATCAGTTTTACTGTGAAGTTTGCCTTTGGTCCTACACTTAGAGCCTTATGTGTTAAATTCCTACTTGAGCATAATCCAACCAATCTATCCAATTTGGAAATGGAATAAAGTTTTGTTCCAGAATGATTGCAACAGGGACTCTGGGCATAGCTTAACGATCTTTTCTTTTAGATTCTTCCCCATCTTTGAAACCTTTGCAAGAGTTCCTGAGTCCAAGAGGAGACTGCTGTTGGCCTGCCCCTCTCTCTTCTGCCCCAGACCCTGCTCCTGGGGCAACTAGTGATCTCCTGTGAAAATCTGGGGATGTCAGCAAGTTGAATGTCTCTGAAGAGGTTAACCCAGTGAGAAATGTCAGCCAGCTGCACAAGCAGCTTTGAATGTGACCAACCGTTGAGAAATGTGTGGAGGTGGAGCAAGGGAGGGTGGGCCAGTCATTCACCTGTACGGAGAGGCCGTCCCCCAGGAGAGATAATCAGTGGGTCTTGGAGCAGGACGAGGTACGATGGGCTGCTCCACAGCAGTCACGTCTCCTGAGTAGGATTTGAGGAGGGAAGCATTTTTATTGGCCAGCATGGCTCTCTCATTCCTGCGGAATTTGGCTCTTCGGTTCTGAAACCACACCTGGAAGATTGTCGGAAGGAGAGAAGGGCATGAGGAGGGAGAGGAAAAACAAAGGAGAGGTTCCATGAATAAACTCCTGGTTGATTTTTACCATATAACACCTTCCCAAGGAAGATATAGGCTAAGCATGGAATTCTTCCTAGAACAACAGAAAACATGCCATAATCCTTCCCAGTGGGCCCTGTTCCAGGGCTATTAAGAACAGAGACTAAGAGGTGCTTCCAGTGATCAGGCCACCAGATACGGGATCCATGACGAACCCATTTGACAGCAAATTGTGGATTATAATTCCTCTCAGAATTATAGTAAAAAGAAAAATCTCATCCAGACTTCTGCCACAGGTATAGTGATATTTTTAAAGTTTCTTCAAAGTTCTTCAAAGGGCAGAAACATCATCTGCTTTTATGATACTTATTGGATATTTAAAGAAAATCTCCCATCTTCCCAAAAGTAGACCCTGCGTTAAGCATTTCAGAAGCAAATAGTTTATCTGGGAGGTGTGAGGAATAACCACAGAAGAGGGAGGAAGTAACAGAAGAAAAGCAACCTCTTAACTGGTGTGCTACTGAACCAGCTCTGTCTGTGGGCGCTTAGTCCTTGAGAGACCCTAAGGATAACACAGGGCACACACCTCCCACTGGAGGGGTGAGAGAGTTGTGGATTCACACATTGGCTCCTGTCAGTCACTGGTTAAAGTTCCAACACTTCTGGCATGTCTCCTGAAGTTCTAGAAAGAAACTTGTGAAACAGAAATTCAGATACTGAAAGTTGGAAGCTGGTTGGAGTGTATTTAATTGCTGGCTTCCAAGGAAATGGGCAGCACTGATACCATTGATGACAGCTAATAAAAACTCTACCATTTATTAAGTGCTACTAGGGCTAGGAATTTATACAAACACGTTACCTACATTTTTTATACTTATGACAATTCCCAACAGGTGTTATTATTTCTGTTTCAGAGTTGAGAAAACCGTTTCAATGAGATGAAAGGCTCTGTTGAAGTTCACAGAAGTAATAAATGGCTGAGTTTTTGAGCTCAAGGACATCTGACTCATGATCTTACAATTCTTCTGTACTGCTGTGGAATTTTATTCCTTCATTTACTCATTCACAAAGTCCTTGTGGAGACTGCATTCTAGATCCTGGCCTAAATACTGGGAATGGAGAGATGAGACTTACTCTGCTCATAAGCAGCTCACAATCTACTAAAAAAAGATAGACATGTAAATTTGAAAGACAGCAATACAAGAATTTTAGGTACAGTTATGGAAAGGCATGACAGATGTGGGAGAAAGAAATCCTATGGTGCAGAGTGGGACAATTTCACAGTGCTAGCTGGCAATATTCACATAGAAATACCATGTGATTGGTGCCCCCATGGAAGGCCAGGGTGCGAATCAGTAGAGGAAGAATCTTTTCTGGTTTCAGCTCTTTTGTTTCTAAGGTGTCCTTCACATTTCTATTAGAGTTATCATTTTAAATGCAAATATAATTGTATTAGTGCTTCTCTTTAGCTTTCTATCATCCACTGACTCTCTCTGCCACCCACAGAGTAAAATCAAAATGTTTTATCAAACATATCAAAGATAATATCTTATCTTTATTCTAGAACAAAGCTGGTTCAAGAATTAGCTCATTGTCCATCGATTCAGCCACATTCTGTATCACTTGGCCTTCATGCACTGGTGCTTCATCATTTCAGATCTTACTCTGGGGTTAAGACTCCCAAATGTATTTGGCTATTTTCCCACCTATATGTATTCACACTGAATGTTCTGTCTGCAGTATTCTCCCCTTTTATCCAGGTGCCAACGACTTGTTTTTTTAAGGTTTAACTTGAACATCACCTTCTTTGTGAAATGTTAGCGTGGAAGGAACGTGACTTTACAATCTAACAGAGTTAAAGAAAAATATTGGCTCCATGACTTAAAGATTTGTCCTTGGATAGTTATATATGTCTCTGATCCTTTGTCTCACAATCAAATAAAGATGCTAATACCAACTCACATGTTGTTGTGAGACTTGGCATAGAATGGCTACTCAATGTTCATGTATTCTCTTTTCCCCCAGGCAGATTTAATCAGTCCTTCCTCTGATCTATCACTAATTCTTGAACATTCCTTTAGCGTAGGAATCATCTTATGCTCTGATAATAGTATGATCTGCACATTTGTCTTCTCTGCTCCCAGTCTGGAACATCTTTGAGGAAAGAGCCAGTGTATTATTTATCCCCAGCAAAGCAAAACCAGTTCCAAGAGAATAACAGATGCTTGATAGATATTTGAGAGGGAGAAAAGACAGGGAAAAAATGAGATTGCAAAGATGATAAGATATGGCTTCCATCCAAAAGAACTTCACAGTCTAGCTGGGGAAGTTGGCCTGCGCACAACTCAATATAATACATGTCACATTGTGATAAAGGCCATAAATATAAAGAAGGCCAGATTCAGAGGCAGTGGTTTAGACTGGCAAAGGGTAAGTCTTCATAGAGGAAGAATAAAGTCACAAAGGGAGAATTCTGTCCTGCTTACATGGGAAATGTTCACAATTCTAAAAGACTTTAGAACATAGTAGGATGGAAAAGGAAGAAGACAAAATAGTTTCAACATATAAGAATGTCATTTGCTTATTGTGATGGGACCAATTTAGCTCCCTAATCCAAAATTACTCTTTCACCTTTTTTTGTTAATTCCCAACATTGCCCTGTTCAGGTTCCCTTATTTAAAATTCAGATCGCCATGGCAAAAGTGGTACTTTCAGGCATTGTGAGTTATTGACCTAAAATTATTTATTATACCACTGGAGGCCAAGCCTGGGGCATAAAAAAGTATGGGTTTTGAAGGAGAGAGGAAAGGATTTAAGAGTAGAAACAGGGAGCATGTTTGGAGAACTGTGGTGAGCAGCATGGGGGAAGAGGATGTGGGAAGGCTGACCTCAGAGTTGTGCTTTGGACAGCAGGATGGAGAGAGCAGAACTGAATTTGTGCCTGTGGACCACTCTCATCTGAGCCTTGAGAGACTCCCACATAGTAACACCAGCATCCTCACATCTGCCCGCTCCTAACCTATCCTTGGGGGTACCACAGTGCCCAGGCAACTTACCCCTTTTGTCAAAGACATTTTTTTTTCTCCTGGGAAGGACTTTTAGGTGAAATCCCCATTTCACAGGGACAATGCTTGCACACTGTCTTCAGGCTGAGGCAACCTCTCAGACCCTCGCCCTCAACTCAGCAAATATCTCTCACAGTGTAGGGTTCTGCATACAGTCCCTAGCCTCCACACCCTTCCACACCCTAGCCCAAGTCCCCCATCAAGAGAGTTATCATTTGCAGAAAGAAATCCTTCAAGCCCAGGGCCTACCCAGGTGGCTCAGAGATGAAGATTCCACCTACCAAAGTAGGAGTCACAGGTTTGATCTGTGGTCCAGGAAGATCCTACATGCTGCAGAGCAACTAAGCCCATGCACCACAGCTATTGAGTCTGTGCTCTAGAGCCCATGTTCCCCAAAAGAAAAGCCACTGCAATGAAAAACCTATGCACTGCTATGAAGAGTAGGCCCCACTCTCTGCAACTAGAGAAAAGCCCGGGCAGCAATGAAGACCCAGTAGAACCAAAAGTAAATAAATCTTTAAAGAAATATTTTTCAAAAAGAAATTCTTCAATCTCAGACTGAACACAGATTTACAAACAATAATTTCTTAGGGAAGACAAGCCTACCTCCAGCAATATGGAAGATAATAAAATCTAGACTCTGAGCAGAGATAGCAAAGCACTGCTTGAAAAAGCATGTAGCCAGAGAACTTGTTTATGTATTTATTTAAAACCTACTATAATGCTTAAAAACATGAACTCTAGATCTGCATATGTGTCTTCAAATTCTAGTTCAGCCCCTTCCTAGCTGTGTCACGTTATACACAATCCTTTAATCTCTGAGTCTCTGTTTCCGTATCTGTCAGATGAATATTATCCACCTCACTGAATTGGGGTGAGGATTAGACAGATCAGTTATGTAACTAAGGACACTGGTTAGCATATAAGGGCTCAGCTCGTATTAGTTATTATTATCATCATTATTATTCCTAATCACAGATTGTATTACTTCTAGATGCCTGGCTTGTAGTTGATGAGTCATGGCATTAATATTTGAGAGAATTACTGTTCTCTCTTCACCTCGTTTTACATGCACTTACCCTTCTTCACTTCATAGAAACACAAAATCACCTACTTAAATGTGCTCTTAATGCAGTTTCTAAGTTCAACGTCTGATGTGTTCATTCCCCACTGCCATCCATGTCCATCACTATAAATATGTTTCTTGAAGATTTGGACATTCCCAAAGTCTGGGGAGGAAAACTGAGGTGGGGGACAGAGAGTTCATCTCTTTGACCACCCGACTGCTCAAGTTGAAAGCTGGGGCAAGGTGGTGGGGAAGGTGCAGAGTCAAATCCTCTGAAGGACAATGTTTATAACATGACTCTGGAAGGATGGGAAACAATGAGAGGTGTGAGACTGCCAGCAAGGCGTATTCTGCCCTACTGAAAGGCCTTCACTTTGATTTTTAAAACTATGCTTCTGCCAAAAGAAACACAATCAGAAACTGATTCTGCCTTCATGCTGCCCATTTATAATCCTTCTTACTATCAGCTCTGGTCTGAAACCTACAAGTGGTGTTTTTCAACGTCTTCAGAGACGTGCCTTTGAGGTGGGGAGTACTCTGGTTACCTGCACTCTGGCCTCAGTGAGGTTCACCCGGCGGGCAAGGTCTTCTCGCACAAAAGCATCTGGGTAGTGTGTCCGCTCAAAGACACGCTCCAAAGCCTGCAGCTGACTGCTGTTGAAGGTTGTCCTGTTCCTCCGCTGCTTTCTTTTCTTCTTTTCCTCTGAGTTCAGTTGATCATCTGGAATACAAGAAATTGATGATAAAGGAGCTAAAGTCACGTCAGAGGTCTGGTTTATACTTCTTCACTGTATATCTACAGTGAAACTCTTTCCTTGGCTCCCATGCTCATCAAAGTGCTAGGGCCAAATGCCACGTTCCTGATGCAAATACGGGTTTTAATGCCATCAAGTTCATATGCCAAGAACCCACAGCAGTTTTGATGTTGGTTTGTTGCTTCTAAATCTTCAACCAGACCTGAACTCTCAGAGAGATCTTTTCATATGCTCCTTGAAGCCTGTTTTGTCAAGAGGGCTAAAGAAAGATTTTACTCCTCTCTATATTCTCTGGACATCTCCAGAGATGGGGAAAGGAGAAGAGATTGCTTTGGACCTCATTTGTCTTAGGTAATACTATGTTCATTCACACAGTTTCATAACCGAGGAGCCGAACAATTCCCTGGTTATGTCACCTCAACAAACCCACATCAACACAAATGCAGTTATAGAGGAAAAGCTATATTCAAACAGATTAGAAGGATTTCTGTTTTTCCCATGCATCTTCCTGGAAAAAACAAATAATTCCTCACTGTGTGTGTTCACGGTTCCATGCTGTTGCTGAGTTAGGCATCAAGGGCATCAGCTTAGATCAGGGCTAGTGCTACAACACCTACCCACCCCAGCTGACGCTGATCTGGAATTCACTAAGAACTCAAGAACAGTCCTGAAAGACCTCTGAGCCAGTTTCACCCCAAATTTGAGCTCTAGGGCTTTGAGGTCTTAGGAACCTTTGGATAATCATGTCCTCAAGTTTTTAGCCATCAAGATTCCTCCTTGATTTTCTCAGAGTTCCCCCAAAGGCACTGTGGCCAGCTGGTCGTCCAGCCTGCCCAGGGCTGTAAGAGAGTCGTGTGCTCTGTCCTGCTGCCCTCCCTCGGTCCAGCAGGAACAATGGACATGTGGAACTGAGAGGGATACCAGCTGTGCTAACATCACTGTCTTAGCCCTCACGCTCACACCCAAGGCACCGCAGAGCCCCTGCAGTACTCAGAGATTTGCAGCTTGAGTTGCTCAGGCCCAAGTCACATGCTCGGCCTGATGAACCAGACTCACCCTTCCAATCGCTTTCCCCACTCATCTCAAAAGAAAATACGAGGAGTGAGAGTGAGGTTGGAGGGAAAGAGAGCATGGCCACTTGTTCCACATTCAATGGAAGTAGCTCTCAAGTTGCTTTTTTTCAACATGTAAATTCTCCTGAGGGCTTCCCAGGTGGCACAGTGATAAAGAACCCACCTGCCAGTATAGGAGACATGGGTTTGATCCCTGGGTTGGGAAGACCTCCTGTAGAAGGAAATGGCAACCCATTCCAGTATTCCTGCCTGGGAAATTCCATGGACAGAGGAGCCTGGAGGGCTAGAGTCCACAGGGTCACAAAGACTCAGACATGACTGAGCCACTGAACAAAAACAGCAGAAGTCTCCTGACCCTCTGTAACTATGAACACACAAAACACTCATGAAAACTACTAGTGTGACTCCTGATGTCCCACAAGGAATGATCCACACCTGAGCTATAGTATTATTACTGTAGACTGGGGGCATGTTCCAGAGTTGGGTGGGGACTCAACGTGCAGCTTAAATCTAGGAACTCCCAGGCCAGATCTCTCAGTGCCTACCTGAGGCCTCCAAGACTTCTGATGAGAGACCACCTTCTTCACGAGTGCTGCTTCACCAGTGATGCCCTTGGAGCTCAGAACAGAGACTGTTCGTTCCCTCCTGAGAGGTAAAGCACCCGTATACAGTAAGTGCTTGCTGAATTTGTGTCCAGGGAAAATGTGAAACTTTCCCTGTCTTGAGGAAACTGTTTCTGTAGGAAAAAAACCATATGATCTCAACCCCATTCCCCCATTCAGTGTCTAAGAAGCTGCTGACATTCATTCTTTCATCTTTATGGTTGTCTTCAGAATTGACCACCTCCCTGGTTCTTTCCATTGTGGTGCCTCAACCAGGAGCCCTGCTTCGAAGGCACTTCTGTGACACTCTCAATAAGAAAGAAGGTCAGGGAGCCCATTATACAGAATGAAGTAAGCCAGAAAGATAAAGACCAATACAGTATACTAATGCATATATATGCATTTTAAAGATGCATATATATAAAATTTTAAAAGATGGTAACGATAACCCTATATGCAAAACAGAAAAAGAGACACAGATGTACAGAACAGACTTTGGGACTCTGTGGGAGAAGGCGAGGGTGGGATGTTCTGAGAGAACAGCATTGAAACAAGTATACTATCAAGGGTGAAACAGATCACCAGCCCAGGTTGGATGCATGAGACAAGTGCTCAGGGCTGGTGCACTGGGAAGACCCAGAGGGATGGGATGGAGAGGGAGGAGGGAGGGGGGATCGGGATGGGGAACACATATAAATCCATGGCTGATTCATGTCAATGTATGGCAAAAACCACTACAATATTGTAAAGTAATTAGCCTCCAACTAATAAAAATAAATGAAAAAAAAAATAAAAAAAGAAAGAAGGTCAGATCAGTGGCCTCTTGAGAATGAAGCCAATTTGATTATCATGATTTCTGGGAGTGAGTGACTGAACAACAACAGCAACAATCAAAGCCTGGAATATTTCAACAACACCCTTGATTTTACCACCATTTAGCTATTAGAAAAATTACTTTACAATAATGTCAACACTACAGTTCAAACACCTAGGATCATACATCTTTCAGGTGCTGCCTTGCATTCGTATTTTCCTTCATGTTTGAATATATGGAGGCATTCCTGCTGCTCCCATTCTCTTTCCAAATCTTTTTGTTTACAGTTCTACATGTCTTGTGCTTCAGGTTTCCCTCTCTCTTGGTCATTCATGCCTTTATGATAGCACCGCACCCGCGTTTCATGTTCCTGTTAAACAGAAGTCTGAAAAAATCTCTAACTTCCACACCAACCCCAGACTGAGGCCAATTAGACAGACCCTGGGCCATTTTAATCATATAAAGGAAATTCCTTATTAATCCGATCCCATGATTTGCTTTCTTTCCTCAGAGGAACTGTTTTCACAGGTATAACCACAAATCCTAAATCCTTTATGCTGTTGGGTAAGCCCATTTCTTCTTGTACTGCCAAACTGTGATGGAGAACAAGAAGGTTTTATGTTTTGTTCTTAGTGCTACAACCTCCTACATAATCTCTCAGTAGTTCTTTGAAATCTTCCACTGTTCACTCAAATTCCACTGACTGTCCGCCATAAACCACCAACTCCCCTGATGTGGGGGTAAGGGAAATGGAGAATTATAGTTTATGACAGAGAATAAATAGCTATGATGACCTGAAAGGATTCCAGCAGAAGTTTCCCAGTAAATGTCCTTGTTGTTTTTAACAAATGAAAACACCAGTCCAGATCATGTTGAAGGTGAGAAAAGACACACGGATGACAGGGGTCCAAGGAGTGTGGCTCTGGTAAACATCCTTCAGAGCACAAGTGTAATATAATAAGAAGAGGCAGTGAGGGGGCAGCAGACACAGCTCAAGCGGCAGCCCTTGGGCTTGTCTGTCTTTGCTCACTAATCACGAACTACGAGCTCCCTGTTTTCCCCCAGGAACACAGAACAGGGTCCAGTACAGTCTCTTCAGCGGCATGAAAGGAAATGTGAACATAATAGACAAATGTGAGACATTTGAAACACCTGCGATAAAGACTTAAAATATAATCTCTGGTTGAATATAGGGGAGAGGAACTAGTGTATTTTTATTATTGCTGGAGTATTCTCTTTCTTGTAAAAACAGCTACTATAAAAGGTCAGTTTAGAAGGATGCTGTTTAAGGATACTGACAGCCAGCTGGACATCAGGAAATGGCTAATTCTTTGGAATTCTAGAAGGGGCTTCCCTGGTGGCTCATATGGTAAAGAGTCTGCCTGCAGTGTGGGAGACTAGGGCTCGATCCCTGGATTGGGAAGATCCCCTGGAGAAGGAAATGGTAACCCACTCCAGTATTCTTACCTGGAAAATCCCATGGACAGAGGAACTGGGCAGGCTACAGTCCATGAGTCAGACATGACTGAGCGATCACTCCCTTGGAATTCTCTGGAATGGGTAGGATTCCCAAAGTGCATAGTAACCACAGTGGGGTGGTGGCTGTTGAGTCGCTCAGTCGTGTCCGACTCTTTCACAATCCCATGGACTATAGCCCACCAGCCTCCTCTGTCCATAGGTTTTCACAGGCAAGAATGCTGGAATGGGTTACCACTTCCTTTCCCAGGGGATCTTCCCGACCCTGGGATCAAACTTGTGTCTCCTGCACTGACAGACAGATTCTTTACCACTGGGCCACCAGGGTACATGGATACATATTTATCAAAATTACATTTCAAATCCAAGGTGTTTACAGATTTTATGGAAGATTATGTTATGATTGTGTAAATTTCAAGAACGTAGTTGTCATGCTTTCTAACAAAAACAAGCAAAAAAAAATAAGATCACCTGTTTATATTATTAACAGATGAATTTTCACTTGAGTCATGAGTCATAAAATATTGGCCCCACATAAAACCAGAGAAATTATGTAATTCAACCCTCTTATTTTATAGATGAGGTCAAGGAGGCCTAGAAGAATGAAGTGATTTGCCTCAAATCACAATACAAGCTGAAACTGAGCCAGAGCTAGAAGCCAGGACTTCTTTTTTTAATGTAAGTATAGTTGATTTACAATGTTGTGTTATTTTCAGGTATACTGCAAAGTGATTCAGATATATATCTGAATTTTCTCTATATATATTATTTTATATATAGTATGTATTTTATATAATATTTTATATATATAATATATAAAATTGCATATGTCTGATATATAATATTTTATATATTACATAGTATCTTATATATGTAATATATACAGTATATGTACAATATGTATAAAAGAATGTATACATAATTTTTCAGATTCTTTTCACTTATAAGTTATTATGAAATATGAGTATCGTTTCCTGTGCTATGCAGTGGGTCCTTGTAGCTTATCCATTCTATATATAGTAGTGTGGAAGCCAGGACTTCTATTTCCACCGTACTTTTAAGTGCAAATGACAATAGACGCCCCACGCAGGAGTGAGACAATTAAGTCAGAGATATAAGTAAAAAGCACTACCCTGGGAGAACTCTGTATGGGAAAAAGTTTTATCCATACTAGCCATATAAAGAGGGTCTCAGGAAGGGGGTCCATGTGTTCTACATGTTATTTCTGCCAGAAAAGCCATTTAAAAAAAATGCAACAATTCTCATCCAGGACAGCTACTTTGATCGAGATGTTCTTGGATTTCCCTTTTCAAAGGCCTCTGTAAGTCCTTGCTTCACCAGTTAAGTATGTGCAGGGTTACTTTCACACAGTAGTAAACCCTTATCTTCTATCTTCTCCCATCATTCATAGTAGCATTTCTTTTTCTTTCCTTTTAGGACACAGTGCAAAATCTGTTTCCTATGACACACTTTAATTCTACTTTCTCTATAAAATTTGCTGATACCTCCAATCCATATTGATTCCTTCATATCTCAATTCCTATACATATTTTAGTGTATAATCAAATTTTTTTAAAAGTATGATTCATTTCTTTCTATGCAAATGTTTTATCACCTCAATGGACTCAGGCATTTCTATGAAAAAGATATAAGGCCTTTTGATAAATTAAGTGACAATAAAATTTGAAAGAGTAGAGTATTGTGGTACAGAAGCAATTTCAGAAAATTAGAACCTTGGTGATTTGTGTGTGCATTTGTCGCTCAGTCATGTCTGACTCTCTGTGACCCCATGGACTGTAGTCTGCCAGGTTCCTCTGTCCATGGGTTTCTCCAGACAAGAATACTGGAGTGGGTTGCCATTCCCTTCTCCAGGGAATCTTCCCAACCTAGGGATCAAACCTGGGTCTTGCAGATTCTTTACTATTTGAGCCACCAGGCCCCACCCTGGTGATTTACCTAAAGTTTAAGAGGCTGAATCATGTCTGAATTCCAATTAGTCTTTTTAACAGCACATAGCAAATAATTAGGTTAACATTATCTTTTTGTCCCTGGATAATTTTACCTGTGGAGGAAAAAAACCATTCTTTTACCATGTTTCTTTTTTAAATAGCTTCATCATCAGATTTAGAGATGGGAGAGAGCTGTGTGGTTCTGACTCTTCCCTAAATGAAGGAGCTAGTCCTTCATTTTTATTTCCTATAAGATAAGCAGATCTAAGATAGTGAATAATTGAAACAAAGGGGAGGAAGAGTCTTAAAGAGAATGGAGTTTCCGATGGAATAGGATGTTAGAATACTTATCAAGCTCCTCTTTAGAAAAGAAAGCTCTAAATTCCAGGGAGGAGACCCCTCAGGCTTTCATGGAGAAGTTAAAGAGAACAATACCTCTGTTCTTGATTCTGGCTTGAAATTCACTCTGAACTTGACTTGGGACTGCTGAAGTTACACTGAAGGGAGGGTGGAGAAGACAGGGAGGAGGGCCAGCCTCAAGCCTGAGGACCAGACAGCAGACAGTGATCTCTCCTCACCAAGGCTTTGTACTCCCCACTTGGGCTCCAGTTAACTCCCAAAGACCCTGACCCTCTCCCGCTCTGTATCTTGTGGGAGACTTGAGATTCCAAATCGGTCAGCCAAATGTAATTTAAAGGTACAGCAAAAACATATTTTAGGGATAAAATCTGAAGAAAAAAAAATGTGTTTCGTATGCCTGAGTCACATCCATTTGAGAAGAAATCTGATGCAAGAAGATAAAACGCCAGCTTCAGTAGCAAAAACCAACCACCACATCAAAGCCTGTCATCTGTCTTTTGGTTGAAAACATGGCAGGCAAGCGGATCTAAAGAGGAGCCCGCTGATCATTTTATGGGCATTGAAGAATGTTTTCAAAGGAACTTATATTGCACAACAACTACTTACTTTAATGGGATTTGTGTGGTTCAGGCCCTGTAACCTTTGGAAAATTGAAGGGAAGTATAATTGTAAAAGCCACTAAAAACTGTTTAGCTTTTATTGCAAGGCTTATGAAAAGCAGTGAGATACAGCTGTGGCATTCATTTGCGTTTCTTTGGTTACACTAAGCTCCAATTCTAATTAGGACAGCATCCTTTTAATAAGTGCTCCGATAAATGGCACATAGGTCCTTCACTGGGGTGACTGTAGACTGAGTTTAGCACATCCCAATGACCAAACCCAAGTTCAGTAGCACATCATCCATATCTCAGCAGCATACCCAGGATCCTCCACCACTGGATGCCAGCAACTGTCAGTAGGGGCCAGGTTTTTTAGCACAGGGAACTCCACTCCAGTGGAGCGGAATGAAACAACACTGCTAGTGTTATGCGGCAGCCTGGATGGGAAGCGAGCTTGGGGAAGAATGGATACATGTATATGTATGTATCCATGTATACATACATATATGTATGGCCAAGTCCCTTTGCTGCTTTGTGAGTCAGCTCCACCTCAATGCCATCTGAGCTACCAGGGAAGCCCCACTTATGACAGAAAGAGAAGAGAGAGACACAGGAGGAGATGGTTGGATGGCATCACCAATGCAATGGAATTAACTTGGGCAAACTCTGGGAGATGGTGGGGGACAGGGAGGCCTGGCATGCTGCAGTCCATGGGATCGCAAAGAGTCGGGCATGACTTGGCTGCTGCACAACAACAAAACCCCAAGACAAGATAAAAGTTTTTTAAAAAAGAGAGTGACCAGGTTTCAGCCAGTACAAACGTCCAACTGTACAGCTGTGATCCGTCTCATGGTGAACTATCACATCTCGGCTGCCAGAAGCTGAACTTTGCATGATGGTCGTTGACGAGTATATTTTTTTCTTTATCGTCAATTTGGTATACACGTGGTTTACTTTTAGTCAAGTATGAGTAATAAACCTTGGATTGTAGCATTAAAACACCTTAAATATTTGGAGAGTATACGTTCTTTGCAGAAGAAAATGCTTTAGAAATGTGTAAAATAGCATTATTTTGAATGGGTTTCACCCAAAAGATGGATCAGTGACTCTGTGTAAAGTTATAGTGGTTTCATGCAGATTCGGGTAAAAGTTGAAAGCTCTCTGAGTATAGCCAAGTCTCATTTGAAATAGAAAACACCGGTGAATATGAGGCATCATAAAAGTGTGTACTGCTCTTCACTTCATCTTAACATATTTCCTTTTACCTCTGTGGGAAATCCATTTCCATAGAGTCAAAAATACCAACCCAATCCACATCACCTTATCTACTTTAACTGTCTTAAGACATTTTTCTGAAAGGACTCCTGACCAGAGCCTTGAGGATATCTGGTAAAAAGCAAGCCTTCCCATGTGGCCCTATTGGGACTATGTTGATAATTTCCCCCATGCTGTCATTTTCCATGTTACTCTGGGTCTATTTTAGACTGTAATTTCAGAGTACAAAGTTTATGTATTTAATTGAAGCTCTTTCCAATGCTCAGTGAATACAAATTAGTAATCAGATATAAAATGTTCATATATTGGAACTATTATCATAGGCGTACACAAAAATATTGGCTTGGCCAAAAAGTTCATTCGGATTTTCCCAGCTGATGTTACAGAAAGCATGAACTTTTTGGATAACTCAGTACCTTCTCTTTGATAAAGACATAAAATTCTGGCTTCAGATATCTAAACTACTCCCAATTTCTCTATGGATGAATCACTTATTTACCCATTTTTCAATTCATTTCCGGATGTCAAGAAAAGTGGAAAATGAGAGTGCTTCCATGAGAGCCAACTATAACCGGGAGAGTACAGTGGAGTAGAGAGGCGAGGCCACTGGCTTGGCGATCAGAATGACCTGTGTTCTCCAATAGGCCCTGCTACTTTACCAGCTGTGTGGACTTGGGTAAGACACTTAACTTCTCTGAGCCTCAATTTTCAAAACAATAAGATGGAAGAAAGACTATCTACTTCCTCGGGTCATTTGAAAATTCAACAAACACAGAACAGGCAGACAGACTAACACATAGCAGTCAATTTGTAAGTGATGGATTTTACAGCTACCACGGCTGCCCTGATTTTTCCTTGGAGAGGGACTATCCAAAATCACTGCCGTTCTTCCTTTTTTCTTCTGTTTTTTTCTTCTGTTCACTGCTTGCTGGTATCTAAGTGCTCACTAAGAGCTCCATCACAGCCTAACTGGGGAGATGGTGAGAAAAACATTCAAATATGTTTCTATGGCTTAGTTAGGTTTGATGGGGGAGCATTGTTGAGATCTAGGGAGCCTGAAAAATGAGTAAAAACTTCATAAATTAAAAAGAACTGAAACATGACCATAGACTCAAAATTGTACATGGAAATCATGCCTTGAAGTTTCTCCCAAAAGCACCATTTGGATCTCTTTGCTACCGCTAATCAATTTCCTGGCTCTCTAACAAGGCAATTTTCCTTTCTCAATACAAATTTTGAAAAGAAACTTTCAGAAAGCAGGCAGATTGCAACACTCAAAGACAGGTAAGCAACCTACTCCTTTAACAAGTCACCTCACTGAAAATGAGTTTAAAAAAAGAGAGACAGGAAAAAGGAAGACAGCCAAGAGCTAAACCCAGGCTATGAAAATTCAATGATTCCGCAGGCTGTTTGCCTTGGGTTGACTAATTTGGTTGCCACATGTCTAAAAACACAAAAGTTGGGTCATATTACTCAATATTTATTCAGTGACTTTTTTTTTTTCTAAATGTCTGAGCGCCTTGGTGAATTCCAAAGGGATACAAAGAAACCAAGGAAAGCAAAGTTCTGGGAAAAGAGTGCCTTCTGACTGAGATTTTAAAAGCTTTCTAAAATTGCAATATTCCAGGTGTGTGGTCCCCTTGGAAGCACGCGGCATTTGAGTAGGATTACAAACAATGCTCCAGAGGAGTCATAAGCCACTGCCTTCCTTGGGTAGCATTTTTCCTTTGTAGTAAGGCCTGTTGTCACTTTGTAAAAGACACAACATCAATCTTGACATTAGCTGTAGAAACTGGTGTCTTCATGGGAGGCAACTACCATGAGTCATTTTTTTAAATGATTCATTTTTGAGGGGTATAAAAATTTAATGTCTGGAAGAAAAATATGGTTAAAAAAATAGGTTTCTTTAAAAATATATAAAGCTGGAGGCAGGTAGCAATGAAGGAGATATACATAATTATAGGAAGTCAGCTCAGCTCTTGAAAGGACAGTAGTGGCAGAACAAGATTCTTTTGCTTGGATAAAACAAAAGACAATTATGAGGCATTTGAACACTTAAGAATAGAAGCATGACTTATATGTCCTTATGTTTTTCATCTCAAGTTAAAAGGACAGATGCTTATAGCAGAGAAAGCCACTGAGAACAGAGAATTAGTTTTTCCTCACAATGAAGATGGAGCCAAGGATAATTCCATAACACTGTCTACAGTAAGTGAAGAGGGCTAGAGAGGAAATTAAAGCCCTTCTCAGGTATTACTCTGGTCTCTGACATCAAACTAATATGAAGACTAAAATTTGCCAAAATGGTCAGCATGAGAAGATTGGTATTTTTAAACAATGTTTAAGAGAAGGGAACTTAAAATTCTCTTTAAAGAATTAGAAAAGCTGAAGTATAACCCGTGATTTAAAGTCTGACATTTTTTGAGAACTGTATCACACTGTAACATCTCTAGGTTTCAATTTTTTTGTCTGTAAAATGATTTGCTTTAAGATATAACCAATACATTTATTTAAATTATAACAACTAGGTGCACACATTTCCTCCTATTTTGCTTTAAATTCTGTTGAAGCAATTGTGGAAATTGACAGTCAGGGGTGTTAGGTTAGCAATCAGGAGGCTCAGATCCTAACTCAATAGGATTAATGACCAAATCTCTGATGTTAGGCTTCAGTGTCCTTACTGGAAAAATTATAGGTTGGACTTGGTAACCAAGATCTCTTTCAAATCCAGCATTGTGGGTTTTTAAAATTGCTTTTCTATTATTAGTATCTAGCCCAATAGAAAACTTTTAATAATTGTCTGTTTCAGGCAACGACTGAATCGTGTTCTTTTGTTTTTGTTATGCTTTTGGTTTTGCTTTGTTTAGTTCTTGTCTTTTGGAAAACCTTTCACTAGATGATGCACTGGATGAAGACTGTTCTGTAATTACTCATTCTGGGAGGAAGCTGAAGTGATTGACCTCTTCCTCCATGTTCAGAGTACTCAGCAGATATAGATCTTCAAGTTGAAATTAATGTGAATCTTTATTTTAAAAGAAATTAATCCACCCATTAAGTATAGTCTAGGGAAAGAGGAAATTTAAGAGGTTTCTAATAGCTCAGTTGGTAAAGAATCTGCCTGCAATGCAGGAGATCCTGGTTTGATTCCTGGGTCAGGAAGATCCGCTGGAGAACGGATAGGTTACCCACTCCAGTATTCTTGGGCTTTCCTTCTGCCCGCAATGTGGGAGACCTGGGTTCGATTCCTGGGTTGGAAAGATTCCCTGGAGAAGGGAAAGGCTACCACTCCAATATTCTGGCCTGGAAAATTCCATGGACTATAGTCCATGGGGTCACAAAGAGTCGAACACTGAGTGTCTTTCACTAAGAAGCAGTTATTTTAACATCAGGTGGCGCTAGTGGTAAAGAATCCACTTGCCAATGCATCAGATGTGACAGATGAGGGTTCAATCTCTGGGTCAGGAAGATCCCCTGGTCATGGCAACTCACTCCAGTATTCTTGCCTGGAGAATCCCACTGACAGAGGAGCCAGATGGGCTACAGTCCATAGGTTCACAAAGAGTCAGATACAACTGAAGCGAGTGTTCAAAGGGGGGGAAAAAAACAGAAATGAGAATAAGTCTATTTCTACTGACTTCTACTACCATGGGTTGGGTGACAGCAGACTTACTGAAATACTGTCTATGTCAACCACTTTAGACTAATCCCCAAATTGGTGCCGCCAACAACAATCACACCTATTCTTGACCTACACATCCTCTCACTATCAACTTCTTCATTCATTCAAACGAATATTAAGTATCTACTACACACCAGGCAAGTGGATGCTCTGAGAAATAGAGAGATATTACACATAGTTCACCTTCAAGGAACTTTATAATTTATTTGGGAAATGAGGCCATGGGCACTTGAAATATAAAGTAATAACAGAGAAAAGATATTTCAGTAGGTGTGGTAGCCATCAGACACAGAAGCGGGCGGTGAGAAGGCGCAGTTAGCATGAGCCTCTCTCTGCCATGTGTGAATTCAGCAACACCTCCTCAGCTGCATTATGACTTGTCACTTCATTCACCCCATTCCGACTGTGCAACTGATGATGTGACAAATCACACCTTCCTCATTTTTCATTCATGTTCTTCTTTGATCTTGTATGTCTTTGCCTAACCACACATCCTAGGCCTTTCCCTATATCCACTGACTCTTTATATTAATGTCTCCTTCTCCTCCTCCACGTCTCAGTTAACCTGTCAGCTCTTCATAGAGACCTTTTCTGATCACCAAGCAGAAGTTACTTTGATGTAACTATTTCCCTTCCAGTATCTGAATGAACCATCTGCTTTGTAACTTGTGACAATTTGTAATTATTGTTGTTGGTTGGCTCACACACTACAATATAAGCTTCAAGGGGGCAGGAACCTTTTCTGACTTTTAAATGTAGTATCCCACCCTCTAGCATTAGTGCCTGACATACTTTAGGCTCTTTTCTTTGAATGACTGAATGAATATATGTTAACTGTGCTTGGTGAAAATGCCTACTCGGTACATCTGGTTGATTCACACTCAGCCATCAAACCTGACAGCCCTTTCAGGGATGAGCTTCTATAAAGTCTTGGCACACAAACTTTCCTGTTATGAAGGGTTACTGCATTCTCTACAAGGCATGCAAATTCCAGAAGCATGTGTTATCTGGGGCTTTCACGCAATTTCTTTGTATGTGACTCCCCATCAGTAATTATCTCCCTAGTTAGAAGAAAGCCTTGAGGCAGGTAAGTATGTAGAACAGACCTCTATACATCTCAGTAGCACTCATTAAATATTTGACCTTGGTGATGATGACACATATGGAATTATTGAACATTTTAGTCCTGACCTGATATATCTGTTATATCTGTTCTAAAAATACATGTTTAGCTTTAGGTTGTAGTCTCTTCTAGTTAGTCACTTCTAGTCACTGTGTTTCTGTTCCCTTTCACTGGTAAAGGAGCTTGGGAAAAAACATGACTAATTCATCCTCCAACATACAAGAACATTACTGTCTGTCAACCACACCTAAACCTTAATTATATGGTGATTTCCTCTCTAGGGATATGTGACTTTTAACTAGTAAGGAAGCTGATGCACTAAGGTCATCTGAGAGAAAAAAAGATTTTGGGCAAAGCACTCAAAAATCCATGAGGGACAATCTTATTCCACTGAATCATGTCCCCTGCTGTTGAACAGCCCTAAAGAACTCCTTGTTAATAGGTGACTCTGTCTGCCTGGAGTGGAAATCTATGAGTAATCTCTGTGTCACTGTGACTCATGTCATAGCCACCACGTCCAACTCCCCATCATCTGAGGGTTGCCGAGAAGACTTTATACTGCTCAACTCATAACAGGAAGAAGCCAGGAGAGAGGAAAGACCTAATAACAAGTTTTATGATTAAAAAGAAGATAACTAGAAAAGGAGGATGACCAAGGGTAAGAACAGTGGCTTTTTAGTCACCACCTAAATCACTCTCTTCCTTGACAGCTGTTTCCAATGTGCCTTCAATGCAATACAACCATTCTTCCTTCCACATCCTTGAGTCTTTTTTTAAAGACTTCTCTACCTTGAGGTTTTTTTTTTTTCCCCCCAGCTTTTAAGTTACTTTCAAGAAAGGACTTTATAGCAATATGCTGAGCCAACAAGAAAGACAAACCAGGACAAACTAGAGTTGAATTCCACTACAAAACCATTGTTTAGTCACTGCTAGAACTTTCATTTGCAGGCTTTCCTCTTCTTTCCCCTCTATTCCTCTGCAATTCTAATTAAAACGGTGTAGGATTTGACAATGTGGTTAGCTTACCAAAAGGCAGAACCTTTGAAACAAAGTATCTCTGAAATAAAATGGAAGATTTTATGAACTCAGGTGACTCACCAAAAAAAACCACACCACCACCATAATATGGATTAGGTATGTAGGTGGGAGAAGAGATTTTGAGGGAAAAAATGATGTTTGCCATAAACTGGTTGAAGAAAGTGTGCATATGGTAACCTGATCTGGGCAGGTGAGACCATCCTAAATTGCAGTTTTACATTTTTGAAATCTAGCCAAAGAGGGAGTTACCTATAAGGAAATCAGGTCCCTTTCTGGCTATTCAGTTGTGCTTTGCAGACCTGCTGGTAGTCTTCTTCACTTTATTCTATCTGGTTGTTTTCATACTAAGATTTTCCAGAAGTAGTGGTCATACCTCCCTTGAAAACATCATTAAATTCTTTCCTAATGATCTGTCAATTTGGGAATAAAGCTGCTTGGCTGGAGGATTACCATGATTTTCTCTCCTGGAGATGTCCAGTTTTAGCACCAGCCTTAGCGCTTCCCAAAAGCTGAAAAGGGCACTAACTCTGTTGGTCACTAGGCCTAGGGGGTCACCAGGTGACATCAGCAGAATTAACTCTTTGACTAGCGAGTCTAATTTTATGTCAAAGTTTATCTAATTAGTCATAGCACCAGATCAGATTTTCACAATAGTGATGTCATACCCTTTTCTATCAATCCGATATTCATGTCTTCATAGAATTTTATTATAAAGACAATTTTATATAATTGGCAGGGGTGGGGTGGGGAGGTACTCCAGTGGGTGAAAAGTCAGACAACCTGGGTTCTTGACCCGCCTGGTTCTAAAAATTCATGTGATTTTTTTTTCCTAGTCATGTCATCTTAAGGATGTACCTTTGCCAAGCTTAGTTTCCATCTCTACTATTATCAAACAGGGCATGTTATTAGACTTTTTAATATCTTTTCCTGATTTTAAATTATAAATGCTTCTTCAAATAGTTGACCAGTGAATAAATCTGTGCCCTCAGAGAGGTATATAGGAAAGAATAATATATTTGTTTCCTAATTATCTCAAATTTTGGAATCTATGATTATATAATTCCATGGATATACATTTTTGTGGTCAAATTTGTAGTATTCTTGATGCTTTAAATAACATTACTGATGATCTTTGTGGATGTCAGGGTTATTTCAACATTGCATAGATGCTCATTTTCTTTTAGATAAACTTTAAAGAAAATGTTCAGATTTAGCAGGTATTCAAACTCAGACATGACCGAATGACTAAGACACACACACACACATACACAAACAATTGAACAGAGAGTAAAGATGAAAAAACATTGTATAAAGTTCTGAAATTTTAAAATAATCTGACATTTAAAGGTGGAGGGCATATTTTATAAAACGTCTGTGTGTATGTGTGTGTGGGGGGGCCTGTGTGTGTCTGTATAAGTGTGTGTATGACTCAGCTCAGAGAATCCTGGGTTGAACTGCAACAGTGCTATATACGTGAGAACCAGAAGCAGACCCAATTGCCCACAGTGGAAAGGACCAACTCTTGGCATTGTGAAAGATATTACTCGTTTGGGCTTTCCACGTAGCCCACTGAAACTGCAAAGACCTATCGTTATTACTTCGTCTCATGCCAGCTGTATCTGGTAACTCACTTTGACATATTAGTTTCCAGGTAGGAGCTCCCGGACAATGGCTCATGTCATATCAGTGCCAGCTGGACTCAGCTGTAAACAACAACAACTAAATCTTAAATAGATATTACAGATGTTTAAATTTTAAATAGACCAACACAGAGTGTATAAAGTTCCAAGTAAGTCAATTGCCAAGTTGTGCTGGTCGGTACCACTAAGTGCTGTATCAATGTGCTTAGCCACTCAGTTGTGTCCGACTCTTTGCGACCCCATGCACTGTAGCCCACCAGGCACCTCTGCCATGGAATTCTCCAGGCAAGAATACTGGAGTGGGTTGCCATTCCCTTCTCCAGGGGATCTTCCTGACCCAGGGATTGAATCAAGGTCTCCTGCATTGCAGGCAGATTCTTTACCATCTGATAAAGTCTTAAATTGCTGCATAATGTAGACACAGGAGGGAAAGTGACATAGAAGGAGTAGGAGTGCATTAAAGTTGAATCAGTAAGGAGGCTTTTCATTAAGCTTGGAGAGTTTATATATTTACACCATCCCACCAGGACCCAAGTAACATGCAAGCCTTTAGAACCATTTGCAGTACACCTTTCAAAGTCCAGACCAAAGCCACTAGGTAGGTTTTATGGGTCCCTCTAGAAAAGAAGTTTCTTGTCAGGACTGGAAAAATAATGTTACAATGGATCCAGTAACAACAGAATTTAGGCCTGTTAGTTACACTGCAAGTTGATGCCTCTTCCAAAAGGAGAGAATCCAAAAAAGCAATTTATTCCCCAGGCTAAGAGAGTAACTCTGACATTTAGGATTAAGAAGAGTTTGGTGTGTAGTCTGTCATACACAAGGTGCAGGTCTGTTGGGGCAAATCTGTCTACCATTTTATTTGTTTCAACAAAGACTATCACAATGGCGAGTTTCTCCAGGATCATCCCCTGTGGGGGCTCAGGACGGGAGACAGGAAGATGTATGTCACTGGTTCTCCCAAGTCTAGTTTGCTTTGCAAGGTTCCTCTAAGCATATAGAACAGCTGAGAAGGCAAGTTTGCAAAGAGTCCTGTACAATGACTACAGTGACCACTGGCCAATAAATCAATTACATCTTTGTACCCTACTTAACCTTTGGATATGATGAATATTTGGAGTGTGTTTTTTGTGGTCTCAAGCCAGAAGTTAACCACAGCCTAGAGATTTTTAAACCTCAGGAAAAGAACTAGAAATCTGTGTCTCCCGCTTTATTCTCAGTGCAGTTGAAGAGCACAGAATTCCATTAGAGAGAGACAATGTAATTGTGTCCATAACTTCTGAGGGTTGAGAGGCTGCATTTATATGGTGTCTTTCTTCCAAAGATCATAAAGCACCTCACATATGTTATTTCATTTATATTTCAAATGTCTCTATGGTATAAGAAAGGATAAGAGTTCTTAATACAATTTTAAGGAAAAATATATGTTAATAATTAATACAGTTCAGCAAAACTAACATTAATTTAATATACAAGCGAAACCAATGTTTGTTAGCATTTGGAATTTTAAATGGACAGTGGATAAATTCATTATTTTTATCTTTAATGAAAAATTTTATTTTACTTGTCCCAACGCTTCTTGATCACATTAATTACTCTCTTTTCTTAACTCTAATTGCTTTAAGTGCTTGGTTCACACATTTTAACACATTGTTATACAGTGTACCATTACCTCAATATCTACTCCAAGGGAGAGAGTGGCGTGTATTGGAAATGACACTAACTAGAAGACAGAGCCTTGAGTGCCCATCCTGTCTGTCCCTCACTATCATTCAACAAATTCACATCCTTCCTATGCTCCAGTTTCTTTACTAGTAAATGAAAAAATCTTAATGGATTATTGTGAGGTTCAAAGAAGATGTCAAATAAATAAGACACATTATTATAAACTCTGTGAAGGCAGAGACGATGTTTCGTACCCTTCTTATCTATTTTCCAGGATCTGGTGTGATGTTGCATTAATATGATTTCTCAAGTACTTAACTAATATTTCTTAATTACAAAGTTACTGAGTACTCACTATTTTCCAAGAATCATTTTTCAGAACTTTATATGGACTATTTTATATTTCATTAAGAGGTCATATTATTACTATCCTCATGTTGCAGATGAAGAAACCTAGGCTGAAAGGGATTGAGCAGCCTGACCAGGGGCACAGAGCTGACACCTGACTCTTGGCAGTTTGGCTACAGAGCCTAAATTCTAAACTGCTTTACTCTGCTTGTCTTTCATAGAACTGGCATTCTTTCCTCAAAGAATGCAGAGATTAGGAAACTTCCTTCCTAAAGCTGTTAAAAGACAGAAGAACTTTTTAAGAAGTGCACAGAAATTTGTGGGCATGCGTTGGGTATAATTTTAACTGAGAATTTGAAATAAATATACCAACTTCTTCATATACATGATTGGGTTGCAATCGTATGATTTGTATAAGAGCTGTCTCATTCAGAGAAATACCTCTGAGCATTTGATTTGGCAAAATATTAAAACGTTGAAGTTATAGCCTACAGGATATTTCTATTCTTCTCCTGATCAACTAGTTACAAATTCTTCCCAGAATCATGGGAGGATAAATCCAATTATGTACAAGGCCAATGGGAACAAGATAATTGCATAGATCTAGTACCCATCCATTACACTCAGCATCATCAATCACTGAACTGCCAAAACCTCAGCTTTCTGGAATCCCCATGTTGTTTGAAATACTCTGCTATTGCCATTTATGGAAGAACCATATTATACTGTCTTTGTCTTAAGTGTTATCAAAATAAAATTTAAAAAGTGTTTATCCTTGAAAGGGTGTGATAGAACAATGGAAAACATTAGAAAAAAAAAATCAAAATTCAACATCATTTGATGTGAACATAGACACCAGAACCTCAATCAAAGGATATGGTTAGCCCCACTAAGAAATTAAGTTGGGTAGTTCTCTTTTTAGTTTTTTGTGATGGAAATTACATTTGTTAGCAGAAATGTGTGCCTGCTTTCCCCTCACATGCACCTCACACATATGCCAACTCTACGGGGGGGAATCTGACAAATGTGCAGTTCTTGAACAAAGCAAGCAAAGCATTTGGCTTGAGTAGAGATGGAATGATCAGTAGCCAACAAGTTAAACTGAGTTCATTCCCAAAGTTTATATGAGCCCTTAAACCATGGAATTAAAATTAAATTGCAATGATGAATCAATTCAGATTTGCTATTTGTGTTTTCTTTCTATTCAGTGTAACATATGTTTATTGAAAACCCACTGGCTCGTGAATATGAAAGACCAGTGGTCCCCACCCCCACAAGGAGCTCACAGTTTAGTTAGAAAAACATATATAAACAAGTAACTTCAAAAAAATGAGCTAAATAATGGAGGCATACACTATAAAATTGTGGATCAAATCAAGGATCAATTGTGTCTAAATTGATGAAAAAAGAGTCACAGAAAAGGAGAAACTAATTGCATTGGATTTTGAAGGAAAAAATACACATTTTGACCTGGGCGGAAAGACTACTGGTAATGGAAAGGCAGTGATAGGAAGCAATATTACTCATTCCTAATAGAGGATTTTCACTTCATTTATTTCTCATTCCAGCCCCATGAAGGAGCATGCATTGTCCTAATTTTAGAAGTTCTGGAAAGTAGGTATCTCAAGAATGCAGAGCTGCTAAGTGACATGATCTTGACTTTCTTCAAAGTGGCTGAAGCTGAGCACTGGGAGATCTAAGAAAAAGATGAAGCTGTGGGAAAAGTAGGACCAGATAGTGGAGGGCCTCTTAACAACCTGCATTTGGACTCCATCCTTAGTGCACAGGAATCAGCTGGGGAGTGGGTGACAGGAGCAGGTCTGCCTTTCAGATAGCATCCTGGTAACTGCATAGAGGACGGTTTTGAATGGGCATGTGGCAAACATCGATGTTACATACATTCCTAAGGTTGGTACTAGTAATGCGGTCCATCCGGCTACTCTGAATGCTTAGGATGCTTTAGGCATCTCGGATTCTTAATATCCCTGTCCATCATCTCTCACTGACTCTCCTGTGTGGACCTACGTTTAACTCTCCTGTTCAACTTTCTTTCAATCTGTTAAGTAGATGTGTGTCTGAATTACTGAAGATGCAAAGTACAAATTCAGGACATGAAGAAGCACCATTTTTTAATATATGGGAGAGCTTTGAAGTACTGTCCAAATGGTCCAAATATGTATCCAAAAAGACCCTGCACCCCTCCATAAGGAACCTGCAGTAACACTATCAAAGGCTTTATACTACCAGGAATTGCCTCCACCCTCCAACACTCCACCTGAGAACTAGTGAGCTTCCTGAGCTCCTGAGGAGTCTCACTTTAAGCAACTTATTTATTCTAAAAAATGAAAATTTCTGTAAACATAGTATCAGATATGACAAAATACTGACCACAGGATATTTTTTAATTGCTAACTCTGCTGTACATTTAAAATGTAATTAGATATATATGAAACTGCCAGAAATGCATGCATTTGTGTACTCTGAGGCAAACTGGTATTTCTCATCATGTTTTTGTGTTGCTTTGTCCAATTCAAATCCAAGCGAGCCTGTCTCTTTCTCAGCTCACCAGGAACCCTTATTTCTCTCCTCTTTGCCATTTTATGGCCCTTTTCACTATAACTTTCCCTTAAGTCTTGAAATGGGCAGAACCCTCAGGATCCTCATCCCCAACCCCACTGCTCATAATTCAGTTTTCTGTGAATTGAGAAAGTTGCCTTCTTGCCCTTTATCTGGAGGAGCTATGTCCAAACCACGGCCCCAGGATGGAACAGAGGAAGAAATGAGACACATTCAGAAACTCAAAGAATCCCTCTCTTTTCAAGGAACCAAACATTTGCCTCTCTGTAAGAGTTTTATACAAGAATAAAAATTAAAAAAATAAATAAACAAGGCTTATTAATGTTTGCTGGAGAAACAGAAAAGCTTTTTCCACAAGAAAAGTCCTTTCTGTACTGAAATTGGCAGCCAGACGGCCCAAGCGTTTATCTCCTACATAGAAAGCGCTCTGTCAGGCAAGCTGTGATTAACAATAAGCTGAAAAACACGCCCCAGACTTCCACTGTATTTTATTTGGCAGAGAGGAATTATTCCTCAGCACAAAGTATTTGCAACTGGCATCAGTTAAACAAGAAATTACAGCCTTTAAAAGCCCTATTTATCATTAGCTGCAAAAGTGCAGACTTCACCGTCAATTACCCTGACAAAGGATTACAGACCATCAACATTGCACACAGGATAACACCAGCCTTGGCGGCCAGCGGGCCACTCTGAAGGGAGGACTAGAACATTAAACACCAAGAGCCCCTTCCCCAGAGATCCCCCCGGACCTTTCCTCGCCCACTCTTTTCCTGTTTGAAGACTGACTCCCCCATCTCTTGCACTCTTTGTCCCTTCACCTCATCTAACAGAGGCTGGTAGACCAGCAAGCCAGCAGAAAGATGCGATGGTGATTTAAGGTGTTGTTTAAGAATTTCTGGCCAAATCAAGTCAGCAGCAACTTTGCTCCAATTCTGCTCTGAATGAGCTCTGTTGATAAAAATGGAAATGACAAGATTGGTTTCTGAAAACTAAAGAAATAATATGGTTTTATTCCTCTCAGCTGCTTCATTTAGAGGCTAACTGGTCAGAAAAATAGTGAATTTTAATAAGCAAAAGGCCTCTACTGTGATTTTAAAACACTTTCCCAAATCCTGAATGGTGCCTATGTGTTCTTGGAAGAAGTCTTTTTGCATTTCACTGAGGCATTAAACCATCTTTAAATGATTTCTTTCCTAGGAACAGAAAAACAAAAAGATGCTTTGTTTTCCAGATTTTAAATTTTTTAAAAAATTATTCTCAAGTGTATATATAAATGATACAGCATCTTTCTCAAGAAACATATGTGTATATCTTCATTAGATTTAACTTTCCAAAGAACTATGAGGTCATTGTCAATATTACTATCACCTTGTTGCCACTTAATTTAACTTAAATGGTCCTGGAGTTTCTCTCAGAGACTTACATATTAATATAACTATTTCCTTCAATATTTTGTTTTTATTGACTATATTTGTCTCAGCATACAAACATCAGTATTGTATGAGAATGAAGTAAAATAGAAGAATATATATAAACCACTTGTTTTTGTTTATAGTGGTTTATATATATATACATATATATATATATATATATATATATATATCACTATACATAGTGATCCATAAATGATGATATTGATGATGTTGGCAACAATGTTGATAAAGATGAGGAGAAGGAATATGCAATATTAAAATATGTTTTTATAAAGGCTTTTTAATGTTATGGAAGAACACTTGTGAACATTTATGTCCATATGTATACATGCAAGTTAGACATATGGTTTATTCTTAACTATGTGAAACAATATTCAACAAAATAAGACTAGAAGGAAATAAATCAAAATGTTGAGTATTCACCTCTAAGTGATGTAATAATAGATATTTTTCTCATATTGTCTTCTCTATACGCTAAATTTCAATGATGAGTTTGTCTTACATTTATTATGGGGGAAAAAAAAAACAGAAAAGGCAAAGGCAAGGAAAAAAAATCAAAACTAAAATGTTAGGTTTGTAAGGTGATTGTGAATGTTTATACTTTTCACATCCAATATGATAACCCTCCAATTGTTCCCATTTTTCCTATAAAGTAACTGAGACTTAAAGAGATTAAGTTTCTCTCTTTCCCAATGGAAACCAGGTAGGTACCACAGCTAAAAGTGAGACACACCTCACTCTACTTCTAAGCCTATGTGCTGTCTCTTTCTTCTTGCTGCCTCTTGCACTGATGTGTGTCTGTGTGTGTGTGTGTTTGTGTACACTCAGGCACACTTGCATGTTCATGTTCCATTTCTTTTCCAGTTAATGTGTGTTTAAGTGGGTCTGTTCATATATTGTGGAGGAGGAAATGGCAACCCACTCCAGTATTCTTGCCTGGAGAATCCCGTGGACAGAGGGGCCTGGCGGGCTGCTGTCCATGGGGTCGCACAGAGTCGGACACGGCTGAAGGGACTTAGCATGCATGCATGCATTGGAGAAGGAAATGGCAACTCACTCCAGTATTCTTGCCTGGAGAGTCCCAGGGACAGAGGAGCCTGGTGGGCTGCCGTCAATGGGGTGGCACAGAGTTGGACATGACTGAAGTGACTTAGCAGCAGTAGCATTCATATATTGAGGCTCCTGACCTCTCCAGATTAGGGCAAGTTCCTTCACATTTGGTCCATTGTGTTCTTAAAAACTATCACAGGGCTATCACTTGTGGGTGACCTCCTCCAAAAATCACAGGCGTTTGGATAGCTTTATTTAGCTCTATTAGGTTCAGAGAATGTGCCAGGCAGATTCTCTGCCCAAAAATAATCTTTTATTCGTACTCTAAATTAAGTCATGGAAGAGTGAGCCGAGCTAAATTAAAGCTTTCATACGGCAAGGCCCTGGATTTTTACTGAGTGGTAAACGTTTTCTCTCTCTGTGAGAACTTTACTATTTCCTTCCTCTAAGAGAGGCTGTGCTTAGATGCAAAGAAAGTAGCTCAAAGCAGATCTTGGAGAATTCATTTTATTTGACAAATACTCTTAGTTTGAGTCCCCAGTGTGGAATATTTACGATTTTATAGGTTTTCGTAGCTTTTAAAGTAATTTGCATGTAAATAAACAGATACAAATCTCAAACACAAACGGCAAAATGTGTCCTTCGCCCATTTATTTTTTAACTGGAAAATTGAAACATCAGAATCAATCAGTGAGGTATTTTTACTTGTAAGGGACTTCAAGAGGCTTAACAAAATCTTAACCACATCCCTTCTGAACCAGCAGCTGTACTTCTGTTATCTTTTCATAACTATTGGAATACTGGGGCGCATTCCTCTCTGAGGACTGCACACTAGGGAACAAGCAACGTAAGACAAAAAAAAAATATGATGTTGAGATTCAAGGCTGCCTCTTTTTCTCTAATACAGACATGTCACTGTTGGTTGTGACTAATGATGCAATTTAGTACCCTAGGAAGTAACACCCACTGAGTGTCTAAACAGCTCTAGACAAGCACGCCAGGCTCTGTCTTACTGTCATGTGACCCTGGGACTTTTCACGTATCACCCTCTCCTTTGCTCCTGACTACTTGGCACCTTGCATAAGTAACCAGTGCAGATGTGAAGAGTGGATCTCTCTGTCTCTCTTTTATAATGGAGTTTGAACACACACACCATTACAGGAAGAGGAAACTAAAAGCCTAAGCCTTCTATGCTGAAGTCTAGAGGGAAGCGTGTCAATATTTTATCTCTCTGCACTAAACATCTAGAAGGTCCCAGAAAAATCATCCCAAGTTGTTCTAACCTGTGCTACACTACCTTAGCTGGGGTTCCAGCAAAGGCCCCAGAAAATACAGCAAAAAAGAGTACACCCAGGAAAAGAAGTGAAAAGAGATGTGGTTAGGATACCTGGGGGGAGGGGGGAGAAGATGTGATTTCATACCTCTTATAAATTAATTGTTGACTGGAGACATGACTTTATAATAGAAACTAACAGGTAGTGATGTTTTTTACCTTAAATATGTACACATTTTATTTTAAAAAATAAAGATCAAGTAAATAAAATTGTTTCAGGATTTCAAATACATATAGTTTTATATTTTCTTTTTATTATTTATCAATAACTTAGAATGACTGATTTTTAGAATATCTTAAGCTATCTAGTGCCAATATGAGACTATAGGTTCATAAATAAAGACTTTAAAAATGATTCCTCACTGAAATGAGTGAAAAAAAGCACATCCATAGTTAGTCACTATCAATTATTAGTCAAATCATTGCTTACGTGTTGCAGATTTAATATTTCAAAATAATGAACAGCACCACTTCAATTCCTCACTTATTTTAGAACAGTCCAATGCCCACTGAATTTAAAAGCTTTGCAGCGAAATTTCTTTGATGTTTGACTCTCTTGCCAGCATTCAAATCCAAAAATGCTGGTGGTGATAGCCTCTATTTTCCTTTCTGAGTTTTTAATCTTTATTTATCTTTTAATTGAACTATAGTTGATTTACAATATTATGATAGGAAGTGATTTGAAGTAGTAGGAAATACAACTGACTGGGAGTTGATATGTCCAACTGAAAAGAACTAATAAGAAATATAATTGACTGGGGTTTGATGTGTCCAAAGTGAAAAGAAGTCAAGCACAGCTGGCAGTATAAAGGCTTCTGATCTTGACTCTGAAGAAGAAAATATTCTTCTCTATCTAACTGTGACTGAGAATTTCATGTGTGTATGTATTCGCAGCATGAAAGAATGACCTTTCCACCCAAACAGACATACTCCTTCACCAAGCGTTGTGAACACAGAGACGACACCAGCATCAAATACATTCCAGAAAGGTTTTGCTAAAGGGGGGTGGGGGAATGATTGAAAGTTTAGGTATGTAGTATTTGTTTAGCATCTTATTTTGAGTGTTACAACCAGAAGGCAGCTTTGGAAAAGCCACTGGTGGAAAATAATAAGCATTTAACAGACGCTCCGACTGCAACCCGTGAGCTGATCTTATACAAATCACTTCAAATTCCTCACATAATAGGAATTTGCAAATAAGAGGTCTGGAAGGACATCTTCTCCAGCCCCTTCTAGCTCTAATAGTCTATGGGGGTAGAGTTATTGCATTTAGCCATTCTAATATCAGATATCTTATAAATCAGGCCTCCAAAGACATCTCAGTGGGTGTACTAGTCTCTCCCATTGCAAGTTCTTGGAACTACATGCTATGTTAGAGACCTCGGCCTCTCTCCCAGTGCACCGGATTGTGAGACAGCCACTTCCAAATTTATTTCATGAAGAAGCTGAATGACAAATTAGAAGAACTGATGCCTTTAGCCACCTCTTAGTTCCTGCATCTATTGTTATTCTAACAACAAAAAAAGCCTTAGATGTTATCGTACTTAAAATTTTTTTATCTATAGAAACAACACTTCAAGCACAGCTGTTTCTCATTAGACCCCAGTGGCTGAAAGCATTTGGTTACTACAGGAAAAAGGAAAAAAAGAAAATCAGTAACCTTTTATTTACAGTCTGCTTTCATTGTGAAATAGTAGAAGGTCCTGAGTCAATAAAAAGATGTGCTTGGTACTAAAAGCCTAAATATGTTTTCTTAAAAGACTGGTAAATACCGTGGGCACATTTCCCAGATTTTAAACACTATTCCAATTCTCTTATTTTCCCCATAAGCATGCTCACACTTCTTAGCCCATATGACTAGCTTTCCAATAAGAAAATGAAGTTATATAGGGAATATGCCTCTTCTAAATGGGCATATGTATTATACATGCACACAAGCAGACACATGCACAAAGTTTTCACATACATTTTGTAAAGATACTTTCCACTCTACCAAGAAAACATCTGTTCTATTAGATAGCGCACTCCCTAGCTGTGAAAATCTTTAAGCAAGCCTTGGATTCTGTCTGCCAGGAAGGAATTCCAGATCCCAGAATAGATTTGATTCAATCATTTATAAGTTCTCTTTCAACCTTGAGTTCAGAGATTCCGTAAGTTACTGTTTTCTCCTAAATTCATTTTAAAAATTGATCCAACCTTTCTACTGTGTTCCAGGTGTTGGCAGGGACTATAACAAACACAAATGAGAAACTAAAACCTTGTGTTGCTGAAATTTGGATCCATTTGCACCTATGATTTTGGACCCACTTATACCTAGAAACCAAAGAATGTGGTAATAAAATCCTTTGTGGCAGCAGCCTTCCTCCAAAAAAACTGCCAAGTACTATCAAAAACTAAAACTCCGTGCTATCTATGTATGATGAACAGTACCATTTCCACTTCTCGCAGACAGAAAACATGGAAATTAGGAATCAAGTGTCTGAAATAATGGAATTACTGCCCCCCAACCATTTTATTTTGTAAGCAAAAACTCGCCTGCAATTTATACTACCTAGATTCATTGCTTTCCTATGATGTCTCACTTTCCTCCAATCATATCAGATTTCTGAGATAATAGATCTTTCCTGATCCCTTGTCCCATTTCAAACTTTAGTCCAATTCAAGGTCTGATCTTCTCATATTTTTAATTCAATCTCCAAGAAATTTCAAGTAATGAATGGCTCATTATGCATTCATCATACCAACCATACTATCAAACATTTCATCCCTAAAAGTTCTCCTTTTTAGAGTCTGGCTGAACAAGTTTTATCTAGTAATACCAGTTTTCAAATTATTTATGGTAGTGATTGTTGAGTTTATTGGGCTTTGGGGTAGGGGAACTGGGGGACACAGCCCAGCAAGAAAGTCAACTGTTGTTCTTTTCTGGTCCCCTTCATAAGTAAGGCAGTGCTGCCATATCAAATATCCTGTTTCCTGAAAACCTAACTCTGAGATTGGTATGTGCAGGAAATTACATCATAGCACAATTCAGTCACATTGACCCTAAGTGCACCCATATTCCAGTTTTGCCCTCTGACCCCACCTCCTTAATCACATTTGCATGCTGTCTCCACTCTTTATGTATAGTAATATTTAGAATCTTTCTACAGCATATTCTATTTTGCAAGTCATTTATCAAAGCTAAATGATCTTTTCTCACTCTCATTCCTTTGAGGTAAAGCCCTGTGATTAGTAATAATAACAAAACCATGCTATTTGGCTTTTCTATGGCTTCTGTCACCTGAGACCTCTACAAGCATTAACAGCACACATAGCATTCTCCCAGAATGGCTCAGGTCACAGAAGGAGCAGGGGAGAATGCTATGACTAGCCCAAGTGGAATAAATTGAAGGTTGGGTTGGAAATGAATCAAGATGCCGGTGTTAATATGCCCAACTATTTAGGAAAAGTTCCAGGATCACTTAATGATGAAAAGCAATAAGGCTGTCAAAATTTGCCTGGAATATATATAGGATTAGGCCAGCTCCTAAAATTTCCCAAGGTACCTTAAGGTCAAGGGCTTTCTGCAGAATGTAAGCCATTTTGATGATATAAAAATTCCAAAAGCCCCAGATGCAGAGAAGTGTAAGAGAGGCAGGGGTGTGTGTGTGTGTGTGTGTGTGAGAGAGAGAGAGAGAGAGAGATGGGACATTAATTAGTGAAAGATTTCTTCAACTTACTTCCATGAAGATTCTCAATTAGACCCATTTAAATTCCCAATACTTGTCATAGACAATCATTTTTTTATCTTACAAAAATTCCACACTAGGAAAAATCTAATTCTAAAATAATAAGAGAATACTAGTAACCTGAAATAAAAACTGCTTTGATTTTTCATCAAATAAATATAATGCAGAACTTAATAATAGTAATAAGGTTATAATGCTCATTATAATATAGGGTTATAACAATGTAAGGTTATCCTTTAACTACATTCTAGAAAATGACCTACATTCTAATATATAATTCAATAGTGAAACAAGGAAGGATATTTCAACTGTCTTACTGAACCCATTTACTGGGATTTTCAAGGTTCTTCTCTTGAGTTAAACCCTTCAAATTAAAAATTTAATCAAAAATGTTGAAACTATTGAAAAATAATTAGATTTTTAACCCATAAGGATGTCAGCTTTAGGAAGAACTTCCTGATTGTGGAAAACTGTTAAATGCATATTCTTTCCCAGAAATATAAATCCTACTCCAGTTTTGGGCTTCCAGGATAAAAATAACTTCCATTGCAAATAATTTATTCTTCTCTTATAATGCCACTTTCTGTTTAATATTATAATTATTTTGTGTTTATCTAATCTAGAATCTAGATTCTAGATCTATCTATCAACTCAAGTTTCTTGAGAGACAAGGAACTCTGCGTTCTCAGAATGGTTAACACAGTATCACGTACACATGATTGTGCACTAAATATTTCTTAATGTTGCAAAAAGGCAGGTTTAAGTGCTGTAATAAGGCATTGCTCCCTCCACCCCAATAGAAGGTCACAGGGTCTCCTGAAGCCTGCTGTTAGATCTCTGTCAGTCACCAGATTACAAGGTTACATTAAATCCTTGGGACTGTGCTCCTTTAGCTTATTTATTTTCAATTCCATATTTGTCACTAGGCTTCCCTTGTGGCCCAAATGGTAAAGTGTCGGCCTGCAATGCGGGAGACCTGGGTTCGATCCCTGGGTTGGGAAGATCCTCTGGAGAAGGAAATGGCAACCCACTCCAGTACTGTTGCCTGAAAAACCCCATGGACAGAGGAACCCGGTAGACCACAGTCCATGGGGACGCAAAGAGTCAGACACGACTGAGCGACTTCACTTCACTTCACAAGAAGAGGGAGAGGAAGCAGAAGGAGGAAGAAAGAAAGGGTGAGGAGAAAAGGAAGGGTGGGAAAGGGAATGCAAAAAAAATAGGGGGAGAAAAAGAAAAGGGAGGGAAAAAGAAGGAGAGCGAGGAGAGAAAAATGGGAACAATAATTCAATGTACTTGAAATAATAACAAACATGAGAAAAAAAAGAAGGAAGGAAGGAAAGAGGGCAAGAAAGAGGGAGGGAGGGAGGGAGGCAGGGAGGGAGGAAGAAGGAAGGAAGAAATTAATGTAATTTCTTCTTGAAGTCAGCATTCATTTGAGTGGCACTCTAAAAAAACAAGTTGGTTCTCACTACTTGGATTAAGACTGACCTGATTAAATCTATCAGCAGTGTCTAAGACATCACTTTATATTTAACACCTAGGTTTGCTAAAAAAAAAAAACATTTTTTTAACCCAATTGGAGTTTGCTTACTGGCACCCAACCCATATGCTTTATTTCCTTTATTCAACAAATACTTTTTGAGGAACAATTTTCCAAGTCTGTGATGGGCACTGGAAAAATTGTTGTTTGTTGCTGTTGTCTAGTCGTTAACTCATGTCCAACTCTAGTCCAACTCGTGTCCCGCCAGTGTCTTCTGTCTATGGGATTTCCCAGGCGTGACAACTGGTGGATTACCATTTCCTTCTTTGGGGGATCTTCCCGACCCAGGGATCTAACCCACGTCTCCTGACTTAGTAGGCAGATTCTTTACCACTGAGCCACTGTACTGGTGAACAAAACATGTCTCTCACTTGAAAGAATTACTCTACTCTCTCCACAGCAATCTAAAACCCAAATTTTGTCAAAGAAGCACCTTTTTAAAAAAATCACATTATCTTCTTTAAATCCTTTTGGTCTGTCGGGACAAAACCATTAGTCCCTTCTCCCTGCCGGCAAGCCTTTTCTAATGGACTATCTCTGATCAGTCCTTGTAGTCTCTGGTTCTGACCCCAAAGGCAGTGCATGCATCAAGCCAACTTACTATTCTCTCTCCCAGCTCTTACTCTTCTGAAATTCCCATCTCTCTGATTAGCTTCTTAACTATATTTTATTCAAACTCTTCCCAGAATCACACTTCCTGTTCTTTCTGACAACAAAATCTAGGTGGCCCATATTTAATCCATCCTGATCTGTAAAAATATTTGAATGTTTAAAGTCCAATTTATACTATAATTACTTCTATCACACAAATTCTCATATATAGAAGGAGGTGGGGAAGTTTTGCCAAACATGAATTCTCTCATATTTTCAAATTCAAAACCAATCTAGTAATGATAATTACTGATTTTGCTTTTGGGTATGACTATGGCTAAATGCTAAGACTCAACCAATTTTTCTTGTACACAGCCACACAGATTTGAACTGTTTGTGGTGGCAAAATGTACTATTGTGTATAATAACTTCCCTCCCCCAATCAGCTCTAAGTGATTAGCACCTATTCATCTTTCATTATTCAGCCCAAGGTTTGTATATTCCATGTAGAGAGAGAAGGGAGGAAGGTGGGTCTTGTATATTATGAAATACTGATCAAAATGGCTAGCAGGAGATACACACCTTCTGGTAACTCTTGAATTTTCCATGTGAAATACTGTCTGGAATCTGGTGAGAACAGTGCTTTTCATACAGATGATGAATGCCAACCTAGTCTTTCTTAGCCAAAATACAGCCAAATTGTTAAAACGTCTTCCTTTTTAACTTATCTGTCTTCTAAACACACACTCTACTGTATCTGATCAGTTTGCTGTCCAGATCATTACCTGCTTCCTTTCACTATGACATGATCCAACCTCAGAGCCCCAAGCTCCCCACATCTCACCTCATATCGCCACCTGCTGTCCAAATGCAAGAAAAATATCTAAAAAATGAAAAAGATTTTTTTTTAAGCTGATGAATATCAGGACCTTAGACTCATACGGAAAGTGAAAAAAAAATCACATGCTTCTTGGCATGACTTCTGGTCACAAACATTAAAATTAAATACACAAAACTCCCTCAAAGCACAGCCTTGTTTCCACTCACATCATCACACACAAAAAAGAATGCTGTCCGTCTTTTCATCTTCATGGACCACCTCCCCACCCTCACAAATTCCATGTTGCAAAAACTTTACCAGAACATAAACTATAATTTGTCATGTGCATTAAATAAACTCAAAATTGTCAGTCTGTGGTGTCATTTAGCCTGTGACAGCCAGGAATATCATCATTCATTATGCATTCAATCAGCTTTTTTAATATAGCCCCCTGCTATATTCTGGCACTAGTGGTAAAGAACCCACCTGCCAATGCAGGAGGCATAAGAGATGCAGGTTTGATCCCTAGGTCAGGAAGATCCCCTGGAGAAGGGCATGGCAACCCACTCAAGTATTCTTGTTTGGAAAATTTCATGGACAGAGGAGCCGGGTGGGCAACAGTCCATAGAGTTGCAAAGAGTTGGAGACAACTAAAGTGATTTAACACGGGCACATACTATATTTTAAAAGCTAGAGAAGGCGCCATGGATTTACCGTAAATTAATATCAATCCAGTCAATAAATCAAGATTTTTCTTTGTCTTTAGAGAGTAAACATGTATTTTCATTAGGTGTTGTGAAATAATTGAAAATTAGAAGTTTTTCTATCATTGCTCATAAGAAGTTGGGGAATCTAAGATTGGGTGGATAAGATAAAAGTATATCCTGATGGATTTAATACAAACAGGAGATCGTGAAGGACAGGGAAGCTTGGCATGCCATAGTTCATGGGGTTGCAAAGAATCAGACACAACTTAGTGACTGAACAATAACAACAAATTAATAATTCCTGAAAAAGAGGTGCGAATGTCTATTTCAACTCAGATTATCTCCCATCTGGTTTTAAATATGTAATTGGTTGTTAATGCATATTGATGATAACATTTCTTTTGGACACAGAACTAAGAGCTGAAAATGCATAGCTAAAGAATAATATGAATTTTACTTGAACTTGGGTCACCATGAAATCATTGAGTTTTAATAATGAAACCAGCAATTATACAGTGAATATATAGGAAGCAAAAAATACCTTGATCAGAGACTTCCAAAAAACAGTCCTCAGAACGAAGACAAAGCTTTCAAGATTCCAACACAGATTGGAAAGGAAATAAGTATAAAGCCGTGAGTTTCTTAATAAGTTAAATGCACCCATATGTTTTATTCTGTGTGCGTGTGTGCTCAGTTGTTCAGTCGTATCTGACTCTTTGTGACCCTTTGGACTGTAGCCCACCAGGCTCCTCTGTTCATGGGATTTTTCAGGCAAGAATACTGGAGTGAGTTGCCCTTTCCTCCTCCAGGGGATCTTCCTGACCCAGGGATCGAACCCGCATCTCCTGCATCTCTTGCATTGCAGGCAGATTTTTTTTACTGCTGAACCATCGGGGAAGCCCCTGTGTTTTATTCATTTTATTATTTTAGTGCTATAGTGTCCTTTACTTTATGAAACAGTATAGTCAGAAAAGAATATGAATTTTATATAAATGTCCTTGTTTGGCTAAATAAGTAAGGGCACCCAGAATTTTTTTAAATAAAATTTAACAAGTAAATAAATTTCTAAAGTCTACATTATCCCAAGCATGAAACTGAAGTTAATCTTAAAGGGCTAAAAGTTGGAACCCCTTAAAACATACCTGACTTTATATTATCTTCAAGAGCAAAATTTTAAAATCCAATTGCTTTTGCAAATGAATTGTTTAAATAAAGGCAATGTCTTAGAAAAATAGAAAAAAATCCAATGCCTTCATTTTTGCATGTGTATCCTAATTTCACAGCTCTCTCTTAACACTATGAAACATTACATTTTTTGATCCACATTGTACTCTAAGTGTTCATGTTTCCCTTCAGTGATTTTATACTGTTTACCGGGTCCAAATTCAGTAGGTAGTTCTAGGCTTTATCTACCAAGATCTCTAGGTTAATAGATTTAATAATAACAATAATAATGTTTTGAGAGGTACTGCACTGGACTTAGAAGTCACTCAGCAAATAAATAGATATAGAGCCTAGATGCTTTGACTTGGAAATCACAGAGTAAGCAACATGTTGTTTCTCAAGCAAAATCTACTTGAGGCTTAGCTTTAGGCAAAATCTATTTCTCTCCCACCCATTCTCTTTCTTCCTTCTTCAGTTTCCCTCTCTCTCCCCACAAAGCTTTCTGGATTGAGTAGAAGTATTTGGTCACTTGCTCTCTGACCCCAGAGTCTCCTGAGACTATATATTCATTTTAAGAATGAGTCCCTTTAGTTACCTAAACTGTCCTCAGACTAAATTGTTTCCAGATGTTTACAAATATTTCAAGGAAATATTCACACAGTTTTTATGGCTGAGTGATAAAGGACTCCACAGTGTCTGTTCCATTGTAAAATAACAAGCAAGTGCTTATTATAAAATAACTCCCGTTCTGTAAGAATGTGCTACACGCCAGGCACAGTGCTAACCATTCTCAATACGTGATGTCCCTGGATGCTCACCACAGCTCTAAACGGGAGGCTTTGTCCTCCTCATTTGGGGGAAAAGGAAGATGAGGCTCAGAGAGTAATCACAGAATGTGAAGTGAGGCAATGAAACAGGCTGCCGTGCTAAGTCCACCTTCCTGGCCAGTGGGGCCTGGTGCTCTCGGAACAAAGCTCTTCTCCTGTTGGCTTAGCACAGGACAGAGAGGAAAGAATTCACAAGTTGTGGAGCATCCATGAACATCCAAAGTCTAGAGGCCAGAGAGGAAGGTTTGTAGCCCAAGAGTTCTTGTTTAACCTCCCTGAATACCTCCCATGAATTTGTTCACCAAACAAAACGTCAAAAGACTGTAAATGTATGACATCAACATTTTCTCATTATTTAAAAAACAGCTTTCACATATGGGGTTTGAAATTTGCCTGTTTTGTATTTATATTGTTCTCCACTCACAATATATTTTGACCTGTAAGAAAAAAAAAAGAATCCTAAATGATCAAGGTGATCTTTTTTTATAAAAGCTCTTAATATCATAGAAAACTATACTTTTTGTTTAACTTTGTGTTACTCTGGAAAAAGCCCAGTGTTAACAAAAAAGCTTAAATGACATCTGAGATGGGGATGAGGAAGTGATCAATCAATTCTTTTTTTGTGTGGTATTCATATCACATGTATGTCTAGTTTTCATTTTTTTACTAGAATATAGCTGCTTTACAATGTTGTGTTCGTTTCCACTGTACAATGAAGTGAATCAGCTACATGTAGACAAATATCTCCTCCCTCTTGAAGAAGCGAATGGGAGGGAGGTCCAATCAATTCTTGATTGTCCTAACTAAGGGAGAGCAGAAAAACTTGACCATTTACAAGGTATTCAATGAATGTTAGTTCTACTTCCCAAAACGAAAGGTAGTCCGAGAAGGCTTCTACATTCACACTTGAAAAATATTACACAGTTTCTTTGTTTTCGTTTACCTAGAAGGCATACATTTCTAACAAGTTTAGCTTAGGTTTAGATTCCAGCTGATTTGGGGTTCTCAACATGTAGTCTCTGGGATAACGAAATGAAGTACCTCTGGAGTGTGCAAGTTAAAGTCGGCAACCGGCAACCCGTAGACCTTCAAAGAATCCACCAAGTGGGAAATCCATATGCAGGCAATTAAGAGGTGACTCTGTTTGTTCTGGAAATGTCTCCCCTGGAATTGAGGGCACAAGCTGCTGCAGCCGCCTGTCTCCCACCGATGTTAAATGTCATCTGTTCATGCCAGCTCTTCCTCTGTCCTCATCACATAGCTCCCCCCCTAAGGCTAGAATTTGAATGAGTGTCAGAAATTGCTGACCTTGCCAAGTCACATTTTCCTTAGTCCCACTCCCCAAGGCACCACAGAGCTCTCAGACTTTTGACCTTGCTGAAAACCATGGGATTATTTGAACGAGAAATTCTCTTTCCCACTTCTCTCCTTCCCCTCTGCTTCCCCCACCCTTTCCAGGGTTGCCAATAGCTCCTTTAAAGAAAAGCTGGGTTATAAAGTGCAGAGCTGGGTTATAAAGCGCAGAGCTGCCTGCTTCTGCCCTCTTAGGTTTTCGGTCCTCTAAGCCAGCTTTTTTTCCAAGCTGCCACTCTCCACTCACCAGACCATATTTTTTAAAAATATCTGGAACACAAACAGCAACTTGTTTTTTGTACTGTTGATGAAAAATTGACCAGGCTTTTTTAAAAAATGTAATGCTGTGTCAAATCATTTTTAAGTGAGCTTAATGCTGCTGAAAAGTGCCCAGATTGGCAGCCTGGAGACAGAGGGTCTGTATCTTTAACTATAACAGAGAGAAGCAATGTCGGCTATTGCCAAGGAAATTCACAGGCCTCCCCCTTAGGCTTGGAAGTGTCTTTGTGGGGTTGAACAGGTACATGTCCATTGAAATTTGCTTGCCTAGTGTTTATAGTATTCTTAACTCACTATATTCTGACTTGTAAAAAAATTCTACAATAGCCAAGTCCCGCTCAAATGCTGCCTTTTCCAGGAAGCCTTTCCTCATGTGTTCCTGCTCATTTGAAAAATCTACCCTCTGAGTCCCTAGCAGTTTGTTACCCTCCTGCAATAGTAGGCTTTTATATTAGTGTTGATCAGACCTCAAACCATATACATCTTTTCTTCTAAGTTATGCCCCCTTCAAGACTCCATGATTTAAAAGAAAAAGACAAATCAAGCAGGCATTACTATTCCATTTAAAGATAGGTATAATCGAGGCCAAAAATAGCACACATAAGCAAAAATAGAGGCAAGATTAAAATCTAGATTATCTGATTCCCAAATCCAAATTCTTCTATTTTTCATCTACTAAAATAAAATTTTTTTTAAACTTCCAAGTCTGGATGAAAGTACTGTAATTCCCAAATCATCTTTCTTCTAAATGTGTCTTGCAGATTGTCTCTATAAATCCCCTGGCTTGGAGTCAACCGTCTGAAAACTGCTGAGCTGGTCCCTAGTCAGCTACTAGTCAGGACTTGAATCACCCTGTGACCACCCTTCCCAGGCTGCAGGCCTTCCCCACCTCACACTATCCTTTAAGTCCCCCTGAATCAAGACATGTGCACAGTTGGTTGTTCTAACTACTGTTGGTGTAAAATCATTTATTCCAACCCAATTTCCTCTGCTCCTTTTTTCAGATCATTAATAAAGATATTAATGGAAGCTCAGAAGAAGTGAGAAGCCTAATAAAACTTCAAATAAGCCCTGTTGCAAAGTCAATATTTCAGTCTCAGGAAACATATTGTTAAATTCCCTGTGCCAAGAAATTAATAAACTGTCTTTGAGTTCTACTCTTGAAGTCAGGGGTCTGAAATGTTGTTCCAAGATTCAGTTTATATGAGGTTGAGCTTCTCTTTCCAAATACTGAACTTTTCTGCATGGTCTGCTTAATCAATTGCATACTTGTATGTTTATGCTGACTATAACTTATCATTTGCCAAATAACTTGAAAAATCATGAGAAGTGTTAGAAGGTTTAGAATGATGGGGAAGATGAGATAATGAGGCATTTCTTAACTCTCACTGTACTACAAGCTGCACAATGCTTAAAGTACTGGTAATTCAAAATCTTCTTCAAAAGCAAGATGAGATATAGAAAACAAATTTACGGTTACCAGGGAGTAAGTGGGGAGGGGAGGGTAGTAAATTGGAAGACTGGGATTGTCATATACACACTACTATATATTAAAAAGTGAAAAGTGAAAGTGAAAGTCAGTCATGTCTGACTCTTTGTGACCCCATGGACTATACAGTCCATGAAATTCTCCAGGCCAGAATACTGGAGTGTGTAGCCTTGACCTTCTCTAGAGGATCTTCCCAACCCAGGGATCGAACCCAGTTCTCCCACATTGCAGGTGGATTCTTTACCAGCTGAGCCACAAGGGAAGCCCACTATATATAAACAGGTAATCAATAAGGACCTACTATATAGCCCAGGGGAGAAGGCAACGGCAACCCACTCCAGTACTCTTGCCTGGAAAATCCCATGGATGGAGGAGCCTGGTAGGCTGCAGTCCATGGGGTTGCTAAGAGTCGGACATGACTGAGCGACTTCACTTTCACTTTTCACTTTCATGCATTGGAGAAGGAAATGCCAACCCACTCCAGTGTTCTTGCCTGGAGAATCCCAGGGACAGCGGAGCCTGGTGGGCTGCCATCTATGGGGTCACACAGAGTCGGACATGACTGAAGTGACTTAGCAGCAGCAGCAGCAGCATATAGCATAGGAACTCTCTGCAATACTCTGTAAAGGCCCATATGGGAAAAGACTCTAAAAGAATGGACATATGTACATGTATAATTGATTCACTTTGCTGTACATCTGAAACTAACACCACATTCTAGATCAATTATATGCTGATAAAAAAGTTCTTTTAATTTTTTTTTTTAAGAAGCAAGATGTATCTATTCAAAGTTTCTTCTTTCCAACTAGTAGTTTCTCACAAGTTTAAAATTCTTCCTCCAGTTTAGAACCACTTTCAGGTCATGGAAAATTCCATCTGTAAAGAACTATAAGGAAAGATCTGATCAAGCTCCTGTGAGAAGAAATGTCTGAGCTGAGAAACAGGCATGTAGAATAGAAGACAAATAGGGGCTGCAGTTTCTGTTGAAAGCTTTAGCTGGTTCCACCTGGTAGCATGCGGTATCCTTGAGTGATGGGAAAAGAGGAGGAACAGGTATAGAGGATTGGTGATCTCAAGATTGGATGTATTAAAATTACACCAAAAGTGAGCTATGCAAAAGCCGGTATTAGATTCATCTCACCAATTAGATGAGTGGCTTTATTGACCAAAGCCCATATCATATGTATCTTTAGTATTCTCGAAAGTGCTTGACATGGTGCTAAACACAACAAATACTTGTTAGCTGAATGATCGGTGGTAGCTAAACGTTCTGATTGCAGCTCATCTGAACTCTGCGTACTATTTCAGTGTTTGGAGAAAAGACCTCACTGACTTCTGACCTTTGGTGTATTCATGCACACGCACTAAAAGTGGAGGGGAGACGGGTACTCCAACCTAGGAAATACAACTAATGTCTCAAGGCATTTCAGTTACCACGCATCTGCACTGTGGTCCTTAGCAAAACTGCTTTCTGATGTTTTGCTAAATTATAAAGAGGCCACTTTTGTATAACTTAAAACAGAACCCTTCCTTTCTGGGAAAATTACAGGCAGTACCTGAATTACAGACTCAAACTTTTCAAATCACAAACTCAAGGAAAAAATTGCCCTCATTTCACACCCCGCTGCACCCAACCACTCCCCCTTCTTTGTCAACTCACTCCAGAGAGCCTGCTGAGAAAAGGCTTGCAAGTTTGAGAGAAAACCTGGGTAAGGAAATACAGAAAAGATGAGGCTAAGAACAGTAAGTACCTGGGGTCAGTGCTCCTGGCAAGGCCTCTCTTATCTACTAAGCCAGCAGGCTCCTAGCTGCCTCTGGAGCCCCTAGAGAGAGCACAGTCTGGTGCCTGCCACCTATACCTATGTTCAGCTTTGTATTCATATGGCCGATTCATAACGCTGGTTCATAACGCCATCCCCCACCCCGCAACGTGGCCCATTGCAATAACCTCCTAATTGCTTCTCCTTTCTCCTCTGATATCTATTTTCCGTATAGCAATCATATTGTTCTTTTAAATAACATCAATCAGATTTTAAAGCTCCATAGCTTAAATCCCTCCACTGGCTTCCCACTGCTATCAGCTTCTCACCCTGACCTACAAGGTCACTATCACCAGTCCCTTCCCTATGTGTATGATCTCATCTGCCAAACACCCCATCACTTGCTATCTTCCAGTCACACTGACCTTCTTTCTGTCCCTTAGACCTATCAAGTTTGTCCCTGCCACAGGGCCTTTGCACTTGCTGTTCACACTCACTGCCTGAGAGGCTCTTTACTCTCATCATGGTAAGCTCATTTATTTCATTTATATTCTTGCTCATATAATCCTGTTCATTTCCTTTCTAGGACTTACCATCATGTGCAGTTGAATCATTTATCTAATTGTTCATTATTTACACGTCTATTGCCTTTATTTCCCAAGAGAATGTAAGGTTTCTGAGAAGAAACAATTCATCTCTGTGACGGTTCGACTGCTGTATCTCCCACGCCTAGAATAGTGACTGGTACACAAGCAAGTACTCAACACACAGTTGTCAAACATGAGGAAATGAGTGAGAGAACGAGAAAGGCGATGGAATGGGAGTCTTCCACAATCATTACAGACGTCAACCTAGGTCTCCCAATTTGTTTCATTAGAAAATCTCAGAAGACAGAGCCTTGGGCAGCCCTGGATTTATTGAGTACTTGCCTATATAATGGCAATTCAGTATATTATTTCCCATTAAACTACTGGTTCTAAAAAATAAATAAATAAATAAACTACTGGTTCTATGTGTTTACCATTCTTGCTGGAACTAAGAGAGAAGAGGGGTAAGCAGAACGATTGAGGCACTGAAATCTCAGTGGCATTCTTAAAGAAACTGGGCAATGTGACCACGCCATACATGGCATGAAAGTGCTTAGAGAGGAGAGGTGGACTCAGACATGGATGTTCGGGAGGCAGGAGTTGAAGATGGCTGCCCAGAGATTAAATCCATCCAGCTCTAAATCTTCCCAGCACTTACACCGGTAGAAAGGGAAAGACACCCCTGTCCTCCTCACGATTGAGCCACTAAGACACTCATCCAGGACACAACTCTCTGGATGCCTCCGTTGTCACTGTTCTTCATCTATATCACACATTTACTAGTCTGAGGGAGGCTTCCTGGGACCTGGTGGGGGTTTAGTTGCTAAGTCATGTTTGACTCTTGCAACCCTATGGACTGGCCCTTGCCAGGTTCCTCTGTCCATGGGATTTCCAGGGCAAAAATACTAGAGTGGGTTGCTATTTCCTTCTCTAGGGGATCTTCCTGATCCAGAGATCGAACCCAGGTCTCCTGCATTGCAGGTAGATTCTTTACCGACTGAGTCAATAAGAAGTCCCTAGTGGAGTCTTAGTCCTGGGACCCTAATCACTACTTATAACACTGCATCTGGAAAAATGAATCTCCAATTCCAAATAACCAAATCAGACTGATTCTTTTAAATAAAACCCTATTCTTCACTACAAAAAATAAAAATCATTTCCATAGCAGCCAACGTGAAAGTGTTAGTCACTCAATCGTGTCCAACTCTTTGTGACCCTGTGGACTGTAGCCCATCAGACTCCTCTGTCCATGGCATTATCCAGGCAAAAATACTGGAGTGGGTAGCCATTCCCTTCTCCAGGGGATCTCAGGCGAATTCTTTCCCATCTGAGCCACCAGGGAAGCTAGTGGTAAAGAATCTGCCTGCCTGCCAATTCAGGAGATGCAGGAGACATGGGTTCAATCTCTGGGCTGGGAAGGTCCCCTGGAGGAGGAAATGGCAACCCACTCCAGTATTCTTTCCTGGACAATCCCATGGACAGAGGAGCCCCATAGTTCATGGGGTCAAAAGAATCGGACATGCCTGAGTGGCTAAGAACATTGCTGCTTAATTGTCATTGAAGTATCCAGTGTCATGAGAGGTTTTCTTTGTGAGAATGCAATTTTCTAAAGGACTATTTTCTTTTTTTAACTGTAATCCCAATACACAGCCCAGTACCACAGTTACAGGAGTACCATGTACCGCTAAATGTCACAGAAGAGCCACATTCTGTGTCATATTCAACTCAACCATCTTCTTCCACTTTTCCAGCCACTGGAGGATAAATGATAGGATGATGGAATACAGGGTACCAGAGGGGTCAAGGCAGGTTCTGGTTTTATCAGGCTTCAGGCAAGTTCCTCAGTGCTCTCTGAGTCTCAAAACCCTAGCTGTAAATTGGGCATGATAACATCTACAACTTAATATTATGTGAAAAATAAAACAGCATAAGTAGTATAAATCACCCAGCACAGTACCTGCTCATGATGAGTGCTCAACAAATCTAAATTTCTTTCCTTTATCTCCCTTTCTCCATTGAAAAATTCAAAGGCATTAAAGTGGTATCATCTCTGGTCCACAGGGCCAAACACAAAGAAATAGAGAGACTAATCTAAATTCACTTTACTAATCCAAGAACCTTCTTTGTTATCTCATTGATACATTTTACATTCTTTGGGGTTAATAGGAATGGAAGCACATTTTACAGATACATTATAGAAATTGATTATCACTTAGGGGATTATTTTTTTCTATGGAAGCATTATGCTTGCTACTCAGAAAACCATTTAAACCAGGAAGCCCAGCTGTCTTTGGTAACTGTTCGGCTCAGAGAAAAACTCATTGATAAGGTGAGTCAGCAAAGATAATTTTCAAGACAATCACAAGCAAGGCCAGCATCTGCAAGACCTGAAATATGGGATGTTATGACACTGGTGAATTACTTCTGACGTACTTAATTATGCAACAACAAGATTTGCAGGAGCATAACCACATAGTTCCCCTGAGTATCCTGCCAGTATGCTCCACAAATGATTAAATATAAAATAAACAACAGCTAACTGTGAATTATGGAGTTGTAATTCCACTCAGGGGGTTCCAGTGATGTCATAAACCGCTAGAGCAAAGTTTATGTCACCAAAGGATCCCAGATGGGCTTCGAGGCCTCTAACTCAGCGGTAGTCTTGCTGCAGCTATGACTCCAGGAAAGCCTTTCCCCTTGCTTTTTGCCCCTCTCATGGCTGCAAAGGCCCTCCTTTCTTGTTCTCTTCCTCTGAGCTTTCTAAAAATCACACTAACCCTGCTTTTCCAAATGCAACTCCTTTTTAACCGAATGATCTGTCATTTAAGAGGCTACCCACATCTCCCCACACACTCTTTGGACAGCAATCTATGACTTACATATACTTCATTAGAAAAAAAGCAAAGCCTGACATTTAACAGAAAAGTCCATTTAGGGCAAAAACCCTGGCGCACACCTTAAAAGGAGACATTTGAGATGTAACTTTAGTATGTGCCAAGCTAATGTATGTGCCCACTAATGGAATAAATTTGTCTCTAAGTATGGCAAACTTGGAAAAGTAGTGTTGAAATTTCAAAATACAACCTTCTCACAATGTCTGAAAAAAGGGTAAATTAAACTTCAGCTTCCTCAGACCGTGTAGAAGTACACAAAATTGCATAATATTAGAAAAACTGTGCTTTATCCACCATCAGAAAGGAAAGAACTTTGTAAGACAATGAGATATTAAATACAGAATTATAACTTTCTAAATGTGCAATACTTTCCTCTGAAAACTTACTTAAAACTAAAGTGTAATTGCAAATATTAGTATCTGTGTGATAGACTGCCCCTTCTATGACACATGCTTCTCTCCCAGAAGAGCTGAGATAACAATCACTGAAAATTCATCACAGTTGGGATTTTTACAACTCCCAATAATTGCCTCAAACTGTTTTTCTTTGTTTTATGTGAAGCATTTAAAACAATGCCAGGCACCTAGTGAGTGCTTTATGTGTTTTTTTTATCTCCTACTTTGTTCATGCATTTATTTTTTAAATAACTGCTTTTTATTAAGCCATCTACAAGATGAAAAACACTGTGTTAAGTACTCTGAAGTTATAAAATATCTGCCTCTCTGCCGTGTATTCAAAACTATATTACACCTGGTTAAAAAGGTAAGATTGACACTTAGGGAGAGTTAAATAACGATGGAACACACATTACCCAGTGGATGCCACAAAGAAACACATCATTTGATACCAATTACTATGAGAAAAAGTGGTGTACATAAGTGTTTTCAAACTTTGTGATGTATAAAAACCATCCAGGATATTTAAGATGCAAATGTTTGTGAGATTCTGATTCACTGGGTGTGGATGGTCTTGGAATCTGCATTTTAAGACGTTTTCTTTCCATGCACATGGGTGAGTTGGGCAACACACTTCAAGATATACAGGATTAGGACTTCCCTGGTGGCTCAGTGGTGAAGAATCCGCCTCCCAATGCAGGAGACACGGGTTCGATCCCTGATCTGGGAAGATCCCACATGCCATGGAACGACTAAGCCCGTGCCTCACATCACACATCACTAAGCCGTGTGCCTGTGCTCTGGAGCCCGGGAGCCACAACTGCTGAGCCCATGTGTCACAACCACTGACGCCCACGCACCCTAGAGCCTGTGCCCCGCAACAAGAGAAGCCCACACACCACAACTGAGAGAGTAGCCGCCACTCACAAGTAGAGAAAAAGCAGTATAGCGATGAAGATCCAGCACAACCAAAAATAAATTAATCAATCAAATAAATTTTTTAAAAAGACATACAGGATTAGATTGCAAACACATTAGGGACAGAATCAGATTATCTGTTTATTTCTCTTCACCCTTTTCCTCCAAATCGTTAAAAATGAACTGCTCGTGGGAGAGACACATGCAGGAGAAAGAAAGGAAACTACAAGGACCAAAGGACAATTTCCCTAGATGAGGACTACATGCTCCCTAAAGGAAAGCAGTAAGCCACTTATCTACACCCCCAATTAGAGTCTACATAATACTGTAAAGTGCACAAAGCATTTTTAGCAAACACACAAACGCTTTTCCATATGTCAGAACCAATAATCCCGATAGAGCTATGCTCCTAATCTCTGACTAATAACTACTGAGTATGTTTAGAAGATGATCCCTCATCTATCATGTGCAGAAGGTATATGGCACCCTGCTTCTCTAGACATCTAGCTCACAAGTCTTGCAATAAACCGTCATCAAAGTGTCTCACCCACAGTGACCCATTTTCTTTTCATGCACCACAAGCATTAGCCATGCTGTTCTGCTATGGAAGAATGCCAGGGGGAGTTAATCGTTAACTGCTTGGAAAAAAAAAAAAAAAAGAGTCTTGGATGCTTCATGATATAGAAATGCAGTCTGTATGTCTTCCAAGTTTATCAGATTTCAAAGCCATACATATGAAAGCAGGTCACATATCAAACTGAGAACAGAATGTTTATCTTACTCAACTGGTTAGGAAGTCTAAGTTGGCAAAAAGAATGGCAACTTTATGTATAATCACAGTTAACATGATATTATTCATGTACAAAAAAATTAAGTAAACCCCACAGAAACCTCAGAGGAGAGGTAAGACAGTTAGCTGCGTTACAGATATTATACCACAGAGAAACTGTAACATGATTGGCCTCTTGGAAACTTACTGGCTGTGTCAGGTCTGGATAAGAAGTCTTGACACCTGGTATCCTAAGCATATGTCGTAATTAAATTCAATGTCTACATTGGGGGTGGGTATTTGTCTTCTTCAGTCACAATAAAAGTCTGCAGTGATGGATGAAGCACATGGCGATATGAGAGGTTGATGCCATCTCGAACTTTAAAAAGATGTGCAATATTGTTTCATGCTAAAGAAGGAGAGGTTGACCTGAAAGAAATAACCTTAGTCAGGAATGTGTGAGCCAGACTCCTGGCGCTGCAGGAACTTACAGTGTGGTCTTAGGAGTGTCTCTAAAAATTGTAAGGCATAAGCTCCTAACTGTGGATCAAAAATGGATGCTCCCTAGTCATTCAGTGAGGGATATGATGCAAGACTGTGACTTGGAGGATGGGAATAGTCCTAACTTCAGTGACATTAAATGGCCTCCATCATGGATTGGGAAACCACACTGAACACATAACTGAGCTTGAACTTCTCAGAGATGCGATTGAAGTGCAGAACAGGGAAAAGGCAAGCATGCAGGGAGAAGGGGAGTGAGGCACTGGGGTCTTTGTTTACATCATCTCATCACTCCAAACAATAAACCCGAGTGGTAGATACTAACGTGCCAATTCTTTCGACGAGAAAACCAAGACCCAGAGAGTTGTCTAAAGTCAACCAGTAATTAAATAATGGAAGCATCATTTAACATGGATTTATCTAGAAACAAAGTAAAATGCTCTGAATCTCCTAGTGTCCCTAAACCTAAATTAAATATTCTTGCTTCTGAGAACAGAGTTTAAATGTATTGAAATGCATTCTTACTTTTGATCTTTATTTGATAAGTTAATTTAGAAAAGCCTCCATTAGTATTCCTTATCATATACTAATGTACATAAATTGAGCCCTTTATTTCTCAAATATTTTTACAAATGCAATAATCTTTTTGGCCTGCTACATTCCCATGAGGAAGAGAGGCACAGTTTATATGTTATATGAAGTTATATGCCCAGTTTATAACAAAGAATGAGAGTCAGAAGAATTAAAAGAGATTTGTGCAGCACAGCAGTGTGCCATGAACTGGCATGCTGGTGTCCCCCTCCTAACTCAGTGTTGTTTCCCTAGACAATAATGTATCTAAAAGAATCTGGCTGACGTCAAAGGTGGTGGGACACAATGAACAAAAAAATTAAAATGGAATCAGGAGAGAAAGATTCAAGGCATTCAACAGTAGTTCCCTAAAATTCTCCAAGCCACAGTTTCCTTATCTGTAAAATAAAAAGAATTATGAGATCCCAACTCACTTCTTAGAATTGCCTTTATAAAACATAATAGCACTGGCATATGTTCTTAGAGTCTGTGAAGTAGTTTCATATTTTATCTCACTTTATCCTGCTTATTAATGTTATTAATCCTTTAAGACAAAGTAGGTCATCAATTTATACAAGTAATAAAGGGTAAGAATTAAGTAAACCAGCAGTCTGAGTATATTACTGCAGTTTAAATAATTGTACTTTTAAGGCCTACCCGAACACAGCTGGAATTTCCTGGCTGTTTAAGGTAGCTTTGAATCTTCAAACCAAAAAAAAAAAAAATCCAAAACAGTGCAGACAACAGATATTCTTACCACCCTGAGAAAGGAGAATGTTAAGGTAAAGGGGAAAAAGTTATAAATTTAAATAACACTTCATATATTTTGAGTAAAAAATGATCACATGCAGAAAAATCTCTTCTTCCCCGAGGGAAGCTGAGAACAGACTCCTAACAGTCAAACGTGCAGTGATATTATTTTCTCTTTCTCTTGTCAGAGGAGATTCAGCCTTTGAAATATGTGTAGCGAGACTGCAGATTTCAGTTTCATGATTAATGAACCAAATTACGTTTTATTTCTTAAATGTGTGGAGGATTCATCCTGTGGTCTTCCCTCGAACTTGAGGATTAGAGCCGCTGAACGGCACATCTGGTTGTAGGCAAAGCGCTCTGGGTGGTTCCCCTTTTTCCCTCCTTTAGAACTAGGCAATGTGGGAAACTGCAGAAACTTTTATTGGGCAAGTGTGGTTTTTAGTCCTCAAAAATGATGATTACTCTCCCTGTTCCCCCTTTCTCATGAGAAGGAAGAAGGTGAATTATTTAGCTCTATCTAATAATTTTAAAATTTTGTTCCATATGATGTTATATCACTTGCTAATACTTACCCTAAAGAAAATATTTGCACTCATCAGGCAAATGTTTCAACATAAACTTGCCTGGGAATGATTTTTACAGAGACTTCATAATAACAATTTATATTTTCTCTGCAATTATCACTTTAAGTAAGGGCTGGGGGACTGCCGACTTTCATATCTGGATGAATGCATTATCTTTGATTTTGCTAAGTGCTTCTTTCTCTGTCAAAACACACTACTGTGTGCTGGAATAGGTCATTATCCAACTTGATCATCATTCTTCAGGGTACAGAAAAATATCCTTTTCCTCCTTTTTCTACAAAAACATGTATGAGTCTCAAAACATTTAATAAAAGAAAGTTAAGATCCAGGGATCTACAATAATAGAAAATTTTCAGTCCCTTAAGATATTTTCTCTGCAATTTGCTTTGTGGCACTTTTCCTCACTAAATCATATAAAAAACGAATTTTTTTGAGCAGTAGCTCTCCAACTGTGGTCTCGGAATGTCCTTTAGGTATTATGCAGGCTTTTCCAATTTCTAAAGGAGACATGTGCTCATGTCTAGGGAAGGTTCCCAGCTAGAACAAGCAGAAAAGAAAAAGAAACTGTTTACTCAGAAGGTCTTTACTGCTGGAAATGTACCCACTGGAACTTGAGAATGCTGGGAAATAACTGTGATGTCACAGCTCTCATCATCTTTGGAGAGCTTTTGTTTGTTGTTTGTGTGTTTGTTTAACTTTTCCAGTGAGAGCAAGTGGGTTCAGTGTGTGTGTGTTTTCTTAATTTGGGAGAAACACAATCATTTAATTTTTTTTTTTTAATTGGCCATCAAGAATGTTAACACAAGCTTTATGCAAAAGATAAAAGAAATACTTATACTATTTAACTGTTACCTGTGTCTACCTCAGGGTGGTGAAATATAAGTGACTTGACTTTCCCGCTAAAACTTTTTAATGTAAGATAATACATTTTCTAAAATGAGCCTGTATTGCACTCGGGTATTACTCATATTTTAAAAATTACTTGCACTAAAGATTTCATAAACAGAAGAACCACTCAATGCTTCCAATTGAGTGGAAGCAATTATCTATTGCACCCCCCAATTATCTATTTGATTTATTTGCATACTGCAACTGTGGAATAAATCTTTTCCCCTCCTAAAAAAAAAGTCTGTAATCTTAAGAAACTTCTCAAAGTAAATTAACAATTATAAAATATTTAGAAAAGAATTAAGCTTTATTTGTACAGGAACTGATTATTTCTACAGTAAGCACTGAAAAAAGGGATTTGCTTGGTCTGAAAGAGGCAGTCAAAGGTGTTGCAAGTAGATCATGGGAGCAGAACCCTGAAAGGTAGCATTGGTGGGTTTGGACAAAAGAGGCACAGAGCCGGGACATTTCAGACCAGAAGTCAAAGAATCAGAAAAGAGACTAGAGCACATGTACTAGTCTAACTAGCATACTAGGGAAAAGTAGAGGAATGGTTCAAATCTGCATGTGTGTGTGTGAATGAGCAGATTGCTGGGGCAGAGAAAAAAATATAAATTGTAAAGAGTGATTTTTAAAAAAGAACAGGACAAAAATTTGGTCTTGAGTTAGAAAAGAACGAAAAGCAACAGTGAATTCTAAAGAAGTGGAGAGCCATGATTTTTTAAAATATATATATGTTTGTAAAAAATGCACTAACATTCACTCATTCATTCAGCCAATATTCTTTGACAATCTATTATATCCACTCTCTGTCATCATCTACATGGAGGAGGACAAGCATGGATGCAGGGAGACCCAATAAGTTAGGAAGCTGGCTTAGAAAGCAAGTGAGATATCTTAGAGATTTTTAAAGGAGATGAATTCAAATGACTTGAGAAGAGAAATTTGTCAGCATTTACAGTAGGATTGAACAGAGGCTTGAAGGAAGGAGTTAGGATGAGTCCGAAGTTTCTGAGTATCGCAACCACATGTTTTGATACAGGAAAATAGAAAAAGCTATGAGAGGATAAGATTGGGAAAAGGAGCTCACTGGTGCCATGTTTTGGCTGCTTTGAGGTTGAAGCATTTTGTGCTATTCAAATGGAAATGTCTAGGTAGCTACATACACAGATCTGCAGCTCCAAAGGGGGGCTTGAAGATATAGCCTGGGAGTCATTTGTATATAGATGGTTACTAAAATGGTGAGCCTAGAGGAGATCTCTGGAAAAGGAAATGGCAACCCACTCCAGTATTCTTGTCTGGAAAATGCCATGAACAGAGGAGCCTATCGGGCTACAGTCCATGGGGTTGCAGAGAGTCAGACACGACTGAGCAACTAAGCATGCAACACAGAGGAGATCTCTAAAGCCTTTAAAGGGTTTAGAGTGGGAAGAAGAGGGGAGGGGCCCTAGTACTTACACTAGGTTGGGAAGGGGATCCTCTAAACTTGGGGAGCTCATTCTATCACTTAATAAACATTTACTGAGCACAGGCGAGAGTTTGTCACCTGTCCCAGTGGTATATGACTGCTATAATCCAGTATTTAGGGAAGCAGCACAGGTAGAAAATTGAAAGAAAAGTCACGATGTACATAATTATTTAGTGTCACTTCCCAGTCTGGATTAATGGTGATGTGCGCCAGTGCCCAGTTATAAAGATTTAGATTCAATGCCTATTTCCATTGGAATGCTCAACTTCACATATTTATGAGCCACTTGTAAAAGAAACAGACTAGTAACCAGTTCCCCAAACCTCAATCCCAGTGAAGTCTCTAACTAGGCCATTATAAAATGAATTGTTAGAGAGATAAATACGAGAAAATGCCTGGTACATTATTGATCAAAAGTCCTCACCTTTTCTAAGGATTCTAGATTTAAGAGGCTTCTGGATCCCTGGGTTGGAAAGACCCCCTGGAGAAGGGCATGGCAACCCACTCTTGCCTGGAGAATTCCATGGACAGAGAAGCCTGGTGGGCTACAACCCATGGAGTCACAAAGAGTCGGACACGACTGAAGTGACTTAGCATGTGGCCTCTAGGCACCAATTTTCTCTGCAGCACACAGGTTGTGCATAGCCAGTTGGGGTACAGGGAATGAATTCAAAGAAAAGGATGGTGGATAAGCTCAGGAGGGCAGGACACTCACCAGGCCCAAGCCAAGTCTACTAAACCCTTTAAAGACCAGCATGACTTTGCGTGGATAAGTACAATGGAAACGAGAAAACGTGATTCTCTGTATATATCCAAAGTGTTGGCTAGGCCCTTCACTTTGCCCACAGTCAAGCTGATTGAACTTAGCATGTTCTGGCTCAAATTTTTATTGAGTTGGGCCCCTTGGCCTTTAAGTTGTATATCTCAATTGTCTTTGAAAAGATTTGGCCTCCCCACATGTATTCAGAACACTGGAAGAGCACCCATCTGTTTTTATGCTTATTTGTAACTATACCACCTTCCAGCCCTATGCGGTCCTTTAAAACATAATGACATGGCTGATGGTGAGAAACTAAGTGAATGAGGTGAATGTTCTTACTCTCAGACAAACGTTTGTGGGAAAGCAATTTCCCTTCCAGTTCTGGCCTCATGCTTCTGTTTCTAGTGAATACCCAAGCTCAAGATTATCTTGGAAAGTATGTATTAACCACTATGGATGCTAAGAAGACAAAATATTCATTCTGCCACTTTGTTTTTCCCAGCATTGACTTGTCCTATTGACCCTCCAAGGTCAATGAGTGAGAAATAAACCAAGGAAGAAGTAGAAGAATCCCAAGACTTGCTAAAAGTGTATCCTCATCTTTCCTGTAAGTCTCTTGAAACTCTTGCCCCCGAAGGAAGGATCAGTGGAGGCCAGGAGTCAGATTCAGGGGTTGGAAATGCCCAAGTTGCATGCACACACAAGACAGTGGAGGCAGCTACTGTTCTTCTTTGAGAGGAAAGGGAACTCTAAGGTGGCCAAAGCTCTGCCCTATCTAAGGACCCAGGTACTATGAGGGTTTCTGTGGCCATTTTGCAGTGTCTCACTGATACAGCTAGCTCCCTATCTCAAATCTGCCCCTCTTTCTTTAAATACTTGGAGTTCATCTACAGAAAAGTCTCACCCACCTCCACAGGGACAAACCTTCTCCTTCCCCATAGGGCCCAGGCATCAGTCCAATCACCCACTTACCCAGGGTCATCTAGTCCCACTCTCCTCCAGCCTCTTCCTGCTAACCCTGGACTCCTCACCATTTTCGTTGCAAAGAAGTGGAAGGCACAACGCCTACCAGCTAGCTCCGTGTTTCCGTTAAAACGCATGTGGAGCATACAGTTAAGCAGTCCCTGGAGTGCCCGCACACGACTTTTGTCTCCCATCTCTTGCTACTTGTGTAGAGGGGTCTTCCACTATGTCTCTCTCTCCTGCTGGCACCCAGGAGTTTTTCAAGGCGGGGGTTCAGTTCCAGCCCGGACCTGGCAGGAATGCGCCCCCTTTCGGCGAGAGAAAGCAAGGGAAGGAGCTTCTAGGAAGGCTCAAGAGTCCGATCTCGCTGAGAGCTGCGCCCCAGCGCCCTTGGAATTAGATGGCCAGGGGGTGAGGTGGGGTGCGGCTGGGGATTGCATCTTTGTCCCGGCCGGCAGAGATGGAGAACTTTAAAATCTAAAATACTATGGCTCTATTTATCTTCGCTGATTTACTGAATTAATTTTCCCTCACTGTTTGCTTCTTCCGCCGCATCTCCTGCAACCCACCCGGCAGAGAGTCAGAGTCTGAAGTTCTGGCCAGTGCGATCGCCATTCCCGCATGAAAGTTTCATTGCAGTGTCTTATACGCCTGTTAAGAACATTTCTAATCACTTGCAAATAACTCCATGAAAGTAGACAAAATAGGAACCAGAGAATCTGTCCCTGTCTTTTCTCATAACTCGGGTCCTGGGGATTCAAATTAATACACATTTTTTCAAACATATTTCTCCTTTGGAGCTGAGTCTGGGGGAAACCAGTAAGGACAAAAAGGAGGTCCAAAGTTCTTAAGAATTAGAGCTCCCTCATTACGGTGGTGCAGCAAAGCGACTGGGCCATCTAGTTTCCCTAGGACCCAAAGACAGCATTCTGGTCCCAACTCAGACCTACATAAATTTCTGCATTTGAGAGCTTCAGGGAACAGCGGAATCCTTGATTCTGCTTGTCCTCAGACTCGTCTGAGAAGTCACTTGTGTTTGTGATTGATTTGTTCTGACATGTTTTCTTTATTTTCTTTCATAAAATTTCTCTAACCCACCACCACGTGTGCCTTTGTTCCCCTTCCCCTCCCCTAAAGTGGGCTATTGCCCCTATAATCGGCTTCCCAAATATTTTTTCATCAAGAAAAGTGGTTCCAGGACAAGTGAAATGTAGTAATTTTTTTTTCTTTCTTTTGGTCTTAAACCTAAAATTGATAGCCCATAATTCTCTGTACGACTGCTTCCTGCAGGCTGCCTCACTAAATTAGACAAATGGCCACGCCAAGAATCTCGTAATATTCAGACCCGGTGGAGACTCCTTGCTCAAAAATTTTCGTACATGAAAATCAAACCCTCTGACCCCTAAACACCGATGACTGTCCCCCAGACATCTCAGCACTGTGTCTCCGCATTTATTGATTTTATAACAAACAGCATTCAGAGAAAAGGAAGTCGTGGTGGCCTGTTTGAGATGGTTGGTTTTTAACTGAGTGATTTTAACCTGCTCATCAAACTATTTGATTTTACAAGAATCCAAAATCTTGTGTATAAATAATAATGCTGTTGACATGTGCATCTTCTTTGAATTTTTGAAAAGTTAGGGGGTACCAAACCTATGGGACTGGCGCTCGCCCCATCTTAAATTAAAACCCCAATTAGAAAGGAAAAAAAAAACAAAAAACAAAAAACCGTCCAATCAGATTACAATCGTGCGCAATCACAGGTAGTTCTGTAAATGTTTGGACACCAAGTGGCAACTGGGAATTGGACTTTTACCGAAATTTGTCCTGTATATGTCGGGATCCCTAGCTCGGAGGAATGCTCCGAGGATCCTGTTGGTTGAATTTACAAATCGCTTGTATGGAGGATGCTGAACCTCAGTTTTTGTTCCTCGGAAGGATTTTTACCACCCCCGCCCCCACACCCCGCCCCGCAAAGCTCTTCCACCCTCTGCAAAGAAAAATATGAGCACAATGCAAGCCTTATCTCCTTTTCTACAAATCCACTCCCCCATTCCTAAAAATTGTACTTCTTATGGCTTTTACTGACCCATCTCTACTAAAGGGTAAAAAATAAATACATATTCTAAGAGTCATTGAAAGTGCGCACCGCCGGGAACCGTAGGCACACGAGGTTCGCACGCACAGGCGCGCACACATTTGCAACTTCCTTGTACCCGAGGCCCTGGCTCGGGCAAATGACTGGGGTTCTCCGGGAGCTAGAGGTCTGCTTAGACGGTTTGCCGTCCCCAAGAGAGGGAGCAGGTAAACAAGATAGGGGAGAGGAACTGTAAAAGAAACACATCTTTTAAAGGAAAAATCAAATTGGTCTAGAGATCCTCATCGTTGAATATCTATAGATGTTACTTAGAAGTGAAAAAATGTAATGTTCCCGGAGGTGGCTACTGGCCAGAGCAACGTTCAAAATTCGTATCTGAGGGGATCTGAGCCGGTGAAGTAGGAACATAATTTTGGCTCTGAAATTGCTGAGGTTTTTTTCGCAAGGGGCGGGAGGGAGGGTGACTCTTGTTGATTTGGAGATGATTTATTTACACGTGCCGTAAAATCTAAAATGACGCCCCTGGGAAGACGAAGGAACTGCAGGGACCCGGGTGACCTGTTGCTGCCCACCGAACGCCCCTGGTTCTGAACTGAGCTTGCCGGGAGAAGGTTAAGGTCGCCAAACAAAAAAGCAGGGTTGCGTGACGCCCAAGGTGAGAGAAAGGCGCTCCGGAGTCTCGCCAGTGCCTCCTCGGTGAAATGTACGATAGAGCCAGTGACTCACTGACTTCTAAAATTGGGGGATCTGGAGCCTCGGGGAGTTGGCAGCCGGGGCCTCGGATTTTAGAGGCCCACCTCCCCGACGCTTCAAACTCCAGGCGCCCTTCGCTCCAAAGCGGGAGGAAGTCACTAGACTGTCAGTTTCTTCGAAATATTGAGGCCATTCAGCCCTTCGCCCCTGCATGTAAGATAAACAAGATTCACCACATCTTTTCTGGACTTGACATTCGACCCTGGGGACTTTGCGACCTCCCTTGATCCTGGATTTCACTGCCTCCTCTAAAGAGAAAAAAATGTTTCTAGGCTACGCTTAAAACGGTGTATTTCGTTGACTCCCCCTTGAATCGAGATCATTGAGGCCCAAATTCAGAGTGGCGGCACCGGCTCCAGGTCCCCGGGGTGTTGCCGCAGATTTCTGGTGCCATAGGTGTTGCATATACAGACTCCAGAGGGGACCGATGTTCCGAAGTGAATTCCAACAGCGAAGCGCCCGGTGCTCTCCAGGGCGTTTCCCTGGCCTTGAAGAGCCGGCAGAGACGGGCCCCCGGGAGTGCGGCAGGCGGGTTGGGCGGGTGATTCCTTCGCGCCGCGTTTACACCTCTCCCTTTGTGACAAATCGATTTCCCCGCGCCGCTGTTCTGTATTTGCCTCGCACAGCGGCCCCGGGGCCCAGCTGCTCCCGGGGCACACTTAGCACCGCCTTGTGAATGCGTGCGTGTGCGCGCGCGTGTCTAATTGACTTTCCGTCTACCTTTTTATGACTACATGTGTTTCCAACAAAAGGTCTTATTAGGACAATCTGGTTTCACTAATTTAGAGGTTGGGAACGTGGAAGGCAGGAGCTTTTTTAAGAGTTTGCAGAAGTTCAGATTAAGAAATGACAGCGGGATGCACCGTCCTCCTAGGGGTAGGTCTGCCTATTTTTATGCCCTGTTCCTCTTTCCTTTCCCTGACCTCTCCTGTTGTACCACCGACCCACCCTTCACAGGCCACACTCCCCCATTAGCCACTGGATTTCTAACGGTGTTAAAGAACTGTTTCTTTAATCACTGAAAGTGTTTGAACCCTTAAGTTTGAGAAATTTACTAGGTTGGGAATATCAGTAAAAGGAGAAAGAAATCCGTCAACAGAGAGGAAAGTGGAATGAATAAAAAGGGGGGAAGCAGACTAGTGGTGTGGCCTGCAGGAGGTCAGTGGGAAACCTTCACTTTGGACAGTGCTTGGCTCCTCTTTGCTAAGATGGGTCCAGTTTGTAATTGGAAAATCTGCAAAATTAATAATCTAACATTGCAAGTGTAAATAGAGTCTGTTTTACTTATTTGAGTTGAATAGAAACTTTAGGAAGGATGTGTTTCTACATAGCTCTGAGAAGAAAAGATGTTCCCCATCTCTCCAAAGGAGATTATGGTTTCTCACTTGAGTAGACACCCAGCACGCTGCAAAAACAGCCTGACTCTTGGTGCCATCCTCTGTCCTTGCAGCTGGTAGCCTAGCTCTTGCCCTCTGCCTGGAGACTCTTCTCTTCTCTGATTCACAGTCTGAGCCTCACTGTCCATGGCAAACTGAAGGCCCAGTAGCGCTCCAGTCCTGACTTCTGGGTAGCTGTGACAGCTTCCTTGGCATCTCCTGGTTGGGGCCCAAAACTAAGGACAAAGGTCCTCCTGAACACTTGGTACCACTCAACTTACCAGACCCTCTTATTCTCACCCCAGAGATGGGGAAGGAGGTTGAGGAAACACAGCTTCTAAAAGCAACTACCCATTTGTTAGAAGGATGGGCCCTGGTCATCTCCAGAAAGCAAGGCCTGTCGTGTGTGTGTGTGTGTGTGTGTGTGTGTGTGTGTGTAGGGATGGGGGTTGGGTGTGTGTGTGTTATTTTGGCTACTTCCTCAGCCCCAGGTGTCCATATCCCCATCACCTCGAACTGCATTCTGTGGCCTCCTGCTGGAACTGTTTGTCTACACTCTTCTTCAAGCATGCTTTACCCCAGAATCTCAGTTTCCTTTTCAGGGTCGCTCCTTACTCCTAGAAACTCTGTGATGTACTCAAGTATCAAGCGGGCAGGTTCCCACAGGTCTCATCCCTTCCCCTCAGGACAGACCGTCCCCAGCTCCTCCTGCTGCCCTTTGCCTGTCCCCTAGCGAACTAGCGCCCCATAGTCGCCACGTGCTCAGCGCAGCCTCAGGCCTGGGTCTAGAAGAAGCCATCCCTGAGTCCTCCCCACGCCAGCCTGCAGCCTCACCTCAGGTTAGGGGTGCTTCCCAGCTGGTCTCCTCAACCCAGCCTTGCTGGGTACCCACTAGGAGGCCACTGTGAACCCAAAGTCCCCTCTCTTTGCACCCACATAAAGTCAAAAGACAGGAACGACCGTCATCCCTCCAGCTCTGGCCTGTGTGGACCCTGGGCTTGCTCTGGCCACCTACCCTGGGCCTGCTTTACACAGCCCTCTGCTTGCTCTTGGGGCAAAGCAACCCTGGCTGGTCTCCCTCAATGTACCCTGATTTTCTATGCTGCAGTTTCTTCATGACCTTGATTTCTGTTGTGGCTCCAGCCTTCTCTGAATAATGGTAAATGCTGTGTGATTAATAATTAGCCGTGGAGCTGAGTGATAGGCACATGAAAATTCAGAATACTATTCTCCCTACTCTTTGCTTCCCTGATAGCTCAGTTGGTAAAATATTCCCTAGTAAACTGTTTAAATATTATTTCACAGTGCATTTTCTTGAACTACAAGTGCCTACACCATCTGTTAACTCACTCCCTGCCTGTGCCGCCAGCAAACAGCTCCCCAGAAGGCGCCAATAACCTCAACAAGGACACCTCTGCACCTAGCTGTTATCCAGGACTTGGGGACACTGGGTCTTCATTCCTCAGTTTTTCCCTAGTGTCTGGCCAGGTCGGATCCCCCATCACCCTCTGCCCATGCCCATAGTAGGGTGGATGGGCCCTAGTTTGCTTCTGGCTAAAATACTTTGAGGGAAGCCCAGGCCTGGACCAGGGATGCAGGGCGACGGGCAGGCGGCCTGCGGTAGGGATGGGCTCTCCCTGCGGCCTGTTTCAGCACTGCTCTCCCACCACTTTGCACAGGACTTGCTTCCAGCTGTTTCTAAATCTCCTTTGCTTTGCTATGTTGTTTTCCAAGAGTCTGACCTTGGCACTGTTATTTGAAAATCATAGATTGCCAGTGGGTTCCCTGGTTCCACAGCCTCTGAGTTCCAAGAGGAAAGAGCAGTCAGCAGATAATGGCATGGAAAGGGATTAGCCTCATTCAAAAACTTCCAGCCAAGTTCTGACTCTTGCAACCTTGAGGAGGAAATATCCAACCCCATTTCACCTGGGATCAGCCAGTTGACAGGTCGGTTATAGACTCCTCCAGGACGTATGGATATACCTGAAGTCACGTTTTATAAAGCATAGCTAGTAACAAGACGAGGGTTCCTTGGAGACGCGATAGCAGTCAAGGAGAGTGCCAAAAGGAGACTCTACATGGACTTTTCTGGAAATCTTAGGGCTATTAGGGAGAGTTCTTCCAATGTAACACCGGGCTTGGCGTTGGAGCCCGGGCCTCCGCCGCGCATCTCTCCTATGTGGGACCATGCGGGGCAGCGGCTCGGGTTTCACCCCTGAAGGACCCTCCCTTTGCTTCGTCTGAATTTTCCCGTGTCATTCAGGCCTTTCATTCTACCGGGGGTCTTAAACCCTTAGGCAGGTGTCGGCTACATTCCTGGACAGAGAGCGGATCCGGCGTTGGAGCCGGGCGCTCCAGGGCCGCCCCTCTGGCACCTCCGGCCTTCGGAGCCCGCGCGCGCTGCGCCGCCGAAGCAGCGCGGGTCTAGCTTGCTTTACGCGGTGCCCTCCGCCTCTCCGGTCCCTTCCGCCCTCCGACCCGATTTCGCCACCCAGGAGAAGCCCTCCGGACCCGACTCAGCATCCTTAACCTGATGTCTTCTCAAACAGGGCGGGCTCCCCGAGTTTGCACCGATCTGGGACCCTTTTCCTGCCCAGCCCTTTCGGCCGGCAGGCGGGAAGAGCCGCCAGCCGCGCTCGTCCGGGACGGAGAGGCAGCGCAGCCGGCTTCTGCGAGAGTCGGCGGCGGGCGGTGTCCCTGACCCCAGCCGGGGCCGCGGAGCCTCCCTCAGGCGTCCGCCCGGGCTCGTTCCTCCGCGGAGCCCTCCTCTTCCCTGCGTCTGTGATCGGCCCTTCCTCTGGCCACGGCCACCAACCTCTCCTCGTTCCTGACTTTCTCCCTCCGGCCCCCGGCGAGCTCCAGCCGCCCAGCCCGGACGCCCCCGCCCCCGATCCGGGATACACACACACACCCAGCCCGCGGGCACGCGCCCCCTCACTCACTGTCCTGTTGCGGGGTGTCGCTGCCGCTGGTGAGTCCCGGCGACTCCAGTAGGCTCCGGCCCGCCTCGCCCACGCTCTCGTCCGCCTGCGCCGCCACCATGTCCCCCGCTTCCTCCAGGTCTAGCAGGTGACTGACGGAGAAGTTCTTTTTCGCCTGCAGGGTGTCGAGGTTGCCCGGGCTGTCCAAGCGGCCGCCCAGCGCCGGTTGCCGCTCCAGAACGTGCCCGTAGCTGGAGGTCATGGTCTTCCCCTCCGATCCCACCCACCCCCCTTTCCCGCTCGAATCAACACCAAACGCTGTGGGCGCGAGGGGGGAGAGGAGCCGAGTGGGGCAGAGAGAGGGGGGGAGTGGAGAGAGAGAGGGAGAGAGAGAGAGAGAGAAGGAGGGGAAGAACAACAACAAAAAAAAAGTGGAAAGAGGGCGGGGGACCCCCTTCTGTAAGAGCAGAGAGTTCTGCACCAGCAGCTTTCGAAAGCCTCGGTTGCTTTCCTGAGGCCAAGTCCGGCGCGGTCCAAAGAGATAATCCACACCAAAAAAATAAAATGAAAAGTCACCCTATGTTCAAGTCAGGAGAGAGAGAGAAAAAAAAAATCCCTTCCAGCTCTCCAAAAGCGTCCACACGCACGCACTAAAAATAATAATAAGGGGGAGAGAGGAAAGGAGAGGCCAGCAGGGCGGGGGAGTTAGGCAAACAGAAGAAGAGAGAAGAAGGGGTGGGAGAGAAGAATCAAAGTGGGTTTTTTTTTTTTTTTTTTTTTTTAGGTTAAAAAAGTTATTCCCAGGCAAGAGTTCAAGCACCAACAGAAGAAGGCTTGTTCCAGCTTTAAAACATCTTCAAGAAAACGTGTTCCCCCTCTCTGCACTCCTGTGGATTCTCAGGAGTGACTAAAGTTTCAGGAGGAGAGGGTGATGTCTTGCAGATGTATTGGAGAGCAGGAGTCTCACTTTACTTTTCGTAAGGAGGGGGAAAAAAAAGCGGGGGGCTCCAAGAGTCCGAAGGAGGGTGGTGGTGGTGGGTTTCCCCCGTTCCCTTCGCTCTCTCCCCCTCTTCTCGCTGAGCTCCCTTTTCCTTCTCAGTTGGATCAAGAAGCTCTCTGGCACTTCAAAAGGCACAAACTGGCATGCAGAGGAGGCTTTGTAGGGAATACAAGAAAATTGGAGACCCCTGGGAGGGCAGATCTCGACTTAATAGGAGCCTGTAATTACGTGGCAAAGCCTTTGTGCGGTGCCTGACGGTTTACAGACCCCCTTTCTCCATCACAATCTCCTTCTTCCTCCTTTCCCTCGGACCAGAAAACAGTCTGATTAAGAAAACCCCCTTTGCCAACTTCTGAGCAAGAGAGAAAGAGAGAGGGAGGGAGCGAGAGAGGGAGAGAGGGAGGAGGGGGAGAAGAGGGAGGGAAAAGAAAGGAAGAGAGCCCCTTTGGATTTTTAAAGTAAAGGTCTAATTATCATTCCCCTGCAATAGTATCACGGGGAGAAAAGACAAACTGAAACCCACAGTCACTTCAAACGGGCTGATTATTTTGCTTCGGCATTAACTCCTCCAGATTTAAGATCCTGTTGGAAAATCTCATTTGCATGTTTTGATAACAGCTGCGGGGAAATTTGTTGGAAAAAATCCACAACTGTCTCAATCAAATTTTCTTCTCTCTCTGCCTTTTTTTTTTTAAAAATAACATTTCCTGCTGTTCTAACAATTTGGGGGTGGTGGGGGTGGAAGGAGCGCCTAAGAGCAAGGGAGAGGGCAAGGAGATCAAGGCTACATTCGGTTCTGCAGAGACAGTCTATTAAATAATGTGATAAAATGACAAGAGCGATCATAATGGAAGGCTCTTCCACGCTTCTTCCGTGGACTAGAGGCAGGTTGGGGCAGATCTAGAAGGCGCTGAATCGATTCGAGTCTCTCCGCGCGGCTAGGAATCCCAGGGCCAGGCAGTAGGAAATTTACATATTTATTTAACCGGAAGAAAGGACTCTAGGAGTTTGTCATAATTGCTCCCCTTCTCCCAACCCTGGCCAATTTCGTAACCTCTTTGGTGCGGCCAAGGTCGCTTCCCCAGGCTACGACGCTAAGCCGAGAGGGTCGCGCTGCCCAGATGCGGAGGAAGTTGGGCACTCCTAGAGCCAGCTGCGGGCGGAGGCTCGGGGTCCAGGCCGGCTGGCGCGGGGTGGGGGCAGGGGAGGAAGGACTGAGAGGGGTGGACGAACCCGCATCTAAATCTACGGATAAGGTTTTGTCGTCCGACTGCTGAGCCCTAACTTGACAGAGGACAGAGAGGTGCTGAGCGATTTTTTCATGACCTGTTGGAATTTAGTAACAGCTTTAATAGTCTCATTAGAAATGAGTTACTATATGACGAGTAAGTAAAATATTAAGTGCTTATTTGTGGCGTTTTATGTTCTTTAAACACACACACACACACATATTCCCCCACTCGCTTGATAACTAAACTTTTTCTGCTATAGCCCAGAGGCTGGACTGGAGAGAAAGAAGGGTCCGGGTGTGTGTAAATGGTTTCTGGGCTCCAAACGGCCATAGTTAGCCCAGAACTTCCAGCCCTGATCTAGGAAAAGAACATTTGATGCCATCAAAGGGCTGCAGATTGAAACCAGATGTGCTCGCCTCGGTTCTTTCCATGCATTTAATTAAGGAGCCGGGATGGAGAAGACTTTTTCATCATTAGTCCACCCACTCCCCCCCCCTCTTTCCATCCCTTGGCCCCCCTACCCCCTCCGCCCTCTCCCCCGCACCCGCCAGCTCGCACCCCCGATCGGGAGCCCCAGAGCCCCGCCAGCGTCGCGCATTGCGCCGAGCCCGTCGCTCCGTCTCCCCAGTGGTCGCGGCTCCAAGTCTAAACATCTGTCCGCGTCTGGACCGGGGCGAGCTGCGCGGCAGGGCTAGCGGGAGTCTGGTGGGAGACGGACGAGCTCCCGGGTGGGCCCGCAGGAGTGGGAGCGTTGGAGGCGGGTGCCTTGCGCGAAGATTTCCAAAACCGCTGCTTGCGCGCGCCGAAGCCGAGCGCCACGTGTGTCCGCGCCACCGGCTGGAACGGACGCGACTTAATCTCATAGAGAGCTTTTCACTCAGTGTCCGGCTGCACGCGCTTGGGTGAAAGGGCCGAGGGGCTGTTTCTCCCTTCTTTCCACGCACTGCGAGGAGCCGCTGGGTTTGTCCCTGCAGCCGAGTCAGCCTCCTCGAATCTTCCCAGAATTGGAGCAGGCCCTAGCCTTTCCCTCCTCCCCCGTCCTCATTACACAGTTCTATTTTACTATTTCTTCTCGTCCTTGATAGCGACCGAACTGAGCTTTGTGACAAAGGTCTGGATAAGGAACCAGAGGCTTCTGACACCCCACAGGACTTGCCACTTCCCCCGAAGACCCATTGATCTCCGTCATTTGAGAGGAGATTGAGCTTCGGAGAAAGTTGCCTTGTCCAGGGTGTACCGTCTGCCTGCTTGGTGACCGAGAGGTAGCGACCGACTGGGAAGAGATGAACAGTTGGAAACGTAACTGAATGTCTCCAGTACTGTTCCGCCGTGTTTTCCAGAGAAACCAGGTGCTCTCTAATATCATCCACTTGGGATAATATCAACTGATCTTGCCAAATGCCACGATGCTAACAATTTCAACGAAACACCAGACACATTTGCTTAACATTTGTCGGTCAAATATGTAATTTATACATATGTATATGTACATTTCAATGTGCAATATTTCCCCAAAATGTCTTCTGTACCGAAAGCCCAAATACCAGCAGACTGTGCCGGGATGGTCCGGCTGCCTCATCGGGGCTGTCTGCTCTGCGCTTAAGTCCTGAGGCCTGGGAGGCCCGGTCCAGGAAATGGGTTGGCATTTGAGGGCTACTTGAGGGGAAGAAGGTAGGTAGAGTGTCCTTGAAGCCCAGAAGAAGTTGGAACTAAGGGGAAGACTCCCTGGGCGTCCAAGGGAAGGGAGATGCCAGGTTGGGACCGGGTTTGAAGGCAGGTGGCACCCCACCCCCACCTCTTGCAGTCAGGCATGCTTTTTTGAAATCCTGTGGGAAAGGTCCCGGGGACTCCTCACTGCTCCAGAAGGCAGCTCCTTCCAGGGTATCCATAGGCCTCAACAGCAGAGACCAAGTCCCAGAGTTCTCACCGCAGGGATCTAGGGCAGCAGGGTGAGTTGGCAGGACCCTCTAGGAAGGTCCCCAAGAAAGCAAATCCTCCTGGCACAGATCCTGCAGAACTGGTCTTTGTTTGTTTAGGTCTTTGTAGGGTTTTTTGCTTTTTTTTTTTTTTTTTTCCTATTAACAATTACTAGTGGGTTGGATCCACACCCTTATTATGTTTACACAAAACATTTGTAATGTACTGAGATTCTGGATTGTCATGAAAAGCCATTGGGATAACTCTACAGGGAAATTTGTGAGCAAGGAGCTCATTCACCCGGTAAATGGGTAAATGGTGAAAGGTGTCCATTCCTGCTGCCAGCTGGCCAGGCGGGAGACGGCTGACCTGGAACCCTCAGAGGCAGCCCTGGAGTCAGTGGGGATGCAATACCTCGAACACACAGAGGCAGGCAAGGGGGCTCCTTTTCAGAGCACCAAGGGTCTCTGCACCTGGCCTCTCCTTTCCTCTAGGCGCCAGGTCCTGCTCATCAGGGGGGTAGAGGGAGGGGAAAATTGATGGATCAAAGTTCTCTGGGCTCGGGTTGCAGGAACCAGGAGGGCCAAGCACCTCTAGAATGCGAGAACAGCCATCTGGCAGAAAGATGTCAGAAGAGAAGCTGTGGCTCTGAGCACATGCTCATCTCCCAAGTAGGCGGCAGGCTTTGCCTGGGAACTTAGAAGGCCTCAGAGAAGGCTGTGGCCTGCGTAGTTCCCTAATCACTACTTTGTTTTCCCCATGTGACTTCCTTTGGGGAAGAGTTAGAAAAGAGCATTTCTAATTCAAAGTCTCCAAACATGTGTAGATCTTTCCTTGGCTTTTGTCTTGACTCCCATCCATCCATCAGCGATTATTAAAATGTGAAGCTCTGGATTGTGTAATTAACCGGAACCTTCTTCCTCATGACTGCTCCAGTATCTGAGAGTGGCTTTCCAACCCTTCCTCCTGCCCTAACCTTTTAAAAATAACTCCTGTTTCTAGATTCCTCCCCAAGTAAGTGGGAGGAAATCTGGGACTAGTAAGGAAACTTGCCAAGAGATCAGACCAAGGTAGGAAGGAGGTTTGGTTCCCAGCCATGTGCCCTTGTGTGGTCCTATTCATAGTTAGGTTTGGTATTGATTATTGCCCAGGGGTTCCCTGGCACTGGGGGCTGGCAGAACTCTGCCTCATCTGGCTAGCAGAATGCCCGCCGCCCCCCACCCCGACCCTAAGCAGTTTCCCCTCTGAGGTGGAAGCCAGGAGTTGCAGTCTCTGACAAGTTCATAAGCTGACATGATAATCACGTGTGACAGGTCACAGGTTCCATGACATGTAAACAAGAAAATACCACCCTCATGCAAATAACATGCTGTAGGGGTGGAAATGCTTTCCTCCTCGTGGTTGACATTCTAGTATATATATATTCATTCACAACAACAACAACAACAAAAACAGGGGGAAAGAGTAAAATGCAAGAGAGATTCTGCAGCGTTTCCGTACGTTAGTGTTTCTGAGATGACTTTTATGCCAGACTTGGAAAAAACTTTCTTTTGCCCTCCCACTTCTGGTTCTTATCATAAGTGGCATTTTAGGAACATTTTTCCTATGCATGGGTGAATGCCTTTTACCCACCCCACCTCCATCCAATAGCCCTATTGGATTATTTGGGGATTTTGCAATAATCAAAGAAAGTAGGACTAAAAACACGTTTCCAGGTAGTGAGCTGGTAATAGGTTCATTCTGTTACAGTTTGGGAGGCCCAACATATTCACACGGGACCTAGTGCGGTTTCACTGGAGCCGTATATTCTTCAGATCACTGGACACTGACTTTGTATGTGCCACTAAAGACACTGGGGACCTGCACATTGGCAAATGCACTCTCAGACCTTCACTTGCTAAATGCCTTTGCCATAACTGACAGTATTGAGCACTCTCTTTTCAAGATTTCTCCTGGTTCTCTGTTTCTCTGACCACTTCTTCTTGGCTTTCATAGAGGGTTCTTTTTCCTCAGCTTACTCCTTAAATACTCATATTATCCAGAGTTCTGTTCCTCATCCTCTCTGTCATTTCCAATAAACAGGTAGAAGATCTCATACTTTCATGGGTCAATTACCACTGGTTTGTCAGTGAGCCTAACATCTAAATCTTAAGCTTTGCCACCTACTCACTGTCACCTTGGGCCAACTGGGCAAGCTACTTACCTCTCTACACCTCCGTTGACTCATCTTTCCAAGTAAGACAAACCACAAATATTCATAAGAATGCATGCAAGTTATTTGACATAGTGCTTGCTGTATAGTAAACCCTGAAAAAAACAATAGCTATTTTCTTGAGGAACTCGCACTTCATTTTGTTGTTGTTTAGTCACTAAGTCCTGTCTGGCTCTTTGCTACCTCATGAACTATAGCCCACCAGACTCCCCTGTCCATGGGATTGCCTAGGCAAGGAAACTGGAGTGGGTTGCCATTTCTGTCTCCAAGGGATCTTCCCAACCAGGGGATGGAACCCACATCTCCTGAATTGACAGGTGGATTCTTTACCAGGGAAGCCCATGCACTGCATTCAGTTCAGTTCAGTTCAGTCGCTCAATCGTGTCCGACTCTTTGCGACCCCATGAATCGCAGCACGCCAGGCCTCCCTGTCCATCACAAACTCCCAGAGTTTACTCAAACTCATGCCCATCAAGTCGGTGATGCCATCCAGCCATCTCATCCTCTGTTGTCCCCTTCTCCTCCTGCCCCCAATCCCTCCCAGCATCAGGGTCTTTTCCAATGAGTCAACTCTTCCCATGAGGTGGCCAAAGTATTGGAGTTTCAGCTTCAGCATCAGTCCTTCCAATGAACACCCAGGACTGATCTCCTTTAGGATGGACTGGTTGGATCTCCTTGCAGTCCAAGGGACTCTCAAGAGTTTCTCCAACACACAGTTCAAAAGCATCAGTTTTTTGGCACTCAGCTTTCTTCACAGTCCAACTCTCACATCCATACATGACCACTGGAAAAACCATAGCCTTGACCAGACGGACCTTTGTTGGCAAAGCAATGTCTCTGCTTTTTAATATGCTATCTAGGTTGGTCATAACTTTCCTTCCAAGGAGGAAGTGTCTTTTAACTTCATGCATTAGGGAACCTTAAACTCAACATGTCCAAAACTGAACTCAGCCTTATCTTCCCATGCTCCTCCTCTTTCCCCAGTAGGAAACCTAGCAGTTACCTCAAATTCCTCTCGCTTTGACACCACCTCCAGCTTATCCAGGTAACCACTTAGTTCTGCCTATTTTATCTAACTAGCATCAGTCCTGTCACTAAGTAGTCGAATAAATGCTTGTCAAATTGAAAATGAAGATTAAATAACACTGGAGCAAATGAACAGGCAACATTACATGTGAGTATGTAGCTATATTATTTGGTGTATTCACATTATGTTTATAAACATAATAACAATCAGTAGTCAGGAAGATGTGCCAAATGCCCTCAGAGGAAATATGAATGTACAGGTGCCATACCTTCTCTGTTCTAAGGAAATCAAGTCTTACTCAGCAGGCAGATTCAGATGAACCACAAATGGCCATAGGGAGGATTAGGAAAGAAGAAAATAAAGGCAGAATAGCCTTATCGCAGTCATCATTTAACAATGTTAATTTCCGTCCTCTGCTTTGCTAAGTTCCTTTCTCAGATGGCCAGGTTAAGGTTCCTTTGGACTCTAAGGAAAATAGGACACTAAATTCTTGCGATCTTCTTATTTTAGAAAAACCCTGGGGAAATGCCTGTGACTAAGAAGCTTAAAACTGGGAATGGTTCTAGGCAAGCCGCAGTACGCTGCACTGCCAGGGAAACCATTGCTAACCCCTCAGTCCTGTCTAGAAGGGCTCAAGCCTGGTGGATTTGTTTTTTTCTTTTTTTTTTTAATAATCATCTGATAGAGAACCTGCATGCTTACTGGATTCTTGTCCCTACATAACACATCTGACTTGAGGGCCCAGGCTGGCTTGCTGCCTCTGCAGAATCCCAAACATTGGGCCCTTAGAGCTCTGTTTCTAAGCCAAGAAAAAGTGGGGTAGAATCTTATAGGATAGGTACAAAATGCCTCAGGCCTGGGTAAAACTGGCCAATTTAAAACATAAGGCTCTTCAGCTGATGTTAGTGCTTATTTATAGCATATCCAGTGGGTGTGCCACTTTGGATAACCTTCTTGGGCTTGCTATTCTCATAAATCTGGAACCTAGTACAACCCATTCTCCACCTGCTTTCCTCTCCTGAATCCTATAAATCTCTAATTTTCTACACAGGTCTTCTCTTCTCATCCCCAGTTTCTCCACTATTCCTGTAGTATTAGCTCATAGATCAACAACCAACCTGATTGCACCTTCTATTGTCTGTTACATTCATGCGGTTCATTCCAGTTCAGTTCAGCGGAGAAGGCAATGGCACCCCACTCCAGTACTCTTGCCTGGAAAATCCCATGGATGGAGGAGCCTGGTAGGCTGCAGTCCATGAGGTCGCAAAGAGTCGGACATGACTGAGTGACTTCACTTTCACTTTTCACTTTCATGCATTGGAGAAGGAAATGGCAACCCACTCCAAGGTTCTTGCCTGGAGAATCCCAGGGACGGTGGAGCCTGTTGGGCTGCCATCTATGGGGTCGCACAGAGTCGGACACGACTGAAGCGACTTAGCAGCAGCAGCAACAGCACTTCAGTTCAGTCACTCAGTCATGTCTGACTCTTTGCAACCCCATGGACTGCAACATGCCAGGCTTCCCTGTCCATTACCAGCTCCTGGAGCTTGCTTAAACTCACGGCCATCAAGTTGGTGATGCCATCCAATCATCCCGTCCTCTGTCATCCCTTTCTCCTCCTGCCTTCAGTCTTCCCCAGCATCAGGGTCTTTTCCAGTGAGTCAATTCTTCTCATCAGGTAGCCAAAGTATTGGAGCCTCAGCTTCAGCATCAGTCCTTCCAATGAATATTCAGGATTGATTTCCTTTAGGATTGACTGATTTGATCTCCTTGCAGTACAAGGGACCCTCAAGAGTCTTCTCCAACAGTACAGTTCAAAAACATCAATTCTTCGGTGCTCAGCTTTCTTTATGGTCCAAGTCTCACATCTGTACATGACTACTGGAAAAACCAGTTTTGACTAGGCGGACCTTTGTTGGTAATGTCTCTGCTTTTCAATATGCTGTCTGGATTTGTCATAGCTTTTCTTCCAAGGAGCAAGCGTCTTTTAATTTCATGGCTGCAGTCACTATCTGCAGTGATTTTGGAGCCCCCCAAAATAAAATCTGTCACTGTTTCTATTGTGAAACAGTGTTCTATTGTTTCCCCATCTATTTGCCATGAAGTGATGGGACTGGATGCCACGATCTTAGTTTTTTGAAAGTTGAGTTTTAAGCCAGCTTTTTCTCTCTCCTCTTTCGCTTTCATCAAGAGGCTCTTTAGTTCCTCTTCACTTTCTGCCATAAGGGTAGTGTCATCTGCATATCTGAGGTTATTGATATTTCTCCTGGCGCTTTTGATTCAGGTAGCTTGTGCTTCATCCAGCCCAGTGTTTCTCATGATGTACTCTGCATGTAAGTTAAATGAGCAGGATGACAGTATACAGCCTTGACGTACTCCTTTCTCAATTTGGAACCAGTCTATTGTTCCGTGTCCAGTTCTAACTGTTGCTTCTTGACCTGCATGAAGATTTCTCAGGTCAGGTGGTCTGGTATTTCATCTCTTGAAGAATTTTCCAGTTTGTTGTGATCCACACAGTCAAAGGCTTTAGCGTAGTCAATGAAGCAGAAATAGATGCTTTTCTGGAATTCTCTTGCTTTTTCTATGATCCAATAGATGTTGGCAATTTGATCTCTGCATTTTCTAAATCCAGCTTGAAAATCTAGAAGTTCTTGGTTCACGTACTTTTGAAGACTGGCTTGGAGAATTTTGAGCGTTTGCTCACACACTTTGCTAGTGTGTGAGATGAGTGCAATTGTGTGGTAGTCCGAACATCCTTCGGCATTGCCTTTCTTTGGGACTGGAATGAAAACTGACCTTTTCCAGTCCTGTGGCCACTGCTGAGTTTTCCAAATTTGCTGGCATATTGAGTGCAGCACTTTCACAGCATCATCTTTTAGGATTTGAAATAGCTCAGCTGGAATTCCATCACCTCCACTAGCTTTGTTTGTGGTGATGCTTCCGAAGGCCCACTTGACTTTGCACTCCAGGATGTCTGGCTTTAGGTGAGTGATCACACAATCATGGTTACCTGGGTCATTAAGATCTTTTTTTTCATATTCTTCTGTATATTCTTGCCACCTCTTCTTAATATCTTCTGCTTCTGTTAAGTCCATACTGTTTCTGTCCTTTATTTGTTTGGTTAGGTATGTAAATATTTTACCTCCTTTAAAAGTTTTTATCTATTATGTTGAACACATCTATATCTGCCTTACTTTAGATTTTGCTCAACAGTAAATAGTAGTAACAAATTTTACATTTTTTTTTTCTTCCCTGCCTCAAAAGGGTGCTGTAAGGTAATGTTTATGTATACCAGTTGCAGTGATTATTACCTCCAGTCACATTTTCCTGCCATTCTTTTCTTGCTTTTCATCACTACAGATAAGAAGGAAGAATTTACATAATGGAATTTAGAAACCTGTTTTTTTTTTTTTAAGTCTAAAACAATGTATTATTTCAACACTTCACTGATCATGAACCTATTACTTCAACACTTTAAGTTACTACTCACCTCTTCTATGCAAATTATACCTTTGCTTTTCTTAAAGGTGATGTCCAGTTCTGCATTTAATACACAAGAACCACTTCTCTCCAGCATGCATGATTTTAAATAGCTCCCCTTTTCTACTCATCTTTTTATTTTTTCCTCTTGCTGCAATTTTTCTTTTGCGCATATTCTGCTTCTTTAAGCCAGAAGTCTGAATTATTTACCTGAATTTGAAGGGTAAGATTTAGTGATCTCTTTAGTTTTCATTACTGTTGGCTATCTCAGTTTCCTTATTAAAATTATTATATGGGACTTCAGATATCCAATTATATATAACCAAATGACATAAAGTAGGACTTTACCATTAACCTGTAATCATTACCAGGTTCCATGTTGGGTTTAGTATCGTGAAAAAAGGTTTAAAAACATTGGAACTGTATTTCTTGATTCTGCCTCTTAAAAACTTTGAGAAAGTTATGTAACCCCTTTGAGTCTAATATCTGACTCTCAGCATCTCAAGGTACTGCTGAAAAAAATGTAGCATAGTAAGGATCTATTCCTGGTAGATCCTTACTATGTGCCTGGCAATAGTAAATACTCAATAAAAGTTCAAAATTTCCCCTTTTTTCTATTATGTAGTAGCTAAGAGCAGACCAACAATGCTCTTTCCAAGAGCAACTAGAAAATCTGAAATACTTATATCTTCCTTACCCTGAATATCTAAGAGCTTCCAAGGCAACCAACACTTGAAAATCGTGTTCCAGAGAAGAATACTTTTTGAAGTAAACCAAACTTTCTCCAAGTCTCCTTAATTGTTGGGTTGACTGCCATTTTCTGCCACATTTTGGAACAGAACACCAGACTTTTTTTTAAAAAGTAAAGAAAAAGTACCTGCTAAGAAGGAAATAGATGAGGAAACAGTGGAAGCAGTGTCAGACTTCATTTTTTGGGGCTGCAAAATCACTGCAGATGGTGATTGCAGCCATGAAATTAAAAGATGCTTCCTCCTTGGAAGGAAAGTTATAACCAACCTAGACAGCATATTAAAAAGCAGAGACATTATTTTGCCAACAAAGGTCCATCTAGTCAAGGCTATGGTTTTTCCAGTAGTCATGTATGGATGTGAGAGCTGGACTGTGAAGATAGCTGAGCGTCGAAAAACTGATGCTTTTGAACTGTGTGTTGGAGAAGACTCTTGAGAGTCCCTTGGACTGCAAGGAGATCCAACCAGGAGATCAGTCCTGGGTGTTCGTTGGAAGGACTGATGCTGAAGCTGAAACTCCAATACTTTGGCCACCTGATGCGAAGAGTTGACTCATTGGAAAAGACCTGATGCTGGGAGGGATTGGGGGCAGGAGGAGAAGGGGACAACAGAGGATGAGATGGCTGGATGGCATCACCGACTTGATGGGCATGAGTTTGAGTAAACTCTGGGAGTTGATGATGGACAGGGAGGACTGGCGTGCTGCGATTCATGAGGTCTCAAAGAGTTGGGCATGACTGAGCGACTGAACTGAACTGAATTGAAGAAGCAGATAATCCAGCAGAGCTTTATGCAATTGTATGAGCATGAAGAAAGACAAGTTAGAGTTTAGGGTTGTTGAGATTTCATAGAGAAGTGAGGCTGAGACAAATAAGACCAACATTAATACCATTTCCCCATCAGAGTGTTGCTAACTAGCTTCATAAGGCAAAAGGCTCAGTATAACATAGTGAGAATAAAAAGTAGATTAGCAATTTTGTCAACCCAAAAGGGTCAGGAAGACCAAAATTGAGGTTCATGGCATATTAAGCAGGAGAATCCTCAGGAAACTCTTCAGGCTCTCTGTTAGGAAATATAGAAACCTACAACCTAAGAATGCAAGAAACTTAGATGAAGACTGAAACGTACCAAGATTGAGTTCAGTCCTGGATTAAATTGAGCTGCTTTTTCTCTTTCTTGCCTTCTAAAGTAGGTTGAATACTCTCTGGAGGAATATAACATCCAGAGTCACTATTTTTTCCATATAAAATGGCCAGCATTTGAGTAAAAAAAATCTATATTAGGAAATAAGACCAAGAGAAAAAATACACAGCAGAAACAAGGTGTCCTCAAATATTGGAGGTAGCAGACACAGATTTAAAAGTAGCAATAATTAACATAATCAAAGTAATTATATTTTAATAGATTAGGAATTCTGCCCCTGAAACTGTAAGATTCAAATAGAATTTATAGAACTGAAAAATACAACAAGTGAACTTAAACAATTGCTAGATGAGTTTAATTGGATATTTAACATGGTTTGAGAGAATTAGTGAGCTGAAAAATAGATCAGAGGAAAATTACCAGTCTGAAGCACGGAGGAAAGAAATAGTGAGAAGTAGAGAGAATTCTGGGGAGTTGGAGGAGCAGAAAGCACCAGAAAACTGTCTTTCTACTGTGACAACAATTTTGCTGGCAGAATCTGTCTTCTGTAATTAATTTAAAACTCTGGAGTATATTGAAGGCTTGCAACTTTCAGGGGAAGTCATGGACAGTAAATTGAAGTTAACCAGCCAATTTTAGCTCTTAACCCAGTAGTAACTACCCATCCCCTAGCCTCAGCCTCACAGCAGGCAACTGTACACACATTGCTGCAGCAGCTAGACACGGCTTATGGAAGCAAGGGTAGGCAAAAAGCCCCTGCTCTCCAAATATCAGGAAATAGTGCTGTAATTGTTGATCACTGATTGTGATCTTAGAGGTGCAAAAAGGAAGGGGCAGCTGTTGTATTTCCCCCATTTTCAGCTCTTCCCCTCAAGCTGAAGTGATTTCTAAGGGACCTAAATGGCCAGAGCCCTGTCTCCTTACTTTGTTTTTCTCTTTTTTTTTCTCCCTTTTGGGAGACAGACACTAAAGCCAAAGGCATTCAAAAGCAACTGCACATACAGAGGAAAATGAGAAAGTGACCATGCATGGGAAAGGTGAAGGCTTAGAAAAAAACCTGAGAAGATTTTAAGTTTACACCTCAGGCTGATCCTTGGAACAGAGATAAAGCAAACATAAACATAAAACAAGAAAGAAAGAAAGAAAAGCAGCAAACCCTGGGGCAAGGGGAGAATCTGATTTTCAGAGTTTTCACATTATTAGATTCAAACATCAAGTTTTCAACAAAAAAAGTTGTAAGACAAACAAAGCAGCAAGAAAGTATTGCCTATTAAAAATAAAGATAAATAAATACTCCTTTAAAATACCTGTTGTAAGAAATACAGGGTGAAGAAATTAAAAACGACTGTTTAAAGATACTCAAGGAAGTGATATGTAAACAAATTGAAAATACCAATAAAGAAATAGAAAATATAAAAAGAAACCAAACAGAAACCCCAGAGCTGAAAAGTATAATAACTGAAATGAAAAATTCACTAGAGGGATTCCAAGACATACTTGAGCAGGCAGAAGCATCATCAAACTTGAATATAGAACAATGGAAATTACTAAAAGTGAGAAATAGAAAGAAAAAAGATGAAAGAAAAACTGAGCATAGCCTAAGTGACACTATCAAACAGACCATTTATTCAGTGCAAGAGTCCCAGAAAGAGAAGAGAAAGAAAGTAGGTAGAGAGAATATTTGAAGAAATAAAGTCAGAAAGCTTTCCAAATTTGATGAAAGACATGAATATAAATATCTAAGAAGTTCAACAAACTCCAAGTAAGATGAACTCAAAGACATCCACACCAAGACACATTATAATAAAATTTTTGAAAATCAAAGATAGAGGATCTTGAAAGTAGCAAGAAGCAATTCATTACATACAAGGGATACTCAATAAGATCATCAGATTTTTCTCATAAGAAACTTTGGGGGCCAGGAGCCAATATATTCAAAGTGCTCAAAGGAAAAAATGAACTGTCAACTGAGAATCCTATGTATAGCAAAAGTGTCCTTCACAGTGAGGGAGAAATTAAAACATTTCTAGGTAAATGAGAGACCTCATTACCATTGGAACTTCCCTGTGAGAAATGCTCAAAAGAAAGGTAAAATGAAAGAAAATCAGACAATAAATTGAAGCCATCTGAAGAAATAAAAATCTCAATAGTTAAATACATGGCAGCTATAAAAGAATATCAGACAATGATTTGTAGCTCCACTCTTTATTACCCATGATTTAAGAGACTAATATATTTTTAATTATTGTCTAAAATTAGTATTATTGTAATTTTAGTTTGCAAATCTACATGTTGTCATATCCATGATTTAAAAGACTAATGCATTTTTTAGAAAAAAATTATTAATTTAGGTCTTAGAGCACACAATATGAACAGTAAATTTGTGATGTCAGCAACTGGAACAGATAGTGACAGAGCTGTGAAGAGTTTAGTCCTAGATTAAATTGAGCTGATTTTCCTCTTTCTTTCCCTCTAAAATAGGTTGAATCCTCTCTGGAGGGTTCAATTTTTTGTATGTTATCAGAGTTAAGTTGGTATAATTCAAATTAAAGTGTTATAATCTTAGGATGTTAAACACAATCACCATGGTCACCACAAAGAAAATAGCCATTGAATATACAAAAGGAAATGAGAAAGAAATTTAAATGTTTCACTACAAAAAAAATCAAATAAACATAAAAGAAGACACTAATGCAGGAAATGAGGAACAAAAGAGCTGTAAGGAATACAAAAAACAAATAGCAAAGTGACAGAAGTAAGCCTCTACTTATCAGCAACTACTCTAAATGTAAATATATTAAATACTCTAATCAGAAGACAGAGACTGAAAGAAGGGATAAAACCACATGATCCAATATATATGCCATCTATAAAAGACTCACTTTCCTCAAAAATACAAACAGACTGAATGTGAAAGAATGGAAAAAGATAGTCCATGCAAGCAATAATCAAAAGACAGCAAGGGTGGCTATACTAATATCAGAAAAAATAGACTTTAAATTAAAAATAAGTTAAAAGAAACAAAGAGCGGTATATGTTAATAAAAGCTTCAGTACATCAAGAATATGTTATAATTATAAACATTTACATACCTAATTACAGACTTGCAAAATTTATGAAGCAAAAACTGACAGAACTGAAGAGGAAAACAGACAGCTCTGCAATAACAGGAGGAGACTTCGATACTCCACTCTCAATAATAGGTAGAACATAAGAAAGGACACAGAGAACTTACCACAGTAAATCAGTGAGAGCTGACAAACAAATTCAGAACACTCTACTTAACTGTAACAGCATATGCATTCTCCTTAAATGTACCTGGGACATTTTTCAGGTTAGTCTCAATAGATTTAAAAAGACAAATATGATTCAAATTATATTCCATCACTACTACAGGATGAAATCAACAGCAGAAGTAAAACTTGAAAATTCACACATTTGTAGAAATTAAATAATACACTCTTAAACAATGGCTCGAAGACAAAATCACAGGAAATTAAGTCTAACAAAGATAGTATAAGAAGAGAAAACTACAGACCAATATGTTTTATGAACATGGATAAACAATTCTCAATAAATGCTAACAAATCAAATTCAGTAGCATATCAAAAGGATTGTACGTGAGGACCAAGTGGGATTTATTATGGGAATGCAAGGATAGTTCAACTTATGAAATATATACCCAAATAAATGTTTTTAAAATTATTTTTAAAATATATAACAGTACTATTTATGACATACTCAAAGAGAAAATAACCCAAATACTCAACAATATCATGGATAAATAAATTGTGTTATGGGGCTTCCCAGGTGATGCTAATGGTAACGGATCTGCCTGCAATGCAGTAGATGCAGGAGACACGGGTTCAATCCCCAGGTCAGGAAGATCCCCTAGAGGAAGGCATGGCAACCCACTCCAGTATTCTTGCCTGAAGAATCCCATGGACAGAGGAGCCTGGCGGGCTACAGTCAATAGCACAAAAAGAGTCGGACACTACTGAAGCAACTTAGCATATATTTATATACTTAAATAGTATCTGCCGCTTCATGCAACAACATGGATGGGTCTCACAAAGATAATGTTGCTGTAAAAATGCCAGACATAAAGAGCATATATTGTTTGTTCCATTTATTTCTTAAAAAGTTGATTCCCTCCATGTTGCACTTCAAAAGCTGAAGATATCTCATATTATGTTTCTTGCAGAAACTGCCACTCATTTACCGCTTGTCTTCCACAGAGAATTTCTCTAAGAGTAAATAGAAGCATAAGAAAAAATTGCTTCAAATATCACTTGGTCTAAGAAGCGTTCATCATTTTCATAAATTGCCTTCTGATATTTAGCAGAATCTTAACTATGCTTGTATGTGTTCAATTAACTGAAACATCAGGAATTTACAGCACTGAAAACAGATATCTGAAATATATCAGGACATGACAGTGTTCTCCTAGCTACACAGGTGTTCATGGTGATCTCAACTTCATAACTTTGGAGCTGTGATAATAGTAATAATTGCTACTATTTTGTGAGTATTTACTATGTGCCAAACACTGTGCCAAGTGTTTTATAGCCATTATCTCATTTAGTCTTTGCCATAACCCTGGGAGGGAGGTTTCACTATCCCCTGTTACAGATAAGGAAGCTACCGTTAGGCAATTTTCCCAGGAGAGTCACCCCCCCATATTAGTATTTGGTTATCTCTGACAGTCAGGCACGTGATCGTAACTACCTTGCAAAATGGTGTGTTGTGCTGGTGTGTATCAGTGATGTAAAGAAATGCCAATTCAATGCTTTGGAACTGTAAATGTAAGATTTGGTATAAATTTAGCTTCAAAACTCCCTGTTTCTGTACCTTTAGCCTCCAGTTTATCCTCACTTGACTCTCTTAAGTCACTTTACTCTACAGTGGCAATTGAAAAATCTAGAAATGTCACAAGGAAGAAGAGAATTTTAATCGTTTTGTTTGTCTCACCATAGGGTCCCTATTCTCAAGTAGGGTAGCATTGACTGTTTGGGACTCAGTCTTTGCTTTCATTTTCTGGGGGTGGAGTAAAGAAAGAAGTTGTATCATAGCATTCAGGTATACTGTTTTGCTTGGTTTGTTCAGTTCAATTGCTCAGTCATGTCTGACTCTTTGCAATCCCATGGACTGCAGCATGCCAGACCTCCTTGTCCATCGCCAACTCCTGGAGTTTACTCATGTCCATTGAGTCGGTGATGCCATCCAACCATCTCATCCTCTGTTGTTATCTTCTCCTCCTGCTTTCAACCTTTCCCAGCATCAGGATCTTTCAAATGAAAAGATCAGTTGTTCGCATCAGGTGGCAAAGTACTGGAGTTTCAGCTTTAGCATCAGTCCTTCCAATGAACACCCAGGACTGATCTCGTTTAGGATGGACTGGTTGGATCTCCTTGCAGTCCAAGGGACTCTCAAGAGTCTTCTCCAACACCACAGCTCAAAAGCATCAATTCTTTGGTACTCAGCTTTCTTTATAGTCCAACTCTTACATCCATACATGACTACTGGAAAAACCATAGCTTTAACTAGAGAGACCTTTGTTGGCAAAGTAATGTCTCTGCTTTTTAATAAGCTGTCTAGGTTGGTCATAACTTTTCTTTCAAGGAGTAAGCATCTTTTAATTTCATGGCTGCAGTCAACATCTGCAGTGATTTTGGAGCCCCCCAAAATAAAGTCAGCCACTGTTACCACTGTTTCCCCATCTATTTGCTATGAAGTGATGGGACCAGATAGATGCCATGAGGCCAGATGCCAAGATCTTAGTTTTCTGAATGTTGAGCTTTAAGCCAACTTTTTCACTCTCCTATTTCACTTTCATCAAGAGGCTTTTTAGTTCCTCTTCACTTTCTGCCATAAGGGTGGTGTCATCTGCATATCTGAGATTATTGATATTTCTCCCGGCAATCTTGATTCCAGCTTGTGCTTCTTCTAGCCCAGCATTTCTCATGATGTACTCTACATATAAGTTAAATAAGCAGGGTGACAATATACAGCCTTGACATACTCCTTTCCCTATTTGGAACCAGTCTGTTGTTCCATGTCCAGTTCTAACTGTTGCTTCCTGACCTGCATACAGATTTCTCAGGAGGCAGGTCAGGTGGTCTGGTATTCCCATCTCTTTCAGAATTTTCCACAGTTTGTTGTGGTTCACACAGTCAAAGGCTTTGGCATAGTCAATAAAGCAGAAGGAGATGATTTTCTGAAACTCTCTTGCTTTTTTGATGATCTGACAGATGTTGGCAATTTGATCTCTGGTTCCTCTGCCTTTTCTAAAACCAGCTTGAACATCTGAAAGTTCGTGGCTTGCGTACTGTTGAAGCCTGGCTTGGAGAATTTTAAGCATTACTTTACTAGCATGTAAGATGAGTGCCATTGTACAGTAGTCTGAGCATTCTATGACATTGCCTTTCTTTGGGACTGGAATGAAAACTGACCTTTTCCAGTCCTGTGGCCACTGCTGAGTTTTCCAAATTTCCTGGCATATTGAGTGCAGCACTTTCACAGCATCATCTTTTAGGATTTGAAATAGCTCAGCTGAAATTCCATCACCTCCACTAGCTTTATTTGTGGTGATGCTTCCTAAGGCCCACTTGACTTTCCCAAGGCCAGGATGTCTGGCTCTAGGTTGGTGATTACCTGGGTCATTAAGATCTTTTTTGTATAGTTCTGTGTATTCTTACCACCTCTTCTTAATATCTTCTGCTTCTGTTAGGTACATACCATTTCTGTCCTTTATTGTGCCCATCTTTGCATGATATGTTCCCTTGGTATCTCTAATTTTCTTGAAGAGATCTCTAGTCTTTCCCATTCTATTACTTTCCTCTATTTCTTTGCATTGATTGCTGAGGAAGGCTTTCTTTTCTGTCCTTGTTATTCTTTGGAACTCTGCATTCAAATGGATATATCTTTCCTTTCGCTTCTCTTCTATTCACATGTATTTGTAAGGCCTCCTCAGACAACTATTTTGCCTTTTTTCATTTCTTTTCCTTGGGGATTGTCTTGACCCCTGCCTCCTGTACAATGAGATGAACTTCCATATATAGTTCTTCAGGCACTCTGTCTATCAGATCTAATCCCTTGAATCTATTTGTCACTTCCACTGTATAATCCTAAGGGATTTGATTTAGGTCATACCTGAATGGTCTAGCGGTTTTCCCTACTTTCTTCAATTTAAGTCTGAATTTGGCAATAAGGAGTTCATGATCTGTGCCACAGTCAGCTCCTGACCTTGTTTTTGCTGACTGTATAGAACTCCTCCATCTTTGGCTGCAAAGAATATAATCAATCTGATTTCTTGGTAGAAAAATGGAAAAGAAAGGATTATAAAGTATATGCTTATATATCCTATAAATCAAAGGATACTTAGATTATTTTTTCTCTATATTCACACCCATTACCATTTTGAAAGGTGCCATTTTTTACTTGCAGTGAAAAGATGCCTTTGCCATATTGGCATCAGCATGTTCTTCAGCTGCCAGGAGCCAGATTCCTGTTCTTAGACCCACTGGGAAGACTTGTTATTATGACTCTGCTCTTGAGTTGGAGAAATATATTCCTTCTAAAGATAACATCCTCAATTGAAAAATGAATCTGTACTCATACAGGTTGAAGAAGAAGTTCAGCTACTGCACCCTGCTGCAGCAAGAAGACTAACAAAAACCTTGAACCCGTTACTCACGTAAGAGAACAAAGAGAGCTTTATTGAAGTTCAAATGAAAAGTATAAATGAAATGAAGATTCCAATATTCTTTTTTTGCTTATGTTGCTTTTAATGGCATTTGAGATTAAAGGTCAAATATAATTCAATGCAGTAATCCTTGTGAGGCTTAATTTTCTGTGTTGGAAGATTCCAAGTATTCATCTCTTCACCCAGAACTTCACTTCTCAACAGGATGTCTGTCTTCATTGCGCTTTTCATGTCTGTTTACCTTAGATCCTAACCAGCAAAATGTGTACTTTTTAAATGATCTCCCAGGCCTTTCTTCACTAGATACTCATTCATTCACTAATTCACTCACTTAACATATGCAAAGAATATAATCAATCTGATTTCTCTGTAGAAAAATGGAAAAGAAAGAATTATAAAGTGTATGCTTATATATCTTATAAATCAAAGAATACTTAGATTATTTTTTCTCTATATTCACACCCATTACCATTTTTGAAAGCTGAGCACTGTACTCAGCTTCCTGGGATTAGGATCCTTTTGATAAGTGCTCTGAAGATTTTTAAAAAACAAAAAAACAAGCAAACAAACAGAAAACTCAGGTCTTTACACAATATACTCACTATCTAAAAGGGAAGATAAACGTGCTTAGAAAATGATTTGTGTGGTACAGTTGATGATTGAACACTTTATTTTTCAAATTAACAAAAAAGCAATTTCTTTAATTTCTTAAATGGATCTATTCCCGTAGTCCTTCATCCAGGAGGGCCAAAAGAAACTTAAATTCAGTAAGTAATGGCATCACAGACTCTTGGGGATTGAATAGTTTCTCAAAGATAATTCCTTATCTTTGAGGATTCTAATGTTCAATCTTTCAACTTGCTTTCCATCCCCCTGGCTTTCCCTTAGGATAGCATCTGAGAATGTTAGGGAGATCTCTCACAAAGGCTGGAGAGAGAGAATCTAAGATCCACAAATAAGATCCATGGCGCATGAATAAATCCTGCATTGATTTCTAGGTCCTCTATGACAAAGCTTCTGGTTGGGACTTACTGCATCTCTCTCTCACAGGTTTTACTGTGCTTCTGTTTCTCTTAGCTGGTTAGGTCCCAGTGCTCCACCCAGGCTCACTAAGTTCCAATGTGACTCTTGTCTAGCATTGCATAACCCTCTCAGTTTCAGCCCACTGTACTCAGCTTCCTAGGACTAAGATCCTTTTGATAAGTGCCCTGAACACTGTTGCAGCAATACCGTAAAGTCTAATGGCTTGATTGCTTTCCTTATGGCCCCACCTCTTGCATACAAATTTCTGAATCTTTTTCATACACTAAAGGAGATAATGGGGCATCTGCAGGGATAGCTCAAGTCTTATAAACAAGTCAAACCTTTCCATTGTTTTTGGTATTATGTGTGTAGTTTGTTCTTTGTTTTGATACAAGGTAGTACCCTATGAGATCATTTCTTTCAAGAGTTGCAAATAGGAAATAGGAGGAAAATCCCCTGGAGTTGGTGGGAAAATGGAGGATGGGGGCTTCGTGAGGAGAATGTCTGAGGGACTGACCCTCCTCCATGTCTCTTTAAAGTTTTCTTCCCACAGTCTTTTATGCTGGAAGAAGTAGAATTTGTTCACTTTCCTATATGAAAAGGATATATGTCTTCTGATTCTCTCTACCCATGGGAACTTGATGTTCAGGTCAGCCTGTCCTGCTTCTTGATATTTTAAAAGAGTAGAAAAAAATTAGAGATTTATTTTCTCTTTCCACAGTGCTTGGCTTCTAAGAATCTTGTCATAAAAAATGATTCAAAAATGCCATTTTGGTAGTCAGTAGTTGAATATCAACTACTCTTTTTTTCCATTTCTATTTGCCATTTCCAGCAGATGGATATTTCCTAATAAACAGAAAGTTACATGGAAATAGAAAAGAAAGGTTTATATTTTAATGTTTATTACATATTATGTATATTTATTTTATCTGGTGACCTTTAAAATAAATTATATATTTGTAGTTTTATAACATGCAAGTACACAGTGTTTTAAAATACATTATCCCTTTTTAGGTGCATAAACTACAATGGAAACACCAAGAAGGAACACATAACTTTATAGATATTAGGGTAAAAGAACGAGAAAGATAATTAAATTGCTATAATTAATTGCTATAATTGGCTTTCTTTTGGAAAACTTAAGCAAGAGATACAATCAAATTTCTCATTATTATTACTTCTTAGGATTTTCACTGATAAATCATAAATTTTCTAAGGACAATGTCTAAAATATAGAGTCTATTCCAATAAGCCAAAATCAGGTGGGGAGCTATCATACAGTTTATTAGTTAAAAAAGAGACTTCAGAGGCTGTAGGATAATGTTGCTTTATCATCTTTAAAATCAGTATAAATCAAATGGCTTCCCTTGTGGCTCAGCTGGTACAGAATCCGCCCACAATGCAGGAGACCTTGGTTCAATTCCTGGGTTGGGAAGATCCCCTGGAGAAGGGAAAGACTACCCAGTCCAGTATTCTGGCCTGGAGAATTCCATGGACTGTATAGTCCATGGGGTCACAAAGAGTTGGACACAACTGAGCGACTTTCACAAAAAGTATTACTAACATTGAATAATTTGGAATATATTTGGAAGTGTACAATACAAGCACAGGCCTAAGGAAGGATATTTCTGGTAGGACTTGGTGATCCATCAAGTCACTGATACCCTGTACATCTCACCCTATAACCAGCTGACCCTATTCCCCCTTTCCCCATGTGAGCAGAAGCTCAACTATACTATGCTGAAAGAAGTTTGACTAATAAAGTTTAATGGTAGAACATCATTGCATGAATACAGTCATGTTACAATTCTCAGTTCTCTTTGATGCTGTGATAAAGTAGCATCACTAGCTAGTTTGAGTACCCAAAAGACACCTGCTGAAATTTATAGACACTTTGAAGGCAAACACAATGTTACCTGATATTATACCTTTTGAATTTAGTTGCTTTTGTATCTCAGGCAGGAGTGAACTAACTTCTTAATGAGCATATAAGATTCTGTTAACAGAAGGCAGATATAAATCTTAGATAGTCAAAGACTGGCTTCTGTGACTGATTAAACAAAGAAGACTTGAACTGATTGTGGTTACTACAATCAAAAGCCATTTATTACTACAGTTTATGACATAAAGAATGCCACAGACAGGAGAAATAAAATAGATCTTTTCTGACCATAAGATAATAAAGCTCAAAATTTCCTTTTGAAAAGTATGAAAATAAATTACAATTAACAGAAAATTAAAATTTTAAATTTGTAAAAATATATAGCCCTAGGCATAATTAAAACTATAACTCTGAAATATTTATAAAGTTATGTAGACCTCTGGTAAACATGGCATGCTAAGTAGGCAAACTCAAAATCAAAGAATCGTTAGAGTCACAAAGGAGGCCCTAAGGAAGTCCCATGAAAAATAACATCCACTGACTTTTCCTCTCATTTTTTGATCTTCCCTTTGGGTAAATTTTCTGAATTTCACTGCTTTTTGAGTAACTGTGGGCTTGTTTTATACACCTACTATTTTCCTTCCTTAACATCACTTCTATCATTCCTTTCTCCATTGACTGGACCACTGCCTCAGTTTCCTAACTGGTTACTTTGTGGCTAATACCTCTCTACCCTGCCAAGAAAGAATGCAAATATGATCATATTTGTTTCTTTCAACATTACCCTATGGTTCTGTATTGCCTACAAGACTGAGATTAAATACCTTAGTAAGGTGATGGCATGCACTTCCTTCCTTTAACTCTTAAATTAACCTTACCTCCCACCCTTCTCTCCTCATGTCAGAATCTATGCCATTTACTTACTTATAAAGGTCATCACACTTACTTTGCTTAAGATTAGTTTTTGTTCATTCTTTATGTGTCACTTTAAAAGTCACCTCTTGCAAGAGCACATCCTAGACTTTAAAGAATATTTCTGTTCCTCCTTGTGTCCCTTTCTCTGTATCTACCTTAGCTCTCACTTTTTTCCTTTATAAACACTTAAAATTTGTAATTTTATATTTACTTACACAGTGATTTATTTGGAGGGGCATGCCTTATACCCCTTCATTTTTATATTTTATTTTTTAAATTAGAGGATAATTACTTTACAATATTGTGATGGTTTTTGCCATACATCAAACTGAATCAGCATTAGGTATACATATGTCCCCTCTCTCTTGAACCCCCTTCCCATCTCCCTCCCCTTCCCATCCCTCTAGGTTGTCACAGAGCACTGGCTTTGGATTCCCTGCATCATACATCAAACTCCCACTGGCTACCTATTTTACTTTAAAAATCTGCCTCCATCACTATAAAGTAGGTTTCATGCATGCATAGACAGAACACATCTTCTTCACTGTTCTCAGAAATTTGTTTAATAAATGAGTATATGAATTATTCTAAATGGAGTGAGCTTCAGCAGTCTGAATGTATCAAGCTATTTTAACTTCTGCCTTCATATTTCAGTTTCCTCTGTCTGGAGCATTTGTTATTCTCTGAAATGACAAATGGGGATTTGGGGAGTATATGATCATATTTCATGACTCAGCTCAAGCATTATAGAAAGCCTGGTAGAGTTATCTTTGGGCCCTTTTAAACCATTGTTCACTTTCTTATCACAAAATTGATCATATTCCGTTACTTTTATTAGTGCACATGTCTAGTTCCCCCTACTGGAATGTAAGCTCCCACTGGGCAGGGACTGTTCCTTATTTGTCCTCTATTCTACCAGAGTTTAGAAGCACACTTCCTTTCATTAACTGGAGTAACTTTACCTCCAAGCCCCCCTCATATATCAGAACCTATGCCATTTGCTTATCTATAATGGTCATCACACCTACCTTGCTTAAGATTAGCTTTACTCATCCTTCAGGTGTCAGTTTCAAGGTCACCTCAGCAATCAATCAAAGCTGGTTGGATGAATGGAATGGATGAGTTTTTTCTGAAATGTTTCAAAGCACTTGTGATTGATATCTTCATATTTTGCCAAATGATTCTTGTTAAAAATCACTGCCAGATTATTTATACTAGGAAGAAAAAGCAAGACCTTTCCAAAGGAAACTTTGAAGGCTACTCCGTCTCTCTGTAATCAATGGCATTAAAAAAAATAATAACATCTTTGGCCAATACCACCAATAACTACAACAGGAAATAACAGTAAAAAACAAGTGTTAAATTTATTAACATCACCAACCTCAGCCAACCACCTTATTGTATTACAACTGCACGACCCTTTGAAAACGTTTAAATTGAGCATGATCTGGAATTCACAAATCTTTGGTTTATGAAATGTAAAAAATAAAATATATATTTTAAAAAACTGCACTGATTTAATCTCTGGTCACTACCTCTCAATTGGAGTCACACTTGGCCTTGGCACTCTTGGTTTAATGGGACCAAGCTTGGGAAACTGCTTTCATCTCAGTAGGACTGGTCACTTAACCTTTTTTTGTTTGGGATCCTCATACAGCTCTCTACCTCCAGATCCACAGTAGTGATGTTACTTCCTCCACTTTAAACTTATATTGTTATGCATGGACAGCCTCTGGTGCACAAATGAGCGTAAAGCAGCCGTCACAGCAGGTGCAGATTCCCTTCAATAGTGAATTACTGCCTCCTTACTGGAGCCAGGAGAGACCTGCTGTGTTTGTCTCTTTTCAGTTATTAGGCAACGTCTGCAGACACTCAAGATTTCTATTCCATATTTATCCTCTTCTGGAGCAGAAAGCAAGTGCTATAACAGCTGTGTGTGTATTTGTTTTCTTTGGGGCAGATAGAAGCCAAAGAAACCACAAAACAGTCTAAATTTCAGCTCTTCCTTCACTTATGTAAGAATTACAGAAGCAGGTGCAAAGTGTTTGTTTCTTCTGGGTGTATAAGGCTTCTGAGCTTTCATATTAATAATTTATAAGCAGTCTACTCTTGCTATATGTACAGTTTGAGTGTTGTCTGGGCTACACTATAGAGCTACTTTGTAAGACATACCTGATGGGTTTCTTGACTCTCTAACCCATTTCATAACAGTATCAGAAAGTAGTCTTACTCTTATATCTGAGGATCCACAAAGTGAAGAGTCACACGTACATGCTATGGGCAAGATATATATTGAATGGAAACTCTTAGTCTAAATGTCCCCAATTCCAAGGATCCAAAAAGATCAAATAGAAAATAGTTCATGTTTTATGGAATATTCCTTACTCTACTCCACTCTTGATTGTTCATTAAGGTGAAAGACTAAGACTGGTCTTTTTCCTGATCTTCAAACACTCCAAGCTTGTATCCACCTTAAGGGAAATCTGGAATTATTGGGCATAGATTATCATTACATTTACAATTTTCATAGATATTGCCAATTTATGAAACACTGAATTTCAGAAGTTTCTCACACAGGATTCCGTGTAGGGTTATGGGTGATATGGTGAACAATACCTTTAACAATGTCGACTAGTAAATGCAATAGTGAATTACATGTTTTGAAAGAGACTAATAATTATTACTTGTACAGAGGCGTAAAACAAAAATGCTCTTGAAGCCCAAAGTGTGGCTATCCAGTTTACTTCTCCAGAGAGAGAGCATAAGGAATATTGTTTTGCTGCTGTGTTTTGTGGGATGGGATATCCTGTATTTGGTTTCTGTACCTGGAGCTGAGGAACAGTGATCAGAGCTGCATCCCAAGGTGTAAACCCCTGGAGAAGGGATAGGCTACCCACTCCAGTATTCTTTGGCTTCCCTGGTAGCTCAGTCAGTTAAGAATCCACCTGCAGTGAGGGAGACCTGGCTTCGATCCCTGGGTAGGGAAGATCCCCTGGAGGAGGGCATGGCAACCCACTCCAGTATTCTTGCCTGGAGAATCCCCACTGACAGAGGAGCCTGGCATGGTGTAGTCCATCCGTTTGCAGAAAGTTGGACACAACTGAGTGACTAAGCACACACACAAGGTGCTATCAAATAAGGATCAGTGTATTCGTGTGTAGGACTGCCATAATAAAGTACCACAAATTGGGTGGCTTAAACAGTAGAAACTTGTCATCTCACAGTTCTAGAAGCTAGAGCTCTGAAATCAAAGTGTCATTAGGATCGAGTCCTTCTGAGGACTATGAGGAACAATCTGTACCAGGCCTTTCTCTTTGGCTAATAGATGGCCATCTTCTCCCTGTGTCTCTTCACATCATTGTCTTTCTGCATGTTTCTGTCTGTGTCCAGATTTCTTCTTTCATAAGGATGCCAGTCATAGTGAACACCACTCATTTTGACTTAATTACCTCTATTAAAGTGAAAGTCGCTCAGTCATGTCCGACTCTTTGCGATCCCATGGACTATGTAGTCCATGTATAGTCCAGTATACCCAGTATATAGTCATGCATACTCTAGTATACATGGAGTGGGTAGCCTTTCCCTTCTCCAGGGGATCTTCTCAACCCAGGGATCAAACCCAGGTCTCCTGCATTACAGGCAGATTCTTTACCAGCTGAGCCACAAGAGAACCTCTATTAAGACTATTTCCAAATAAGGTCATAGTCTCAGGTCCTGGGAGATAGGACTCCAGCATAACTTGGGTGGGGAGGAGAGATACAATTCAACTCATAACAATCAGGATGGTCTGAGGTTGGGCCATCAACAGATGAGCAAACCAAGATCCAGAGGCAAGGGAGACTGGAAATTTAAGAGAAGAAGAGTTCAGAATGATTAAACAAAAAATGCTTCAGTTCAATTCAGTTCAGTCGCTCAGTTGTGTCAGACTCTTTGTGACCCCATGAACTGCAGCATGTCAGGCCTCCCTGTCCATCACCAACTCCCAGGGTTTACTCAAACTCATGCCCATCGAGTCAGTGATGTCATCCAGCCATCTCATCCTCTGTCATCCCCTTCTTCTCCTGCCCCCAGTCCCTCCCAGCATCAGGGTCTTTTCCAATGAGTCAACTCTTTGCATGAGGTGGCCAAAGTACTGGAGTTTCAACTTCAGCATCAGTAATTCCAACAAACACCCAGGGCTGATCTCCTTTAGGATGGACTGGTTGGATCTCCTTGCAGTCCAAGGGACTCTCAAGAGTCTTCTCCAACACCATAGTTCAAAAGCATCAATTTTTCGGTGCTCAGCTTTCCTCACAGTCCAACTCTCACATCCATACATGACCACTGGAAAAACCATAGCCTTGACCAAATGGACCTTTGTTGGCAAAGTAATGTCTCTGCTTTTTAATATGCTGTCTAGGTTGGTCATAACTTTCCTTCCAAGGAGTAAGCGTCTTTTAATTTCATGGCTGCAGTCACCATCTGCAGTGATTTTGGAGCCCAAAAAAATAAAGTCTGACACTGTTTCCACTGTCTCCCCATCTATTTCCCATGAGGTGATGGGACCAGATGCCATGATCTTAGTTTTCTGAATGTTGAGCTTTAAGCCAACTTTTTCACTCTCCTCTTTCACTTTCCTCAAGGGGCTTTTTAGTTCCTCTTCACTTTCTGCCATAAGGGTGGTGTCATCTGCATATCTGAGGTTATTGATATTTCTCCCGGCAATCTTGATTCCAGCTTGTGCTTCTTCCAGCCCAGAGTTTCTTATGATGTACTCTGCATATAAGTTAAATAAGCAGGGTGACAATATACAGCCTTGATGTACTCCTTTTCCTATCTGGAACCAGTCTGTTGTTCCATGTCCAGTTCTAGTTGTTGCTTCCTGACCTGCATACAGGTTTCTCAAGCGGCAGGTCAGGTGGTCTGGTAGGCCCATCTCTTTCAGAATTTTCCACAGTTTATTGCGATCCACACAGTCGAAGGCTTTGGCGTAGTCAATAAAGCAGAAATAGATGTTTTTCCTGAACTCTCTTGCTTTTTCGATGATCCAGCGGATGTTGGCAATTTGATCTCTGGTTCCTCTGCCTTTTCTAAAACCAGCTGGAACATCTGAAAGTTCATGGTTCATGTATTGCTGAAGCCTGGCTTGGAGAATTTTGAGCATTACTTTACTAGTGTGTGAGATGAGTGCAATTGTGCGGTAGTTCGAGCATTCTTTGGGATTGCCTTTTTTAGGGATTAGAATGAAAACTGACCTTTTCCAGTCCTGTGGCCACTGCTGAGTTTTCCAAATTTGCTGGAATATTGAGTGCAGCACTTTCACAGCATCATCTTTCAGGATTTGAAATAGCTCAGGTAGATATTAAACTGAAAAGCTAATGATTGCAGCAACTTTTTATGTGATGCCTATAGCAGCTGCAACGTTTCAGACAAGAGAATTTGAATGGGTAGAAACGCTGGATGGAAAGAACTACAGTAGCAGTGATGTAAAACAAGGCTAAGTTGTGACAGTATTAATATTAATAATTAGGAGCTTATGTTATTGTTGTTCAGTTCCCAGTCGTGTCTGACTCTTTGCAATCTCATGGACTGTACCACACCAGGCCTCTCTGTCTCACTATTTCCCAAAGTTTGCCCAAGTTCATGTCCCTTGAACATCCATTGATGCATCAGTGGTGCCATCCAGCCATCTCATCCTCTGACACCCTCTTCTCCTGCCCTCAATCTTTCCCAGCATCAGGGACTTTCCCAAAGAGTTGGCTGTTTTCATCAGGTGACCAAAATACTGGCGCTTCCAGCATCATTCCTTCCAACAAATATTCAGGGTTGATTTCCCGTAAGATTGACTGGTTTGATCTCCTTGCTGCCCAAGGGACTCTCAGGAGTCTTCTCCAGCACCATAGTTTGAAGACATCAATTCTTCAGCACCCTGCCTTCTTTATCATCCAGCTCTCACAAGTATGTGACCACTGGAAAGACATAGCCTTGACTATACAGACCTTTGTCGGCAGAGTAATGTCTCTGCTTTTCAACATACTGTCTAGGTTTATCATAGCTTTCCTGTCAAGAAGCAAATGTCTTCTGATTTCATGGCTGCAGTCACCATTTACAGTGATTTTAGAGCCCCAAGAAGAGGAAATCTGTCACTACTGCTATCTTTTCCCCCCTCCATTTGCCATGCAATAATGGGACCAGATGCCATGATCTTAATTTTTTTAATGTTTAGTTTTAAGCTGGCTCTTTCACTCTCCTCCTTCACCCTCATCAAGAGATTCTTGAGTTCTTCTTACCTTTCTGCCGTTAGAGTGGTATCATCCACATATCTGAGGTTGTTGATGTTTCTCCCACTTATCTTGATTCCAGCTTGTAACTCATCCAGCCTGGCATTTCTCATGATATGCTCAGTGTATAAATTAAACAAACAGGGTGACAGCACCCTGTCATACTCCTTTCTCAATTTTGAACCAGTCAGTTGTTCCATAAAGAGTTCTATCTGTTGCTTCATGACCCACATACTGGTTTCTCGGAAGACAAGTAAGATCGTCTGGTATTCCCATCTCTTTCAGAGCTTTCCATGGTTTATTATGACCCACACAGTCGAAGGCTTTGGCATAGTTGATGAAACAGAAGTAGATGTTTTTCTGGAATTCCCTAGCTTTCTTTATGATCCAGTGAATGTTGGCTATTTGATTTTTGGTTCCTCTTCTTTTTCTAAACCCAGCTTGGACATCTGGATGTTCTTGGTTCTCATAATGCTGAATCCTAGGATGCAAGATTTTAGGCATGACCTTACTAGCATGGGAAATGAGTGCAATTGTCCTATGGTTAATACATCCTTTAGTATGACTCTTCTTGGGAATTGGGATGAGGATTGACCTTTTCCAGTCCTGTGGCCACTGCTGGGTCTTCCAGATTTGCTGACGTGTTGAATGCAACACTTTGATGGCATCATCCTTTATGGTTTTGAATAGTTCTACTCAAATTCCATCACATCCACTAGTTTTATTAACAGCAGTGATTCCTAAGGCTCACCTGACTTTGCTCTCCAGAATATCTGGCTCTGGGTGGCTGATCACACCATCATAATAGTCCAGTTCATTTAGATCTTTTGTGTACTGTTCTTCTGTGTATTATTTCCATCTCTTCTTGATCTCATCAGTGTCTGCTAGGTCTCTGCCATTTCTGTCCTTTATTGTGCCCATCCTTGGGCAAAGTGTTCCCTTGATATCTCCAATTTTCCTGAAGAGCTCTCTAGTCTTTCCCCTTCTGTTTTTTCCCTCTAGTTTTATGCACTGTTGGTTAAAGAAAGCCTTCTTGTCTCTCCAGGCTGTTCTTTGAAAACCTACATTCAGTTGGATGTATCTTTCCCTTTCTCCCTTGCTTTTCCCTTCTCTTCTTTCTTTAGGTATTTGTAAGGTCTCCTCAGACAACTACTTAGCCTTCTTGCTTTCCTTTTCCTTTGGGATGGTTTTGTTTGCTGCCTCCTGTACAATATTATGGACCTTGTCCATAATTCTTCAGGCACACTGTTTACAAGTTCTAATCCCCTGAATCTATTCATTACCTCCACTACATATTCATAGGGGATTTGATTTAAGTCATACCTGGCTGGCCTAGGAGCTCATCATACTGTCCAGTATTAGCATGTTTGACCCTTTTGAGTTTCTTATTTGTTGTCATTTTGTTACTTTATCTTATTCCTTTTGAGTTTCTGTAGTTTTTTACTGAGTTATTTAGGTTGGATTTAATCCAAAGTGGTTTTTGCAACTATAAATTCTAGTTTGCTCAAAACTTCTGTTCCATGTTTATTAATTTTCTAGAAGATGAATCTTATTAAAAGAGAATTGAGAAACAACTTTCTGAAATCATTTGAATGTAGATGTGTACCCACTGATTTAAAGAAGAGCATGGAAATCTAATAAAAATGTGAATATGTCTACAAATTCAGGCTGGAAAGAAATCCTACAACTTCCTTTTCCTTATTGTAAATTTAAAAAATTATTTAATGTAATTTTATTTCATATTGGAGTATAGTTGATTGACGATGTTGTGTTAGTTTCTGGTTATATAGCAAAGTGACTCAATTATACATATACAGACCTATTATTTTTCAGATTCTTTTCCCATATAGGTTTTTATATTGAGTAGAGTCCCCTGTGATAAGTAGATCCTTATTGATCATCTATTTTATGTACAGTAGTGTGTATTTGTTACTTCAAACCTCCTAGTTTATCCCTCCACCCCATCTTTCCCCTTTGATAACCATAAGTTTGTTTTCTAAATCTGTGAATTTGTTTCTGTTTTGTAAATAAGTTCATATGTATCACTTTTTAAATTCCACATATAAATATCATATGATATTTATCTTTGTCTGACTTATTTCATTTAGTATGATAATCTCTAGGTCTGTCCATTTTATTGGAAATGGCATTACTTCATTTTTTTTAATGGCTGCATAATATTTCATTGTGTGTGTATACCATATCTTTATCCATGCATCTATGGATGGACATTTAGGTTGCTTCCATGTCTTGGCTATTGTAAATAGTGCTGTAATGAACATTGGGATGCATGTATCTTTTCAAATTGTGATTTTCTCTGCATATATGGCCAAGAAGTAGGATTGCTAGATCATATGGTAGCTCTCATTTTGGTTTTTTAAGGAAAGCCCCCATACTGTTCTCTGTAGTAGCTGTATCAACTTACATTCCCACAAACGGTGCAAAAGGATATCCTTTTCTCTGCACCCTCTCCAGCATTTGTTGCTCATAGAATTTTTGATGGTGGCCAATCTGACTGATGTGAGGTGATACATCATGGTAGCTTTCATTTGCATTTCTCTAATAATTAGTGTTGTTGAGCATCTTTTCATGTGCTTTTTGGCCATATGTATGTCTTCTTGAGAAATGTCTATTTGGATCTTCTGCTCATTTTTTTTTATTTTTATTTTTCTAAATTGGGCTGCATGAGCTATTTGTATATCTTGGAAATTAAGCCCTTGTTGGTTGCTTCTTTCAAAAATATTTTCTCCTATTCTGTGTGTTGTCTTTTCACTTTGCTTATAATTTCCTTAAAGCTTTTAAGCTTAATTAGGTCCCATTTGTTTATTTTTGTTTTAATTACTCTAGGAGGTGGATCCAAAAAAATACTGCTGTGATTTATGTCAAAGTGTGTTCTACCTGTTTCCCTCTTAGAGTTTTATAGCATCTGGTCTTCCATTTATATCTTTAATCCATTTTGAATTTATTTTTGTGTGTGGTGGTAGAGAATGCTCTAATTTCATTATTTTACATGTGGCTATCCAGTTTTCCCAGCACCAGTTATTGAAGTGACTGATTTTTCCTCTACTGTATGCTCTTGCTTTTTTTTTTTTTTTTTGTCATTGATACATGGATTTATTTCTGGGTTTTCTATCCTGTTTCATTGATCTGTAAGTCTGTCTTTGTGCCAGTACCATACTGTTCTGGGATTTTGTGGTTTTTTTTTTTTAACTTTTTGTTTTACATTGGGATTTAGCTGATGAACAATGCTGTGATAGTTTCAGGTGAACGGCGAAGGGATTCAGCCATACGTATACATGTATCCATTCTCCCCCAAACTCCCCTCCCATCCAGGCTACCACATAACACTGAATATCATATTGCTCTGATTATTGTAGCTTCATAGTATAGTCTGAAACCAGGGAGCCTGATTCCTTCAGCTCCATTTTTCTTTCTCAAGATTGCTTTGGCTACTCAGGGTCTTTTGTATTTCCATAAAAATTTTAAGACTTTTTTTTTTGTTCCTAGATCTGTGAAAAAGAGAATGTCATTGGTAATTTGATAGTTATTACATTGAATCTGTAGATTACCTTAGGAAGTATAGTCTTTTGACAATATTGATTCTTCTGATCTGAGGAAGTGGTATATCTTTCCATCTGTTTGTATAATCTTTGATTTCTTTCATCAACATATTTTTTTGTAGTACAGATCTTTTGCCTCTTCTTTAATCTTTCTGCCATACTCATGGCCATTGAAATGTATACTTCCCCATGAACATTTCAATACCAATAGATTCCTACTGCTGCCACACATATGTGGGGGCATGGAACCCTTTCTTGGTGAGATTTCTTGTACCTTCTATCCTTCTGAGCACCAATCAGCCATTTCTTCTTGGAGGTATCAGCATATTCCCTGTAGTTCTACTGAGAAGCAGTAGACTTAAAAAAAAAAATGATATCACTGAAGAAATCCAAAGACAATAAGGAAGACAACTATATTACTACCATAGGAAATTTTTAGCCTCTGACATATACAGCTACAACAAACAGTAAGTACAGTTTAACTCCTAGTATGATAAACATAAAACTTCACACATGGCAGTTCCTTTTACCCAGTACACCATTTCTAGCTCTCAATACAAAGTTATAAGATATGCTAAAAGACAAAAAATACAGTTTGAAGATACAGAGCAAATATCAGGACTAGAATCATGTATAACATGAATAGTGGAATTATCAGGCTGAAAATTTAAGACAACTTTGATTAATGTGCTAAGAGACTTAAAGAAAAGCGTAGTTGATATGTGAGACCATACTGGTGATGTAATCAGGGAGGTGGAAAGAAAGAAACCAAAGGAAATACCAAAAGTCAAAAACACTGTAGCAAGAAGGAAGGATGCTTTGATGGGCTCCTCAATAGACTGGACACAACTGAAGAAGGAATTACAGAACTTGAAAAAACATCAATAGAAACTTTTAAGCTGAAATGCAGAGAAAAAAGAATGAAAAGAACAGAATGATACTGAACAGAATACACAAGAACTTAGGGACAACTACAAAAAGGTAGCATACATGTAATAAGAATATTAGAAGGAAAATAAAGAGGAAAAAAACAGAAGAAATATTTGAAGCAATAATGACTGGGAATTTTCCAAAATTAGTGATAGACACCACAGATCCAGGAAGGTCATAAAATACCAAGCAAGATAGAGTTTTTTTAAAAACCTACACATAAGGACATAATATTGAAATTGCAGAAGATCAAAGACAAAGAGAAAAATCTTGAAAGAAACCAGAGTTTAAACACCTTACCTACAGAAAAGCAAAGATGGGGAATTATGTCAGACTTATCTTCAGAAGCCATGTAAGCAAGAGACTAGTGTGAAATACTTAATGTGTTGAAAGAAAACCCCACCAATCTATAATTCTTTACTCAGTGGAACTATCCTTCAAAAGTGAAAGAGAAGTAAAAGTTTTCTCGGGCAAACAAAAATTGAGAAAATTTGTTGTCAGGACACCTATTCTCCAATGAACTTACATTGCTTAGAGGAAAACGAAAGTGTGTCACAACACAAAACAACCTTTTTTGCCAGTCATATAAGACCTTTATTTGACTCTGCCCACTACCTTATCCTCACTTCCCACTCTTAACTCTAAATTCTAGTAAAACCAAATCAGCTTGAATTCTCATACATAGCGTGCTTCCTTATAACTTTGTCCACACTGATGTCAACCCTTTGCAAACTGCTTTAACCATTTAAATCTCAGCTTTAATGTTGTGTCCTCTGATGAACCTTGCTGGACATATCTAAAGTCAGGTGCTTCTGTTAAAGTACCACTTAACTTTGTGCATATGCACTTACAGCTACTATCTTACTGTATTATTAAATTTTAAGTAGTGTTTTTCTATCTTCAGTAAATTGTATACTTCTTTGGGGTAGAAATGTTTCCTTTTATCTCTTTTCAAGAGGACTCTTGACCTCAAGAATTAATTCTTATCATCCTTCTTATCCAGGTATCCTTTGACACTTAGGAAGAACACAGTATATATGACCCGTCTCTGCTGCTTAGTATAAATGGTCTCAGCTGGAGAAACTCAAATGACTGGGAGTGACTTGAATGGCTAGGGGACAGAAACATCTGGAGGCTTCTTACTTGTCTGTCAACTCATTTGCAGTAACTCAAAGGCTGAACTTGAAGTGTCAACTGGAACCCCAACCTGTGACCATATGGTGTGGGTTTCCTCATAGCATGGATGCCTCATGATTGTTGAACTTCTTACTTGATGATTCAAGATTCCATGAGCAGAGCTTCAGCAGCAGGGTGGAAATTGCATGCCTTTTTTTAACCAGCTAGCCTCAGAAGTCTCATGCATCACAAGTTTACCCAAATCAAGAGAAGGGGACATAGATCTGACCTCTTTATAGGAGAAATTATCAAAGAATTTGCAGTCATGTTTTAAAAAGTTCCATACTTATTAAAGGTGTCATGGGAATAAAATGACAACAAAAATGATTAGCTAATAGTAACTAGTTATATATTATAGTGTGAGAATTGTATAGATCTTTAATTAGAAGGACTTCCCTGGTAGCTCAGCTGGTAAAGAATCCACCTGCAATGCAGGAGACCCTGGCTGGATTCCTGGGTCTGGGAGATCTGCTGGAGAAGGGATAGGCTACCCACTCCAGTATTCTTGGGTTTCCCTAGTGACTCAACTAGTAAAGAATCTGCCTGTAGTGCAAGAAACCTGGGTTCAATCCCTGGGTTGGGAAGATCCCTTGGAGAAGGTAACAGCTACCCACTCCAGTATTCTGGCCTGGAGAATTCCATGGACTATATAGTCCATGGGGTTGCAAAGAGTGTGCTAAAGTGAGCTTTCCAAAATTCGGAGGTTGTGCAGAGAATACTTGGATTCACTCATTCCAGAAATATTGAAAATACTATGGTGAAAAGGTGAAATCCTTGACCTCATGAAGCTTACATAGTTGTAGGAGGATAGAGAGCATGAAACAGATGATAAAGAAACAAAAGTATTCCTTTGACTCTGGACGTGGACAAAATGATTTAGGGTAGTAATATATACCTGAAAAAAACAAATCAGGTTGATAAAAGATTTACCATTTGTTAGGAGATTTAATGTTAGACCAAAGAATCTACTATTATGAGAACATGGCACGTGAGTTATACAAATTCAGAAAATCTGCATAAGGAACAAAAGAGCTGAGATGACTCCAGTTGAGTATTCAGCAAGTGTTTCAGGGAGTTTCAGAATATCAAAATATCTAAGTTCAAATGTCATACAACAGATTAGATTTGGGGCCAATGAAAGGAAATGGAGCCAAGGGTCAGAAGCAAGTTGTATCTGAAATTGAATAAGAATGGAGTTAAAAAAAAAAGAATGGAGTTGATAGGAAAGCAAAGCGAAATTGCTGTAAAATTTCCTTTGGGTCATTAACTGTGTAGTAAGGGAACTGTCTTAAAGAACGGAGCCAGGGCATGCCATTAAATACAACTATACATAAACAATTGAATAGAGAGGCATAATAGAGATAAATTATTTGCAAGGCATATACTTGTCAAAGAATTAGTATCTATAATGTATTAAGAACTCTTATACATATAAAAAGTCAAAGAACCCTCTGGGAAAATGGGCAAAGCTTCATTCATTGTTTAGAAATTATGAACTTCATGATATTTTATTTCTAAAACTATTCAAACACCTAGTTTCTACTGCAAAGCAGCATCCTAGAATAAAATTTTTGGTTCATCCCATCACCAAGAGGACTACACAAGGCTATACAAGAACACAAGGAAATAGCCCCCTGGACATCTCATGAAAGAGATACCACCCTTAGATGAATTAATATAATACTTTTACAAAGGATAGGTTGTCAGCTAAGAGCAGATTTTGTAGCAATTTAAATGCCAAATCAAATGCCCAATATTTAAGGGCTGTTCATCCTTTCTCTATCTTACTCCCAACACTCCCAATAGTAACAGTAATTTTGGAAATTGCTTCCAATATGATTTTGCTCAATTTATTATTAGTAAAAGTTTGATTTCTTCTTCTTGGTGACATCATATCCATATCAAGCACTCATGTTTCTGAATAAGCTCAACGCTTTGGCTGGGGCAACCTGAGACTTGCTTTTTTGCCAGGCACACTGGAATGCACAACTCACAATGGTTTCCAGATATATCAGTTCCCTTCCTGTCTAGGACATTGCGTTGCCACATGACCTTTGCCAAGTCACTTCTTTTTGCTCTCCCATAACATAAGGTTGTAATTATGATGATCTCCCTCATAGAAATGTGATGAGAAGCTATTCATAACAAAGACTGTAAAAATTGCAAACATGATGAGAGAGGCAGATATTAAACGTATGAAAAAGTTCTAAATTGAATACCAATTTCCTCCCTGGCTCAATGTGTTCTTAAAATTTATTTGTAAGGACAACAGTAGCAAAAGTGCCTCATTAGGTTTTTCTATTAATGCCCACTGAATTTTTTTTTTCTGATCCCAAATATGACCTTGATTTTTAGATAAATTGTCTTTGCGTGGGGTTGGGGGGGGATATCTTTTCATTGTTCTCTCATTAGCCACATGAACTTTCCTTTTCCTTTCTCCCCCAAACTGAGGTCATTTTGTTAGTTTTAAATTGGCAATGTGATCGTGTTCAATGCCAGACACATGACATGTTCTAGTAGCTGTCTGGACCTGGGGTTGAGATCATATTCCCTTCTACCCCCAATATATGTTCCAAACACTTGTGAGTGTGCTGAAGGGCAGAGGCTTAAAGAGGTGAGATCAGGCCAGGCTGGCATCCACTCTGTAGGATTCAGGGATGGAGTCATACTTCAAAGTGTTGTGAGGGAGTGATTGACAATGCACCAGGGCTGCTCATGGTAGGTGGAAGGACAACGGGGTAAAAATAAGCTGCCTTAGTACATTTTTTCAAGTTTCTGTTTATCTTCCATCTGTAGACCCTTTAAGCTGCCTTCATATTTGGATGTGGACATTGAAGTATTGCTGGCCAATGCCAGAGTCACAGGAATACCCTGCTGTGCTTTTGATCTTCCCATATGACTGGATTTCCTGAATCATCGTGTTACTGTGCGTGTGTGCACATATGTGCACACGTGAATCTTCTGGCACATCTCCCAGAAGTGCTAGCCCTGGGACAAAGGGTCCATTGGTGCTTTCAGAATGTAATATTGATCACTTTGGCTTTCCTTGGCTCAGAGCCAGACACTTTGTCTTTCACTGTGCAAGATGGCTGCCAACTCCATAGGCTTGTTTCAATGTGAGGGGGCTAGGCAGTGCTTTTAAAAGAGGAGAATATTTTTTAGACGCTTTGAAGAAAGTTGTTTAAAAATAGAACTTTGTGCGTTGCCAACTATAGGCGGTGCTTGGAATTTGGCTGTCTTTTAACCCTTATGCTCTGTGGCACATTCTATATTTAGCTACATTATACTTTCTAATATTCAGTTGAACAGGAAAGTCAATGAGACAGAATAAATCACTAAGTCTTTTTGTATCCTTATAGTTTTGCACAATTTGCTACCTAGGACCAGTGTTAGTCAAATCCATAATTTGTGATTCAAACATAAAGACAATCAAAGACCAAATTCACAAACAAAAGGGGAAGAAATCTCCTAAGTTTTCAAAGTGTACCTTTCATGTGTAGGATTCTGAAAATTATAAAAGCAAATAGCTCAGAAAAGACCTTGATGGCAATTCTTGACCTGTAGGATGTTATACATTTTTAGTGATCACTAGAACAGAATAAAAATTCTTGATAATCTTCAGGCAGACTTCCTTGGTATGACAAACCTGGCTACAAATTTCAGACCCATTGCAAGCTTCTAGATTATCCAAGAAAGATAAACCAGAATTTTATTTTCTCCTTTTTTCCCCAAGTACTATGTTTAGGATTTGACCTAAGCAAGAAATAACATAAATAGGCAATATTCTCTCATTTTTGGATTTCCATTCTTCTTTTCAGCCCTGTTGCCTCCACATACCAAAAATGTGTTGACCATCTTTTCTCTCCTAAGAAGGCATATCCAATTACTCACAAAAGGCCTGAATATGAATTTACTTCATGTATAAACCTTTCCTGTATTCTAGAGAAATAGTTTTTTGTTTTTTTTTTTTAAGGGCATAAGGAAGAAACACTCATAGTAGACTTTTATCTATCATGATTTCTCTGAGAGGAAATGACTGAGAAAAGAACTTTCAGTCTTCCATGATTTTTGTCCTAATAGTGAGATCCCGTCCTTGCTACTGTGGTGTGTTATGCTTTGTTAAGGAGGTGAATTGACCATTTTCATTTGCCTCGATTTTGCTTGACTCCTGAGAGGTGCCGCAGAGCAGATCTTTAATCCAAGCCCCACATGGAATTCAATCTGAATTCCAAACATTCCAGCTGTAATGGAAAGAGCACATGAAGCTTTGGAATCAGGTAGACATGAGTAAGCTTCCTCATTCTGTCACTTACCAGCTGTGTGATCTTGGAGAAGGTATTTAACCTCTTTGAATTTTGTTGCTGATGTATGGGATAAGAATAATAATAATATTTAGTCAGTGGGGTCATTATGAGGTTAAATAAGATATTGGATGTAGAAGGGCTAGCACAGCATTGACACAGCTGATTCTTTCATAAAGTAAATTTCCTTCATTTAGCATCCTTTAATGTCAGTGTAGTCTCTATCAAACTCTGTGGAGCTTATTTCTTGAAGACAACTTGAGTAATCCAAAAACTCAGTTGTGATATTTTTAAAAAATTATTTTCCATGGTTATGATATCACCAGTGTCAAGTTTAAACTTGTGATGACAGCACAGCTGTGAACTCTTTGGGTGTCATGTCTTTGGAAGCAGGACAATGTGACAATCCTGGAGAAAATTGCCATATTTGGCATTCTTTGGGTACACTTAGATTCTCAAATTCCCAGACAGAAAGGGCTGATTGAATCTCTTTCATTTACTCTAAATAGCACACCTCAAATCCTTTCTTTGAGAGCAGATAGATTATAAATAAATGTGTAGTATTATTATACACATTATATTTCTATCATGTATAAGTGGACCCAATACTCTTTGAGGTTAATAGTAGTCTGTTTTGAAACTCAAGTTTCTCAGAGAGAAACAAAGAAATTTGAGATTAGAGAGTAAAATGAGAGGGGTTCAATGATAAATCCGGGACAGTCTGTTGACTCAACAGAATGATGCTTTTTTTCTCAGAATAATAACAGAAGCCTTGAAAGTCTAGACATTAATATTTTGACCCAGGAAATTATTCACCATGCTCCTGAGGGAACACACTCTTTTGCCACAATTGTTACACAGTGTGCCTGGTACAGTCTATTAATCCCACACATCTTGATGTCATCCAGAAACTCCAAAAGCAGACTGTAGTTAAGAATGGGGCCCAGGTTAATAGAAGCAGCACTATGGTGAATGGACCGTCAGAGCCCAATCAAAGAGTAAGTAGATTTGCAATTCAAAACTTGAAATTTTGGCCTTTCTCCCTCCAATTTTGAAATCATGTTTGAGTTCTCATTTCATATAATCATTTCTTCAGCATTATAATATTCAGACTCCATGCTTCTGTAATACAGGACAATGGTTTTATTGTATCCTTTTCCTTACCAAGGTCTCATAGAGAAGCATGGCAAATAGGAAAATAATAAAAATCCATTGTGTTGAGTTCACCCTGACACTACCTTACTAGGCAAAGCTTTGCATTAAGGTGATTGTATGAAATCTTCAAATCTACAAGGTTGGGACAGAACTTTCTGTCTTCCTCATTCATTAAGCATTATCTAGCTAACTCTTTGCTATGGAAAAGATGGACATTTGAGATTTTGAAAATATTCTTGTCTTGTAGAACATTCATAATTGTATATCCAATTACCTCTGCTGAAAGGAATTTCAGGGAATTTATTTTTCATGAGACCATGCCTCATCCCTTTTATATCTTCAATTGTTATGTCAGTAGCTCCTTTTACTCCAATACTGTTTATTTTTATAAAAGTCAGAAAAATGATCCATTAATTTCTGACAATGGCACCAAGATTGTCTCTTTTATTTCCATAAATATACATGAAATATTCTGTGCATACTTTATGCTGCACCTGGAACCTTGGGAAATACAAAACTAAACAGAGAATGTGGACCTACCTCTAAGGAGCTTGTCTAAAGAGAAAGCATGATAGTTTCCCTGCATTGTACAGAACTTAAACATTAGAGATGTCCATGTATTACCCAGAGTAACATCTAAACTTCAGAGATCCTAACTTAGGAGCCTATAGACTAAATTCTACTTACAGACATAATTGTTTTAGCTCACAAAGAATTAACAAAAAACACAAAATTTAACAAGTCATTGATATTTTGAAATAGGAAGATGAAGATTCCCTGCAGAAGGGCATGGCAACCCACTCCAGTATTCTTGCCTGGAGAATCCCACGGACAGAGGAGCCTGGCAGGCTACAGTCCATGGGGTCACAAAAAGTGGGACATTACTGAAGCATCTTAGCACACACACTCTGCACTTAAAATTCTGGATTTATGATTGCTTTGAAAAAAATAGAGAGATGTAGCAACACGATGTCTGCCTTCCCAGTTGGCAATAATTGGAGTGCATTGTTTTTCACAGTCCTCATCACTCTGTTACTGTGTTTTCCCAATTTCTATAATTTCTATAGAAAATAGTGGGAAGTTTCTAGGAAAGTGGTAACCAGAATGTATATTTCCACCCCCCCCCACCTTTTATTTCAACTTTAGCCTAGTCTGCTTTCTGAGACTCCAGACCTCTGAAGCTGTTGGGTATACACTCATGTTCTAATGAAACCCAAGTTCTATGGGACACCAAGAGAAGAAATGTTGTATAGGGTCTTTTTCTATATGGTCTTGGAGAGCCTGGAGATCTCCAAGATGAAGATTGAGAAACCAGGAAAGTACCTGGTTCTGAAACAGGATGGATCCTTGGAAGAAGTTTGACATTAGTTCCACTGAAGGTACTTAGTCTTCTGGTCTTCAAAAGGCTAAGGAGAAGCAAAACAATGGTTGAACTCTCATTATACCTAAGATTAGACGAGACAGAGGCTAGAAAGCAAGAAGGTTTTCATTCAGTCCTTCAATAAGAGTCAGCTTCTTGTTTGTAAAATCTGCTTCACCTTGCACAATTAAAGAGCTTATAGTCAACTTGAGATGGTCCAAAAAATAGTCAATGGGCTCATAAAGAAAAGCAATCAGTTGACAAGAGCCCAACAGTCTACAAAAAGAAGGTAGATCATAATGCATGAAACTCCCCACACAGCTGCTTAAGGAGATAGAACACAATTCATAAAATTCAAATGCAGCTCCAAACTATCTTCTGTATGTGAAATCATAATTTTTGAGCTAAGCAATTCAGTAAATATGTTGATGGAATTGTTGGTTACCACCTAGACTCAAGGTAGTGGCCCAAGATAGCAAATAAAAGTAATATTTCAAAGCATAACATAATATTTCACAAATATGGAAAGCATGCAGAAACTTGGGGGACAGAGCAGGAGGCTCATGTGTGAATGATGGAAGTTCTGAAAGAAGAGATCACAAAAGGAAGTGAACCAATAAAAAAATATTAGATTCCCTCAGGTTCAAATAAAGGTCTAATCTTCAATTAAAAGGACTGATGAAGAAAGACTTAAACCTAAAAGATTTTTTAAAAAGAAAAAAAATAGTAATGTGATTAAAACCTCTCACAAAACTGCAGGAATTTTAAAAGTGGCATCATAGATTCATAAAAGATGGAAAAAAATATAAAAGAGTATTACATAAAACTTTTAGCAACAAATTTGGAGAAGTCAGAAAATAATAATTTCCTAACAAAATTAAATTACCAAAGATGATCGGAAAAACTGCAATGATCAATTATCACAGAAGAGATTGTCAAAAGATTAAAGATTTACCATTAAAAACAGTACCAGAAACAGATGTTTTCATAACTAATTTTTATCTAACCATTTTTTGAAAAGTTTTCCACATTCTTTGATGAAAAGATCTGATATGATAAAACCACAAACTTTCAAAAAATTATTGTTTAAATTTAAAGTTATCTCATTTTTAATCCTTACAGAGATTTGGGGAAAGTGAAAAGACTTCAAAGTTTACAAGGAAGCAAACATTTTTGAGAATAGCCAAATAAATTTTGATAAAGATGAATAGTGAGTAGGGGCTTGCCTTACTATCAGAATATTACAAGTAAACAGTTGAAATTGCATTAGTATTGTTATAGGCATAGGAAGAAACAAATAGATCAGTAGAAAAAAATAAACAATCCCAGAAAATACAAGATTTGATATATGAAAAGAGAGAAAATAATGAATTATTTAATAAATAATGCTGGCACAGAAAGCCACCTATCTGAAAAAATACAATTGAACCCTATTTCATAGAAAAAATTAATTCCATATGGGTTAAAACCTTAAATAAGTAAAAAAATAAAATATGACAAGAAAATCCAGTACACAATAAGTACAATCCAGGAGCAGGACAGACTCAGCAGTATAAAAGACTTTTGATAATATGAAAATTAAACTCTTATTTTTAATATGCAATTCTAATTTTAAATTACTTTAAATATTTTAATGACAAAATGTCATGTATCACATGTTTTAACATTAAATATTTTGTTATTTAGAAATATACCCAAAGCATTTTCAACATTGATTTGGGAAAAATATTTGCAATTCAGAAGATCACTAGATGTTTACTATAATGATGAAAACTTCCTACTAGTTGACAAAAATGGGATGTGAATTTTAATAGCAAAGGATATGAAGAGGCAACCAAATGGCCAACCAATATATGAAGGTATCCTTACTTTAATTTGCATTTCCATAATTCTCTTTACTTCCCATTAAACTTACAAAAATAAAAAGTATTGAAACATCTATTATCACTTTTATGGAGATATGAGTTCTCATATATTGCTGGTGAAAACATGGATATTTTCAGCCTTTATGACCACCAATCTGGCAAAATATTAAAGTTAACAAAACACATAAACTTTAACTCAGTAAATCCCACTCTTTAATAGCTATCCCATAGAGGGGGAAAAGCCATTAATTTCTAGAAAAGAATTTTATTTGATTAGATATATTAGAACATATATGGCATCACCAACTTAATGGACATGAGTTTGAGCAAGCTCCAGGAGTTGGTGATGGATGGGGAAGTCTGGCATGCAGTCCATGGGGTCACAAAGAGTTGAACACAACTAAGCAACTGAACAGCAACAACGTTAAAACACAGTTGATATTGACAAGAATAAGCTAACAAAGTAAACAAACCTCAGTATAGAAAGAGTAACTTATGGTACAGCTACACCAGGGAATATTATGGAATCATTAAAAAGAATGAAAATGGAGGTCTAGAAGTTAACTTGGAGAGATTTCCAGTAAATATTTCTAAATAAAAAGAAAGATAAAAATAGTATATAAATGTGAGTCCATTTTTTAGAAAACAATGATGAGATTATATGTATATATATATATGTATTTATATATAATGATAAGATTATATGTATACAGTATATTATCTACATAGTTACAATACATTTATACATAGAAGGATGTGATTATAGAGCAAATGTGAATGGCACCATACAAAGTTATTAGCATCCTGTTGAAGAGTTAGTTAATTATTATGTCTCCCTTGTTTCTCCCAATTATTTCCTTATAGTTCCCAACATTTCCTATCTTTGGAGCTAGGTTGGAGCCATGATCAGAGCCATGACAAGCTCTGATCAATGAACTGAGAGGAAAAAAAAATGAGGTAGTTAAGAAATTATTTGTTTCCTGCATTTCTCCCTTCCCTTGCTTTGGAAAACTTGGAGGCTACATGTTCCAGATGGCATAGCAAGTCTGAGGAATACTGCCAATCTACATTAAACTTTGCATGAGGAAAATTAAGCTTATTTTGTTAAGTCTTTGAAATTTTTCTCTTATGGCAGCTACATTAATTATCCCAATCCAGAGATTAATATTTTCAAATGAGATATTGCTGAAATTAAAAAATCTAAAATATATGCTTCATTTTAGTGTGAAGCAGACAGTTAGAAAACTGACATCAGAGGAAAGAAAGAATTGATGTTATTCAGAGCCCCACCTCCACCCCCAACAAAAAGTAAAGATAAAATTATCATTTGGGGTAACGGGTATTAGGCTAGACCACATACATAGCAGAAGAGATTAGAAAAGACAACAATTAGCTGTGAATATTGACTACTGCAGATTGCTTTCATCAAAATCTTATAAGAAAGTGAACTCAGGGTGAGGGGAAATGGCCAATTTTCAAGCAGAAGTTACAAGTATTACAGAGGTGAGAAATTTGGGATCATGCAGGGTTGGAAAAACTGATCATTTATCAACCTCAAAAAGTATAAGATAAAAAAAAAAAAAGTATAAGATAGAAAAAAAATTAAGAGTAAGTGTCCCATAAAACCTTCTTGTTGGCACAAGTGATCACTTTCAGATTTCTCACTTCTAAGCCTAAAAGCCTTCAGGTGGCTATTATTAAGTTGAGAAAGACAAGTGTAGAGATAAGAAAGCAAAGACATAAAGCAGATCTGAAAACTATGCCTCAGTAAGATTTAGGGTGTGGTTACTGGCACATGGAACTGAGCTAGTAGATGAGAAGCCTCCTCCATTTCTTAAGTGTTGAGCCAATCAAGATTTTAAGGAATTACATTGCCAAAGAAACCAGTAGCTTAGACCACTGTCAGATTTTGCCCAAGATATGGAGACTTCCACTTACCATCAAAATAAATTACCACCCCACATAAAAACAACCAAGAAACCAAGACAACATATAAAAATTGATTTTCAAGATATCAGGCATGACACAATGAAGAAAAATGATCTTTGAGAGATGGTAGACAAAGTAGGTGAGCCCTACAATTCCAGCTTAAAGCCCAGAAAAACTTTCCAATCAGGACACAGACTAGGGGAGTTACAGATAGAACGTTCTCCCTGAGTTGAGAAGATAGAGATGGGAGCCTGGGTGGTGAAAAAAAAAAAAAAACATGACTAGATTTTACCGGCAGAGTATCAGAGCAAAGAGAGCTGCACAATGAGAAAATTCTGGATCTCTGTAGAGGGTTCTTCTCAACTATTGAGCTAATTAATGATCAACATATATGTGCAATGAAATACCCAAGACTGAGGGGAAAGCTTCTGAAAGGATTAGAAGGAATAATCCTGCAAGCAAGAGTGAGAAAAAAATCATAATGTATAGATCTTTGATTGGAGTACAGAGAAGGATTTTTTTTTCCTCGCAGTAAGGAAAAATTAGTCACTGACTCAACACCACTCTGTCTTAACAGAACTTCAAAGCAAGATCCAAAGGATCCAAGTGTTCCCAAATAATTTAACAACTACTCAGAATAAAGCTCAAAAATATTTACAGGAAAACAAATAAACAAAAAACTCCCTAGCCATCAACAAAGTCAAATTCACAATGTCTGGCATCCAATAAGAAATTAAGAAGTCTGCAGTAAATAAAAACAGATAATATGGAAAAAAAATCAATTGATCAAAATCAAATTATAAATGATACAAATGACAGAATTAGTAGGCAAAGATATTAAAACAACTATAGGAAAAGAATCTGAAAAAGAGTGTGTATATCTATCTGAATCACTTTGCTGTATACCTGAAACTAACACAACATTATAGATCAATTATATATCAAGAAAATAAATTATTAAAAAATTATAAGTGCATTTAGATGCTTAAGAAGCTAGAGAATACCTTCAATATGTAAAACAAATAATGGAAGATATAAGAGAGAACTAAACGGAACTTCTAAAAATGAAAATTACAATGTCAAAAATGAAAAATACACTGGACAGAATTGAAAGTAAATTAGACAATGCAGAAGAAAAGATTAGTGAATTAAAAAGCATTCATAGAAACTATTCAAAATTAATCACAGAAAGTGAAAAAAGTTATTGAAAAAAGGATAAACAGAGCTTCAAAGAGTTGTGCTATAACTGTGCTGTGTTTAGTCGCTCAGTTGTATCTGACTCTTTGTGACCCCATGGACACCAGGCCTCCTGTCTCTCACCATCTCCTGGAGCTTGCTCAAACTCATGTCCATTGAGTCACTGATGCCATCCAATCATCTCATCCTTTGTTGTCCCCTTCTCCTCCTGCCTTCAATCTTTCCCAGCATCAGGGTCTTTTGGCTCTTTGCCTCATGGAGCTTCAGCCTCAGCATCAGTCCCTCCAATGAATATTCATGACTGATTTCCTTTAGGATTGACTAGTTGGATCTCCTTGTAGTCCACGGGACTCTCAAGAGTCTTCTCCAACACCACAGTTCAAAAGCATCATTTCTTCTGCACTCAGTGTTCTTAATGACCCAACTCTCACATCCATACATGACTACTGGAAAAACCATAGCTTTGGTTAGATGGACCTTTGTCAGCAAAGTAATGTCTCTGATCTTTAATATGCTATTTAGGTTTGTCATAGCTTTTCTTCCAAGGAGCAAGTGTCTTTTAACTTCGTGTCTACAGTCACCATCTGCAGTGATCTTGTACCACATACTTATTAAAATCACTCAAATTAGTCATAGAACTAAATGTAACACCTAAAACTATAGAACACTCAATTGAAACCATTCATGGAATCTTTATGATCTTAACTTAGGAAAAGATTTATTAGCTATAATATCAAAAACATGATCCACAAAAGAATAAAATTGATAAATTGAACTTCATCAAAATTAAGAATTTCTGCTCTTTGAAAGATACTGTTATGAAAAGACATTTCTCTCATTGAGCAAAAATGATTGAAAATCACATATCTGATAAACTATTTATATCCAGAATATAGAAGAAACTCTCCAGATTCAACAGGGAAACAAATAGCCCAATCAGAAAAGGTCAAAAGAGTATACTGACACTTCACCAAAGGATAGATACTGATGCAAATAAGTACACAAAAAGGAGTTGAAAGTCATTGACTATTTTTGAAATAGAAGTCCAAGCTACAAGAAGTTCATGCTACACACCTATTAGAAAGACTGACCATACTAAGTGTTGTGGAGAAACTGAAACTCTCATAACCTGCTGGTGGAATATAAAATGGTGCAATTACTTGGGTTTCCCAGGTGGAACTAGTGGTAAAGAATCCGTCTGCCTAATTTGGGAGATGTAAGAGATGTGGATTCCATCCCCGGGTTGGAAAGACCTCTTGGGAGTAGGAAATGGCACCCCATTCGAGTATTCTTTCCTGGAGAATCCCATTGACAGAGGAGCCTGGGGGGCTACAGTTCATAGGGTCACAAAGAGTTGGACACAAATAAGCGCATGTACACAATTTGGAAAATAGTTTGGTGGGATTTTGAAACTTAAAAAGTAGAGCAACCATATGACCTAGTCATTCTACTCATAGGTATTTAAGCAAGACAAATTTATATTCACATACAACGACTTGTTCTTGTGTGTCATAGCAGCTGTACTGGCCATATCTGAAAACTAGAAACAACCCATATATCTATTAACAGGGGAAAAGATAAATTATGGCATATGATGAAATGCTGCTCAGTAACAAAAAGAAGTAAGATGTTCAGGCTTGCTACTCAGCATGGATGAATATTGAAATAATCATGCTGAGTAAGAGCAGACAGACCAAAAAAAGAAAAAAGGATATACTGTATGCATCCATGAATAAAAAATTTGAGAAAATGAAATGATCTAGAAAGCAGATCAGTTATTGCTTAAGGATAGGTGGGGGCGGAGGCAAAAAGGGAGGTGGAAAGAATTCTAAGGACTTGAAGAAATTTGATATGTGATGGATATGTTTATCATCTGAATATGATGGTTTCCCAATATACATAAATAAATAAATGCAAAAACCTATCAAATTATATTTTAAGTAAGGGCAACTTATATATCAATTATATATCAATAAATCTGTTAAAAAAAAAATAGGCCCTTGGGACCTCAAACTTCTGCAAGCAGAAAATAGACTGAGAAAGGTATACAGTTCCAAGGACAGTATATTCCCTAAATGATTTTTCCAGGTGTGGACAAGGAAGATGTTCAAAAAAGAACTTCAGATAGGAAGACAAAGTTTGCTGAGAACAGTGGACGGTGAAAATTCTTTCAGAGAGCAGACCTGGGATTGCCCAAGGTGCTATCCTACATACACGCCCTGTGTCAGCTGGGAAGACTTTATGTGGCCTGCCCAGAGGACTTCAGAATTGCTGGGAACCAGTGACTGCTCTGCATCTTCTCTTCTTCCCTTTCAGAACGGGGGTATTTAATGTTCCAACATTATTTACTGACATTTTGGGCAGGGGGCTGGGCATGTGATGATCTCTTGGGTATTTAGTTCAAAGTTCTCCAGTCTTGATGGAGATGCTAATCTACATCCTGGACTCTGAGATGGAGGCAGCCCCATGAACAGGACTTTGGGTTGTCTCTTTTGAGAAGACATTGACTATGGAAAGGAAGGAGGAATGGGGCTATTTGTCACAATGACAGTGTTCACTATATGCTCCATGAGCTGCCTTGATTTTGCAGTCTCTTTTACAGGTCAGCTAGGACTATGTAATTAATTCAGCTGATGGTCTGTGAGTAGAACTTGCTGATGGTCCGTGAGTAGAATTTTTGTGTCACTTTCAGGCTAAAATAGTTTAAAACACCTCTTGTATGCGTGCCAGCTAAGTCGCTTCAACCGTGTCTGAATCTGTGTGACCTTATGGGCTATAGCCCACCAGGCTCCTCTGTACATGGAATTCTCCAGGCAAGAATACTGGAGTGGGTTGCCATGCCCTCCTCAATGGGATCTTCCCGACCCAGGGATCAAACCCACATCTCTTACATTTCCTGCATTGGCAGGCAGGTTCTTTACCACTAGCACCACCTGGAAGGCCCCATAGTGATTTTAAAGGTTATATGTTTCAGATGGTATAGTTACAAATTGTAAGAGGATGACCTTACCTTCCTCAGATTTGAAATAAGTGACATATTTTTATTGTGTTAAGCCACTGGAATTTCATTGGTGGATACTTTTTAGATTATTGGAGTGGGATAGGAAAATGACAAGAGGAAAGTGGAGGAAAAAGTCAAGAAAAAGAGGAAAGTAATTAAAATACCCCTTTAAAATGTATAAATATAATCAATTTATTGATTTCTATAAATATACATATTAAATACCCTTTTTCAATAGTGGTGCTATAGAAATACTACAGAGAAAACTCTTGAATGTTGCCACACACATAACTGCTTGTCACTGTATATGTATAGTAAATACATCATTATTTATTATATTGTATGTAATGTATTACATAGCAAATGCTACAGAAACTTAGGAGAATTGAGGAGAAAAATTTCAAAAGTAATACTTGTTAAAGTTTCTTTGGAACTTTGAAAGTTTCTATGCATTCTTTTCTAATCTTTATTCATCTGTATATACATTTCACCTAGATTAGTAACAGTGAGTGTAATAACACATGAAATTTACTCACCTTTTATTACTGTTTTTAGTAACTGTAATAATATTTCACAGTATGCATGTCTGCATTTAATTATTTATTTTCCCAAATAAGGAGTACGTCAAGGCTGTATATTTTCACCCTGCTTATTTAACTTATATGCAGAGTATATCATGAGAAACACTGGGCTGGAAGAAGCACAAGCTGGAATCAAGATTGCCGGGAGAAATATCAATAACCTCAGATATGTAGATGACACCACCCTTATGTCAGAAAGTGAAGAGGAACTAAAAAGTCTCTTGATGAAAGTGAAAGAGGAGAGTGAAAATGTTGGCTTAAAGCTTAACATTCAGAAAACTAAGATCATGGCATCTGGTCCCATCACCTCATGGAAAATGGATGGGGAGACAGTGGAAACAGTGTCAGACTTTATTTTTTTGGGCTCCAAAATCACTGCAGATGGTGACTGCAGCCATGAAATTAAAAGATGCTTACTCCTTGGAAAGAAGGTTATGACCAACCTAGACAGCATATTCAAAAGCAGAGACATTACTTTGCCAACAAAGGTCCGTCTGGTCAAGGCTATGGTTTTTCCAGTGGTCATGTATGGATGTGAGAGTTGGACTGTGAAGAAAGCGAAGTGCCAAAAAATTGATGCTTTTGAACTATGGTGTTGGAGAAGACTCTTAAAGAGTCCCTTGGACTGCAAGGAGATCCAACCAGTCCATCCTGAAGGAGATCAGTCCTGGGTGTTCATTGGAAGGACTGATGTTGAAGCTGAAACTCCAATACGTTGGCCACCTCATGCGAAGAGTTGACTCGTTGGAAAAGTCCGTGATGCTGGGAGGGATTGGGGGCAGGAGGAGAAGGAGACGACAGAGGATGAGATGGCTGGATGGCATCACCAGCTCGATGGGCATGAGTTTGAGTAACCTCTGGGAGTTTGTGATGGACAGGGAGGCCTGGTATGCTGTGATTCATGGGGTCACAAAGAGTTGGACACGACTGAGTGACTGAACTGAACTGAACTGAACTGAAAGTTTTTAAACTTTTGCTATTGTGAATATCTTCCTGCATTTAACTTTTCCCTCATAGGTTTTTGTTTTGTTTTGTTTTGTTTTAGGCTAGATTCCAAGAAATGTGTTTACTGGGTTATTTTATACCTTTACTTTCTAAGCTCTGTCAATCCACCACTTTACTCACCATTTTTTTTTAATCAAATACATCAAGTCTGACTACCACTTTTGGCCTATCTGAAAGAAAGTGAAAGTCACTCAGTTATGTCTGACTCTTTGCAACCCCGTGGACTATATAGTCCATGGAATTCTCCAGGCTAGCATTGGACTAGGTAGCCTATCCCTTTTCCAGGGGATCTTCCCAACCCAGGGATCAAACCCAGGTCTCCCACATTGCAGGCAGATTCTTTACCAACTGAGCCACCAGGGAAGCCTATTTCTTCTTGGGGGATCCTCCTGACCCAGGAATCAAACCAGGGTCTTCTGCACTGCAGGCAGATTCTTTACCAGCTGAGCTACTACCCTCTCTGTTTCTCTGCCTCAACTTGAACTCCAAACTGTCTAGCATTTTGGCACATCTGACACCCACTTTCCTTCCTACAGTCTCTTTCTCAAGGCATGGAACAAGCTGCTGCTGCCTTTTTTTTTTTTAACTACTAAAACCTTTCACCATTTAAAGAAATAAGCATCACTTCTTTTAAGAAGACATACTATATGTAGCCAACTAAAATCTATAGAATTTAAAAGAAATCTAGATTTCAGTGAGTAAAGGAGGAGTGAGGAATAGATTTATCAAGTAGTGAGTAAACAAGTTTACTCAGGAAGTTTTCATGAAGAAAATAACCTTGACTTGTGACTTAATATATATTCTGGACTTAATACATTGGGAAAAATAAAATAAGTGACCAAATGTACATTTGCTTATTGAGCCAAATCTTTCCTTTCCATTTGCTCTTTAGGGGACTCTGTAAAGTTGATTAAGAGATGTTGGTTAAGGAGTAAACTGGAACCCAAGTTAGTGTAGAGAGTCAGATTGTCCAGAAACACATTTCTGACTCTAACTCTCACTAGTTATGGGAACCTAGGCAATTGTCTAATTTCTCTAAGCCCTAGTCTTCTCATCTTATACTTAAGAATAATTATATTTACTCTGTATGGTTGTGGTAAGAGTTTATATCTGTAAATTGCCAAGCCTAGTAGGATAGGCAAGCAACAACAGGAACAGTATCAAACTCCTCTCCTGATGTAATATGGGCTGCATATTCAGTTCAATTCAGTTCACTCAGTCGTGTCCGACTCTTTGCAAGCCCATGAACACAGCATGTCAGGCCTCCCTGCCCATCACCAACTCTCGGAGCCTACTCAAACTCATGTCCTTTGAGTTGGTGATGCCACCCAACCATCTCATCCTCTGTCATCCTCTTCTCCTCCCACCGTCAATCTTTCCCAGCATCAGGGTCTTTTCCAATGAGTCAGTTCTTCACATCAGGTAGCAAAGTATTGGAGTTTCAGCTTCAGCATCAATCCTTCCAATGAACACCCAGGACTTATCTCCTTCAGGATGGACTGGTTGGATCTCCTTACAGTCCAAGGGATTCTCAGGAGTCTTCACCAACACCACAGTTCAAAAGCATCAATTTTTTTGGCACTTAGCTTTCTTTATAGTCCAACTCTCACATTCATACATGACCACTGGAAAAACCTTTACTAGACAGAATAGACTTTACTAGACAGACCTTTGTTGGCAAAGTAATGTCTCTGCTTTTTAATATGCTGTCTAGGTTGCTCATAAATTTTCTTCCAAGGGGCAAGCGTCTTTTAATTTCATGGCTGCAATCACCATCTGCAGTGATTTTGGAGCCCCCCAAAATAAAGCCTGTCACTGTTTCCATTGTTTCCCCATCTATTTGCCATGAAGTGATGGGACCAGATGCCATGATCTTAGTTTTCTGAATGTTAAGCTTTAAGCCAACATTTTCACTTTCCTCTTTCACTTTCCTTAAGAGGCTCTTTAGTTCTTCTTCTCTTTCTGCCATAAGTGTGGTGTCATCTGCATATCTGTGGTTATTGATACTTCTCCTGGCAATCTTGATTCCAGCTTGTGCTTCTTCCAGCCCAGCGTTTCTCATGATGTACTCTGCATAAAAGTTAAATAAGCAGGGTGACAAAATAGAGCCTATATAAAAGATATAGGCTGCATATAAAAGATAAAAATGGTTGATGAATATCATTGGTATCAGATTTATCATTTATTATGAAGAACAAAGTCATCAGCTTCCATTAGCAGTATCTTTGGGGAAATGTTTGAATTTTGCTTAGTGACATGAAAAATACAAACAGGTGAAAGAGACCTTTTCTGGTCTACAGTGGAATTGAATTCATAGTTATTTTGCACTTCTTTTAACAAAAGAGAAAATAATGACATATATTTCCTAAGAGTTTGAACAAACACATGAACAAAGAAAATGATTCCAAGAGTAACTATCACAAAGCATCTTTTAATCACACATTGCCAATTAAATAGTCATTGATGATTCACTTTGGGTCCTTGATTTTACCTTCTTAAGGACTCTAGCTAGTATGAAAATGAGCAAAGCTATAGACTATGGCAGTATTGAAAAACTGCCCAGCGGTTTGGGAGCCTATCGTTTGAACATTAGGAATGTCAAGGGCTCCAAGCAGAGTCTGGATCTGATCAAGTTTCGGTGTCACTGAAATGGGAAAAGTGTGACCAGTAGGAAAAGCGTGTCCTTCTGCCTCTGTGGATCTCTACTGCGGTCGGCAGGACAGCTGCCAGGAGCTAACTGTGTGTGTCAGATCTTCACCCTACTGCTTGTTTTTGTTCAGTCTCTCAGTCGTGTCCGACTGTTTGCGACCCCATGGACAGCAGCACGGCAGGCTTCCTTGCCCTGTTGCTTGAGAGGTATTAATAACAGCATCTTACCTAAGGGGCTTCCTGGATGGTGCTGATGGTAAAGAACCTGCCTGTCAATGCAGGAGACAAAAGAGATGTGGGTTCAATCCTTGGGTTGGGAAGATTCCCTGGAGGAGGGCATGGCAACCCACTCCAGCATTCTTGCCTGGAGAAGCCCATGGACAGAGGAGCCTGGCAGGCTACAGTCCATGGGGTTGCAAAGAGTCAGACATGACTGAATCGACTTAGCACAGAACAGCACAGCACCTTACCTGCAGAACTGAACAGACAGACCGCTGTCAGCGAACTTCCAGACTGTATCCTCCTACTCTGGCTCACAGATGAGAACCGACCCCACGGATTTGTTTCCAGATTTCACGAGTGAGAATGAGATTCAAAACACTCTTATTTCCAAATGCTAAATTGGATTTGAAACACACACATACATTCAGTTTTAGTACCAGGGCAAAAAGAAAAACAAAACCCAAAACCCAAGCCTTGGTAGGTTTAGATGCCCAGTAACACTATTCTTTCAAACGCTGATTTCTCTGGCCTTTCCTACAAGCATTGCATGCCTTATCCCTGCCACAGCAATTCCATCCAGGCAGGAGTGTGAATGTTATAGATTTTGTCTCCCTTCTGCAGTCCAGGAAAATAAACAGCTAAACTGAGCCTAACTGTATGTTGGTTTCTCCTGAGCCATGTAAATATAATAATACATATTTTGACCTGGATATAGTAAATATATAAATATGCAAAGGCTTCTAATCACCTTGTGTTGCTTCCAGAAGCCAAGTAAATGTTTTGCTGAGATCCATTTTAGGAGCATGTTGTTTTCAGTGATGGCTTATGCTGACCTGTGTCAGTGATGCTTGTCTTTCACCTTGTAAGCTATGTCAATGTTGCAATATTATTAAAAAGAAGCAGAACAAAACACCAAAGGATTTTAATTTTTCCCTCTTTCCTCATGTTTCTACTTCTTCATGTCCCACCTACACTGGTATTAAGTTGATTTGCTCCAGGATCCTTGTGAGTGTATGTCTTCATTCTAAGTTTTTCTCTCCCCTCTGCCGGACGACCCCGTGGTATTGACAAAGTCTGTGTTTCAGCCTTTTCTGATTTGCTTGTTTGTATTTTCCCTGCCTGAGGTTGGACTGAACTGTAGGGCTTTCTACAGGAGAGGTAGGAGTTTGGATAAGTGAGCAGTTTAAGCAGATTTTATGACCAGCCAGTGTAATAAAATGCATTCAGGGGTCACCCGAGAAACTTTAATCAGCACCAGGGGTCACTGGATAGCACTTCTAGACAGGGGAGACAGAAATGAGGAACAGAGATTCAAAAGAGAGGACGAAGAGTTGGGGGAGGGGGCTAGGGATCGAAGGTTCTCAAATTATCAGAAATAACTGGTTTTTTTTTCTTTAAATCAATGTGTTTCGCAATCAGAATTGGTAAGAAGAGCCGTAATTGCCCAGCGGAAACTAGGGATCTGCTGCAAATTTAGATGAGAATTTTACCCAAAGACTTCATTTTTTTCCCTTGTGCAGTTTTGCATGAAAGTTTGGCCTTATGATTGGTCTCGGGATGGATATCAGATATCTCACCCTGAAGGGAGAAACATTCCCACCAAATCCTTCTCCCCTGAAATGGGGGGAAAAAATTCTGTATCCAATAATCAGAGCCTGGGCAGACAAATTGGCACCACTTTTTTTTTTTTTTTTTTTCTCTCCAGCCTCCCTTTTATTTTCTGCTAGAAATAAGACTGCAGACTTGAGTCACAATTCACAAATATTTAGTAGTATTATGTTGCAAGGAACTTCGGGGAAAAAACCCAGAAGAAGGTAATTCTTAAAAGCTTTGCCCTCACTCATGCAAACAAACTTTATGCTTCTCAATAAATCTCCTGTTTTGTAAGTGGCCATTAAAATAACAGATCATTTGATTAAAATTCTGTTTTCTTTTCACAACGGTCATTTGGAGTTTTGAGGAACCTCCAAATGTGGTCTTGGCCATGATGTCATTAGCATTTTATTAATGCATTCAAAAGGTTAAAAGCTCTTACTTTTTATAGGGCTTTTAAAAGCAAACATTTGATTGTCTCTTGCATAAACTGACTCTGAACCCATTAAAATGTGACAACAACTTCAGAACTGACCCTGTTTAAGGGTAAAAAATTTGATCAAGGACTTGCCACATTTTTAATTGCTTTGAATGAGATGGAAACTGAAGTGAGGCCAATATTTGGGAATGGAAAGAATTAAATCCAGTCCAACACCTTTCCATATAATCATGATATTTTTTAAATTAGGATTTTTTTTCCTTTTAGAGTTGAATGATTCTTTATGGCACAAAAATAGTTTATAGTTTGAAAGGTTTATTTTTTCCTCTTTAGTCATAATGCAGTCAGTTTGTCATTAAAAATAAGACGGAAACATTTTTCAAAAAATATGTTTCAGGTGTCCTAGCCTAAAAAAAAAATATGCTCAGGGCAGCAACCATAAATCTACCTTTGTTGTTTATTTGGATGCAAAGGCACATGTGTTTGTGCAGATCTGAAATGATGTTACCCAAAGTTGAGCTTCTTACTTATCAATTAGGCACTTTGGGGAACTATGCTGTGATCCACAATAAAATAACAAAATCAGTGGTGCTACAGCCATTTACTGTTATTTTCCATTTTGTCTCATTCTCATCACATATATTTTTAGGTTGGAATACCCTCATTTCATTGAATGATATTTCGTATACAAAAGAGAAAATTTTTGCTCCTCCTTTGTCCTCTAACTGAAAAAGTACATGCTCCATTCTTATTTTTTCCTACTTTTACGTCACTGATTGTGAATATTGTTTTATTCCTTTATTTTTTTAGTGATTGATCACATTTCTCACTCTAGTACATTGTTTTTATTTTTTTTCAAAGTAGTAAGGTCTTTATTTTTCTCTCCTTCACAAATGAACTACTGAGAAAGCATCTCCCTGGGCCTTTCTTTTTTAATTGCTTCTGTGTTCTGAGGCACTGGGAGAGCTGCATAACTAGCAGAAGCCGATCAGCAGATAAGCTTGCATAACACGCACTTAATTATACAAACAAGTCTTTCTGGAGAAAGTCTTCTGACAATTACCTCCCGAAGTAAATATACCTCGATGACTGTCAATAGTAATAAAACCCTCACAATCATTTCTTAAAGCTTTTATTGTTTGCCTATAATTAGCATGCTGATGTGATTAAAGCTACATTTGGCTTTTGATAAACCCCAGACTCCTACAGATAACATTTCCAGTGGTTCAAAGCTGCTTTCATTAGAAGCGATATTTATCTGATTTGTAACCAATCAATTGGAAATAAAACTTTCCTGTGGCATGCCGTTAAAACAGCCGGCAGCAGCCCTGGTTTCCCAAAGCCCCTCTCCTCATCTATGTCCTTGAGTGAGATGGATTCCATATGGTTAGGCTCAGGAGAAGGCAAAAGGGATTGGAAAGGTAGGGAATGCAGCTCTAAGAAGTGCCCCTCCAGACCTCCTGCCTTATTTCTACTTGCTGCTATTCGAAGGCACGCTAACTGCTGTAACCAATTTTCTTGAAAAATATACTTTTGTGTGGCAGCAGAAAAACCTGAAGAATTGGGGTTGGTTAAGGTTATTTTGCGATGTTTACTCTGCCTCTGTATTTTTAAGTTTATATTGGATTCTGTTATTAGACCCTTTCAATTCTGATTTTAACTTTGTCCCCTTTGCCCTCCTCTAAAATTATTTCTCCCTCTGTTTCCATATTATTCTTCTTGTTTTCTCTTTTCTTTTTTGTGTATGTGTGTTTGTTTTCCACAATAACATTCAGTTTGCAACCACTTTAAATTTCTTTGTTCAAAATTACAAAGCACTAAATTTTGAAGTTTTGAAAAATAGACAAATAATGACTTTCAGAAGTTTATCTGACCCAGCAAACACGCTGAGTATGTTCTAAATGTTCATAAGCAATGGAGGAACATGGAGCTGAGAGTATTTATACATTATTGCTGCAGTGATATCTTCCATCTCAGTTTCTGTATAATTTCTCCTCTGCACTAAACTACTCATGTATTTATCCTTGTTCTCAATAGAAAGAGGAAAAAGAAAGAAAGGATAATGCACCTTCAAAATCTATGTTTATTTAAAGCATTTCTTCCCTCTTATTCTCCACACTTCCCAAACATTTCATATTTTTAGAAATAAAATAGAGAAAGGAAAATATTTTCTATAATGGAGCCAGTGTTGACATGCAAACTTTTATGGATTTAGAGTCATGGCTCATTAAAATATTTAAATATATGGTAAACATGTGCATAAATGCTATATATGCCATGCTTTTCAAATTTTAAAGTGATTGTACATAAAAAAAATATTTTATTGCTATTAAAATGAAAACATGAAATCTATGTCTGTGAAACCATTTACACCAATCTGGACATGTTCAAAGGCTTTCAATTTTTATTTAATTATATGGTTTCTCAGTGCCCATTTCAAGTGTTTTCTTGAACAATGTGTTTAATTAATAACTTTATAAATGATTCTACACAATTCCAACCTTATTTAAGCACGTGGGTGTCTCTGCATAGATAATTCAAGTACACTGTCTTGAAAACACTGATTCTTCTAATCTTAAAATGACCTGACTTATGACATTTAATGTCTTGAAAAGGAATGCCATTTCATGTATATATTACCTATAGGCAGTTGCATTTTAAAACTGAGAAAATAGGAAGAGGAACTTTTCCTGTACAATGAATAACAAGACTGGGTATGATAAGCATGTCTCTACTGGTCTGGCATTTATGAATATGCTTTATAGTCAGGAGAATTTTTGGAGAATGGAAGGCTCAGGGAAAAGGTTAGTGGCATGGCATGCGCCTTTTGAAAGCAACTTTTATCAAAAAGTTTAAACACTTTCTTTACCATTTATTTTAGAAAATATTTTAGAAATCATTAAAAACTCATTTTAAATAAGTCAACTATAAAGTGCTTCTTCATTTTAAATACATTTCCTCATTTCTTCATCTCCTAATTAACAGACATTAAGTCAGTCTGTTGGCAAATATATTATGCTACCAAAACACAAAATATTTATTCTCATCTGGATTTTGGATCTTTTATTTAACATAAGAATATTAATCACATGTTCTTTGGATACAATTTTTATTTTTGTTAAAAAAAACAGTAAGTATATTTTATATTTTAGAAGCTGAAGCTGTATTTCAGCAACCATATGATCACTAAAATAACAGAGAGGCTCAGAGCATTCTGGGTTTGAGTGGTGACTTTAAAATATACTCTGTGCATAACTGAAACCACAGTGACAATATTTCAAGTGATAGAAAGAAAAATGGTTTGCAGATTTACAAAGAGAAATCATGTGCTTCTGCAAAGTTTTATTCTCGGAGGAATTGTTGGGCATATGGATTAATAAGACTGAGATAATATCACATTAAATAACTAAAGGTAGAGGGGAAAGTCTCACTTAACTGGATTTTTGAAAATTGGTGCTTGAATGTATGTTTGCACATGTGTGTTATGAGTTTGTGTATAATAAAGACACACAGGTGACCATGGCATGAAGATTTAACTGTTTATGTATCTTCAAATTTCCTTCTCTTGCATTACTGTGTATATTATGTATAAATTTTCAATTATTTTACTGATAAACATACACTTATCTAGCCATTGACTATTGCTACACAATAAAAAAAAATCAGAATGAAAACTGAAAAATCGCAGTTGTATCCCTTTACAATGCCAAAGATCTGAGTGTCTGAAAATCATCAAGGAATTGGTGAAATGGTTTCAGTTTTTACCCAAGTTTTCGGCAGCATGTAGACATGGCCACAGGCTGTGTTCCCTCTCTGATGAGGGTGCTTGTCGTTGGTAGATACAGGATATTTTCAAAGTACTTGGTAGAGCAACTACAAAGGTGATTGAAATGACATTCTCCAGGCTGCATACTTGGAAAGGGTAAGGTTTGATCATTTTCTCTTGCACACAGCCAAGCCAAGTCATTCCAATTCACATCTCTCATTTCATACTTAAGATGATTTTCTTTCACATCCGTCTTTGCATTTGGATGTGTTGATTATTTTTGTTTCCTGAAATGAACATGATTTTTTTTTTAATTCTATACATGACAGAGATTTAAATTTTGTTCACATACCCTACGCACACCATGAACACATGCCTTGATGCTTCTATGTCTCCTTAAAAAAACTGTTGCTAGAGAGGGAAAGAATCTTCTTATTTCAAGTTTTACCTAAAGACAGAGTGGGCTTCATGCGTCTCAGTTAAGTCATTCAAAGAAGCTGTGTCCATGAATTTGGTAATAGTTAGACAGGAACAAATAGTCCAATTTCCACTGTTTCATTAAACTACAAGGCTGACTTGAGTTTAAAAAAAACCTCTCAATTTATTAAAGGCATTGACATGTCTTTCTTTCTTCTTACATTCCTGACCCAAAGCACGCCTATGAGTGTGTTCTGCTATTGTGTCCTTTTCAATGTCTGGCCACACAGTGCTAGAAACAGTAACACCAGCTAAATCCACTCCAGCTCCCTAGACAAAAAGAACAAGGACAAAGATGTGCCCTGACAGTGTGTTTCAGTTTATATTCTGTGTATTCATGATGCTTTTTAAAACCTACTCCATATTCATATAAAACTTGTTTGCTTACATTTAGATGAAAAACAGCATCTTTTCAGTTCTGTATGTGGCTGCATGGCTAGTGTGATTCTACTTTTCATTTTCCCACAACTTGAAACATATTGTGATGAAACCAGTCTTTTAAAAAGGGGTTCCAATGTAATGGAGCTCTGTAAGTAAGTGAATACAGTAACCCTTACACTTTGGGACTCAAGAAACTAGTTCTTAAAAGCAAAAGCAATTTGGAGGATTCCTCAGCAGGAAGTCCCCGGCACAAAATGGCGTCGCTGGGCAAGTCCGTCACGAGGAAGGTGGTGGGGGAGCTGCACACTCTCACGGAGAAGCGAATCAGGGACAGAATGTACTTGCCTCCGTGAACATGTCTCTGTGCCCCTCCTTGTACGGCTCTTTACATGTTGTGTGAAGGCCTGATGGAGGTGGACAGGCTGGGTTCTAGAGACCCTCCTATTTGCCCTGGCCGGAGTAATTATTGCAGAGTCACTTCAGAGCCCAGGAGAAAGAACACTAAAAAAAAAAAAAAAAAAAAAACAGTTTTAAAAAGAAAGGAAAGAAGAAGGAGAAGAGGGAGGGGAAAAAAAAAAAGAAAGAACAGGCACTCTCTGCTCCAACGGAAGCTATGCCAAGAAGCAACTAACTAAAAACAGACAGAGCAGAGAGGAGAAATGAGGAAAGAATAAAATGGTTTGGAGTCAGGCTGACAAATGCACAAGAGAAAAATTCACATGGCTTCAGAGCAGTTCTTGGCGTCTGTCTCAGAAATTTATGCATGTGTATAGTTTTTCATTTTTATTTCTGGAAGAATATTTTGCAATTTCTTTTTACTGAAAAAAGATGAGTTATTTTCATTCTCCTAGCATAGTGGAGAGAACACCTCTATCTTCCCTCCAAAAGCCTACCTCCTCTAGCTTAACAGTTTAAAAAAATGCCTGTATGTGTGTGTGTGTGTGTGTGTGTGTGTGTGTGTGCATGCACACACACACACACAGGTGGGTAGGTGCTGAATCACTAGATGACTTCCTACTGTGTCTAACCAAATAGAGTGCTAAAACCCAAATGTCTGAGCCTACTATCTTTCAGCTAGTATCCTGACACCCCCTTATGAGGAGAGAGAGGCCCATTGGCTTGTTTCAAAAGAAGGCAGGGTGTAACTCAGGCCCATTTGACTTTCCATTACTGTGAATAGTCCAAGCAGCCCGAGGGCTGAGGTCTGCAAGTGTTTGGCTTATTAGATCTAATCCATTGATGGCTTGTGTGGTAATGAATGTCTGAAATGCTTGTCTATGATTAGGAATTTTTAATGCTGTCCTCATGGGCTCTGCTGAGCTTTCCTGCTTGTAAACGGAGGCTTAACACACTACAATCACCCGTGGAACTGTGTGAGCTGGCAACACCCAGAGAGAAAACTTGCCATTGTGATGCTAATTTCCCTCACCTTTGACCAGAAGTGGTAATTATATATAATTTGTAGAAACTGTTCCTCTAGAGTGAGAAAGCCTGAGGGAAACACAGAAGTGTGCTTAAACTAAATGGAATACTTCACAGATAAGAAATACAAATGTAGTTTGAACCGGCTTGTTCCTCCTTTCTGTCCCAGGATCAAAACTGGGGAATTCGGATGCCTGTGAAAATCAGAGCCCATCCTATGGGTATTCTTATTTGGATTTCTCTCTACAAGGCTTCTCTGGTGGCTCAGAGGTAAAGAATCCGCCTGCCCATGCAGAATATGTGGGTTCGATCCCTGAGTTGGGAATATCCCCTGGAGGAGGGGCACAGCAACCCACTCCAGTATTCTTGCCTGGAAAATTCCATGGACAGAGGAGCCTGGTGGGCTACAGTCCATGGGATCACAAAAGAATTAGACAGACATGACTTAGTGACTAAACAACAACAACCGCACAGCTACCAACTTGATCAGAGACCCACAGAACAACTGCCAGGGCTTTTGTTCTTTTGTTTTCTTCTAGAGCAGACATGTTCTAAAGGTACTGATAGTGATTAATCGTGAATGATTGTCCAAAAGGGTGGCATTCAAGCATCTATTTTCTGTTCTTCCTTGCCACTCTACTCTCCCCATTTCCCCGACATCAACCTTAAACTAGTTGTATTGTGATAGACACACCTGCAAAGTCACTCTGGAGAAGTGTGTGTGTGTGACTCCCACCTCTAGGGTGGCCACCGGTGTTGCCCCAAGAACACTGGAGTAGCATCCTCTAAGAGAAGTCTCCTGAAGTATGTTTCAACTTATGGGTCCCAATTTCCAGTATTTCTTTTCATCAGAAGTGAGCTCATCAAAAGAGTGAGTGTTTCAGTGGTGCAGTAAGAAGCAGTGCCCAAGCAGACTGTGATGATGTGGATAGTGGTGATGACCCATAGGTGGAGCAGGTAATCCCCTTTCCAGGTAAATGGTGGTGGTTGGGATATATGTATTTTAACCACAGTCAATTTAGGAGCCAGAGTGTTGGTCTTTTAGTATTGATTGAAAGACTATTTCTATCTGTTTCTACTACTGATTGAAAGTGGCAGATAAGTGAAAGTCAAATCCAGACACTTCCATGTAGTGGAAATAGCACAAGCTTTAAAGTTGGACAGGTCTGGACTCATATTTTAATACACTACATGTTAACTGTGTACCTTTGATTTCCCAGATCCTCAGTATCCTCAGTCTTTAATATGAACACCACCTCGAGGGATTTGTAAGATGGGATGCAGAAAATAGTTGTTGCAGTTCAGGAACAAACAGAAAACAGGGGGAAAAAAATAAAAAACAAAACCCTCAACATTCAATAAAAGTTAGTTATTTCCCCCTAAAAATGTAACAAAATCACGGTTTTAGAAGTGAACCATTTTTGTTGCAAATAACTATGAAGTCTAGCGATTTAGTCTTTAACAAATGATGACCTTGCTATATCATGATAGATTAGAGTAGCTGAGAAGTTAAAGGAGATATGACGCCTTAAATGTTTAATATTCTGTGTTATCCATCTTTAGTACCAAATATCCATAGGCAGTTTTCTTATGCTGTAATACTCATATTTTTTTAATATTGTGAGAGCTATAGATTTATTCTTTAATTTTTTCACATAACAATTTTATGAAGTCATTATTCCTATTTTACAAATGAAAAAGAGAATTAAGTCTCAAAATGCTAAAATTTTTGCCACAATGCAAATAGTGGAGATGAGATTGTAACCCAGTTCTGTGTGTATATGTGCTAAGTCACTTCAGTCATATCTGACTCTTTATAACACAATGGACTGTAGCCCTCCAGGCTCCTATGTCCATGGGATTCTCCAGGCAAGAATACTGGAGTGGGTTGCTGTGCCCCTCCTCCAAGGGATCTTCCCAACCCAGGGATTGAACCCGTGTCTCATGTCTCCTGCCTTGGCAGGCAGGTTCTTTACCAATAGTGCCACCTGGGAAGCCCAATCCAGTTCTACTTGGCTCTAAATACCAAGCTCTTAACCACTGTGTATACTACCTTATACAGAATTTAACCATAGCATCACTGCAGATAATCATTTAGATTCTGCTCAGACACCCTGATGACTCAAAATTCACTTTTCCATCTAGGTAATTCATTCCACTTTTTAATAGTTCCATTTTCCTGTGCTAATTACTTTGAATCTGATGATCATCACTGTGAAGCTGAGAGGGACATTCAAACAATTACATGAAAATAAATGTAATACAGGGTAAAAAAGAAAAGGAGTCATTTTTCATTTGTTGAAATATTTTCATGACCAACATTTTAGAACTCTGCTTGCTGTATATGGATATTAAGAATCTGAAATGTGGCTAACTTAACATGGCTAGTCCAAACTGAGATGCACCGTGAGTGCATAATATATGCTCGATTTCACATAAGATTTCTCATGAATTGCTTACACATCAAAATGATAATATTTTGGACATTAATTAAACAGATGCATTATTAAAATTATTTTTACCCATTTCCCTTTACTTTTGAAAATGTGGCTACTGGAAAATTTTAAATTACATATGCATAGACTTACATCAGTAGCTTGCATTACATTTCTGTTGGACAGCAATTGTTCTGTACCCTCAAGTGGGAAGGTATCAGATGTTTAAAATATAGCAAATCCACACTTGCTGCCCCAAACAGTCAGAGAACAGAGGGAGGTGGGAGCAGGGTGCAGGATGATGGACGGCACAGATGTATGCCTATGGCCAATTCATATTGGTGTATGGCAAAAACCATCACAATATTGTAAAGTAATTATTCTCCAATTAAAATAAATAAAAAAGAAAAGCAAATGCTTATTTATCTTCCACTCAACGCTGTTTTAATGCCCTGAGTACAGGGTACTTTGTAAGCACGGTGTGTGCATGTGTGCGAAGTCACTTCAGTCGTGTCCAGCTGTTTGTGACCCCATGGATTGTAATCTGCCAGGCTCCTCTGTCCCTGGGATTTCCCAGGCAAGAATACTGGAGTGGGTTGCCATGCTCTCCTCCAGGGGATCTTCCCAACCCAGGGATCGACCTTGCATCTCTTATGTCTCCTGCATTGGTAGGCAGGTTCTTTACCACTAGTGCCACCTGGGAAGCCCCCTTGTAGGTACAGAGAGATCATTTTTCTTTTGGCATGTAATTAGTACTAAGCTGAATATCCCTCAATCAGCCTTAAATTTGACAAAAGTTATTTCTTTATTTACACCAGAAATATTGGTCTTTGTGTTATAGAGAAATGTAAGGCCTCAGTTCTTAAAATCTATGGAGTTAGCATTGGAAAAATTGGGTCATTGGTCCACAGCTTTGCTAGGTGTGTGTAAGTGGGTATGGAAGGAAGGTGTGGAGCAGAGAACAGATGGAGAGCTCTCCTAAACAGATGCTATGAAGAACAGAATGGTTTTTTCAGATTCTGAGTGCTCCACTTGAACACAATAGAATATTACCCAGGGTAACCAACCATGCTGAAGACCTGTGTTGGCTCTGATAACTCTTCCCTGGGAAATCAAATGGTATTATTTTCAACCGCCCCACCTAGAAATGGTTTGTTCAGGTTATAGAGAGGAGGCTTCGGCTGACTTCCAGCCTGGAGGAAGGACTTCTTCCCATCAGCCTGCCTGTCTCCCTCCCACCTGCCCTCCCGCCTGCCTGCCTGGGATTGCAGCTGAGCCATATTTAGCCTCTAACGCTAGATGTTTTAGTGCCTGGCTCTTTTTAACTGGCATATGTTAAGAGCTTTGAATTAACAGGTGCATAAAAACTGTCAAAAAACACTTAAATCTCAAGACAGACTGTCAGTCGTATTAAAAAATATGGTGTTACATAACCATGCACTCTCAACACGTCCAGCATATAACAGCTTGGAAAGTCCTTTCTCCCTCCAAGCAATCCAGCAATGTTAATCCATCCCATGAACAAAAGGCTATGGTCCTTTAACCTCCTGATGGAGGACGGTGTGTGTGTGTTTGTGCACACAAACACGTATGTACTGGAGACATCAGAGTCATGCACAAAGTTTTCCCTTCTGCAACTGAATCTTCTTTCAGTTTCCAAGATCCCCATATATAAACTAATCCAACTGAAAGGAAAAAGAACTCCCAGAGCTCTGGCACAGTTAAAGTTGTTCCTTTTAAGGAAAATAAGCAGTTTCTCATGTAATATGGTGAAATTTAAATTAAAATTATCACAGGATGGCCAAGAGAGAAACTGCATCACTTTAAGCCATGTGAATTATGTGTAAAATACAATACTTGGTTAAAACAGGTAGAATCAAATAATATCCAGTTAAAGCAGAGGGTAGTGTTTGCTTCCATGATGTTAAGTTGCTTTATTATATTTGTAAAGGCAATAGTTATGTATCATAACTCTAAAATTGGCATGAAAGAACCTGGCATTTCTGAGTTAAGTACTTTCTTGCACATAATAGGTACCATAAAAACATTTTAATTTAGTCAGATTAAAAGTTTATATTACCTTGGCTTCATATTTTGTAGTGACATCTTACATTCAGCATTAGCCCTCATCTGCCAAAGAGCTGGGTGACCATAACCAAGTCAGTTACTTTTTCAAAGCCTCATTTATCAATACTTTTTAATCGTAAAATCAAGGTGATTGGGAGTAGGGGTAGGGGAGGACATCTCTTTGACATTCATTTGGTTTCTGAAAAGAGTAAAATCCTATGATTTATAACATTTTTCTTGAGATAAGTGTTATTTCCAGATACTCGTGTGTAGAATCCTAGGGCCACTCTACTGAAGCAATGAGGCAGGGTATGATTTGTTTCTTTTTCTGTTTTTTCTATGTTCTGGCATTTAAATCGTTTATGTTTTTGTTTTTTCATTTTTAACATGCATTCCAGAAGGCTGTCACAGATCAGCCTTCCCAGAAAATAGAATCTGGGATGGAGATGTGTGTGCCAGAGTTTATTGGCGAGTGTGCGAGATGAGGACTGTAAGTGGTCAAGGGAGCAGGCCTGGGCAGGGAGAAAGGCTGGGTGTGACACAGACACAGCAAAGACTTGAACTGATCCTGTGGGGAGTTCTGGCCCCAGTTTTTCCCAACTGAGGCATGGGGACCAGTTGTACCCCCATAACTCCTGGTCTTTGGTTGCAGGCTGCCTCCCAAAAGGGGGGCACAAATATAGGCCGGGCCACTCTCTCTCACCTCTGGCAACTCCTGGAGAGAGATTCTCCAGTGAGGTGATCCATTAGCAACTAATGCTCCCATAGTTCGGGGGAGGGGTGCCTCAGTCCTGAAGGGGTCATCCTGAAGGGTCATGGCACCACCATGACCATTACCAAGACAAATAGAGGATCTGTTCTCTTGGGTTCTTACTGTAGTTTCTCTCTGACTAGATATATGACCTTAGACAAGATGCTTAATTTTTGTGTTTCTTAACCCGTACTTTGCATGCATGCTCAGTCAACTTAGTTGTGTCTGACTCTTTGAGACCCCATGGACTGTAGCCTGCCAGGCTTCTCTGTCCATGAGATTATCCAGGCAAGAACACTGGAGTGGGTTGCCAATTCCTCCTCCAGGGGATCTTTCCCATCCAGGGATCAAACCCACATCTCTTGGGGCTCCTGCACTGGCAAGTGGGTTCTTTACCATTGAGCCAGCCAGGAAGCCCAACCTATACTTTGCTTACTCCAAAATTGTGGATAATAACAGAAATGGATAAAGTTATTATGAAGACTAAAAGAAATAAACATTCCAAGCATCTAGCCGAGTGAAAGTGAGTTTCACCTTCCTTTTTTATCAAACGATAATCCTTTTTCATTTCTAAGGATAATTTCACACAATAAGGAAGGTCTAACAAATAGCAGCTTGTCCTTGAGGTTAATCAAGAGATGAAAATGTCATCCTGTCATAAACTGCCTTGTTTCAGGAGGAGTGCTGACATTTTGGATCAGGGTTGTGCTTTCTGCCCCTGGAAGATGTCACTCTTATCAGAAAAATGCAATCAAATGGTGCAATCCCTTTACCCCACCACCACCTCCTCCCATCTCAACACCATCACAACCTGGGATTAGCATTACTCAGCAGTAACTGTTAATACATTTGTTGTTTTTGTTGTTTAGTCACTAAGTCATGTCTGACTCTTCTGCAACCGTGTGCCAGTTTCCTGTGTCCATGGGATTCTCCAGGCAAGCATACCTGGAGTGGGTTGCCATTTCCTTCTCCAGGTGATCTTCCCAACCCAGGAACTGAACCTGTGTCTCCTACGTTGCAGGCAGATTCTTTACCGCTGAGCCACCAGTTAATACATTAGGGATTGAGATAGGAAGTGTCCTCCAGAAAGGCTATTTATGCCCTACTTATACATTCATTTGAGGGGCTATCATGAAGGACCCTGCCAAATTCCTCCGACATCAGTTTATCAAGCTGCATAGGGTTTGGGTAGGATAGAAGGAAGGTAGACAGAAGCAGTTAGTTATTTTGCCAAATCCCCTTTAAAATATGAAACCAAGCCAAGAGCAGATAGCATGCACAGTTCCCAACACTGTTTTCCTCTTGGGAAATGTTAACATTCTTGTTATTGTTTTATCCTTATTGATTGGCAAGGACAAGTTCCCTTCTGTAATGAGAGTAGAGGAGAAAGCTTTTTTTGCCAAAAAGAGCTACATTCTAAGAAAGATCAAAGTGTGGGTGTTTCATCTGATAGACGTTTCCTCTCTGTTTGGATGCTCGGCCTTGTGGCCTGTGTTGAAATTCCTGTGTGCTTGTCAAATAGTCAGAACTTGTTTCTCTTTCTTGTTCACTCTTCCCTTCTTCTCTGACTACAGAGGTTTCCTCCTGGCTTTTCCACTGCTCCTCACCACCCCGTCTGATGTAGCTACCCCAGCAGGCCAAAGAAGGAGATGCAATGCCATAAAATCAAACCCCATTGGTAAACATTTTCATTTCGGAAAAGCCAAAACACAATTATTAATTCGGAAGTTGAAGTGCCAAGTCCAGGAAGGAAATTCCTGAAAAGGGACCTGGCTCTGGCATTGATAATCTCTTTAGCTGGGAGATATTTTTATCTTTGAATATGGAACAGGAAGATCATTTTCTCTAAACATTAGAATGAGATCAAATCATGACCAGCCTGCCAGCAACTTATAATAGAAAAGAAAATTACTTGAGTCCTAACCATGGGGAAGTTAAAACCATAACAATAAAACAAACTAAACAGACTCAAACAAACAAAAACCACTTTTCATTCCACTGTGTGAGCTAAACAATCCCATCCCTCAGGGTGAATTGGTTTTTATTTTAGTTTATTTATATTTGGGCATCCATTTTGCCGCTCTTCAAAGGAAGCTGAGGTGTCTTAGGAATGGAAATTAGGTTTCCTAGGTTATTTATATTAGCAGTTTTCGTTGTGCTATGTTGATGATTATATAAGACATGAGGTACTTCTTTTCTTCATCTTTAAAGAAAGTATGTAACAAGTCCCAGAGAAATAGTATTCAATTAAAACTATATTCATATTAGCCCTTAGAAGTGACCAGACAACACCATGACATCAAGCTTTCTTGTCTCAATCTTTAAAATTATATACTCAAAGCTAAATGCTCCTTAGAATATATCTCTGGGCAAAACGAGATAGAGAACTTGGCCCTTGAAAAGATACTAGGTTCTAAGTGTAGAGCTTCTTATCATTAGTCCTCTATTTATAATGAAAGGCAGCTTCCAGATACTCTCAAATTATGCTTGGGAAATTACTAGTAATTATTAAGCTTAAGAAACAAAGTGACTACAGGAAAGAAAAAAATCAATAAGACAGGGCAGAATCAATGACTATTTTCCTTAAAATTTTAATTATCTATGTCACAATTTCTAAGTCCGAGAACAACTGAAGGGTCTGCCCAGTTGATCAGCATAAATGTCACCAAAAAGGGCAGTATAACTATAATTGTCATTATAAACATATTCCCCATAACTTAGTTAAAATAGCTCAAAAGTCCATACCAGCTAGACTCATCCAATTTCTGTTTTGGGATCTTATGATTTTTTCCCCTTTAATTCTTTCTTTGAGTAGATAGAGTAAGGATGATTATTTTAAGATAAAAATAATGAATAATAACAAAATAATTTCAGAATATCTACATGACAGAAGGTTTAAGATTCAACATGTATGTTGTCAGTAGAGCAACTACTACTGCTTTATTCTAGTTGATATTCAACTGTGAAAGATATTTGTATATATATTATTATGGATATGCACAAGTAAAAATTGGATATTGTGCATTGCTGTTTATTTATTGTCCCTTCTTTCACCTATCCCTTCCCCACATATCAGTATACTTTCTTTTATTCAATCTGGAGATCAAATTTTGTTGATTTTCACTGATATATCTCCAGTATCATAACCCTTATTATATGGTAGGTATTCATGAATTATATGTTCAAAGAATGAAATCTCTCAAAGGAGATCACTCTAGTGGATTAAATCTCTTAGTTTAAATCTTGATTAAACCTCTTGAAATCATCTCCTCTTCTGAGAAATCTAAACAGGCTTTAGTCTTCCACCACACCCTAAACTATATGAAGCACATAATTTTGAGACCTAACATTTATTCATCTTTGTTCATTTACCCTGAAGAGTACATCTGTTAATCAGACAAAAAAAGAAACCATATATAATCATAAGGTGGGGGCAATTATATAACTTTCCATAGGAAAAAAAATATGCACAGCTTCTTTGAGCGTGTAGCAGGGCATTATTCCTCCTCCTCATCAATGTGATTATCCCCATCTTCATCATCCACTGTGGGCTCACAAACACTGCAGGGAGAAGTAGGGACAGAGGCAAAGGGTATGCCCAGAAGAAAACTTCAGGAGACAGTAGCATGTCCTTAAAAAAGCACCAGAGTAGGAATCAGGAGACTGGGGTCTTTGATAAATTCCATAACCTCTTGATCCTCCATTTCCTCAGCTATAAAACAGAAATCACATTTGATTTGTCAGTCTTAACTGATTGTTAGGATTATCCAAGGAAATCAGTATCTGAGACCTCTGAAGTTCTGTATGGCTATAAACAGCTATAATTTTTCATGTAACAATTTATTTAAGAGATAGCAGGGCATTAGAATCAGACAGACATAAGTTTAAATCCTGAGTCCTTTATACCAGAACTATGTGATTTTGGATGGGTTACTTAATTTTTCTGAACTTCTTTTCATTTTTTTCTATGTGGCTAATATTAGAATGGATATAACAATAAATTAACTGCCATGTTGCTAGACATAGCACTTGGGTACCTTGTTCATGTAAGCTTGATTTTGAAATGTGATAATTTTAAATGAACATATACATGTGGAGGATTTCAAGAGTTTGACAAATTAAACCTTGTCATTTATTTAGTAAATAAATGGAAACTTTGGTGCACTATATAAAATATATCATGCAAAATGATGAGCTGGATGAAGCACAAGCTGGAATCAAGATTGCCAGGAGAAATATCAATAGCCTCAGATATGTAGATGACACCACCCGTATGGCAGAAAGTGAAGAGGAACTGAAGAACCTCTTAAGGAAAGTAAAAGAAGAAAGTGAAAAAGTTGGCTTAAAACTCAACATTCAAAAAACTAAGATCATGGGATCCGGTCTCATCACTTCATGGCAAATAGATGGGGAAACAACAGAAATAGTGACAGACTTTGTTTTCTTGGGCTCCAAAATCACTGCAGATGGTGACTGCAGCCATGAAATTAAAAGACGCTTGCTCCTTGGAAGAAAAGCTATGACCAACCTAGACAGCATATTAAAAAGCAGAGACGTTACTTTGCCAACAAAGGTCCATCCAGTCAAAGCTATGGTTTTTCCAGTAGTCACATATGGATGTGAGAGCTGGACCTTAAAGAAAGCTGAGCACTGAAGAATTGATGCTTTTGAACTGTGGTGTTGGTGAAGACTCTTGAGAGTCCCTTGGACTGCAAGGAGATGAAACCAGTCAATCGTAAAGGAAATCAGTCCTGAATATTCATTGGAAGCTAAAATTGCAATACTTTGGCCACCTGATATGAAGAACTGACTTACTAGAATAGACCCTGTTGCTGGGAAGGATTGAAGGTGGGAGGAGAAGAGAACAACAGAGGATGAGATGGTTGGATGGATCACTGACTTGATGGACATGAGTTTGAGTGAGTTCTGGGAGTTGGTGATGGACAGGGAAGCCTGGCGTGCTGCAGTCCAAGTGGTTGCAAAGAATCGAACATGACTGAGCGACTGAACTGAACTGAATTGAACTGATGCTGAAGCTCCAATACTTTGGCCACCTGATGCAAAGAACTGACTCTTTGGAAAAGACCCTGATGCTGGGAAAGATTGAAGGCAGGAGGAGAAGGGGATGACAGAGGTTGAGATGGTTGAATGGCATCACCGACTCAATGGACATGAGTTTGAGCAAGCTCCAGGAGTTGGTGATGGACAGGGAAGCCTGGTGTACTGCAGTCCATGGGGTCACAAAGAGCTGGACATGACTGAGCAATTGAACTGACTGATCTAAAATATATAGTGCAGAATAAATTAATTTTCTGAAGATGAGGCCATAATCTGTTTTCCTCCTAGTGATGTGACTCAGGAGAACTCAAGAAATTTCAACCAATTAACTACCTTGATTGTATGATGCTCACAAACAACATAATTGTTTTACATCAGATCTCAGAACTCAGTAACTAACTTGAGCAGGAGTTGCTATGGAATATTAAAATAACATCAGTCAACTGGAAAAATGAATTACCTGTGATGAGTTACAAATAATAAAAGTAAGAAGATTTTACTTATAAAAATGTTTATGAATGGCATATAACATATGGGGAGATAATTTAAATCAAATTTTAAAAATAGATGAAAGACTGAAAATAGACACACATACTCCCAAGACCACTGAATTTGGTGAACAAAAACTTTCAAACCTATTTGACCAGTTTACCATGTAGGAAAGAGGACAAAATAACCCTGTTGTCTTTTTTTCAGTGTTATGGTTCTGTTCCTGATGCAACTTGAAGAAGAAAGTCATTTGCTAATGGAAATAAAGCATTGATCAATGATGAGACCATTGTTAATCAGATAGCAATAAAGAAAAAAGAATCATGAGAAAAATATACTAAGGTCAAAACTCATGATTTAATAGGAAAACAAATATGAGGATCCATGGATAAACAAGAGTCACCTGAAAAGATGGGTAGCTAGAATCTCCTGGACCAAAAGACTAGAGGTCAAAGAGTAAGAGAAGGAGAGAGATGAGGCTTGTGTGTCCCATCTTGGAAGCCCCCCCAGAACAGCAGTGTGGGGCGCCAGCTACCAGGTGATAGCTGATGTCAGCTCTTGGACACGATGCTGGAATCTAGGACTTCCATGACCCACTGTCTGAAGAAAAGCTTTCCTGTGTCCTTTTCTACCTGGTCCTGGCCCCCTTGTTAAGACACGTGCAGTCACCTGTGACCTGTACTCTGGACTTGAGTCATTCTAGACTCTTCTATTCTCTTTTGAGGCTGAGTACAGCCTGTTTTTTTTCTTTCCACTTTCCTGGTTGGGAAAAAAAATGTGAATAGAAGAGAAATAAGAACGGGTGGATAATGTGGAAGGGCATTAGACCTACTTGTAATCACAGGTGCCTTGTTAGGACTGATTTATGTTTGGCCAACTTAGAAAATGTTTTTACCAACACAATCCAGTCCTAATTCATAGGGCTATGTAGTCCTTCACCCTCAATTGGACTTAAACTACTAACATGATTTAAACTCTGAAATGCACACATTGCCCAAGGCAAGGATTTAAAGTGAGAGTCAAGTTTGCAGTCTTCTACAAAGTATACTTTCTCACCCCCTGTCACTTCTCTAGTTACCAGATCTTTTCCAACCTGTCTGGACCTTCTGGGGCTCAGGCATAAATCAGAAGAAATGTAGTTGGAAATGGCTTCCTTTTCTTCAAAGCAACGTGTACCCACCTCAATGGCGCATTAGAAATCCATAATAGTGCATGTGGTTTCCATTATGCCAAGGGAAAGCCTGTCTTAACTGCTCTAAACTGTCTCTCCAGTGTATGACTTCAGAGCCCAGGCTGATTTAAAAAACTGTGGAGAAGTCCTTGGGTTAAAATCAGGAAGAGATCTTCTAGGATCATAGATCTAGGTTCTTATTCTGAGAGACACAGGGAGTGTCTCTGATGTATGTATGGTGGCTTGGCATGCTCTTTGAAGAAGAGAGTATACTATGAGATTTCTGGACTCTAAATACCACTAGCCTTTTGGGACTTTAAAACTCTTCTGAAGCTGTTCCCAGCCTGAGCCAGAATGATCACGAGAGGCCTGGGAACAAACATAAGACACGCAGCCTTGAGGCAACAGCAAAATGCTCATGGCATTTCCCCCAACACACACACTTTTTTTTCTCTCTTTCTTTATCTTCCTTCCTCTCTACCTTCCTCTTTCCTTCTCTCTTCCCCTTCCTTCTTTCCTCTTACAATACTTTTGTTGTTGTTTTTTTGACTTTCATGGTATATTTCTTGGCATGCTGGACAGGTGGAAAAGGTTAATGCATGGTACATATTTGTCAAATGTCTTCTGGCTCTCATGATTTTTTCCAAGATGGTTATTATTTTTAATCTGTTACTGCTTCCATCAGTGGAGAGTAGCACTGAAGTCCATATACAAATGGGTTAACCACCATTACAAATGGATCATTATGGGCCATTGAGAGTCATCTAATAAATAGGGAGACCAAGAACTGAGAAGCAAACTGAGGAGAGCTCCTTCAGTGAGTATACCAAGAGATACAGTCACAAGCCTTGTCCACCAGGCTAGTGGAGGAGAGAAAAATTGTTGAGAGCCAATGCTTATTGCACACTGATTATTCATTCACTTAATAAACATTATTTGAGCACCGTCTCTGTGCTTGGAAGTCTTCTGGGTGCCAGAGACAAAGCAAGGAACAAAAGAGACAAAGATCTGACTTACTTTGTAGTATAAGGGACCAGTTGGGCTTTCCTGGTGGCTGAGATAGTAAAGAATATACCTGTTCAATGCAAGAAACCCAGGTTCGATCCCTGAGTTGGGAAGATCCCCTGGAAAAGGGAATGGCTACCCACTCAGTATTCTTGCCTGGAGAATTCCATGGACAAGGGAGTCTGGCGGGCTACAGTCCATGGCGTTGCAAAAAGTCAGATATGTCTGAGTGACTTTCACTTTCACTCCATATATGTGACTCTATCTGACGTTCCTAAGAACTCTGTAAGAGAGATATTATTTCCAGATTACACACGAGTAAACAAAACTTCAGAGAGGTCAGATTACCAGTTTATTAGGGAAAGATCCCAAATCTCCAACTAAGTCTATTTGATTCCAAAGCCTGTGCACTTTCTATGTTCCCTCCTGGCTTTCAGAGGCGAATGAAATCATATGAGATATAGCAGGGTTAGTACCAACTAGGCTAAGAACCAACTGAGAATAATCTAGATGAGAGAGACCTGGGAAAGCCTGGAGCAGCCCATGAGAATTTCATAGACGCATCCAGTCTGAAGGATGGGAAGACAGAGCTTAGGTGAGAGAAAAGAGAGGAAACAGAGGACATGAAGGTACAGAGGCACATGTGTGCATGACCTTGTTTCAGAAGAGTAGAAATGGCCTAAATGAAATGAAAGAGTCTCATTGGGAAGAGTTTGGAAACAAAGCTAAAGAGACAGAGCCACAGTGTACGTCCTCTAGCTCCATTACTGCTAAAAGATTTCTTACCTTTTCAAAGTTATCATTTCTTTGTCAGTGAGATAGGGGGAAATCATAGACAGTTTTTTAGGTGACTTCAACAATGACCAACTAATAGGAACATTTATTAATTTCTGGACAAAGGGTTAGCCCATGATTAGACTCCTATCCAGGACATATTTTTTAATACCCACTCAGATTCTTCCTTGAGAGGGCTTGGTGTTCATATAACTGGATACATGCGTATTTAGCCAATAAAACTGGTTGAAGAATGTGAGAAATTTATCTACTACATGAAGTCATTGTTTCATATTTGTCTGAAGCTCCCAGTGGACTCTGAACACCAGATTTTCATTCCCCTCTGCTTTCCACATTGCTCTTTCCCATGAGGAGATTCTTTTGATATCAGCATGGGGTATATGGAATTCTTTGGGGGTGAAAGGTGTTCTTTCTATTATAGTAACTTTTTATTTAACCAGTTCATTTCCATGTAAAAGCTGCTATGGATGCAATAAAATTAGAAGGGGCATATCAGATTTGCTTTTTAATTTTACTCTGGTAGGGCAAAGTTGCTGAGCAAATTTGTTGAGCAGCTGGAATGGCTAAGGTCACACTAACTTTGAAAAAAGAAGGTCCTGACATCAACATACCCAAAGATCTGAATAATTCTGGGCTGCCTCCAATTCTGAAATCTTTTTCTTCAGGATGTTCATTTCTCCTTTCTTTCTCCCACACTGGTCTCTGGCTTTTCCCCTTTTCCTAATGAACCCAATACTATGTGGATGTTTTAATTTTACCTGCTCTAATGCAAACAGTTCCTATGGTATAAACTTTAGGTCAACTTTATCAAGTATTATGTGCTTGGTCAGCTCAGGAAAAAAAAAAAATCACTTTCTTCTGCCCAGATTTCGTGTAATTGCATGAATTCTCTGATTTAGCTATTTAGTTGGCTCTGCAAATCTATCCCAAGGTGCATCGACTGCAGAGATGGAAGGGAATTCATTATATACTCCCTGCTGAAATGGTGACCTGCAAATAATGATGCGGAAATCAACCTTGATCGCTGTGCTTTCCCTTTCGTCTAATTTCTTCTGAACTTTAGACTGTAACTTGTTTTTGGCTGGATAGCCCCAGGACATACTGGAATCTGACCAAGGGGGTGCCGAGACCTGGATTTTCACACCATGAAGCTGGTAACAGTTTTGACTTCAATGCCTTGAAAAGTAGGTGATTTCAATTGCCCTGTTTCCTTTCAGGGGAAAACGCTTTCTTTGCACCTAAACAATCTTCCGGTGCTTTTGACTGACAGGCATATTGTTATGATTATGACTGGACTTCTTGACTCCTGCAGGGATAGCATTTAAAACTGCCTGAGACTGGCACAAATCAAAATATTCATCAACTTAAACTATGTCAGCTAAAATGGAAAAGCCAAAATTGTAGTGTTTTATATCATGTCAGAAGTCCATGAACACGGTGCAAAACCGCTTAACTCTTTCCCTGCCCAAAGAAAATTGTAGCATGTAATAGAAGGTATCTGGATTTTTTTTTCAAAATTACGTCTATCATGTAAATGCCTTATATTTCTCCTCTTGTAATACCCATTGATTTGGGAAGGAGGGGGCTTATTGATTCAACTAACTCTTTCCTTTGTTCCCATTCATTGATTCATTTAATTCTTCAGTGGATGCTTTGGAATCCTATATTCTGTAGGACACGGTGTTTGCCTTTGTTGGGAAGAGAAACCAATTCTTGCCCACAGTTGCTGGTCCAAATAGAAGACAGAGAGACTGTGTGTGTGTGTGTGTGTGTGTGTGTGTGTGTGTGTGTGTGTGTGTGTGTGCTCAGTTGTGTCCGACTCTTCGAGATCTCATGGACTGTAACATGCCAGGCTCCTCTATGTGTGGGATTTTCCAGACAAGAACAGTAGAGTGGGTTGCTATTTCCTACTCCAGTGGATCTTCCCAACCCAGACATCGAACCCGAATCTCTAGCATCTCCTGCATTGGCGGGTGTATTCTTTACCACTGCATCACCTGGGAAGCCCCCAAACAGAAGCTAGACATACCCCTAAATGGCTATGAAATAAGCAGTCTGGTAGGTACTACATGATAGATACAGATAAGCTGCCAAGATAAAGGTGAAGTCATTCCACCCAGGGAGCAGTAAACTAGACATCTGAAGAGTTATCTGTCCAACCTCCTCTTTTTCAAGAATTTTCCTTTCTTCCATTGGAAGTGGGCACTTTGGCTGTCTTTTTGTAAAATGAGATTTTGTTCTTCCGTACAAGTACTCTCTCAGCTATTGTTGCTTGATCATTGACCACACTGATCAGTCAGTTCCCTTAGAATTCGTATATTAGAACAAGAAGATTTCAGTTTCAGCACAGTAGCAGGGAAGAATTTAGATTCAGGGCCAGAGAAAGCCATGGAGTAAACAGTGGCAACGTGAAAACAGAGAAAGATGGCTTATAATAGAAATCTAGGTCCTTGGTGCATTTGTGGAGCGTGATTACATTTCTGTCTCAGTCTTCAGCTCTTCTCCATTACTCCCAGCACCTGCATTTCATTTTCAGGGAGCCAGTGGGCAAGAAGGAGTTGATCTGTATTACTTACATCCCAAAGAACCCTCTCTAATGCAGAAGACTAAGAAAGGAGGAAGACAAAAGACCGGTTCATCATTTAACAAAGAATGAGAGAGAGAATAGGAATCTTAGTGTAGCGAGATAATATTTTTATGTATTAACAAATGTGTTTTTCCCCGTGATTTCCTGTTACCCTTGACCCTCCCCCACTGGGGCAGCTAGACTGTGAGTCATTCCTTGCCTCAAGGGAGGGTTGTCACAGCAGAACCAGAGAACAAAAGAGCCAAATGCTTGGCTTTTGAGTTTAAAAAGCTGAGCTTCAGGCTTCAGACAAAAAAGATTTGGAAGAATATTTGATCAACATGAGCCAATTTTTTTCTGCCCACGTAAAATAAAAATTCCCCTGGCTGGGAGACAAGTTTTCTAAAGCTTTTCTAAAGGGTGAGATGCTGGTGAGTCCCGGAAAGGGAATCTTGCACTCTATTCTTACGTCCTCCACAGTCAGGCTGAACCCTGACTTGAGCATGAGGTTCTGAGAACAAAGAGGCTTATGCCTTATTTCCATGTTGCAAGCCAAATGATGGCAAACTTCCAAGATCCCCTCTCCACAGCTTTGTACCAGAGACACTACCTGGAACATCTAAAGCAAAAGAGTATGGGTCGCCTCAGAGAATTTTCCACGGCCCTAGAGTGGCAAAGACACTGTGAGCCTCATATTTTCTTAGGTCCTGAGAAAGGCATAGAAGCAGTCAAGAGGGAGGCAGACAGGGAAGAATTCCACAGTCTGGTCCAAGGGATACTGAAGATATAATCCACATGGATTGAGTTTGAAGGACAAGTGGCACCATATACAACTTAGAGGATGCCAACCTGGACGTGTAACAACCAGACCCTGAAACATGTAAAGTCAACTCTGGGAAAGTAGCTCAGCTTCCCTTCAGGTAACAATCTGAACTTGACCCACAATTCTTTCTTTGCACTCTGCACTGCATGCTTTCCCAAACAAAGGAAATGATGTAGTGGTTTAGGCATCATTTAGATTTGGCACACTAATCACCCTAAGGGATGCTGACCTTCCTCATGGCCAACTTGTATTTTGTTGTCTCATATAAAAGCAAGGCTTCCCTGGTGGCTCAGTGATAAAGAATCTGCTTGCAATGCAGGAGACCTGGGTTTAATATCTGGGTTGCGAAGATCCCCTGGAGAAGAAAATGGCAACTCACTCTAGTATTCTTGCCTGGGAAATTGCAGGGACATAAGATCCTGGTGGACTACAGTCCATGGGTTCGCAAGAGCCAGATACAACTTAGTGACCAAGTCACCATATAAAAGCAAGAATTCCTGATTCAATCTACTACTGCACCATATCAATTACTTATTTATTTATAAAAATATTTATTTATTTGGCTGCATTGGGTCTTCATTGTGGCACATGGGATCTTTGATCTTCGTTCTGGCATGTGGGATCTTTTTTTAGTTGCACCATGAAAACTTGGTTGCAGCATGTTGGATCTAGTTCCCTAACCAAGGATCAAACCCAGGTCCCCTGCATTGGGAGCTCAGAATCTTAGCTTCTGGACCACTGGGGAAGTTCCTTAATTGTTTATTGTTGCATAAAGAACCATCCCTAAAATTGAATCCATTTAAAACAATAATATTTTTATTTGCTTCTGATTCTGTGTATAGAACATAAGGACTAGCCCTCTGATCCTCATCCAAATTGACGACACACAGAATGGGGTCAAAACAAATAACACAATTGTTTTAAGTCATTATTTTCCCTCAAAGTCTTGTTTATTGAGTCATGTTTATGTAGAGTGAGATTCATCCTTTTTAAATGCTTAGTTTTAAAAGCCATACCTGATTTAGATGATATTTAGATAACAGTGGATTTAGACTTTAGATGCTGGAATGAGTTAAGAGTTTTGGAGCTATTGGAATGGAATTTGTTGTAATAGCATCCCACTTCTTGCTGTCAAAATGTGTATTAGTCAGCTTGGGTTGCCATAACAAAATACCACAGGCTAGATGGTTCAAATGTTAAAAATGTATTTCTCATAGCCCTGGAGGCTGGAATACCAAGATCAAGGTTCCAGCTGATATGATTTCTAGTGAGCATTCTCTTCCTGGCTTGCAGATGGCCATCTTCCTGCTGTGTCCTCATGTGGAGGAGAGGAAGGAAGAGACAGCGCGAGAATATGAGGGCTTTCTGTTGTCTCTGATCAGATCAGGGTCCCATTCTTATGACCTCATTTAACCTAAGCTACCACCTAATAAGTTTCTGTAGTGTAGCGGTTATCACGTTTGTCTCACACGCAAAAGGTCCCCGGTTCAAAACCCAGGGGAAAAGTGTTTCTCTTCGGAGTTTGCATTTGGGCTTCCCTGGTGGCTCAGAGGTTAAAGCGTCTGCCTGCAATGTGGGAGACCCAGGTTTGATCCCTGGGTCGGGAAGATCCCCTGGAGAAGGAAATGGCAACCCACTCCAGCATTCTTGCCTGGGAAATCCCATGGACGGAGGAGCCTGGGTGGGCTATAGTCCATGCGGTCATAAAGAGTCGGACAGGACAGAGGGACTTCACTTTCACTTTCACCACCTAATAAGACCTGTCTCCAAACACAGTTACATTGGAGGTTAGAGTTTCAACATAACTTATTTCAGAAGGACACAGTTCAGTTCTCAGTGGAGGCACTGGGTCTTATGAGGCATTGGGAGGCTTATGTTGGCTCCCTAACATATATAAAAGAGGTTTTATAAACCTCAAAGAGGTTTTCATAAGAAATAATTGTAAATGTGACTGTGGAGTTATAAGATTCAGAGAAACCTACAAAGGTTTAAGAGAATTGAATTGACAAAATCACCACCAGTTTGAACGAAAAGAGACTAAGACTTTCCAAAATGAAAAGAGACTTCCGGACCCTTAAGAACAGGAAGCAGGCTCGAGAAAGCTACTCATTTGCAAATATGGGTCATTTCTTACAGAAAATGTAAGAGATCTCAAAGTGTGGAGCTGAGAATGTGAACCAGGGAGCCACTCCCAGAGAGTAGCACTAGGCTCTCATTACATTCCCTGGTCCCAGAAGAGAGAGACCTGACAACATATCCTGGGCTTCTGTTTGCCTTTTGTTTCAGAATGCCTTCTATTTGCCTCATGTTCTTCTTCTTTTTTTTTTAATTTTTAAAAAAATTTATTTATTTTAGTTGGAGGCTAATTACTTTACAATATCGTAGTGGTTTTGCCATACATTGACATGAATCAGCCATGGGTGTACATGTGTTCCCCATCCTGAACCCCTCTCCCACCTCCCTCCCCATCCCATCCCTCTGGGTCATCCCAGTGCACCAGCCCTAAGCACCCCATCTCATGCATCGAACCTGGACTGGAGATCTGTTTCACATATGATAATATACATGTTTCAATGCTATTCTCTCAAATCATCCCACTCTTGCCTTCTCCTGAAGCTGTCCTTCCTGTTTCCCCATTGTACGTTGATGTGTAGTCAGGACAGGTAACTTTTCAATTTAGTTTATAGGTCTTTAGATTGTGAGGAGCCACGCTGGGGGGATACACCTGAGAAGCCTCACCTGCGTGGCTGAACCACACTGACTCCATTTTGTCAGCTCCATCTTAGACCTGCAGTCCTGCCCTCTCCTCTTTCTGCATGACTGAGCTTTAGCCAACTCAAAAGGAATGCACCCAAGTTAGATAAGTTCTCCATCAACTTTTACTCTTGCCTTCATCTAATACAAAAACTGGAAGAATGCATTTTCCTAACACAGATGAGATGGTTAGTGGTCATGAGACCCCCAGGAGTTGGGGGGGAGGAAAACCTCCTGGTTCCTGCCAACACAGACATACTTCTCCCTAGTAGTCAGATTCTATTTTTGGCTTTGACCCCTTTAAATTCCCCTGTATCCTTTTTGGTGGTGTGGAGGAAGGCTGTGAATGTCTCTGGATCATCATCCTCCTGATCCTGCCTGTGTGGAAGATACCTACAATAAACTTCATATTTGCACTTAGTGGAGTCGCCCGCTTCATTTCTTGGTCTCAAAGTTTCTTAGTTTGGAGGATATTATTCAATATATCAGTCTTCCCATATTCATTCATATCTGCATTTGATCAAATGATAAGATCCTGAACTCCATGCCTGAAACCAGAATGGGAAAGGATGTTTGGGGGAGGAGGTGAGTACATTTTGTATGTGGAATGATTGAAAATTATAGTAATGGGGGGTGAGGGGAACAGACTGTTACATTGTTTGCAAAGATGGTGACAACAGTTCCTCCCATTCCTATCTGATTGACCCTGTGCAACATACCTTTTCTGTTCCTCCCTTCAAGATGTAGAGTCAGTTTTGCCACCACTTGAATCTGGGCTAATTTAGTGACTTGCTTTGACCAGTAGAATGCAGCAGAGATGATGAGTGTGACTACTAAGTGTAGGTCTCAACAAGTATTGCAGCTTCCGTTCTTGCTATCGTGGACCCCTGGGACCTTCATGAGTATAATTTCAAGCTATCCCTCTTGAGGATAGGAGGCTAAATAGAGAAAAAAAAAGCCCAGGGTTTAGGCATTTCCAATAACCAGAATGTGAGTGAGGCATTCTTAGACTATCTAGCCCCAGGAAAGTCATCAAAATGCTGCAACCAGATGAGTGTTCCCCAGCAATAGCTGTAAACTTCTCTCCACAGCCTAGACCAAAGTACTGACATACGGAATCATGAGCAAAGAGAAGCAATCGCTGTTTTAAGACACTAACTTTTGGCTGATACATGTAGATAACTGATATATGTAGCCTGAATGACAGCCTTGGTTTCTCTTCTTGAATAGAATGTTGCATTAGCAATAGGAAGTTGGGGGAGGACAGGTTGGGGTAATTTTCCTCATCTAAGGATTATTGCAGCATGGGCAATAAAGGCTCTGGGGACTCATTCCTCAGCTCATACAGTGGGGTCTGATTTCAGAATTTCCTCAAGTCCTCTCCAGGCAGCAGCACTATTCTCACACCTGCTCTCTGCTGCTTGAAATTCCTTTAGCTGGGGGTTAAGACTTACACTACACAAATTAAAGTACATTACTTTAAAATATTCCATTCATTAAAATGCAGACACCCTGGGGAAAACTAACCTACCAACTTAAAGTTTCCCCAAGATGTAAGTAATTTTGTCTTAGTCTGTTAGGGCTGCTGTAACAGAAAATTACAGGACATTTGGTCCTGTCCAGAATGCCCATAAGATACTTGGTTCATAAGACATTTGGTTCATGCCAAAAGGTCCTTGATATTTGGTTCCATCCAAAACCATTTGGCATGGACCAAATAATGCTCATAGAAGCTTTGGACAGGACCAAATGTCTGAAAACCTAACAGAATAGTATATAGATGGGATAACTTATAAACAATAGAAATTTACTTCTCAAATTCCAGAGTCTGGGACCTGCAAGATCGAGGTGTTGGCAGATTTGAGGTCTAGTGAGGACCCGCTTCCTGGTTCAAAGATGATATCCTGTGTCCACACATAGTGCAAGGGATTAGAGATGTTTCTGCTGTCTCTTCAGTTCAGTTCAGTTGCTCAGTCGTGTCCGACTCTTTGCGGCCACACGGACTACAGCATGCCAGGCTTCCCTGCCTATCATCAACTCCCGGAGCTTGCACAAACTCATGTCTGTTGAATTGGTGATGCCATCCAACCATCTCATCCTCTGTCGTCCCCTTCTCCCCTTTCTCTGCCATCTCTTACAAGGACTCAAATACCATTCATGAGGACTCTACCCTCATCACCTAATCACCTCCCGAAGGCCTTACCTCCTAATAACATCACAATGGGGCTTAAATTTCAACATAAGAATCTTGGAGGAACTGTATTCAGATTGTTCCTCAAGAATAGATTTTGAGAGAAAGAGTGAGAGTACTGGTCACCAGAAGGAGGGCCTAAGCTATCTAAGATAAATGATTGCTTGCCTAGAATTTTGTCCAGGGGATAGCCTGAGACAAAATCTACTGACATAGGGGGATGCTGAGGTTCATACATACAAAAAATCTTACCCTCTGACTTTGGTTCAGATTTGTAGCTATCTTCTGAAGTGATAAGAATCATAGAAACATGGAGAGACATCTGGCAATAAGATACCTACCTCTGTCTGCTGGGCTTTTCAGGGCATGCCAGTTTAGAAACTGTTTACCCGCCCCCGCCCCCTCCCCGCCTTATGGCTACTGAGGATGGAATAGTTCTCATCCTGCGGAGGCCTGCCTCCATCATATTGTGGGGTTCAGTTGGTCACTAGCTCTAGAGTTCTCCCTCACTCCCACTGGTAGCACAGCAGTAGAGAAGGGAAAGCTCAGATTAGAAGGCTGGACATATTTCTGGATCTACGTGATACTTGGGGCCAAGGCTATTGGTAGTTTCTGAGGGAAATGTACATGAGATAAATGAGCCAAGATAATAAAAATAACTTGTGGTTGCTTCAATTATTTTTCAGTTTTAAAAATCCGGGTCTAAGCAACTGTAAGTTCTACCAGGCTGGGATTCCTTATATATGGCTATGAACTTTCAATCTGTGACTTACCTGCTTGTTTCTGCTCGGTTAAGAAAATGAGAAATGGACAATTCTGCAGGGTTTTAAATTAGATGAGGGCTCTGGTGTAAATAGTTTCAGGATGCTGGGTACGGCTAATGGCTACATGCAAAGTACACATGGCAGTATTGCCCAACAACTGAAATAACAGCTCATGAAATGACTCTTCTAACTCCCCTCATTCATTTCCTTCTCCTTTTCCCTCTATGAGCTTGATACTATACATTGCAAGGTTATTATTTCACTCCTCATATGGACCTTTGGCCTAGTGAATTATCCCTTGAGGCATGCTATAATCACTGAGAAATGTGCTCCCTGTCACGTCTTATTGCTTAATTATGGCTCTATTTTAGACACCCAGGGTCATTTGGCTTGAAAAGACCTCTCTTATGTGTGTAATCTTTGAATGTACATCCATGCTGTTATCCTTGAGTTTATACGACCGTTCCATTTCCATCTTGTTCTGGCTTGGGCAATAATTATTGCCCCCTGGTTCAGCAACACCTTGAATTATTATAATAAGCTATTATATTTATGCTCTTCGCCATATAAGATACTACCAACCCTTTGTCAAAAAGATATGTACTTAAATTTCATTTTTCCAATTTTGATTTTTTCTTAACTGATAAATCTCAGTGGGCCCCCCATTTTAAATCATGTCATGCAAAAAACTTCCCCGTTTTCCAATTCACTTTTGCTCTAGTGACCACAATTTTTTTAACTCAAAATCTGGACATGTTGTCTAGCAGAGGTTTTTTGTTGTTTTTTCTGTTGTATATATATTGTTCCTCAGTGCTAAAGACAAACTAAGATACGGTAGTTTCTAAATATATTCAGAGATTGCAGAACTGGATAGACTATTTAAAATTAGAAGTACTCTAAAAATTGGGGACTTCTGGAGGATGCATCACTGGTCACTTATTTTGCTTCCCCAAAATTATACATTATGTTTTGCTACCAGCATTTGTTTTATGCAAGTAAATCTTAGACCTTCAAGCAGACTATAAGCTTAAGGACAAAAGGCACAGAATGTATACCATACCATTTATATAGTTCTACATGTATCTTACACAGTTGTTTTTTGATCAGCTGCATGAAGAGATAATGTTGTATTTTCAAGAAAAACTGGGATTAGGAGCTTGCAAAAGTGGCCTGACATTAAGGTAAAGACAGACTGGAAAATACTGTCCTGCTTCATCCCTCCAGAGAGTAGTTCAAGTCTGGCCTGGGATAGATCTATGTTGAGAAGGGGTATAATTACCCTGATCCAGAGTGGCCCCAGGTCTTGTCTGGCAGACTGAGTTATATCTATCAAGGCCTTTGGAAATGCTGACTTAGCTCCTTAGAAATACAAAACCCATAACATCATTTATAAAGGTCAGGGGGAATGGCCTGGGTCAGAATAACTTGAGTTCGTTTTGTGCCAGTGCCTCAAAAGAGGAAGTTGCTGAATACTTAAAGCTCCTTGAGAGTACTATGTTGCCAAATCCAAACAAAGAATGAGAGAAGTTTACAGCTGAGTTTTTTTACTCTGTAATTCAAATGGCAATCCAGCAATGAAATATGTTCTAGGAATTCCAATCAGAGATTTTTAACATCTGACTTGGAAACCAGCTGTGTTCTCAGTGAGTACGAAGATTTAGCACCTGCAATTGTTATAATTCAGGAGAATTATGCAGACGAGAAACACTTGAAAAAACTCTTCATTTTTAAATGCAATTTTAAAAACCATGCTTTAGGGAAGCTGGATTCTCAGAAACCTATAAAATGGCTCATATATAAAGAGAGTAGGGCCTCAAGTTGCAAGAACCTTTAAATTCAGGAATTCAATTTTACTACTCTTCAAAGTATGCTTTTTAAAGATAATGAGTGAAAATTACTACAATTTTCTAAACACTATCTTTTAAATAGAACAAGTGAGATAACAAAGCAGTTAACTCTGAAATTACATATCACATTATTAAGAGCCTTGGTAACAGCTAACTGAGCCGTGGAAGGAAAAGGAGTTCACCACCAGAGGAACAGTTCTATGAAGCACCCCAGTAAACTCATGGCAGTAATTTTGAGCCAACAGTTTCATTCATAGAAAATAACAATTATTGTGGATTTCTGAATTCATATATCAAAAGCCTTTCAAATGTATTTTATGATTTTAAAAGATACCAGGGCTATCCTGGAAAAGCCAGTGAATGTGGTCCTCATACCAATAAGCCCCCATTCTCATTCATTCGCTCTGTTCCTCTCACACATGGGAGACAGCTGCCTTGTACAAAACTGATGCAATATAACTTTGTCACTTATATCATCACCTGAGCACTTGGATACCACCCTGGGAAAGTCAAGCAAGGTAAAATAATGGTTTCAGGGACTTTTATAGACATATTTGAAAGCATTTCACATGTACAAACACAAATCCTGAATATGTTATAAAGCAAAATTTTCAAGTGGGAAGAATGCAGTGAGCTTCATGGCCTTACATACGTAAGAGATATATCACGAGTTTAAAACTGCAACTTTACCAGCACTTTAATATGAGGAAGTTGGCCAGCATACCGTAAGCAAAAGCTCTGACTCTCATATTCCTCAACTGTAAAATAAGACGATTAAACTGAGTCATCGCTGAGGTCCCATCCAATTCATTTATTTCATGGTTCTCCTTCCTCCTTGTACTTTTAAGTATGGTACAGGCTGAGAACTAGACTGTGTGTGCTCAGTCGCTCAGGCATGTCCGACTCTTTGCAATCCCATGGACTGTAGCCCGCCAGGCTCCTCTGTCCAAGGAATTCTCCAGGCAAGAATACTGGAGCGGGTTGTCATCTCCCCCTCCAGGGGATCTTCCCAACCCAGGGACTGAACCCACATCTGTTGCATCCCCTGCATGGGCAGGCGGATTCTTTACCGCTGAGCCACCTGGGAAGCCCCTACCACACGAACAAACAGGATGCATTCATTACTGCCACAGAGTGCTTAAGAATTCACACTCAACTGTTTAAACTTGTCACATTATAAATGCATTAGAATCATTTATTCATTAGAAAAATAAGTGTTTTGAACAATGAAGCTTTCAGTTTTTATGTATGTAATTCATGAATAAAAAACCAACTATCTAAGTGTTTCTGTTCAGAGAAGTCAGTAATGGAAAGCTATAAATTCAACTCAAATTACATAATATAAAAAGCTCACCTGCATTACTAGAAGGTAATATCTTTAAACAAATTCATTTTAAAATAGGATGTCCCCAACTTTTTCAGAACTTATAATGGATATAATATTACATTTGTCATTATCTTCTAATAGTTCTTTAGCCTTAAAATGTAATATTTGTACTTTCAGAATTTCTGATAAATAGATCATAATTTCATGTGATAGTTACACATTCACATATAGTACAATGTAGTGGTCAAGTATTAGTGATGGTAATTAACAAATTATTGAAGTAATAAAAAACCATCATTTTAACAATTTTAATGTTCCACGAGAGGATAATTTATATCCAACATATAAAACACATACAGGTAACTTTAAGAAAAAAATTATATATCACCTTTAAATAATCAAAAGTAGCAGTAAGATTTTCTGGATTATTTTCAGCCTGTAGAAGGGTTTTCACTGCCTAAATTTAAGCAACGTGCTGATTAGAAAAGAGACAATATATTAATAGTAGTTATATATACCGTGGTATATTTATACATATCTGTTTGTATGTGTGTGCATGTATATCAACAGCCAACTTAAGGTGTCTGGTTCTTTTTGTAAACTATAACTTCCAAGTTGTATTTTACACGAGTAAGATCCGAACAGATAATTCAATCTAGTACTTTTGTTAGTTTTGTCTCTCATTCTCTTTTCCACATGTTAGTTTTTGTGTCTCTTTATTGATTACATGAAATACAACTCTCATTTCCAACATATCTCCCAGGAGAAGTTAAATAAGTTCCATTAGGTACTGATTATCATTTTTCACTTTACATTTCTGTATTCACCTGGTCTGAAAAAACAATTAACCATGTAGTTTTTCTTCCATCCTTTTAAATTACTTGTTTTCACCCAGTAATAAGGATACAATGGAAGACCTGGATTAAAATCAAAGTGAACTATGCCCCCATATAAAAAACTATCATAATCTGAGATTTTTCTAGAACCTTCAAACATGTTACACTAAAACTAATGGATTTAAAAATTAATATTGTCTTGAAGGGGCATTTATCAGAGGTCATGGCATAATCTACAACAGAAAGTTTACTGAATACCCTATTTAATTGTAAAGAACAAACACGGACACTTCACGTGATGAGAGAAGCTGAACTGTCTTTTACTGCAGTTTCAACCTCTTGGTTTGGCCGTTGTGGATCAAGAAGGGCAATGCTATTGGAGTTTTGCCCCTGTTCGTCTACCTTTGTGGAAGCAGTCTGGTCTTGGGGCTTTTTGTCCTCTTTAGCCAACTCTAAGGTCACACTCTCCCCAGACGGCTGAAGTGACCTCTCTAAATGAACCACTTGTTTCCTTGCTTCGGCTTCTTGTTCACACAGCAGTCTCTCCACCTCCACCTCGAGCTCCAGAGTCTCCTCGTCGGCATGCACATCCAGCTGCTGCATCAGCTCCTCCAACTTCCTGGCCTTGCGGAGCTCGTTCTGCTGGATGATGGTGCAAAGGTGCTCAGTGAGCTGCTCTTTAAGCTCCGTCTTGCGCTGCAGCTCCAGCTTTGCCGTCACGTACTCTGCTTCAGCCCTGTCAAACCGCTTCCTGCAGGAGCAGACACGAACACTGGTCTATTAGCTAGCTACTGAAGGAGATAGTCAGAGGGCTAGACACAGTAACTCCAACACCAGAAAAAATGATATATGAAGAAAATATGGCTATTAATACTTTACAGACACCTGTCTACATGTTAGACCAAGTAGGGTACTGCTGCTGAAACTTCCACAACATGCACATCTGGACTCTCCTGACCTAACCACATTTTCCTGTACCCATTTCCTTTTTCCAAGGCTGTGCCTGAATGAAACCAGGTTGAAAGGTTAATTCAGTGGTGTGCTAGCTCCAGTGGGGGAAAGCCCTAATATGTAGTGTTTGTCAATTTCTGTAGTGAAAATATGATTACCATGGTCAATTTCAAGCTACTGATGTGATATCCCTGAATGCACAATTGGGAAGAGATACACAAACTCTCTCATGAACCAGGCAAAACCAGCTCTAGCATATAGTCAGTTAAATTTATGAGAGGTAAAACAGTAAGAGATGGAGAAAGCAGAAAAATCTGTATCTCTTGACTAAATGGATTAGAAAAGGGAGAAACCTTTTGGTGGAGAAAGACATGGACAGTAGCACCTATTGCTTGTGAGAACCAAAAATGTCTCCAGATATTACCAAATGTCTCCTAAGGGGCAAAACTGCCCCCAGTTGAGAAGCGCCAGATTGTTTTCACCCTGTCCACTCTGCAACAGACTACCGTGGGACTTTTACTAAGAAAAGTCAATTATTTTTATATAGAAACTCCATAGGTAGATAATGCCAGTCTTATTTGATGTAGGGTAATTCTACTGAGGATGTCAATTTACAATCTCCCTTTTTTTTTTATTTGCCTTTCCATATAATGTGTCAGTTTTCTTTTTGTCTACAAGAGGTTGATCCCTACCTACCAACTAATTATTCTATTTAGTTACTACTAAGATCATGGCATCTGGTCCCATCACTTCATGGGAAATAGATGGGGAGACAGTGGAAACAGTGTCAGACATTAATTTTCTGGGCTCCAAAATCACTGCAGATGGTGACTGCAGCCATGAAATTAAAAGCCGCTTACTCCTTGGAAGGAAAGTTATGACCAACCTAGACAGCATATTAAAAAGCAGAGCATTGCTTTGCCAAGAAAGGTTCGTCTGGTCAAGGCTATGGTTTTTCCAGTGGTCATGTATGGATGTGAGAGTTGGACTGTGAAGAAAGCTGAGTGCCGAAAAATTGGTGCTTTTGAACTGTGGTGTTGGAGAAGACTCTTGAGAGTCCCTTGGACTGCAAGGAGATCCAACCAGTCCATCCTGAAGGAGATCAGTCCTGGGTGTTCATTGGAAGGACTGATGCTGAAGCTGAAACTCCAGTACTTTGGCCACCTTGTGTGAAGAGTTGACTCATTTGAAAAGACCCTGATGCTGGGAGGGATTGGGGGAAGGAGGAGAAGGTGATGATAGAGGATGAGATGGTTGGATGGCATCACCGACTTGATGGGCATGAGTTTGAGCAAACTCTGGGAGTTTGTGATGGACAGGGAGGCCTGGCGTGCTGCGGTTCATGGGGTCGCAAAGAGTCGGACACGACTGAGCGAGTGAACTGAACTGAACTGAAGAGTTGTGAGGGCTATGCTGCCTTACCTGCTATGATTGCCTCACTTTGCATGTGTGCATGCTCAGTCGCTTCAGTCCTGTCCAACTCTTTGCGACCCTGTGGACTGTAGCCTGCCAGGCTCCTCAGTCCACGAGATTCTCCAGGCAAGAGTACTGGAGTGGGCTGCCATGTCCTCTTCCAGGGGATCTTCCCGACTCAGGGATCAAACCCGGGCCTCCTGCATTACAGGTGGATTCTTTACTGCTGAGCCACCAGGGAAGCCCTGCCTTACCTTATTCAATGTAATAGTAATTTCCAGCACTAGAGTTATGGCAAGAAAGAAATAGGTATTATCTCCTTATGCAAGAGTCTCTGTCTCAGAAGGAAATACAGTGAAAAATAAATAAATAAAAGGCCTTGCTTTTAGAGAACCCAGGGTTCAAAACCTATCTTTGCCATTTATAATGTGTGTACGTGTTTTGGCAAAACCTTTTCTGGATGTGAGTCATACTAGCTCAGGGACAGAGAGGGTTTTACTGCAGGATGTAAGAGGCAGTCTCAAAGGCATGTCATCAGGATAAAGGGCTCTTCTCTTCAATGGTCAGAAACCAGAGTTTCTTTCTTTGAGGCTTTCCTATCATATTCACAGCCCAGTATGGCCACCAGCTGTGTGATATCAAATTTTCTTCAATCAAACCCTCCATGTTCCAAAATTCCTTCTGGCTGGGCTGGTTTGGCTTGACTTATATCAGTTTAAACAGAACCCTTAATGCCAGGTCATGCCAGGCCCCTCAGTTCAGTTTATGGATTAAATGTTCTGGGGTTCCCATTTTTGTTATCCAGTGTGCCCCAGGATCAACATCATGAAAACAACACACAGCCAGGTTCCAGTGGAAGAGGCTGAAAAGAAGGCATGCAGTGACTCAATATTCCAGTGTGGTGAGCAGGGGTGGCTTCGCGAACTAAGTCTTGGTTCGTCTATAAAATGGCGATGATAATAATACCTCATAGGAGTGTTAACTAAGCGTTAAATAGAAAAAGGAGGGCAAGTGTCTAGCCCAGTGCCTGGCAGGCATTCAAGGAACAGAAGTTCCTCTTCAGAGCACCAAAATTAAAAAGTACTGTTAGTATATCACTAAACATGTATCTGGGCTTCCCTGGTGGCTCAGATGGTAAAGAATTTGCCTACAATGCAGAAACCTGAGTTTGATTCGTGAGTGGGGAAGATTCCCTAGAGAAGGGCATAGCAACCCACTCCAGTATTCTTGCTTGGAGAATCCCATGGACAAAGGAGCCTGGCAGGCTACAGTCCATGGGATCATGACTGAGCAGCTAAGCACACAAACAAATACTTAAAATTAAACTTAAGTACAATTTAAGAACTTAGGGTTTATATTTGAAAACTCTTATTTACATAATGTTCATTTCTCACATTTAATTTTTTTACTGTCATCTAGTAAATATAAGAATGAGAACAAGCTGTTTTTCAACTACCCCTATGTTAAAAGAATTGTTACAAAGGAGGGTATGCTGGGTATCTGGATCCCTTATTCTCATATAATATCCTACCTATGAATGTTCTTTCATCAAGCTTGAGAGCTCTGACAACAGCCTCTAGAGGTACATGTATCTTGTCCCTCCCTTTGACTCAAGCCCCCCTTCTCTGCAAGTCTGTGGTCAGCCTCAGCCAGTCAAAGTCAGTTAGTAAGGATTTACTGACTAGGCTCATGAATGCTGAATTGAAATAAAATTTGCAAATCGGTCCCTAGGTTTCCACTGATCTTTCACTCTGAATAAATCATTGAAGATTCAGCATTTTGTTTATTTATTTAAAGTCCTCTGGCCAGAAACATGCATATATATATATATACACACAGACTTTTTTTTTACACAGTGATTTATGTTAAAAAAATATTGATTAGTTTCACAAACTGCACTACAAGTCTGGGGGTCAGGTGGATAATACCAAATCAGACTATGAAGACATACTTTGGAACAGAATAATAAGAGCATTATACATAATACAGTAAGACAAATTGAACTGGAAATGTAATTATAGAACCATTTTGTTATTTTAAAGGAATCTTGAATGATTTAATGAATGTTATTTAAAGGATTCTAGAAACTATCTCTTGGTTTCAGTATCCCTGAAAATTTTTTAAAACACCATTAACCCTTGGCATGCATTAGGTCCCACTGGAACTAAAAGTTTTCTTAGAACTTTTAGTTCTCTAGTTTCTTTTCTGAACAGTTCTAACTATTTGTAAGTATCAACATATCATAGTTTTTATTATTTCTTAGAAGTTTTCCAGAGAACAAAGAGAAAATTTATTTATATTTTGAAAAATACACTAATTATATTTTACAATTACTTTATCAGTCCACTGGGCCCTTTTAGAAATCTAAGATACATTATGGGATTGTTGAAATACAGTTTTTCTTGTATCTTGAAACATTTGTCATTTCCTCACCCTAGGAATTACTTCCTCATTACTCATCTATTACTCCCATGTATGCTGAAAAATTAAAATAATAAGAAAACAGAGAATGATGGAATGACCTAAAAGGATGATACAATAATGAACTGCTTAGTTTCCTTACTGTTTTGCCAAAGTATTACATCACCTTTTAATAAAGCATAAAATTAGACTGGAAACATCATACTTATAATCTGCTTTTAGCTTTCACTAAACACAAGTGAGGATTACTTTTCATTTTCTACCCAGAAGAGCAAAGAAAATTTACAGAAGAAGACATTTGCAGTTACTGAATGTGAAAGTGTTAGTCACTTGGTTGTATCCCACTGTTTGCAACCCCATGGGCTGTAAGCCCTCAGGCTCCTCTGTCCATTGACTTCTCCAGGCAAGAATACCGGAGTGGGTAGCCATTCCCTTCTCCAGGGGATCTTCCTGATCCAGGGTTTGAACCCGGGTCTCCTGGACTGCAGGCAGATTCTTTACCATTTGAGCCACCAGGGAAGCCCATTTTGCAGTTATGAGACAAATCATAATGCAGAGTTCCAAAGAATGGCAAGGAGAGATAAGAAAGCCTTCCTCAGTGATCAACGCAAAGAAACAGAGGAAAACAACAGAATGGGAAAGACTAGAGATCTCTTCAAGAAAATTAGAGATACCAAGGGAACATTTCATGCAAAGATGGGCTCAATAAAGGACAGAAATGATATGGACTTAACAGAAGCAGAAGATATTAAGAGGAGGTAGCAAGAATACACAGAAGAATTGTATAAAAAAGATCTTCATGACCCAGATAATCATGAAGGTGTGATCACTCACACTCACCTAGATCCAGACATCCTGGAATGTGAAGTCAGGTGGGCCATAGGAAGCATCACTATGAACAAAGCTAGTGGAGGTGATGGAATTCCAGTTGAGCTACTTCAAATCCTAAAAGATGATGCTGTGAAAGTGCTGCATTTAATCTGTCAGCAAATTTGGAAAACTCAGCAGTGGCCACAGGACTGGAAAAGGTCAGTTTTCATTCCAATCCCAAAGAAAGGCAATGCCAAAGAATGCTCAACCTACCATACAATTGCACTCATGTCACACGCGAGTAAAATAATGCTCAAAATTCTCCAAGCCAGGCTTCAACAAGTACGCAAGCCACGAACTTTCAGATGTTCAAGCTGGTTTTAGAAAAGGCAGAGGAACCAGAGATCAAATTGCCAACATCCGCTGGATCATCGAAAAAGCAAGAGAGTTCCAGAAAAACATCTACTTCTGCTTTATTGACTATGCCAAAGCCTTTGACTGTGTGGATCACATAAACTGTGGAAAATTCTAAAAGAGATGGGAATACCAGACCACCTGACCTGCCTCTTGAGAAACCTGTATACAGGTCAGGAAAGAACAGTTAGAACTGGACATGGAACAACAGACTGGTTCCATATAGGAAAAGGAGTACATCAAGGCTGTATATTGTCACCCTGCTTATTTAACTTTTATGCAGAGTACATCATGAGAAACGCAGAGCTGGAGGAAGTACAAGCTGGAATCAAGATTGCCGGGAGAAATATCAATAACCTCAGATATGCAGACGATATCACCCTTATGGCAGAAAGTGAAGAACTGAAGAGCCTCTTGATGAAAGTGAAATAGGAGAGTGAAAAAGTTGGCTTAAAGCTCAACATTCAGAAAACTAAGATCATGGCATCTGGTCCCATCACTTCATGGAAAATAGATGGGAAAATAGTGGAAACAGTGGCTGACTTTTGTTTTTCTGGGCTCCGAAATCACTGTGGATGGTGATTGCGGCCATGAAATTAAAAGACGCTTACTCCTTGGAAGCAAAGTTATGACCAACCTAGACAGTATATTCAAAAAGCAGAGACATTACTTTGCCAACAAAGGTCCGTCTAGTCAAGGCTATGGTATTTCCAGTGGTCATGTATGGATGTGAGAGTTGGACTATAAAGAAAACTGAGCACCAAAGAATTGATGCTTTTGAACTGTGGTGTTGGAGAAGACTCTTGAGAGTCCCTTGGACTGCAAGGAGATCCAACCAGTCCATCCTAAAGGAGATTGGTCCTGGGTGTTCATTGGAAGGACTGACGCTGAAGCTAAAACTCCAATACTTTGGCCACCTGATGTGGAGAGCTGACTCATTTGAAAAGAGTGTGATGCTGGGAAAGATTGAGGGCAGGAGGAGAAGGGGGGGACAGAAGATGAGATAGTTGGATGGCATCACCGACTTAATGGGCATAAGTTTGAGTAGACTCCGGGAGTTGGTGATGGACAGGGAGGCCTGGCGTGCTGCGGTTCATGGGGTCGCAAAGAGTTGGACACGACTGAGCAACTGAACTGAACTGAGACAAATCAAAAGATGCATGTTGTGGCAGGCTAAAAAATGACCCCCCCCAAAGATATTCGCTTCCTATTCCCAAGAATCTGTGAACATTACCTCAAATGGCAAAAGATGTGACAAAGTTTAAGATTTTAAGAGGAATTTATTTTGGATTATCCAGCTGGGTATTAAATGTAATCACATGTTTCCTTTTGAGAAAGAGGCAGAGTAAGTTTTGAGAGAAAACAGGAGGAAGCAATGTGACCTTGGAGGCCCAGACCTGAGTAGTACAGCCACAAGCCAAGGTATGCCTTCAGCCACCAGACACCAAAAGGGACAAGGAATATATTTTTCCCTAGAGTCTCTGACAGAATGGCAACCCTGATAACATCTGATTTCAGACTTCTGGTTTCCAGAAGCACAAGAGAATAAACTTCTATTGTTTTAAGCCACTGAGTTTTTCATAATTTGTTATGGCAGTCCTACCAAATCAATATGGCTTCTCTGGTAGCTCAGCGCTAAAGAATTCACCTGCAATGTGGGATACCTGGGTTTGATCCCTGGGTCAGAAAGATCCCCTGGAGAAGGGAATGGTAACCCGCTCCAATATTCTTGCCTGGAGAATTCCATGGACAGAAGAGCCTGGTTGGCTACAGTCCCTGGGGTTGCCAAAGAGTCAGACACCACTGAGCAACTGAGAACATTTATGTGTGTGTGCGTGTGCGTGTGTGTGTACACGCATGTGTGGACATACACATGGCAGTGTCTATTAAACATGGAAGGCAAATAGCACACATTGCTTTTCCTGGTATTTTGTTGTTCAGTTGCTCAGTCATGTCCAACTCTTTGCAACCCCATGGACTGCAGCACACTAGGCTTCCCTGTCTTTCACTATCTCCCGGAATTTGCTCAAATTCAAGTCCATTGAATCAGTGATGCCGTCCAACCATATCATCTTCTGACGTCACCTTCTCCTTCTGCCTTCAATCTTTCCCAGGACACTGAGGGTTAAAGAAAAGTTCTACTGGGAGCCACTCTCAGTTTTACAAGCTGGTCTGCGCAGCACAGGGCAGCACTGTAATCACAGCTGTGAACAGCAGCAGCCGTGACAACTCTCTCCAGCTGGCTCACTCCAAGTGTCGTCTTCTCAGAGGTGTCTACCCTGACAGTGCTCTACAGGAACCAGTTTTAAGGTGAATTCTGGCCTATTTGTATGGAAGAATCTTTTGTGGGCAGAACAACAATATTTTTATTTAAACAAAGTCAAGGAAATCTCCCACAGAACCAATGAAACTGACTACCTTCAGTAGAAGTCTAAACCACAATACTATTATCACCAATCTATAATTGCCTAACAACCACAGCTGTAAATTTAGAAAATGTTGTCTTAATCTTCTGCATGACCCTAGTTCTAGGCTAAATACAACCCTGGTTCTAGGCTAAACTGTCTATGGCTCTCTTTGACTTAACTCAAGAGCTGATGTTTTTAAAAATAATGTCACACATACAATAAGGATATTCACAAACATCTATATCAGTGTTAGTACCATGACAAACTGTCATCTTTAGCTTGTTAAGAAATGCAACAATTTATCATGTAAAATCTTTTACTATATAAAGTGTACAAAAATGTCATGAAAAAATACTCATATACTGTGGGATATTGTCTCCTTTAACCAGCAATCCCACCTTCTTTGTGGTTCTCTGAAGGCTAAAACAATGGCATTTCTTATATAATGTTCAATGTACAAAGGCATCCTTCTCCAGCCCTCCCCTAGGACAGAATTAAAACATGATCAAATGATTTTTCTGTTGAGACATCCAGAATAATCAGAATTATTCATTTAAAAAGCTAAAAAGGCATAACAACATTCCTCTGGCAAACTTGTTACAGAGGAAAAATGTGCTAAAAATCTAGGCTTAGTCTAATCTTAGTAAAATCTTGGTTACCTTCTTAATGACCTTATTAATAGAAATGGAACCACCAGTTATCAGCTACTGATGGCATTAATTTATGCAGTTACTTAATAAAAGCAACCCATTAGGTCTAATAGCATATGGTCAAACAACAATTACAAAAATCACAAGGACACCACAAACCTCTTTCTTAAACAATAAACAGTGAATTAAAAACCACAATCAAGCATTTCCGCTTTATTAAATTGTTATATAAACATTCTGATGCTGTGGTTTACCCTGGACTAATGAGGCATTCTGATTGATTTCTACTGTTACAGAGAAAGATGCAAAACTGAGTCATTAACACAGCATTCCCTTGTGAAAAAAGACAAACCAGGATGATTAAAGCAATGTTGAAAAGACTGAAAACCCTGAAATTGGACTTAATTTTTTTGCTCTTTTATCTGTTTGCAAAGTTCACGTAATTCTTTACATGTGTTAGTTTGTTTTGAGAACATGCAATGATGATTTTTTCTCTTAAAAAAAAATGCCAATCATTGAAACCAAGGAAACATGTGATAGCAAACTATTTTACACAGAGCATAATTGAAAAAGAAAAAATCTTCAAGCTTTCAATACAGAGTGGTATTTTCTTTAAAATACTCAAATGCCTTTAAAAAATAAACTAGACCTTTCTTTGATGAAAACTGAAATGAGAACTAGTCTAATCCTTAGACCATCTCAGATAATCAAAATTTCTTAAAGAAAGAACACAGACTTGGTGTTAGAATAATATAGAGTTCTGGAGCAAGTCATTCAGACTTTCAGAGTCTCAAATATTAAACAGCTGATGGCTTAGCAGGAAAGACTAAAACATAGATAAATAAAGCAAGAAATCCTCTAACAGGGGTATAACAAAGTTAATGAGTAGGGCAGATTTAAGAGTTAATGAAGACTTCAAGAAGGAAATAATTTGATTAGACAGCATATTAAAAAGTGAGACATTACTTTGCCAACAAAGGTCCATATAGTCAAAGCTATGGTTTTCCAGTAGTCATGTATGGATGTGAGAGTTGGACCAAAAAGAAGCTGAGCACTGAAGAACTGATGCTTTTGAACTGTGGTGTTGGAGAAGACTCTTGAGAGTGAGTCCCTTGGACTGCAAGCAGAAAAAAACCAGTCAGTCGTAAAGGAAATTAGTCCTGAATATTCACTGGGAGGACTGATGCTGAAGCTGATGCTCCAATAATCTGGCCACCTGATGCAAAGAGTTGACTCACTGGAAAAGACCCTGATGCTGGGAAAGACTGAAAGCAGGAGGAGAAGGGAATGACAGAGGATGAGATGGTTGGATGGCATCACCAACTTGATGGACATGAGTTTCAGCAAGCTCCAGGAGTTGGTGATGGACAGGGAAGCCCAGCGTGCTGCAGTCCATGGGGTCGCAAAGAGTTGGACACAACTGAGCAACTGAACAGACTGAAAACCGGAATAGGTACAGCACCTAATACTATTGTTATGAGGCTTAACGATGATATACATAAATGCCTCTGGCCCAGCTAACAATATACATCAACTAAATCAGACTCCTAACTCACCGAGCATATGAATAGTCGAGGCTGGCCTGATCAATCCGGTTCCTGAGGATTCCAATGTCAGCTGACACCATGTCATCTAAAGCCTGTAACTCCTTCTGGATCCTCTTCAGTTTCATGGTTTCTGCCTGAGTTCTCTTAGATCTATAAAATGAAGAACATGAGTGGAAAAATAAAAATATTTTAAAATCACATGTCCACATACAACTGAAAAAACCAACCTACTGTATATACAATATGATTACAGTATATAATTTTTAAAAGCTAGAAAAAAAACAGAAAAACTGAAATTAATGCTAGTAATATTTTGGTATATCTCCAAAACTGCATTTGCGCTTTTTCCTCTTACGATTCCAAATTTTATTAGTAGTATATATTGTTTTCAGACACAAGAGAAAAAGTAATATTAAAAAAACAATAAATTGTTCACTCATAGGTCTATATTCATTCCCTAAGCACTAAAAGGATGCACCTGTATAGAGAACTGGATATATTAAGAGTATCGAACACAGCTTTTCAAATTCCTTAAACTCTTCTTGCAAAGCCCATTTTCATTTGTCTGATACTCAGCGGACACTGAGAACACATGCCAGCATTAAACATCATTTCTTTGTATGTCTGAGAATGTCTACGTGGTTTTAATTTTTAGGACTCATTTCTTCAAACTTTTATTATTTTGACTCCTCTTCTCTAGGTAATACTACAGGTCCTCAAAATTTTTTCCAGGGCTCAAAACCAAACACTCTATTTGCCCCCTTGTTTAAGGGCAACTTCAGCCCTTTCATCACTCCCAAGTACATCATCTATCTCAGAAACAATAAACAAATACAAAGCCAACCTTTAATTATGATTTCACTTGTTTCAAAATGTCATACACATTCTCAAAGGAAAATAAAACTCTTAACAAAACCACCATACTGAGACTTGATTTCTACTCCATTATGCATTCACTCTTGTTTTCTGTCTACAAAAGCTAACCAAATGATTTTTTTTATTTCAAATATTAATGATTCAGGCTTCCCACATGGCTCAGTGGTAAAGAACCTGCCTGCCAAACAGGAGAGGCAATAGATGCAGGTTTGATCCCTGGGTTGGGAAGATCCCCTGGAGAAGGAAATGGTAATCCACTCCAGCATTCATGCCTGGGAAATCCCAGGAACATAGGAGCCTGGTGGGCTATAGTCCATGGGGTCACAGAGTGGGACACAACTGAGCACACGTGCTTTAATAATCTATTGTCCATTTATTAGTAATCTAATCAGTTACATTTCCTTACATTTCTGTCTATAGCAGTGCTGTCTTAAATCAAAATCACATAAAGAAAAACAAGTACTGAGCCTGTAAATCTTTTTGTAAAATCCCCAGTAAACAGCCTCCCTAACCTCTTTCAAATTGAAGACTACTAAAACGCATTTCAATAATCACACTGTTTTCCTTCTTGAAATGTAAGTCAAGTTGAAATTCTCTATTCTTCGTGAAAGATCAAGATGTACAGTAAGAGAAAAATAAATCATTAGTTTTAAATACATATATCCCTTTGGCAGATAAAATCCTGAATTACTCTAATACCTACTTACCTTTCTCTCCAGCCCTATGCCTTCCTCTCCCCCTGACACATACCCTAGCTTTAATGAGAATTAGTTCTGCCAGACTTTTCTGGAGATCTAAAAAAAAAAAAAAAAATGCCACTGAATACTTGTTGGCATTTAGTTCGAACTATTCTCAAACACTGCTTTACTGACTGAGTTTGGTTTCCTAAGGCCATAGCATACCGGAAACTATAAACTAAAAGGGAAGAGTGGTAAGGGATGGGAAAGTGGCTCAAAGGGGACTGTTGCTGTTCCAGGCCCGTACAGGGCAGCAAGGGAACAGCGACTGCTGACAGACTGGTCCTGAAGGTGAGGGAAAAGCATACATATTGCATATTGCATACACAATATGCAACAGTGCTCTTAAGGGCGACCCAGAGTCATGGATAAAGTTAAGTTACATCATCTATCTTTTATCAGTGGGGGCAGGATAAAATTTTAAGAAAAATGGCCATAAAAAATACAATTAAGATTTGTGGGAGTATAAGTCACTTACTTGGAATAATCTTATTCCTCTACATGTCAGATGATTAAGGCTTAGGTCAAAATTAAAACCTGCATTTGTTGCTAACTTACTTATGAAGAAAGAAAGTGAAAGTGTTAGCCGCTCAGTCATCTCTGACTCTTTGCGACCCCATGGGCTGTAGCCCGCCAGACTCCTCTATCCATCGGAATTCTCCAGACAAGAATACTGGAGTGGGTTGTCATTCCCTTCTCCAGGGGATCTTCCCAACCCAGGAATCAAACCTGGGTCTCCTACACTGCAGGCAGATTCTTCACCATCTGAGCCACCAGGGAAGCCCAATATACTTATATCGACAGCTATTTACTGCTCTCTTATGAGTATGTAGCTGGTTAAAACTAAAAAACACTGATGATGATCTTAAGTTTTAACTGCATCTAGATTCATAAATACATTATAATTTATGCTTTAAAAGCCTTCCTTAATAAATTAAGACTGGACTCTCTGTATCACTTGTGAAGCATAATTTGTTTAATAGGTCTTAAAAGTAATGACTGTAGAGAAAATGTCATTTATTAGAACAGACATAGGAAAATAGATACAGAACACGACAAAACTGATTGCAGGTTACAAATAACCTCTCCTGGTTCAGGTGCCTCACCTTTCTGCAATAGCTTTAGCCAAAAGAGCTTTCTTACGTTTATTTTTCTCTTCCATCAGCCGCTGTTCTTGCTGGAGGACTTCCCAACGAGATTTTTCTTGCCTTGGGAGCAAAAGTATAAAAATGAGCTTTTTATACTTTTCCACACCTTGCCAGTCTCAGTTCCTAAGTATAAAATTCAATCAACCAGATTATTTATATGTATATATATATACATTTTTTTCCCCAAAAGTTCTCTTAAAAGGAACCCATCTGTAGTTCATTATTTTGTTCTAATAGGAACAAAGACTATGATTTGAAGTAAAGGCTTAGATAAATTGGCCCTTTGAAATCCACTATACGTATATAATCTAGAAACCCACAAACTTGAAGCCAGAGTACTATGGCATCTTTTAGGAGTACAAAGAAACTTGTTTAAGTTAATCATGTATTATATGCAAAATAGATAGGACTATAAATTGTTCTATAGCTAATGTCAAATCTTTTAAGAGTTTTCTATAACAAACAATAACCAATGTTTATTTCATACATTTTTCTTTCAATTTATTCACTTCTTTCTAGCTCTCATTTTTAAAGAGTGAAACACTACGAAATAAAACTTGAATGCTGGGCTCAAAAAAAACTCCAAAGATCTACAAACATGAATTGTCTTCCAATCTATCCAATTCTGAAATACATTAAAATTTTCTGTAAACTCACAAACTTAATGTCAATGCAAATTAAACAAGGTAATGACAAAGCTGTTTGTCCCTATTACTGTCAACTTCTCATAGCCATTGTATCAAAAATCTCCCTTCTGAGACCTAGTAACCACTTGCAAAATTATCCTTTTCTCTTTATTCCTACAACCTCCACCTTAGTGCTGCCATTGGTCATTGCTCATTTTTACTGTTTGTAGGCTTCTCCTCCCCAGATATCTCAGTTGCAGCTGAAACCAGTACCCTCTGCCAAATGATCCGCAGCACCAACACCTGGATGTTTTCGGTTAGTTTTATCAGAGTGTCATCTCCCCTTTGGGGTCAAGGAACTCACTAGACAGGCATCTTCAGCTTCCAAGCCCTTCTTCATACTTCTTTAATTCTCTACAATTTTCTGGGCTATCGTGTGCCTCTTTCAGAAAAGTGAGATGTCATCTCTGAACATTCTCTAATGTATAGCTTTCCTTTTCCTCTCTTATAGCCTCAGAATTTCTCCTTTTCAACAACCATTCCTGAGATGACATTTCTTCTATGAAAAATTTCTCAAGTACCTAAAATGATAATAATAATTTTCCTAATGACATTCGACCTCAGTTTTCCAATTTAACACCCCCGCCACTTGTTTCAGGACTACGAGAGTTGACTACATTTAAGACATTAAATGTAGACACATTTAATTTTGGTTCCATAATTCATATGGCTTTATATCTCTTGTCAAAATGATTTCTTGGCTGTAAACCCTGGTGGGCAGGAAACACTTTAAACTTAGTAGAGAATCTGGATCAGCAGAGATTGGAAAAAGAGCTGAGATTAGATAAAACATATGACACTTAGAAAAAGAGTGACTCAGAAAATGGAAAACAGAAACAGAGACTATTCTTTCTTCCCTGTGAGTGATAAATCAGGAGAAACAAAGAAGGGCTATTCATACATAAGTCATATAATAGAAAAAAACTGATTATAAGAATTCACAAGTCACAGAATGGCAATTTCCACAAGAATGTGGCTAAACTAAATTTAGGAGGTGGTTTCTAATACCAATACAACAAATAAAGAAATCTAATGACTAATTATTTAATTTGTCCTCTCAATTCCCTATACTCTTTCCTTTGATCTTCATGTCTCTTCACAAGCACCCTTTTCTGAGTCAATGAAGATGCTATCTGAAAGTTGAAAGAATGGATTCAATCTGGGGAGGAGTATCATACATATAAGAACTGGTTTTGGTGAGTGTAAAGCACACAGGCTTTGGATCCAGAGACTTGCATGTGAACCCTAACTCTACTACTTATTAGCAGGGTATTCACTTTGCGAATACAGTATCTTTTCTAAGATATCACATCCGTAAAGTGAAAACAACGAATATGCATCCTAAGACTGTTGTGAAGACTAAATAACATGAAACATATAAAATGTTTAACACTGCTACTTATATTTAGGTATATTTTTCAACAGTTTATTCATCACATTTTTAGGTTAGACTATCAAACAAACAAAATATTAACACTGTATTTCTTCAAAGTTCAATGGGGAAAAAAAAAAGTAAAATGAAAAGAAAGTCTCATGGATATATAGACTTACTAACAATTCCACTTTCTTTTTTTCCAGTTGGCAATCTGGTTTTGGAGGCAGAACCTCAGCATTTTTATGAACTTCATGGGAATTCTTAAGTCCTAGTTCCTTTTGTTGACTTTCAGTACCCTGTGGTTTTCCATCACCAACAGGAGAGGTGAGTGTAAGGGGAGTAGGAGGAGAAGAACATGGTCTCTGAGTATTAAATCTTTGTTTTGGTGCAGAAAGCAGCTGCTCTGGAGATAATGAGGTTGACCCATCTTGAAGCCCAAATTTTTGACTTTGCTCTTGAAGTGCTCTTTCTCGCTGAAGTTGCTGTCGACTTTTCTTCCCATGGAGACGCCGCTGTGGTTCAAACGGATCTATATATTAAAAAAAAAGAATGGAGAAAAATTCCTTTGTGTGAGCAGCAATTAATTTTAACCTCTCTAAGAAAATAAAGCATTAACATTAAACTCAAGTAATTCTGCAGGGTTTTTCTTCCCTTGTCTTCCTTAAAATCCCAGGGGGAAAAGCTGCCATCTTCCTGCAGAATTTGACAGTTCTCTGATCACACTGCTAATATTTAACAAAAACTAACCTATTTCTCAATTTATCTTTAAGGAAGTCCATTTCTTTGTGAGTTAGGCCTTAGAATACAAAGCAAGGGTTCACCCTGATTTACTGTCAGAAGAATCTAATATGATCGAAGTTGGTAGACAAATGAATTCACTGATATGTCTTAAATTTGACTGATGGTTCTGTCTATTCTTCTGAAATAAAATGGTGGCTTTTTTCAAATGGGCTTCACCTTTCTTAAATTTTAACAGGTCTTAGGGTAATTTGATACATAGGTAGACACAATACACAAAGTATTACCAAATGAAGTCTTTTAATTTTAGGGATGCTAGTTAACCCTAAATTGTTTCCTTTCATCTTCCAAACAGCCTGGGACTATGTTCCCCAAAGTTCAGTTAGCCTTTAATCAATGTATGCAAGCTAATTTTAATAGCAGCCTGAGCAAAGCAATAGAGGAAGACAAAATAATCGGGAGAAGTCTTTTTTAAGAAGTATTATGAATTAAATGATAAGAAAGTAATTAAATGTACTTTTTGGACTGTCCATACCAGTATTAACCTTGTAGGTCAGACAACTGGAGACTCTGACTCACATTCACACTATACTTAAGATCAATAAGTGATACATTCCAATTAGTGCCCAGGAAATAAAACTGATAAGTTTTTGTAAATGACCTAAATGGGGTTTGTAAAACCTAATAATGACCTCTGAAACAACATAAGCTTATTATTTAAATTTCCCAAAGGAGAGTTAAAGCTTGGGAGTCAAATTTCCATTGTTGCTTTTCTCCACCTCATTAACCTTAGGCAAGTCAATTGATTATTAATACTCTATACCTCAGTTTCTTCATCTGTCAAACTGGTTGAAAATTTACTTGCTTTACTTAACTCAAGGAGTTGGTGTAAGAATTAAATGAAATATGGAAAGAAAATATTTTCAAAAGACATATAATCAAAAGTAAAATGTCATTACTATTGACTTTAGCCAGAAACACAAAGTACTGTACTATATCTTGCAACAGAAACTTATTCTAGGCTACTGATCTTTATTCACACCATCAGAAAATGCCACTAAGCCTGCTTACCTTTCAGTTATACTTGTTAGCTGAATTATTAATATCCCTCTGAAAGTCAGTAATGCAGCTTCCATTTTATTTTGCATTTTCACAGAACCTACCTATGAGATTAAAAATGCTAATTTTTAAACTCCCAAACAACAAATCAGGTCACTTAAGAATTAAACAAATGACAAAAAAACCTTTTGGAACTAGTAAGTCATTATAGCAAGGTTGCAGAATATAAGATTAATATACAAAAACCAATCACTTTCCTAGCAGCAATGAACAAGTGGAATTTGATATTAAAAAACCACAGTCACATTTATGTTAGCATTCAAAAAAAGAATTACTTAGATATAAATCTAGCAAAATATGTACAAGATGTAAGAGGAAAACTACAAAACTCAAATGAAATCAGGGAACTAAATAAATGGAGAGATATTCCACACTCATGAATAAGAAGACTCAACACTGTCAAGATGTCAATGTCAGTTCATCCTAAACTGATCCTATAGATTCAGAGCAATGCCAATTAAAATCCCAGCAAGTTATTTTGTGGATACTAACAAACTGATTCTTAAGTTTCTATAGAGAGGCAAAAGATCCAAAATAACCAATAAAATATTGAAGAACAAAGTTGGACTGGCACTGCTTGACTGTAACACTTACTATAAAACTATAGTAATCATGACAGTGGGAATTAGCAGAAGAGTAGAATAGAGATCAATGGAATAGACTAGGGAGCCCAGCAATAGGCCCACTTTAATACAGTCAACTGATCTTTGACAAGGGTGCAAAGGCAATACAGTAGAACAAAAATATTCAACAAATGGCACAAAAATAAATCTAGACACAGACCTTATACCTTTCACTCAAAAGGGATCATAGACCTAATGCAAAACTCAACTATAAAACTCCTAAAAGACAACACAGGAGAAAATCTAGAAGATGTCAGATATAGCAGTGAATTTCAGATATAATACCAAAAGAGATAAGTGATAAACTATACTTGATGAAAATTAAAAACTTCTGCTCTGTGGAAAACAATGTCAAAGAAAGAGAAGACAAGCCACAAACTAGAAGAAAACATTTGCAACTGACACATCTAATAAAAGACTGCTATCTAAAATATATACAGAATTCTTAAAACAATAAGAAAACCTCATTAAAAAATGGGTCAGAAACCTTAACAGATACCTTGTCACCAAAGAAGATATACACATAACAACTATGCTTATAAAAAGAATCTAAACTATATACCACAGGGAAATGCAAATTAAAATGAGATACCACTACACAAATAGCAAATGGCAAATAGACGGGGATCCAATGGAAACAGTGAGAAATTTTATTTTCTTGGGCTCCAAAATCACTGCAGATGGTGACTGCAGCCATGAAATTAAAAGATGCTTGCTCCTTGGAAGAAAAGTTATGACCAATCTAGACAGCATATTAAAAAGCAGAGACATTACTTTGCCAGTAAAATTCTATCTAGTCAAAGCTATGGTTTTTCCAGTGGTCATGTATGGATGTGAGAGTTGGACTATAAAGAAACTTGAGTGCCGAAGAATTGACACTTTTAAACTGTGGTGTTGGAGAAGACTCTTGAGAGTCCCCTGGACTGCAAGGAGATCCAACCAGTCCATCCTAAAGGGTATCAGTCCTGAATATTCATTGGAAGGACTGATGCTGAAGCTGAAGCTCCAATACTTTGGCCACCTGATGTGAAGAGCTGACACATCTGAAAAGACCCTGATGCTGGGAAAGATTGAAGGCGGGAGGAGAAGGGGACGACAGAGGATGAGATGGTTGGATGGCATCACCGACTCAATGGACATGGGTTTGAGTAAACTCTGGGTGTTGGTGATGGACAGGGAAGACTGGCGTGCTGTGGTTCACGGGGTCACAAAGAGTCGGACATGACTGAGAGACTTAATGGAACTGAACTAAACCACTACACAATCATTAGAATGGCCAAAAATCCGTAACACAGAGAACATCAAACATGGGTGAGGATGTAGAGCAACCTAAACTCTTTCATTGTTGGTGGGAATGCAAAATGGTAGTCACTTTGGAAGACAGTTTGGTGGTTTCTCACAGAACTAAACATTTCTTAACATATGGTTTAGCAGTTGTGCTCTTTGGTATTTTTAATGAGATAAAAACTCATATCCACACAAAAACCTGAACATGGACATTTATAGAAGCTTAATTCATAACTGCCAAAACTTGGAAGCAACCAAGATGTCCTTCAGTAAGTAAATGGATAAACTGTGGTACATACAGACCAATGGATTATTATTCAAAGCTAAAAATAAAAGAAATCAGCTATCAAGCCACACAGAGCATGGAGAACCTTAACTGCATACTACTAAGAGAGAGAAAACAATCTGAAGAGGTTATATACCATATGATTCCAACTATATGACATTTTGGAAAAGGTAAAACTATGCAGACAGTAAAAGAATTAGTACCTGCTAAGGTTTAAGGAGAGAAGAGAATGAACAGACAGAGAAAAGAGGATGTTTAGGACAGTGAAAATACTCTGTATACTATAATGATAGATACATGACATCATGCATTTGTCCAAACTTGTGGAATGTATTAATACCAAGAGTGAACCCTAATGTAAACTGTAGACTTCGGTGACTATGATGGGTCAATGAAAGTTATAACAAATGTGTCATTCTGGAAGAAGACGTTGATACTGGGGATGGCTATGTACCTGTTAGGGCAGGGACTATCTGGGAAACCTCTGTATCTACCTGTCAATTTTGCCATCAACCTAAAGTCTTTAGGAAGAATTGGGGGAGGAAAAAAGGAACATGCTCTTTTGCACACTTTTTTGGGGGGCCACAAGTATCAAGGAGGCTGTGGTAAACTGGGAGCACAAGTATTGTTTAAAGCGGACAATCCATTAGCCACCTCTAACCGACCCCATGGACAGTCCATGGAATTCACCAAGCCAGAATACTGGAATGAGTAACCTTCCCCTTCTCCAGATCTTTCCAACCCAGGGATCAAACCCAGGTCTCCCACACTGCAGGCAGATTAATTACTAGCTGGGCCACCAGGGAAGCCCTTAAAGATGGCAGCTGTCACTAAAAAACTTAAGTCCAAGTTACCAGACAGTTTGATTTTTCACTAGAAAAATTCAGATTTTTATGTCAAATATAGAGAACTGTATCAATCAAGAAAATCTAGATTATGCTATAGGGGCAAAGAACCCTGGAAACGTCATGGTTTTAAACAACAAAGGTTTATTTCTTATTAACGCCACGTGCCAACTGAAGGCCAGAACGGGCTTCCTGCTGATCGGCCTCTTAGGGCTCCAGGCTGACTGCCCAGTCAGTGTTTGCTAGCCCCCAGGGCAGGTGAGAAAAGAGCTTAGGAAGGACTTGGTTTAGCAATTAATTGCTCTGACCCAGGAGTGACTTAACACTTATGCTTACAATTCAATGCTGAACCAGCATTAGGCCTGATCCAAAAACAAGGGCAACAGGAATACACTGGGAAGAGAAGTGAACCGGAAACAATTTCCCCAGTATTAATTTAAAAGAAGTTTTAAGATTCGATAATCCAAAAAGGGGGGAGGGGATGAAAAGACAAACATTTGTGGCTTAAATCAAGCCAGTGGGCTGAGTTTGTAATCTTGTTCTACATCTTTTAATTAAGCCCTGCTTTCCCCACCCAAGACAATTTGAATCATATGTTGATCATCCCCTTCCTTTGCTTTTTATGTCATACTGTGTCTACAAATACTTCTTTTAAATGTTATATTATTTAGTTATTTTAACTTTATATAAAGGATATCATGCAGGATATAATCTTCTTCAACTTAATATGATATTGCCATTATTCATCCATGTTGTTCATGTCGCTGTAGCCATTTAATTTTAACACTGCATAATACTGTATTGAGAATATTCTCTAAGAGTCTATTGATCTTCTACTGATGGAAGCATTTATTGCCAATGCTCACTTCACAATCTTCTCCCGCTATAGTGAACTATGACAGCACCAAATCATGGTGTGCAGTGGCTATATGGAACAATCACCTGTCAGCCCATGTTAGACATGAAACTAGAGTGAAAAATAAACCTTTACTATTTCAAACAACTGATATTTCAAGGCTATATGTTACTGCAGCTTAACTTGGCTTAACCTGACTTCACTATTATCAGTACTTTTGAAACTGCATTTGCCCCTTCTTGATCGTATTTCCTTGCCTTCCCATCATCCTAAATTTTGTGTTTCATTCCTTTAATTTTCTTTATATATTCCCTATATTCCTAAATGAATATACGTGCTTTGTATGATTTTGAGCTTCTATTAATGGTAGCAGACTGTATATATTCTTCTGCAATTTGCTCTCTTCACATATTAAGTCTATGAAATTTATGCATGCTAATACACGCTGCTTGTAATTCAATTCCCACTAGCTGTATAGTAGCCCAGTGGATGATTTTACCACAATTTATTTATCCACTCCCTTATTTATCCACTCCCTTGTTAATGAAGACTAGGTTGCTTCCAGCTTTTTAATATTACAGACAATATAAACAAAGACCATTAGGAACATGTTTGACTTTCCCAGATGCCCATATGGGCTTCTCTAGACTATTGCTGTCTTTATTTTTGCTGGCAACCAACTCCATCTTCATAGATTATTTAAATATATTTTTAAGGCTGGAGAACAGCTGGAAGGAGCCTTAAAAATTAAAGATTCAGCTCTTTTAGTTTTACAAATGAGAAATCCAAGACAAAAAGATTTAGAGGCAGAGCTGCGAGATCTACTATTTTCAACCACTGTGGTTGGCTGAGTATACAAAATGCTGAGATGTTTTCTTAAGATAGTCAAAGACTAGTTGGTGTCTATGTTCTAACATCTCAGTGAAATGATAGGTCTTAAAGTTAAGGTCCTTCATCCCCTCTCTATTCCAATTATGGAGATATTTAGAAATGTACTTCCAAATAATGAATCCAGTGTTCAATTTAGCATTAAGTCTTCCTTACTGGGGCAAACTCACCTCTACTAACACACAATCTCTGTGAAATACTGCCAAGCTCCATCCAACCACCAGCAGAGTAACATTTCTGTTAATTCTGTAGCAAGCTCTGGTACAACATCTACTATCACATTATATTATAATTTGTCTCCTCAGCAGACTATAAGCTCTTTGAAGGCAGGGATGAAACTCTGATTATATCAGCATCCCTAATGCAGAAGCTTCCCCCCCTTAACTTCGGGTCAGATAAGAAGCAAGGTACTAGTACCAGGAATGTCAGTTAATTACAAACTTTAGTGTAACTTTTAGGATTCAGCTTTTAAAGGTCTCTGGAGCAGTCAAAATTTTCCCGATCCATATAATCTACACTGCTATCACATTACAAATTTACTTCCTTTTCCATTCCTCAGGCCTAGATTATCTTCACTGCCACGCTAAAAACAAACAAGCTGACCTGAGCAACATCCAACATTCTCACACACTCTAATAAAAGGCATAGAAGGGATTATTAATTTCCCCCCAGAATGTGTAAGTTATGGTACCAAGAGTGGTGTAAACTCACAAAAGTAGCGTGCACTAGCAAGATCACTATACACAACTTTATGAAATTTCAATCACAAAGCACAGTTTATATTACGAGTTTCTCACCAAATATCAGCAAACTTAATTCCCTCATTAAAAAAATAACAAAACGGTAAAAGTCCATTGAGTGATTACACTATAAAGATGGAGAAGCAAGCACAAAACTTTAGCTTACACTGAAGTCAGCAGATGTGCATGTCTATAGATTGATAGGTAGCTAGATAGCTATACATTTCACACCTAATCTCTCAAAGACCCTTTTGGTTTGCTGACTCTCAAGAGTTGGAAGGAACTGCAAAAATCATCTGGCAACCAGAAGTGAATGCCAAGACTCCAGATGTATCATGACAAACTGCAACTTTCTGCATTTATTTAGATCCCTGTGCTTCCTTTTCCCAATCACAGCCTGCTTCTATGAATATACCACAATTTAACGCTAATACGATGTGTGCACCTCCTTCCTTTACTCTGACCCCAACCCTCCATCCACTGATTTGTGCAGCAAGCCTCCTACAGGTCACTTCCTCTCCCAAGTCCCATTCCTTTCCCAGGAAAAAGTCAAATCCCTGAAATAGATGCCTTAACTCTCTCAGTCTCGTGGGTCTGCCACACACCCCCCACCGCCACCTCAGCCGTGGCTCCAAGTGCATCCAACTCCTGAGCCCCCTCAATCCTGTACTCCGACTTACAGCTCCCTCTCCCTAACACAGGTAACCCTTTTCCCCGCCCCATTTCGCTCAAAAACTGCAGCCCCGCCCCTTCCCTTCACAGATCGAAGAATTAAAGCTCTGCAGACCCGTCCCTTTACCTTTAGGCTGCTTTAGTCGCCTCAGCTCCTCCTCAGAGAAGCCGGCCCAACCCTGCGCCATCCGCCTTGGCTTGCCAGCACGCTTAGTACCCCAAACCTCGGAGCCCCGACTGCCAACACGACTACCCAGGCACATCCGGGTTCTTCCCCGCCGCGGCTGACCAACCAATCAGCGCATCGAATTCTGGACGCAAGGCCCCCTTCTCCCTTGCCGCAGGACCCGGATCTCTTTCAGGCTGTCTCGGGCAGTGCCTGACAAAGTGCATAAGGAAATCTTGGCTTTGCAGACATTCGTTCCCCTTGACTTGGCTTTTCTCTTTCTCCCTGTCTCCTGTGCTTGTTGGATTATCGCTTCAAGAGGAAGAAGAGGAACCACCGATGCGAGTAGGCTGGAGATAAACAGGCAGTAAGAAAGTGGCTACGAGTCGGTGGCGGAGAAGGGAGGACAGACCCTGCCTCTAGGGGCCCTTTGTAAATTTACTGGAGCGGAGCCGTGTGCGTGGTGGTCTTGCGAGGCTTCACTGCGCGATTTGTAGAGGGTTCCTCTAAAACTGCAGACTTTATCCTGCAGGTTGACTCAAGAATATCCAGGTTTAAGCTTTTAAGTATAAAGAATCATTTCAGAAGACGGGTGTAATAGTGGGAAAGGAACGGACACGTGTAACAGCCTGCATGGATAGGTCTCCCACAGGCCGTTGCGACTCCCAGATTTCTATTGATTGCGGGTCGGTTTTTTGATGTTGTGTGAATGATTCTCTCTAACCTGTCACCTTTCTCCTAAGGGATGCCTAAGTCCCGCCTGTTAAAAACGATCTTTCCTCTCTGTTTATGTTCAGTGAAGGCAGTGTAAAACGTGGACGAGGGGGGATGGGAAAATGTTTCCTAGGCTTCTCCTGCCTGGAGTCCTGATCTCAATGTCCTGGTACTACCTTAAACATTTAACCACTCTGGGCTACCGTTTCTCGTTTTAAGCAAGATTTCAGAGATTAAAAGATGCAAACTTTGTCTAAGTACGTGTAGATCAGGATGATTTAAGTGATAGCACATTTAATTTTTCCTATTTCTGTTTTCATTGTTTTGCCTTTTTAAAACCAGTTATTTTAGCTTACATTTAAAAGTTACATGTATGGCTTTTGGTTTTAATGTGTCACGATTTTTAAACAAATTGAAATTAAGGAGTAGACTAAAAGTACTACCCCAGGAAAAGAGTTGGAATGAGTATTTCAAGCTTAACTAGGTGATTAGAAGGTGAAGGGTGTTTGGAATTCTTATAACCTAAACTTCAAAAGCGATTTCATAGATTTAGGTGTGTACAAACGCTTCTTTTTAAATAAGGGCACATTTCCACATTTAATTTAGAAATTAAAAGGCCATCCCAAAGGATTGGAGGAGTCATATTCATTCAGTTTTTGAAGATAGACTAAATACGTTAAAATGCAGTTAAAGATTATGTAGCTACAGAATAGTAGTTGGGGATCAGTACATTCTGGTAGTTCAGTTTGCTGTTTACAGCATCAGCCATCTAGTGCCATCTAATAAAAATGAACCACCTTGTATGATAATTTTGAGAATTATCAGTAATCTTAATAGAGCTGGAAAGTAAGGTATTTTAGAAGGTTTTGCATTAACCCTGAATGAGAACCAAAGCTTGAGTGAGATGGTAAAAGATCTGTATAAAGTTATAATTTCCAATTTGCAAACTTCAAAATGTACTGTTTCTTGTTTCTTTTGGCTCTCCCTCATGGTTACTTCCCTGGTGGCTCAAATGGTAAAGAATCTGCCAGTGATGCAAGAGACTTGTGTTAGATCCCTGGGTGGGAAAGATCCCCTGGAGAAGGGAATGGCTACCCACTCTGGTTTTCTTGCCTGGAGAATTCCATGGACAGAGGTGGGCTACAGTCCTTGGGGTCGCAAAGAGCCAGATACAGCTAAGTGACTTTCACTTTTCTTGGTGCTTCGTTTCTTCATAAAATATAAAATAATGAATATTTTCCTGGGAGTTTATCTTCAAAGTTCTTTCTGTTGAGAGCCCTTTATATCTTGGATTGAGAGACTACAAATTGGTTTTACTGGTTCCTAGAAGTTTCATTTTATACCAGATTTTAAGATAATTTTTAAACCAGATTTGAAGTAAATTTTTCAGCTTATAACATAAGTTAGGCTTTTACTCCAGGTATGATACAGGCCTCAGATATGTTTGAAAGTGAAGTCGCTCAGTCGTGTCCAACTATTTGCGACCTCTTGGACTGTAGCCTGCTAGGCTCCTCCGTCCATGGGATTCTCCAGGCAAGAATACTGGAGTGGGTTCCCATTTCCTTCTCCAGGAGAACTTCGTGACACAGGAATCGAACCCAGGTCTCCCACACTGCAGGCAGACTCTTTACTGTCTGAGCCACCAGGGTCTCAGATATCTTTAGGTGCCCTTAAAAAACACAAGCACGTTCCTTGCTGCTTTTACAAGCAGTAAGCTGAGTTTTGTTTTTCCTTAATCCTCTGTTACCATGTGGACCATCCTTTCCATGCTCCGAACTTTATTTCGTGGATTTTGCCTTCAAAAGGGTTTAGAAATCCAAGTCACCAGCACATATACAGGTAGAGTGCCTTTTGGATTTGCTTTCTACATCACATTTTGCTTTCTTTTAAGTTCTGTGTTAAAAACATGTTGTATCATATACAGCATTTTTGGGTTTATGGCTAAAGGAGACCATCTGTGACAACTTAGACTGTCATATTGGCTTCAGTTGGTTCTCTGCCATAGCAACTAGAATACCCTTCTAAAAAAGAAAATCTGATGTCTGTAGTCTGGTTAAAACTGTAAAACAGCTTCCTGTTGCACTTTGAATACAATCGCTGTTTCTACATGAGCCTCCATGGATCTGACCCCTGCTTACCTCTTACTTGACCATTAAGCTATCTTTCCTTTTATTCCACATTCCCTACACTCCAGCCAGATTGGCTTTCTTTGGAGTTTTAGAAAATCCCAGTCTCTCCTCCCATTCCCGTACTGCCCTACCCAAGGCTTTCCCAAATGCTGTTCCATTTGGCTGTAACGATCTTTGCCTTGTCTGACTGGCTCTTTCTACTTCAGGTTTTGACCTGAATGTCCCCTTAGGTGACCACCCTATCCTATACAAATAGCACCCCAGATTTCCCCCTACTTTTTTGTGTTCTTTATTATTTTCATAGCACCGTTATAACTCCTAAATTATCTGCATTTGTTTATTTTCTATTTTGCTTTACTCAATAGTATCTCCACAATTTCAGGGGATTCATCTTTTATTTACTCAGTGTATAACAGTGTTTGACGCCTACTGAGTACTCACATAAATATTGAAAGAAGAAACCTTTCAAAGTTAAGTATTGAGTTGAAACTTTTCCACATCTTATATATTCTGTGATTCCTTTCTAGTATGAATTTCTGTAAACCCCGTTTGTTTCTTATTGCTAGTTGCAACCATGGACTTGTGAGTTAGTAAATAAAAGACATTAAAAATAAGCTGAAAAGAATCAAGATGTCATTTTATTTTTTATAAGGCCTTAAAATAGCATTTCAGCAATACTCCATAGTTTTCAGTATATGTCTTGCACATCTGTTAGATTTATCTTTAAGTGATTAATAACATGATCTATTGTATTAATAAATAGCCTTTTTTTCAATTTTTTGTGTCTACTACATAGAAATGTTTGTTGATCAGCCATGATTAACACACTTAATAATAGTTGTTCAGTTGCCCAGTCATGTCTGACTCTTTGTGACCCCAGGGATTTCAGCACTCCAGCCCTCCCTGTGCCTCATCATATCCCAAAGTTTGCCCAAGTTCACGTCCTTTGCATTGGTGATGTCATCCAGCCATCTCATCCTCTGACACCCTCTTCTCTCTAGGCATGCAGACTAGAAAGAAGTAAAACTTTCAGACAACGTGATCATCCAGGTTAGAAAATTCAATGGATTCTACTTTTAAAAATGTTGGTGTAACTATTAAGTCTTTTTATATGCTGACTTAATAGTTACAGCAGATTTTAAAAAGTAGATTCCATTGGGTTTTCTGCCTGGATGATCATGTTGTCTGAAAATTTAACTTCTTTCTAGTCTGCATGCCTTTTTTTCTTTTCTTGCCTTATTGCACTGGCTAGACCCAACATTATAATGTTGAATAAAAGAATGAGATTGGGTACCCTGTTGTTTCTGATCTTAAGGAAAAAGTGTAAAGTCTCTCACCATTTAGAATGATGCTAACTTTAAGTTTTTTTGTAGATGCCCATTAGCAGGTTGATGAGATTTCTTTCTTTTCCTAGTTTTCCAAGAGCTTTTATCAGAAATGGATAATGGATTTTCTTGCATGCATTTTCTGGGCCTAGTGATGTGATAATATGAATTTTCTTTATTAGATTTTTAATATGGTGTATTGCATTGAACACTTAACCAGTGTTATACCAATCTTGCATCCTGTGATAAACTCTACTTAGACATAGTATATTATGCTTTTTGTATATTGTTGGATTTGATTGGCTAAAATTTTGTTGAAGCTTGCATTTATTCATGAGAGAGATTGGTCTGTAGTTTAGTTTTGTGTAAAGTTTTCCTCATTTTGGGGTCAGCGTAATACTGGTTTCATGAAATAAATATTTTCTTTGATTTTCTGAAAGACTTGTGTAGCATTGCTATTAATTCTTTCTTATATACTTGGTAGAATTAACCAGTGAAGCGATTTGAATTTTCCTTTGTGGGAAACTTTTTTTTTTTGTAGTTTGTGGCAAACTACAGATTGAACTTTGATAGATGTTGTTTAGATTATTTCTTCTTGAGTGATTTTGGTAGTTTTTCTTTCAGGGTATTTGTTTGTTTCATCTAAGTTGTTGAATGTATTGGCATAAAATTGTTCCTAATATTATTGTCCAGAAAAGGTTAGCTCAGAAGGTTTATGATGGTCAAACTCTGCACATTCCAAAGAAATAACTAGCCCTTAACTGGCTCCTGGGAGAAAACCTCTAAGCCTTTGAAATATCCTTCATGATAAGTTTGTCTTATTTATATCTAGGGTCTTTGTGCTTATCAGATAGTTTATACTAATTGTGCTTTTTGGTGAATGCCTATTTTTGTTTACCTGGACTTCTGGGCCCTATTTTATCAATTTGATCTCTGGAGGGGCTGGAGACTATATAGCTAAAGTCAGTGATATTGGCAGTCCATGCTTGTATTACTGACTCCCAGTAAAAACTCTAAACAAAAACGTTTAGATGAGCTTCCCTGGTTGGCAGTACTTCACATATTTTACTACACATCATTGCTGGGAGAATTAAGACCTGCGCTTACAACTACACTGGGAAAGGACAGCTAGAAGCTTATTTCTGATTTCTTTTGGGCTCCTCTCAATGTGTGTTTTGCCTTTGTTGATTTTAATATGTATCTGTTCACTGTAATTAATAGTAGTGTGTGTTATAATGAGTATAACAGCTTTTCTGAGTTCTTTGAGTCTTTATAGTGCTACTTATCAAAACATAGTGGTGTGGGACCCTCGGCACTTACTATCCTTTTAATATCTGTGGATTTTGTAGTGTTATCGCTTCCTCTCATTCCCAACATTGGGAATGTGTATTTTGTCTCTTATCTGACCACTTTCCTTAGAGGTTTATCGATTCTGTTTTCTCAAACAACCAGCTTTTGGTTTTACTGAATTTCTCTATTGTTTTATTAGTTTTCCACTTTGTTGATTTCTGCTTTCATCTTTACGATTTTATTTCTTCTGCTTACTTTGGCTTTCATTTACTCTTCTTTTCCTAGTTTCTTAAGGTAGAAATTGAGGCCATTGATTTAAAACTTTACTCTTTTCTAGGTAAGTGTTTAGTGCTATAAATTTTCTCTTAAGTGCTTTAGCAGAGTCCCATGAATTTTGATATGTTGTGTTTTCTCATTCAGTTATTCCTCTTTTGACTTTATCTTTCAGTCATTGATTAAAGTTACATTTGGAGATTTCTAGAGTCCTCTCTTACTGATTCCTAATGTAATTTCATTGTGATCAGATAAGTAGTATGTATAGTTTGAATCCTTTTGTATTTATTGACACTTGTTTTATGCCCCAGAATGTAGTCTCTCTTGGAAAATATTCTGTGTGCAATGAAAGGAACATGTATTCTGTAGTTGTTGGATGGAGTATTCTGTTAGTGCCAATCAGCTCAATTTTGGTTGGTTGTGGTTTTTAAGTCCCCCATATTATTACTGATTTTCAATCTACTTATTCTATCATTTATTGCAAGATGAGAATTGAAATCTTCTATTATAATTGTAGATTTGTTCATTTCTTTTTGCTGTTCTCTCAGTATTGTGTCAGTTGTCTTAAAGCCGTATTATTAGGTTCATGAACATCTAGGATTGGATGTCTTCTTGATTATTAGACCCATTTATTATAAGATTTGTCCTCCTTTTGCTTGAAAATATTTGTTTTAAATCTATTTAGTCTAGTATTAATATGCCATCCTGAGTTTTCTTTTGATTAATGTTAGCATGGTATATCTTTTTTTCTTTTAACGTGCTTCAACATTCCTTTTAGGTAGCATTGGCCCTGCTTTTTATACAATATAACAACCTCTGACTTTTAATTAGTGTTTATACCATTTATATTTAATGTGATTATTATGTGTAATTCTTAAACCTCTAAGCTAAACCTTAAACCAAAACAGTCCAGTCTTTGATTTCTCTTTATATCATCTATTGTTTTTTTCCCTTTTCCCATTTTCTTTTTCATTAAAAAAAATTACTGATTCTATTTCCTTTGGTCACTTATTAGCTATAATTCTGCTTTATTTATTCAGTGATTGCTTTAAAATCATAGTATATATCTTTAACTCATCACAGTCGACATTCATGTAGTATTATACCACTTTACATAAAAGAAACTTCCAAGTATTTATTCTCCTTCTCTTCTGGCCTTGGCTATTATTTTCAAGCATTTAACTAATACATGTTATAAACCTCACAATGTATTGTTATTTTTGTTTAAAAATTATTTCTTTAGAAGATTTAAATAAGAAAGTCTTATATGTTTATTCATATAGATACAGCTTTCTGTACTCTTCATTCCTATGTGCAGATCCATAATTGCATCAGACATAATTTTCCTTCTGCCTGCTATAACACTTGCTACAGTATAGGACTACTCTTGATGAATTCTTTCAGCTTTTGCATATATAAATAAGACTGGGGGCAACAATCCCTATTCCTTGTCCTTTGTGGGTACTGTATTCTCTGATGCTTTGGGTAGTTCTTTCCCTGGCCTCACGTAGTTTCGTCACATGCACGTGCTGATCACTTCTCTGCTGCATTTTTGAGGGGATCCTCTGCTGATCTCCATCGTTCCTTTCCTGTTCAGCTCTTTCCCTTCTGGTATCCTGAACTTCATCTTCTCAACCCAGGGAGTCCCGCTGGCTTTGATTGGATTCTCCTCTCTCCCTTACCCCATGTGGTAGCCTGGGAACTCTCTTAAGGAATTAAATTGGGGCAGTCATAGGGCTTGCTTCATTTGTTTCCCATGTCTCAGGGATAACTATCCTTCATTACCTATGTCTGGAAAATCATTGTTTCATATATTCTGTTTCTTTGTTGGTGGTTGTCTTAGGAGAGAACATAAATTCAATCCCTCTTACTGCATTTTGGTCAACAGGGCAAGTCTCAGCACTGTTTTAAATGCTTTATGTGTATTAACTAATTTAAACCTTTCAACATTGTAGAGTGCATTCAACTGTTATTCCTGTTTTGCAGACAAGAACACTGAGGCACCAAGAGATTGTGAGTTACCCAAACTTGCATAGCTTGTTGTGTGTGTGTGCTAAGTTGCTTCAGTTGCGTTCAACTCTTTGTGACCCTGTGGACCATATAGCTCACCAGGCTTCTCTTGTCCATGGGATTGTCCTGGCGAGAACACTGGCATGGGTTGCCACACCCTCCTCCAGGGGATCTTTCTGACTCAGGGATGGAACCAGCATCTCTTACGTCTCCTGCATTGGCAGGCAGGTTCTAAACTCCTAGGGCCACCAGGGAAGCCCTACATAGTTTGTTGATGATAGAGCTAAGACTTAAACTCAGACAATATATCTCTTGAATCTATTTTCTTACCTACTTTGTCATTCTGATTTTATAGTATTCCTCAGTTTATAAAGAACTGTGGCATACATCTTATTAAATTGTTATGTAGTTCATATGAGCAGAACGTGAATGACTGAGAATTCTTAATGCCATGTTATTTGCATTTTCAAAAAAGTATGCTTATTCATCCAGAGGAATCTTTAGTAAGGGAAATATCATGTATACTCACAAAGAGAAATGAGAAATGTTCGTGAAGTACAACAGAAGCACTTTTTAGTCATTTAGTTCAGTTAAGTTCAGTCGCTCAGTTGTGTCCGACTCTTTGCAACTCCATGAATCGCAGCATGCCAGGCCTCCCTGTCCATCACCAACTCCTGGAGTCCACCCAAACCCATGTCCATTGAGTCGGTGATGCCATGCAGCCATTTCATCCTCTGTCGTCCCCTTCTCCCCCTGCCCCCAATCCTTCCCAGCATTAGGGTCTTTTCAAATGAGTCAACTCTGTGCATGAGCTGGCCAAAGTATTGGAGTTTCAGCTTCAGCATCAGTTCTTCCAATGAACACCCAGGACTGATCTCCTTTAGGGTGGACTGGTTGGATCTTCTTGCAGTCCCAGGGACTCTTTAAGAGTCTTCTCCAACACCACAGTTCAAAAGCATCAATTCTTTGGCGCTCAGCTTTCTTTACCGTCCAATTCTCACATCCATACCTGACTACTGGAAAAGCAATAGCCTTGACTACACGGACCTTTGTTGGCAAAGTAATGTCTCTGCTTTTGAATATGCTGTCTAGGTTGGTCATAACTTTGCTTCCAAGGAGTAAGCGTCTGTTAATTTCATGGCTGCAATCACTATCTGCAGTGATTTTGGAGCCCAGAAAAATAAAGTCTGACACTGTTTCCACTGTTTCCCCATCTATTTGCCATGAAGTGATGGGACCGGATGCCATGATCTTAGTTTTCTGAATGTTGAGCTTTAAGCCAATTTTTTCACTCTCCTCCTTCACTTTCATCAAGAGGCTCTTTAGTTCCTTTTCACTTTCTGCCATAAGGGTGGTGTTGTCTGCATATCTGAGGTTATTGATATTTCTCCTGGCACTTTTGACTCAGGTAGCTTGTGCTTCTTCCAGCCCAGCATTTCTCATGATGCACTCTGCATATAAGTTAAATAAGCAGGGTGACAATATACAGCCTTGATGTACTCCTTTTCCTATTTGGAACCAGTCTGTTGTTCCATGTCCAGTTCTAACTCTTGCTTCCTGACCTGCATACAGGTTTCTTAAGAGACAGGTCAGATGGTCTGGTATTCCCATCTCTTTCAGAATTTTCCGCAGTTTATGTGATCCACACAGTCAAAGGCTTTGGCATAGTCAATAAAGCAGAAATAGATGTTTTTCTGGAACTCTCTTGCTTTTTCAATGATCCAGCGGATGTTGGCAATTTGATCTCTGGTTCCTCTGCCTTTTCTAAAAACCAGCTTGAACATAGGGAGGTTCACAGTTCACGTATTGCTGAAGCCTGGCTTGGAGAATTTTGAGCATTATTTTACTCGTGTGTGAGATGAGTGCAATTGTATGGTAGGTTGAGCATTCTTTGGCATTGCCTTTCTTTGAGGTTGGAATGAAAACTGACCTTTTCTAGTCTTGTGGCCACTGCTGAGTTTTCCAAATTTGCTGGAATATTGAGTGCAGCACTTTCACAGCATCATCTTTCAGGATTTGAAATAGCTCAACTGGAATTCCATCACCTCCACTAGCTTTGTTTGTAGTGATGCTTTCTAAAGCCGACTTGACTTCACATTCCAGGGTGTCTGGCTCTAGGTGAGTGATCACACCATCATGATATCTGGGTCATGAAGGTCTTTTTTGTACAGTTCTGTGTATTTTTGCCACCTCTTCTTAATATCTTCTGCTTCTGTTTGGTCTATACCGTTTCTGTCCTTTATTGAGCCCATCTTTACATGAAATGTTCCCTTGGTATCTCTGATTTTCTTGAAGAAATCTCTAGTCTTTCCCATTCTATTGTTTTCCTCTATTTCTTTGCATTGATTGCTGAGGAAGGCTTTTTTATCTCTCCTTGGTATTCTTTGGAACTCTGCATTCAAATGGGTATATCTTTCCTTTTCTCCCTTGCTTTTCGCTTCTCTTTTCGCAGCTATTTGTATGGCCTCCTCAGACAGCCATTTTGCTTTTTTGCATTTCTTTCCATGGGGATGGTCTTAATCCCTGTCTCCTGTACAATGTCACAAACCTCTGTCCATAGTTCATCAGGCACTCTGTCTGTCAGATCTAGTCCCTTAAATCTATTTCTCACTTCTACTGTATAGTCATAAGGGATTTGATTTAGGTCATACCTATATGGTCTAGTGATTTTCTCCACTTTCTTCAATTTCAGTCTGAATTTGGCAATAAGGAGTTCATGATCTGAGCCACAGTCAGGTCCCGGTCTTGTTTTTGCTGACTGTATAGAGCTTCTCCATCTTTGACTGCAAAGAATATAATCAGTCTGATTTCGGTGTTGACCATCTGGTGATGTCCATGTGTAGAGTCTTCTCTTGTGTTGTTGGAAGAGGGCGTTTGCTATGACCAGTGCGTTCTCTTGGCACAACTCTATTGGCCTTTGCCCTGCTTCATTCCGTACTCCAAGGCCAAATTTGCCTGTTACTCCAGGTGTTTCTTGACTTCCTACTTTTGCATTCCAGTCCCCTATAATTGAAAAGGACATCTTTTTTGGGTGTTAGTTCTAAAAGGTCTTGTAGGTCTTCATAGAACCGTTCCACTTCACCTTCTTCAGTGTTACTGGTTGGGGCATAGGCTTGGATTACCGTGATATTGAATGGTTTGCCTTGGAAACAAACTGGAGTTTTAGTCATTAACTCTCCCAATTTCACTCAATCTTGGAATTTTCTGGCTTCCTTTCCCTTAGCCAGTCTTGATTTTTGCCAACTTCCCTCACTTCATTCTTTCAGTTGTTACAGATGATGTAACAGCTTCTCTCTCTCTCTGTTTTTTTAAACCTTTGTATTCATGGCATCAGGTACTAGGAAAGATGGTGGTTATCTGTATGTAAAAGACTTTTAAAAATGAAGTGCTACAAGTAATTTAATGGCTTGCATTTTCCTTTAGGAAGCATTCAGAGTTCTTTCCATCAGTTTTGGTTTCTTATTATTACTTTGTATTAGAACTGTTGTCTCTCTCCAAGTATATAACCATTAGGCAGCTAGGAGAGCTGATGTGGGAAAGTATACTGTTTATGGCTACATTGTTGTTGTTGCTCAGTTGCTAAGTCCAATTCTTGCAACCCCATGGATTGGTAGCCGGCCTGGCTCTTCTGTCCATGGGATTCCTCAGGCAAGAATACTGGAGTAGGTAGCCATTTCCTTCTCCAGGAGATCTTCCTAGACTAGGGATAGAACCTGCGTATCCTATATTACAGGCAGATTCTTTACCGCTGACCCACCAGGGAAGCCACAAATCAAAGCATGCCGGTGGCCAATTGGAGGAGCCAAAGAGGGGCCAGAGGGCAAAAAATATGTTGCAGACAACATATTCACTATAAAGTGAATACCTAGCACAAAGGCAGTTGAGTCTTGACCACAGGATGTCCAGACTTTGGAATGTCTTTTCTGTTTGCATTTGAATACAGCTGTTTTTTGATTTCAGAATTCCTTACCCTTAAAATAAGAAATCAATATTGAATCTAATAAGATACTGGAAGACTGAATTTCTCTTTCCTTTTCCATATGTTCTCTTCACTGGAATCTTTTAAATATGTTTCTTAATGAAAAGGCAGTTCCTTTTCATTACACTACCATTGTAAGCATTTTTGAGAAATGAAAATGCATTAAAACCATTAACTAGAACTTCTGAGCAAAATAGCTCCCCTGTTTAGTCTTCAGTTTAATTACTACATTATTCTGCCAGCCCTCCCTAGAAATAATTGACTGAATGAAGTAATTTCCTTGGATATTTACAAACACTACAACTTATAAAGGTCTGTCAAGTCCCATTTGGCTTGGAAATGACTGAGACTGAGCTGGCAGCAACCAGCAGTTATTTCGGGCTTAGCATATTTTCTTAGTCACCAACTCAGGAAGATAATGGGAAAAAAACAGGAAGGTAAAATGTTTGGCATTTATGCTCAGGCTTAGTTTTGTAATTTTGACTGTATCTTGAAAAATGAGAGAGTAAAGCATGGACTTGGTCTAAGACACAAGTGGTTGGATAGTGATTTCTGTACGCGTGGTTGTTAGAGTATCTTACTAAATTGTGAATAGTCTGGAAGAAATTTGCAAAGCTTTGACTATCAATAGTCAAAGCTCAAACACTGGCTTATCAATCATGGTAAAAGTGAATCACCAAAGTCAGTTTGTTAATGTTATTGATTTAATATTTTGTAATAAGGTGTTTTTGTTTTGTGTTAAATAATAAGATTTGATTTTGAAGGCATAATGTCAAACTAGAGAACAGACAAGAGGAAGATTAGACTGGAAATTATATTATCTGAGGCAGCCTACAGGAAATTCCAAAAGACAAGATCAATGTAAATGAAACTTTTAAAGAATTGAAGTGGAATGCCAAATTGCAGTACTGCAGATTCAAGTTTAAAGATGTCAGTCCCTACTCTTGGAAAAAAATGATGCAGAAACTTCAGGTGGTCTTCAGAAGGAATTCCAACCGTGGTGATATTTACAAAGTGATGATTTCAAAGTGGCTGTTCATGTCTTAAAATATTGAGAGGTGGGGAGAGCAGAAGTAAGACTATTGGGTAAGGTGCTTAAAAAAAAAATAGACTAGTAGAGATTTGATGAATGTCCTAAGAGGAATTCTAAAAAGGAAGATGGTTTAAGCTAATGTACTTGCGAAGCATTTAGAGGTAATGAATCTACATTTAGTTCTTATTTGAGTCTACATTTTACCCACACAGAAGGATGAATACTTCTCTCTCAAAGGTGACCTGAGAGTAAGCTAAAGTGAATTTTTGTGTCATATCATCAGTAATTTAAGTTCAGCTGTCTCAGTCACAATTTATTTAGTGAAAACCTAGTGAACCATTTTCATCTTACATGGAACAACAGGTTTTGCAAGACATGAAGATTATTTAGTTTTGTGGGACCTCCTTAAGTAAAAGGAATACACTACTGTAAGTGCACACTTGCTTTCAAGGACATGGAAGCCTCAAGCAAGTGGAAGGCCCTCAAGCTTGAGCTCTGATAGCCTCAGGCGGTCAGTCTACTTCTAGTAATCAAATTTCATTTTGTCGACATAGGATAAAAAGATTCATGTAAGCTAAGTGTAGCTAGAATATCAGTGTAGTGGAAAGAGGAGTGGTTTGGGATTTAAGATTTGTGTTCTAGCCTAGGCTGATTCATTTCATTGTTTATTTACTGAGTGAGTGTGTGTGCTCAGTCGGGTCTGACTCTTTGTGACCCCATGGATTGTAGCCGACCAGGCTCCTCTGTCCATGGAATTTTCCAGGCAAGAATACTGAAGTGGGTTGCCATTTCCTCCTCCTTCCCAACCCAAGGATTGAACCCATGTCTCCTGTGTTTCTTGCACTGGCAGGCGGATTCTTTACCACTAAGCCACCTGGGTGCTGCATTTTAAATGGCATTATGGAAGTGGCTGTGAATATAGAGAATCTGTACTTAAGGAGTAAAACATTGCATGCTCAATTTGAATTTGGGAACTAGTATAAACACTGCCCCTCTTAGTGAGACACAATAGACTCTGACATATTAATGACTTTGAGAGGTGTTACTATTAACAAACACATCAAGTACATAGACACAAGATTTAACTTTGTTTATTCCAGTTTTAAGCTCTTTTCTTTTTTTATTATTCATATATGTAACCCATAGTAACATCACCTGGAAGATATTTTGGGAAATGCTGCTATAAGGAATTATCTCTCTCAGCCTCCTTAACTGTTACAGGTGTTCTTAGATTTTTCCTCTAGCTAAGTGGAAACTGTCATCCTTAAAGGAGTCAACATACCCAGCAGTGTATTTTAGGCAGACTTGCACACTTGGGGTCAGTCAGCAGCTCTTATTAAATAGTACCACCCATAAGGCAGAGATTGGCTGTGGGGTGTGAATAGGTGCTTAACAGGGATGGAAGAACTGGCCCTACACAGCCCAGGCTTGTTCTTCATGATTCCCAAGAAGACTTTCCTTTAAGCATCCTTCAGCCTTCTTAAGTGGGCTGTCTGCTTTGGTAGTGTTTCCTTCTGTGTTTGTTTGTAGAGGTCACTACCCTTGAATGGGAATACCACCCAAGCAGTGGTCAGGGCCAAATGAGAGGGAGATTCTGCCCCCTCTTCAGAGCATTTCCGAATGTAGAGGCCTGAAAGGAGGTCTTTTTGCCAAGTATGGTTTGGAATTCAAACTTAATGCCAGATCCACCACACTTTTTTTTTAGGGTAATTACCACTTAACCAGACATTTCTGAGTTTCTTATAAATTGGTCCCCTTGGTCACTTAATCATTTTAGTAGCTCTTCTCTGAACTTAGTCCAAGTTTTCCATGATTTTGGTAACAAGGTGCCCTGTAGGGAATACAGAGTCCAGGTGCAGCAACCTTGCCAGGGCATTTAGTGTGGTGGGAGTGAGCAAGGGAAAGATGATAATATCCCTTGGGCTCTCATAAATGTATGGCAGCTTTCCAACAAATGGAGTTGAGCTCACAGTAAATGTGTAGGAAAGTAGGCTAGAAGTTGCCTTTTTCTTGATTCTTGTGGAAGAAACGCCAGTGGCCTACCAGTGAGGTGTGTGTGAAATCTAAGGAGTCCTACATTTGAAATAGTGTTATAGCCATACTTTACCTTAAGAAATCATTCTAACGCAGAGGCTGAGAAGCTCCTTATAGAAATATTTTGAGGAAGGGCAGTGGCCTAACCTGAAAGTTGTCATTGGTCTATTGTTTTTCAGAATTTGCACTGTATTTGTATAAATAAAATCATTAAAATATCATTCATTATTTTTGTTTTCTCATTTTTTGATGGACCTGAAAGGAAGTCTAATGAAATCTAGAAATAACTTGAAGTTGAGTGATTTCCTCAGGGTCAGGCAAATGAGTAAATGGAAAAGTCAAAATGATACCCCAAATGTATATGTGTTCAGCCCTGAACTTTTCACTTCAATCTAAACAATCAAGCAAACTAAACAAAAAAAACTCTCATCTGGATATCTTCTTTCTAACACTGGAAATCAAGACTTACTGGCAAATCTTTTGGCTTCTTAATTTAGTTACTGTATCTTTTGTGTCCATATTTTTTAATTGTATGCCATTGGTCCCCACCTTCACCCTTGCCCCAGCTTTTTAAAAATATAGCTCTCTTTTTTTTTACCAAAAATGAAAATCCAAAGATATCAGCATCTGGTACTAAAGTAAAAGTAAGTTATTTCAAAGTTTGTTGGGGTTCTGGGAGACCCTAACAAGGACTGTTAAGGTTTAAATACAAAAGTCAGTAATAAATTCCTGAAAAATATACGATACTCATTTCTTGATATTTAGGATGTTGAAACAAGTATTTAACAATCTGATGCTAGGGCTAATTAAGTATACATATAATGGGCCACCCTATGAACTACATTAATGAGTTATTCATGCAGGAAACTACATATCTCTGTGGCAACTAATGTTTTGAATCATATTTAAAATGCAGAAGTATTGTTATAAAACAAAACTAGGCAAGGAGAACCATACCAGAAAGAGTATAATATTTAATGACAAGTATGCATGTTATTGTAGCATTTAAAAAATACTTTTGAAAAAAAAAAAAAAAAAAAAAAATACTTTTGATAATCATGAAAGCATAAAATTTCAACTGAAATGTTACTGTTTTCCACCACTTTGAAGTATTGTTTGCTGTTAAGATTCTAAATTCACCGCTGCAGACATGAGGTCACATGCTATCAATATTGGAATTGGGCTTTTGTTCCAAGCTCCTTGCTCTGTTGAGGATTTCTCCCTGATCATTGCAGGGCGATTATTTCATTAAGAAACCTATAATTAAGTGAGACATTGGAGGAATTAAGTTACTAACATTGCACCTGAAATTCTTCTTCCCTTCTCTGGTCTAATAACCCTTTGTATCAGCCATATCCAACTCTGGAGGCTAGGTTCTAGAGATCTTTGAACACAGCTGGACTCACAGGTAGTTTGGTCTTTGGGGACAGATATACCTAAAATAACTTTGAATAGTTAAATCTGACCACGTGTGAAATGGCAGTTGCCTTTTAATTTTAATGGAATATTTTAGAGCATTTTTATGGAAAAGCTCTTAAAATTCTTTTTTTCACTACCTTAATGAAAGGGGAAAATGTGTTGCTGTTGCTGTTATTTTTTATAATAAATTTAAAGCAGTTCCTGCAAATCTTAACAAGTAGAATCAAGTATTTAATGCTTTTGGCAAAACACCTTTATAAAATTTCCAGAGCAGAACAAAATATTCTGCATTTAAACTTCTTTGAATAAAACAGACTGGACTTCTAAGAGGACTTACGTCATGTATCAATATTTCCAAGTTAACTGAGTATGTGGAATCATCAGACCACATAACTGCAGAAGTTACTGTTTCATCTGAAAAGATTTAAGCTCAAAATTTTAAACCAGAATAGAAAGCTAGGTTTATAAGTAGGAATATTACAGATAGAAACACACTTTCTTTTTTGCACTGTATTTCTTTTGTATATTCAAATCAGGGTGGCTTCTGATACCTGCTTTTAGAATAAGCTGCATTGCAAAAGATCATGTGGACACTGTTAACTGGGATTTCACAAAGACTGGTTCTTTGAAACTAGAGGTTATGATTTGCTGGTAATGTTTAACAAAAGTCTCTCCAGGAAAAAAAGAAAAAAAACCACCACCACCATGCTTTCTTGATTCCCAGAGGGTAAATATGAAATGTGGAATTAAGAAGAGTTGCATACAGTTACCTCTTACCAGTTGATAAGAGACTGCTCCAGCAAACCACTGAAGAGGCATTAGATAGTGGGGAACAGAGAAGCCTGGTGTGTTGTAATCCACGGGGCTGCAGACATGACTTAGCAACTGAACAAAAGCAACAAAACAAACATACAGCTTGGAAGTCATCAGCTGTAAAAGCCTAAGTTTAAACGGAAAATTTGATTTAACTGGATAAGATGTACTAGTACTGTTTCTTTAGGCATGTAATTCCTGGGAAAATGTTGACAAAATTTAGTCACCTTATCAGATGGAGAATTTTGACCAAATGCTTATTTATAACCTTTAGGTAGCTGTTGAATAAGCGGCTTAGAAAATGAATGCAATAGAAAAAATTGAAGTGGTCTTTTTATTTTTATTTTTTTTTTAATTAATTTATTTATTTTTTTCAGTGGGTTTTGTCATACATTGACATGAATCAGCAATAGATTTACACGTATTCCCCATCCCGATCCCCCCTCCCACCTCCCTCTCCACCCGATTCCTCTGGGTCTTCCCAGTGCACCAGGCCCGAGCACTTGTCTCATGCATCCCACCTGGGCTGGTGATCTGTTTCACCATAGATAATATACATGCTGTTCTTTCGCAACATCCCACCCTCACCTTCTCCCACAGAGTTCAAAAGTCTGTTCTGTACTTCTGTGTCTCTTTTTCTGTTTTGCATATAGGGTTGTCGTTACCATCTTTCTAAATTCCATATATATGTGTTAGTATGCTGTAATGTTCTTTATCTTTCTGGCTTACTTCACTCTGTATAATGGGCTCCAGTTTCATCCATCTCATTAGAACTGGTTCAAATGAATTCTTTTTAACGGCTGAGTAATATTCCATGGTGTATATGTACCACAGCTTCCTTATCCATTCATCTGCTGATGGGCATCTAGGTTGCTTCCATGTCCTGGCTATTATAAACAGTGCTGCGATGAACATTGGGGTGCACGTGTCTCTTTCAGATCTGGTTTCCTCAGTGTGTTTGCCCAGGAGTGGTATTGCTGGGTCATATGGCAGTTCTATTTCCAGTTTTTTAAGAAATCTCCACACTGTTCTCCATAGCGGCTGTACTAGTTTGCATTCCCACCAACAGTGTAAGAGGGTTCCCTTTTCTCCACACCCTCTCCAGCATTTATTGCTTGTAGACTTTTGGATAGCAGCCATCCTGACTGGCGTGTAATGGTACCTCATTGTGGTTTTGATTTGCATTTCTCTGATAATGAGTGATGTTGAGCATCTTTTCATGTGTTTGTTAGCCATCTGTATGTCTTCTTTGGAGAAATGTCTGTTTAGTTCTTTGGCCCATTTTTTGATTGGGTCATTTATTTTTCTGGAATTGAGCTGCAGGAGTTGCTTGTATATTTTTGAGATTAATCCTTTGTCTGTTTCTTCATTTGCTATTATTTTCTCCCAATCTGAGGGCTGTCTTTTCACCTTGCTTATAGTTTCCTTTGTAGTGCAAAAGCTTTTAAGTTTCATTAGGTCCCATTTGTTTACTTTTGCTTTTATTTCCAATATTCTAGGAGGTGGGTCATAGAGGATCTTGCTGTGATTTATGTCGGAGAGTGTTTTGCCTATGTTCTCCTCTAGGAGTTTTATAGTTTCTGATCTTACATTTAGATCTTTAATCCATTTTGAGTTTATTTTTGTGTATGGTGTTAGAAAGTGTTCTAGTTTCATTCTTTTACAAGTGGTTGACCAGCTTTCCCAGCACCGAAGTGGTCATTTTTTATGTTACGTGTTATTCCTAAAGAATCTTCATTCTGTTCTGAATGAACTTTGTTCTGGAGCCCTCAAAACTTATCATCATTTGTGTGGTAGAGTGCTAAAATAAATGTTTCTGGGAAAGATGTTTTCCGTGAAGATATTTTATTAAAATAATTGTAGCTAACATTTATTTTGGCTTTCTCTATTCTAAGAATTTCTCATGATTATCTTATTGAATCCTTACAACAGCATTCTTATCAGCACCCCCCCACCCCATTTTGCAGATAAGGAAACTGAGGAACAAAGAATTTAAGTAACTTCCAAGTTGCCATATCTTGTAATTGAGGTTAACCCAGGCAGTCTGACTCAAGAGTTTGTGCTATTAATGCATTCTTTTGCTTCAAGTATTGTTTTTGTTTGATTTTTTGTTTTCTTAAAAGATTACCACAGTTAGCCAATATATTTGAATATTAAAAGTTTTTCTTTTAGGTAATTGAATTTACGTAAGATTCAATATATGTGGATGAGAGAGATTGTGAAACTATCATTGATATTCAGAAGAGTAGAGTTTGTAAACCATTTTAAAGTTAAGACATTTGTGGGCTAGATATTCTTTGTATTACATTTATAAGATGGAGATTAAATAGTCATGTGGCTAAACTGTACCCTTGCCTTTAGTCAATGGAAATCATATATTAAAAAATGATAAATTCGTACTTTTTATATCCCTACCTAGGCCAGAAAGAATTTAAGGTGATATACACACACATACAAACACATGTATATAGTGAATAGGTGCACAAATACACACATTTGCCAATGTATTTTTTTTTATTTTCTTTATTTGGAAATCCAAATTAAGGAAAAAGGGCAGAAAAAGTAAAATAGAGTCAGGAATGAGAGTAGTTTACAAAAGCCATGAGATCTCATATACTTTCTCGAGCTACATCACAATTATGGCTCTGAACATTTTTAGGGCCAAAGCAACGGGGAGAAATAATATTCAGTGTCCATGTTATGCTAATTTGAAAATAAATACTTTTATTTATGCATTTAATAATAGCATACTGATGTTGACTCTTATCAGCATCTAGTATTAATCAGACTTTGAGTCTCCTCTATCTCCCTGGAGCAGACAAATTCTTTAGCATACTTTCTCTTTTAACAACAGGCTGCAGTCATCATCAATTTACATCTGAAGATTTTTTGGAATCCTTTCGATTGATTTGGGTGTATTTGCATCCTTTTCCATCATTGTGTTTCTGATTGCTGATGAATAATTTCTTGGCAGTTGAATTAACGTTAGAGTCAGTTGTCAATTGCTACAAGAACCTAACTGCAAGCTTTATCTTTTAGTTGCTCTCAGTTTTTCCTTATATTAGTTTCTTCCTTAAATTCTATTTTTGGTTATATTACATTACTTGTATTTTTTCAGGAAGATTATTGGTAGTCAGCTCTTAGATTTTTAATATTATGTGCCTTGGATTTTAAATGATAATAAACTTCGTATGTAAATTCTAATTGTCCCTTTAAATAAACTATTGTACTGTTATCTTCTAGCATACTTTGCTGCAGATAAGAGGTCTGATGCTGTTTCAATTTTCCTTTCTATTTAGTTATACTCTTGGTTTCTTTCATTACTTATTGTTGGAGTATATATAGTTTAATAAAATGTGCCTAAGTGTTTTTCTTTCCCTGTTATCAATGGATTCTTTCACTATGAAAAAACTTTCTTCATCTAGGGGAAATCTTCTTGTTGTTCTCTGGTGTTTTCATTATTTGTTAGATTTTTGTTCCTTCATTTTTTCAGCTTCTCTTTCTTCAACACCTACTAAATGCATGGGAGAGCTTTTAGATATATTCTACATGTTTCCCATTTTCTCTCGTCTATTTAATCTCCTTGTCTTTTTCAACTGAATTCTGATAGAATCTTTCAGTTTACCTTCCTGCTCACTGATCTTGAAGCTCACTCAGTCTACAGTTCAGCCCATATTTTATTAATCATGATGATTTCTGAAAACTCTGCTGCTTTTTCATGGCATCCTGTTCTGGTGGGTGCAATATTTTTAGTTAGCACCCTTTAAAATTTTTATTTATTTATGCTTTCTCTGATTTTTAGGAGGTGAAACAGATGAGCAATTATGTTTAGCTTAAACCAGAAGTCTTAGCTTCTTTATATTGGTTTAAGTAAGGATTTAGGATGTTAAAATAGTGGTCCTCAAACTTGCAGATCTCTTTTAAAGAAAAGCCAAAATTGTTGCAGGTTCCTAGAGTGTACTAACTCAAGAAACACTGTTATGTGTAAAATCTTTATTGGATTTCTTCTTTTCTTCTGTTGCTACTTCTGTTTGTTTTTTAAACTAAGGCCTTTGTAAATAGAGCAGTGATTATCTTACAGTTCTTTCCTTGGATTCAGCACACCTCTCCAGAGTTTTTAGTGGTCTGTTAATTACCATCATATTCTTTGATGAGACACCTATCTTGTGTCTGGCATTTATTATTGTGCTTTGTTTGGTTGCTGATTAAAGTAAAAAATTAGTGAAATTCCTTGTGTGCTTTATCTGTCTGGTTACACTCTTTTGCCTGATATCAAGATAGTGCCTATGTTGGCACCTTATCAATATGAATGCCGGCTGAGTCACACTTGCAGAGACTACTAACAGTAGTATTCTGTATGTTCGGTTTTCCCACATCTAAAAAGTCCCAGTAATTTGACACTGACATAAATATTTAGAGATATTTTGGGTTGCACCAAATTACTTAATTTGTGATCACCTAAAATTGGAAATTAAAGACATGGCCCCTGCTTATATTTTTAGCTTATTAAGGTTTTGCTTCTTAACATTATTTAAATTTCATTTTCAAATTAACTCATTGGAAATTCTTCTTAATTCCAATCTTTTAATCATCTCAGAGCTTTTTAAATGATAGAGAAGAATTTTGAGAGAAAGAAGAGAATTAAAAAAAAACTGCCTCCTCCCCAATTTTAAGCATAAAATTCAAAATCTGAAAAATTTAATCCCATCTCAGGTTATAAACAAAAGGGTATCAGCAGTTGGCTCCCTAAATATCAACACAATCTGTGAGTAAGAACTGAATTTATTGCTTACTGTAGTATGGTAGTAAGCACCACCTCACAAAGGTTTGGCAGTGTATGGTAGGGGGGAGGGGGGAAATGGAAGGTCAGAATTTATTGAGGATTGGTTTAAATCTGCTCTGTTAATGTGGAGACTAGATTAGTATTGGGTAAGAATTTCAGGATTGGTAGAAAGTACAAGGGAAAGGTCTTGAAGCAATGGATTCCACAGAATCTGGGCATTTGTCTAATGATGTTTTCTGTTGAAGAGTTGGTGAGTTTGGGGGGAAATTTCTGTAGTGAACAGTCAAAGCATTTGCTTGGTTAGAACAGCCCAGAAGTGTTAATAATGGATAGGTGCTGGTGCTCAGTCGCTCAGTCATGTCTGACTCGTTGTGACCCCGTGGACTGTAGCCTGCCAGGCTCCTCTGTCCATTGGGATTCTTCAGGCAAGAACACTGGAGTGGGTTGCCATGCCCTTCTCCAGGGGATCTTCCCAACCCAGGGATCGAACCCAGGTCTTCCACATTGCAGGTGGATTCTTTACTGTCTGAGCCGCCAGGGAAGCCCAAATAGATGGGTAGATATTTTAAATGCTAATGAAGGCAGTGGAATAGCAAATTCACATGAATCTAAGCTGTCAAGTATGATTTTCTGTGTCCAAGGCTGAGAGTGTGGGTAGATGGTTTTTCTTCTTAAGATTCCCCTGAATCCAGATTGGATACCCTTTTACTTGCTCTGCAATCAAATCTCACTGAGGTTTTCCTAATTCTTCAATTACTTCTCACTAAAAAGTTGTTGTTCAGTCACTCAGTTGTGTCCAACTCTTTGCGACCCCATGGACTGCAGCACGCCTGGCTTCCCTGTCCTTTTCCATCTCCCGGAGCTTGCTCAAACTCATGTCCATTGAGTCAGTGATGTCATCCAACCACCCTGTCCTCTGTTGTCCCCTTCTCCTCCTGCCTACAATCTTTCCCAGCATCAGGGTCTTTTCTAATGAGTTAGTTCTTCACATCAGTTGGCCAAAGTATTGGAGCTTCAGCTTCAGTCCTTCTAATGAATATTCAGGGTTGATTTCCTTTAGGATTGACTGGTTTGATCTTGCAATCCAGTGTACTCTCAAGAGTCTTGTCCAGCACCACAACTCAAAGTCATCAATTCTTTGGCATTAGGAGAATAAAATTTCGCCTGGAAGCCAGAATACTGATGGTGTAACTGGCACGTTCCGAAGTCTTTGGATCATGTGTGATTATCTGAAGCGTGAATGTAGGAAGCCCAAGATCTGAGAGCCATGTCCTCCACTCCCTAGAGTGGGCAGAAGCACAGCATATGGGCCACCTGCCTCAAGCATTGTGACTTCAAGAGCATCGAGGGAGCCTTAGCCATAGAAAACAAGGGCCTAGAGGTGATGACATGAAGCATTTTTTTCCCAGAGTGACTGGTGAGATTGTCAGGACAGGATTAGAAACAAAGAATCTTCAAAGGTGGCTTTCAATTAGCTTTTGAAACTGGGCTTTTTAGAGGTCCCTAGCTGGGCCTTAAAACAGCTATCATACTGTCTTAGTGCAAGGAAGACGAATAAGTCTCTCCTGTGCATCCACCCTTCTCCCTCCAAATACATATCACTTTCCTGCCTACATATGAATGATCCATATAAAGCTTCCATTTTGTTAAAATTTGCACCACAGCTTCTGTTAATATGCCATTTTCTATGTTTAAAGTGCTTCAAATTGGACATGATACCCAGAGTCCCAGAGCTCACATCACATTGTTCTACGCCTGTGTATTGAACTGGGAAAAAAAGAAAAAGAAAACAAAAAAGAAAGAAAAGAGACAGGATGGGTAAAAGGCAAAATAAACATTTCAGAATCTTATTTCTGTGATGCTCAAAGGAGATTTCTTGCTCTCGGAAACTTCAGAGCAAGATAGGGCCCTTTCTGTTTTGTAGCTTGGAGCAACTTTCCTGTCAACCATCCATCTAACCTCTGTCACTAGAAAGCTATGTGCTGGCAAACCGGCCTCAACAATTCAAGGTTGGAGAACCCCAGCCAACGCCCGAGGGTGGGACAGAACCCAGGCGCCAAGCAGTATCCTCCGGCTGCTAATTTGCGGGACACACAGAGCCCTGTTCTGTAACCTCCCCCTAGGTTGTGGGTGAGTGGAACCCATTAACATTTAAAAATATTTGCAGAAATCAGAGGGGGGGGAAAGGTATTTCTGGAGGGCCAGGACTCAGTGCACTTTCATGCGTGCCAAAGTTTGCTGCCATGGCTCAGGCTTTGATAGAGAACATCTGGGCGGCTGCTGCTGTAGCATATAGATGGGGTGGAGGGCAGGGAACAAAGAGGGTTTGTGAGAGAACGTGCGAGTGGGGAAAAGGCTCTCCAAGAAGCAGGCTTTACTTAATGCCTACCCCATGCTCGGCTGGGGGAAGGGATTGAGGACAGGAGCGGAAGGTTTTGCCTTCATGTTGCCTCAGTAATAAGTGCTGAAGACACAAGCAGCAGGGCCCTGGCTAGTGGGGCTGCAGAGACCTTTGTTTCCACTGCTAGACAGGCATGTGCCTCAGTTTGAAGATGCAGGCAACAGCAATCACCACTGGTAGCATCCTTGATCCTCCTCCTCTCTTGGAGCCACTTTTTTGGGGGGTGGGTCATGGTGGACAAGGAACTGGAGATGGATTGGAGAGGAGGGAAGATTGGTGGAACACTTTCAGTTGAGACAAATTTGTTATTGTTTCCCCCATTGCCAGTCCCATCCATATGGAAACAAGATAAAATGAGGTATGTGTTGTGAATGGGTATATTTCAAACACAAAAGTCCTTTATATTAACTGAAGGTTAAGGTCAGACGTGAAAATCTGTCATATATGAGTAGAATTTTGTATTCTGATTTATGTATGCTGCACCTTAACCAGTATGCACATATATGCAAGAAAAACCCGCTTTTAGGCATTTATTAAATCAGCAAGCATGACTTGCTGATCTATGATAGGAACCACTACGGTTCTTTAAAAGAAATAATAAACTACTACCCCCCTTTACCAATCAGATAGTTGTCATAGTTATAAGCTGATCTAGGTGTTACAATAAATGTGATGTATATACTTTATTTACAAAGTCCTTATTCCACTCTTCCCTTTGCTCCCCAGATCACTGACACCCTCTGACTCAGCTCTGAAAACTAGTCCCATATTTTAAATCTTACTCAGCGCTCTCTTGCTGGTGGTTTCATTTCAGAGCACAGACATTAGCACTTGAAAATGCTACAGATTTTGTGATGGTAGGGGAGTTTCTGAAACCTCAGACCCCACTCATTTAACAGATATTTATCAAATGTCTGTTGTGTAACAGGCTCTCAGGTTACACTGTTCAACAAGATAGTCCCTTTATTCACAGACTGAGAATCCCACTGATAATATTTCAAATAATGGATTCTCGTTTGCTTAGAAATAGATAGGCAAACTTTACTTCATTTAGTTCCCTTTTTTGTTTTGATAACTTTTATTCTATATTGGCTCTAGCTATTTCAGATCATTCACAGTATTTTAATGTTACTAAGATTACCTGTTCTGCTGTTCAAAAACTGCTAATAAAATAAGGCTATGCCATGGCTTTGAATTTTAGGTGATCTGGTATCCATGATTGATCTATTTGCATCTATCTGTCTATCTCGGTTATCCATCTATCTGTATCTATCCTTAGCCTAAAAATAGGCCAGTTAGTTTCAGAAGAAGTTTGACTTTGGCAAAAAGTAACTTTAAAACAACTGTTATTCCTAAGTTTGTTTAAAATTTGAGTTTACTTCAATTGCTTGTTAAGGATTATATTTTGCTGCTCATGTTCTCACATTTCTAATCGATTTTTCTTTAATATCTTAAGACTTTTTTTTTCTTTTTTACTTTTGTTTCTAAGGCTTTTACCTTTTCTTCCCCTCCCTTTCCAAAGCAATAAACCGGGTCCATCTGAATGGCAGATTCATGGCCAGTTACACCAAGAAAAACAGTTTTTAAAACTAAAATCACTAGAGATTACTTCAGATCTTATCTGGTGTTCTCTCTTTCTAAAGTATGATTATAATAAACTGTCAGCACCCTTATCTTGGAAATAATAGACTGGTGCTATGTGGAAACAAAATCTACAGTTCAAACTACAAAACAGCAATCTTGATCAATTTTTAGTCTGATGAAAACTGTGGTTCCCTTTTACAGAAAAAAAATGTATATTAACAACAAATTTTGCCTCCATTCTTTCACAGCTGTGTATCTGTTAGTAAGAACCTGTACCCCAACTTCATTTCCTTTTGAGGTTAACTTACATTTTTATGCGATTCCTGCCTCTTAGACAGAAAACATTTCAGATTTATCTGAGTATCAGTGCTTTGGATATAGTAGATACTCAAATATTAAGTAGAACTTAGAGTCTCAAAATTAAAGCATCATAAAGATTGAGAAAATGGAATTTTAGTCTTAGTTATATCTGTTATTTAGAAAGTGAAAGTGAAGTCATTCAGTCCTGTCTGACTCTTGTGATGGCATTTTCCAGGCAAGAATACTGGAGTGGGTTGCCATTTCCTTCTCCAGGGGATCTTCTCCACCCAGGGATCGAACCCGCGTCTCCAGCATTGTAGGCAGACACTTTTACCGCCTGAGCCACCAGGGAAGTTGACATTGAAGTTGTGAAAATACCTTCAAATTTAAACAGCCCATATTGATTGAGAGCTAATCAACATGTAGAATGTTTGTGTCATCTCCAAATTGTTGGGCCGGTCCCTTTCAGGTTATGTGGCGGTTCAAATGCCAAAAGTGAGTCATTAAGTTTCGAAGAAAATCTAGAGCTTATCATTAAGTGTGAGAGTAATTCTCTGAATTCACTATCTTGAGCAAATAATTAAGTCTGGACTTCCCAGGTGGTGCTAGTTGTAAAGAACCTGCCTGCCAATGCAGAAGATGTAAAAGAGATGTAAAAGTTCGATCCCTGGGTTGGGAAGATCCCTGGAGAAGGGCATGGCAACCCACTCCAGTATTCTTGCCTGGAGAATCCTATGGACAGAGGAGTCTGGCAGACTACAGTCCACAGGATCACAACAAGTCAGACACGACTAAAGTGACTTTTAGCACACAAAGCCCTAGGAGATTCTACTCTTACTTTCTTCACCAAGCTATATACAGTGAGTCCTTTGAAATTAATCCTCCATTTAAGAGTAGTCTTAGTGGTAGTTTATGTCATAATTTTTTCCTTAATCTGTATCCAGTCACCAATGCCATCTTATATTTGATGTCTGTTTTCTTTATCAACTAAAAAATTGGCTCGTGTGAACCTACCTTAGTTTGCAAGGCAATGAAATCATGAAAATATCCAGTGGTCAGTCTTGCAAATGCAACAACTGATAGAAATTATCCACAGACAGTTTTCAAAGATGTCTTCTGAATTTGAAGTCAGGGGCCCTCTGCCACTGAAGCATCTCAGGAGTATCCACTTCCTGCAATTGTTACCTAGTCAAGATATTCCGGCTTCCTAGTTGGCTCAGTGGTTAAAACCTGCTTGCCCATGCAGGAGACACAAGTTGGATCCCTGGGTTGGGAAGATACCCTGAAAGAGGTAATGGCAACCCACGCCTGTATTTTTACATGAAAAATTCCATGGACAGAGGAGCCTGGTGGGTTACAGTCCATGGGGTAACAAAAGAGTCAAATGCAACTGAGCAAACACGCCCAAGGTGTTCACTAGAATAAACCATCTGCATAGAGCAAAAAATTTTGGAATTACCTATCTGGACATGAAGGGAAGATTGACTCAGCTGTAACATGGGATCCCAAAGCTCTCTGTTTCCCATGACTGATTTTATTGCCTACTTGAGTCCATCTCTGGGTGAGCTCAACTTTCTTGTCCAGCAATTTGCATAGCCGTTCTGCTCTGCGGTTTTAGCCAGTCCCAGCCTTGCCATGTATACAATGAGGCTTTATCAGTGGAAGTAAGCAGTGGTTTATATATATACCTATATATGTATATATATAATTTTATTCATTTTATTTGTTTTTGGCTGTGCTGGATCTTTGCTGCTGCTCAGGCTTTTCTCTAGTTGTGGCAAGCTGGGGCTACTCTCCAGTTGCGGTGTGCAGGCTCTAGAGCACGTGGTCTCCGTGGTAGCAGCTCCTGGGCTCTAGAGCACGTGGGCTCAGTCGTTGTGGCACATGGGCCTAGTTGCTCCGAGGCATGTGGGACCTTCCAGGATCAGGGATAGAACTTGTGTCTCCTGCATTGGCAGGCAGATTCTTTGCCACTGAACCACCAGGGAATCCCCAAACAGTGCTTTAAAGTATCCTCACGGAAGGAGATATAACATGTTCTCTGAGCAGTGTAGGCAGCTCTAGAAACAACCTCTACTCTCGTCTGCTATTCTGAGCTCTTAACATCCTTTGGGTCTTGAGCCCATTCCTTTTCTAACTGCATTATCAACCAAGCCTTGAGCAAGACTCGAAGTTGTCACAACCCACTTAACCATCATGCACAGCCTGGCACTGATGCAATTCAATTCTTTCTAGCATGTCTATTCCCTTTATAAGGTAAACATTGCAGTGATTCTATCAATGTAAGCTTGAATGTCAGCTGATGATTCTGGCATATAAATATGTGCTTACAGCTATGAACTGCCATCAATAACACAAACTTTCCTGAAACATTCAGAAACTCAGCAGCAGGTGAAAGGTCAGAACTTGCCATATCCATAGATCTTAAGCATTGTACAGATCATCCTGAATTGGTCATTATTGCCCAAAGAGAGCAATTTTGTGTGTGTGAAATATTATTTCAACTCAAAAATCTAATCTTTGTGAGAAAACACATTAAAAAAATGGGGGGCGGGGAGTTGAAAACACATTGAGCAGAAATCTCAGTGAGGCAAAGAAATAAAAATCTAATGGAAGGTACTGAAGTCATATATTAACACTTCATAGCAGAAGGCAGACTCTCAGGAGAAGCAAAAAATTCATATCTCTTATAGAAAACTTGTGTATAACAGTGAAAACCTCATTTAAGTGAAAGGTCATTTTTAAAAGAGCAACTTGTACTAAATGCTGGCATTTATAAGATTAGTGTTTATTTTCTCATTCTTCTTTCAAGATGAATATAGGATTAGCATTGTGTAAAGAAGGGAATCCTTACTCAGGGATCTTGTTCCTTTGACTTTTCCTAAGAGAACTGATAACAGCAAAGGTCTGACACAGTCACTGCAATAAAATCTTTGGTGGGATCACGCCAGCTAGTATTCCAATGTTTATAATCTGATTTGGGGACACTCCATTTACCACAGGAGAGAATAAAGGCTTCAGTTCCTCTCTTTCCTGCAGCATGCCTCATGGGGGGAATATGTTGTCCCTAGTGATGTTTAAATAGTTCTCCAGCTGGTGGGTTTCTGAAGGTGTTTCTCAACCTTTACATAACCTCTGCCCCTCTTTGATAAAGAAAAATCTCGTGTTTCTCTGCAAATTATGTTACCCCCCACCTGCAAAACGGGGAAGACCAAGTTGAGTGAGGAGAAGGGGAGGGACAATTGTTCCATTTATTTTCTGGTTTTTCTTCTTCTTCTTCTTCTTTTTTTTTTTTTTTTGAGGTTCTTCATGAGCCAAGAAGATTATATCAAGCTTTTTTTTTTTTCTGTAGTTTTTGAAAAATCTTTTATTGTTCACTTTCTTTATATTAAAAATATTATATTGAACATGTTTGATTCAAGCTGTGTACTTTCCACTATTTGGTTCTTTTAGCCTCTATTTGATATGGAAGACAAGAGCAACTTGTTCTGACAAATGGAAGCAACACTGTTTCTCAAATGTTAAAAATAAACCAAAATTTCAGAGCAAAAGATATGTTTTTAACCTCTTTAGGGATAAAAAGTATGAATTTGGCTTATGTATACCCTAAAATTAAAACTAGCTTTTAAACAGTGAAACAAATGATTTGAGGTCAAGATGGGCAACAATGCCTCCTATTTCATTTAGAGTAAATGAAAACACTACTGCATCATTTTCCACTTATCCAGCCAAATGAAGGAGTTCCTAGGGAGTATCTTGAAACTATGAGAGATCACCAGCAAGTAATATTCTGAAGACCATTGTGCTTTCAACTCTATTTGTCTTCTTTAGTTGGTGTACTTTTCTATTGTCTGATGATACTATATCTAGAATATCCTTTACCCTTATCAGTTCAGTTCAGTTGCTCATTTGTGTCCGACTCTTTGAGACCCCATGAACTGCAGCACGCCAGGCCTCCCTGTCCATCACCAACTCCCAGAGTCCACCCAAACCCATGTTCATCGAGTCGGTGATGCCATCCAACCATCTCATCATCTGTCGTCCCCTTTTCTTCCTGCCTTCAATCTTTCCCAGTATCAGGGTCTTTTCAAATGAGTCAGTTTTTCACATCAGGTGGCCAAAGCATTGGAGTTTCAGCTTCAACATCAGTCCTTCCAATGAATATTCAGGACTGATATCCTTTAGGATGGACTGGTTGGATCTCCTTGCTGTCCAAGGGACTCTCAAGAGTTTTCTTCAACACCACAGTTCAAAAGTATCAGTTCTTCAGTGCTCAACTTTCTTTCTAGTGCAACTCTCACATCCATACATGACCACTGGAAAAAGCATAGCCTTGACTAGATGGTCCTTTCTTGGCAAAGTAATGTCTCTGCTTTTTAACATGCTGTGTAGGTTGGTCATAACTTTTCTTCCAAGGAGCAATTGTCTTTTAATTTCATGGCTGCAGTCACCATCTGCAGTGATTTTGGAGCCCTCCAAAATAAAGTCTGTCACTGTTTCCACTGTTCCTCCATCTATTTGCCATGAAGTGATGAGACCAGATGCCATGATCTTAGTTCTCTGAATGTTGAGTTTTAAGCCAACTTTTTCACTCTGCTCTTTCACTTTCATCAAGAGGCTCTTTAGTTCTTCTTCACTTTCTGCCGTGGATGGTGTCATCTGCATATCTGAGGTTATTGATATTTCTCCCAGCAATCTTGATTCCAGCTTGTGCTTCATCCAGCCCAGCATTTCTCATGATGTACTCTGCATATAAGTTAAATAAGCAGGGTGACAATATACAGCCTTGATGTACTCCTTTCCCTATTTGGAACCAGTCTGTTGTTCCATGTCCAGTTCTAACTGTTGCTTCTTGACCTGCATACAGATTTCGCAGGAGGCAGGTCAGGTGGTCTGGTATTCCCATCTGTTTCAGAATTTTCCACAGTTTGTGGTGATCCACACAGTCAAAGGCTTTGGTGTAGCCAACAAAGCAGAAATAGATGTTTTTCTAGAACTCTTGCTTTTTCAATAATCCAATGGATGTTAGCAATTTGATCTCTGGTTTCTCTGCCTTTTCTAAAACCAGTTTGAACATCTGGAAGTTTACAGTTGTTGAACCTTTATAGTCCTTCAAATTATCTCTAATTATTAGTGAAATCTTTTCATTCTAGTTGCACATTTGTTTTATATCAGTTTGGTTCAGTCGGTAAGTTGCATCCGACTCTTTGCGATCCCATGGACTGCAGCACGCCAGGCTTCCCTGTCCTTCACTATCTCCTGGAGCTTGCTCAAACTTATGTCCATTGAGTTAATGATGCCATCCAACCGTCTCATCCTCTGTTATCCCCTTCTCCTCTTGCCTTCAATCTTTTCCAGCATAAGGGTCTTTTCCAATGAGTCGGCTCTTTGCATCAGGTGGCCAAAGTATTGGAGTTCTAGCTTCAGCATCAGTCCTTCCAATGAATATTCAGGGTTGATTTCCTTTAGGATTGACTGGTTTGATCTTGCAGTCCAAGGGACTCTTAAGGGTCTTTTCCAACACCATATTTCAAGAGCATCAATTTTTTGGCGCTCAACTTTTAAAAAAAATTCACTTATTCATTTTAATTGGAGGCTAATTACAATATTGTGGTAGTTTTTGCCATACATTGACATGAATCAGCCACAGATGTACAGGTGTCCCCCCATCCTGAAACTCTCACCCACCTCCCTCCCCACCCCATCCTCTGGGTTGTCTCAGAGCACCAGCTTTGAGTGTCCTGCCTCATACATCAAATTTGCACTGATTGTCTATTTTACATATGGTAATATACATGTTTCAGTGCTATTCTCTCATATCGTCCCACCCTTGCCTTCTCCCACATAGTCCAAAAGTCTGTTCCTCACATCTGTATCTCTTTTGCTGTCTTGTATATAGGGTCATCATTACTGTCTGTCTAAAATCCATATATATGCACTAATATACGGTGTTGGTATTTCTCTTTCTGACTTACTTCACTCTGTATAATAGGTTCCAGTTTTGTCCACCTCATTAGAACTGACTCAAACGTGTCCTGTATTATAGCTGAGAAATATTCCATTGTGTATACGTACCACAGCTTTCTTATCCATTTGTCTGCCAATGGACATCTAGGTTGCTTCCAGGTCCTAGCTATTGTAAACAGGGCTGCAATGAACATTGGGGTACAGGTCTTTCAATTCTGGTTTCCTTGGTGTGTATGCCCAGCAGTGGGATTGCTAGCTTTTATGGCAGTTCTATTTCCAGTTTTTTAAGGAATCTCCACACTGTTCTCCATAGTGACCTAGATGGCACTCCCACCAACAGTGTAGGAGGGTTCCCTTTTCTCTACACCCTCTCCAGCATTTCTTGTTTGTAGACTTTTTGATGATAGCCATTCTGACCAGCTTGAGATGGTACCTCATTGTGGTCTTGATTTGCGTTTCTCTGGTAATGAGTAATGTTGAGCATCTTTTCATGTGTTTATTAGCCACCTGTATGTCTTTGTAGAAATGTCTGTTTAGTTCTTTGGCTCATTTTTTGTATTAGGTCGTTTATTTTTCTGGTATTGAGCTGCATGAGCTGCTTGTATATTTTAGAGATTAATTCTTTGCCAGTCATTTCATTTTTTATTATTTTCTCCCATTCTGAAGGCTGCCATTTCACCTTGCTTATAGTTTCCTTCCTTGTGCAAAAGCTTTTAAGTGAAAATGAATGTCCTCCCCAAAGCTATCTATGGATTCAATGCAATCCTTATGAAGCTACCAGTGGTATTTTTCACCACAGAACTGGAATAAATAATTTCACAATTTGTATGTAAACACAAAAAACCTTGAATAGCCAAAGTAATCTTAAGAAAGAAGAATGGAACTGGCGGAATCAAGCTGCCTGATTTCAGCCTATACTACAAAGCTATAGTCATCAAGGCAGTATGGTACTGGCACAAAGACAGAAATATAGATCAATAGAACAAAATAGAAAGCCCAGAGATAAATCCATGCACCTATGAACACCTTATCTTTGACAAAGGGGGCAAAAATATACAATGGAGAAAAGACAGTCTCTTTAACAAGTGGTGCTGGGAAAACTGGTCAACCACCTGTGAAAGAATGAAACTAGAACACTTTCTAACACCATACACAAAAATAAACTTAAAATGGATTAAACATCTAAATTTAAGACCAGAAACTATAAAACTCTTAGAAGAAAACATAGGCAGAACACTCTCTGACATAAATCATAGCAAGATCCTCTATGACCCACCTCCCAGAGTAATGGAAATAAAAGCAAAACGAAACAAATGGGACCTAATTAAACTTAAAAACTTTTGCACAATGAAGGAAACTGTAAGCAAGGTGAAAAGATAGCTCAGCTTTCTTTATGGTTCAACTCTCACATCCATATGTGACTGCTGGAACCATAGCTTTGACTAGACGGACCTTTGTTGGCAAAGTAATGTCTCTGCTTTTTAATAGGTTGTCTAGGTTGGTCATAGCTTTTCTTCCAAGGAGTAAGCGTCTTTTAATTCATGGCTGCAGTCACCATCTGCAGTGATTTTGGAGCCCAAGAAAATAAAGTCTGTCACTGTTTCCATTGTTTCACCATCTATTTGCCATGAAGTGATGAAATTAAAAGGCGCTTACTCCTTGGAAAGAAAGTTATGACCAACCTAGACAGCATATTCAAAAAGCAGAGACATTATCTTGTCAGCAAAGGTCCATCTAGTCAAGGCTATGGTTTTTCCAGTAGTCATGTATGGATGTGAAAGTTGGGCTATAAAGAAAGCTGAGTGCTGAAGAATTGATGCTTTTGAACTGTGGTGTTGGAGAAGACTTTTGAGAGTCCCTTGGACTGCAAGGAGATCCAACCAGTCCACCCTAAAGGAGATCAGTCCTGGGTGTTCATTGAAAGGACTGATGTTGAAGTTGAAACTCCAATAATTTGGTCACCTGATGTGAAGAGCTGATTCGTTTGAAAAGACCCTGATGCTGGGAAAGATTGAGGGCAGGAGGAGAAGGGGATGACAGAGGATGAGATGGATGGATGGCATCACCGACTCAATGGACATGAGTTTGGGTAAACTCCGGGAGTTGGTGATGGACAGGGAGGCCTAGTGTGTTGCGGTTCATGAGGTCACAAAGAGTTGGACACGACTGAGTGACTGAACTGAACTGAACTGAAATGATTAGACCAGATGCCATGATCTTAGTTTTTTGAATGTTGAGTTTTAAGCCAGCTTTGTTTTAATGACTACTAATAATCAACAATTTCACTTATAAAATCTAGCCTTGGTAAATTCAAAAAAACTGAGATCATTCCAAGCATCTTTTCCGACCACAATGCAGTAAGATTAGATGTCAATTACAGGAGAAAAACTATTAAAAATTCCAACATATGGAGGCTGAACAATATGCTGCTGAATAACCAGCAAATCACAGAAGAAAAAAAAATCAAAATATGCATAGAAATGAATGAAAATGAAAACACAACAACCCAAAACCTATGGGACACTGTAAAAGCAGTGCTAAGGGGAAGGTTCATAGCAATACAGGCTTACCTCAAGAAACAAGAAAAAAGTCAAATAAATAAACTAACTGTACACCTAAAGCAACTTGAAAAGGAAGAAGTTATGAACCCCAGGGTTAGTAGAAGGAAAGAAATCTTAAAAATTAGGGCAGAAATAAATGCAAAAGAAACAAAAGAGATGATAGCAAAAATCAACAAAGCCAAAAGCTGGTCCTTTGAGAAGCTAAATAAAATTGACAAACCATTAGCCAGACTCATCAAGAAACAAAGGGAAAAAAATCAAGTCAACAAAATTAGAAATGAAAATAGAGCGATCACAACAGACAACACAGAAATACAAAGGATCATAAGAGACTATTATCAGCAACTATATGCAAATAAAATGGACAACCTGGAAGAAATGGGCAAATTCTTAGAAAAGTACAACTTTCCAAAACTGAACCAGGAAGAAATAGAAAATCTTAACAGACCCATCACAAGCACAGAAATTGAAACTGTAATCAGAAATCTTCCAGCAAACAAAAGCCCAAGACCAGATGGCTTCACAGCTGAATTCTACCAAAAATTTAGAGAAGAGCTAACACCTATCCTACTCAAACTGTTACAGAAAATTGTAGAGGAAGGTAAACTTTCAAACTTATTCTGTGAGGCCACCATCACCCTAATATCAAAACCTGACAAAGATGCCACAAAAAAAGAAAACTACAGGCCAATATCACTGATGAACATAGATGCAAAAATCTTAACAAAATTCTAGCAAACAGAATCCAACAACATATTAAAAAGATCATACATCATGACCAAGTGGGCTTTATCCCAGGGATGCAAGGATTCTTCAATATCCTCAAATCAATCAATGTAATACACCACATTAACAAATTGAAAAATAAAAACCATATGATTATCTCAATAGATGCAGAGAAAGCCTGACAAAATTCAACATCCATTTATGATAAAAAAAAACCCTCCAGAAAGCAGGAATAGAAGGAACATATCTCAACATAATAAAAGCTATATATGACAAACCCACAGCAAACATTATCCTCAATGGCGAAAAATTGAAAGCATTTCCCCTAAAGTCAGGAACAAGACAAGGGTGCCCGCTCTCACCACTACTATTCAACATAGTTTTGGAAGTTCTGGCCACAGCAATCAGAGCAGAAAAAGAAAAAAAAGGAATCCAGATTGGAAAAGAAGAAGTAAAACTCTCACTATTTGCAGATGGCATGACCCTCTACATAGAAAACCCAAAGACTTCAACAGAAAATTACTAGAGCTAATCAATGAATATAGTAAAGTTGCAGGATATAAAATCAACACACAGAAATCCCTTGCATTCCTATACACTACCAATGAGAAAACAGAAAGAGAAATTAAGGAAACAATTCCATTCACCATTGCAACGAAAAGAATAAAATACTTAGGAATATATCTACCTAAAGAAACAAAAGACCTATATATAGAAAACTATAAAATACTGGTGAAGGAAATCAAAGAGGACACAAATACATGGAGAAATATACCATATTCATGGATCAGAAGAAGCAATATAGTGAAAATGCTACTACCCAAAGCAATACTACTACGCAAAGCAATGTATAGATTCAATGCAATCCCTATCAAGCTACCAACAGTATTTTTCAGAGAACTAGAACAAATAATTTCACAACTTGTATGGAAATACAAAAAACCTCGAACAGCCAAAGCAATCTTGAGAAAGAAGAATGGAACTGAAGGAATCAACCTGCCTGACTTCAGTCTCTACTACAAAGCCTCAGTCATCAAGACAGTATGGTACTGGCACAAAGACAGAAATATAGATCAATGGAACAAAATAGAAAGCCAAGAGATAAATCCACACACCTAGGGATACCTTATCTTTGACAAAGGAGACAAGAATATACAATGGAGAAAATACAATCTCTTTAACACCTGGTGCTGGGAAAACTGGTCAACTGCTTGTAAAAGAATGAAACTAGAACACTTTCTAACACCATACACAAAAATAAACTCAAAATGGATTAAAGATCTAAACATGAGACCAGAAACTATAAAACTCCTAGAGGAAAACATAGGCAAAACACTCTCTGACATATATCACAGCAGGATCCTCTATGACCCACCTCCCAGAATATTGGAAATAAAAGCAAAAGTAAACAAATGGGACCTAATTAAAATTAAAAGCTTCTGCACAACAAAGGAAACTATAATCAAGGTGAAAAGACAGCCTTCAGAATGGGAGAAAATAATAGCAAATGAAGCAATGGACAAGGAATTAATCTCAAAAATATATAAGCAACTCCTGCAACTCAATTCCAGAAAAATAAACGACCCAATCAACAAGTGGGCCAAAGAACTAAACAGACATTTCTCTAGAGAAGACATACAGATGGCTAACAAACACACGAAAAGATGCTCAACATCACTCATTATCAGAGAAATGCAAATCAAAACCACAATGAGGTACCATTTCATGCCAGTCAGAATGGCTGCTATCCAAAAGTCTACAAGCAATAAATGCTGGAGAGGGTGTGGAGAAAAGGGAACCCTCTTACACTGTTGGTGGGAATGCAAACTAGTACAGCCACTATGGAGAACAGTGTGGAGATTCCTTTAAAAACTGGAAATAGAACTGCCATATGACCCAGCAATCCCACTGCTGGGCATACACACCGAGGAACCCAGAATTGAAAGAGACACGTGCACCCCAGTGTTCATCACAGCACTATTTATAATAGCCAGAACATGGAAGCAACCTAGATGTCCATCAGCAGACGAATGAATAAGAAAGCTGTGGTACATATACACAATGGAATATTACTCACCCATTAAAAAGAATACATTTGAATCAGTTCTAATGAGGTGGATGAAACTGGAGCCCATTATACAGAGTGAAGTAAGCCAGAAAGAAAAACACCAATACAGTATACTAACGCATATATATGGAATTTAGAAAGATGGTAATGATAACCCTGTATGTGAGACAGCAAAAGAGACACAGATGTATAGAACAGTCTTTTGGACTCTGTGGGAGAGGGCGAGGGTGGGATATATGGGAGAATGGCATAGAAACATGTGAATTATCATATGTGAAACAAATCGCCAGTCCAGGTTCGATGCATGATACAGGGTGCTCGGGGCTGGTGCACTGGGATGACCCAGAGGGATGGGATGGGGGGGAGGTTGAAGGGGGGTTCAAGATGGGGAACATATGTACACCCATGGTGGATGCATGTCAATGTATGGCAAAACCAATACAATATTGTAAAGTAACAAAATAAATAAATAAATAAAACTTGAAAAAATAAAAAGCAACAACAACAAATGAAAACAACCAAAAAAAAAAGACAGAGAGAAAATCAGAAGATTTAAATGGGATTTCTGGACTTGTCATGCTTTCTCGCTTGCAATGATAAGACACTGCTCCTCTCTGCCTAGTCCTCATAACCTTTGGGTTACATCTCTGATCCCTGGAGTAGCCATTTTTTAAAAGTCTCTTGCTATATGCCAGGTATTGTGTAAAGCTTCGCACTCAAGTCCCACCTAACTTCATAGCAGCCCATGGAGGCAGTCACCATTATCTCCACTTTCCAGATGAAAAGATTGCGGTTTGAAGAGATCAAGTGGTTTTTGAAAGTCAGTCAGGTAGTAAGTGGTGAAACTAGAATTTAAACTCAAATCTGTCTGACGCTAAAGCCTATGGTCTGCAGTGTGACCGCATGTAGTCTTCACAAATAATGCTTTTCCCTTACAGCATGCTGTGGATCTTCACCGAACTCCTGAAGTCATTTTATTTGAGCTGTCTTGTCTGGACTTTTCATAAAGAAAGTTCACACCTTGGACAATGCCACCATATCCCACCTTGCACAACATAGAGGTCATATGCTGATGCTCCCTTTTTTTCTGGTTTCCTCATCACTCTGATCCAGAGACTGCTTCTTAGTAAGTCCAAGTTATGGTAGTTTGCTTAGGTCAAATTGTAAGTATATCTTATTTTATCCTATAATTTGTTTTCCCTTGTGGAACTTCTCCTGTAAGTAAAATAGGAATAAGTTTTTCCTAAACTTAAAAGTTCAGGAAGTTGTGAATGAACATTAAAATATATTGTGAGTTAGCAATGTCCACCCAACAGTACATTTTGAAACACCAAAATGTGTGGGGATTTTCCATGGCTTTGCTGTCACAACATATGTGGATGATGACCTTGTCTCTGGGAGCACTTTAGATGTTTGTTGACAAAAAGTTAAGAACCCAAGAGGGTCTTGATGGCAACGAAGGCTCTGTAAGTTAAAATATACCCTCTGTAAATATTTTGGTGGGGGAAACCAAATTTGAAGGTCAACTTTATTTCTCTTAAATATCTTATTTCCTTAGCAACACTACTGTTTCACCTGGTAAAATTTGGTCCTAGAACTTTCTGATGATGAATATAACTAACATTGCTATTCTCTAGAGCTGCAATATAAAATCAAGTATGGCAATTTGGACCATTCTTTCCCTGACAGTGCCAACAAGAAGCTAGTTTAATTTTACAAAATAAACCCACTGAAATTCAGCCACTTCCAAAATGAGAGAGAGGATGTCATTTTTATGTGCTCTGTGAATGTCCTGTGGAGAAGATGCATGTTGTATAGCAGAAATTAACACAACATTGTGAAGAAGTTATACTCAAATAAAAAATAAATAATAACATAAAATGAAAGTTCATTTCATTGTTATTCATGTAATGTCTGTGCTAAACCCTAAGAAAGATACAAAGTTAATTTTCATCCCTTACTTCCAAAGAGATACCATCTGGTAGGAATCCTTTACTTTTGAATAATATTGTTTTCTTTTTGGGCTTCTCAGGTGTGGTACTAGTGGTAAAGAACCCGCCTGCCAATTCATGAGACATAAGAGACATGGGTTCGATCCCTGGGTTGGGAAGATCCCCTGCAGGAGGACATGGAAGCCCACTCCAGTATTCTTGCCTGGAGAATCACATGGACAGAAGAGGCTGGTGGGCCACAGGTCCATAGGATCTCAAAGTGTCAGACATGACTGAAACAACACTACACACACACACACACATACCCTCCCACCCACCCCCCCCCCCCACACACACACACACATTTGATTTTTACCATAAATGCTATGTGCCAGATCTTCATTTTGATCTAATAATTGCATGGAACAGGGTAGATGAAAAAGCTGAGCACAGGGAGCTTGCAGAATCTCTTAAATAACTAGTTAGTAGAAGAACAAATACTAGACCTAGAGTCTTCTGATCCTGAAATCAGGGAACATTAGAAGTCTGAAAGACAAACTGTAGTCCTGGTTGGCCAATTACTGGCTGTGCAGCCTGGGGTCGGTCACTACTTCTGGGCCCTCAGTCTTCCCAGTTGTATAATAATAGAGTTGGAGTAGGTGATCTCTAGTGGTCCTTCTAGTTCTAAAGTTCCAAGATTATTTTCCCCCCAAAAGATAATGTGACAACATGAAAGAAAGACCATGCTGTTAAGAGGCATAGTTTCCTCAACGTCTGCCTAGGTTGATATTCCTTTGCTTCTTTCTGTGAATCCAGATAGAACTGAGTTTTTCTAAAGATGTCTCTTTTCTCCTTTCTTACTTATTCACTTCATTGTAGGTGAGTGTTTTCAGCATTTTCTTTAACAGCTCCCTGCTGTGGTTCCCATATCTACGACCTCTTTTTCAGAAGTCTCCTTTTAACATATTAAAGCTTTTTGCACTAGAAAACTCTGAATTCTCAGCAGCAGCAGCATCTCTTGCTCTCTAAGGACTCATTGTAAGGAGTTAATATCACCTGCACATCATCTTCCATGACCTCTTTAAGACTATCCAGTGGTACAAACCATGCAGGGTTGGGAATCTGAGGTATATCAAGTTCAAGACTAAAGGAAATCAGGTCCACTCTCAAATTAGAGTTCTCTCTACACACTGTTCATATCACTTCCCACCATCATTTTTCAATATTTTGCTTAACCTGTTGGTAGAATTGTGCCCAAATCCCAGACACATGCCCTACCCCCCAGCCTCAGTATCATGGATGAGCTATGAAATGAGGTTACCTTCAGTCCATCTTGGATACACAATTATTCTTGCTTCATTGAATGCTGCACAAATTGAGTAGAATTGAGTACTGCATGAATTGAATGCTGCATGAATTGAGTAGAAGAAAATTAAGATTTGCTGCCAAAGGCTCAAAGTTTATTGAGTGACCAGGGGCATTGTTCAGAAGCAGCAGTGTTTTCTTTGAAAGGTCATTGTTCTCACAATACCTATTAACAGCTAAGCAATAATCACAAATCAACCACTTACTGAATATCTCAAATAACCCCTGTTGTTCTGTTTGAATAACAGAATACCAGCAAGTTTAATTTGCTTTTAGCCCATTAGTATTGGGTAGTTTTCTTTGTGATGAGCAAGCTGCAGTTTGAACTTTAAATTCTCTATTCAGTCTCCTCTAAGCAAAAGAGTGAGGTGGTCTGTGTGGCTGCCTTAAAGCCAGTCTTTTTTTTTTTTTTCTAATGTGCCATAAACATTGAGGAAGCTTTCTGTTTCCATGAGAGACTGCTTCCATCCACATTAAAAGCAAATTGCAGAGGGCATTCACCAATTTCTGTTATGAAACTGAGGAGTTCAGGAAACGTCTCGACTGCTGCCCAGTCTGTATTTATTCTTGATGCTAAATTTTGGTGTTATACAAGGGTTCATAGGATTCAAGTCAGTTAAATTAACCATGCCTGGCATTTAAAATTCCTTTGGTTGTACTCTTATAATCACATAAACTGAGTGGCTTGTTTATTAACGCTCAGAGGCAGCGAGAAGAGTAGAAAGGGCACTAAAACATCTTGTCCAGACATGACAATGGAGTGTTTATGATGATGGTGCTGGTAGCAGGTGGTGTGTGTGGGGGGGGGGGGGCATATTCACACATGCCCACATACACACACAGGTGGAGAGATTTAAGGGGGTTCTTATGTATCAAGTGGGCTTCCCCACTGGCTCAGTGGTAAAGAATCCAGCTGCAAGGCAAGAACCTTGCAGGAGATGTGAGTTCAATCCCTGGGTAGGAAAGACCACCTAGAGAAGGAAATGGCAACCCACTCCTGTATTCTTGCCTGGGAAATTCCATGGGCAAAGGACTTTGGTGGGCTGCAGTCCATAGGGTTACAAAAAGTTAGGACACCAGGACTGAGTGACTAAACAATAACAACTGTGTATTAAGCAAACAAAATCTTGTAAGGATCCCACTGAAGATAGCACATATTGACTTGGATGTGTTCCTAGCCTGGCTGGGACATATTATGTGCCCCCATGAGAAGGGCTGCACTGAGCTCTTGGTCTCCTTTTGGGAGACTCATTCTGATGAGTCATGTTGATTCCACTTGATAGTCATCTTCATGAACCAGGTGAGAAGTCATTGCTTTGATGAAACATTCCCTGACATTTCCAAACTTCAGGCCAAACTAATTGCTTTCTCTGTGTTTAGTGCATTTTACACACTTGCAATAAACATGATAGTGAGCATTTACAAATCTGTCTGTTCAACTATATTGTGACTTATTTGAGGGCAGCAATTTTGTTTTATATTTTTTAATACAGGCAGTGTAGTAAGTGAGGAAGAATCTAAATTTCTAAGCCAGACTTGATTTCAAATGAATTTCAGTATTATGTTGTCTGCTGTCTTGAATAAAGTACCCATAGCTTAACCTCAGTTACTTATATGGAAAATAGATATGGTGATGTCTAATTCCATAAGGCTTTTTAAAAAGCATATTTACTTTCCTTGTATCTTACCTAAAGCCTAGTACCTACCAGCAACATAAGCATCATTCAATATTCTCACATCATTTGACCTAGAATATCCTGGTAAACTAAAGTACATCCCTCTTCTTCCAAAGAAGTTTGATCTTTCTCAATAATGGCAGCCTGACAAGGGCATGGTGATGGCCAGACTTCATTAAGGTTGTTCATAGAGACTGTGGTTAGGGAGTCAGCTATTCAGGGAAACTATTTTTAGAAAAGATATTACCTCTATGAAAAACTGTTAGTCACTCAGTCATGTCTGACTCTTTGCAACCCCATAGACTGTAGTTCATGGAATTCTCCAGGCAAGAATATTGGAGTGGGTAGCCATTCCCTTCTCCAGGGGATCTTCCTGACCCGAGGATTGAACTCACGTCTCCTGTGTTTCCTACACTCCTCGTGGATTCTTTATTGTCTGAGCTACCAGGGAAGCCTTATTATCTCTGAGTAGAAGGTTGATTCAGATTACCTCATTCATTCAGCAGATAGTTTTCCAGTACTTACTATGTGCCTGCCATCTGGGCCAGATACTATAAAGATGGAAATCTAGTGGATGACAAAGATTTTTAAATTAAATAAATTAAAATGTATAACTAAATAAAGTAAGTGTAATGAAGTCAGAAATAAAAGCTGAGATACTGAGTTTCTTTCCAAATGTAAGCTACATGATTCAGCGTTAAAATTTCCAGAAAAATAGAAAGTTGATCCACAAATTGCAGATGGAAATGTCAAGGTCCTTTGTAAATGTATGCAATCCTACTTATTTAGTCTTGTGTTCTGTTTCTTCCTCATTGACCCATTCAGTCATTTAGTCAGGGTCTTCTGGTAGCCCAGTGATCACCCCTGTGTCTGGACATGGAGTCTCCTTTACCTGGAAGCTTTCCCATCTCACTACTAAAAATGCTGTTAGTACATATATATGGAATTTAGAAAGATGGTAACGATAACCCTATATGCAAAACAGAAAAAGAGACGCAGAAATACAGAACAGACTTTTGAACTCTGTGGGAGAAGGTGAGGGTGGGATGTTTCAAAAGAACAGCATGTATACTATCTATGGTGAAACAGATCACCAGCCCAGGTGGGATGCATGAGACAAGTGCTCCGGCCTGGTGCACTGGGAAGACCCAGAGCAATCGGGTGGAGGAGGAGGTGGGAGGGGGGATCGGGATGGGGAATAAGTGTAAATCTATGGCTGATTCATATCAATGTATGACAAAACCCACTGAAATGTTGTGAAGTAATTAGCCTCCAACTAATAAAAAAATTAAAAAAAAAAACAAAAAAACAAAACAAAAAAACAAAAAAAAAACACAAAAAACAAAAACAAACAAACAAAAAAAATGCTGTTAGTTATCCTGCCCAGTGTCCAATATTATAAGATAAGCTGGTGAGACTAAATGAGCCCTAAAAACAGTTTGGTTCCTTTAACCCTGCTAACGAAGGAGGAGGGTAGAATGTGCTCTCTACATTTTTCCTTCGAAATTTTCTTTTCTGTGCTTGGTTACCATGATGAACTGTTTTTTATCTATTCCTGGTATCAGAGCTCCAAACAGAAGAAGCAGGAATGTAGGGCATGCATTACATGAAAAGTGAAATGTTTTGAAAGGGCTTTGAAGTGTTGAATAGGAATATTGTATTAAGAACATTCCACCAAATGGAAGAAACCTGGAAACTGGACAAGCTGTGGATGTGCAGATGGTTATTACTAACCATCAGTCAAGTAGAGAACACAGCCGATGTATATGGATCGATATGTCATGTGTCTTTATACATTGGGATGTACCAAGAAGTTGTCAGCAGTTGTTATCTATTTATGTATTGCCTCCAAGGAGAAGAGTCAAACTGCCCATGTTATACAGCTTAGAAGTTCTAGTTTTGTCTGCACCAATATGAATGAATTCATTTAAAATGTCTCATCGGAGAAAGGATGCTTCCATAAGTGCCTGGAGAAGGAAATGGCAACCCACTCCAGTATTCTTGCCTAGAAAAATCGCATGGACAGAAGAGACTGGGTGGGCTGTAGCCCATATGCGCAAATTGACATAAAATGGTGGGTTTGTTTGTTCGTAGATGAGTTGAGGGTCTCTATCTTTATAGTTCTTTTAAAAACCTTCTTTACCCTAATAGACAGTCTACAAACTATAGTAATCCAACATGCTCCATATCACCCCACAATATTTTGCAATTAGAATGTGAGCAAATTGCTCTGCCTCAGTCAACACTAATGTTAAAGAACAGCAGAGAGTCCTTTAGATAGGTATGACCACAAGTCAGTCAGCCATTTGAAGTATTACAGAGAGGTGTTATTTCTCAGAGATAAGGAACAAAGAGGTCTTAATATCCGGCTCAGTCAGGGCAGGAAATTGCCTACTTCCTGAGCCAGAGTGGTAGAGGCTGTGGATGGGAGCCAGATATTGGAGGGAGGAGGCTTGTAAGCACTGGAGACCTCGGGATTTTATCATCAGGCACATGGACTTTGTATCAGAATGTCAAGAACTTATTTTGTCTTTAGCCCAGAAAGATGTAAAGCATTCTTATAATGTCATGGCTGGACATTCGTTTCCACAGAAGGATATTTATTCTCAGATGTTTATGCTTTTCATTCCTGAACCTCCCCAGATTGTGGTATTTGACTGTATTTTAATTTTAAAAACTATCAATTATCCTGCTAATTCTAAATTCTACTATAAAAGTGTAAAGTACCAGGCTGACCTTACATCCCTTGTCCTAATTACATACATGTGTTTTTATGGACCTTCTGTCCCTCTCCAACAACACTAACAAACTAGTTTACAAAGCACTTAACCTCTGCAGCTTTTTTTTTTTTGTCCTCATTTGTAAATCAAGAGTGTTGAACTAGATGATCTCACATTTGTTTGGGTTCTAAAGAAAAGTGGCAGAAATTCCATAGGTATAAGTCTGTATGGTGGAAAAAAGGAATTTGGGAGATCTTGGATAACCAAGTCCAAACCCCTGCATGTTCAACTGTTAGATGTGTGACACTGGGAACATTCTCTAATCTCCTCAATCTAGTTTCAACATTTGTAACTGGAATAGTATCTGAATTATATGGTTGTTATACAATTAAGTGACACAGGGCATTAGAGTGCCTGGCAGATTCATATTTAGTAGCTGTTTCTTTTCCCTTCTTTCTCTTCTTCCAGCATTATGTAGACTTAATAGATTTTACTACCTTTTATTAAAAAAGAAAAAACCCAGGTTCAGATGTAATGTTGAAGGAAAAAGAAGATAAAGACTAATTTACAGGAGGATCTAAAGATGAGTTGAATTTTGACAAGCAAAAATAAGGATGCAGTACATTCTACCCAGTGAAGAATGTAATCAAAAGTATCTTGGCTCTAATTGAAAGATGTCTGTGGAGAAGTCTCTTATGCTATTGAAATATAGACTCTACTGGCCAGGATTAAAATATCTATTTTATGTTTCTATCTCTTGACCTATTAATTAATTTTTACTCACATGTTTGTATGTTGCACACAATAGTCTCTATTTGTTTTTTTCTTTTAAAAGCATTCTTTGGAGATCATCCTATGTATACATAAAACTTCTTTTTCTTTATTTACTATATATAATGTACCATTATATATATATACACACCAGAATTGATATAAACAGTACTCTAGTGATGCATATTTAGGTGGTTACCATATTTTGCTTTTATAAACAAGGTTGCAGTGAATCATCTTCTATATACATCACTTTACCACATGTGTAAGCAGATCTGTAGGATAGAGTCCTAAATGCGGATCTGCTGTATTTTTAACTCTGTTAACTATGATCAGATACCCTGCAAACAGATTTTATTGATTTCACTGTATATAGTCTATGTTTGAGACTATTTCCCTGAGCTCTAGTTGATACAGCGTTATCATACTTTTGAAATTTGGCCAGTCCTCTAGGTTAAACAAATGCTATTTTAATGTACTTCAAAGTAGCATTTCTTCTTTTAATAGTTGTCTGTAACTACTTTTCTGTGATATTCTGTGTATTCTGCTTTTCTGTTCACAGTCTCCACTCATTAGGCTGCTGGATTATTGGGATTTTCCTTATTGATTAGTAGAAATTCCTTATGTCAATATATTAGAGAAATCAGCTTTTTGTTTCTTATGCAAACATTTTCTCTCAATTTTTTGTTTGATTTTGATTATTGTTATTCTTACCATGCAAAGTGTTTAAAACATTTTTATGTGGTGAAGTTTATCTGTTTTTTTATGGCTTCTGGATTTTGTTTATACTTAGAAAAACTTTTCTCACTTGAGAGAATAATTTTTTCATGGGTTCATCTATTACATTTATGATTTCATTTTCTACACTCAAATCTTAGATCAATTTCAAATTTATTCTGGAGAGAGATATAAACTCAAATTTATTTTTTCCCAGGTGGCTACCTAGCTTTCCCAGCACAAATTATTATATAATTCATATTTTCAATCCCATTTTGAAATTTTTCCTGTGCTTTACTTTATGGTGGTGGTTTAGTTGCTAAGTCATGTCTGACTCTTGCCACCCCATGGACTGCAGCCCACCTGACTCCTCTGTCCATGGGATTTTTCCAGGCAAGAATACTGGAGTGGGTTGCCATTTCCTCCTCCAGGGGATCTTTCCAATCAGGGATTGAAACTGCGTCACCTACATTGAAGGCCGTCTCCTGAATTGCAGGCAGATTCCTTACTGCTAAGTCACCAGGGAAGCCCACTTTGCTGTATTTGGAGGGCTTCGCAGGTGGCACTAGTGGTAAAAAATACATCTACCAATGCAGGAGACACAAGAATACAGGTTCAATCCCTGGGTCAGGAAGATCTGCTGGAGGAGGGCATGGCAACCCACTCTAGTATTCTTGCCTGGAGAATCCCATGGACAGAAGAGCTGGAGGGCTACAGTCCATAGGGTCACAAAGAGTCAGATATGACTGAAATGACTTAGGATACATGCACATATGTATTTGGATCTATTTCTGGATGTTCTTGTCTCTTTCATAGTCTTGTCTGTCTACTCATCTGCATTCCTAGATTTTGTTGTTGTTAGTGCTTTTGTAAATCTTCTGTAGAACATCTAGCTAGGTATTGTTTATAGTATAAGGACTGTCATTATACATTAACATTTTACCCAACCCCCTTATAAAGTTCTCTTATTGATGTAATGCTTCTTAAAATTGATTTATTTTTCTTTTTAAATTGTGTTGGCTGTTACCTCCAGGAGGGCTTCCTAGGTGGTGGGCAAAGATAAAAAGGATCCGCTTGCCAATGCAGGAGATGAAAGAACGAGTGTTCCATCCCTGAGTCAGGAAGACCTCCTGGAATAGGAAATGGCAACCTACTCCAGTATTCTTGCCTGGAAAATTCCATGACAGAAGAGACTGGCAGGTTACAGTCCATGGGGTTGCAAAGAGTCGGACATAACTTAGTTCACACACATACACAGTACTTCCAGGACAATGTTCAGTGAAGGTAGTGGTAATAAACATTTATGGTTCACCCAAGACTTCAGTAGAAGGTTTTCTCTGGAACAATTTAAATATCATTGAAATGATTAATTTTTTAAAGATTTGGCAGAAATACCCTATTAAATCAGATGATGATTGAGATGTATATGTCTTTGTGTTATAAAATATGATTATCATTCCAAGTTATTAAGAATTTTAAATATCAAGAAAATGTAAATAGAGAACAAAGGAAAGAAAATAGATCATGTAGTGTAACATTTTTTACACTAGAAATAATATTTTACAATAGAAATAAAAACAAAAAGCATGACAAAAATGACAGAATTTAGACCAAAGAAGACTGGCCTCCATAAATACATGTGGGTAACTCTTTTATTAAAAAGTCATTTTTGATCATAATAAAATATAAAGCTCTATGTTTTACATAAAAATTATGCCTAAAATAGGTGTATTGGAAGAGTTGAAATGAAAAAAAATCCTCAGATCTCTTTTAAACTGATAGAAGTTGCTTAACCTGACCCATTCTAAAGAAACCTACAAATCATAGTATTAAGCTACATCTTTTCACCTATCATATTGGCAAAAATCATAAAGTTTAACATCATAGTGTGTTGGTGAGGATGAGTGAAATAGGCACTCATACATAATTAGTAAACATGTACATTGTTAAACCTCTCTGGAGGTCAAATATAGTGATAGCTATCAAAATTATAAGTGCATATAGCCTTTGTTTTCACATGTTTAATTGCAGAAATTTACCCCCTGAGCACACTTAAATGTGTGTTTTTATTAGGATATTTGTTTCAGTATTGTTTGTAATAGCAAGAGATTTGAAACAGTCTAAGTGTTTAATGATATGGGTTTGATTAAATAAGTTATATATCATCACATTATAGAATGATATGAATTCTTTAAAAAGAATAAGGTATAGATACAGCATTATCTCTAAAATATGTTTTTAAGTTTATAAAGCAAGGAGAGCATATTATATTTAGTGTTAAAATATGTGAAAATATTGTGTATGTCTACATGCACATATACACATGGAGAGACTCACACACATACATGTGTATATATTTGTATCTATATGTATATACAGATATACATGCCTGTAGATATATAGATCGTTTTTATAAGGATAAAGAACTGTTCAGAGTGCTTGCTTCTGTGGAGGAGAACTGGGTGTCTGAGTAGAGAAACAGAGGTAGAATGGATTGCAAGGAGCAACTGTAAGCACAGAAATCAGTAAAGCATATTGATCATTCTAAATGAACATTTTCTGTTACAGTAATTTTTGGACTTTTAAAGTATATCCAAAAATAGAAACACTAACTTCTTACTCTGGTAAGAGGATTTTGGAAGACATTAAAGAATACTAATCTCATTGCCTTTGGGTGAAGAATTACAAATAGTAATTCTTCATTTCTTTCTTAAAAGCAAAATATAAGCTTTTAGGATACATTTTAAAAGGTTATGGCTAAAATAATAAAATACATAGTAAAAGTAAAGGAAACAGAGAAATGTGATGTAACCCATGGAAGTTAGGAAAGGAAGAAAAAGAGAAAAAAACCTCATGATAAATAGATAAACAATGGCATAAAAAGTTCACCATACCAGGTGGTGCTAGTGGTAGAGAAGCCTCCTGCAAATGCAGGGGAGGTAAGAGACCTGGGTTCGATCCCTGGGTCAGGAAGATCCCCTGGAGCAGGGCACGGCAACCCACTCCAGTATTCTTACCTGAAGAATCCCACGGACAGAGGAGCCTGGTGGGCTACAGTACATAGGTTGCAAAGAGTCAGACAAGACTGAAGCAATTTAGCACACACACATAAATACAAAACATGAATTCAATTCATCTGATGAGTCATTTAATAATTTAATATCAACAAAATAAAGCCAAACGATATAAGTCTGAAAATAAAAGCGATAAAAGTGCATCAGGAAAAATTAACTGATTAACAGAGAACATAACTTTAACTCTACTTGTCTCAGACCAAAGAAAAGGTAGCACCTATTCCATATTTTCTGGACTTCATTTAATAAATTATTCAATCTATAATCTCTAAGTTTATCTAAAGACTCCTTAAACAATGTTTTACTTTATAATCAGATGTATACTAGAAGAAGAATTTTATATCTTTCCAATCTTTGATTTAAAAAAAAACAAACAACCTTCAGAATACTGATATACAAGCCACTTTTCTCAAGTTAGGAGGGAATCCTATATACCTTTACTTATTTTTTGTAAACTTAACCAACTTATCATTTTTCTTACCCTTTCAGATTAAAGAGAATCCTTGTTACTTTTTTTTAAAGATTGTAAAATTTTATTTTATGTGGTTTTTACAACAGTCTTTTTTTTTTTTTAAAGTCCACTTAGTCTCATGTATCATTTAAAGTCAGTGTTTCCTTATTTTCTGTCTGGGTGATCTGACCATTGATGTAAATGGGGATGTTCAAGTCCCCTACAAGTATTGTGCTACTGTCAACTTCTCCCTTTCTGTCTGTTAACATTTGCTTTATATAATTAAGTGCTCCTGTTTTGGGTGCATATATATTTACAAATGTTATATCTTCTTCTTGGATTGATACTTTCATCATTATGTAATGTCCTTCATTGTCCCTTGTTAGTCTTTGTTTTAAAGCCTATTTTGTCAGATGTAAGTATTGCTACCCTGGGGTGGGGGGAAGAGCCTTTTTATTTTTTAAGAGCCCCTGTTCATATGCAAGACTCCTTGCCCCCATCCTCCCCAGGGAGATGCTCCTCTTTCCTAGTGCTTCTTTCCACTTTGCTTTTACTGGAAAATCTTCACCCAGAACATGAGGTGCAATGAAATGGAAGTTTTTCCTTTCAAGATTAATACAATGTTTTCTGCTTAATTTATGTTTTGTTTTTTGATGATTTTCAAAGTTAAGTTGCCCTCTAGCTCAAAGAAAGGGCTTCTCTGGTAGCTCAGCTGGTAAAGAATCCACCTGCAATGCAGGAGACCCTGTTTTGACCCTGGGTCAGGAAAATTCCCTGGAAAAGGGATAAGCTACCAGTATTCTTGGGCTTCCTTGGTGGCTCAGATGGAAAATAATCCACCTGCAATGTGGGAGACCTGGGTTTGATCCCTGGACTGGGGAGATCCTCTGGAGGAGGGCATGGCAACCCACTCCAGTGTTCTTGCCTGGAGAATCTCCATGGACAGAAGTGCCTGGTGGACTACAGTCCATGTGGTCACAGAGTCAGACAGGACTGAGTGACTAAGCACAGCATATACCTCAAGGAAATAGTTTTCAGTGACACCTAGGTTATTCCTCTGGCTAGTGACAACTTAAATCTCTGGAACCCCAAGTAAGAAGCAGTTAGGAAATCTCAGCTTACTTAGATAAATTCAAGTCAATTACAATTTTGAATGCCTATATTGAAGTAGGCATCTGGAGCTTCAAAGATAACTAAGGTATGATCCTTCCACAAGGAGCCCCAAAGCAAATCAGGTTTGCTGATAATTTAAGGACTTTAATATGTAGAGGAAGCAAAAATAAGATAGAGTATTGCTCACGTTCAAAATAATTTTGGACTTATATCCTGAAAGACTGTGACAATTCATAGCTTTTACTTTTTGAGTTTTTAAGTTTAAATAATCTAATGCTTAGAGGATTAAACCAAGTTCCCAGCACTCCTTTCCTGTCCTATACTTGTTTAATTAAAAAAGAAAAACCAGCAATAATAATAATTATAATAAACCTACCATTTAATTGAAGGTCAAACACTTTAAGCTATTATTTTAGTAATGTTTTCCAAATTCCTTCTCATTCATTCACCCTGCAGTAAGCTATTGAGTTTCTAAGGAGAAACAGCAAAAAGAAAAGAAAAGAAAAGAAAAAGACCATAGGGATGTTACTCAGCCATAAAAAAGAATGAAATAATGCCGTTTGCAGCACCATGGATGGACCTAGAGACTCACTTATTAGTTGAAGTAAGTCAGACAAGAAAGACAAATATTATAAGATATTGCTTATAAGTGGAATCTAAAGAAAAAAATGATACAAATGAAATTATATACAAAACAAACAAAAAAAAAACTGATATAGAAAACAAACTTATGGTTACCAAAAAGGAAAGGGAGGTGTGGAATAAATTAGGAATTTGGGGTTAACAGATACACACTACTATATATAAAATAGATAAACAACAGGACCTAGTGTATAACACAGGAACTGTACTCAGTATTTTAAAGTAACCTATAAAGGAAAATAATAAAAAAAATGTATAAATCACTTTTCTATTAATATATACCTGAAACTAACACAATGTTGTAAATCAACTATATTCCAATTTTTTAAAAAGGAAAAACTGAAATGCAAATAATTTGTTGCTTTTTCTGTCCTTCATTTTTTAAAAAAATGCAACCTGCAGCAAAACAGGAATATGGGGTTTTCACATCATCTTCTCTTCACTGACTGAATGAGAGAATTGTCAGATGTTGTATATGATTACAGCTGTTTGTGTTTACATTTAAAGATAGTTTCTTGTCTGGAGGAGGATTTTTTGGGGGGAAAGGTAGAGGATGAAAGCTTAGGTAAACCTGGATAGCTTTAGATAATGGGGAATATGAACACCAAATTTCATTTAGAAAATACATATATGAATGGGTGGAAGGGTAAGGTGTTCTCAATATTTTGGATGAATACAGAGGATAACACTTATTATAGTAAAGAAAAATGATTAAGCCATTCTCTTAGTAAGTTAGGCTTCCTTGGTGTTTCAACACTGCCTGCAGTGCAGAAGACTTGCGGGAGACTTGAGTATAATTCCTGGTTGGGAAGATCCCCTGGAGAAGGAAATGGCAACCCACCAGTATTCTTGCCTGGGAAATCCCATGGACAGAGGAGCCTGATGGGCTGCAGTCCATGGGGTCTCAAAGACATGACTTAGTGACTGAACAACCTAGGTGAGTTGGGTGAAAAAGTCTTTTAAAGATGTTATCACATCTGAGCTTCCCCAAAGCTGTGCCTCAGGATGTGGGTGTGTTCTGAGAACTGATACCTCAACCCTTGAGGATGCCAGGAGAGACTGCACAGAACCAGTCCTCTCCACCCCTGGAAGATTTCTGGAAGGCACTGTGTAGTGAAATCATCTTGGTTTGTTTGGGGCTTTCCTTGTTCTAGCACTAAATGTCCTGTGGCTTGGGAAATCCCAGTCTCAGGCAAATAGGGAATATCATTCTACCTCAGGAGTCTGCTCACTGCAGGATCTGAGTCAGGTCCAGTGGTCTCTGTAGGCATTCAGGGCTTGGTGTTGCAGGAAGGGGGACCCCTTCCAAGGCCTGAAAGTGGGCTGTTGTCTAACACTCGGAAATGAATTGTCTGAGGAGACACATGTGCTGACAAAGCAAGAGATTTTATTGGGAAAGGGTGCCTGGGTGGAGAGCAGTAGGGTAAGGAACCCAGGAGAACTGCTCTGCCACGTGGCTCGCAATCTTGGGTTTTATGGTGATGGGATTAGTTTCCGGGTTGTCTTTAGCCAATCATTCTGAGTCAGAGTCCTTCCTGGTGGTGCGCAGCTTGTTCAGTCAAGATGGATGCCAGCAAGAAGGATTCTGGGAAGTGGTCGGACATGTGGTATCTCCTCTTGACCTTTGCTGAATTCTTCCGGTTGGTGGAGGCTTATTAGTTCCGTGTTCCTTACCAGGACCCTCTATCATAAAACAACTCAGGCAAATAGTTATTATCGTGCCTGGCCAGGGTGGGTGGTTTCAGTCAGTGTGCTTCCCCTAACACTGGGGCTCTGTTGTGAAGGCCCATGCGTAACATGACCAGGAAGGTACTCTTCCACCTGATCATAAGGGTAATTTGAGCAGTGATTTTAAAGGCACTTGCCCATTTAACCTAGGCTTCCCAGGTGGCACAGTGGTAAAGAGGCTGCCTGCTAATGCAGGAGAGGCAAGAGATTTGAGTTGGATCCCTAGGTGGGGAAGATTCCCTAGAGAAGGAAATGACAACACACTCCAGTATTCTTGCCTGGAAACTTTCATGGACAGAGGAGCCTGGTGGCTACAGTCCATGAAGTCCCAAAGAGTTGGACATGACTGAACATGCACTCATGCCCATTTAACCCAAGTTGTTAAATTACTGGTATAAAATTGTTTATAATATTTCTCATCTTTTTAATGCATGTAATTTTTCTCATTTTATCTTTATATTGGTCACTAGTTCTCTCTGTTGTCCCCTTCCCCTTTCCTCCTACCCTTTCCCTTCTGCTCCCCACCTTCCCTCTCTACTCCTCCTCTCTCTCCCCTTTTGTTTTTAAAATTAAACTTGCTAGGGATTATCCAGGATCTGTGTTCCTAGATGAATTGACCCACTTAATATGTTGAAATATCCCTCTTTATCTCTCAGCTCTTCTCACCTTAAAGCCTACTTTGATATCAGTATAGTTAATGCTTCCTTGGTGTATCTTGTTGTTGCTGTTCTCTTACTTTTAAACTTTGTGTATTTTTATATTTATTGTGTATTTCTATAAGTGGCCATAATTGTATTCCTTTAAAAATCCAGCCTAAAAATCTTGTTAACAATCTTGAAATCTTGTTTCATTCATTTGTATATCATGCAATTATTAATACAGCTGGGTTTAAGTCTGCCATACTTGCTCTATTTTTCCCCTTCTGTTTCTTTTCTTTTTTTTAATTCCTTTCCTGTCTTCCTTTATAATATGCACTGTTCCTCAGTCATGTCTAACTCTTTGTGGCCCCATGGACTGTAGCCCACCAGGTTCCTCCGCCCATGGAATTTTCCAGGCAAGAATACTGGAATGGGGATCTTCCTGACCCAGGGATTGAACCCGCATCTTTTGTGTCTCCTGCATTGGTATGTGGATTCTTTACATCTAGAGCTATCTGGGAAGCCCCTCCTTTGTAATAGTCATTTTTTTTTTCTAATGTTCCACTTTATCTCCTCTGTTAGACTTCTATTATACCTTTTAATGTCCTTGTTTTTAGTGACTACCCAAAAAGTTGCAAGACACACTCTAATTTATTATAGTCTATCTTAAATTAATACAGTTACTACTTTTTCAATAATTCAAGAAATTTAGAACAGTATAACTCCATTATTCTCTACCACTCTTTCCATTTTGTGTTTCGTCATATGCTTCTACACATTGTAAGCCCCACAGAAGTTACATTATTATTGTTTTAAAGTCAATATTCTTTTATATTTATCTACATATTTACCCTTTCCAGAACTGTCCTTTGCTTCTTGTGCTTCTACCTGTTATAATTTTTCTTTATCTTAAAATATATTCTTTAGTATTTCTTTTTTTAATTGGAGCTTACTTGCTTTACAATGTGTGCTGGTTATAGTAAAAGTCTCTTGGTTGTGAATTCTCTCAGCATTTCTGTGTATGTGTATGCATGTGTTTTCTCTCAGCACCTCAGTGGTCTTTTCTCTTAGTTATTTATTCATCAAACCTGAAATGAATATGTCTTATTCAATCAAAGCTGCTTTCCTCAATAAATATTTATATGTTAATTTACAAAACCTTTCTACTGAACAACTGATGAATCCTACCTGGCTATTTTTAGATTGATATAGTCATTCTTTGGTTTTCCTTCTTCCCTATGGAATTACTTCACAGATGGACAGAGAAGGCAAATAAATGAATGAATGAAACATAAGGAAGTACTGAGGAAAACATAAATGCTCCCCAAGCAAAGTCACATTATCAGGATCTTATCACTGCTAGAGATCTGCCTCTTTACAACATCAGTACCATTGACAATGTTACATTTTCAGTTCACATTTTTTTCTTCTAATGAGGTGATAAACATTTATCAGTGTTCATGTCTTATCTCTTTTATTCTATGTGATTCATTTTGTGGTGTGGCAGTTTTCAAGTCTAAGTGGGAAAGTAGCTTCTTCTGGCATTTTAGTTATAGTTACAAATACAGATTCAAAACATATGATCAGTGGAGTCGTGTCATGTTCACATTTAACTCATATAATTCAACCACACATGCTGCACAGAATTAAAATAAAAATGAGTGCTTTGAAAAGGTGGACAGTTTCACCCACAGTTTCCCTCAGTGAGCACAAGAACCAGGCAGATCATGAATGAAAAAGTATAAACCTGGTCTTTCTTTAGATGTCCTTATGATGTGAGCATCTTTACTTCCCTGACTTCAAAGACTGACCCCCAACAGAACGCAGTGTCATCATAAGAACAGTTATAGTTAACTAGATGTTCTTTTAAACCTTAATATAAACCATCCAATTATGCAGTAGCATTTGCATGTTTTATCACTAGACTATAACAAATAATTTTCTCCTAGAATTATGATTTAATTGGAGGCCATCTGCAACAACATGAAATATATCCTTCAGACTTTATTAAATGCTTCTGATAGACACCACTTCTTCTCTCATAGATTCTCATGAAGTAGGATTAAAGTCTAGTCAAGAAGATAGGAGCACAAAACAATTGAGCTCTATATGATGCTCCTCAAAAATTGTTCATGAATAGAGACACATTCAAGTGTGTTATAGAGACAGAGCTAAGTGGGAAATAGTGGTCAGCAAATGAACTGAAGCAAAGCATTAAAACCAATAGGAATATCAAGAGCAAAGACTCCAAAGTACAAAAGTATGCAACGGGATTTTAAAGAGCATGACATTTGTGGTAACTTAAAACTCAGGTATGAGTATAAAGGCAATTGGAAAGGATAGCTATATTATGAAATTAATTAAGATGCTACTCTAAGAAATGTGGACTTGATTCTTATGTTACAAAAAGCCATTTTATTTGGTTCTCAAATGTCCTTGTGAGAAATTGTGACCCAGGTAATTTTGGACTTATGCCCACACGCCAGAGGTGGGATTTAAGCTCAGACGTCCCAATTCAAATCCAATGCTCTTTCACCTCCACCAGACTGCCTTTCACTGCAGGTTCTAAGCCAATTCTTATACTTACAGTTAATTCAGTCTTTTTATTCACCTACTACCACTCTGCTCATGATCTGCCCTTTCCATCTTTTGGGATAGTCCAACCCTGACAATGACTCTGGACTTTTACTTTATTCGGAGTTACAAGATGGTGGCAAATCTAAAGAGTTGTCAAAAGCAGACAGTTGGAATGTAGAATTACTGTGCTGTGAAATTTCTGTGGAAAATTCAAAACACCCTGCACTTAACACAATGCCAGAGCTGATTAGTGCAGTTTATTGCTAAGCCCCAAGGGACACCTGCAGGCTTTTACCTTCAGTCTAGAACCCCTGGCCCGAGGGAAGGTGTAATGCCACGTTAGTTCCGCACTCTTTCTATTAGAGTTTACTCAAAGCTGCCGACACCAGCTGTGTTACAAACGAACGTTAATTCTACTCCAGCATCTGGATTGCATGTACAATGAGGGGCAAGATTTATGCCCTGCTGAAGCATTCCCCGGTTTTTAGCACAGAAGTGATTGAACTCCAGATGTTAACAAGATGCAGAGACCTTTTAGCATGATTAAAAACATGATTTCTTGTTTTGCTCATGACAAAAACCATTGGATTAACTTATTAGAAGAGGAGCTGCCGTCCTGCTCATTGGAAGCTGTGTCTGCTGAGCTATTGGAGCTTGTCGTCAAAGATTTTATGAAAAGAGTGACTTACCAACTCCTAAAATCAACAACTTCAAGGACCCTCTCAAAATTAGAGGTTACAAAGGTAGATGCACTCTAAGAATTTTGATAAAGATTTAGATAAGAATGAAAATCAATACAAGTGTTTGCATAAAAGAATTAAATTAGGATCTTCTCTCTTTCAAGAACTGTATTATCAAAAAGCATGGAACCACAGCCCGAAAGTCTTGAAGCTAGAATGATCCCTCAAAGATCATCAGATCTGCTTTTCCCTTCCTTAGTCCTTTCCTTCCTCCAGCTTATAGGGATGATGAAGAGAATGGTCTCCTTGTAGCATCAGATGACTGAAATCCAAAAGGATCCAGTGTTTTATTACAGGTCTCAAAACCAGTAAACAAAGAATTAAAATCTTCTATTTTCAAAGTACAGTATTTTCTCAATGATAAGATAATTTTGCCCATAATTTGCTTTTTCCATAATTGGAATGCATCTCATATTTATTGTGAAAAATTAGTAGCTTTGTTTATTTTTGTGCCCACAGCTATTATTAAATTAGTGTTGCATATGACAGTCAGTGGTATCTTAGAATCCAGAAAATATGGTAGCTATTGATGTCATTAGAAACCTTTTAAGTAATAAGCAATCATCTGGATTTTTTTTTTTTACTTCTACCATAATCTAAGAATCTGGTGACTCATTCTTTACAACTTACATTATCTATGGCTAAGAAAGGAAGAATAAGGAGGTACCTTTTCTTAAATTTGTTTCCAAGACCTTTACTTTTGACTCTGAATTTCTATTGTCAAATTTACAGTAGAAATCAGTCCATTCCACATTTCCCATCAAAATCATTCGTACCGTTCAGATTTAGCTAAAGATTTTGTAACAGAAAGGGGGGGTAGGTGTTGAGTTTTCATCATAAACTTTTAGTAAACAGTCTAAATATAACTCTCGGCTAGCTATTTAAATAACTACAGTGGTGTTGTTCAGTCACTTCAGTCATGTCCGACTCTTTGCAACTCCATGAACAACAGCACAGCAGGCTTCCCTGTCCTTCACTGTCTCCCAGAGTTTGGTCAGACTTATGTCCATTGAGTCGACCATGCCATCCAACCATCTTATCCAATGTCATCCCCTTTTCCTCCTGCCCTCAGTCTTTCCCCACATCAGGGTCTTTTCCAATGAGTCAGCTCTTCGCATTAGGTGGCCAAAGTATTAGAGCTTCAGCTTCAGCATGAATATTCCAATGAATATTCAGAGATGATTTCTTTGGGATTGACTGGTTTGATCTTGTTGTCCAAAGGACTCTCAAGAGTCTTCTCCAGCACTGCAGTTCAAAAGCATCAATTCTTTGGCACTCAGCCTTCTTTATGGTCTAACTCTCACATCTGTACATGACTACTGGAAAAATCATAGCTTTTGACTATATGGATCTTTGTTGTCAAAGTGATGTGTTTGCTTTTTAATACACTATCTAGGTTGATCATAACTTTTTTCCCAAGGAGCAAGCATCTTTTAACTGTGGTCACCTTCCACAGTAATTTTGGAGCCTAAGAAAATAAAGTCTGTCACTGTTTCTGTTTTTTTTCCCCCATCTATTTGCCATGAAATGATGGGACTGGATGCCATGATCTTAGTTTTTCAAATGTTGAGTTTTAAGCCAGTTTTTTCACTCTCCTCTTTCACCTTCATCAAGAGGCTCTTTAGTTCCTCTTTGATTTCTATCATCAGGGTCATATCATCTGCCTTTCTGAGGTTATTGATATTTCTCCTGGCAATCTTGATTCCAGCTTATGATTCACCCAGCCTGGCATTTCTCATGTTATATAAGGGTGGTGACAATATACAGCCTTGACTTACTCCTTTCCCAATTTTGAACCACAGTAGACATTTTATTTATTCCCCAAGGCTTGTTTGCTTTGTTTTAGTTTGGTTTCCTCTACCCGCAATATGCAGTCTTACATTATTTTTTCTTTTAGATTTTGGTCAGAAATTTGAAGTTTTTTTATCCCCTATTCATTCAACAAATAGTTGAGAGCTTACTGGGTAGCAATCACTCACCAACTGTGAGACAGATACATCCCAAGTAATAGGGCTAACAAGGAACAAAACCAAATCCCTGCTCTCATGTGCTTACCTTCCCCCAGGGGGTAGAAATGGTGTGTGTGGCAGATGTCAGATAATGATATGTGCCATGAAGAAACACATGTATCAAGCTAAGAGCAAAGAAAGAGTGGAGTGGGTGGGTGCACACATGTGCACGTTAGAGCTTGGGAGTCATTGAATTACATGCCAAAGCCAGAGAAGACCTCTCTGAGCAGGAGGCACTTGAGGGAGGCCCGAAGAATTAGGAGAATGAACCATAAGGGAGGGGTCAGTGGAACAATTCACCTCCATCCAGCTCCTACCACCAAAGTCCATAGAAGACTCCTCGTAGGACTTAACACAGCAAAGGCTCCACCAGCAACAGAACCAACCTTCCGTGAACGTTTTACCACTGCATTTTGTTAACTGTTCCTTGAGATCTTGCCCCAATTCCTAAGAGGCTAATTAATCAAAATGTATCTTCCAAACAACCACTATCCTGAAATAGGAATCATTGGCCAGGTTTGTCAATGTGGCTAAGTTTTTAAGTTGTTCAGTTGCTCAGTCATGTCCAACTCTTTGTGACCCCATGGACTGTAGCACGCCAGTCTTCCCTGTCCTTCACCATCTCCCGGAGTTTGCACAAACTAATGTCCATCGAGTCAGCGATGCCATCCAATCATCTCGTCCTCTGTCGTGCCCCTCTCCTCCTGCCTTCAATCTTTCCCAATATCACGGTCTTTTCCAATGAGTCAGTTCTTTGCATCAGGTGGCCAAAATATTGGAGATTTAGTTTTGGCATCAGTCCTTCCAATGAATACTCAGTGTTGATTTCCTTTAGGATTGTCTGGTTTGATCTCTTTGTGTATGAAAAGTTTTTAAGTAAAATTCTTATAAATCAAATTCCAGAAAAATAGGAGCCACAAGTAAATATTGTCTTCCTTTGTCCTTTAATCTAAACTGTTATTTCTTTTCTAGAAATCTTTCCCAAAGAAATGATACAAATGTGGACAAAGCTTGATGTGCAGAGGTGATCGTTGGAACATTATTTATAAAATGGGAAAACTTGACAATCTAAACTATAAGATAATTTTTATTGAAATAAAGTGGGGATCATTAAGCTATTTAATGTGTACAAATAATTATCCATAAATGGTAGAGACAGAAAATGGTATCAAATAGTGACAGAATATTATCTCAAGTATAAATAAAAAAGTTTGAATAAATTAGAAGTAATTATAAATTACTTGAGATTAGTTTTGCCTACTCTAAGTCTCACATAATGGAGTATACAACAGTATAATAGAAAGTATATATAAGTGCATGTACTCTTGTTCCTGGCTTTGTTCAGTCCATGCAATGTTATTGAAACTTCATGCTGTTGAATGCAGCATCATTTATTTATTTTTGGTGAGTAATATTCATAATTTATCTGTTAACTTGCTAGTAGACCTTTTGGTTGTTTCCAGTTTGGGATCATTAAAAATAAATCTGTTATGAACATTTGTGTACAAGACATTTTGTGGACACATGTTTTTAGTTTTTATTATAAATACTTAGAAATGAAATCACTGATCAAAAAGTCAGTGTACTTTAATACAAATAATAAAAATCATAAACTGTATTCTACAGAGCTGTACCATTATACACTTCTACCATCAATGCTTACATAGTAATTCTTCACGTTGATTTGATTTGTGTTTCCCTAGTTACTGATTATGTGGAACATATTCCCTCCTACCTCTTGGTTATAAATATTTTTTCATTTGTAAAAGATCTGCTGAAATTTTTTAACCATTTTTGAAAAATTGAGGCTTTTTTTTAACTATGTAAGACATAGATATATGTATTACATATTATCTGATATAGTGTTATCATAATATATTACTGACATTTTCTCCCAGTTTATGGCTTGCATTTTAATGTCCTAGTGATGTCATTTGAAGAGTAGATGTTGGTTTCTAAATTCTTTTTAATTAAGTCAATTTAACATTTTTTTCCACTATGGTTAGCAAAAACCTTTGTCTTAATCAACATAGCTAGATACATATAAATTTTATGGATCCTTTTATAAATTTCATGGATCCTTTTAAAGAGGTAGCCCTTAGATTTTTAATTTTTCTCTTTTGATTTTACCTTCTGTTTCACTGATTTTTGCTCTAGTCTTTATTATTTTCTTCTTTATATTGTTTTATGCTTAATAGTTCCATCATTTTCTGGCCCCTTAAAATGAAAACTTAGATCATTGATGGCAGGCTTTTTTTTTTCTTAATATAAGGACCAAAGCTATAAATTTAACTCCAGGCTCTGCTTTAGCTGCATCTCAGCTAAATGATATGCTGTTTTCATATTCATACAGTTGAATATTATCTTATTTGCCTTGCAATTTTCATCTTTAACACTGCTTATTGAGATGTATGTTGTTAAATTTCCAAATACATGGGAATTTTTATACATATATTATTAACTTCTTATTTAATTTTGTTTAAGTCAGAGGATATACTCTGTATGACTTCAGTCCTTTTTAGTTTATCTAAATGTGTTTTATAGTCCAGCAGGTAGTTTCTCTAGGTAACTGTTCCATTTGTACTTGAAAGCAATGTCTATCTTGCCATTTTTGGTATTTGTCATATAGGCTTCAAGTTGTTGGTAGTGTTGTTCAAACCTTCTAGACTGATTTTCTATCAGCTTATTTTATTACTAGGACAGATGTGTTTTTGCACCCAACTATAATTGTGGATTTTTCTATTTTTCATTTCATTTTTAAATTTGTGTTTTATATGCTTTTGAAGCTCTGTTATTTAACTGCATGCATATTTAGGATCTCTAGACATTCAATTTGATTCATCTTTACCATTTCCACTTCGCTTGTTCTTATGTCCCTGTTTTACTTTAAATTTATGATATTTGTTACAACAATTTTAATATTCTTATCTGCTAATTCTATCATCTCTGTCATTTTTGCATCTGTTTCTATTGATTCATTTTTTCCTTGGTTATGAGTTGAATTTCCAAGCTCTTTTGTTTATCTAGTACTTTTGATTGTGAATATTACACTAACATAAGTTTGGGCATTTTGTTTTCTTCATTTATCTGGAAGGGGGGCGGCCAGCAGAGAGTTCCTTTGGTCCACCCAGCTTTTGGTAGTACTGTATTAAAGCCTCTGCTTTACCCTCATCAGTGTCTGTTTTGTGCATCCCATATTTTAATAACCATCTAATGATTTCCACTTTGCTGGGATGAATCCTATGATTTGTCCCTATCAATATTTTCTTTGTTCATCTTACTTCTTAATAAGATTTTTAAAACTTCCACCCTAAGACTCACCTTTTGATTCTATCCTTTTCCTTTCCCCTTTCTCTTATTAACATTACATAATAAGGATATGTGACACCCATGAGGAGAAGCTGAGATAGTAAATTCAATAAAGCTTACTGTATGTTATATTTCTTTAAAGAATGTGGAGTTTTGTTTAGAATGTCAGTAAGATTAACTGAGGTTCCACTTCTTTCTTAATAAAAGTCTACAGTTGTCTCTCCTCTAGATTTAATTTTAATTGAGGTTCCAGTTAGTTCTTTCAGGCTTTTTTTTTCTTTTAAAACATTTCCTTAATGAAAATCTAGAGTTGTCTCTCCTCTAGAGTTAATTTTCTCCAAAAACTGCAGTGTCAAGTTCTTGGGTCCCTACTCCATGCTATGGGTGTTCAATAAAGTCTCTTCATTTTGGATGATTGGAGTACAAATGTGGTCTCAAAAATGTTTTCAAAGAGAAAGCTGGGGGATTATAGAGCTCACTTCATTTTCTTCACTTCTTGTAGAGTAAGATTTTTTGTCTGAAAACAATTGTTTTCTGTATTTCTAATATTTTGTTGTTTTCTAGTTTTTTTTTTAATGGTAGGAAGGTAAGTTATGGTAGTTATTCTGTAATGGTCAGAGAAGTAATTTTGATCTTTATATTATTAAAATTTTTTTGTAGTTTCTAAATTTTCTTCAGTGACCAACTATTACTCAGAAAATATATGTAATATTATTATATGAATTTCCTATTGCTTCTGTAACAAGTTACCAGAAACATAGTGACTTTACAAGCAAAGTTTTTATCTCTCAGTTCTGTAGGTCAGAAGTTCAATAAGAGTCTCATTGGGCAATATCAAGGTGTTGACAGGGCTGCATTCCTTTTAGAGGCTCTAAGGGAGAGTCTGTTTCTTTGCCCTTTCCAGATTTTAGAGGTCGCCTGCATTCCTTGGCTCATGGCCACATTCTCCATCTTCAAAGTTATAAGCATAACATCTTCAAGTCTCTTTCTGACTATGATTCTCCTGCCCTACTTTTTTCACTAAAAGAATGTCCCATGATTATATTTGAATCACCTGGATAATCCGGGATAACCTCCTCACCTCAAGATTCATAACTTTATCACTCCTGCAAAGTCCCTTTCACAATGTAAGGTAAGATATTCATAGGCTCTAAGAATTAGAACATAGACATATTTGGGGAACCATCAATGCTGCCTACCACAATAATGAAGGTATTTGTCATCAGTTATGAGGAAAATAAATCATCTTTCTTAGAATATACTATAGCAAAAAGTTATTTTGTTGGCATATTCCACATACCCTTTTGAAAGACATAGGGGTGCCTGAGTTTGGTAATATTTAAGCAGATTTTGCTGTTCACGTTCCTATGGCCATGTGAAGTTTATATACAGCTTATGTCATAATGGATGCTTTCTCTACAAGGTAGATAACATCTTTACAGACAATTGGGATTTTTAAAATGTAGTACTAAATTCTTTGATTCCTAGTCTCTAATTTTTCTTGAGTCAATCCCTGATTTTCTGTGACATCTCTGAGCACACCTGCAAGAACTAATTTCTACAGCTATTATAGTATCCTAATATACTCCCAAACCACTGTACCAAAAATTTTATTCTCAAAAGTTGCCAAAACATTCTCCACTTGATATCCTAGGTCTATAAATGGTACCATATTTTTCTAGTCTTAGGCTTAAAGCCGTAGTCATGTTTGCCTAATTTTTATCCATAGCTTTGCTTTCTCCACCTAATCAATTATCAGATTTTGTAGGTTTTTTCTCCAAATCTCTCAAAAGAGCTCTCACATGCTTTTTTCATTTTTAATTCCCAAGACCACATTATTTCATGTTCTTGTTATTATATTTCCACTTTGATAAATAATCTTCTAATGAGTCTTCTTACATATAATCTTCATCCAAACCAATTCTGCTAGATAAGTCTTCCAAAAGATTCATTTCTACACAAAAATTTTTAGATTTTTAACTCCAGTGTTCGTAAAATAAATTTCTAACTCTTCAGTGTAATAGAAACCCCTCCACACTTTCATTTTAACAGTTTAAATCCTTCAGGTCATATCTCAAATCCAACTTCCTTTTATTTTGCTTTCCTTGACATTCCGGCTTTTAGCAGTCTCTCATCAACATGAATAAATTTCTATAGCAGCCTTCTATCATTTAGTAATCTATCAAAATATGTCTTATTTATCTTTATATAATTACATTCTTTTATGTTTTACCCTTTAAATAAAATTTTTGAGTGTCGAATTCAGGTTTTAATGTCTTTGAATCCTTTATAATATCTACTACCTAGTGGTTGATAGACATCTATTTGTGGATAAAAGAGAGTAAGATTTAGGTTTTCATTTTTCCCAGGGTGTTTCTTTTTTTGAGTGGATAAAGTTTTTAAAACACTTAAAAGAACCCACTTTTATTTTGTCCTCAAATCCATTCTGTAGGGCTAACTATATATCTCCATTTGAACAACTATGTGTTTTCCATAAAGCAGTTCAATTACTGATAGAGTCAGGTCACCTTATTCCTACTACTACGTTCTTTCTCTTCCATTCTCTGACCTCTCAGAATCTGATTCAATACTTCTTATTTTATTAAAAAAATTTTAGGTCTCCATGCAACCACCTTAGTAACCACACAGACTATGTTAATAACTTTTCTCTGAAACTGACCTCACTCTTTTGGTTCTCTGTTGGCAGAATAATCTTCCTATAGCTCATGAATCAAATGTACTTTGTTTTTACAGCAAAACTTAAATGATTTTTTTGCTTCCTTTGCTACACTGCCTTGTATTCTTGATTCCTCTGTTTCAGTTCACTGTTTTGTACAAATAAGAAATACAAAGTCTATTTGGATTGTTTTAAAATTGTCCCAAATATCTCTAGGGTTGACTCACTGTTTAACCTCATGGAAACACTAGTTTGTTTGGCTGGACCTGGGACTGGGATTTGGGGAATTATGATAATTATGGCTCATCTTATGATCCCAGGCCAAGTATTTATTTTTCTTTGCTTTCATTGCTCCATCAGCAAAAGGTAAAATTTATTCTGTGTAACCAGAGGGTTGATTGCAAAGGATAATAAAAGTTGCATGCAGTTTGTGAGCTTAAGGCTATATATAAAAGCTAAATATAGCCATCCCAACTGCTGCAGGGGATTACAGCTTTCGGATCCTTCTCCCTCCCATGAGACCCAGCAATGAATGTGTTTTGCAGCTCCATTTTCCAGACCAACTGACATAACATATTCTTAAGTGATATGTCTGAGGTATTTCAGTATCTCAATAATATTAACAACGACGATGAAAATGGATAGATAGCCTTTGTTGAGCCTTAAGAGTGTACCAGATTCTGGATCAAACTGTATAAAACCCCTATGAGATATGTGTTATTATCTCACTTTTGAAGAAAGACAAAATGTCTGAGGCTTAGTCCTGATAAGTGGCTTGTTTGAATTCACAGAATTAGGGAGATGCAAAACTCTCACCTCTCTGACATCAAGTTGATCTCCTCACCAGCATGCCACATCACTTCCAGTGACCAAGACACTGGGTACATTGCAGTCAGCTGTGAAGTGGGAACTCTTGCTGTTTGTGACAATTTGATTCATTTTATAGTCACTAACTGGACTGTCATGCTAAGAATATTTTAAGAGAAAATAGATTAAAAGATAAGTATAGTTTTCTGCTTGCTTACAATTTGGTTTAAACAGATGATCCTATGCTCTCTTTGTTGGTTTTCTTTTCCTTCTTTCATCTTCTTCTTTTGCCCTTCCTTTCTGCTTCCTCCCCCTTTCCTTCTCTCCTTCCTGCCTCCTTGTCTTTCTAAAAGTTAATAACTTTGAACTTCAATTCTAACACAAGAAAGATTTATTAAATTGCTGTCTACTTTCAACACCTATCCACCAAATCTTCATTATATTGTAGCATTATTTTAGAGATGTTTAGAGCAAACTTTTGACTTTCTTGATATGCCATCAAATTGAGACAGTATCACTAATATCTTCTATTTATTGGGCAGTTTGTTACTAATATTAGAACCTCTCTCTAGGCAATTGTTCCTCAATTTCATTGGCATCACGGTAGCACTCAAGGTGTTTTGACAGCAACATGATAGGGTAACTTTCTTCATCCCTTGGTTGTCATGGCTAACAGAAATGGCTTATCTGCACCCTGGATAGACCATCACCCAGAAGTACAGTGGTATTTGTACATTCACTACATATTCATCAGTCTCCTCCTTTGTTAAGGTATTGAGGTTTTTGGTCCTTATCAGAGCCCATCAATCCATTCATGCATTTTGTAACTAAACACTGGGTGCAAGAGTGAACAAAGCAGATAAAACTCTAAATTTCATGGAGCTGATCCAATGCAGATATTATATTTCAGGTTCAATAATCTTTCCGCACTCCTTAGGCTGGATATAGTTTGTCTATGGGCACAAGACTCTGGAGATTTGGTGAAAAAGCTCAGCTTAAGTTTTTAAATTAATTATTATACAAATATTTTTAGTTTGTTACTCTTCAGGTTTTATTAATCTAGATATATTTCTCCCTAGATAATCTTGGTTTACCTGCATTTTACCCATTGCCTTTTGTTTTCTTCAATAACCTCAGCACCCTCTCTCTGCAATTACTCCCCCTCTCCACCACCCACCATACTTGAATATTTTTAAGTGCCCTGGAAGGCACTTATAGATCATCTATAGGTGTCTATAGATGAGGAAATTAGACTCACAGAAGTTAAATAACTTCCTCAAGGCCACACAGCTAGTCAGTGGTAGATCTGGGATTTTGACTCATAGATATCTGACTCCAGAAATTGTATTAGCAACCACAACTTTTACTCTTGTTCTCTTTAAAAAATTTCTTCCATTTTTTACCATTAAGTACTTAATCGCATGGGATTATGACTTCTCTGAGATAGTCTGTGACTCCTGGCACAATCTAAATTCTGGCCTGTAAATATGTTGATGATAAAATCATATATTATTTTTGGTACAATTTTCAACTTACAATGGTTCTGATCCATTGCAAACTAGTGTTTCAAGAGGAGAATCACCCATTTTCTTTGGGAAATTCTCTAGTCTTCTATTCAGTCCTTCCTAATCTCTATCAATCCCCCAAATCACCCAACAAAAATCTTGATCTATAGATAACCCTGACATTTTTGAATAACTGTATATAATTTATCATTCACTGAAGTGTCTGAAGAATTCCTTTGTGTGTGTGTATGTGAGCTATCCGAACTTCCAGTGTCTCAGATTCCTTTATACATACACCTCCTCACCCAAAACAGGTAAACAAAAGTACCACATGCTTTTTTCTGATAGCTGTTCTGATCTTATGTGTTTTCTAATAAGACCTGAGTTGACGGTATATGCTCACTCAGTCATGTCAGACTTTTTGCCACCCCATGTAATGTAGTCTGAGAGGCTCTTCTGTCCATGAAATTTTCCAAGCAAGAATACTGGAGTGGGTTGCCATTTTCTACTTCAGGGGATCTTCACAACCCAGGGATCGAACCCACATTTCCCGCACCTTCTGCTTTAGCAGGCAGATTCTTTACCACTGTGCCACCTGGGGAGTTGAGGGTAGTGGAATATAAAAGGGGCCCTACGTAAGCAGAATTAGTTTTCTTGGAGAGTTATATGGGATCAAAGCACAGAAGGACACTCCATGGTTAAGAACATGGTTAGAACCTGTTTTACCTTAGCAAAGTTACTCAACATTTCTGGATCTGAGTTTCCTGATTTATAAAATTGGGCATATTATACTAGACAGTGATTATAAGTCAGCATTGTGCAGGAGATTCTTAAGAACACAGGTTCCCAGTCTCCCACTTAGAGATTCTGATTTAGAAGGTCTGATACTGGGCTGGGAATCTCTGTATTTTTATTACTTGTCTAGGTAATTCTGTTTTGCAGACTGTCTTTGAAAAGAGATTGTGTGGGAACCAGAGAATTTTCTATGCTTCAATACTTGAGTGGACTTTTGGTATGGCTCCATTAATTTTTTTCCACTTAGGATCTCTGTCCCAAGTAGGAGAGAGCTAGCTAGCATCACAGCTGCAGTCCTCCCATTCAGGGTTCCTGCCGCAGCCAGCAGTGTCCTTGGAGTCTAGTTCAAAGCTGGAGAAAGTGAACCATGAAGCTGGGAGCCGCTGGTGGAGGGGCTGGCCTGAAGGAAGTGAAGTGTTTCAGCCAGAATGTACTGACGCACAACCAGGAAACCACAGGCTGGTGAAAACCTTTCCAAGGCCTGAGCCCTGTGATCAAAAGAGGCACAGGAAGCAGCTCTGCCAAGAGTCTTTTCTGCTGCTGCCTGGAACCCTGAGTTTCTAGGGCTTTCTGAGTCAGTACGCCGAGCAGATGCTGTCACCTATGGAGCCACTACTAAAGCATTTTCTTGCTTTGCCCTGAGGTGGCCCCCACTGGTGGGTGGGAGGGAGTCACTCTTTTTTTTCTCTTTCTTGCCTTTACCTTTCAGTAGAATTTGTCATCTGATTGCTCGCTTTGATTTTTTTCAGAAGTCATACATCACTGGATTTTTTTTTTTCACCCTTTGCTGACTGGTCATTGTTTGATATTTAGGGCATGTATACAAGTCCTCAAACTCAGTAATACTTAGATCATCTGATAAGTAAATATCAATACAGATGAACTTTCATTATTTGTCAAATCATTACCATTACCCCTTCTCCCAGACTAGTCTTCCTATTTTGTTCCTTATAAGAGTAGAGTCAAGCAGAAGTTGCATTCAGATCCCTGTCAGATAGATTGTATCTGGAAACAAGGTCAGAATAATCGTGTTCCTGTGAATTCTCTCTTTCTTTGGCTAGAGTAACTGCCAGCTGCCATGCAATAAATCACATCATCATATAGCAGATCCAGTTAATAGCTGAGACTAGCAGGATAACTGAACCATGTCCCAAAAGCTAAATGATGGAGAAATTCAAATTGATGGCTTAGTAATGGGGTATTTTTCCTGGAAAGAACAGAATATTTCTGAACTATTGATTTTGTCAAGGGTACAAGCTCCCATGTAGAGGAAAATAAACCAAGTGTGATGAACTTTTCATTTGGCCTTCTGCCTGGCTTCCTTGCTTTTTGCCTTGCATTTCACGCCTCTATTTTTATTCTTTAAACCCTGATTAGATGACCCAGCAATACTGGCCATGTAGCATAAAATCCACACTCTTAATCTGCCCCCAAATCTCAGCAAGAATGAGGTGGCCGATAGCTTTTATGAGACAATGCCTGGAGTCTTAGCTTAGGTTTCAGTGAGTTTAGGAAACATGAAAAGTTCAGTGGGGAGAGGCCGTGCACCCTCTGTAAAGATTTCAGAGGTCAAGATTCCAGAGACTATACACGCAAACTGAACAAGGACAATCAAGTATTTTCCAAATTATTCCTCCCCTGGGACTGTTATGTAAAGTAGAGACTTTGCAAACTCACTGTGCTGCAGTGCATTTTGAGACATGCCTTTTTTGGAAAGTGCTAACTTTGTACACTGCTGACACTAAATATTTGAAAATAAAACTTTTTTTTCTTTTCTCTCTCTCCTCTACTTTTGGCTCAGTTTATCCTACCAAAACACACTTCAAAAGACTTCTTCATAGCAAGAATGTTTCAAAAATATAATATTTCCATCTGTTATTTTAATAATACATGCTCTGGGACTCTCTTTATGAACCATTTTCTTTTCTTTGCTCCCATTTAGATGTATAAATATTTGATTCAAAAGCCTTGAGGAATAGTCAAGCCAATGAGGTTGCTGAATTGTGAACATTCCTAACCCTACAATTTTGTCTGTAGCAGGCACCTCCTGCCGTGAAACTAACTGCTAAAGGGATATAGCAATGTAATCCTCAGACTGTTCCATCTCAAGATTGCTCTGAAGTGGAGAGAAGGAAGCAGTTTTAATTTTGATAAAATAAACTTTATTTTGTAACTTTATTATTTGTTTTTCTTTCTCCTTTCAACACTTCATAATAGGCGTGTCTGGTAATTTGAAGTCAGCCTCCCTTGCTGAGATGCCCTAGGCCACCCCACATTCTTATAGCTTTTTAAAGAGGTAGCCACACAATATTCGGTCCTGTCATTTCAAAGTTCAGATCCCAAGTTTCTTCCACATCATGTAAACCAAACCTAGCCATATACTAACTCTTATTAAATGGACTCAAATGGTGCTTTCCCAATGGATAGCAACAGAAGATGCATGAGCACTGTCATGCCACCCAGATATGTTTGAAATCTTAAACCATGTGCAAACTTGAGCAACTTTCTTCTTGTTAGACTTTGCTTACCAGACCTCAACTTCAGCAATTATTGAAGCATTTAATGTTACAACGTGGATTTCATGGGAGCCCCCTCTTTGATATAAACTCAAACATGTTGCTAGAAATAAAAGATCTTTAGGAATAAACTTTAATACATTTTGAATCAGGCTCAAAGAGATCTTTTGTTGTGTGTAAAGAACAAAATAAAACTCCCTTTATAAAATTTTATGGCTAGATGGGTAGGGAAAAATACTTTCCAGGATCAATATTTTTTCTCATTTTTTTCTTAAATTAGAAAAAGTTCAAAGTTATAGATATGCATTTAAAGTTAAGCCTAATTATCCATGTAAATAGCCAAACCTTTCTGGAGACAATAAGGCAAAAATGTAGCAGAACTTTTAAAATGTTTATAACTTTGATCAATAAACTATGCCTTTTGAAGCCTACTCAAGACATTATGACACAAAAGTATGCATCCAATGAAGTTTATCACTGTATTATTTAAAACAGTGGACAATGTAAAGAGTTTAAAAGAAATCCCTTTAAAAAAGAAATCTCATTATCTTTAGTGTCACTTTTAAAATATTGTTCCTAAGTATTAATTTGAATATTGTCATCCTTTAATGTTAATGAGCTAAATATTATATTAAAAAGTGCACACTTTAATTTAGATATGATAGACTTTAAGATGATAATTTCTATAGCAGTGGTTAGCTTTCACTTCTAGTGATGACAGAATAGTTTATATCTGACCAACACCCCAATAATGACAACTTAAAAAGTTGGGTAAATTGAAGAAAATACTTTGATGACACTGAAAAGCTGTAAGATAGCTAGGAATAGAGGGCTCAAGCTCGTCAAAATAATAGAAGAACAAAAAAGATGAGAATAACATTTGGTACTGCTTTTCCCATCAAGCTATTTCCATATATAAAGCAGCCAAGAAATTAATATACTGAAGGAAACTTTTAGCAGTTTTATGGGATTGAAAAATTAGATATTCGAGTATATGAAGGTGTTAAGTATCTGGTAAATAATCAGGCGTTCACGTGGGACCCCTCAAGGGCTGCAAACTAAGAGTAAAAGTGAAATCGGAAGTCACTCAGTCATGTTCGACTATTTGTGACCCCATGGAATTCTCTAGGCCAGAATACTGGAGTGGGTAGCCTTTCCCTTCTCCACGGGATCTTCCCAACCCAGGATCAAACCCAGGCCTCCCGCATTGCAGGCAGATTCTTTCAGCTGAGCCACAAGGGAAGTCCAAGAATACTGGAATGGGTAGCCTATCCCTTCTCAGGGGATTTTGGAATCGAACCGGTGTCTTCTGCATTGCAGGCAGATTCCTTACCAACTGAGCTATCAGAAACTAAGAATGAACAGAATTAGTCCTATCGGAGACTGAAACAAGCTCTGCTGCTGCTGCTACTAAGTCGCTTAAGTCGTGTCCGACTCTGTGCGACCCCATAGACGGCAGCCCACCAGGCTCCCCGTCCCTGGGATTCTCCAGGCCAGAACACTGGAGTGGGTTGCCATTTCCTTCTTCAATGCGTGAAAGTGAAGTCGCTCAGTCGTATCCGACTCTTAGTGACCCCGTGGACTGCAGCCCACCAGGCTCCTCAGTCCATGGGATTTTCCAGGCAAGAGTACTGGAGTGGGTTGCCATTGCCTTCTCCGGAAACAAGCTCTAGAATCAGTTTAATCCCAGATTAAAATCGAGCGATCTGTGCAGGGTAATGGTCCACCAAAACCAAAGCAAGTGCTCTGTGCAGAGAGGTAACATCAAAACTCCAGCTTCTGTAAAATATTTAGTACTCAATGCTGGCATTGGATAAAGTATCAGACATTCCAGTGAGCAAGATCAATTGACCAAGAGAAAAAAAAAAATTTTAGGGAAAAAATATTTAAAATACCTATAAGGAAAAACATTTATTAGAGTTATGAGTTGTTAAATAACTATGACAAATATTTTCAGGAAAATATAAGACAAGGTGAAAAGTTTCAGGAGAATCGGAATCTATACAAATAATTGAGTTGGAATTCTAAAATGAAAAGTACAATAACTGAATTTTAAAAATCAGTAGATGGATTTAAGAGCAGATTTTATATAACTAATATATATAGTTGTTTTTTTAGCAACAGAAAAAGAAAACTAATTGTAAAATGGTAGGCTTAAACTCAAGTGTATTAGTAATTGCATTAAATATAAACAGACTAGGGACTTCCCTGGGAGTCTAATGCAGGGGCTGTAGGTTCATTCCCTGATTGAGGAGCTAAGTTCCCATAGGTCTCATGGCCAAAAATCAAAACATAAAACAGAAGTAATATTGTAAAAAATTCAATTAAGAATGGTACACATCAAAAGAAAATCTTAAAAAAATAAAAATTGTATGAATTTTAATGGGCTAAATACTCCATTTTGCAGACTAAAATCATCTGACTTGTGTTAAAAACACACACACAATTGTATGCTACTTAAAAGAGACACATTTTAAGTACATAAAAGATTGAAAGTAAAAAGGTCCAAAGATATATATATCATGTAAGTTGCTTTACATGTATCTTTATCTCTTGACTGAAAGAAATCAGAAATGAAAATCATAGACAATGCTTTGTGTGAATTGTGTGTGCGGTTAGAAAGAAAATTTGCAGTTCTGGTCAGTAGATTCAAAATAAAGGCCTTGGCCTTCTATGAAATGATTATGAAATTTAATGTTTTGACTTAAAGTGTATATATCAGTTTGCTAGGGCTACCATAACAAAAATTGTTTGTGGAAAGGATAGAGTGGGAATTGTATTTGCAATACTTGTATCTGTCAAAGTACTCACAAAGAAACCTGCAAATCTACAAATCAATGAGAAAAACAATCACAATTTTAAAAGGCCAAAAGGCTTGAAAAAGTATGCTGAAAAAGATGAGATCCAAGTAGCCAATAAATGTAGCAAGTGTATTCAAAATCAATAGTTCTTCAGGGAAATCTAAGTTAAAACCTCACTATGAGCTACTACACAGCCCCCAGAATAGATTGGCAAGGATGTTAAGCAAGGGGAACTCTCACACAGTTCTGGTGGGAGTATAAATTGGTATAACACAATTAGAAAACTGCTTGATACTACATATTAAAGATGAATATATGTATATCCCATGACCTACCAATTCTACCCTTAGATGCATACCAATAGAAATACATACATCTGGTGATCAAAAGACATGCACAAGAATGTTTATAGTAAAATTATTCAAGTGATAAATGAAAGCAAGCCAAATATTCATCAATAAGAGGATGCATGAATAAACTGTGTTCTATGTGTATAATGAAGTCCCAAACAGCAATAACAATAATCAAACTGAGTTACATACATCAACATGGGTGAACCTTGCTAACATTAGGTTGAGTGAAAGAAGCAAGACCCAAAAAAGTAAATATTTGTCAGGTATGTAAATTTCAAAAACTAACCAAAAAACAAGTGATGTTAGAAGTCAGATCATTGTTACCTGGGTGTACAGTAACTGGAAAGAAGCATAGGAAAGCTTCTAAGGGTTGTTTCTTGTTCTTGCTCTGGCTCCCTATTACATAAGAGTGTTTACTTTGAGAATATTCAGTAAATAGTACAATGATGATTCATGTATACATCAATAAAGGGAGGGGGAAAAGCCCCCAAGGGAATTTTTTTCACATTATGGGAAAAATAATTTTTTTTCAGTGAAGAAATGAGAAAAGAGTACAGAAATAGCTTGTTTGAGTTTTATTTCCTTAAAAGGAATTTTTAATAATTGGGAGTATACTCCATGGAATTTGGGGATTCAAAAAAAAATCTAAACCTAAAGATTATAACCATCTTTCTAAAATTAGTATTCCATCATGACCTCTGATTTCTGAAGCTGTTAGGCATGAATGTTTTCCTTAAATCTTGATTAATCTTTCATTAATCTTGATTAATGAAGAAAAATGCGGCCATTTACATGTGGCCTATTGTAGATGGTGACTTAGAACACCAGAGACTCCCAAGGATGCCTTCACTGTTTGATAAATGGGGTGGTTATTTAACACTGCATCTGTCTCGTGATGCATGGATCCAAAGGGAAAAGACACAGGTGGTGGGTAGACATGATACTTTCTTGTGACATAATGAAGCTGAAAACTCTAAATAGAAGCTTTGGGAAACTCGGGTTACTGTGAGAATACAGAGAGTCAAGGAGATAAGCCTGCAGAAGGAGACCCCAAATGGGAGAGGGTAAAGGCTAAAGTAATCCATTCCTAGGAGGCCCATTCAGATGAGTCCATAACAGACCATTTTTCTACATGTTTGCTTTGAATGTGTATGCAAGCCAGAAATCTGCGTCAGCTGAGAAGTGGGTTTTTTGGTTTCTCTGTGTGTGTGTCGCTTGAAGGATCTTAATTCCCTGACGAGGGATTGAACCTAGCAGTGAAAGCACTGAGTCTTAGACAACCAGGGAAGTAAGTCTCTGAGTGAGTTTTTTGGATTTTTGTTTTTTTGAGGTTTGATTATGTTTTGGTTTGCACTTAAAAAAAAAAAAAAAAAAAAGCATAGACTATTTCAGCACTGATACATTTCCTAGCAAGGAAGGGAGGGATTTAGAATCACTGGTTCCTGTGTACTTCTGATAGGAATGTAGGAAGTGGTGTGGGGGATTGGGTCACGGTATTTAAGCACAAAAACCTCACCAATGAGGAGGAGCTAGGCAGGAAGAAGAGAGGAAGAGAGGCCTTGAAAGAAGAAAAGAAAGAAGAAAGTATCCTTGAGAAGATGGAGGACTAAGGGGATGTGGGGGAGAAAAGGAGGCCTTGTCGGGGGAGGAGGGAATTGACCTCAGATCATGTACAGGGTTGACTATGCCAGACATCCCTCGGCCTGGGTTGGATCAGCTGCACCTACTCCAGAGGATGAAGTTGCAGTGGGAGAAAAGGTCAGGGGAAGGACCCCAGGGTCTGGCACACTTGTAGAAGTGGTGGCTCAGGTTGGGCTTGGGCTTATCGCAGTGGTTAAAGATGGGATGATTTAGCTTAAGCTAGAGTTTCTAGCTCAGAAGCCAAGAAGCAGAGAAACAGACAATGGAGTGTCTGTGTATAGACACTATACATAGGATACTTCTCCAAAGCAGAGAATAGGCCTCCAATGGAAAGCAAACAGAATTTCTTAATTGTTTTTTCAGTGACATTTGCATATGCTTAGAAACGAGCAGGGTCAAATGCTTATTTTTCAGATGCAAATTACAAGATGCATCATAAATATTTTAATGTTCTCAACAATGGTCTTCAATCAGTTTGGCATGGTTTTTATCTTTGAAAAAATAAATTTTGCAAATAATTGAACTAAATATTTTGAAACAATTTATACTTTGTCTAGAATTTCTGCCATCTTTTAATGTGATGGTAAGGTGTTTCTTGGTGGCTCAGATGGTAAAGAATCTGCCTGCACTGTGGGAGACCCAAGTTCAATCCCTGAGCTGGGAAGGTCCCCTGGAGAAGGAAATGGCAACTTTCCTAAGTATTCTTGCCTGGAGAATTCCATGGACAGAGGAGCCTAATGGGCTACAGTCCATGGAGTCACAAAAAGTCAGACATGACTCAGCCACTCACTTTCACAGTGTGATGGTAGCACAAAAAAAAAAAAAAAAAAAAAACCCTTCAGAGAATGAAAACAAAGACAAGTGAGACTGCTTCAGGTTTACTTTTATACTTTTCCGGTAGACATGAAATCAGTGTGATGATTCAAAGGGATTTTCAGAAAGAAGAAATAGTGGGGGCAAAGACTGAAAAGAAAGCATGTAGATCTGTGTGACTGGAATGGAAGCTTGATAAGCAAGAGGAGTTTCATTCCCATACCATTAACTGTTTGATCCTCTTTGTCTCTTCACTGACCATCCTTTCCAATTTCAACTTCTTGATGAGTTTTGAGAATAGGAAGCTAATCATTCCATCTGGAGCTCTCTTTGACACACGGTACCCAAAAGCATTTTGTTCTCTCCTACTCTCTATGGCATCCATGGGCTTCCTTTCTGATCATTCATCAAAGTAAGGGACCATCTGCTCTATGCTGTGTCTGCTCTATGAATGAAACAAAGGCATGTGTTCTGTGGCTCCATTCCAGTTTCCCCTTCTTTACATCTGCTCTACCCCTTTGAACAGCCCATGGGGTATAACTGATGTCTCACCTTACTGCAAGGTGCATGACCCTTTTGCTTCCAGGCCTCTTTTACTTTGAAAAATACCTGCACCTCCTGCTGTTCAGGTGTTATTGTAGAAATTCCTACCATACACCAAACTATTAGTTATTTAGATTTCTTTGGCAGTAACCCATTTTACCAATGAAAGGTATCAAAACCTTTCATTAAAGGAAATTCAGCATTTCAACCAACTCTTCTATTACAGGAAGAATAACAACTTTCAATTTATATATCCCAATCCCTTTGAAATATATTATTGACATTTGCTACTCTACATCCTTGGGCTTCTTACCTCATAGGATAGGGTTGGAAGCTAAAATAATCTTGAAACTACAGAGTCTAAAATGAATGAAACCTGGCCTGGGAATGAAGTGATAGGATTGAAAAAGAATATTGCAAAGGCCTTACAAAAAATTGTGTGTGTATATGTCTGTCTGAACATGTAACTTACAAATGTGCTTTTTTTTTTAACCAAACCAGTGAACTAGAGAAGGAGCAATAGACGACTCAGAGAAATAGCTTTTAAAAAAATTTTTTAATTGAAGTATAGTTAATTTACAACAGTGTGTTAGTTTCGAGTGTACAGCAAAGTGAATCCATTATACATGCATATACATATATTCTTTTCCAGATTCTTTTCCATTATAAGTGTTCCAAAGAATAGCAAGGAGAGATAAGAAAGCCTTCCTGAGTGATCAATGCAAAGAAACAGATGAAAACAACAGAATGGGAAAGACTAGAGATCTTGTCAAGGAAATTAGAGATACCAAGGGAACATTTCATGCAAAGATGGGCTCAATAAAGGACAGAAATGATAGGGAACCTAACAGAAGCAGAAGATATTAAGAAGAGGTGGCAAGAATACACAGAAGAACCGTACAAAAAAGATCTTCATGACCCAGATAATCATGATGGTGTGATCATTCACCTAGAGCCAGACATCCTGGAGTGTGAAGTCAAGTGGGCCTTAGAAAACATCACTATGAACAAAGCCAGTGGAGATGATGGAATTCCAGCTGAGCTATTTCAAATCCTAAAAGATGATGCTGTGAAAGTGCTGCGCTCAATATGCCAGCAAATTTGGAAAACTCAGCAGTGGCCACAAGACTGGAAAAGGGCAGTTTTCATTCCAATCCCAAAGAAAGGCAATCCCAAAGAATGCTCAAACTACCACACAATTGCACTCATCTCACATGCTAGTAAAGTAATGCTCAAAATTCTCCAAGCCAGGCTTCAGCAATACGTGAACCATGAACTTCCAGATGTTCAAGCTGGTTTTAGAAAAGGCAGAGGAACCAGAGATCAAATTGCCAACATCCTCTGTATCATCAAAAAAGCAAGAGAGTTCCAGAAAAACATCTATTTCTGCTTTGTTGATTATACCAAAGCCTTTGACTGTGTGGATCACAATAAACTGTGGGAAATTCTGAGAGAGATGGGAATACCAGACCACCTGACCTGCCTCTTGAGAAACCTGTATGCAAGTCAGGAAGCAACAGTTAGAACTGGACATGGAACAACAGACTGGTTCCAAATGGGGAAAGAAGTATGTCAAGGCTGTATATTGTCATCCTACTTATTTAACTTATATGCAGGGTACATCATGAGAAACGCTGGGCTGAAAGAAGCACAAGCTGGAATCAAGATTGCCGAGAGAATATCAATAACCTCAGATATGCAGATGACACCACTCTTATGGCAGAAAGTGAAGAGGAACTAAAAAGCCTCTTGATGAATGTGAAAGAGCAGAGTGAAAAAATTGGCTTAAAGCTTAACATTCAGAAAACTAAGATCATGGCATCTGGTCTCATCACTTCATGGCAAATAGATGGGGAAACAATGGAAACAGTGGCTGACTTTATTTTTGGGGGCTCCAAAATCACTGCAGATGGTGATTGCAGCCATGAAATTAAAAGATGCTTACTCTTTGGAAGGAAAGTTATGACCAACCTAGACAGTATATTGAAAAGCAGAGATATTACTTTGTCAGCAAAGGTCCATCTAGTCAAGGCTATGGTTTTTCCAGTGGTCATGTATGGATGTGAAAGTTGGACTATAGAGAAAGCTGAGCGCCGAAGAATTGATACTTTTGAACTGTGATGTTGGAGAAGACTCCTGAGAGTCCCTTGGACTGCAAGGAGATCCAACCAGTCCATCCTAAAGGAGATCAGTCCTGGTGTTCATTGGTAGGACTGATACTGAAGCTGAAACTTCAATACTTTGGCCACCTGATGCGAAGAACTGACTCATTTGAAAAGACCCTGATGCTGGGAGGGATTGGGGGCAGGAGAAGAAGGGGACGACAGAGAATGAGATGGTTGGATGGCATCACCAACTTGATGGACATGAGTTTGGGTAAACTCCGGCAGTTGGTGATGGACAGGGAGGCCTGGTGTGCTGCAGTTCATGGGGTTTCAAAGAGTCCGACACAACTGAGCAACTGAACTGAATTGAACTGAACTGACAAGACATTAGGTCCTTGTTGTTTACCTATTTTATATACAGTAGTGTATATATGTTAATCCCAAGCTCCTAATTTCTCTCTCCCCCATTCCGTTATCCATAATTTTGTTTTCTATGTCTGTGACTTCATTTATGTTTTGTAAATAAGCGCATTTGTATCATTTTTTTTTAGAATTCACACATAAATGATGTCATGATATTTGTCTTTCTCTGTCTGACTGACTTAGTGTGATAATCTCTAGATCCACCCATGTTGCTGCAAATGGCATTATTTTATTCTTAGCTTTTTGAAAAGTAATTGCAGTTCTGAACCATGAATTTTAAGTCTATAACTAGGCTCAAAGATGTGCTTAATCAAAATAGGAGCCATTACAATCAACACATTTTTGCCAATGAGAATAAGTTTGTTTACTCTTGTAGCATAAAAATTTGTGCTTCGTGATTCGATGAACTCTTGGAAACATTTTCTGCTTTCCTCTGGTTGTGTAAGCATTTTCCCTGCAAAAAAATTGTTGAGATGCTTGAAGAAGTGGTTGTCGATTGTTGAGACATCAGGTGAATATGGCAGATGAGGCAAAACTTTGTAGCCCAATTAGTTCAATCTTTGAAGGATTGGTTGTGCAACATGTGGTTGTGTGTTGTCACAGAGAAGAATTAGGCCAATTCTGTTGACCAGTGCCAGCTTCAGGAGTTGTAGGTTTTGGTGCATCTCATTGATTTGCTGAGCATGCTTCTCTGATGTAATGGCTTAATCAGGATTCAGAAAGCTGTAGTGGATCAGATGGGCAGTAGACCACCAATAGTGACCATGACCCCATTTTGGTGTATATTTATCTTTGGGAAGTGCTTTGAGGCTTCTTCTCAGTCCAAGCACAGTAATGACAAGCTGGTCGTTACTGGTTGTCATGTAAAATCCAGTTTTCTTCACACATAACAATCCAGTTGAGAAATGGTTCATTGTTGTTGCGTAGAATAAGGGAAGATGACACTTCAAAATGATGATTCCTCGACTTGTGGTCAGCTCATGAGGCACTAACTTGTCAAACTTATTGACCTTTCCAATTTGCTTCAAATGCCAAACTATCATAGAATAATTGACTTTGAGTTCTTCAGCAACTTCTTGTGTAGTTGTAAGAGAATCAGCTTAGAAGATCCTCCTAGTTGGTCGTTGTCAACTTCTGATGGCCAACCACTGTGCTTCTCATCTTCAAGGTTCTCATCTCCTTTGCAAAACTTCTTGAACTACTACTGTTCTGTATGTTCACTAGCAGCTCCTGGGCCAAATTTGTTGTCGATGTTGGAAGTTGTCTCTGCTGCTTTACAACCCATTTTGAACTTGAATAAGAAAATTGCTTGAATGATTTTCATCTACTATCATTTCCCTAGTCTAAAATAAATATAAAATAAACAACAAGTCAAATTGCCAACATCCGTTGGATCATTAAAAAAACAAGAGAGTTCCAGAAAAACATATATTTCTGCTTTATTGATTATACCAAAGCCTCTGACTGTGTGGATCACAATAAACTGTGGGAAATTCTGAGAGAGATGGGAATACCAGACCACCTGACCTGCCTCTTGAGAAACCTGTGTGCAGGTCAGGAAGCAACAGTTAGAATTGGACATGGAAAAACAGACTGGCTCCAAATAGGAAAAGGAGTATGTCAAGGCTGTAAATTGTCATCCTACTTATTTAACTTATATGCAGGGTACATCATGAGAAACGCTGGGCTGAAAGAAGCACAAGCTGGAATCAAGATTGCCGAGAGAGATATCAATAACCTCAGATATGCAGATGACACCACCCTTATGGCAGAAAGCAAAGAAGAACTAAAAAGCCTCTTGAAGAACGTGAAAGAGGAGAGTGAAAAAGTTGGCTTAAAGCTTAACATTCAGAAAACTAAGATCATGGCATCCAGTCCCATCACTTCATGGCAAATAGATGGGGAAACAGTGGAAACAGTGGCTAACTTTATTTTGGGGGGCTCCAAAATCACTGCGGATGGTGATTGCAGCCATGAAATTAAAAGATGCTTACTCTTTGGAAGGAAAGTTATGGCCAACCTAGACAGCATATTGAAAAGCAGAGACATTAGTTTGTCAACAAAGGTCCATCTAGTCAAGGCTATGGTTTTTCCTGTCATCATGTATAGATGTGAGTGTTGGACTGTGAAGAAAGCTGAGCGTCAAAGAATTGATGCTTTTGAACTGTGGTGTTGGATAAAACTCCTGAGAGTTCCTTGGACTGCAAGGAGATCCAACCAGTCCCTAAAGGAGATCAGTCCTGGGTGTTCAAAAGCTGAAAGTCCAATACTTTGGCCAGCTGATGCAAAGAGCTGACTCATTTGAAAAGACCGTGATGCTGGGAAAGATTGAGGGCAGGAGGAGAAGGGGACGACAGAGGATGAGATGGTTGGATGGCATCACTGACTCGATGGACATGGGTTTGGGTGGACTCTGGGAGTTGGTGATGGACAGGGAGGCCTGGCATGTTGCAGTTCATGGGGTCGCAAAGAGTCAGATGTGACTGAGTAACTGAACTGAACTGAACTGAATAAGTCATTAGCAAAAACGTATAAAGTGAGAAATGTGCATAGAAATGATGTGTAACATAACCACATTTATTTAAGAATGCATTCCAATATCAAAGAGCAAATTTCAGCAATGCAAAATCACAATTACTTTTGCACCAACATAATCTTTTTATATGGTGAATAGTATTCCATTGAGAGGCCCTTGGACTGCAAGGAGATCCAACCAGTCCCTAAAGGAGATCAATCCTGGGTATTCATTGGTAAGACTGATGTTGAAGCTGAAACTTCAATACTTTGGCCAGCGGATGCAGAGCTGACTCATTTGAAAAGACCCTGATGCTGGGAAAGATTGAAGGCAGGAGGAGAAGGGGATGACAGAGGATGAGATGGTTGGATGGCATCATTGACTCAATGGACATGGGTTTGGGTGGACTCCGGGAGTTGGTGATGGACAGGGGAGCCTGGCATGTTGTGGTTCATGGGGTCGCAAAGAGTCAGATATGACTGAGTGACTGATCTGAACTGAACTGAATAAGTCATTAGCAAAAACGTATAAAGTGAGAAATGTGCATAGAAATGGTGTGTAACATAACCGCATTTATTTAAGAATGTATTCCAATATCAAACAGCAAAATCACGATTACTTTTGCACCAACCTAATCTTTTTATATGGTGAATAGTATTCCATTGAGAGGCCCTTGGACTGCAAGGAGATCCAGCCCATCAATCCTAAAGAAAATCGGTCCTGAATATTCATTGGAAGTATTGATGCTGAAGCTGAAACTCCAATACTTTGGCTACCTGATGAGAAGAACTGACTCATTGGAAAAGACCCTGATGTTGAGAAAGATTGAGGGCAGGAGGAGAAGGGGATGACAGAGAATGAGATGGTTGGATGGCAACACCGAATGAACATGAATCCAAACTCAATGGACATGAGTCCAAACTCAATGGACATGAGTCCAAACTCAATGGACATGAGTTTGAGTAAGTTCTGGGAGTTGGTGATGAACAGGGAAGCCTGGCGTGTTGCAGTCCATGGGGTCACAAAGAGTCAGACACCACTGAGCGACTGGACTGATTCTATTGTATACATATACCACATTTTCTTTATCAAATCATCTGTTGATGGACATATAAGTTGCTTCCATGTCTTGGCGATTGTAAACAGTGCTCCTATGAACACTGGGGTGCATATACCTTTTTGAATCAAAGTTTTCTCTGGATATATGCTTAGAAGTGAGGTTGCAGGATTATAAAACTGCTTTTTATTCTCTCAGGGAACCCCCATACTGCTCTCCATAGTGGCTGCATCAATTTACATTCCCACCAGTGGTATAGGAGCGTTTCCTTTTCTCCACACCCTCTCTGAAAGCCAGACTATAGGAATCGTCTTAACAACTAAGTGGCACTGGCACAAATCCCTAAGGCCTCTATGAGCTGGGGCCATTCTTCTTCAGAATTTCAAACAAAAATATGTTTGTTTCCTAGTTTTAACTATTACAAATAAAGCTATGAATATTTGTGTACAAGTCTCCATATGCTTTCATTTCTACTTAAGAGTAGCATGGCTGGATAATGGTAGGTATGTATATATTTAACTTTAATAAGCTGCCAAACTTCCTTCTGAAGTGGATCCACATATTGCACATTCACCAGCAGTCCCAGTTTCTCCATATCCTCAGTATGGTTATCCGATCCTTAGTATGGTTGTTCTTTTTAGTTTCAGCCATTGTAACAGTGTGGACTGATTTGATGTTAATTTACATTTCCCTGATGACCAGTGATATTGAGCATCTTTTTGTGTGCTTATTTGCCATATGCATATTTTGGTGAACTTAAAATCTTTTGTTAATTTTTAATTGGTTTTTTTTTATTATTGAGATTTAAGCGTACTTTATAGATTTTCAATACAGGTGCTTTATGATCTGTAGTTATTTTCTCCTACTCTGTAGCTTGCTTTTACATATTCTTAACAGTGTCTTTTCAAAGAGTAGAAGTGTTTAATTCTAACAAATTACAATTTATCAATTTTTTGCTTGCTGTTTGATGGAACATCCTTTCAGTGCCCTACAAAATTATTTTTCTTCAGAAAATTCTATGGTTTTAGGATTTACACTTAGGTCTATGATTCTTTCTGAGTTTATGCATATCATAAAAGGTGTGGATCATATGCATGCTTTGCATTTGGTTATGTAATCACTCCTGTATTGGTACTGAATTGTATCCTTTCTCCACAGAATTGTCTTGACTTCTTTGTAGTGAATCAACCATCTGTATATGTGTGGGTCTATTTTTGGACTCTTTTCTTTTCTATTGATCTATTTTTCTATCTTTTGCCGATACCATACTGTCATAATTAATGTAGCTGTAAAAGGCTTTGCTTTAAAGACTATTTTTCTCTTCTAAATATATGTTTGTTATTTTACATTCTTTGAATTTCATGTAAATTTTAAAACTAACATGCCAATTTCTTTAAAAAAGAAATCTCCTGGGATTCTGAATCTGTTGACTCTGTAGACCAGTTGGGGAAAACTGACATCTTAACTATACTGAATATCTTTGCCACCCAAACACAATATATCTCTTGGTTTATTTAGATCTTCTTTCATTTCTCTCAGCAATGTTTTGTTGTTTTTAGCATACAGATTTTGTAAATCTTTTGTCATTTTGCCCCTAAGAAGTTCATATTTTCTTATGCTACTATGAATTATATATTCCAAAAATATTAATTTCTGATTTTTTAAATTTCTAATACACAGAAATAAAATTGACTTTTGTTTACTGATCTTGTATTTTGTAATCCTGCTAACTCACTGATTGATTCTGGGAGCTTTTTCACAGATTCCATTGAATTGTCTACATATAGAACCAGTTGTCTGTGAACACAATTTCATTTCTTCCTCTTCAATCTGATGCCTTTTATTTATTTTTCTTGCAATATTTTATTGGTTAGAACTTCCAGTTTAATGATTAATGTGAGTGTACAGCAGATACTTTTGTCTTACTCTTGAGTTAAGGCAGAAGCCCTTTACCATTAAAGGTGATGTTAGGTCTTTCAGAGATGACCTTCATCAATTTGAAAAATTTCCCTTCTGTTACTAGCTTACTGAGAGATTTGATAAGAAATGGATGTTGATTTTGTCACGTGTTCTTTGTACATTTGTTGAGATTGTTAGATAGTTTTTCTCTTTATATGGTGAATTAATTTTATTGATTTTGCGTGTTAAACTAATCTTGCATTCATGAAACAAACTCCATTTATCAATGATATATCATTTTTTGTATAGTTTCATTTTCTTGGTTAAAATATTATTTAGAATTTTTTGCATCTTTTTTCATAAATGATCTTCATCTATGACTATCTTTGTTCTTATGATGTCTTTTTCTAATTTGGTACTTGAATAGTACTAGAACAAACTGATTATTTGGAAAATATTCCCTTCTATTCAGTTTTTTGAAAGAGTTTGTGTAGAACTGGTGTCATTTCTTCCTTTAACATTCGGTAGAATTCACCAAATCAGCAACTTAAATGAAATGGACCAGTTACTTGAAATATACAAACTGCCAAAGCTCACTCAAAAAGAAATAGATAATGTGGATAGTTCTAAATTTAATAAAGACATTGCATTTATAGTTAAAGTTTTTCCATAAAGATTATGCTTGGATTTGGTGGAAATAATTTTCTTCATATTTCTTGTGCTTGGAGTAAACTGCACTTTTGCGTCTTTTGGTTTATTGTTTTCATCAAAGTTTTTATTTTATTTTTTTTAATTTATTATATATTTTTTTATTTTTTTTCATTTATTTTTATTAGTTGGAGGCTAATTACTTTACAATATTGAAGTGGGTTTTGTCATACATTGACATGAATCAGCCATGGAGTTACATGTATTCCCCATCCCGATCCCCCCTCCCACCTCCCTCTCCACCCGATTCCTCTGGGTCTTCCCAGTGCACCAGGTCTGAGCACTTGTCTCATGCATCCAACCTGGGCTGGTGATCTGTTTCACTATAGATAATATACATGTTTCGATGCTGTTCTTTCGAAACATCCCACCCTCATGTTCTCCCACAGAGTCCAAAAGTCTGTTCTGTACATCTGTGTCTCTTTTTCTGTTTTGCATATAGGGTTATCATTACCATCTTTCTAAATTCTGTATATATGTGTTAGTATGCTGTAATGTTCTTTATCTTTCTGGCTTACTTCACTCTGTATGAGGGGCTCTAGTTTCATCCATCTCATTAGGACTGATTCAAATGAATTCTTTTTAACGGCTGAGTAATATTCCATGGTGTATATGTACCACAGCTTCCTTATCCATTCATCTGCTGATGGGCATCTAGGTTGCTTCCATGTCCTGGCTATTATAAACAGTGCTGCGATGAACATTGGGGTGCACGTGTCTCTTTCAGATCTGGTTTCCTCAGTGTGTATGCCCAGAAGTGGGATTGCTGGGTCATACGGCAGTTCTATTTCCAGTTTTTTAGGAAATCTCCTCATCAAAGTTTTTAAAGTAACCATTATTCCTTCAAGTACTTTTTTCTGCCTCTCCCCACACCTCTTTCAGGTATATCTATGTTAGGCTGATTAAAGTTATCCCACAGCTCACTGATGCCATTTTATGCATTTTTAAAATTCTCCTCCCCCCCCCACCCCCGTGCTTTATCTTGGACAGCTTCTGGTGCTTTGTTTTCAAGTTCACTTATCTTTCCTTCTGCACGATCCTATCTGCTGTTAATCCCATTCAGTGTATTTTTCCTCTCAGACTTTTTTGTTTTCATCACTAGAAGTTTGATTTGTTTTCTTAAAATTTCTTTTACGCTTCTACATAACTTTTGAACATATGGAATACAGTTACAATAACCATTTTTATATTCTTGTCTGCTAATTCAAACATCTGTGTCAGTTCTGTGTCAATTTCGTAGGACTGCCTTCTTGCCTCATTATGGATTGTATTTTCCTGCTTCTTTGTATGCCTGGTAATTTTTCACTGGGGGCCAGACATTTTACTTTGGGGCACTGGATATTTTTGTATTCCTATAAATCTTCTTGAGCTTTCTTCTGAGATGTGGTTACTTAGAAATAGTTTGATTTTTTTGGTGTACCTCTTTTACGATTTGTTAGATGGGATCAGAGTATTTGATCTAGGGCTAATTATTCTCTATTAAGCATATCTTAGAAGTTGGATTTCTATGTGAAAGGCAGTAACTAAGGGATCTGACTGTTCAACTTAGTCTCTAGGTAAACTATTCCTGAAGGAAAAGTTTTCTGCCTCACCACATGACAAAAGTAATTAGCAAAGCTCTAGAGATTAGCTTGATGATTTTGAACAGCAGTGATTTCTAACCACACTCTTTCACTTGGGACTGTAGCTTTCTTTACAGCCCCATACAGGGGACCTTGATACTTCAGGCTTGAACATCTGCCCTTTTGTTTGACCATTTCCCTCAGCTTGGGTTGGTTCAGTGTCTTCCTCCAGGTCTTTGTCACCAACTCGAGGATTTGCCTGGCCCCAGTACAGAGGGACAGGATAAAAAAGGCACTGGCCAGCCATGGGGAACTGAATTAGAGAGAACTGCAAGAACCTGATTAGGATGCTAAAGTCAATAAAAATTCTATCTACTTACAAAAATATAACTTGTACACCAAAATGATCATTAGTGTTCTTGCCATCTAAACAGTTTTATGCTGGCTTATCAGGGAATAAGAGAAGTCTTGTGAGATAAAGAGAAAGGGTTGTTGTCCTAAAGGTGGACTGTGGAAAAGAACTGCCTTAAGCCATGAGGAGGGAGTGGAAAACAGACAGGAGATCTTCCATTTGTGGGTGGTCTAACCAGTTTTATCAATTACCTAATCATACCCTAAACTATGAAGAATAATTTTTATTCCCTATCCAAAGTGCTTGTCCTTTAAAATTGTCCTCAGCCAAGTTACTGCATTGCTAAAACCAACTGGTATTTAGAGAACTTTGGTAAGGAAGTCCCATATACTTATCTTTATTTTTAATTGAATTATTATAAATCCTTTTTAAAAAATACTGGTTACAGACATGGCTGCTAGTTTCCTGTTGCTACTGTAACAAGTTCTCACAAGCACAAATTTATTTTCTTACATTTCTGAAGGTCAGAAATTTGTAATCCATTTTATTGAGCTAGTCAAAATGCAAGCAAGACTGATTCTGTCTGAAGGCTCTATGGAAAAATTTTTCTCCTTGCCTTCTCCACCTTCCACAGGCCATCTGTATCCTTGAACTCATGGCTGCCTTCTTATGTCTTCAAAGCTAGCATCATAGTACCTTCAAATCTTTCTCTCTAACTTTCATTCTTCCATCATTGAATTGCATTCTATCTCCCTGATCTCATACCTCTCTCTTATAAGGACCCCCTGATTATAAGGACATCAGACAGACTTGGATAATTTCTTCATTTTGAAATACTTAATTTAACCATATCTGCACAGTTCTTTTTGCCACATAAAGTTTTTATATACTCCATACATATATTATATACCTACTCCACACATACATTTACATACTCCATACATACATACATTTACATACTCCAGGAATTAGGACATGACATCTTGATGGGCCATTATTCAGCCTGCCTCATGTGGTATTTGCAGAAATGGCAGAGGTCTCAGTACACTGGCTCCACGTATATCTCTAGGTATTATACTAGCTTTCTCCCACATGACCTCCTTCTTTGAACTCTTTTTTTAATGTCTCACAGAATCAACTCCAATCCTTCCCCAAAACAGAGCTTGCTGTTTACATAGCATTTATATACTATTTACTTCATTTACATGCAGTTTATATATGATTTACTTCATTTTTTATAGTATTTACTTCATTTGCATGTAGCTTTGCTGCTTATTAAAAATGCTTACATTTTCTCTACGGATTTTCACTTACTCTTCTAAAGAGTTGAACATCTTTTATGGTCTGTATACTGTATTATGTATAGTTATGCAAAACTATACACATGACTCTGTCCTTCCCACCCTTCTCCTTGTGGTCTTTTATCTTTTAGTTGTAGACGTATTCTAGTTTTCAAGTCTTTCTCATCAATAGTTGCTTTGTAAACAGTTGTAATTTTGGTGTGCCTGTGGGGTGATCAAAGGATCTTCTTACTTGGCCATCTTGGCCACGTCTCCTGCTATTTATTTTTTGAAGAAATTTGGTGTTTTGCCCTATAGAAGTTTCCATATTCTGGATTTTATTCAAAAAGTTTATAAAGTATAGATAAAGTAATCAAACCTTCAGAACAGGTTCTCTTCTATCAGGACAGATTAAGGACACAACTAACTCAAAAGCAACTTTCCGCCAAGTTTTTGTTATTAAGAAGCTTCTTTTATAGAAGATGATTTATCTGTTTCAGTGGTCTTCAAAACTGATAATGACTTACAAGACCTGAATGGTTAACATTGTTTTGCAGATCCAAAATTCAGGAATGTATCCAGACAAAAGTGTAGAGTGTGAAAATAATATACATACACACTGTAAATGGATATGTATGTGGACAATATCCACATATATTTGTTTGTCATATGTACATATCTAGATGTGTTTATAAACATGCTTAAATATATGATTTAAAAGCTTGTTTTAATTTTTCTTATGAAGTTTACTCAGTCAACAAATGAAAGCTTTGACTGAGCCTACATTTCTAGGAGTAAACAAAATAGAATCTTAAGCAAACCTATGCATTTCAAACATCTTTTTCTGCAAAAGAGATTTCTTTTAACCCTAAAATATATATTCATACTGTGCTTGCATTACAAAGATGTTAGGATACAGCCCTAATTTCCAAGTTTTATGATAAGTAAATGTTTTGTCCCATCATAGCCATGTTATGTTTCTATTAAGAACAAATAATGTACATTTTTTACAATTAATGCGTACATTTAAGTTTTTCAGATCCATAGAAATAAGACAAATCATTTCTGTAAAAAGATAATAGCTCTCCAACACAGCTCCCTATTTCCATTTCCACCACTGCCCCTAACTCATTCTCTACATGGGGGGCAATATAATCTCTTTTTGTTTATTTTGGCTTGCAGTATAAGCATTTTTAAGCTTAGAAATAAAAACATAAATTTTAGAAGAAAAAACTGCTAAAATGGTTGAAAGAAGTTCTTTGGAGTGGCAAACAGTTTGGGGATGACATCTCACTTCTCATATCATTTCTGTAATACTCTTTGGCATTTTGTACAAATAGAAAGGTTTTATTTGATAAAATAATCTTTGTTACAAAGCTCACAGTTGTAAATGGCTCACTCCTGAGAAGGATGCCCACTACCATTCTGCCACTTCTATTTTGTGGCTCTGGGGTTATTTTTCCCAAGAACTATATCTTCAGCTTTCCCTCCAGCTTCTAAAGTTTTGCTTAAACTTTGCTAAGTTTTTCTAAACGTCTTTAGAATTCTTTTTTAGTTGGGGTCAATTTCAGTTGCTTACAACCCAAGTGCTCTGACTGGTACATTTGTGAAAATCCACACCCGATCTCTTATTTTCATCTTCCCAGCAGATCCCCATTGCCTTCAGAGCAGTGGAAGGGCTTTGGCTGGACATACAAGGGCCTCATAACCAGGACCCTCTCTGACCCTCATATTTTTGTCAGCACTCTTATTTCTAGGGTTGCCAGTCTGCTGAAAGATCGTTGGAAACCACATGGATTTGCCAGATCCTTCCCTTTTCCTGGGGGAAAGGGAACCCCCTTTCTGGGGGAAAGCACAACCTCCTCCTTTCTTCCTGCAGCCAATTATTATTTGCTTCCAGTAGTTGGCTTGAGCATTATCTCCAAGAAACACCACTGAATGCTTCACACTGCTCCTATAGAACCCTGCCTTGTTACTTACTGCCAAAGATTGATTATTTCTCTTTAGGTCTGTCTTTGCCATCAGACTACAAACTCAAAAGCACAATCTTGCTCGTTTTTATACTTTACTGCCTTACACATCACCACAATTCAAAACAACAAATGGTTTGTAAACAGAAATGGATATTTCTGAATAATAAAGTGTTAAATTAAATACCACATAATTGAATGAAATATTCAAAATTTTATAGGTTATGGTTTTAAAACTCTTATCCAAAAATTTGTTCTTAAATAGTAGTGCTTAAAAATTGAGACAACTATCTTAAATATAATGGCCACTCTCTAATTGTTCTGAAAAGTTCTATTGCGCTTCTCTTGGGGAAAATAATCAAGCACTCCATGGTTGTACTGCAAGGACCAGATGGCAACATCGATATAATCTTTTTAAAGATGTTCATCAGATCCTGCTTAAAGGTTTTCAGTATCTTCTCATTGCACTTAGATTAAAACACAAATGTCCAAGGCATCTGTCCTTGCCTATATTAGTTTCCTGGGGCCGATGTAACAAAGTGCCACAGGCTGGGTGACAAACAGAAGAAATTCATTGCCTCCCAGTTCTGGAGACTAGAAATCTGAAATTAAGATGTCAACAGAGTTGGTTTCAGGTGTGAGGGAGAACCTGTTTTATGCTTTTCTCCTAACTTCAGGTGGTTTGCAGGCCACATATGGTGTTCCTTGCTTTGTAGATGCATTACCACAACCGCCTTCATCATCACATGGTGTTCTCCATATATGTATCTATTTCCATATCTTTCCATGTCCACATTTCCTCTTTTCATAAAGACACTGTCATATTGGATGAGTCCATCCTAATGACTTCGTGTTAACATGTAAAACTTTTCTTTCCGAATAAGGTCCGCTAACAGGCACTGTAAGTTAAGGCTTCAACATCTTCTTACAGGAACATAATTCAATTTATAACAATGTGTACTTTTCTGATATCATCTCTTGCTACTCCCCTTCTTTTTTTTTTTTTTGCTACTCCCCTTCTTGATCTAGCCTTGTTGGCCTTTATTTTGTTCCTAGTACAGATCAGTGGCATTATCTCTTCTTAGAGATTTTGTACTTCCTCATACTGAGAAAATCTTTCTCGTGTTCACCATAATGTCGTCCTTGAGCTCTCAGATCAAAGTAAAAGATTCTGGCCTTGAATATCCTATCTGAGATCTGTTTATTCATCCCCCTTCTACAAGCCTATTTATTCCTACATAAGCTTCACCATGGGTTTTCCTGATGACTCAGATGGTAAAGAATCTGCTTTCAATGCAAGAGATCCAGGTTTGGTCCCTGGATTGGGAAGATTCCCTTGAGAAGGGAAAGGCGATCGATTCTAGTGTTTTTGCCTGAAGAATTCTACAGACAGAGGAGCCTAGCAGGGCTACAGTCCATGGGGTTGCAAAGAGTCAGACACGACTGAGAGACTAACACATACATACACACCTATGAGCTTTACCACTGTTTGAAACCATCTTGTTCTTTGATGTGTTTGCCTGTTTAGAATGGAGACTCCAAGAGCACAGAGATCCTGCCCACCTTCTTAATGGTGTATCTCTGGCACCTTAAACAGTGCTAGTTGCTAGTAGGGGCTTGATAAAATTTGTTATATTATATTGTATTATATTATATTATGAATTAAATACACTCAGAAATAAGGTGTAAAGAATAAAAAGCAATGTGGTTCTGTTTCAGATTTGTTTACCTGAGCATGATGACAATAATAGAAGATTGTTTGTAAAAGAAAATTCGAGAGAAAGCTTCAGAGTAGAAAAGAGAGAATCAGAATCAATAGATTCAAACACATTGCACGTTTTCATACAAGCTCTGGCTATTCTTGCTTACCATTTAGATATTTATTGGTCCCCACATATTAAAACTTTCACTGGATTGAGCAAGTCCTGCGGGGGCTGCATTGGTCCTGGGCTCCAGGGTTCACTCTTGCCTCGACTATTAATAAAATAGGGATCCACTGGTTGGTAGTTAGAACTTTATCTCTAGCCATGCCCCATATATTCCTTTTTCCTACAGAAACATTTTTTTAAACTGTACTAACATGAAAGGCCTCTCAACCATGCATAAGACTTTGTCTTAATGGAGTCTGAAGTTCACTCTTCTGTTTATGATGTGTAACAGTTGAAGTGGGAGATATAAAGTTTGCAGCTATTATGTAATCAAAACCATTTGTGTATTCACAAAAAGGAAGGAGGAGGCAACAAAGGGATGGGCAGGCAAAGAAGAAAAAAGAAAAGGAAAAATCCCAGAATTGGAAGGTTTGAGCCTGTGCAGTGAGCAGGAAGTTGAAACTCATCCAGCTGTCACATAACAAGAGAAGAAAAATGCTTCATGTGTTCAATCATTATTAAATGTTCTGCATGTCTATTTCCCACATTATTTGCCAGTATATACTGGTTTTCAAATGCTGCCCTTTTAAGAGTGGAAGAAATATTTTCTCTAAAGATAAAAATTGTTTCATTTTTGAAGGCCATAAAAACAAAAATTTCATGAGGTGAAAGGGGGAAAATGTGATACCCTCACCTCCAGACATTCTTTGTGTGTATGCTCCGTTGTGTCCGTCTCTTTGCAACCCCATGGACTGTAGCCCAGCAGGCTCCTCTGTCCGTGGGATTTCCCAAGCATGAAAACCAGAATGGGTTGCCATTTTCTTCTCCAGGGGATGTTCCCTACCCAGGAAACAAACCCACGTCTCTTGCATCTCCTACCTTGGCAGGCGGTTCTTTATGACTGCGCTGCTTGGGAAGTCCTCAAGCATTCTTTACTAAAACCAAAAAGCCTTCTTTGCCTTTACCTTTACAAAGCACTTTCTTGATGAAGGGACATTCCAGGTTGAGACAATTAATGTGCCAGTCCCGTGGAAATATTTTAGGGATAAAATGTCCAATGTCCAGTGATGATGTAGAGATGGGGAGGACTTTCAAAGCAAGAAAGTGATTGCCCACTGAGCTGCCAGTATATGGTTCTCCTGGAGTGAGCAGGTCTTGCTAAGCCAAAATGAGAGAAGGTAAATTAAAGTGAAAGTCTTTGTGGACATTTTTCTCTTTTAGCTTTTAGAAAATTGTCTGAACAAAGAAACCTCAATTACAACTGAATCATTACATTTATGAATCTTAATATTGTCACTTGTTAGGTCTAGAAAACATTGAAGAAAGCGGAGGCCCACTTTTCTTTCCAGGTGGCTCAGTGGTAAAGAATCCACCTCCCAATGCAGGAGACTCAGGTTCTATCCCTGGGTCAGGAACATCCCCCCCTGGTGAAGGAGATGGCAACCCACTCCAGTATTCTTGCCTGGAAAATTCCATGGATAGAGGAGCCTGGTGGGCTACAGCCTGTGGGGTCACAAAGAGTTGGACATGACTGAGCAACCAACACCTTTCTGTCTTATAGATTAAAAAACTGGAGTACAGAAAAAAGCTGTGACTTCCCAAGCTCAAAGTTTTGTTTAATGTGCAAGCCAAGCTTCATATGCAGATACGAAGTTATTTGAAAATAAACATTAAATGTAGATATTCTTTTCCTTTTTAGAGAGTATAGACATTCTTTGATTTATTGTGTTATGGTTTTTACAAAAGGAAGGTTTGTAGCAACTCCACATTGACCAAATCAGCACCATTTTTCTCACAGTGACTGCTCGCCTTGTAAGAGTCTGTGTTACATTTTGGTAATTCTTGCAATATTTCAAACTTTTTCATTATTATTATATTTGTCATGGTGATCCGTATTGGTGATCTTTGATGGTACTATTGTAATTTTTTGTTTTGTATACTTTTTTATTTTTAACTTTACTGGAGTAGAGTCAATTTACAATAAGAGTAGATATTCTGATTGTGATGTGATCTTTTTTTTCCCCATTTGGTGATCTAACAAATGCCCTTCTTTAAGGTCCTTTGAAACCTTACAAAGCATGGTCTTACTACTTCGGGAGGAGGAAGCTCACCTATCATCTCTTAGCCCATTTACTTCATCTCTACAAAAGTCCATTTTGAGAACATGGACTCAATGGAAATTGGATCTCATGTGAACAGAAATGTTTATGATAGATACCTAAAGGGCAGCAGTTTTGATGCAGCTTTACCACTGGAAGTGTTCCCCAATTCCTTTTAACAATGCCCATTTCTCCTAGAATCAAGGCTTGGCTTATTTCACCCTTACTCACTGCCTTCCCCTTCTCACTCTCCCTGTAATCTAAGTCCACTTATCCTCTTTAGCTCTCTTTAGCTATTTCTGTCTTGGCTCCATATTCAGCACCTTTTGGACTCCAGATTAGAATTACTCTTCGAGAAGCCTAAATAATCTGACACTTTCATTGTCACCTCTTTACTGCTCTTGGTTTTTGACTGGCATGTTTGTTTAGTTAGTCCCTGTAAACAGTAATCTGAGCTTCATGTCTTCTTTCTATTAATATATCCTGAATTCTTTACACTTCTTTCCTTTTCTCACTTTCTGTATTTATTGCTTTTGAAATATATGGATACAAAGTCATATATGTCAATCAACATGTTTCATTTCTGTAACTCTTGAATGTAATCATCACGTGCAAGTTAAAAAAAATAATGGTAACACTAAATATGTGTACATTATCAAGCTCAAGAAATAGAATATTGTTGAAGCCCTTTTAGACTTGTCCTGATTGCATGTGTGTTCCTATCCCTTCCAAACATTTTTGTTATTCCATTTTTTAGTGATTTTACCATTTATCCAGACACCCTTAAGAGATGTTTAATTTTACTTTTGCTGATGACCACAAATATAGCATCAAATGTGTATGACCTCTGTGACTTGCTTTCCTGGCTATTTTTTAAATTAATGCTTATCAACACATGGTGCTTAAGTAGTTTTCCTTGCTGTAAGAAATTCTATTATATAACTATACCACAGCTTACTCATTTTTTCTACCTTTGCTTGGCAGATATTTGAGTTATTTTCAGTTATTTGCTATTATAAGAATAGCTATTATGGTTACATTTATGCATATATCCTGGTTTATTATTAAATAGTTTTAGGAGGCTGTGAATTTAAGAAGAAAATTCCTAGGTCATAGGCTGCAAGTACTTTCAACATAGCTAGATAATATTGAACTATTTCCTAAAATAGTTTTACCAATTTATATTTCCACTTACTCTGTATTCTCAACAACCCCGGGATTTTTCCAGTTTTCTTTGTATATCAGTTTGTGTGTGTATGAAATTTTATCTCATTTACAGTGTCATGAAATATGCATTTCCCTAGTTATTAATGAAATCAAGTATTTTTAAAAACAAATTTTTGGCTTTTTCGATCCTCTTGATTTAAAATCTTTTGATTTTTCTCTTGTTAGCCATCCTTTCAAAGGCACATTTCTTCCTGATATTGACCTAATCCTTTAGCAAAAACTTCATACGTGAGTACACCATTACTGGTTTATGCGACAGGGCTGGAGGGACAGAGTGGTACGGTGGGGGAATTCCACCCCATTCTCTCTTTGACTTTACCAGAAGTTGGCTATTGGCCAACTGGGAAGAAAATGGCTTTGAATTTCAGAGTGGTACTCTGTGGTACTAGGAATAGCCAGAACCTCAGAGGAAGAGTCTGAAGAGGACATGGGTACATCTCTGAGAGCCCTAATCATGTTTACCACATACCTATTATCAGAATTTTCCTACTTGCTTTCTTAAATTACATACTGGTGAATTTCCAAATATTCTATTCTTCACCTACGTAAGGACATACCTTTCCCTGATGATTAAATGTTTTGAGAGGGTGGGATATTGGTGAGTCACTGAGAAGAGAGTGGATCCTTGGAAAATGGATATGAAATAAAAATGAAAGAATAGAAAGGAGAGAAAAAGGTTGGCAGTTATTTACCATCTATATGATGGCTTAAATTTTTTGTTTTAACACATCTTAATATATCACTCCTCATTTGATCTTCTAAAAACCTCAATTTCAGTAAAGTTGGCAGGACAGATATTCTGGTGGATATAAAATGAGAAGCTAGTGCTTGGGGGTGGTTTCCTTGGGAAAGAAAGTCGTCAGTTTGCCTGAAGACAGCCTTTATAATGAAACAGATAATAGATTTTTTAAAAACTTTGTGTTGAATTCCTATGATGCCTAGAGTGTCTTGAGTAGATTTTGAGATGAACTTGATTAAGAGGCAAGTTGTTTTCATTGGCATGGCCTTCCTGAGAATTGCTGTTATTCTTTACATTTGATTTCCTTTTTGGGACCAAGATATAATATACATCTTTAATTTATCTCATCACTCTTGTGGGGCACTTTCCAACATATGCTATTGAATTGGTTAAGTGAAGGCATATCTCTATTTTGTAATCCATGAAAGCTGGTATTAAAGACAAAATAAATACACTTCAGAAAAGATAACATTTTTCACAACAGATGTGAGAGCAAAGACACTGCTGACATGTTTATTAGCAATGGATAAACTGAACGTTTCAGCTTGGCCCAGCACTCAGAAAATGCAGATGGGAATCCAGATGCAAACCTTGAGAGTCTGCAAAAGAAAATTTGTATTGGCCATTCGACAAGATTTCTGGCACTTCCTGCTTGACAAGAAGTACCCCTGAGAGTCACCTATCTCATGATATTTTGGCAGTTTTTTCCCTCTGCTCTGGTAACAGGGCATGGTGTTTTGAAAAAAGAGGGAAAAAAGTAGAAGTTTGCTGAACTATTTTTGACCATCAAGTTAGAATTTTAAAAAACGGGTCTGGCTTGAAATATAGAATGCTGGGTCATCTTCCTTCTCCTTAGGTTATTTTTACTAGTTGTGAATAAACTGAACGCTCTTTAGCCTTTGTAAAAATTTATTTAACTGCGTGAGGCCTCAGTTTAATTCCTTGATTGTCTTTTCCCTAGTGGGAAAGTACTAGACAAGTCTTAACAAATATCAGCATTTACTAACATTGTTTTAGGTATGCTCTAATTCCAATGAGAAAATCAGGCTCAAACAAAAGAATTCATGCTTTCAGTAATATTTATTTGAAATAAAAATTACATTAGGCAGTGTCCAAAAACTTAAGAATTTGATGTTGTGTCTACCCTGGGATGTATGATCACTGAGTCAATTAAATTTTTGATTGAAGTACCTTCCTGACTATTTCGTCAGTTATATTAAAAATAACAACAATATTAATAGCTACTTTTGATTTATTCAACTACAAATGCCAAGTACAGTGCTGGTTGCTTTACATGATAATAGTAACAATAGCTAATTGCACAGTTAGACACTCTTGAACTGTTGTTTTACTTGAATTACTTCATGTAATTCTTTCAAGAACTTGAAATCAATCTCACTATTATGTATATTTTACAGATGACAAAACTAGGGCTTAAGTTTTAAATTCAAAATGACTCTTAGTTTCTTTTTTTAAAGAAAATTGAGCTGAGGGAACACTGTTTTGAGATTTTTAAAAAATTGTTTCTATAGTGTTGAGATTGTTTTATTGCTTTATGAATTTTTTAGACCACAAAAGGCCTTGAAAATTGTAATGGCATTTAATTAATAAATCTAACAAATCAGATAGATCTTCCTCGACTTATGATGGGGTTATGTCTCAATAAACCCATTTTAAGTTAAAAATATGATAAGTTGAAAATGCATTTAATACACCTAACTTACCAAACATCACAGGTTAGCCTAGCCTTCCTTAAATGTGCTCAGAACACTTAACATTAGCTTGTAGTTGAGCAAAATCATCTAACACAGTCTATTTTACAATAAAGTGTTGAATATCTCATGTAATTTAGTGAATACCATACTTGTTACTGAGTCCAAGTGTGCTCTGCTCCCCTCACAATAGGTGAGTAAATTTGAGAGATGAGGTGTTGAGGCAAGGAATATGACTTCATTCAGAAAACTGACTAACCAAGAAGATAGCAAACTCATGTCATCTTCCTGGGGTCTGAATGCCAGGTTCTGTAATAGAACAGAGATGAGGAGAGGTAAGGAAGCAAAGTAAAAAGCCTATTGATCTTGCAACTATCTCCTAGAATGGCAAGTCTTGAGGAGGGGATGTAGCCTTCCTGCCATCCACATGTGGACAAGGTCCTGAACAAAGGCACTTTAGTTTAATATTCAGGCAGAGAGAGAAGGGTTCCCTGAGGCAGCCACTCTGTATAAACAGTGTCCTTTTAGTGAACAACAGCAATGGGAAGCAAAGGTTAAAGTAAAAGATCCAACATGGAGTCAGAATGGGCTCTTCCCTGCATCAGACTGAGGGTGAAAAACAAAATGGTCGTGTGGGTGCAGAATGGTTGTAAGAATACGAGTTGTTTACCCTTGTGACCTCACAGTTGACTAGGGCTGTGGCTGCCACTGCCTAGCAACACAAGACGGGGTCAGGTCACATATCGCAACCCAGGAAAAGATAAAAATCAAAATATGAAGTACGGTTTCTCCTGTTGACAAATCGTTAAGTTGAACCATCCTAAGTCAGGGACCACCTGTGCTGATTTACTTGACTGGCCACTGCTATTCTCTCCTCAGTGCCAGGAAAACATGGTGAGTTGCTCAAATAACTGAGCTCATTGGAGGCAGCAGGACTCAGAAACCAAGAACCTAGGGCAGAACCTGAATTCAAAACAAAAATCAGGACACAAAAAAAATTGACATACAAATGAACCTATTCTCAGACGAGATCGGGCGTGTTCAGGGTGGTATGGCCGTAGACACAAATGAACCTATTCCCAAAACAGAAATAGTCACAGAGGTAGGAAACACACTTATGGTTACCAAGGGGTAAAGGGGACGGAGGAATAAATTGGGAGATTTGGATCATCATACACATACTACTATATAAAAAATAGATAACTAATAAGAGCCTACTGTATAGCACAGGGAACTCTACCCAATACTCTGTAACAACCTATATGGGAATAGCACCTATATGGGAATAGCATCTAAAAACCAGTAGATACATGTATATGTGTAACTGATTCCTTTAGCTGTACAGCAGAAATTAGCACAACACAGTAAGCCAGCTGTCATGCCATGCTCAACTGTTCAGTTCAGTCGCTCAGTTGTGTCCGACTCTTTGCCATCCTATGGACTGCAACACTCCAGGCCTCCCTGTCCATCACCAACTCCTGGAGTTTATTCAAACTCACGTCCATTGAGTCAGTGATGCCATCCAACCATTTCATCCTCTGTCGTCCCCTTCTCCTCCTGCCCCCAATCCCTCCCAGCATCAGGGTCTTTTCCAATGAGTCAACTCTTCACATGAGGTGGCCAAAGTATTGGAGTTTCAGCTTCAGTATCAGTCCTTCCAATGAACACCCAGGACTGATCTCCTTTAGGATGGACTGGTTGGATCTCCTTGCAGTCCAAGGGACTCTCAAGAGTCTTCTCCAACACCACAGTTAAAAGCATCAATTCTTCGGCGCTCAGCTTTCTTTATAGTCCAACTCTCACATCCATACATGACTACTGGAAAAACCATAGCTTTGACTAAACAGACCTTTGTTGGCAAAGTAATGTCTCTGCTTTTTAATATGTTGTCTTTGTTGGTCATAACTTTTTTTCTAAGGAGCAAGCGTCTTTTAATTTCATGGCTGTAGTCACCATCTTCAGCGATTTTGGAGCACAAAAAAATATAGACTGTCACTGTTCCACTCTTTCCCCATCTATTTGCCATGAAGTGATGGGACCAGATGCCATGATCTTAATTTTCTGAATGTTGAGTTTTAAGTCAACTTTTTCACTCTCCTCTTTCACTTTCAACAAAAGGCTCTTTGGTTCTTCTTTGCTTTCTGCCATAAGGGTTGTGTCACCTGCATAACTGAGGTTATTGATATTTCCCCTGGCAATCTTGATTCCAGCTTGTGCTTCATCCAGTCCAGCGTTTCTCATGATGTACTTTGCATATAAGTTAAATAAAGAGGGTGGCAATATACAGCTTTGATGCACTCCTTTCCCAATTTGGAACCAGTCTATTGTTCCACGTCCAGCTCTAACTGTTGCTTCTTGACCTGCATATACATTTCTCAGGAGGCAGGTCAGGTGGTCTAACTCTATGCAACCCTATAAACTGTAACCTGCCAGGCTCCTTTGTCCATGGGATTTTTCAGGCAAGAAAACTGAAGTGGGTTGCAATTTCCTCCTCCAGGGGATCTTCCCAACCCAGGAATTGAAACTGCATCTCCTCCATTGGCAGGTAGATTCTTTACCACTGACACAGAAGCCCTAAATCAACCATACTCCAACAAAAATTAATTTAAAAAATAAAATAAAATAATGAACTTACATCAAGATGAGTGAAAGTATCATTCAAAATTTGAGAACATTGTTCTTACAGGTCCATTCCAGTCTGTCTTCTAAGTCTTAATTTCATACTCTTGAAACTTGATCTGAAAATATCTGTGCTGAAAAATCATCAACATTTTTGAAATTTGAGGCACCATTCTGAATTAATGTCTGCATGTACGTGTTTCTGGTACAATAGCAGAGCATGAATATATTTCCAAAAATATTTAGAAACAGAACATTTTGAGTATTTGTTCATACCAGCCAAATGCAATATTTTAGCAATTTTCACTAAAAATAAATATAGTGATTGTGAAAGTAGGCATAGGTTTTGTTAAACTTACTCATCTTTATATTTTATAAGAGTCATCCAAAAAGACTTCGGTTTTAATTTGCTCACTAGTTAGTTAGTGTTAATCACTCAGTCATGTCTAACAAGTTGCAACCCCATGGACTATAGCCCACCAGGTTCCTCTGTCCATGGAATTCTCCAGGCAAGAATACTGGAGTGGGTAGCCATTCCCTTCTCCCAGGGATCTTCCAGACTCAGGGATCAAACCCAGGTCTCCTGCATTGCAGACAGATTCTTTACCATCTAAGCCACCAGGGAAGCCCTTAATTTGCTCATTAGTTAGTTAGTTAAGTCGCTCAGTCGTGTCCAACTCTTTGCGACCCCATGGACTGTAGCCCACCAGGCTCCTCCATCCATGGGATTCTCCAGGCAAGAATACTGGAGTGGGTTGCCATTTCTTTCTCCAGGGGATCTTCCCGACCCAGGGATCGAACCCAGGTCTCCCACATTGCAGGCAGACGCTTTAACCTCTGAGCCACCAGGGAAGCCCAATTTGCTCATAATCACACCCTGTTTAGGACCCCAACCATATTACCCATATTTACCTCATTCACAGTCTTCAAAATGGTCATGATTGTTGCTAACATTCAAGGTCATTCTTTAAAAGAACAGATTTGCAGCATGGAGTACATACCAAAGAATGTTTCAGAGGCTGTTATAATAACGCAAAAGGCGTAGTCATAAAAAATGTTTGGTATGAGAAATAGAACTGTCATTGGAATAAATATGCTTTTTCCAAAGGCAACTGCTTTCTTAAAATGTAAAGTGAGAAGTATTTCCTTTGAACATGCCAAACCTTATATGTTTAGAGCTGTTGCTCTCAAACTTTCAATGTGTATTACATAATTTAGGAATTTTATTAAAATAAATTTGCAGATACCCTGGGGTCCAAGTACAAAATAATCCAGTGGATCTGTAGTAGGGCTCAGGCATCTGCATTTTAACAAGCTATCCCAAGGGCCTCTCATGCCCACAATCAACAGGCCATTTTCTACAACAGACTCATCTGGACAGATTACCGCAGAGCCACATGCTATGCATCCAGGAATGTTACTTCACTATGCCATGTTTTCTTTTCTTAAACCGTCTCAACATAGCTTAATACCATGTTTGGGCTTTCATGGTTAGTCTCAGTTACAGCTCATGGAGCATAGTTAAATGTTTCACCATGACCTTAAGCTAGTAACTTTTTCTGGATTACAAACGAAATCCCTCAGACTCAGAATTATAATCTCTCCATAGTATCCAGGACTACAGGCTAATAGTTTTATCTGTGCCTGCCTGAATATTTTTTAAAAACCCTTGGAAAAGAAGCTTGGTTTCATGGGAACACCAGAGTATATAGGACAAGGTCCCAGCTTTGAGGTCGCTTCTGTTCTAGAGAGAAAGAAAAGAGGGTATGCAAGTAACTAAAGTTAATGTTGCATGAGAGTCAAATGAATACTTGAGTACCATTTCTTAAATCATGTTTGACACACCTGGTTCACATCTGCTTGAGATGTTAACAGGTATCACAAGTAAAAAGTATTTCATGCCAAAACATCCAAGATATTAACTAAAGTTAGCTTTCTTTATTATGAGACTTACCAGAAGCTTTAACAAGCTAATGTGTATTATCACTGTGCATGAGGGGTTTTAGTATAGAATTTTCTGGACTTGCTTGGTGCTGGAGATTTTCACAGACTAATAGAATGTATCTGGGCACTAGTGTAATATGCATCACATTTTGGGAAATAACAGTTCAAGCAAACACACAAGCATTCTCAGGAAAATGAGATCATTCCCAAACAAGGTAATCTGGGAAGGTCCCGTGTAGATGTTGCATTTGAGCTATGCTCAGTGATCACTAAAAAACTTTTCTCAGCAAGCACAAAACATTCATGAAAAAAGGTGGTTGACAGGATTTCCCTGGTGGTACAGTTGTTGGGAATTGCCTGCCAATTTAATACCAGTTCATTTCCCTGGTCTGGGAAGACTCCACATGTCTCAGAGCAACTAGCCCTTGAGTCACAACTACGGAAAGCCTGCGCACCTAGATCCCATCTCCACGACAAGAAAAGCTACCGCAATGAGAAGCACATGCACAGCAACAAAGACCCAGCGCAACCAAAAATAATTTGTCAAAAGTGGTTGACAGTAGAGTTATGTTATGAGTAGTTATCATCTTTGATACAGGATCTTATTATCAGAGACAAAACTGAATGTGATCACTTGAAGAACATTACCCTTTGGAACAGCAGAGTCTGGAGAAATAGAGGTGTGAAAGCCAAATCTCACAGGATCAAAAATAGTTAGAAAGTAGAGTCTTAATTCAATATTTGTAAAAGAAGATGGCAACTTGGTGTGTGTGATAAAGTAGAGTGAGGGAACCCATTTGTTTTACATGGGGGAAGGCCTGAATATTTATTTTATCTTAGTGAACAAAATTTTTAGAAGCATATTTAGAAATTCTAAGTTGCAGGGTTCTAACTCAAGATAATGATGAGGTCATACATTAATGCAATCCCTTTTTACTGGATACCTACAGGGTATCGGTTCTGTAGGTTCTGTGTATAAATAAAAGAGGTTTAGAAAAATGAGTCTGGCTTGTCTCTTCCTTTGCTTGAATTCCATTAGCTTATCAGATCCAGCTCAATAAATCAAGTAGGACCAAATAAAAGGAATTTCTCACCCCAATTCATTTTCACTTTTGTTGTTTATTTGCTCAGTCGTGTCAGATTCTTTCGTGACCCCATGGACTGTAGCCCGCCAGGCTCCTCTGTCCACGAGATTTCCCAGGCAAGAATACTGGATTGGGTTGCCATTTCCTTCTCCAGGGGATCTTCCTGACCTAGGGACTGAACTCAGATCTCCCGTATTGGCCAATTGGTAGATTTTTACCACTGAGCCACCAGTGAAACCCAATTCATTTTCATTATGAATAGGTAAAATTTACTCTTCAGAGAAGCCATTGACATCTTCCTTTATTTATTAGACTAAAAATCAACAAAATCTTTGCAGGCCCTAATTGCTCCCTCTGCCCTCCCTCGTGTGCTACCCTTCAGATGTTTACCTACTGCTGCGCCTGATTCACTGCTCCCAGCGCTTTGCATGATTGCCGGTGGGAGGAAGCAGTGCAAGATTGAAAAACAAGAGGGGCCAAGGAGACGAGAAGAAGGATATGGGAGGAGCTTGCTTTAAAGACAGCAGTTAAGACAATGTGGTTTTACACAGGGACAAACAAGTAAGCCAGTGAAATAGAATAAAGAGGTCCAGAAACAGGCTCACTCAGAGACTGGTACTGATATATGATAAGGTGGTACAAGAAATTAGTGGGGAAAAGAAATTTTCAAGAAATGATACCAGAACAGTTGGATATCCATGTGGGAAATAAAATGAAAGTGGGGTCTTACATTAGGCTATATATAAAAATTAATTCCAGATAGGGTTTTAAAGCTGAAATTGAAAAGTGAAACTATCAAGATTTTAAGTCCATAAATAAGAATAACTCCAAGTAAACAAAAATAACTTCAGGATTAGGAAAGGATTTTTTTTTAAATAACTATAAGGTAAAAGACTGATGTTTGACTATATTAATTAAATTATTAAATTAAATATGTCTGTTCATCAGAAAATCATAGACTAAGACAATGTGTAGTGCGCTTTTAACACATGCTTGCAACATATACAATTGGCAGAGAACGTATATTCCGAACAGATGAGGTTTTTACATATCATTAAGAAAAGGGAACTCCAGTATTCTTGTCTGGTAGATGCCATGGACAGAGGAGCCTGGTGGGCTACAGTTCACAGGGTCGAAAAAGAGTCAGACTTGACTTAGTGACTAAACAACAGCAAGAAAAAGAAAATGGAATAGAAAAAAAAAATGAACAAAAAGCTTGAACACATGGGTCATAGAAAAGAAATCTAAGTTGACAAGTTGCCTATGAAAAAGAACACAATGTTATTAGTAATGAGAGAAATGAAAAACCAAAATAGAAATATTTATATCCCACCAGATTTGAAAACAGAAATCTGATACAGCCAACTGTTGATGAATATATGAAGGGGTGGAAACTCACATGCTGCTGATGGAAGAGAAAAAATAAATAACGTTTTAGAGAACAGATTGGCACTATGTATGAAATTTTAAGATGTGTATTCCTTGAGACAGAGTTGCTCTCAGGACTCCTTTAGACACTTAAAAAGTATTAAGAGCTTTGTTTATGTGAGTCATATATGTAGATATTTACTGTATTTGAAGTCAAAACTAAGAAAAAATTAAAATGTGTATTAATTCATTAAAAAACAATGCTGTTAAAATAATATTTAAAATAAATATCAACCCATTTTTGAAGATCCCCTGGAGAAGGAAATGGCAACCCCCTCTGGTACTCTTGCCTAGAAAATCCTGTGGACAGAGAAGCCTGGTAGGCTACAGTCCATGGGGTCGCAAAGGGTCAGACACGACTGAGCGACTTCACTTTCAACCCATTTTTAATTTAAAAAACTATAAGTTTCAAATAAAAAAATTAGAAGAATGGCATGGTTTTACACTTAGCAAATCTCTTTAATGTCTGGGTGACTAGAAGACAGCTGGACTCTCAAATCTGCTTCTGCTTTTAGCTTGGCTCAATATCACATGTCATGTAACCTCTGGAAAATTCCATGCTACATTCATGAGAGACTGAGAGTGATAAATTTATAATCTTTACTCATGGACCCCCAGAGACAGTCTTGGGGACCCCAGCAATCTCTGTGTCACACTTTTGAGAACTGTTGTTCATACACCAGGATGCAAGATGAAGATGTTCATAGCAGCATGTCCAGAATGCTTATTGAAGCAACTCAAATGTCCATTTAAAGTAGGATGGATAAAAATAAAACACTGTTATTTTCACACTATGGACTGCTATGCACAGTAGAAATGAACTAACTACAGCTATGTGTGTCCATATGGATGAGTATCACAAATGTAAGTTCAGCAAATGAAGCAAGTCATACAAGAATACATACAGAGTGACTCCATTCATAGAAAATTTAAAACAGGTAAAATGAACCATAATATTTAAGAATGTATACACTAGTGGTAAAACTGTAAGGAAAAGCTAAGCAATTAAAGTCACTAAAATCATGACAGTGGTTACTTATGGGCAGGGGTGGTTACGAGGAGACAAGAGCCTTCAGAATGTGTTTGGGTGCTAGTAACATTCTATTTCTTGACCTAGGTAGTGGTTACATAGGTGCTTGTTTTACAATTATTTGTTAACTTTATTAAAATATACATATAAAGTTTACTTGTGTTGTTTTCTCATAAATATGCTGCACTTAATAAAACAAAAATATAAGAGGGAAGTCAGGAAATTTCTCTGGATGTCATACATACAGACACACAAGATTACTTCAGTTATCTATTACTGTGTAACACACCACTTACCTAAACTTAGTAGCTTAAAATAACAGTATTTTATTGCTCCTATGACCCTGTGAGTTCACCAAGCTTGGCGGGACAAGGGCTGAACTTTTTAAGATTGTCTTTCCAGTCACATATGGGGCTCCTCAGAGAGATGACTGTTACATCTAGGGCTGACTAGGTATCTTTGTCTCTTCGGGGGGCTCTCTGGCAGAATAGACCACTCTACATTGTGGCTTGGGGCTCCAACATCAAATATTCCAAGATGATAAGCCCCAATGTGAAAGTGGTTATCAAGCCTCAGCATCATGCGAGATTGTATCGCAGTGAGACCAGTCAGTGTGGGTAAGGCCTACACAAAGGCAAGGAAACCAAAGCAGGGAGGCATGCTTCATCGGGAAATCTGGCAATGCAAGCGATGTAAGAGGTGTGGGTTCGATCCCTGGGTCTGGAAGATCCCCTGGAGGAGGAAATAGCAACACATTCCAGTATTCTTGCCTGGAGAATCCAATGGAGAGAAGAGCCATGTGGGCTATAGTCTATAAGGTCACAAAGAGACTGATGCAACTGAAGTGACTTATCACTCATTCATTCATGCTTCATTGGGAGATATGTATATATATAAAGGTATAAGCATATAAAAATATATACATGTAAAGGTATGTATATAAACCAATAGAAGTTTATCAAGGTTTAAACATAGATATACCTGTATTACATATATATGTTTGTGTATGTGCATATACATATAAATAAATATATATATATACATGAAAACTCTCAATTGTCTAAGGATGGCCCCACTTGAAGGTAAGAGGATGGTTCACATGATTACTAAGCTGCATCCAAATTTGATTCTGATACTTGTTACATAAGAAGTCACAAGTTTCCTTTTTGCACAGTCCTTGCCATCTCCATTCTCCTTAGTCCAACTTAGTCTTGACTAAAGTACCAGTAAACAAATTGGGTGTTAAACAGAAATAAAGAAAAAAAAAAACTAGTGCTGAAAACCTGCCATTCCGTCGGCACATTGACATGGCTGTGGTCATCTGCAAATAATTAGGAAGAGCAATCATCAGCAATATTGCCTTCATTTCTAGGCTCAGCATTAATAGCAACTTATTTGACTTTCTTCAGCCAGAAAATCCTTACAGGGGTAAACAATAATAACTTCTATTGGCCTGGAAGATAGCATACATACCAAGTAAGGAACACAGCGCCTTCCGCCCTGCTCTGACTGCATGGGTGTGTCCTGTGGGCAGCCTCCCGGAGCACAGGGCTCCTGCGTGTGCCACAGGAGGTTTGCTGGAAGACACAAAACAGGCAGGGAGGGTCCCTGAATGGAAAGATTCTGCCAACAAACATGCTGATTAAATAGTTTGGGAATTTTTTTTTTTTTTTAATTTGGCAGAACGTCTACTCTAGTTCAGCATTTCTTGTAAGCAGTTATGTGGTAGACCTCTCTCCATTGGGCCATAAGCTCTCAGGGGACAGGGACGAATTCATTGCTTTCTTTGTAACTCCCCGAAGACCCTTGAACTCACTAGTACGTTGTACCCCGTGGGTACTTAATCACTGTCAGTGATTTGGGACAGACCCAAATCTCAAAATCCAGAGTCCTTAAGAACATGTTTAGCCAAATATTTTTAGAGTTTTAAAGAGATTTTGTTTTGAGTTTGAGGTGGAAGCCCAGCTAATCTTCTTCTTTATTTTGAAGAGTCCCTTGGACTGCAAGGAGATCCAATTAGTCCATCCTAAAGGAAATCAGTCCTGAATATTCATTGGAAGGACTGATGCTGAAGCTGAAACTCCAATACTTTGGCCACCTGATGCTAAGAACTGACTTATTGGAAAAGACCCTGATGCTGGGAAAGATTGAAGGCGGGAGAAGAAGGGGACAACAGAGGATGAGATGGTTGGATGGCATCACCAACTCAATGGACATGAGTTTGAGTAAACTCTGGGAGTTGGGGATGGACAGGGAGGCCTGGCATGCTGCAGTCAATGGGGTCACAAAGAGTCAGACATGACTGAGTGACTGAACTGAACTGATGCCTCCAACAGAAATTTTGCATAGCAAAAATAGATATATTTACAAAGGATTCAGCTCAATTTAACTCCCTTCTTGGCATATCACAGACCCTTGTGCTCAGACTCCCCCAAGCCCTTGAGAACTGTCCACTCCCAAGAGGAGCAATTTATTGCCTTGATTTGATGCTGATTGACTCCAAGCTGGGATAAGATGAAGCTCTTGGTAATTCCTGTGCTGTGCTTGGTCACTCAGTCATGTCTGACTCTTTGCAACCCAATGAACTGCAGCCCGCCAGGCTCCTCTGTCCTTGGGGGTTCTCCTGTAAGGTCCTCAAATGTAAAGGACAGAATTCAAAAAGAATTTTCTATTGTTCTTTGCTTTTCTCTTTAAATGCAATGGCTGACACATGTATCCATACCTTTAAGGACATCTAATGGGATCCCTGGGTTGGGAAGATCCCCTGGAAAAGGAAATGGCAACCCACTCCAGTAGTTTAGCCTGGGAAATCCCATGGACAGAGGACCCTGGTGGGCTATGGTCCATGGGGTCACAAAAAAGATGGACACAACTTAGTGACTAAAGAACAACAAGAAAAATGGGACTCTATTTCTTTTTACCCATCATCGTTTTCCTTAAAGGGAGCTTCAGTTAATGATTTATGTCAGAATTTTCATTTGAAAATCCTATTTGAGATGTAATGAATGGTCCATCGATAAGCAATACTGAATTATCTACTTGCTGAATGAATGCTGAATAGTTCATTTCATATTTAAGTGCAATCATTTGCATACCTACCAAGGGTCAGATACTGTTCTCAGTATCTGAGAAAGCTGTCTAGAATAGAAGAATCTGTCATTGTAAAGCAGGCCATTTTTTGGCATATGACTTCCTTAAAGTGGATTATGTTTCCCTTATTCATGTCTCTCTCCCTTTTAATTTTTTTAGGAGAAATGGTGGGATGAACCTGACAACTTTCACCCTTTATCTTCACTTACAATTTTCAGGTTGGGCTTGACTTTTCTATGCCGTTATACTCTTAAAGACAGAATTTTGCATCACACATGTCAAAGTAAGAATCTCGTACTAATGAGATTAATCATTTATTTTACTTCTTAAATCTAACACTTCTTTTGAAAAGTTTTATTGGAGCCTTTATAAGAAAATAACTCCTATGTGTAGAGACCATCAGGAGTCCAGCACAATTTAACAGTAGTGATAAGACTCCTATTGTTCTGCCAGGATAGATTGCCATGGTACCCATGCCAGGTTTTCCATTGCCTGAATGCAGGGCACAGTGATAGCTCTCTGGGTAGTTATTTCTCTACTTAACGTGACCACAGTGGAAGGATAAATTAAGTACTCTTGCTAACTGACATGACAAACTATGGCCAGTTGGGAGATGGAGTGTTTTTTGGTCACATAATCTCAGAGGTGGGCTGGTTGCTATTCACCATAAAGATGCTTTCCAACCCCATGCTCTGTCTTCAGGGCACCTGGCTGACCTGAGAACCACGTGCAGGACACCCTCTCTTCTCTCTTCACAGAGGTTTCTGCTGGACAGAGTGAAACTATATTCTACTTTTCCCAACACCAGATCTACCTTTCCTTGAAGTTCCTTCTTCTTCCTTTTTTAAGTATTTACCTATTTATTTGGCTGAGCTGGGTCTTTATTGTGGCATGCAGTCACAGTCTTCAGTTCTGGCACTTGGGCTCTTGGTTGCGGCACATGGGATCCAGTTCCTGATCAGGGATTGAATCCAGACCTCCTGCCCTGGGAGCACAGACTCTTAGCCACTGAACCACCAGGAAAGTCCCTTGAAGTTCCTTCTAACCACTTATCATTTTCTAGTTTTTAGAAACTGCCTTTTACTTTCCTTCCAGGGTATTTGTATATTTAAGAGAAGTTTGTTTCCAAAAGTATTATGCTCAAATTACACACTAGTTTTAAGAAGATACTTACTTCTTGGCCTACACTGGGATGTATGAATGGGAAATAAAAGTAGTATGCATGTGATAACTGAGTGGTGGGCAATAGGAAGCCTACATCTCTTTTAAAATTAAAATATATCTTAACTTTCCTTTTAATTCTGAGAAATCATAACCTTTCAGTTTAGTTCAGTCACTCAATCATTTCCAGCTCTTTGCGATCCCATGGACTGCAGCACACCAGGCTTCCCTGTCCATCACCAACTCCTGGAGTTTACTCAAACTCATGTCCATTGAGTTGGTGATGCCAGCCAGCCATCTCATCCTCTGTCAGCCCCTTCTCCTCCCGCCTTCAATCTTTCCCAGCTTCAGGGTCTTTTCCAATGAGTCAGTTCTTTGCATCAAGCGGCCAAAGTATTGGAGTCTCAGCTTCAGCATCAGTCCTTCCAGTGAATATTCAGGACTGATTTCCTTTAGGATTGACTGGTTTGATCTCCTTGCAGTCATATTTTAATGTAAAAATACTCAGCTTTTAAAGGTGCTTTTAAAATTTGACAAATAAAGGGTAAAAAATCAGTCTACCTTAGCCAGTATGAAATCGTGATTAAATCGATTTCATCTAAGGTGCTCACTTCTCCCTAGACAGCTCAGTAAGCTAAGCATGTGCCCCTGTTGGAAGCAAAACAGACCCCAATATTCTGTATAAGTCTCCCACAAACATGCACATTTATCATTCCTCAGCAATGGTCAAGCAGCATTTAGACTTCTCTCACAGAAGCTATGAGAGTGGATTTCTTCTGCTGGAAAGCTACTGCTCCTAAACAGGAATGGTATCAGGAGACTAAACAACAGACCAGTGATTTCCAAAACACATCTAAAGATGCTTGCTTAGCCAGGGCAGATCCTATTTCTGCCTTCTTTAAATTTTGGGCTTCCCTTATGTCTCAGCTGGTAAAGAATCCACCTGCAATGCAGGAGACCCTGGTTCAATTCCTGGGGTTGGGAAGATCCTCTGGAGAAATGATAGGTGACCCACTCCAGTATTCTTGGGCTTCCCTTGTGGCTCAGCTGGTAAAGAATCCACCTGCAATGCAGGAGACCTGGGTTTGATCCCTGGATTGGGAAGATCTCCTCGAGAAGGGAAAAGGCTATCCACTCCAGCATTCTGGCCTGGAGAATTCCATGGACTTACAGTCTATGGGTTCGCAAAGAGTCGGACACAACTGAGCGACTTTCACTTTTACTTTTAAACTTTGGAGGCTTTGAAAATATTCACCACTGTAAAAAGCTTCCTCGACAGAGTTAGGAAAGAACATTGAGATTTCATGCCTTAAAAAATTAAACAACTTTTTTTTTTTTTCTTTAATTCAAAAGGCAGTGAGTAAAAAAAAAGAAATTTTTTTCCTTGTGATAATTCAGATTGAGGGACAGAGAAGAAGGAAATTTCCAGGAAAAGTTAAACACTTTTCCACGGTTGTGAGTTAGTATTTCACGCATACTGATTTTCAAACAAAAGACTTTTTTTTTTAATTGGAGGATAATTGCTTCAACAATGTTGTGTTGGTTTCTGCCATACAACAAGTGAATCAGCCATAAATATACATGGGTCCCCTTCCTCTTCAACTTCTCTCCCACTCCCATCCCCATCCCACCATTAGAGGTTGTCACAGAGCACCCGGTTGAGCTCCCTGTTTTATATAGCAGCTTCCCACTAGCTGTCTATTCTCCACCGTACTGTATATGTGTCAATACTACTTGCTCAGTTTCTCCCACCCTCTCCTTATCTCGGGCTTCCCTGGTGGCTCAGAGGTTAAAGCGTCTGCCTGCAATGCGGGAGACCCCGGTTCGATCCCTGGATCGGGAAGATCCCTTGGAGAAGGAAATGGCAACCCACTCAGTATTCTTGCCTGGAGAATTCCATGGACGGAAGAGCCTGGTAGGCTACAGTCCATGGGGCCGCAAAGAGTCGGACACGACTGAGCGACTTCACTTTCACTTTTCTTTCTCCTTCTCTTACTGTGTCCACAAGTCTGTTCTCTATGTCTGCATCTCTATTCCTTCCCTGCAGGTTGGTTCATCAGTACCATTTTTCTAGATTCCATATTATATGCATTAATATATATTAGTTTTGATATGGGAATCATCACAGGTGAAAAAAGCCCCGAGCATGCAAGGAACATGCACAGGGCTCCAGATTAGAAAAAAGCAACAGGGTGAGTTAACACTTTGTTGCTAAGAGTATGAGGCTAGGAATTTTACAGACCTGGCCTCACCAGTTATCTGTGAAACTTTGGACAAATTATTTTACCTTTCTGTGTTCATTTCCTCATCTATAACATGTGCATAGTAACATGAAATCAGCATCACTCCTAAAATGGAATGAGATCATGCATAAAGCACTTAACACAGTGCCTGGTGCAGCTTAAAGCCACTGTTAAGCATTTTTATTTTTTTCTTCTTGCAACAGATTTCTGTGGTTGTTTCGACAGTTTAACCCCACATCTTTACTGAGTAGCCAAAAGAGAATTTTCCATCTCTGTCCCTCTTAACCACACCCTGTTTTAATCATGAGCCAGATTTCAACACCATCTCTGAAAGGTCACCACCCACTACAGATTTTCCTCTATGTGGTTTTAAATTTCACTATATCCAGAAATGCTAATAACTGAAGTGATGCTTAGCACCTCTTATTAAGAGATTGTACTGTTATGGTATGCCACAATAATCTAGAAAGGAAAAATATGTGATTTAGACATCATGGGAATGAGGACATTCACAGGATCCTCAATCCCAACTGCTTCAAGATGATTCTCTCTGTTTTGTGCAATGAAGGAAAAGTTTATACCATATAAGGCCATCTCTCCAAGAGCTACAAATACCTCAGTAACGATAGCACATCACCCAACACTTCCAAATAAACCTCAGCCTCTCTATCTATTCATCTGTCTATCTTATAGAATAGTTCCAATGATGGAACACTGTAGGTGTTGAAAAAAAAAGTATCTCCCAACTTAATTGATGTTTCATATTATATTTATTTCAGATTTTAATTTTGCTTGTGAAACACACCACACCCAGCTTATAATGTAATTATCCTCAGAACATTGGCAACTTTAATTTTGGAATAGATGTTGACAATTCAGTGGTTCTCCATCTGTATCAGCTCTTTCTTGTGCAATGATGGAAAACCTAAGTAAATTTGTGTTAAGCCAAAAACAAAGGTGGAGGGAGGGAGTGGAGGAGGGAATTTTTTGGTTCTCCTAACCAAAGGGTAAGGGGAGAACCAAGTTTTACATGAAGCTATAACCGTGGACTCAACAGATGCCCATAGACCTTCATTGCCCAGTGTCTTCCAGTTCAGCTCTTTAAGTTGTGACTTCATTCTTAGGTCCCATGAGTTGGCAAGATGGCGAGTAGCTCCAAGGCAAGTTGGCCCCAGGTTTATGTTCGACAACAACAAAGTCTTTTTCTCCCCGCACCCTCACCTTCTTCTCAAGTCTTAGTGAAAGATTCAAAGCATGTGAAAGTTGAAGATTGAACAAAGAAGCTTGAATAGTTGTGATGTACAAAGGCAAGCTATGTGTTGAGTGACTCCCTCTCAAGTGGCTTCAGGAAAGAGTGAAATGATTGTTTAAATTGGGTTACCCTGCGACTGAGGTTGCCTGGTGGCTCAGATGGTAAAGAATCTGCCTGCAATGCAGGAGACTCAGGTTCTATCCCTGGTGGAGAAGATCCCCTATAGAAGGAAATGGCAACCCACTCCAGTATTCTTGCCTGGGAAATCCCACGGACAGAGGAGCCTGGCGGGTTACAGTCCATGGGATCGCGAAGAGCTGGACATGACTTAGTGACTAAACCACCACCAGCCTGCAACTGTCACACTGTTACAACTGCTAGAATATTTAGATATAACCCCATCCTATACAACCTTCTCAAAGCATCTCACAAATGCTAAACAGCTTCTCAAACTACATTTTGGGCAAGCTATAGGGTTTGAAGAAATAGACATCTGTACTACCAGCTTTCATAGTACCCACTTTTCATGTAGGCATCAGGTATTTCAGTCTAGTTAAGGGGAAAAAAATAGAGACAGTGAAAATGTTCTCAGATTTTGGGTGTTTGTGTGTATTATGTATACACAGAGTTTGTAAACAAAACAGACAACAGAGAGCAACTCGCATCTCTGAGATATATTAGATCCATAAAGATCAGTTTCTCTTAAGTCCAAACATATCCAGACCCAGGGGACACAAAATGATTTAGAACAAAATTTTTGTTGTTTAGTCGCTAAGTGGTGTCCGACTCTTTGCAACCCTCTGGACTATAGCCCACCAGTCTCCTTTGTCCATGGTATTTCCCAGGCAAGAATACTAGAGTGGATTGCCATTTCCTTTTCCAGGAGATCTTCCTGACCTAGGGCTTGAAATTATGTCTCCTGCATTGGCAGGTGAATTCTTTACCACCTAGCAACCTGGGAAGCCCAGAGCAAATTTGCTGCTCCCTTTTATTGAGAAAGGTCGGAGGGTGTGGAATCGGCACTGATTGACCACTTAGTGGGTTCCTGAGATTTCTCCCTGTGACTTTAGGAAAACTCACAGAACAGAAAGATTTGCTTGAGATGGTCCATTTTAGAGTCTGTGTTATTTTCAGCCAAGACTACGTCTTCTATTATTTTAATCAAGAGAAAAAGCTGCTATCATTTTTTTCCTACTCTGATATACACTTGTGAAAATCCTAGATTATTGACTCAAATTGTGAGCCCTCGCAAGATTTTGTTTTGTTTGGTGTAGGACAGGGATAATAGAATTATTTAACCAGTTCCACAACGTAAGCAAACATTGGAAGAAGTTTAACTCTTCTGAAGTATGAACCTTAAATATTCCCCTCTCTGTTCTTGTATTGGGTCACCCATATCAGAGAGCTTCTCTCAGTTCTCACAATCAAGAAAAGACAGAACTGGAGTCATTCCAGATATCTATGGAGAGAATCTGGGCCAGTGAAATCCCATCTGGACATAGAAACTATGCCCTGTTCTTATTTTCTGAGCAAATAAATGGTTGCTTTGTGGATACCAGGAAAGTTCCCTTTGAAAAGTTTTTATGAAATGTGGTCATACTATTTAACACTTGCATAAGGCATTCAGGATCTGTGGCTCTGGGTTTTACAGACTGGACAGTGTTACTCAGCATAGGTTGGGACTTACTATCATGGCTAGCAGAACAGGATCTGCCATCAACATGCAATTTTGAGGCTGTTTGTAGGATCTGTGTTTTTCCTAGACAATTCAGATTAGAATAGGTAATCTGCCTATTGTGGGTTTTTTTTTTTTTTTTTTTAGTTTCTCCTTATAAAATTAAAGCACTGTAGTGTGAAGAAAATTCTTAAATAAATGGGAATACCAGACCACTTTACCTGTCTCCTGAGAAACCTGTATGCAGGTCAAAAAGCAACAATTAGTACAGAACATGGAACAAAATTGATTCAAAATACCAGGGTATTTTGTCAAGGGTATATATTGTCACCCTGTTTATTTAACTTATATGCAGAGTACATTGTGAGAAATACTGGGCTGGATGAAGCTCAAACTCGAATCAAGATTGCCAGGAAAAATATCAATAACCTCAGATATGCCACCCTAAAGGCAGAAAGAGAAAATGACCTAAAGAGCCTCTTACTGAGGGTGCAAGAAGGGAGTGAAAAAGCTGGCTTAAAATTCAGCATTCAAAAACTAAGATCATGGCAACTGGCCCCATCACTTCATGGCAAATACAAGGTAAAAAGTGGAAACTGTGACAGATTTTATTTTCTTGGGCTCCAAAATCACGGCAGATGATGACTGCAACATGAAATTAAAAGACGCTTCCTGCTTGGAAGGAAAGCTGCGACAAACCTAGACAGCATATTAAAGAGAAGAAACATCACTGTGCCAACAAAAGTTCGTATAGTCAAAGGTCTGGTTTTTCCAGTAGTCATGTACAGATGTGAGAGTTGGTCCATAAAGAAGGCTGGAGCATTAAGGAATTGATACTTTAAATTGTGGTGTTATTGAGAAGACTCTCAATAGTCACTTGAACTGCAAGGAGATCAAATCAGTCAATCCTAAAGGAAATCAACCTGGAATATTCATTGGAAGGACTGTTGCTGAAGCTGAAACTCCAATACTTTGGCCAGCCACCTGATGCAAAGAGTCAACCCACTGGAAAAGACCCTGAAGCTGGGAAAGATTGAATGCAAAAGGAGAAGCGGGTGGAAGTGGATGATATGGTTAGATAGCATCACCAAATTAATGAACATGAACTTCAGCCAACTCTGGGAGACAGTGGAAGGCAGAGGAGCCTGGCATGTTACAGTCCATGAGGTCACAAAGAGTCAGACACCACTTAGTGACTGGACAGCAAGTTGCTTTTTAGTTTAGTGAAATTATATCACCTTGAAAACGAAAGAGGGAGGGGAAGGTCATCAGCTTCACAAAAGTGATAGAAAAAGATTCTTTAAAAATCAGAATTTCAGATTCACAGAGAGAAGTTTAGCTACTATTTTTGTTTGTTAAAATTTCCAAAGGATTTATGCAAATATTTAGATTCTAGATGTTTGTTTAGGCATGTATGTGTATACATTCATGCTCAAAGCGCTCACATTAATAGAGAAGATGATTGAATTATGCGGGATTGTCTTGGGGAAGAAACAATAAAGTTGACTAGATTATGAAATTAGACTAAGAACAGGATTGACCAAATTTTGGGCTTGTACTGGGGAAGCTGGTTGAATAAAATTTGAAAAGCTACACAATCCCCAACTATTTCTGGTAGCATCTCCTGGGAGTAAGTTATCACACTTTTCATTCAAGATTTAATTGAAATTAAGGTTTTCATGGAAACTTAAATGCTCAATTGTCTCAGTTGTCATAGACATCATTCCAGTTCTCAGTTGTTTAAAAGCAAGTTTCCAAGTGTGTGTAATTTTCCCTGAAATTTATTATTTTCTTTCTCCCTTTTGCTGGACACTTTTGAGCTTAGGAGAAAACATATACGACAATTTCCTCTAAAAGACTATATGGAAAATGGTAGGAATTTAACTGATGAAATGAAAATTTTGAATTACCAAGGGATTTGAATCACCAAATCTTTGATTTGATGCAGTAGATATAATGTAATGTAAGAAAATCATCTAATCTTCTATTGGATTTAGTTAATAAAAATTATTAAATTAATATGCTCTATCACTTTTTCATGCATTACTAGTTTTCACCTTCTTCTAGTCCAAATATAACCACTTTCAAAAAAAGAAGATGTGCTGGTTATCTCGAGAAGTCACTGTGATACTGAGCCACCCAGTCTTGAGTGGATGTGGAGACTGAAATAAAATTTGAAGAAATATTTACAAGCACCAGCTTCCCCTCCAGCATTTCCAGTTTAGCCTTCCCCCTCCTCACAGTTTATTGGCCTCCTGGAAAGCTGGCCATCTCTTCAAGGATCAGGATAATTCCTCCAGTTTCACTCTATATGGATGCTCTGGCAGTTATTTGCTGTTTTTATATGAAGGTTTTAAATCTGTGCCAAACAGCTTCCAGTCATTGGATCAAAAAAGATAAAAGTTTTCTACTCAAATTGGAAATAAAGACAGTTGGTGTGTGTGTGTGTGTGTTAGAAGATGGAGATTTCCTCATGTCAGATACTGGATTTTCCTACAAACACACATCAAAGGAAAAGTCTACTTCTCAACTGGTTCTCATGTTTTCTTCTACTTGGCTTCTTACCAAGATGATTCAGAAAATGCTGCTGAACTGTGGTGCACAAACAAGGACATGGGGTACTGGTGACTCAACCTTGTCAAATCCTCTGGGGTTTCTCTGCAGAGCCCAGAGGGTGATTGTCTACTTGAAAAGATTCCCTTCTATCAAGACATGTAGAGAGAAATACAGGAAAACCTGGTTATAAAAACTAAATGGAGATTGCATTTTTTTGCAAGCTCTTCTTAAAATTGTTTTTAGCATTTTACTATGTGTATGGCAGTTGCTGAGGAGAGTAAAGCCTGAGATTAAGAATGGTACTAATGGGCCCTAGAAGAGTGTCTTCTAAATTTTCGTAAAAATTAAAGCCTCTGAACTGACAATTAAGGCATTTGGCTATGACTATAAACCCAGAAAAACATGTGATTTTTGGCTTTCCAATCAGGCCAGAACATGTTTGTTTTTCAAAATTAGATCTGATTAAAAATATTTCTCGTTGATAAAAATTTGGGTTATTTCCAGTTTGGGGCTAAATAAATAAATCTACTGTAAATATTTGAATACAAGTCTTTGGGTGAACTTAAGTTTTTATTTCTCTTGAATAAAGGAAAAAAGTAGAATTGGTGGATATCTAGTGAGTATATATATGTTTCCCTACATAAGCGACTTCACTCACTCACTCACTCACATAAGTTATTTACTCTTTTTTTTTTAATTTATTTTTTTTTTATTAGTTGGAGGCTAATTACTTCACAACATTTCAGTGGGTTTTGTCATACATTGATATGAATCAGCCATAGATTTACACATATTCCCCATCCCGATCCCCCCTCCCACCTCCCTCTCCACCCGATTGCTCTGGGTCTTCCCAGTGCACCAGGCCCGAGCACTTGTCTCATGCATCCCACCTGGGCTGGTGATCTGTTTCACCATAGATAATATACATGCTGTTCTTTCGAAAATCCCACCCTCACCTTCTCCCACAGAGTTCAAAAGTCTGTTTTGTATTTCTGTGTCTCTTTTTCTGTTTTGCATAAAGGGTTATTGTTACCATCTTTCTAAATTGCATATATATGTGTTAGTATGCTGTGATGTTCTTTATCTTTCTGGCTTACTTCACTCTGTATAATGGGCTCCAGTTTCATCCATCTCATTAGGACTGATTCAAATGAATTCTTTTTAACGGCTGAGTAATATTCCATGGTGTGTATGTACCACAGCTTCCTTATCCATTCATCTGCTGATGGGCATCTAGGTTGCTTCCATGTCCTGGCTATTATAAACAGTGCTGCGATGAACATTGGGGTGCACATGTCTCTTTCAGATCTGGTTTCCTCAGTGTGTATGCCCAGAAGTTATTTACTCTTGAGAGTCCCTTGGACTGCAAGGAGATCAAACCTGTCAATCCTAAAGGAAATCAACCCTGAATACTCATTGGAAGGGCTGATGCTAAAGCTGAAGCTCCAATACTTTGGCCACCTGATGTGAAGAGCTGATTCATTGGAAAAGACCCTAATGCTGGGAAAGATGAAGGCAAAAGAAGAGGGTGGCAGAGAATGAGATGGTTAGATAGCATCACTGACTCCATGGACATGAGTCTGAGCAAACTCTAGGAGATAGTGGAGGACAGGGGAGCCTGGAGTGCTATAGTCCCTGGGGTAGCAAAGAGTCAGACACAACTTAGCAACTGAACAACAACAAAATGCTCTACAATAAACATCAAGGGCCTACTACACAGCACAGAAAGCTACATTCAATATTTTGTAATAATCTATAATGTAAAATTACATATCTATCTATGAAACTAAATCACTTGCTACACACCTGAAACTAACACAACATTGTAAATTAACTGTATTTTGATTTGATTTTATTTTTTTAAAATTAACTATATTTTGATTTTAAAAAGTGGTTTAAAAAGAAGTATGTATCAATCACTAGTATTTAGGTAATGATCTGTTTGCAAAATATTTGTGCAATTTTATAATTTTATGCCTCATTTATCCTTTTGAAAACCTCACTTGGGTTTTATTCTCATTAGTAAGTTCCCAGATTTTTTTTTTTTTTGAGTTTTTAAGTTGAAAAGTGTTGTGTTAGTCATGTTCACAGGCCATTTTAAGTGTTTGTAAGTTGTCTACAGATATAAGATACAAAAATATGAAACCTTTCTATTTTTGTGAGTAAACAAACTGGTTCAAATATTGGGTTGTCCAAAAAGTTGATTCAGGTATTTCTGTAATATCTTATATATATCTTTGTCTGACAGGGCCGTCCGTTTATCCAGGAAGAAACTTTTACTAACAAGTGGTGTGATCAAGAATCTCTTATTAATGAAGCATTGTTATGATGTATACAAATGTAGACTTAAAAATTCTGTATGATTTGAAATCTGATTAACTCCAAAATCACCTCCAGTTATACTTAGTCTTGACAAAACTCCCCCAAATTACTGAAGTCACAGATAACTTTTGAGTACCCAGAGACTAACACCTTTCTCTGAAGCTCTTCATCCCTTTCAAGGCCAGAGTACTGTCAAATGAAAACCAGGACATGCCAGCAAATTCTGCATGTTTGCAACCTGGAAACGACACCAAGATAGACTTCGGACTATTTTGTTTTCCTCTCAGGAAGGAATTTAGTCAGATGATTAACTATAAATGTATTTACAGCTCATGGATCCCAGGGCCCACTGGTGTGATTCAACGTAGTAAGTATTCCATCCAAAATCCGAGTAGCTAAGAAACTGACTAGCTAAGGTAATGTGAGAGACGGAAAACTAGACGGTAATTTTCAGGTGATTGAACTTATAGAGTGGATAAACTTCAAGGTAGTAATAGTGAAACCATGCCTAGAAGAGCGATGTCTTGGTCCACTTCTATCCAACCTGACCAAGACAATCAAGCCAGAGCTTTACCAGATGCCTACAGATTCTGAATATGTTGGCAGCTACCCAGTGCTTTAGAGAATGAGGAAACTAGGGCATTTTCCGATAAAAACCCCAGAGAATTCTAACCCAACTGCATTATTCTAACCCTCGTGCAAGGGAGACATCTTGTGTTCCACTAAGCCCAGAGGCTTTATTTTTAGTGAGGATAGATGGAGGCTTTTCTCCATTATCCTCGGTGAGCTTTCAGAAGACACATTTATCCTAACGAGTCAAATATAAATCTATACTCAGGCTACAGATGACGCAATATAGATTTTTATTTTGGATTGAAAACACTTTAACCACAATAGCTATGGATGGAATTCTTCAACCTCCTATTTTTGAAAGTTTCATGCTGGAGAAATACAAAGAATACCACTGTAAACTAAGAAATTTAAATGAGAAAGACCATCAATTAATCAGGCTATGCTAAAAGACTAAATCAAATCTAATGACTTCATGAAGCTGGTTTTATTGCCAGCTCATCAAATGTTCATTGAGAGTCTAGGAAGTGTAAGGCACAGTGCTGAGTGAAAACTGTGATCACTATGACAATATAGTTACATATATTACATAACACATATATATGGAATCTAGGAAAATGGTACAGCTGATCCTATTAGCAAAGCAGAAATAGAGACACAGACATAGAACACATTTATGGACACCAAGAGGAGGAGGAGGGGCGGAATGAGTTGGAAGATTGGAATTGACATATATATGGATTTGTCATATATACATGCATTTACGACTATATGTAAAACAGATAACTAATAAGAACCTACTGTATAGCACAGGGAACTCTACTCAATACTCTGTAATGAACGTATGGGAATAGAATCTAAAAAACAGTGGATATATGTATATGTATAACTGATTCACTTTGCTGCACGTAGAAACTAACACAACATTGTCAAGCAACTATACTCCAATAAAAAAATTTTTTGAATAGGATTTTAGTCTCGAGGAAACAAAAAACTGTATCTTAACCAGGCCACTACTTAGCATGTTAGAAATTAGAAGTGAACATAACACGTGCTGCAGGGACATTTTACAGAGCAGATCTCTGAATTTTCCAGGCTTTGTCAATCAGCTTCAGCAGAATGTGCAAAGCAAGTGAGTGCTCCTCTGAGAGCAGTTCTACACAAGTGTGCGGAGGGTGTTCTGCCGGCAGAGCAGTCACTCTTCCTCTCACTAATGCCATGGAATGTGAAGTGCAAAAGCAGTTTGGATCCCTATTTGCAATTTTATTCAAAAGTGTTCTGGAAGAGAAATTCAGTGTATGGATCAATACAAACACACTTATGGCTGAGAAGTAACAGGGGCAGAAACACAACTGGATAGTAACAGACTCAGGCTTTCATAAAGGAACCTGGGGAGACCGTCCAATCCTAAATGGAGAAGGGAAATCAATGGCAATGGAATTTGCCCTGAAAACTTTGCAGCTTAAGTTGTAAGCAGAGTGTAAGCCTTGAAGACAGCGTTCTGCTTGCAGAAATCTTACCTTGTGGTGAAGCACTGTGTTGGGCCCTGAGAGCTCTAACCAGCCACTGACATGCTAGGGAGACTTTCAGGCAGGATGTGACAATTTCAGCGACACTGAAAGCCCTGATATGTTTATATAGTCATGTCCAGTTTACCTGTGTCAGATGAGACTTTGACAGGCCTAAGAGAAAGAACTACATGGGGTCGCCAGTTAGCCATGCTGCTGGAAACACCACTAGCCCTGCCAGCCAGAGAAAAACACATGTGCCTGCCAGAAGTAACAAAGTAATGAACTTTCCATGAAAGCTATCAGTTCTGGACAATTTGGTATTTTTAAAGAAAAGACTTATATATAGTAGAGACCACGATCATTAAGACCTGAACTGATGTGGCTCATGTATTCAGAATGAAGGTGAGAGTTGCTAGTGAAGAAATGAAGCATCAGTGCAGAGCATTTATGTTCTCGAAGGAGCAGTAAAGCACAAATAGGGAAGTAGACAATAACCTACACTTTAAAGCATCTAATGTCAGAGTCCACGGGTTCTTCATGGCAGCAGTCCCCAACATTTTTGGCACCAGGGGCCAGTTTTGTGGAAGATAATTTTTTCATGGACTGGGGTCAGGGGATGGTTTCAGGATGATTCACGCACATTACATTTATTGTGTATTTTATTTCTATTATTATATCAACTCCGCCTCAGATCATCAGGCATTAGACCCCAGAGGTTGGGGACCCCTGCCTTATGGTACCAACAATCTGTCATGATTGCATAGTTTTGACTGAGAAACAAGGGCTTAGGAAGTCTAAATATGCTTTACCTACAATCTACACTTGTACTCACTGTAACTTAGAAATGGAAAGAAAAGACATATACAAGATTTTCACACACACTAATAATCCCTAAGGGTCCTTGGCCAAACAGTCCTGAGCTAGGATGTATTTTGGTTCATTGCGGTCTTGTACATTTCCAGAAATTTCCTTAGGGCCAATTTAACACTCAGATCTTAGAGTTATAGATTTTTTTTAAGTATGCTTTTTACAGCATATCAAATAAGATCACACACTTTCTCAGAAACAAAAGCAGACAATATTTGAGCAGTACCTGGGGCTTAAAAACAAACAAATCTCTAAAAAAAAACCATGGTAAATGTCTGGTATAAGTTTGTAAACATGAAACTTCATATTTTTCTAGTCCTTAACACATCTTGTACAAGTTTATTACCTAGAAAAATCTTGGCCTGAGAATGAATTTTTTTCATTAATAAGTGAATCCTGTATAAATGTCAGTATTCTTAGTAGCAACCTATTTTATTTCTTCTAGGACTGAAAGCATCACTTAATCTAGGAGTGCCAGATGTCATCATTCAATAAAGTATTCAGCACTCTATCTATCTGAATATTCATGAACCCAGATGCCTAGGAAATGTCAGATTACCAATACTCCGGTGAAATGGTGTAACGGAAACTGCTCAATGTGTGTTTTGGGGAAAACGAGTTCCAGGCTTGAGTCTTTTTACTCAGTATTTAGCTGCAGGTCCATTGCCTTACTTAATGCAAAGTTTCTTATCAACACTGGAAAGTTTGGGTTGTAATCTCAATTTGTTTCTTTTACATAAAAGTGTTTGTGTGGATAGAACTGTAGACCAAGAGACATGTCACTTGTCCCTTTCTCAGCAAGATATCCTTTGTGGTCTTCTCATCATGGATAACTGACAAAGGTAAAATCTATCTCCAGAAACCATTCACTTGAATTAATGTTTATTGTCTTCCAAAGTTAGATGTTAAATTATGAGAAGTTATTAGGGTAGATACACCAAATGAGAGAACTGATTCTTTCCATAAAAAGCTTAATGTAAAGATTCATTAGTGAATGATTTGCAATCTTATATACATACATTTCAATTCTATACACTTAGAATTCAATTCAGTGTTGGTCAAATATTGGTATTTGAGGTCCATAACGTAGCAATCACACTTCAAATGCAAACTTAGGAACATGAAGTGAAGAATCAGAATGTGTCTTTTGCAGCCACATGGTTCAAAAGCTTCTTATTGCATCTAGAATAAAATTTTAACTCTTCACCATGACCAACTGTTCTACATGTTCTGCATATCTTCTGTGGCCTTTCCCAAGCACCTCTGGTCTTCTGTCCACCATCTTTGTGATGCTCCAGCCACATGGCCTTCCTTAACACATGCAGGTCCTAAGGTCCTGCCTTGATTGTCTCATGTAGTGCTCCCTCTATCTCCAGACATTCTCGTAGATCCTTCTCTCTCTCCTAGATCTTCCCGTGGCTGCCTCTGTCTCAAATTTAAATTCTTAGCCTCAGTTTCCTCCACTCTCCACCATGGAAGAGCTTTTCCTGAAATCCAATGTAAAGTAGTTTCTGGCTCCCCAGTCACCCTCTAGCATCTCTCCCTGTTTAATTCCTTTATTTGTCTTTATAATGCTTATTAAGTCCCAAAGTGATCTTGTTTATTTGTCATTGTTCTATTTCCACCAACTGAACTCAATCCATGTTGAAAGCAGAGACCTTGCCTGTCTTGTTCATTGCTTATTCCTGGCACATGTGCCCTGGCATATAGAAAGTACTCAATAAATATTGGTAGAAAATAGAAACCAAAATGGATCAAATAAACCTCTGTTGTGGGTAACTGGATCCTAATGTGAGGCCTGTGAAGATAGTGATTCAGGAATCCAACAAGGATGGCCCATATTCAAGCCTTATAGGGCAAAGTGCCCGGATTTAATGTGCACAAGTAACCTTCTGACAAGTTCATCTAACCCAACCGGTCTCTGCTTTTCTTGCCCCTATTTATCACTCATACCAAACCTTTCATCTGGCCTCTCCTATAATTCCTCCTGGATATTCTGGAAATGACACATGGAAACGTGGACTCTGTCCATGGGAACCAACACATAGTTAACCACTCTTCCACCAAAGCTCCATTTAGTCTCCAGTGTGTTTGGACTGGCTGTTTGTCAGGGCACAGGGCACTGGTCACTCTCAGAACAGGGGCTTTGCCTCCAATTGTTATAGCTGTCTGTGTCTTAATCAGTAGCTCTATTTTAAGTGGTTAGAGTTGCCTAGTATTTGGCTTCAACCACAGGCGTCCCTGGAAGGAAAATGGGAAGATGAGAGGTCAGTTAATCTGTGGTTGGAATCAAAATACCTAAGCCCAGTGGGGGCTGATCTAAATGAGGCTGAGTATGCAGTATAGCTTGAGAACTAGAGGGGAGACTGGTTCTGATGCTCCAGCAATATTCAAGGAAAGAAGAAGAAAAGTGTGTAGAACAGATGGGAGAAGCAAGGATCTACCAACTGGAAGTCTTAAGATTTCATGGATGTATCACTTCGTTTTACTGGAAAATATTTTTGAGTAGTCAAAGCTTGAAGGGAGAGTTGTTAATTTTCTATTTTCAATCAAAACATTTTGACAGTATATTCACAAAAACTCTGGAATCTCTGACCCCAGCTGTTGTGTATCACCTACTGTCAAAATCATAAATATTACTCCTCACATCTCCATGCATCTTTTAGAGTTAATATCTGCGTGCAACTTGGTGATTCAGCTCTGACACAGTGAGAACAGAGAGCAAACTGATGTTGAGTTCTGTTTGTTTTAATTTTTCTCCCTTCTCCTCTCTCTGTAACCTCTTTAAGAGAATCCGACTAGCAGAATTTTTAAGGGTGCTTGTTCAATTAGTGCAATGTGTTTGTTTCCCCAAAGCATGAGAGGAGAGTATTAAGTGCTGGACATGCGAGGAAATTTTTGCTGTCCGACACCCGAGTGGACTCTGCCTTCTCGCTGTGTGCTGTGTTAACAGATGAAAGCCATCTGTTCCCCATCCAATAATCACGTCTTCTTGATCTGCCTCTTAAAATTACACCCTTATTAGAAAGCTCTGTCATCCATTTCCTGTTTGCCAAGACACCTGTCATGTGGACTTTACGTTCAGAATCAATAACTACTAGTCTGTGGGAGCAAACACAACTTTCAAAAGACAGAATGTTGAGAACTCAAAAGTGCTGGATTCTTATCGTGTCTTTGTTGCTCATGTTCCATGATCTGTCAACTGGTCATCCTATCATTCACCTTGTAGGGGTGTTGTGTGGCTCAGGTTAATTAATATGCATAAAGCACTTGGTAACTAGTAAGCAATAACATGAATATAGATAGGAATTAAAGAAGTTTCTGAGAGATATATGAGAGAGGTCTCTATCACAGCTTCACAAAGAACTTCATGTTTACTAATTAGGAAGTTTCTTCACGTGTTGCTAAATCACTTACATTTCGTGTGAGCTATATAACCTGTTCCTAGGTCAGAAGCTATATACTGCTTTTCTAGAAAGTATGAAGTTTAGTTCACAATACTAGTTTCAATAAATGGCACATGCATTTGTTCCTCTAAATCTAATTTAATCTGTTCAATCAGGGTGGTGGAACTTTAAAACCCAAGCATTTGCAATGTTAGTAAGGGGCAGTAAGAGATGAAATTTCCTACCTCACTGTATCATTAAAGAACTAGGAGAACCTTGGCAGTCTAGAACATTCAGAGTGTCTTTTTGTCATTGGTCAATATTGATCATTGCTAGTTATTCATTGTCCAAACACATTTGTGCCCTTGAAAGTGGGCAGCCCTGCTATTTCCATGTTGGCCTTAGATTCCAGATGTTTTGCTGAATTTGGAGGCCTCTACACATCTCAAACCCACATATCCCAAACTTCTCCTTAGTTATACCAGGCAACCAATGCTTTCTAAGCTACTGCCACCTCCCCAGGTCATGGAAAGGAAGAGACCACTGATTGTGGCAACAATTGTCTAAACTGAACCTAGAAAAATGGAAATCTTGTATTAAATATGGAGTTACATTACATCCTCTATTTCAAACATTTATTGAGTACTTTGCCAGATGTGTGGGGGCTTGTAAAGATAAAAGACAGTGTCTCTGATCTTAACAACCTAGCAGATTCCAGATTCTTTCATGAAGTTCATCTAACTTAATCCTTGACTCAAGATCATTCTAGTGGTGAAAGTACAGGCAATGGTACATATTCCTGTTTCACGGTTGAATGAACTGAAGCTCAGAAAGGCATCCTGATTCACACAGGATCATATCCAGTTACAGGAAATGCTGGAAATACATCCAAAGATTCAATTTCAGTAATCATCACGTTGCTCCACTCTGAGTTCCAGAGTTTCCTTCAGAAAGGAACTTAGGATGGATTTGGTGTATCAGCTAGCGGGAGGAAACAATTTGAGTTTTGGAGCTTCTTCCCTAAAATGGGATGCTAAAGCAGTTGCTCAGCTTCATGTCTTGTCAGCTTGGCACTGTGTCGATCATTGGCTGAGAGAACGCAATCAGTGAGAGCCTCCATCATCCTGGTGTAAAAAGAGTTCATCTTTGGGGTGGACAGATCTCAATTCAAATACCAAGCCCCAATAATGCAAATTAATCTCCATCCGCCTCCATTCTCCAAGACTCATTCTGGTGACTTTCCTTGTGGGACTGGTGGAAAGAATGAGTGAGATAGCTCATAGAATGAATATAGTCCTGTGCTTGCCACCATGACCCAGAGGAGGCACTTCAAAATCCCCACCCACCCCAACCACCCAAACATACACACACTTTACTCAGTTTGTGCATTCAACAAACAGACATCTATCAAGTACCTACTCCATAGGAGTCTCATTGCTGGGAAAAAAGAATACAAATATCAATCCCCTTTAACCCCTGGCTCAAGGAATTTGGCCATCTATTGTACTTGTTAGGGAAGAGATTTTGCTCCAATAAAGTTTGGCATTTGGAGGGAGAAAGTGGGGGCTGGGATCCTGGGAACAGGGAGCAATCCTTCCCCACTGCCACTTCCAGAGGTGTAGAGGAAATGGGACCACACTCCCTTTTGGATTTCACTCTCAGGCTGGGCGGTGGGTTTGTGGCAGGGAATGTGATGTTGCCTTACTCTTGGGAGAGCTGTAACCAGAGGGAATTCTTATTTCCTATGTCTTTTGTTCCCTGACATTTTTAATATTCATCACAGGAGCCTTTGCCAGTCATCTGCTTTGCCTTTACTCCGAAATTCATTTCCTGGGAAGGTGCAAGATGCCATGAACATCTGGCCCAAATGCTCAGAGCCGTCTTTCCCAATTGGTTGTTCCTCTGGTGATGCAGCCGAGTGGCAGCATTGTCTTTGCCCTGAGACAGTGAGGCTCACGGCTCAGCGTGTCCTATGTCTGCCCAGGTCCCCTCCTCCTTCTCTAAATACTGGCAGTACCCTTCATGCTTCACTTGCCACTTTGATTTCAAATAAAACTAACCATACTTAATAGTGGAAGAGTGGTGCTGAAATTCACTGGGGCATGTCTCTTTCTTTCCTTCGGAGAGTTCAGGCAGGGAGTTCCCATGGACCTCAGAAGGATTCTTTCCAATTCCCTGCATGCATCCAAACGTAGGGACAACAAAGCATAAAAGAGTAAATGCCAATTAGTGTGTGTGTGTGTGTGTGTGTGTGTGTGTGTGTGTTTAAGAGACAGAGAGATAGAGTGAGACAAAGACACACAAAGAGAGAGAGACAGAGAGACAGAGAATGAACAACTATCACAAATGCCCTATTTCAGAGTAGAGGCATTTTTACTTAAGAAATTTCAAAAAGTACTCCAAGATAAATGTGAACACATCTACTCTGAGCAACCAGAAGCATTTTCTCAGACTACATGTCTCCTGAAGAGAATGTAGAGTTTCTACTTCTGGCCAGATTGGAAACTGTCCCCATGCCCGTCTCCTCCTGCCAAAGCTTTGATCCTAAAGAAACACTTCACCATTTCAAACTCAAACCCACAATAGCAGACCTTGTGGTAGATGTGTTTCACATTCGTGATCTTCTTAATTCACACCAACTCTCTCAAACCACACTCAGTACGAGGTACATACCACACGTCCATTCCCATTTTCCTGACTGCCAGCCCCAGCCTCCACCATTCACTTCATAAACTTTTTTTTTTTTAAATCAGACTCCCTTCCCATTCACCATGCTTCAAGAGTTCCTAAAACTTCAAGTCTCTTCCAAACCACCTAAACTGGAAGTGAGATGGAATTTTCTCTAGCTTCAGAGTTCCAAGATGAAATTCATACATTTAACCACACTGCAAATGACAACAACTACAATACTTTGGGCGTAAGGGTTACCTTCTCTAGAACTCAATGCATTTTTTTTTAAAGATCATCCTGTTTTGTCGCTGCAGCATCCTGCCAAGTAAAAAGAGGAAGGCGTTGTTTTCTCATTTGACAGCTATTAAGCAAAACTATTAAGCGGCATACCAGATTCCCTGGGCATGATGAAGGAGGAGGCAGGGTGGGAACAAAAATAGCTGATTCTCAAAAATAATGATCTATGTGTTCCAGACCCAAAGCTTCCTTTACAGTATCTTCATTGTTACTTCTCTTTATGACCATGGTTTTTTCTTTGTTCTTATACTCAGATGGATATTAAAATTATTCAAAAATAATCCTTCTTCTCAATCATTATGTATGTTTTCCTTCTTCCAAACACATGTATGTTTCCCCCACCATATTGCTAGGTTGTGCCTGAAATTCTGAGCATGAGGATTAGAGGTGAGAAGGATTTCTTGCTTTCTCCTCCTCTGCCTTCTAACTCTTCTTCTGGGAATAAAGTAAGCTGATACTTAGTGCATGATATATTTAATGTGATTTTAATATTTGTAACACCTTTACTTTGGTATAATCTTCCCTCAGAAGATTTAAGTGCCTTCTCTACATTCTCACAGTTTCCAAGATGCAGAGCTGAGCTGTGAACCCCTGAGGTCTTGCCAATTGCAAAACCTATATGTTATTTCTGCATTTTTCCCTCCAAGTCTGTTCCTGATGTTCATTTTAAACATATTTAGGTCATACTAATCTCCTTTATATAGATGCTCAAAAAATGAGATCAATGGGTATCTTTATCTTTGTTATGGAAACCAGGGTTGAAACTTTTCTTTTCTTTTTTGGTTTTCCTAAACATTTTACTTTCTTTTTTGGTTTCTCTAAGCATTAAGTTGGCTGACTTAACATTCTTATTCCAGAGGCTGGGAATAAGATGAAAGCCAAGGGTCTGATTTATTTCTTCAGGGATTCATTTAAATCATACAAAGCTATTCATTGAGTTGGCTTTTCCCTTCCAAAGATCTTAATTTAGAGTGGTTTGATTTCATGACCAGTGATTGGGAGGGTTTATTGCATGGAAGCAAACTATATGATCCCTTGGAGAAATATGAACAGCATCACCAGCTGAGATGACCCACGAATAAAATGGGTGAAAAGCATTTTAGAGAGGAAGAATCTGTAAGACAGATTATTTTCAGAGGAAAAAAATTACCATTGGAGGTAATAACATGTCTTAGGCTAGATATGTTCTTTGGTCTCCATAGACAGCTTCTGCGAGATGGAATCTTAAAAATAATTTTTTTCTCTCAGACTGACACACACAATCATTACAAGAAAAACGTATGTAGAATAAAAACAAACAAACAAAATAAACATACATAATTCTGCCCATCCACGTATACCAATAGTAGATACCTTGATATGTGAACTTCCATCCCTTTTCTCTGCATATATAGTTTAACAAAAACAGAATCATATCATAATACCCCTTTGAAACTTGCTTTTTTCATTTAATATTTTGATTGCCTATTGATATTCATAAGGAAACTTTGATAACACTATAATTAAAGACCTTACAGATTATATTCTGAGCTGTGTCACAACTTACTGAACCTGTCCTTTAGAATTACACAATGAGATAGTTTCCAATTTTTCATTTTAAATGGTGATACAAAGGATGTCATACAAAAAAATTTTACATAAGGGAAAAACTGAGGGATAGCAACATATGTTTGGAGATAGAATTATTGTTATATTAAATGTATAAAAATTTTTTAAGGCTTTTGATAGGTGTTCCAAAATTATTTTTCCAAAAGTTACTCTAACATACATAGTATATTACTGTGTCCATTTCCCTAGACCCATAGATTGATAGAAACAAATGTCATTTCATCATGTTAATATGTATTTCTTTGGTGAGTGATAATGTTGAATAATTTCACTGTACACATTGGCTGTATATATTTCTTATTTTGTAACTTATTTATTGTTTACTTTTGCCCATTGTTTTCTACCCTGGTATTAGTTGTTCACTTATTTAATTGCATAAACTCTTATTATTTTAAGTATAGTAATACATTATAATACATGTGACAAATATACTTTTTCAGCTTGTCTCTTTTTTTGCCCTTTTCTTCTGGTATTTTATAAAATAAACTGAAAATTTATGTTTCTTGGTAGCTAAATTTATCAGCTTTTTTGTTTTCTTTTTGGTTTCAGGCTTAGACCATCCTGAAGACTTTAAATCAACTGAAAAAGTCTTACTTATGATACATAAGCTCTCTAGAAACTCAGCATCTCCACGCATCTCTATTTATGATAAGCTTCTCAAACTATGCTTTTAAAAATACCATTCTTCTACAGTTTTAGCCAAAGTATTGTGCAATTAAATATAAATCATAGCAGTCTTTCCAATTTTTCAGAAAAATACTTTTAAAGGAATATCTTTCAACTCCAAGATTTCCCACCACATTTTTTCCTCAAATGTTTGGTGCTGCTCCTTGTTGCTTTTATTACTATCTAATAAAAATTGGTGTCATATTATATATTCTGTTATTTTAAATTTAATACGTCAATATTAAATGGTGTTGTGCAAAGATCACTATTATTTCCAGATGTTGTACTAACTGACAAATTCAAGAATCTCTAGTGCATGGTAGATGTTTGCTACAGTTAAAACTGAAAGGAGATAATGTTCACAACACATAAGGATTAGAAAACTGAAGACTAAGAATTTTGTTATAACTGTTAATTACTTCTTACTTTCTTTGAAATGCCAGACCTTGATTACAAATATCACTGACAAATGCATTCAATGAATCTGACTGCCACACTCATGTGAAATTATCATTTTCCAATGGGCTCAGATAACTTTTCTAAAGGTAAGATACTTTTTTTACCCACAGAAATGATTATTCTTGACATTAGAAGTACAAATGGAACAAGGAAATTTATTCCTTGTTTTTTAATGTTTCCCGAAGCAATCTTTATTGCTGTAGTGGGTCTGTGAAGAACATACACAAAGGCACCTCTCAACTGGCACTCACAAATAGAAGCTTTGAAAATATGCATCTATAAAATGCATGCATTTCCTGAACTGGTAGCTGCTTTATTCAACAGACCATTAAAAGCCCATTTAGAGGGCCTCTCACTAGCTCATGTGCGCTACAGGTACTTAAAGCTGGTGGACCCAGCATAGTAAGAAACAAAACAAAACAAAAAGTTGGACCAACATCTACTAAAATTTACAGAGAAACAAAGCTCTCTCCCCAAACCTAAATTTCCTCCAACACTAACACTTACATAAAGAACAGGTAATGTGACAAAATTGCCCCACTTCCAAACTCTCAGCCAAAATCCAACACCCCTCCTGCCCTCCAACGATCAATCATCAGCCCAGGCAAAGCAAATGAACTTTTAATCAATAACAGCTACTGTTTCTTGTACCAGGACTGTTTATGATTTAAAAGGGGAAAAAAATTTAAATCAATCCTGATGTGAATGTTTTCCCTATTGAAGCGAAAAAGCAACACCCTGTGTCAAAGAGGGGGGGTGTAGTTTCACATGTTTTAAAAATATGCTAAAATAAAATAAATTTGAAATTGTTTTTACCCTTGTTAGCTATGGACAAAAAAGTAACTGCATAGGATGCTTCAGACTGATGAGTTAAGTTAGACAAACGCTTTCAATCTAGGTCTTCACACCATTGTCTTTCCTGTTTATATTCATACTTTGGTGGAGATTAATAGAGCTAGAAGGGAATTTAGGGAACATCTGTCCAAAGATGGCTGTCTTGGGAGCCCTGTCACTGGAGCTGTTTAGGCATTGGCAAGAGGATAGTCAACTGGGAAGCTGTAGAGAGAACTCAAACAACGAAGTCTTTCTGGGTTATATTGGTGGGTGAAACTGATCATATGTGGATGCCTATATGTAGAATCTGGGCTTCCCTGGTGGCTCAGTGGTAAAGACTCTGCTTGCCAATGTAGGAGATGCAGGAGTTGCAGGTTCGATCCCTGGGTTGAGAAGATCCCCTGGAGGAGGAAATAGCAACCCACTCCAGTATTCTTGCCTGGGAAATCCTGTGGACAGAAGAGCCTGGTGGGCTACAGTCCATGGGGTTGCACGCATTGAACAGGACTGAACAACTGAACAACAGTATGTAGAATCTACAAAAATAGGTTGGCTATGGCTGAATATTCTTGTTCCTCTCCCTGTCTATATCCAAAAGGCAACCTTTGCCCAGAATCTCCAGGATTTTGCTGAAAAGGTTTGCAAACCCCAGTACCAGACATCTTTAAGGTCCCCTGGGTATTCCAATTCTCCCCTCAATGTTCCTTCCATTCCTCTAGGCTACACCCATGTAGGTCCGACTAAACATCGTAAATCCTAATAATACTGGTGTGGTCAGGTCTTCCTGCATCTTGAATCTCCCTTTAGCAAGGGAGAAATCAAGCTGGACTCTTTATGAAGTCTGCTGTATTATTTTAGCAAGTTTGCACAAACCAGAAATAACTTCCCCAAAGATTACTGAAATGAAATCATCTTTCACCTAATTGGGAAAGGCAACACAGGCTTTTGCTCAGTTTTAAAGAGTAACATGATGGCGGGGGCGGCGGGGGGGGTGGCGGTGATGATGATGGGAGTGATTTCTTGACTGTTTTCTTTTACAGTTTGCTGAAATGGAACAAATCAATCCTGTCTTGCTTATTTATAAAACCTTAACACCAATGGGGTGGGGAGAATTAATGAGACCAGGCACAAGGAATGTGGAAATTTTCATTTCTAAACTGCTGGCACACAGACACGCATTAGTGTCTTGTGCTTTTCAAGGGCACTGAAGAAATGAGTTTTCTGCCTCTTACAGCTTTTGGTGGAGAGCACGCAGTTGCACATAATTAGTCACCACAATAGCTGGCAACCAGAGAAAGGCTCCAGCAAAGAAGCCCACATTTTTTAAGAACCACGATACATATATCCATAGAAGACCACAATGATAACTGTAGGCCCTTGGAAAAGAATAACCATGTGACTAATAACACAGATGTGGTAGCAGACATACAAGGTGCATTTACTCTTCATGATGCCTCAGATGCTGCTGTTTAATCATGTCCAACTCCTTGTGACCCATGGGCTGTGGGCCACTGTGCTCCTCTGTCCGTGGGATTTCCCAGGCAGGAATACTGGAGTGGGTTGCCATTTCCTTCTCCAGGTAATCTTCCCAGCTCAAGGGTTGAACCTGTGTCTCCTGGCATTGGCGGGTGAATTCTTTACCACTGAACCATCTTGGGAGGCCCCTACGGATTCTTTACCAATGTTGTCTCTAGGAAGTCAATATTTTCTGTATGTTAAAGGCACTGAGACTTAGTCTCTAAAGGATTAAATGACCTGCGCAAAGAGGCACAATTCACAATTGAAAAGACCAGGACCTGAATTCAGGTCTATGTCTACTTCCCAAATTCTTTCCATTTTTCTAAGAAATATTTTTCAGAGAAATGAAGGAAAAAGTTTGTTGTTGTTAAGTTGTTTGGTTGTGTCCGACTCTTTGTGACTCCACGGATTGCAGCAAGCCAAGCTTCCTTGTCCTTCACTATCTCCCTGAGTTTGTTCAAAATTATGTCCATTGAATCGATGATACCATCCAACCATCTCATCTATTGTTCCCTTCTCACCTTGCCCTCAATCTTTCCCAGCATCAGGGTCTTTTCTAACGAGTCAGCTCTTCACATCAGGTGCCAAAGTCTTGGAACTTCAGCTTCAGCATCAGTTCTTCCAATGAATATTCAGAGTTGATTTCCTAGAAATACTTTTCAGGGAAGTGAAGGAAGAAATTTGGTCTATATTAAATACCATAGCAACTCAGTGTATAAAGAAACGTTTTGATGCCTGTTGACCACACTGACGGTTGTACCTGCTATGTTCTTCTACTCTAGAACCTACTTATATACAGTTGATGTGATCAAAACTCCTGGACCACTGTCATCTCTGCCAGTGTTCACTATAAGAATACTGATATCAGTGCTGAGGGTACCAACTTCCAGTGCCTCCAAAGTAGGCAAACCTCAGAATGGAATTGCTGCTCATGAATCATCTCTGTGAAAAGCCATGCTCTACTCCCCATCAAAATTGGAGAATGGTTCTTTAAAGGAATATGTACCACAGTTCATCTCCTGTGCTCCAAAGCTACACTGCTTGAGCAGCTTCATGTCACTGACTGTTTCAGGACAAGTTCCATTTTCTACCCTCAGAACTCTGACTTACGCCTCTATGTTTGGGAGGGATGCCCTAGACACCATACTTTTTGCCTTGTCCCACTTTTGTTCTCTGGACATCAGTTACCCAAATAGCTTGAACTCCTGCCTATGATCTTTACCACTTGGCTAGAAGTTTACATGCTATTCAGGTAGTAATAGCTAAGTGATCTTTTAAAATTATTTAATTTATTTACTTGGCTGCATTGGGTCTTAGTTGAAGCATCATGTGAGGTCTTTCATTGCAGTGCATGGACTCTCTAGTTGTGGCACATGGGCTCCAGATTGCATGGTCTCAGAAGTTGCAGTATACAGGCTTAGTTGCTCCATGGCTTGTGGGATCTTAGTTCCCCAACCAGGGATCGAACCCAAGTCCCCTGAACTGCAAGGCAGATTCTTAACCACAGGACCACCAGGGAAGTCCCTAGCTGAGTAATCTTAATTTGGTTGAAGGCTCTTGGTTTAAAGAAGAAAGCCATCTAACTCATTAGCTTCATGATTGACACAATCAAATAATATAAAACAGAGAAAAATATTAGAGTAACTTGATCTGAATATAGGAGCAAGACCTCATATCTCTTTCCCTTAATCTGTTTGGAGCCTTGAAAGATACATTTAAGAAGTATGTGCTCAGACTTCTGTCATTAACAATAAGCTGTTTGGAAATTCGATGGTGGTATGTCAGACTCAATGTAGGGAGGTAGAATTTTCCATTACCAAGGTCACTATTTACTATGTTTAATGCCTAAAATAACTATGGGTATCTAGTATATGGGACAAAGTGAGTCCAGGGGAAGGTTATTTGAAAAAAATAGAAATGCCTACTTTTACTATTGCCATTAGACAAGCAAGGACTTCTGCCCTTCCTTCCCCTTGCTTTATGGAGCCCTGGCCTTTGGAGTGTCAGTAAAGATCCCACATGCCACAACTAAGACTGGACACAGCCAAATTAATTAATTAATTAAAAAATGATCACTTAGCTATTACTACCTGAATAGCACATAAACTTCCAACCAAGTAGTCAAGATCATAGGCAAGAGTGTCTTTGTGGTATCTCAATATTTTCCAATCCCCTTCCTGTGCCTAGGAGCAGGTGGAATTCATGATCTTAGCATGATCCTACTTGCCTTCAGGGAGTGAGCCATTCCTAACAATAGGTTCAACTTAGGGAGGCTCTTAACCTGATGACTTGTAGTCCAACGTAACATTATTTTAAGCTCCCCAAGAATAGAAATCATGATTCTTACTCTCATGGTTTCCCAGGGGCTGGCACAGTACTAAGCACCAGTGAAGTTGCTCAGTCATGTCTGACTCTTTGTGATACCATGGACTGTAGTCTCCCAGGAGACTGTTGCTAAGAACACCATAGACATAAAAAACAAACAATTGTTATTGAGATCTCTTCCATATGTCCATCCATTCATGCATCCATTCACCCATCTGTTTATCCATTCATCTCTTCAATAATTGTTTCTTTTAATATGTAATCTCCTGCTTACAGAACAGCAGATTCCCAGAATTTCAAAAGCACAGTGGATTTGAGATCAATAATATTTCTGAAACCCCACTCTGAGAAAGGGGCTTTCCAGGTGGTTCAGTGGTAAAGAATCTGCCCGCCAAAGCAGGAGACTCAGGTTCGATCCCTGTGTCAGGAAAATCCCCTGAAGAAGGAAATGGCAACCCGCTCCTGTATTGTTACCTGGAAAATACCACGGACAGAGGAGCCTGGTGGGCTGCAGTTCATGGAGTCACAAAAGAATTGGACATGACTTAGCAACTGAACAATTCTCAGAAAGACATGTGGATGAATAAGGGCTAACAATAAGGAAAATTGAACTGTAGGAGGAATACAGAGTAAACTTCTCTAAGATTCAAATTTGCATGTAGGAGGAAAATCTTATCCAAGTTTCAAAAAGACATAGGAAATAAGAATTCCCTCTGCATGCAGCTCTCCCAAGAGTAAGGCAACATTACATTCCCTGCCACAAACCCACCAGCCGGCCTAAGACAGTGAAATCCAACAGGGAACATGATCCCATTTCCTCTACACCTTTGGAAGTGACAGTGGGGAAGGACTACTCCCACTTCCCAGGATCCCAGCCCCTGCTTTCTCCTTCCAAATGGCAAACTTTATTGGAGCAAAATCTTTTCCCGAAACAAGTGGTAAAGAACCTGCCTGCTAATGCAGGAGACATAAGAGACTCGGGTTCAATCCCTGGATTGGGAAGATCCCCTGGAGGAGGGCATGGCAACCCACTCCAGTATTCTTGCCTGGAGAATCCTATGGACAGAGGAGCCTGGTGGGCTATAGTCCATAGGATCCCCAAAAGTCAGACTGAAGTGACTTAGCACACACACACATAATAAACAACCCGGTAGCTAAGATTTCCTCAGAATACATTTCTGAACTGGAATTTCTGTGAAGTTCTGTCAAAGAGGATGAAATTTTTAAAATTAAATTTGTGGCAAATGCTTTTATTTTTACAGAAATGAATGATTAAGCCAGTTGAGATCTTAGATTCTGTGTTTAAGTATTTATCATACTCAGTGAACACTAGGTATTATGCTTTTTTCTTTATTTTTCATTTCAGTGTCACAACTTACTACATTCCATTTGTTATACACCTGCAGTTTAAAAGGGACGATAGCTGCCATCAGTTTGATTGATCCCATAGGGATAAACCTCTCTTCACAAATTGGCTTCTTTTCAAGTTTCACTGAGAATACAGGGAGATAAAACTTATGGAGTTCCTAATTCTCTATGGAAGAAACCGTCTGTTAGTTCTGATACCTCAGTATTTGCATGGACCTGAGCATTTAGCTATTTTTGGTCTATTCAAATATTAAGAGTATAATAGCATGCTTATGTTTTACTCTAAAACAAAGTACATAGACTATAGTTTTGTTTGGTTGGTTAGTTGGTTGGTTGGTTGACGAGAGAAGTCTGTAATTTCTCAAGAGCCTTCTTTTAATCCAACTGTTGGAGAGCTGATGGCTGACTAACTCTATGTTGCAAATCTGGAAACACAAAGTCTCTCTGGTAAGAGAGAAGGCTGGGTGTTTCCTCTTTCTCCCTTAAAGTTTTGTTGTAATTCATTAATTTTCTTGGATCAGATCTCTTAGGAAAGATGTGACTGTTAGAGTAATTGCTTACTTCTGCACACTCCTCCAGGTTCAAGGGCAGAGAAATTCAATTGCACACTGTTTTAACACCCTGCTTCCAAGTAAGCGCTGCTCCCATCAGCATGTTCCTCTTTTCTGGTCTTTGCCACGAGTCTTCCACACTAGAACCAATCTCTGGAATCCTCTCCATCTGATCTCATTTGCTTCTTATTAAATCCAGAGCTCTTTTGAAAATACTTTAATAAGGACTTTTGATCCCTCCGTGTTTTTCAAGGATTTCTCAGTTTCTTCCAAACACTCAGCTGACAGATTTCTGGGAGCAGCCAGTCCCACTTGGAGACACTTTAAGCTGATGATATCATCTGAACACCAGGGAAAGGGCCTTTTGGGGGAGTCTTGTTAGCAGGGATGGCTGGGAGCCACTTTGGTCTTGTTCCTCATTTCTCTGGAAGTCAGTCAGGAAAGACAGGACTTACAGACCTGTACTCCTTGCTTCCTGCAAATGAAAATGTTCTCTCAGAAACAATGGACTTTAACAAAAAATAGAGATTCAGACATGAAGGGTGGTCTTGTGGACACAGTGGGGGAAGGACAGCATGGGATGAATTGAGAAAGTAGCATTGACACATATACACACTGCTGCTGCTGCTGCTAAGTCGCTTCAGTCGTGTCCGACTCTGTGCGACCCCATAGACGGCAGCCCACCAGGCTGCCCCCTCCCTGGGATTCTCCAGGCAAGAACACTGGAGTGGGTTGCCATCTCCTTCTCCAGTGCATGAAAGTGAAAAATGAAAGTGAAGTCACTCAGTCATGTCCGACTCTTAGCGACCCCATGGACTGCAGCCTGACAGGCTCCTCCGTGCATGGGATTTTCCAGGCAAGAGTACTGGAGTGGGGTGCCATTGCCTTCTCCTATATACACACTACCATGTGTAAAATAGATAGCCAGTGGGAAGCTGCTGCATAACGCAGGGAGCCTAGCCCAGCAGTCTGTGACAACCTGGAGAGGTGGGATGGGCAGGGGGCCGCTGGAGTGGGAGGGAGGCTCACAGGGGAAGGGATGTATATGCAGCTATAACTGGTTTGAGTTGTATGGCAGAAACCAACACAGAATTGCAGAGCAATTATCCTCCAATTTAAAAAAAGATTAATACAATTTATTTTAAGAAAGAAGAAAAAATACAAGTAACTTCAAGGTGCCTATTTCCCTCCGTCTTTGTTTTCCCAATGTGTTTCTTTCTTAATGGAGACAAACTTCTTGACTTCTCCACAATTTTGTGGGTGAACACCCTGAAGCTATTGGAGCTTTCTATGTCTGCAAAGCACTGTTGACTTCTCTGTGGCTAAGAATGAAGACTTAGACCCTTGCTAACATCCTTGCAGAGATTTAAATTCTCTCTGAAATAATGAAATGCATTAGAGGAGAGAGCTAAGCCCCCTAGCTGCTGGATTCAGCTCTGTCTTCAGTTTGCCTTGTGTTTTTGAGGATATCATTAGGCATTTTGGAGTTTCAGAGTTCTCATTTGTAAAATGAAAGAGTTAAAATTTTTTTATATCTTCCCAAGGGTGAATTATGATTTTAACCAGGGAAGAATAGCATATTTAAATTGAAAAAGAAGTTTAATGTGGCAATGTATTTTTGGATTTGGAAAAGAACATTGGGAAACATTTGGGTACTTTTTGATAGAATAATTTATGGAAGGTAAAGTTTGGTAGCATGGAAGTGGAAGTGTTAGTTGCTTCAGTTGTGTTCGATTCTTTGTGACCCCATGGACTATAGCTCGCCAGGCTCCTCTGTCCCTGGAATTTTCCAGGCAAAAATATTGAAGTGGGTTTCCATTCCCTTCTCCAGAGGATCTTCCCAACCCACGGATTGAACTCTGGTCTCCTGCACTGCAGGCAGATTCTTTACCAACTGAGCCACTATGGTAGTGTAGTATAGGTATTAAAAGCCTCAGCAATTGCTAGCTAGCCATGCTTCACTGGAGTGTAATGGTTTCGAGTACAGGTTTGGAGTCTAAGGAAGATGCATGAGTTCTTTGCCTATGCCACATGATCTACTCAATTCACTTTGGTCTTTTCAGCTCCAGATTCTTATCAAAAAAGAAGAATAAAGAAAGCAAAATCCCAAATCAAACAGAAGCAAAATCCCAGGATAATAATAGTATTATTACTATTTGTTTTCACTATTACTGTTTCTTCATACTTGGGAACATCAAAGACAAAGTATATGAAGTGCTTTGCTTAGTAACTGGGACAAAGCTAATCCTTACTGATTATAAAAGTTAATATGTACAGTGTTTGAATTTTCACCATTTAATTTGATCAGTTTATTCCTTTTGGAGGGATACAGGTCAGTGCCTTTATCATTGCAAGTTTGTTTTCAATCTATCCAATATAAATATTCAACATATTTCAGTATTGTACAATATATACAAAGCTTTAAAAGCGGAAGTATTTCTCTGGTCCATTCATTGAACACATTTATTAAAAATTTCCAACTGATTTTGAAAAAAAAATCAATCCCAGTTTACAGAAATCCATCATAAAAATGTTTATTTTCATTGCAGGTCACCTGGGTCATTTTACTAACTACTACTTTAAAAGTTCAAGCATTTAAAAAATCTGATTTAAAATAGCAAAGGGAGAAAACATGAACCACCTTGCCGAAGTATTTCCTTAAAATTTAAAACCAGCTTTGTCACAAAAGTTTGGAATTTAGTTACACTGTATGTTCAAAAAAACACAGTTGTATGTGTGAAATCAACAGTTTCTATATCAATTGGTGGAATATTACAACTTATTTTGATGAAGTTATGGGCTTCCCGGGTGGCTCAGCCGCAAAGACTCTACCTGCAATGCAGAAGATGGAGGTTCCACTCCTGGGTCAGGAAGATCTCTTGGAGGAGGAAATGGCAACCCACTCCAGTAATCTTGCCCCGATAATCCCATGAACAGCGGAGCCTGGTGGGCCATAGTCCACGGGGGTCAAAAAAAGTAGGACATGACTGAGCAGCTAAACAGGTATGTGTGCGTCATATCCAATTTCAAGTGCACTTCTGCTTTGTAGCTTTTTTTTTTTTACTTTTTGAAAAAATATTTTGTATTATTTATGTTTGCTTGCACTGTGTCTTTGCTGCTGGGCTGGCTTTCCCTAGTTGCTGTGAGTGGGGGCTACTCCTTTTTACAGTGCACGGGCGTCTCATTGAGGTGCCTTCTTTTATTGCAGAGCACAGGCTCTAGAGCACGTGGGCTTCAGTAGTTGCAGTTCCTGGGCTCCAGAGCACAGAATCAATCGTTGTGGTGCTTGGGCTTCATTGCTCTGCAGCATATGGGATCTTCCTGCACCAGAGACTGAATCTTTGTCTCCTGCCTTGGTTGGTGTATTCTTTACCACTGAGCCACCAGGGAAGTCCCCACACCATAGCTTCTTAATTTATTAAAACTATGTTTCATTTGCTATTATTTTCTCCCAATCTGAGGGCTGTCTTTTCACCTTGCTTTTAGTTTCCTTTGTAGTGTAAAAGCTTTTAAGTTTCATTAGGTCCCATTTGTTTAGTTTTGCTTTTATTTCCAATATTCTGGGAGGTGGGTCATAGAGGATCTTGCTGTGATTTATGTCGGAGAGTGTTTTGCCTATGTTCTCCTCTAGGAGTTTTATAGTTTCTGGTCTTACATTTAGATCTTTAATCCATTTTGAGTTTATTTTTGTGTATGGTGTTAGAAAGTGTTCTAGTTTCATTCTTTTACAAGTGGTTGACCAGTTTTCCCAGCACCACTTGTTAAAGAGGTTGTCTTTTTTCCATTGTATATCCTTGCCTCCTTTGTCAAAGATAAGGTGTCCATAGGTTCGTGGATTTATCTCTGGGCTTTCTATTCTGTTCCATTGATCTATATTTCTGTCTTTGTGCCAGTACCATACTGTCTTGATGACTGTGGCTTTGTAGTAGAGTCTGAAGTCAGGCAGGTTGATTCCTCCAGTTCCATTCTTCTTTCTCAAGATTATTTTGGCTATTCGAGGTTTTTTGTATTTCCATACAAATTGTGAAATTCTTTGGTCTAGTTCTGTGAAAAATACCGTTGGTAGCTTGATAGGGATTGCATTGAATCTATAGACTGCTTTGGGTAGAATACCCATTTTGACAATATTGATTCTTCCAATCCATGAACACGGTATGTTTCTCCATCTGTTTGTGTCCTCTTTGATTTCTTTCATCAGTGTTTTATAGTTTTCTATGTATAGGTCCTTTGTTTCTTTAGGTAGATATACTCCTAAGTATTTTATTCTTTTTGTTGCAATGGTGAATGGTATTGTTTCCTTAATTTCTCTTTCTGTTTTTTCATTGTTAGTATATAGGAATGCAAGGGATTTCTGTGTGTTAATTTTATATCCTGCAACTTTACTATATTCGTTGATTAGCTCTAGCAATTTTCTGGTAGAGTCTTTAGGGTTTTCTATATAGAGGATCATGTCATCTGCAAACAGTGAGAGTTTTACTTCTTCTTTTCCTATCTGGATTCCTTTTACTTCTTTTTCTGCTCTGATTGCTGTGGCCAGAACTTCCAACACTATGTTGAATAGTAGTGGTGAGAGTGGGCACCCTTGTCTTGTTCCTGATTTCAGGGGAAATGCCTTCAATTTTTCACCATTGAGGGTGATGCTTGCTGTGGGTTTGTCATATATAGCTTTTATTATGTTGAGGTATGTTCCTTCTATTCCTGCTTTTTGGAGAGTTTTAATCATAAATGAGTGTTGCAACAGACAAAGGATTAATCTCAAAAATATACAAGCAACTCCTGCAGCTCAATTCCAGAAAAATAAATGACCCAATCAAAAAATGGGCCAAAGAACTAAACAGACATTTCTCCAAAGAAGACATACAGATGGCTAACAAACACATGAAAAGATGCTCAACATCACTCATTATTAGAGAAATGCAAATCAAAACCACAATGAGGTACCATTACACGCCAGTCAGGATGGCTGCTATCCAAAAGTCTACAAGCAATAAATGCTGGAGAGGGTGTGGAGAAAAGGGAACCCTCTTACACTGTTGGTGGGAATGCAAACTAGTACAGCCGCTATGGAAAACAGTGTGGAGATTTCTTAAAAAACTGGAAATAGAACTGCCATATGACCCAGCAATCCCACTTCTGGGCATACACACTGAGGAAACCAGATCTGAAAGAGACATGTGCACCCCAATGTTCATCGCAGCACTGTTTATAATAGCCAGGACATGGAAGCAACCTAGATGCCCATCAGCAGATGAATGGATAAGGAAGCTGTGGTACATATACACCATGGAATATTATTCAGCCATTAAAAAGAATTCATTTGAACCAGTCCTAATGAGATGGATGAAGCTGGAGCCCATTATACAGAGTGAAGTAAGCCAGAAAGATAAAGAACATTACAGCATACTAACACATATATATGGAATTTAGAAAGGTGATAACGATAACCCTATATGCAAAACAGAAAAAGAGACACAGAAATACAGAACAGACTTTTGAACTTTGTGGGAGAATGTGAGGGTGGGATATTTCAAAAGAACAGCATGTATACTATCTATGGTGAAACAGATCACCAGCCCAGGTGGGATGCATGAGACAAGTGCTCCGGCCTGGTGCACTGGGAAGACCCAGAGGAATCGGGTGGAGAGGGAGGTGGGCGGGGGGATCGGGATTGGGAATACATGTAAATCCATGGCTGATTCATATCAATGTATGACAAAACCCACTGGAAAAAAAAATAAATTAAAAAAAAAAAACTATGTTTCACCAAAATTTGTGCTGTATTATTATTGCAAAATATAGCTTTATCTCTAATGTCATATATTTTAACTGAATTTACATTCACAACAACATCAGATATTTCACTGCCAAGAGAATGAATTTCTAGAAGGTTGGCTTTGATTATGTGAAATTGATGGAAAAAGAAGCATATTTGGGATGAGCTAATTTTTTGTTTGTAGTATTTAATGACCAACATAAAATTCTCAGTATTTTTTTTTTTTAAATTCTCAGTATTTAACTGTGAATTTCTTCTTTGGTTCATGAAGCCACACACTAACAGCTATTGCTTTATTTTGAATTTATGCCCCCCAAAATCTTGGAATAAATAATGAGTGAAAGTGATTTAGAATAGCCATTTGATCTAAATGAAAAGTTGTATCTCACCAAATGATATGAAGGATGCCTCCTTTGGTTATAAAAAGGAAACAGTCTGTATAAACTTGTTACTGACTTTTGAAGTAACTGCTGATGCTTCTTCAGCAGATTTGTGTCTTCTGGTTTTCATGTGGTCATTTATACCACTAAGACCCAACAGTGGATGGTAAACGTCATGAAACATTTCATGCAAGTTACATGTTCATCACTCACTCTCTTGAGTAATCAAAATTCACTTCTTATTTTTCTACTAAACCCATACTTCCTCTTTTAAACTCATTGCTGCCAAAAGTGTTTATTGCAGTCTAAAAAAGCAATGTCAAACAGTAAAACAAATAGTTGTCGATTTTACACTATACAATAAATGACAAAACAGCGGTATCCAACTGTTTAAAGTGTTCTCTTCCTGTTCCACAGATAGGACTACTCTGCTTTTATTTCTTCCACTTATTTCACATGTACCTAAACTGTAATTTGCCACATTTCTTATTCACAGTCACTTTGCTGACTGTGACCTGGTGGCTTCATGTATTTTGCAGCCCTTGCAAATGGTCACAATACAACTGATTGCTTTACCAGATGGCCAGTCACAGTTGTGCTGAATGCCCCCAGAACTGTCAGAGATAGAAGGAGTCAGCTGTACCTAACAATTCACGTCTGTGTACAATTTGTTTTTACCAGAAAAAATTTTTTTGAAAGGGATTTATGAAGGATTGAGGAAAGGTGAAGCATAGGGACTATGAGACACTAGAGAGATGACCTATCACTGGGCATCTTTCAGATTTAGTCACATATAAGAATAAGAACCCTGTGCCCTACAAGTACGTCTCACCCGTGGTTAAGTCCTTTCAGTCGTGTCCAACTCTTTTTGTCCCTATGGACTGTAGCCCACCAGCCTCCATGGGTTTCTCCAGGCAAGAATACTGGAGTGGGTTGTCACGCCCTCCTCCAGGGAATCTTCCCAGGGATCGAACTGCATCTCTTACGTCTCCTGCATTGGCAGGAGGGTTCTTTACCACTAGTGCCACTTACGTCTCACCCACTGCAAGATAAGATCATTGTAGAAGCTAGGAACAAAGGAGAGACCTGGCTAACTGTTTAAAGCTGATTCTAAAGCAACTATTACAGTAAAATTTTATTGCACAATGAAAATTTTGGATCAGATACTAAACCAGATGGGAAACCAGGGCAGGACTCATAAACTAGTATTGTTCTGGGCTTATGATCACACCACAGAGTCACTTCAAAATAGAGTCATTTCAAAACTATCTGGACTTACTCTTTCTGCGTCAAGAAGAAAGAGGTATGTCTTGTAGGCAGAGATCACTGAAAGATGGGATTTTAAATAAATCCCTGGAAGAGTTTTCTCAAAATGGTACCAACAATAGAGAAACCCTCATCATTGGAACTGCTAAATCTGAGCATAGATGTTATGGAGAGGACTGTAATTGAACAAGATGAACTCCAAGGCTCCTTCTAAGGGTTTCATGATACTTTATTTCTTTCTCTTTTTAGTTTTTATTTAATTCATCAACTTTATTTATTTTACCTTTTTCCATTCTTTTTAAAAAGTTATTTAAAATTTTATATTGGAGTATAGCCATTAACAAAAGTTGTGATAGTCTCAGGTGCATAGAAAAATGACTTAGCCATATATATGTATCCATTCTCCCCCAAACTCCTCTCCCACCCAGACTGTCACATAACATTGAGCAGAGTTCTAAGGGTTTCATGATTTTTGATCAATGAACTGTTATAAGTAGATCTTAAAGGGAAAGAATTTCAACTCTGAGAATATTGGAATTGTTTCAGCAGATGTCAAAAGGGAAAAAAAAATCTCTTTCATGAGTTTATATATACTTCCAAAGACTTTTAATGGGTTTAGATGTACTGGTAGAATCTAATCATTCTTTGAGTAGCCACAGAAAATAATAAACTTTTGATTGAAAGGGATCTTAAGAGGTCTAGAGTAGACCATTGGTACATGGTCAACAATGGACCAATGCTTGACACATAATTGGTACATGAGAATCTTTGGGAAATATTAAGCTTTCTGAACATCATCTCTATAATGAGAGTTGTATTACTTTCTCAATTCCAGACAGACCTACAATGTCCAACAGGTAGTAATGGAGAGAAGAGAATGCCAGTTACTTGTCTTCTTGTGTGATAATTTGGAGGCCGTGTAATTGCTTGAAAGATAAGCTGATGTGACATAAAATCCATTTTATGCACTGTTTAGAGTTGTCTGATACTGTGTGTGTTACATTCAATTTGTGATATACTTACTTTCATTAACCTTCATTTTCTTTTTTTTAATTTTTAAAATTTATTTGTTTATTTTTGATTGTCTGGGATCTCCTGAATTGCAGGTGGATTCTTTACCAGCTGAGCTACCAGGGAAGCCCTAAACCAAGCCATAGGCCCTGGTTATGGGGGGTGGGGAGGTGGTGAAAAAAAAACAGGCTCTAAGTTTCAGTCATAGCTCTCTGTTGACTAGCTTTGTGAAGTTAGACATGTTATGTAAATTCTTTCAAATCTGTTTCTCCATTTAAAACATGAAGATAATAATATATAATTTGCATGATTCTTGAGGATTAAGGATTAAGGGAGATAATATAATGCAGTGCTTAGCAGGTCTTAAAGTGCTCCACAATGCTGTTCCCCTCTAACTACACTTCTCCAGCTAGAAATGTTGGGGAAATTTAATGGCTAAAAAGAATACAATTTCAGTGTGTACTGTACGCTCTATACCTCAGGCACTGCTACAGACATCCTGGGGATACAGGGAAACTTTCAAAAGGAATAAAAAGTGTTTCTTGCCCTATAGAAAAGGAATAGTGAATAGTATGGTTCTTCAGTACATGCACTGTGGTAGACCACACAGGAATGTCCTAATTGAGGATATAGCATTGAAACGTGCTTGTATACAGGGGATAAGGGTAAAATGTCATCAATTCTACCCCTGAGACAAAAGAACTGTGGTAAAAGAGCAGCCAGTTAATCTTCAGATAACACTCTTAGAGGACAAAATTAAAAGCTGACAGTTATAACCACTTGCTACAATTCCAGACAAAGGTCTATATAGTCAAAGTTATGGTTTTTCCAGTAGTCATGTATGGATGTGACAGTTGGACTAAAAAGAAGGCTGAGCACCAAAGAATCTATGCTTTCAATTTGTGGTGCTGGAGAAAACTCTTAAGTATCCCTTGGACTGCAAGGAGATCAAACCAGTCAATCCTAAAGGAAATCAACCCTGAATATTCATTGGAAGGACTGATGCTGAAGCTGAAACTCCCATACTGTGGCCTCCTGATGCAAAGTGCCGACTCACTGACCCTGATGCTGGGAAAGATTGATGGCAAGAGGAGCCAGAGGATGAGATGGTTGGATGGCATCATCAACTCAATGGACATGAGCTTGAGCAAACTCCAGGAGATAGTGAAGGACAGGGAAGCCTGGTGTGCTGCAGTCCAAGGAGTCGCCAAGATGTGAACACAATTTAGCAACTAAACAAGAACATTTCCAGGAGGTACATCCCAGAATGATTTGCAGAATTCCACCACGGAACCTAAGAATAGGACTTAGCTAACAGATCCTGAAGGGAGAACATATTTTCTGTGAGTAATTGAGCAGGAACGGGACAGCCCAGTGGGGCAACTACAGGCTTAGTTTCACACTCCTGAGTTATCCTGGCATGGTGGTTGCATTGCTTGGGGACACACCATCTGTGAGATGGAGTTGTAATTTTAACCAACACATAACAGAATCAAGGAGATTACTACACAGCTTGAAGTCAAGATTTGGAAGAAAGTCTGCTGCTTTTAGAAGCAAGAGACTTTAAAGTAACACAATAATTTATTTTTTATTTTACATTGGTACAGTTGATTCTTGTTATTCACGGATTCCGTATTTACAAATTTGCCTACTTGTTAGAATTTATTTGTAACTTCCAAATAAATATTTGCAATGCTTTCATAGTCATTTGCAGCCATGTGCCAAGTGTCAAGAAATTTGAATAGCCCTATGCACGCATTCCCAGCTGAGGTCAGACAAGGTGATGCTCTGCCTTCTTGTTTCAACTCTCAAACTGTTAATGTGTCCTTTCCACGGTCTATTTAATGCCATGTTTTTAGCATTTTGTACTTTTTGTCCGTGATTTAATCTGTTTGAAACGGTCCCCAAGCAGAGTGCTGAAATGCTGTGTTCCCGAGCACAAGAAGGCTGTAGTATACCTTGTGGAGAAAATACACATGTTAAAGAAGTTTCATTCAGGCACAGATTTACAGTGCTGTTGGCCATGCATTCAATGTTATTAAATCAACAAAATATATAAAATAAAGAGTTTTTAAATAGACACATAAAACAAGATTATGTATTGACCAGTTGATGAAAATGTTGTGCTCTGAGGCTTGCAGGAACCTAACTCTGTATTTCCCCTAAGAGCATGTTTAAGTGTTTGCTAATTCAGGGTTCCCAGCTACTTAGAGGACAAATGGCTACAGGTAATGAAAATCATATGTTATCTATTATTAGTTATCCTGATTTGTTTACCTTAGAAAAAAATCACTTCTAGGGATGAAGGAGAGTTTAGTGAACATTTATCCCAACTCCATAATTGTATAAAATGTTAGAGAAAATGAGAGTATAGACTATAGGCCATGATCTTGGTCCCCAAGCAAGAAGAGTCAGGCAAAACCTGGACCACAGCCAGGGGCATCAGCCCTCAAACCCATGCTTGTACCACCAAACCACACTGGTTTTCTTGTGTGTTACCAAACTCAGGTTCGACTGCTCACTGCATGCCAAGCCATATGTCAGGTGACAAGGTGTTGAGGCAAAGAAAATGACTTTATATGAGAAAACCTACTAACCAAGAAGACAGTGGACTAGTGTGCCTAAAAACCATCTTCGTGTCTTGGCACAGGCAAAGGACTGTTAAAGGCACCGTGGGGGAGGGGACTGCAGGGTGCATGAATAGCTCATGCACAATTTTTGAATTGGTTGCATCAAGGTGCAGTTTCAAGCATCACCAATCTTCTGGTTTCAACTGGTCGGGGGTCTACATATTTGAGGTCAGCAGCTTTTATTTGGTGGGAGTCTGCTTCTGTCAAAACAACTTAGAACTGTGTGTCAGAGAATGTAGCTGCCTTATAGTCATAACTTATTACCAGTTTTCTGGCCCAGAGGCTGTTCTTTGTTTCTACATCTTCACATTTCCTAATCATTAACTCTTGAGCCAACCTTTTGAGGGTCAGAGGAGGCCTGGGAGACTCAAGAAAAAGGCTTTTTCTTGAAAGGATAAGGATACAGAGAGTTGTAGAGGTTTCATAGGCATGGAGAAGTGACTGCTTTGGGAGGTGCACTCCAGTGGGAAGAGATAAAAGAGTGATTTCCCACGTGGGGTGTGCTTCAGGCTTCCCATCCAGGATTGTTTATCCCTCTGGTGATGTTGAGAGAGTGACTGCATAACTCATGTACCTAAGCTTAAAGTAACACGTACTCTTGAATCACGCTTGTGGGCAGCATTGTACTATATGGTAAATGGTCCTTATGATCCATATCAGGAGTAAAGAAGATCAACATTTATAAAAACAGGTTTTTCTTCTAGAATGTTTACTACTACCCTAAGTGTGTTTTGTTTGTGAGTCTTGGGAGTAGCTAACAAAGCTTTGCCCTTTCAGACATTTTTGTCTCAGTTCCTGAATACCCAGCAGAAGTCACTTGCTCCAAATTAAGGTGAGACATACAGTTAATATTTAAGCCAAACGAGGTGACTAAGGTAAAGATGAGGTAGAGGGAGTGAGCTATCAAGAGATCTTGGAGAAGCATGAAGGTGACCATGTGTTCAGAATGATGTCATTAAATTCAACGAACACTTGAGCAGCTGTTAAGTAAGAAGAATATTGCTTTTTGCTCTGGTATTCATCTCTTGAGGTCTATATTATGGTAATACCACTAGAACCCCAAATTCATTCTGATTGTCAATCAATTAGATGGGAAAATAACAACAAATTAGTACAATCTATTCAAAATCATTGTTAATTTTATCTCATCTTTTTCATGGCACCTTTCCTTTTTTTTCTCAGTATATACTTGAAAATATCTTCCCTAAAAGCACAAAGAGCCAATAAACTGCAGTTTCCCAGTATAGAAAGCCAGTGTCTAAGAGTGAGAGTCTGCCATCCAGTCCATGCACCAGACCTGGAGCCAGATTAACCTGACCTGTCTCTTAGCACGTGGACACTTCTATTCATAGTCCAAGGGCAATCATTATGTAATGCAGTTGTCAGGGGAAGGTTAAAAATAACCTAATTTGTAGGTGCACTGAGAAAGTGGGGGCGGGGGTCGGTTTTAGAGCCAAAGTGAAGTCACTCAGTCGTGTCCGACTCTTGGCGACCCCATGGACTGTAGCCTACCACGCTCCTCCGTCTATGGGATTTTCTGGCCAAGAGTACTGGAGTGGATTGCCATTTCCTTCTCCAGGGGATCTTTCTGACCCAGGGACCTAAGGCCTGCATTATTTTATCATCAAGTTTTCTTCTATTCAGTTCAAATAGCATTAACTATCAAATGTCCTTGGTATCATTTTGTCAACAATTTCAATCTGAGGAAAAAAGGAGACAATTAACACTGAGCATTTACTACATGCCACATAGTGTTCTGGACTCTTATATCAGTTATCTTATTTAAAACTGATAGAAAACAGTCCAAGTGGGTGCTTTCTTTTCCATTTTATAGGTTAAAAAAATTTAAACAAAGAGATTGTATAATTTTTCTTTGGTCACTAAGTAATAGAGCCAACATTTATAACTATCCAAGAGTATCTTGACCCAAATACCATCCTCTTTTAACTTTACCACATGACCCTCTTCTATTCATCTGTTTTCTATGTAATACATGGAGATTCCAGGCATCATTTCTCAGTATTTGACCCATGGACAATGTGGGTCAAAATCACCTGGGATACTTTTTTTTTTAAAATAATTTGCAAGTTTTATATTTTTTTACTTGTTAATGATTGCACTGGATCTTCATTGCTGCACACGGGTTTTCTCTAGTTTCAGAGAACAGGGGCTTCTCATTGCAGTGGCTCCTCTTGTCTTCTCTCAGGTTTGTGGGTTCAATTGTTACAGTTCATGGGTTTAGTTGCCCTACGGCATGTGGGATCTCCCCAGACTAGGGATCAAACTGGGGTTTCCTGTGTTACAAGGTGGAGTATTAACCACTGGACCACCAGGAAAGTCCTGGGATACTTATTAACAAACTCCTAGACTCCATCCCTGAACCCATAAAATGTTATCAAGAATGTGTGCTGGTTTGCTCTTTTTCTTCCTCATTTCTGTTCAGTTCAGTCACTCAGTCATGTTCGACTCTTTGCAAGCCCATGAACACAGCATGTCAGGCCTCCCTGTCCATCACCAACTCCTGGAGTCCACCCAAACCCATGTCCAGCGAGTTGGTGATGCCATCCAACCATCTCATCCTCCATCGTTCCCTTCTCCTGCCCTCAATCTTTCCCCACATCAGGGTCTTTTCAAATGAGTCAGTTCTTAGTCTTAGGTGGTCCAAGTATTGGAGTATCAGCTTCAGCATCAGTCCTTCCAATGAACATCCAGGACTGATCTCCTTTAGGATGGACTGGTTGGATCTCCTTGCAGTCCAAGGGACTCTCAAGAGTCTTCTCCAACACCACAGTTCAAAAGCATTAATTCTTCAGCGCTCAGCTTTCTTTATAGTCCAACTCTCACATGACTATACATGACTACTGGAAAAACAATAGCCTTGACTAGACGGACCTTTGTTGACAAAGTAATGTCTCTGCTTTTTAATATGCTGTCTAGGTTGGTCATAACTTTTCTTCCAAGGAGTAAGTGTCTTTTAATTTCATGGCTGCAATCACCATCTGCAGTGATTTTGGAACCCAAAAAAATAAAGTCAGCCACTGTTTCCACTGTTTCCCCATCTATTTGCCATGAAGTGATGGGACTGGATGCCATGATCTTAGTTTTCTGAATGTTGAGCTTTAAGCCAAACTTTTCATTCTCCTCTTTCACTTTCATCAAGAGGCTTTTTAGTTCTTCTTTGCTTTCTGCCATAAGGGTGGTGTCATCTGCACGTCTGAGGTTATTGATATTTCTCCCAACAATCTTGATTCCAGCTTGTGCTTCTTCCAGCCCAGTGTTTCTCATGATGTACTCTGCATATAAGTTAAATAATCAGGGTGACAATATACAGCCTTGATGTACCCCTTTTCCTCTTTGAAACCAGTCTGTTGTTCCATGTCCAGTTCTAACTGTTGCTTCCTGACCTGCATACAGGTTTCTCAAGAGGCAGGTCAGGTGGTCTGGTATTCCCATCTCTTTCAGAATTTTCCACAGTTTATTGTGATCTATATAGTTAAAGGCTTTACATAGTCAATAAAGCAGAAATAGATGTTTTTCTGGAACTCTCTTGCTTTTTCGATGATCCAGCAGATGTTGGCAACTTGATCTCTGGTTCCTCTGCCTTTTCCAAAACCCGCTTGAACATCTGGAAGTTCACGGTTCATGTATTGCTGAAGCCTGGCTTGGAGAATTTTGAGGATTACTTCACTAGCGTGTGAGATGAGTGCAATTGTGCAGTAGTTTGAGCATTCTTTGGCATTGCCTTTCTTTGGGATTGAATGAAAACTGACCTTTTCCAGTCTTGTGGCCACTGCTGAGTTTTCCAAATTTGCTGGCATATTGAGTGCAGCACTTTCACAGCATCATCTTTTACGATTTGAAATAGCTCAACTGGAATTCCATCACCTCCACTAACTTTGTTTGTAGTGATGCTTCCTAAGGCCCACTTGACTTCACATTCCAGGATGTCTGGCTCTAGGTGAGTGATCACCCCATTGTGATTATCTGGGTCATGAAGATCTTTTTTGTACAGTTCTTCTATGTATTCTTGCCATGTCTTCTTAATATCTTCTGCTTCTGTTAGGTCTGTACAATTTCTGTCCTTTATCGAGCCCATCTTTGCATGAAATATTCCCTTGGTATTTCTAATTTTCTTGAAGAGATCTCTAGTCTTTCCCATTCTATTGTTTTCCTCTATTTCTTTGCACTGATCGCTGAGGAAGGCTTTCTTATCTCTCCTTGCCATTCTTTGGAACTCTGCATTCAAATGGGTATATCTTTCCTTTTCTCCTTTGCTTTTCGCTTCTCTTCTTTTCATAGCTATTTGTAAGGCCTCCTCAGACAGCCATTTTGCTTTTTTGCATTTCTTTTTCTTGGGGATGGCTTTCATCCCTGTCTCCTGTACAGTGTCATGAGCCTCTGTCCATAGTTCATCAGGCACTCTCTCTATCAGATCTAGTCTCTTAAATCTATTTCTCACTTCCACTGTATAATCATAAGGGATTTGATTTAGGTCATGCATGAATGTTTTAGGGCTTTCCCTACTCTCTTCAATTTAAGTCTGAATTTAGCAATAAGGAGTTCATGATCTGAGCCACAGTCAGCTCCCGGTCTTGTTTTTGTTGACTTTATAGAGCTTCTCCATCTTTGGCAAAGAATATAATCAATCTGATTTCGGTGTTGGCTTCCTCAGGTCCCCTTATTTCCCTAAAGCATGATGATCTCTTTAATCCCTGGGGATTTGTCACTTCTTTACCTGAGCTTGATGGTCCTTGTTGATCATCCTATTCATGTTTATTTCTGTGAAAAACTAACTATACCTATTAAGAGTTAACATCTAATGTCTATTCTATAGCTAGATTGTAAATTTCTTGATTGCAACTGTATCTTAAATTCAATTATATACCTCTGATATTATGCCTTACACATGGAGGATGCTTGGTCGGTATTTTTATTGACTTAATGATCTATATTTGATCTTTACATGCTGTATTAAGGTTGTATATTTGGAGGGACTTCCCTGGTGGTCCGGTGTTTAAGAATTTACTTTTCAATATGGGGGACATAGGTTCAATCCCTGGTGGAGGAACTAGGATCCCACATGCTGTTGAGTAACTGAACTTGCATGCTGCAGTAACTGAGCCTGCAAGCTCCAGAGCCTACGTGGCAGAACTAGAGAGTCCATGCATAGCAACGAAAGATCCTGCATGATGCAACAAAGATCCCATGTGCCACAACTAAGACCCACTGCAGCCAAATAAATAAATAATCTTTAAAAAAATATTGTATAGTTGGCATCAGCCACTGGCAGTGCTAAACTTTTCTGGAACTGGCAGAGAAGAATGAAAATAAATATCTCATTCTTCCAAGGAGAGCTGAAGTTTCCAGAAAGTTCAGGGTGTAAGGTTTGATAGGAAGTACTTTTCAGAACTTCTTGCCAGACACAAAGGCCATAGAAGGACCAGGACCTCACTGGAATCATTTTCCAAGTGGACATGGTTTTTTGATGGGATGAGAAATGTCAAGAACATGAAGGTCTTGTTGCAAAAGCTGTCACCTGGCTCCTCCCCCTTAAGATGAAATCTAGTTCAAATGTGTAATTGTTTACTTATTTTCCTGCTTCCACCCATCAGGCCCAATCTCTGCATATATTACTGATTCTTATTACTACCTCCTGGAAGGCATCCTTAAAGCTCCCTTTTATGTTGTCTTGTAAAAAACATATGTGATACCTTATTCTTTTTCAGTCATATTTCTTTCTGTTTCCCCTAATAAATTATTTTTTGCAAAATAATTTCCATGACTGGCTATTTAAATTTCAAATGCACTTGCTTCCTTTTACAAAATCAGGTCCATTTGCAACTTTCCAAATTTGTTTTACATTCTGTAATTTCTGGAGACACAACCAAACCACAGCTTTCTTTGAATACTTTGGTGCAATCAAGCATTTAAATTATAACCAGTAATAATTATTACCAGTTTTATGAAAGGGTCTCTTTAATTCTGGCTTCCTTTGTGTCTCCACTTACAACTCAAGAGACTTTTCAAAATGCTACTTCTTTTCTCCGCCATTCCCTCCTCTGGGCCTAGAAGTGCTTCTATTCGTAGAAGTGTTCTTTTCTGTCATTCAAGTTAAACTTGAAGGAAAGATCACAATTAGTGATTTTGCTGTTGTTATTTAGTGACTCAGTCGTGTCTGACTCTCTGTTGTTCAGTGGACTGTAGCCCACCAGGCCCCTCTGTCCATGGATCCCCAGGCAAGGATACTAGAGTGGGTTGCCATTTCCTTCTCCAGGGGATCTTTCCAATTCAGGGATGGAACCCTCATCTCCTGCCTTGGCAGGTCAGTCCTTTACCACTGAGCCACCATAGAAGCCCCAATTTTTTTTTTTTAACCTAGGAGGGGAAAAAAGGCACTATATACTTAGCCACAATCATAGCACTTGCACTAACAGGTAGAAGTACCCTTCAGTTGTCAGGACAACATATATACCTGGTCCCGCGCAGCTTCAGGATCTTAGCGGCACAGAGCCACTGCATGTGTTATATGGTGTGGATTCCAAAATTACCCAAACCAGGTAAATGGGCTTCCTGATGGTTTCCCTAAATTGTACTCAACCACTCAGGGGTAACAAAGGGTATTATCTTGCTTAAAAATCCAGGGTGCTTTAGATGAGGGTGGAAAAACTCATCTGTAGATTTGGCACCCAGCACAACCACAGAGGTTGAGTAATATAAATAGTAGAGCTCTGAAGGAGATGGGCCTGGTTTCAATATCACATTCTGGTCTTACAGTCCAGCAAAGTACAATAAGTTGAGGCTCAGGGAAATGAACTACAATCTGGGGAACATATGAAGAATGATCAGGGAGTGATTTATATACTCATCTTGGTAGTGATAAAAGTGTTGGGTAAAGAGCAACATACAGAGGGAATCTATCCTGTCCTATTGTGGTCTATAACTGTGTTCTTTTCCTCTAGCTTTTCGGTACCAAACCCAGGTGTCAATTATAATGACAGTTTTCATGTTCACTGAAGTGAAGTTCCAGACCTTCCGTGGGTCACTCAGTTCTGGAAATAGTCTAGGCCTAAAAGCTTTGCCTAAACGATGCTTGAATTATTTTTTACCCTATAATTGTTAAGGCTTTTAAACTTACATCCAACTGGGGTTAACATATTATTCAGCTACGCTGTCTTAGCATTCTCCATGGAGTGACCAGCGATGCATTCCTAATAAATAACACTCCAGAGAATATAAGTGCATGTTTCCTAAATGTTAAACTCTACTTCTGTGATCATCAGAAGAAAGACATCTATCTGAAACTTTATTTTGCACATCAACTCCTAGGAAGACTCAGAGTATTTTTAATTAACAGAGGAAGGAATTTGTAAAAATCAAGTTTTCCTTTCCTTAAAATGATAGCTTAGAAAAACTGCAAAGGACTTTATAAGCCAAAACCAAACTATTAAGTCAGTTCAAAAGGATTAAATTTCCTGATCTTTTTCCTGAGAAAGTGCAATTAATGCTCATCCCTTCCATTTCATAAACTTTCTGATAAATTAACCCATTACAGGATAGGTTATATTTGTTTTATAATTTGGTGCATTTTCTCAAGTAATTTGGTACGATGTTTAGATTCAAAATGAAGGATAATGGACACAAGGCCCATAAGAGAGCTTCTGGTTCTTTGTTGAAATATCTGTTTACACCTTGCTGAGGATAGATTGAATGAAAGTTAAGGATACCTCACACAGTGATTCTGGGTCCCATGGTCTAGATCCTTCCTGGAAGTCTTCACTATGGTGCTGCTTGAGATGTCATCAAAGACCCGCATCTCACCATCAAAGGACAGTTTCCAATCCCACCCTCAGCAATCAGTTAATCATCAAGGTTTTGAAGAATAGAGGATAGTATCAATCACTTTGTACAGTGACCTTGTAAGAAAATATTTTGAAAGAATTATATTCCAGTGTGAAGGGCTTACAAGACAAAGGGGGATTAACGAGAGGCTGTCTGTCATCCTTCTCAGCTTGAGAATTAAGTAAAGTAAGCTTGGGAAAATGTGTGGCACATAGAAAATTCTCAACAAATGTTGGTTGCCTTACCTATCTCAGAGCTTTGTGTGTGTGTGTGTGTGTGTGTGTGTGTGTATGTGTGTTAGTGGCTCAGTCATGTCTGACTGTTTTGCAACCTCATGGACTGAAGCCTGCTAGGCTCCTCTGTCCAGGGGATTCTCCAGGTAAGAATACTGGAGTGTGTAGCCATTTGTTTCTCCATCAGAGCTTTGTAGTTTTATCCAAAAGTTTCCAGTGACACGATATTTACTATTGCTGTTTAAACCAAATGTCATGTGGGAACAGTAGTATTAAAACGGTAAGAAATTTTGAAATAATTTCCTTTTGTCTGACTATAAAAGTAGTACTATGTTCAGTGTCTAACATTTGGATACAATAGGAAAGTGTAAAAAGGTACATGAGTTTCACCAGAGACATTACAGTTGACACATTGCTATAAAGACTTTCAGTTGCCATGTTTTATCTTTTCCTCTCTCTTTTTTATAAAACTGAATCTCAATGTTCTATACCCTGGCTTTTGTACTAAGATATCATGAATATTTTTAAGCTATTAACTATTCTTATTTTTAACAATTGCATGGCCTCCCATTTTGTGAATATATTATTTATTTAAGTAATCTCCAATTTTTAAACATTTGGATTATTCTCAGCTTTTCTCAATTATAGATATAACTGATAGAAACTCATTTATAAATTATTACTGATTATTTAATTAGAGTAAATTCTTAGAAGTGGCATATTGACTATTCAGCAATTAAAAAAGCAAAAACAAAATCAAACTATCAAGTCATGAAACATGAATGAAACTGAATTTCATTATGCTGAGTAAAGGAGGCCAGCCTGAAAATGCTATATACTACACAATTCCATTTTTATAACATTCTAGAAATAATCAAGGGCTTCCCAAGTGGCTCAATGGTAAAGAATCTGCCTGCCAATGCAGGAGACGTGGGTTCAATACCTGAGTTGGGAAGATCCCCTGGAGAAGGAAATGGCAACCTGCATCAGTATTCATGCTTGGGAAATCCCATGGACAGAGGAGCGTGGCAGGCTACAGTCGATGGAGTCACAAAAAAATCAGACACGACTTAATGACTCAACAGCAACAACAACAGAAAAGGCAAAACTACAGAACAGACAATAGATAAGTGGTTTCAGGGGATTGGTGAGGGGAGAGTCTGAACATAAAAGGAATTTTCTAGGGTGTTGGAATTGCTCTGTATCCTGTGACGGTGGTTATTTGTCTAAATATCTCTCTAAATGTCTCATATCTCTCCCCAACAAAAATGTTAATTTTACTGGGTGTAAAATTTTTTTTTGTAAATTGATTTATTTATTTTAATTGGAGGCAAATTACTTTACAATATTGTAGTGATTTTTGCCATACATTCACATGAATCAGCCATGGGTGTACTTGTGTTCCCTATCCTGAACCCCCCTCCCACTTCCCTCCCCATCCCATCCCTCAGGGTTGTCACTGGGTGTAAATTATATTTTTAATTTTTAAAAAGAAATGATATTATGGTGTTAAAGAATACTTCAAAGATGCTTTTAAGCATCTTAACATATGTAGGTAAAGTTATATGTACACCTGTCTGTGTTTATTTATAATTAAGAGATTCCCCCCAATATTACACCAATTTATAGTCCTACCTGTGGGGTATGTAAATGTTCATTTCTAAAAAGGAGAGCATTTCAAAGCCAAATAAACAATAGCAAGAGAGAATTCAATACAAAGAATAACAAAGTCGCAGTGTAAATCAGCTTTCTTTTCCTACCACATATTTCAATGACTGGGGAGAATTCTGAGGAAGGGAGTCTAAACAGACATCTTCTACACATATCAAATTTTGGCCACATTCTTGAGAGGAAAAAATGAACAGTGTGTTGAAGGGTTTGTGCCTTAAGAAATGGGTAGACGTAATGGCACGAGAGATGATACGTGATTCTGCACATGCCATCACGTAGCTCCTGCCCCCCCTCTGCCCACAGAAAATGACAGGACTTGGCCTGCTTACAGCTCTGGATATATGGGGATGATGTTCCCCACATGGCCGAAGGGAAGCGGCTCAGACATCTGCATTCCTGAGGCCAGCTGAGTGGTGTGGTCCTGGTGAATTTCTGAAAGTTTGAATCAAGGTGGCCACAGGAGTGGTGTTACAGAAGATTAATTTGAAGTTGTTTTTCTCCAGGTTTAGAATGAACAAGTAATTTTTAGTAGAAAAAAATTGGTTGCCAGGCACACTGACCATTTTTCTATGTTGGTTTGATGCATCATCTTTCTTCAGATAATATTTCCACAGATTATTGAAAAAATACATGAATTGTATTTTTAAAGTCTTTAAAACTTTTAAACAAAGAAGAATATATAAATCTCTCACAAATTAATCACCTAGAGATATGACATCATTCTTTCCTTTATGGTGTATTTATTTCCAATTTGTGCATGTGTGTGTCCTTGTGTTTCTTTTATATAATTAAAGCCATATTTGTACACAGTTTTATGTCTTAATTTTTCACTTAAATACAATACTGTGATAAAACATTTTTTGAAAATTTGTTATTTAATGGATGTCTACTATTTCATTGTTATCAGTTCAGTTCAGTCGCTCAGTGGTGTCCGACTCTTTGCGACCCCATGAACCGCAGCACGCGAGGCCTCCCTGTCCATCATCAACTCCCAGAGTTTACCCAAACTCATGTCCATTGAGTCGGTGATGCCATCTAACCATCTCATCCTCTGTCGTCCCCTTCTCCTCCTGCCTTCAATCTTTCCCAACATCAATATGCACTAAATTATTTAAAATTTTCCCATTGTGGAGGGTTAAATTTTCTTCCATTGTTTTACTAACTTGGGTAACACAATGAAAAACATCTTCTAACAGAAATCTTTGCTGCATTTCTGATTCTTTCCCTAAGATATGTTTTTCAAGAAACATACATTTGATATTTCTGAGAAAAGGAACTGGCCAGTAAAGTGTTAGTCACTCAGTCATGTCCAACTCTTTGTGACCCAATGGAGTTATCCAGGCAAGAATACTGCAGTGGGTTGCCATACCCTTCTTCAGGGGATCTTCCCAATCCAGGACTGAACCAAGATCTCTTGCATTGCAGGTAGATTCTTTACCATCTGAGCTACTGACCAAAAATTTATTTTTCTCTTATTTAATTTACATTCTGCTTATGTGTTATAGGGCCATCATTCCTTTATGGATTCTATTTTTTGTTTGTTTTAAAACCATAGGTGTGGTGTTAATGATCTCTCAGCTTCTAGTTCAGCTCTCTGATCCTGACCACCATCTCAAAGCCCCACACCCATTTGCCAGATATAAAATGTTCCCCATGAACTGGGGCTGTTTTCAGGACAGCCATCTCTCAAGTCCTCAGGTTTCCTTCAACCTCTCTTTATACATCCTGCTTGGACTCTGAAGCCACTTCCAGCAATACAGGTTCTTCTCCCTCAGATCTCAGATTTGATCCCAGCTTGGTTTGCTTGTAACGGAAAATCAAAGGTGTGGTTCCTTGGAGCCTTCACAACTGCATTTCTTTCCAATTCTGCCCAGTACGAGGTTCACACCTGCATCACATTTGCATTGAAGTCGAAAAGAAAAACACCCTGAACATGTCCAGAGAGCCCGTGATGGGAAAAACTATGGAACTGGTTGAAATTTGTGAATTATTGCTCTTTAAAATGAAACCAAAAGGAAGCAGAGCTACTGTGCACCAGCAGCCCATGTGAAATGCAACAAGTTTTACTGGATTGAGTCTGAAGTTTAGTATTAAGAGACTGAGGTTCTGTTTCAATGGTGTGACTTTATGAAAGCAGTTTTATCTTCTGGGGCCTGCTTCAACCCAACAGAAAATAGAAATTAATATTCCCCACTCCCTTGCTAGCACAATATAACCTTTGAAAATGTAAAAATTCATGGTCAGTCTTTTGTATTCCTCAGAGGGAAAGGAGTTAACAGATGGCCATTTTTTCCTAAAGCTAGAACTCAGATAAATCTGGTTGTGCATTTGACACTGCTGCCAAAATACATGACGATCATTTATTGTTGGCATAGAAGCTTCTTGATGACATGAGGCATGTATAGAAGGACTATCTCCTTTAAGATATATCCAGCTAGTGCACATCAAACACCCCCTGCTGCTCAAGTAATTGGCTTTTCTTCTACGTTCTTTAGTTTCCACTTTTGCTTTAGTTCCCCTGCCAGGGCTACACAATATAATATCCCATCATTGTTGAGGTCACAAGGATCGGTTATTCATTCCAATAAAGGTAGAAATCTTTGTCTCCAGGCTGAAGCTTGTATAATTGTAATAACTAGCATTTATTAAGGTCTCACAGTGTGACGTGAACTGTGCTAATAGCTTTATAGGCATTTTAACATATAATCCTCACAACCACCCTTTGAAAAAAGGCACAAGTCTGTTTCTAGTTTGCAGATGGGGAAATTGAGGCCTTACTGGGTAAGGAATACAAAGGCTGATGTTACAAAACCCTATAGAACTTTGAACTTTGAGCTTTTGAGTATATTGTAGTAACTACCTCCTAAAAGAAAATATTTTAGTGTATAGCTTTTCATTACCCTACTCAACTAAAAATTAAAACTATAGCAACTTTTAATGACAAAAGCATTCAACTCTAGATTGTTACTATCTTTCTTTTCTGTGAAAGAAGTTAAATCAGCTTGGGCTTTGTTGAGCTTGACAGCATTCGTTTTGGCTTGTAAAATTTTGCACATTTGGTATGGAAATTACCCAGGGAATATGACTCTTATCCCAAATATGCCGTTTATGCTGGAGTCAGTTTGGTAACTATAACCTCTCTTTTCATGTGTCAGAACTGGTCTTTCTTTCTGTGGATTTTTTTTTTTTTTTCATTCACTAGAAATGTGCTCTTTTACATGTTTCAGACCCAAAGAACAAACTCTATCAGGTGAGGTTATTACTCTGTTGAGCACATCACTAGTCTGTCTCCCCTCCTTTTTATTTCTAAAGCAATAGTAGCATCTCTACTGAGATGTTGGTGTAACAATTCTTTATAGAAAAATAATCTTTCATTTAATGGTGCTTTAAGAAATGTCCTTCAAAAAAAAAATGTCCTTCAAAAAGAAACTAGTTGATATGAAAATAAATCAAAAGTATCTATGTATATGATTCATATCCATGTGACTCAAGGTTTCTTTTTCTTTGCGAAAATGTTGAGGTCAGAAAGATGGATATCCTAACTAAAAGTTCTGAAAGTTTGAAGGTATTTGTTTTCTTATAGACTTTATTAATATAACTCATCTTGATATGGTTTATGTGGTGATATTTATAGGCAGGCACCCAGAGTGTGGTAAGTCTGTGTTGCTAATGAAGTAGCTGGATATTTCTTAGGAAAATTTCAGAGCCTAGTGAAAATACTACCATACAATGTATAAACTACTCTATCTCCCCAAGGAAATGGACTGAAGGAACATCTGGGGCAAGGATAAGCCAAATGAGCACGTAAGGTCCAAAACTATATACTGAAGAGCAAGACCAGCATCATTTTAACTCCAAACTGTTAGCACTATTGGTAGTTTCTCTTTCCATTACTTAAAAAAAAAAAAAAAAAATGCACACTTCAACAAATTGCTTTGTAGACTTCCCTGTTGGTCCAGTGGTTAGGACCCAGCACTTTTATTGCCATGGCCCTGGTTTCAATCCCTGATCAGGGAACTAAGATCCTGCAAGTCATGCTGCATAAGTAGAAAAACAAATTGCTTGCTTGTTTTATCCATTTGGTTATTTCACTCAGATATTTGGTGCCCTGAGTAGAGTGGTCCTCAAATATCAGTTTCCACAGAATTTACCTGAAGGGGTTGTTAAGTTATAAAATCCTGGACCACTGCCAGAGATCATAATCCATTGAGTTTGGGGAGATGTCCAGGAATCCTCCTTTTGTCAAGCTTTCAGGACATTCTAATGCGGGTGTCATTCTGGACACACTTTGAGAAGCAATTTTGTAACATAAAAGGCATAGGATGAGGTCACAAAGGGTACAACAATGGAAAAGACTTGTCTTGTTTCTCAGGAAATTTCAAACTAAAAAGGATAATGGCTTTTTAATATGCATGATAAATGATAGTAGTAACAGCTATGATGTGCCAGGCATTATTTTAGATTATATAGCTGTTGAATGAATCATCCCAATAGTACTACCCCCGTTTTACAGTTGAAGAGACTGAGGTTCATAAAGATTAAGGAACACAGCGAAGAGTGGGAGCCCAGGCGCTTATGTACCTCTCACTCCTTCTGTGTAAATCATAATATAAGGCAACACATAGTAAATGTTGCAAGAAAATGACACATCAAGCTGGTTTAATGAGTACAATGGAGAAGAACCTCATGTTTATAAGTGTTCAATGAATACCTTGATCCACATTTTTTTAGAATTCAATCTTCATCGCTCAGTGAGCTATGAATTATCATTTCATTGTCACCTTCAGTTTCCACATATATAAAGAAGGCATAGTAAAATGCCTTGTCCCACAGTATTCTTAAGAGGATTGAGCAAAATAGTAGATGTAAACTGTCTAACATGGTGCTTGACAGTAAGCACTCAACAAATGTTGTTGTTGTTCCATCGTTGAATTGTGTCCAACTCTTTTGTGACCCCATGGACTGTAACCTGCCAGGTTCCTCTGTCCATGGGATTTCCCAGGCAAGAATACTGGAGTGGGTTGCCATTCCCTTCTCCAAGGGATCTTCCTAGCCCAGTGATCAAGCCCACATATCCTGCATTGGCAGGCAAATTCTTTTACCACTGATCTACCAGGGAAGCCCCCCAAAGTGTTAGATACTACTATTTTCACTATCATTATTTATAGTTGAGAAATCTGAGGTTTAGAGAAGTTGTGAAACTTGGTCAAAGTTACCCACTAGCAAGATCTGGGATTCAAACCCCTATCTGCCCAGCTTCCCTTTAAATCCCAGTACATAGCCTTGGGGAGAGGAGAATGTCCTTCCAACTCTGATGACCTGGGAAAGCTCCATGGAAGAGACATCACTAGAATCAGGCCCTGCTGGATGGGTAGAGTTTCAAGGGCAGAAATGATGGGAAGGCACTCCAATTTTTGCCTGAGCTATTTAACCTTACTGAAATTATGTCTATAATTTAACAAAACCCAAACCTCTCAAGACTTTGGCTTTCAGAACTTCTGCCAAAACAAATTTCAGGCAGGTTAAAGAAAAATGTCCCTGGATTCCTTCAAGATACTCACGTGAAATGTGTAGAGAAAGCTTGTGTATTTAGAGCAGAAATAAAAATTGGACCACAAGATTGCTACAGCCGATCGAACACGGTGTCCTAAAGAGGCAGACCACAGACATCCTCGTGAGCTCTGAGTGTTAACATGAGCTTGCGGAGACCACGGCACCATGAACGTGGCCCTGATCCATGGGGTGGAGTGGAGAAATTTCTGCTGCCACAAGCATTTCAGGAGGAAACTCATAGGCTTAAAAATGTAGTCCCTGAGTCCTTGGAGATACACCGACAGGTTTTAAATCACTTATCAATGAATTGCTCTTTCAGGGCAATCCACCGGGGAAGAAAATCAGAGCCCCTAACAGCCTAAGTTTCTCTACCAGTACATTCAGGGCCCATGTGTGCAGAAAGGGCTGCCCTAGGAACTTCCCTGGTGATCCAGTGGTTAAGAATCCACCTGCCAGTTGAGGGACACAGGTTCGATCCCTGGCCTGGGAAGATCCCACATGCCATGGAGCAACAAAGCCTGAGCGCCACAGCCACTGAGCCTGCACTCGAACGCCCTGGAACCTGCAGAGTGCAACAGGAGAAACCAATGCGATGAGAAGTCCGTGCACTGCAACTAGAGAGTAGCCCCGCTTGCCATGACCAGAGAAAGCCTGTGTGCGGCCACGAAGACTGAGCACAGCCAAAATGATAACAATAATAATAAAATTTAAAAATAAAGAAAAGAAAAGGCTTCCCCTCACTCATCTAACTAGAGGCAGAGGCAGGGCTACTAGGTCTTACTCTCCTGGTCCCCAGGCTAGTGTTTCTTCTCCACCACAGCTCCCTAGTGGTAGGTAAAGAACCCACCTGCCAATGCAAGAGATATAAGAAATCTAGGTTCAGGCCCTGGGTTGGGAAGATCTCCAGGAATAGGGCATGGCAACCCATTCCAGTATTCTTGCCTGGAGAATCCCACGGACAGCAGCCTGACAGGCTGTATTCCATAGGGTACCAAAGAGTCGGTACCAACTGAAGCGACTTGGCACAAGCTCAGTCAGCCCCAAAGGTTCTCTAGAAGGTGCCTGGAAGAGAGCACATTGATAGTCTTGCCCCCAGAGATACCCCTGAAGGAATGGGGCTTTAGGAAATTCCTTTTATGCCTCCTTAAAAATCCCCTTTACATTTTATCCCTCTATGGGAAAAGTTTTTTTTATTTTTCCTTCCATCCAAAAGTTTTTTCACTTAACCAGCTTGTTCATTTATTCATTGATTCAATAAATATTCATGAAGTACTTATCATGCACCAGACACTGTGCTAGTTTCCATGGAGATGGCAGTGAAAAGAGGGGATGAGAGTTCAGTTCAGTCATTCAGTCATATCCGACTCTTTGCAACCCCATGGACTGCAGTACGCCAGGCCTCTGGGTCCATCACCAACTCCTGGAGTTTACTCAATCTCACCTCCATTGAGTCGGTGATGCCTTCCAACCATCTCATCCTCTGTCGTCCCCTTCTCCTCCCGCCTTCAATCTTTCCCAGCATCAGGGTCTTTTCCAATGAGTCAGCTCTTTGCATTAGGTGGTCAAATTATTGGAGTTTCAGCTTCAACATCAGTCCTTCCAATGAACATTCAGGACTGAATGTTCCGTTAGGATCCTGAAAGGATCCTCCTTTAGGATGAACTGGTTGGATCTCCTTGTAGTCCAAGGGACTCTCAAGTGTCTTCTCCAAAGCGACAGTTCAAAAGCATCAATTCTTTGGCAGTCAGCTTTCTTTATTGTCCAACTCTCACATGCATGCCTGACTACTGGAAAAACCATAGCCTTGACTAGATGGACCTTTGTTGGCAAAGTAATGTCTCTGCTTTTGAATATGCTGTCTAGGTTGGCCATAGCTTTTCTTCCAAGGAGTAAGTGTCTTTTAATTTCATGGCTGCAGTCACCATCTGCAGTGATTTTGGAGCCCAAGAAAATAAAGTCTGTCACTGTTCCACTGTTTCCCCAACTATTTGCCATGAAGTGATGGGACCGGATGCCATGATCTTAGTTTTCCGAATGTTGAGCTTTAAGCCAACCTTTTCATTCTTCTCTTTCACTTTTATCAAAAGGCTCTTTAATTCTTCTTCACTTTCTGCCATAAGGGTAATGTCATCTGCACATCTGAGGTTATTGTTATTTCTCCCAGTAATCTTGATTCCAGATTCACCCAGCCCAGCATTTCCTCATGATGTACTCTGCAAATAAGTTAAATAAGCAGGGTGACAATATACAGCCTTGACATACTCCTTTTCCTATTTGGAACTAGTCTGTTGTTCCACGTCCAGTTCTAACTGTTGCTTCCTGACCTGCATACAGATTTCTCAAGAGGCAAGTCAGGTGGTCTGGTATTGCCATCTCTTTCAGAATTTTCCACAGCTTGTGGTGATCCACACAGTCAAAGGCTTTGGCATAGTCATTAAAGCAGAAATAGATGTTTTTCTGGAACTCTCTTGCTTTTTCTATGATCCAGTTTCCATGGAGATGGCAATGAAAAGGGGAGATGACAATCTCTACCTATATTGAGCTTACATTTGACTGTATGGGGAGGGATGGTCTAAACAAGATAAATTTGGTCCTTTGGAAACAAATACTAAGGAGAAAACAAAGAGGAAGATAGATAGGAAGTTGGGGGAAGCAGGGGGTAGGGATGAAATTTGGGGTAGGATAGCCAGTGAAGGACTTACTGAGAAGAGGACATTTGGGAAGAAGTCCTACAGGTACCCAGGCAAAGAGACCAGCAGAGCAAAGGCAAAGGTAGTATACCCAGCACATTAGAGGGAGGAAGCGGCAGAGTGATGGAGCGGGGTGTGGCTTTTCTCTGATGGAAGGGAGTGAGAAGGGATGTCATTGGAGAGTTTTGAACCAAAGAGCATCTTGATGCACCTCAAGTTTCATCAATTCACTTTGATCATTGCATAGAGACAAGACTGAAGGGGATGGGGTAGTAATAGGAGGATTATTCAGCTACTGAATTCACTAGAGCTAGAAGGTATTTTCTGTTATTTTTGAGGTCCTCCAAATGCTAATGGTCATTCTATTTCCTCTATTTCCTAAGCCCTGTAAGTTTTTCTACCTTGGCATCACGTGTAGGGAACAAACTCCAGTATATATTCCCACTCCTTCTTGTCCCCACTAATTCTGAACAATGAGGCTCTGAAACAAAGAACGACAGGGAAAACTGAATTGACAGAGTGAAAAATACTTCATACTGGTTCTCTCAACACCTACTCAACTCTCCTTCTTATGCATCTTCCTTTACTTCAGAGGCTGGAAAAACGAAAAATACGAAGATATTTTCCAGACTTTCTTATAGCCAAGGCTTCCAAGGTGGTTTGAGTTCCATCAAGCAGACACACTGCTTTAAGCCTTGAAGGCAGAAGTGAGCAAAGGAAGGTGGTGGTCATGTAGAGAAAGAGGGACCTTCAGGAAAACATGATGTGTGTGTGTGGAGGCGGGGTGCAGGGCGGAGACAAGAGTTCTCTGGGGAGAGATACCTTTTACTACCAAAGGTGAAAACTGCTGAGCAGTAATGCAGTGACAGAGAGACATGTCCTCAAAATATATTCTCCTGGATACACTGTCCTTGGCTAGTACCCACAAGCCCTCTTAGAGATCTTATAAGCTTCCAATTCAGGTAATAAATCTTTTCTGATTGAATGAGTCCAAGATGGCTGCAGAAGATCCAGCTATCTAATCTAACTTTTAGGCTTCAGGAAGGATATGGAAACATAAGCAATTTCATCAGTGTTCTGCCTCAATTCCAAGGATACTTACCGGAAATCCTTCACAAAAAATTTTAATTTACATCTCATTAGTCATCAAAATGTAGTCACATGGCCACATTTAGTTTCAAGAGGGCTGGGAAATGTAGAGATTTAGCTAGACCCATTTTCATCTCAGTAACAAAGGATAGCTATTAGTAAAGAAGAAAATGAAAATTGGATAATCAGCTTGCAGTCTCTGCCACAAAAGTATGAATTCTTTTAGAGCTCTTGATAACTATTGTTAAATAGCTTTTCAGAAATGTTTACACTCTTCTCATCATAGAAAATGAAAAATATAGCATGGGGAAACAATTAAATGTACATGTCCAAATGTATAACTGTAGTCATAAAATTGTCTCTTTGTATCAACAAAATTTTTCCACAACTATTTAAGTGCCTAAAATACACCAGGCTCTGTTCTAGAAACTAAGAAGCAAGTATCAAATAAGCATGCAAAGATCCTCACTCTCAAGAGAACCTAGCTGCAAAATGTGTCACATGAGGGACCGTGCTATCGTTTATATGGAGTTTTTAGGGTTGGCCAGTTTGATGTCAGTGATGGTTGATAAGTATTGTGATTTGAGTTTTGGAATGGTTGACCTGAAGCATTCTTTTTGACATAACTTGTTTAAATATAGAGTCTGTGGCCTGTTGAAGGCACTGAGAACATGTGAGAATAAAGTTATGTTGCCAGGATACGTTAGCACATGGTACGTTACTCACCTAACTGTTCTGCAAGGTGATCTCATGTTTAGGGATGGGGAAAGGAAGCCTTGCAGTAAAACTATCTCATCTAAGACAGTGATCCAGTTAAAGACATACCAGAAGGTAGAAGTGTGTGCAGGTACTTGCAGCGTATCTGAAAGCAAGATCAACAACTATTTTAGTGTTTAGTACTCCTTTTTTTTTGGCAATAAACCTTTTAAGTTACAATGAATTCAAAAAGAAAGAAGACATGAGGAGAACATGGAGGGGACTGTGAGGGGTGTATTATGATGCGAGGGCAGTGGCAGGAGAGGGAACGTGGTAAATAGTAGGCCTGAGCATGACACTATATAAAAATGCGGCCATTCCATCCCGTTGTACCTGGGAATCATTAAAAATGTGAGAGAGGGACATGATGTTATGAAAGCAAATACAAGGATAGAGGCACTATTAACACAGTGCCTGGAACCTAGTAAGCCCCCTCTAAGATGTTAATTATATAGATCTTATAATTAGTATTGTTCCTTCATCATAAGCATACTCTGGCAGCACCATGGAGGATGAGTGGGGAGTTGTGAGATTAATAAAGAGGATTTGGGAAGTTGTCAGTGGTGAAGAGAAGGTAGGGAAAAGAGACTATCAGGAGGAGAACAAGACTTACTGGGAGATAAGGTAGGAAGAAGAATCTGGGATTCCTACATGGGTGTCTGGTTATATGGTGGGAACATTCACTAATAAAGAACATATGGGAAAAGGAATATATTTGTGGGGACGGTGGGGGAGGTGAGATGTCTTGGGAACCTCCAGTTCAACAGGTCCTCTTACATCCCAATTTTCTGTTCCAACCTAAAACACCGAGGTCTTGCCATTTCAAGCGACCTGCTGGACTCAGAATTTCTGTTAGAACAATATGGAGAACAAGACCAATTGTCAGCTCACTCTTTTCTTGCAAACTATATGATATTTCTCAGGGACTTTGAAACCTGTTAGCTAATGTCCTAGAGAAAGCAGGGCGTTTGCTTGGGTTCCTTTCACGTCTAGTGTCATGGGAAGAGGCTCATCAAAACCGAGTTGACAATTTCAGTCCTCCTCTGCTCATGTCAGGGACATCAGGTGAGACAGCGGACCAGCAGCGAAGGCCGCTCCTCAGCCTCAGTGATGGAGAGCTAGCTGGCCCTTCGGGAGATCTGTGTGCCCACCTGAATTGTTTAAAGTTAGAGCTGAGAAAAAAATTAAAAAGGTGCTCAAGGACAGCCCGCCTGTGGGACTCAGTTAGGAGTAAATTCTATAAGGAATAAATTCCTGGCAAAACATCCCCACTCCTAAAATGCAGAATATATTTATATTAGGTATTTTGGAAAAGCAAATTATGGACTTAGAAATTAAATACACATTATTGAATTCTGTTTTACCTGCAGCTCACTTATTTTCAGGCCCAGCATAATTGCTCTCAGACCTCGAGCCTGCTGAGTTGGTGATTTCGTTTGGCTCTGCAGAGTCATTGAGACTCAACTCCAGGCCCAGGGATAACAGTGCCCTATTTCCTCTAGCCCCCAAGAGGGTCAAAAGTGGAGCCCACACCAAAGAGGAGGGAGATGAGTATTTGGGTACCTCTCTGAGTCTTTCCTTCACTCACCCAGTCCACTTGATTAAGTTAAACCCAATCCAGGCCCCTTCCCTGCCCCCATACTCAGATACAGCTTTTATTGTTTTTTAGAAATATATGTGTGCCATGTAGCATAGTGAGTCATATCGGGATTAGAATCTCATTTCCGCTTCTTGGGAACTCCAAGTTAACTTTATCCCTCTGAGCTTTCAGTGTCCACACGTATAAAATAGGGCTAATAGTAGGATTATAGTGCTGTTGTAAGACTGATTAAAATAACAGGATGCATATAAAAGTCACAGCATACTACCTTGTGTTCTATAACTTGCAGATCTGTATATAAATGATATTACGGTGAGATAGATCAAAAGTGCGTATTCAATATGGTCAGTGCATATACAAGGCCAGGCTATACAAGTCTCCAATAATAAATCACTGAATCTTAACTAAAGACTTTTTAATCAAAGCCAATATTCCAAACAAAGCAATGGCATTGGTCATCTACAGTCTTTCTGTGAGGGGAGAAACAGGACATAATTACTTTTACAGAAGTTCCCACCAATTATTTTCAGAATACATAAAATCTGATGTTTTCATCAGGGAAATCAATTTGTGCATTCTGGAGTCTTGTCTCCAGCAGTGACAATTAAAGTTGGAGAAATCACTGAGCACTGCCTCTATCTTTCCAGAAATCCTGTTCATGGGTTAATTCCTCCTTATTCCCCGAAGATTATACCTGTAAAACTTTAGGTCTTAACACAGGAGATTCAGTTACCCTTTTTATTATTCACTTATCTTCTGTTCCCATGCTATTATACTAGAAGAATTTTAACCACCCAAATACCATCTAAAACCATGTAAATGTAATTTGCAAGAAAACTTCTGATGGGTCCCTTTGGGCCTGTTTGCTATAAGCTTAGTAACAGAATGTATTTTAAGTGAGTCTCTTTTTTTCTGGCTAAAATTTCGCATTTGCCCCATGTTTATACAAGAATGTGCTTGCTCTCTCCCGGGCACTAAGCTTCATCCTCCATGTTTCCTCTGGGGTGTAGTTTTATAATGGACCAGTGGTTTTGATGACTTCCCAAAGTTCTTGCTTCTACAACTCATGACTGAAGAGATGAAAGCAGGGGCCAACAGCAGGAGAAAAATGTCTTGAGAACCCTTGTCTTCAATGCTAAACCTCTCAGCATCTGGGGGCAGCAGTACCAAGCAATTGTAACAAATGTGGGAAGAAATAGAAATTAAATATCATTTCTGATGAGAAAACGATCATAACATCTTAAGCTCAAATGATCTTGGATGAACAGAGTGTGTCCCACACAGGGAAGACTCCAGCTCTTCCCTTTTCCAGTTCATCTTTCATTCCACTGGGATTGCCCTTCTATGACAACAGCTGTGATCAGTCAGAGCTCGACATAAAATCCTTCAGACTTTGTGATGATTGCATCAGCCTGGCACGTGAGCCTTTAATGTTATGCCTTCCCAGCCTCATCTACCATCCTTGCCCCTCACACCCCTCCAACCACACTGAATTTCTTCCTCCAATTCACCAGGATTTGCTTGCTCCTAAGTCTTTGCACTGGCTGTTTCTTTGGCTTGTTAAAATCCCATGCATTTGTCAAGGTGCAGCTTAAATACAATGTCCTCAGAAAAAGTCCATACACCTGTAGCTGGCATCCTCGCTTTCTCTCCAAGTACTTAAAAAGTACTTGGGTACTTTTTAACAGACCTCATTAAAATACTATACAATGTGGGGCTTCTGAGGTTGCTCAGTGGTAAAGAACCCCCCTGCCAATGCAGGAGACACAAGTTCAATCCCTGGGTTGGGAATACCCTGGAGGAGAAAATGGCAACCCATTTTAGTATTCTTGCCTGGAAAATCCCACAGACAGAGGAGCCTGGCGGACTGCAATCCATGGGGTTGCAAAGAGTGGGATACAACTGAGAGTGTGAGCATGACACACTTATTTGTATGCACTGGTTTTTTGGTACGTCCCTTTCCCCTTTTTACAGTGATATCTCAAAGGGTAGGATGTTTTGTGAATTGTATGTGCTCCAATGTTAAAAATAGTAAATGAATTTAAAAATGAGCGTATGAACCAACTCAACACAATGGGCCAATGATGGATCTTTGAGAAGATGGTATATTAAGGAGGGACACACTCTCTTCCTCTACATTGTCTGGACTATTCAACTGTTATTTTGTAGCAGGTTTACCAGGAGCACACAACAATAGACCCCTGGGGACAAATCTTCTGTTCGCAGAAAGGCAGGTGCACCTCGGTAGGATGAAAGAGACCTTTCAGGTTGCCGACCCTCTCGATCGTAAAAATTTACCAAAGAGAGGATGGCGTGATAAGGTGTCCTCCATGAGAATGGAGGGGAACTGTGTGGGAGAAAACAGGGCACAAAGATTCTTTGGCAGAAAAATCACAGCTCTGTGGGCTGGGAAATTCTTCCACTTAAGAGTCATATGCTCTGGAATGTGCAAGGGGAAATAGTCTCAGTAGGGTCTTGACTCAGCAAGGCCTGGAATTGATGTTTGGGGCTGCTCCGCAAGGTCCTGGGGCATTTAGATTCACAGTGGTGTGAGCCGAGTTGCACACGCCGGCGTGTATCAGTACAAGCCTTAAATCAGAACCACCCGTTACACCCCCTCCCCTCTCCCTGGCTCAGAGTCCTGCCCCCCAACCTCCCCCTTCACTGCAGGCTCATTAAGGCTTTTCCCAGTGCAGAGACACTGCATTTTGGGGACTGGTGGAGCGTTTGATATTTTCCACTCTGCGTGTCAAGGGCATTTACAGTCGGCGTCAGAATGTTATGTCGGTCTGAGGAGGCACTTTGAAGTGTTTGTGGTAGAGGCCACATGTGCAGGCAAGATGTGCCTCCTCCCCATCCCCGAGTTCCTGCTCAGCTCTTTCCCAGCGTCATGTGACAATGAACAACACTGCTTAACCCTTTACTTCTTGGCTAGCTCTTTATGATCCCTGTCTGTGTGCATGCCCAGTTGCTCAGTCATGTATGACTCTTTGGGACCCCTTGGAGTGCAGCCCGCCAGGCTCCTCTGTCCATGGAATTTCCCAGGCAAGAATACTGGAGCGGGTTACTATTTTGTGCAAGGAATCTTCCCAACCCAGGAATCGAACCCATTATCTCCTGCATCTCTTGCATTGGCAGACGGATTCTTTACCACTGAGCCACCTGGGAAGCCCCTAATGATCACTATTATTATTATTTGAAAAGGTACTTTACCTCTTCCTACATCTGAGCTTTGGCGACAGTGTGGAGCCTTTTCTTCTTATCTTCTGGTCACCCCTTCTTGGAACCCTTTTGTGGCAGTTTTTGCTACCACTTTTCATGAACTTACATGCAGAAATGTATTTCCCCAGAGGACACACAAAGCAAATGCATATCTTTTAGTATTACATAGATAGTAAAAGCAATGGGATGCTTGACACTTTCCCACCAATGCAGAGCCGGTTCAGAGATGCTCAGCAGTCTCCAACAGCAGGGAGCCCCCAAATGGAGCCTTTGTGTTTTCACTTTACTAAATGATAATTCACAGGTAGCCCTTCAAAAGTCACTCAGCCTATTTCATGAAAGTCTGGGGATCTGAAACCCTGAAGAAAAAAAAGGCAAAAATATGAGACCTTGAGAGAAAATATTATCAGCTGACCTAAGTGTCTTACTTAGCTCTGTGGTTTGGCTCATGCAATGGAGCAGGCCTGAGATTGATGACCTCCTAAGCTTTCAACTATGAGGTTCAGCAATGCTCCGCAAGCTTGGAAAGGTTTTGAATTTGGCAGGATCGGGTGGGTGGAGAAAAAGGACTCCTCTCAGAGACAATAGGCGTCAGTCTCTCTTGAGATCAGTTCATATTCACAAAGCACTTGGCAATCCAGTGAGAACAAAAGAGGTTTTAGTGAACATAAGCCATTTTCAGACACCCAAAGATTGAGACCTTTGGGCCAAGGTGCCTCGGGTTCTGTTCCACCACCAATATCTTTGGAGATATTGACTATCGATGAAATAATCATCTGCAATGCTAGCAGTGTTTGTATTTTAATTTAGGGATCGGAAGAACAGAAGAAATATGCCTTGACGTTAGACTCTCAAATACCAATAACGGTTACAGTGTGTTAGGCAGTAATGTGCTTGAGAAAACATTATGTTATTTCAAGTTTATAATAACCCTACAAGGTAATTCCTATTGTTCCCATTGGAAACCCAGACAAGTTAGTAATGTACCCAAGGTCATATTAGGAAATGGAGGATGTGGGACAGGGACTCAAAACTTCCTGACTTCAATGAATATCTGTGTTATTAACCTCCGTAACACAACTGTGCCCATACAAGGTCAGAGTCAGCGACCTTGTCATTTCCTAGGACAACTCCTAGGACACAGCCTGCCCTTAGCTCACATTTTCCTAGCTCTGAGTCAGGAGTGTTTTATAAATACCTACTGAATGAAGGAATGAGTGAATGGCCCTTAACAAGCCTGGGAAAGGCATTGAACCCTAAGGCAACATCTCTCAGTTTCTGTAATGAAAGCCTGACCTGGGACATCTCCAATACAAACAGGACACTTTCCCAAAGAAGTCAGGGATTCAAGTCCTTGGAGCCAGGAATTCATGTTTCCCTGTCCAGAAATCCCTCCCAGATAGCATAAAACTCATGGACTCCCTACATGTCTTTCTTCCTATGCCACGGGCCCTAAGCTTTACTGTCCTGCCAACAATTAGGCACAAAGAAAGCAGATTGAAGAGAACACCAGTTTACATAGTTTGTTAGAATAACTTTGCTATTTATATGTGCTCTGCGTGGGTTCAAGTGCTTTTCTAATAGGGCATTTGCATTCTTGTGAGGGGTCTTACTAAAGTGAGAAAAGTGAAGTGGCCAAAAGGAGAGTTAATAAATAGTGTCTTGTCACAAAGATGTCTTGTCTTTTAAGTGGACCCCAGGAGGGCTGCTAGGATGGGATTGGGGAGGGGTATATCATGTTTTATTTTTTAACATTGGTTGGAATGAAAAACTTTTCTAGTCACTGTGTCCTGGAAATAAAATATTTGATGTGGAATAGTGTCCAGGACATATGACCCCTAAAAAGCCTACTTGGCCAAAAGCTTGAACCATGTTTTCAATCAAATGCTGCTTTGAATCCCCTCTGTGCGTTTGACAGTGGAGACCCCAATCTGGTCATTCCCTTATAAGTCTTCTCCCTTTATATGGCTCCCTCTGCTTAAATGAGCTAATTAATTTTTGTCTCTAAGGTCCCAGAAAGAAAGAGATATGTTTTTCCATTGCTGAATGGATTAATCCAAGTATTTTTTAATGGTTTCAGAGTTACACTGGCAGCTGATTCTCACAGAAGAGGTGATTAGCAGCTAAATCAATTTTAAATGAGGCATTTGTCATGATTCAGCCTACTCATAAACCTAAAAATTAGCAACAACAACAACAATAAAATCCCTAAAGGTCAAAACTACAAAACTAAGAGGACTAAGATCTGCTTTATTTTTAAATTATTAAAAGCAGTTGGTGGTCCTTCGTCTGTATTACTACTAAGAATTTAATTTTGTCTTTATTCTTTCATTGTCCTTCAAGTTCTTTACACTTTTTGATTTATATCTTCTGTCTTCCTCTTGTTTCATATTTTCCATGCTTGCTGATTCACAGCTTTCATCCTTTACATCTCCTCATGTTTTCTCACTTGAGAGTGTGTGTTTCAGATCTGAAGTAGGATGGGAGACCAGCGGGGCTCCATGAAGGAGAATGTTCATGGTGAAACCAAGCAGCACCCTGTAGGGCTCCTGGGCCAGAAGCCTTTCCATGTCCCCCATTTCTTGCAAGGAGTAGATTCCATGACCTTCCATGAGTTTTGAAGGGCTGCTAATCAGGGCAGGAAGGGGATAGAGAGACAAGGGAGGAGCAGTCAGGAAACAAGCGTGCAGCCTTGGGGCAGAGTCCTGATTCTACCTTAAGGGACACACAAAACAATATCTTCAAGCTATTACAGTACTGCAACCCCCAACAAGTGGAATCATTCTTCACTCCAGAGAAGACTGACTGAGGCCAGATTAAAGAAACGAAGAAGGTCATCAAGATTAGGAGACAACCTGAAGCCAAATTAAAGGAGTGCATGTCCTGCACACACCTTAATCTTATTAGCAACCCTGCCCTTGAACCATTGCTATAGAACTCCTCACCAAATCCTCCCAGGTTGGGACACACAGGTTTTGAGGGCCCGGAACCCACCGGGGCCCTCTTGGCCTGGCAAAGCAATGAAGCTATACTTTTCTATTTCACTCGAAACTCTGCCTCTGAGATTTGATTCAGTACCAGTGCAGGCCAAGTTTTCAGATCAGTGACAAATCTCTGTCTGCAGCATTATTCACCTTCAAGTGAAAAAATTTCCCTGGATCTTTCACCTGAACACCTATCTTTCCTTTGCTGTTTGTTTCCCTCTTCATCTTCATTGTTTTTCTCTTTTTTCACCTTTTAAATTTCCTCTGCTTCCTTTCCAGAGGGAATAAAAACAGCTATTGTTCACTAAGTACTGAATATATGCTAAATATAATATTGAGACCTTTACTTTATGTCACTTAACCATAACTGGAATCCTAAAATGCAAGTGATTCTCTCACCATTGTACAGGTGATGGATCAAGTGCCTTGCCCAAGCCAGTGAGTCAACAGAATCAAGATTCCACCCCTCTCTGCCCTAGTCCATGCTATCTCTACTGATCATTTCATTCTCCATTTTCCTGCTGACCTCATGCCTGAGTTTTCACTTTAAAGTCTGAATATCTGAGGCTTGAGATCTTGATACTGGGTTCAATCTTCCTTAGGCTTTGGCAAGGGTGTGTCAAGGTGAACAGGAGAGTAGTTCTTTAGTTCTTTTTATCAGTGTTATTTTATTTAGATAATTTTTCCTTCTTTTAAATGCAACTTGTTTTTATTGAAGAATTTGTATTTTATCTTAGGGTGCAATTTATGAAAAATGAGACTAAAATTAACTTTCATTAGCAAAACATTCATTAAAAAAAAATTAGTCCACATGTAAAGTTTAAAGTCTTGTTGGTGGCGCTAGCAGTAAAGAAATTGCCTGCCTACGCAGGATACATAAGTGACACAGGTTTGATCCCTAGGTCGGGAAGATCCCCTGGAGAAGGGCATGGCAACCCACTCCAGTATTCTTGCCTGAAGAATCCCAGAAGAGATTGGGCAGAGAAGCCTGGCAGGCTACAGTCCAAAGGGTCACAAAGAGCTGGACACGACTGAAGTGACTTAGCACACATGCACACATTAAATCTTTTTAAGTGTTCAGTTTAATTTTGGGCTTCCCAGGTGGCAATAATGGGGTAAGGGACCTGACTGACAATGCAGGAGGTTTGATTCCTGGGTTGGGAAGATCCCCTGTAGTAGGAAATGGCTACCCACTCCAGTATTCTTGCCCGAAGAATCCCATAAACAGAGGAGCCTGGCTACCCACTCCAGTATTCTTGCCCGAAGAATCCCATAAACAGAGGAGCCTGGCGGGCTATAGTCCATAGGTTCACAAAGAATCAGACATGACTGAAATAACTTAGCAGGCATGCACATAAAGCTTAAGCATTTTGATTATCATTGAAAACCATTTTATTGCCACAAATTCAAATGATGAAGTGAATAAGAACCAATTAACATTTTGTGCCTTAAATAGATTAGAAAAATAGTGATCATTTCAAGTATTAATATAAAGGCATTAGGCCATAAACTGTAGAAAATAGTTCAAGAACCTTTTTTATTTTCACCTTGAAAGTTTTAGGGAAGGACAAAAACAGCTAAACAGAATTGTCTACTCACCTTCCTTTTATAAAAGTTGTGTTAATAATAGCTTTACTATTAGAGATTTGGTGATGACTTTTCCTCTTAAAAGGTGATATTTCACAAAAGTTAAATGGTAACTTTAGGTTCCTTCCCAGCTTGAAATAACTTATGTTATATGATTTCAATGCTGATAAGGAGAACTTGAATAGGAAAACGAAATTCTAGTTTTCTAAATGGAACTCATATATTTCACATTTATTTTTTCTTTTATTATTTTGGTGTCTACAAATAACTCATAGTCAAGATCATGGTGGTGGTGTTTGTTGTTGTTCAGATGCTAAGTTATGTCTGACTATTTGTGACCTCATAGACTGCAGCATGCCAGGCTCCTCTGTCCTCCACTATCTCCCAGAGTTTGCTCAGATTCATGTCCATTGAGTCAGTGATGTTATCTAACCATCTTATCCATTGCCACCTTTTCATTCTTTTGCCTTCAATCTTTCCCAGTATTAGTGTCTTTTCCAATGAGTTGACTCTTTGCATTAGGTGGCCAAAGTATTGGAGCTTCAGCTTCAGCATCAATCCTTCCAATGAATATTCAGGGTTGATTTCCTTTAGTATTGACAGGTTTGATCTCCTTGCAGTCCAAAGGATTCTCAAGAGTCTTCTCTGGCACCACAATTCAAAAGCATCAATTCTTCAGCACTCAGCCTTCTTTATGGTCCAACTCTCTCATCCATACATGACTACTGGAAAAAAAAAAACAAACACACAGATTTGACTATATGGACCTTTGTCAGCAAAGTGATATCTCTGCTTTCTAATACGCTGTCTAGGTTTCTCATAACTTTCCTTCCAAGGAGAAAGCATCTTTTAATTTCATGACTAAAATCCCTGTCCACAGTGATTTTGGAGTCCAAGAAAATAAAATCTATCACTGCTTCCATTTTCCCCCGTCTATTTGCCATGCAGTGATGGGACCTGATGCCATGTTCTTACTTTTTTAAATATTTAGATTCAAGCCAGCTCTTTCACTCTCCTCTTTCACCTTCATTAAGAGGCTCTTTAGTTCCTCTTCACTTTCTGCCATTAGGGTGGGTGGTGTCATCTGTATATATGAGGTTATTGGTATTTCTCCTGGCAATCTTGATTCCAGCTTTTAATTCCTCCAGCCTTGCAATTAGTATGATGTACTGTGCATAGAAGTTAAATAAGCAGGATGACAATATACAGCCTTGACTTACTCCTTTCCCAAATTTGGAACCAATCCATTATTCCACGTTCAGTTCTATTACTTCTTTACCATAATACAGGTTTCTCAGGAGGCAGGTAGCATGGTCTGATACTCTTGTCTCTTTAAGAACGCTCCACAGTTTGTTGTGATCCACACAGTTACAGGCTTTAGTGTCATCAACGAAGCTGAAGTAGATGTTTTTCTGGATCCCTTGCTTTCTCCATGATCCAGTGAATTCTGGCAATTTGATCTCTGGTTCCTCTGCCTCTTTGAAACCTGACTTGTAAGTCTGGAAGCTCTTAGTTCACATACTATTGAAGCCTAGCTTGAAGGATTTGGGGTATGAACTTGCTGGCCTGGAGAATTCCATGGACTCTGTATAGTCCATGGGGTCACAAAGAGTCGGACAAGACTGAGTGACTTTCACTTGCTAACGTGTGAAATGAGCACAATTTTACAGTAGTTTGAACATTCTTGGCATTGCCCTTCTTTGGGACTGGAATGAAAACTGACCTTTCCTAGTCCTGTGGCCACTGCAGAGTTTTCCAAATTTGTTGACTTATTGAGTGCAGCACTTGAACAGCATCATCTTTTAGGATTTGAAATAGCTCACCTGGAATTCCATCACTCCCACTAGCTTTGTTCAAAGTAATGCTTCCTAAGGCCACTTGACTTCACACTCCAGGATGTCTGGGTCTAGGTGAGTGAGCACACTACTGTCATTATCTGAGTCATTAAGACCTTTCTTGTATAGTTCTTCTATGTATTCTTGCCACCTCTTCTTAATATCTTCTGCTCCTGTTAGGTCCTTACAATTTCTGTCCTTTAACATCATGTGTGTGAAGTGAAATCGCTCAGTCATGCCCGACTCTTTGCAAACCCATGGACTGTACCTACCAGGTTCCTACATCCATGGGATTTTCGAGGCAAGAATACTGAAGTGGGTTGCCATTTCCTTCTCCAGGAGATCTTCCCAACCCAGGGATTGAACCCAGGTCTCCCACATTGCAGGCAGACACTTTACTGTCTGAGCCACCAGGGGAGTCTTTAACATCATACTTCATAGTAAAAGATTGAATAATTTCCCCAAATACATCATTTCAACAATGCAGCAGAATAAAGATTAATATATGAAAATTTTATTTGTATGCACGAGCAATGAACAATCTGAAAATAAAATTAATAAGATAATGTCATTTATAATAGCAGTAATCGCAATTGTTGGTGAGGATCTGGAGATATTAGAACACTCATACCTTGCTCAGAGGAAAATAGAATGGTATAGCCACTTTGGGATATAATTCTTCAAAATGCTAAATAAAGAGTTACTATTTGACCCATCAATTTCAGTAGATATATACCCTAGAGAAATAAAACTATGTATACACAAATACATGTACATGAATGTTTACATTGAATGATTTATAATAGCCAAAAAATGGAAAGAATATCAATGTCCGTCCCTGAAGAATGGTGGTATACCCATACAATGGAATATTATTCAGTATTAAAAATGAATGAAGCAATGGTATATGCTACAACATTGATGAAACTTGAAAATATTGTGCTAGGTGAAAGAAGCCAATTAGCAAAGACCCCACATTGCTTGGATATACTTATAAGAAATGTTTAGAATAGACAAACCCATAGACAGAAAGTAAACTAGTGGTTGCCTGATATTGGGATGCAGGAGGGGAGCAGGAGTGGGGAAATTACAGTTAATGTACATGAGGTATCTACTTAGCGTGTTAAAAATGTTCTAAAATGAGATTTTGTGGGTGATTGAACAACTTTGTGAATATACAAAAACCCACTGAGCTAAACAAAAAATGTATTGAGAGAAACCTATTCTGGGCAAGTTATAATGTTAGTTGTACAAAAATAATTATGACATGATCTCTGTATTAGAAGAAAAAAATAAAATACTAATTCATCCATATTAAAAGGAAAAGTGCCAATTCACATTCACCAATTTAATTAAATAGGCAAAAGTGATGAAAGAAAACAGGAAACATGGCAAAATATTCACTCCTACTATTAGGCAAAGAGATTCAACTTAAAATAGCAATTAACTACTCTTCTTTTTAAACAATTAACGAGAAAATTTGAATACAAACTCCCTGTGCTGGCAGGGGTGTGGTGAAATTGGCCATCTCATGTGCAGATGATGTCATTTAACTCAGAACTCCTTTGAAAAGCAATTTGTAAATATACATCAAGGACAATAAAAATATTCATACTAGTGGACCTACAAATTCTACCTGTGGTGCTCTATCCTAAAGAAATAACTTGAAGAATGAACCTATTTGAGAAAGTAAAGAGAAAGAGTATTTATTAGATCTCTACTTGATGCTAAGCGCTTGACCTATATTATTAGTTATGTATTCTTTGCTTCACTTACAGACAAGGAAACTCAGGTTCTGCAAAGTTAGGGCCCCTATATCAGTCACACTGCTTGTAAGAGACGGAGTTGGGCTTATCTCAGATGATCCATTCCAGTGGCCCTGGGCTCTCAGCTGTAATGGTGGTTTTCCTGGGGGAAAAACATCCCTCAAAAGGTAATTATCATTTTACCTTTGGCATTGATCATTCCTGAGTTTAAGATGCATGTTAAGTCACAGACATTTCTACCTGTAAACTATATGTCCCTGCATGTCTAACAAGATATCTTAGTGTTTTCCCATGTATAAAATTTTGCATGAACACATTATTCTATACAAATGTAAAACTCTATCAAATTGTGACTTGAGTTTTTAAATTTAATACTGAGTTTCATAGTTCATATTTCTCTGATGTGTAGCAATTAGGTTGTTTTCATTTTGTTGATCTCACAGACTGAGTTATACCAAACATCCTTGTGCACATCTCTTTTCACACATGTATGAGAGCCTCTCTTGAGGCTCTACTACTTGAATAGGCTTCAAGTAGTAGACTTGCAAAGTATTGACATGTTAAAGTTATATGTTGCAATTGCTCTACAAAGTAGTTGTACCAAAGCAGACTCCTACAGTTATGTGCCAGGTTCCCAATTCCCCACATCTTCTCCACCATTTAGTGTTATCAGACATTAAGTTTTGCCATTCTGGTGGGCATTAAATATTATCTACATGCAATTAAATTTTTTAAAGTAAAAACAAAGCAAATACATAAAAAATTTCCTGGGCTATTTGTTTCTGGATATCTTTTATAAAAGGCAAGCAGACATAGTTAAGCCACTTGATTTTCTACCATTTAAAGAATTTCCAAAGTTTTGAGTTTACCAGTACTCAAAGATATTTTCTAGACATCAGAAGGTATTTTCTAGATATAAAATAGTCACTGAATCTCACTCTATTTTGAGACCTCAAGGCAGCCTAGGTTGAATTTTAACACTTTCTACACAGAAGTTATGTAATCAGACCAAGCAACTTAAAATAGAAACAAATTCATATTTATCCCAAAATATTATTGAAAGAGATAAACGAAATAAGTAGTACACTTAGTCCAGTGCCTGATCAAAATAAGCACAGAGTAAAAGTGTTGATAATACTAATAGAGAAAACAAGGAGTTCCAGAAAGACATCTACTTCTACTTCATTGACTATGTGAAAGCCTTTGACTGTTTGGATTACAACAAACTCTGGAACATTCTTAAAGAAATGAGAGTACCAGACCACCTTACCTGTCTCCTGAGAATCCTGTCTGTGGGTCAAGAGGCAACAGTTAGAACTGAACATGAAACAACAGACTGGTTCAAAATTGGGAAAGGAATATAACAAGGCTGTATATTGTCACCTTGCTTTCTTAACTTCTGTACAGGGTACATCATGTGAAATGCTGGACTGGATGAATCACAAGCTAGAATCAAGATTCTCAGCAGAAATATTAACAACCTCAGATATGCAGATGATACAACTTTAAGGGCAGAAAATGAAGAGGAATCAAAGAGTCTCTTGATGAAGATGAAAGAGAAAAGTGAAAAGGCTGACTTAAATCTCAACATTAAAAAAACTAAAATCATGGCATCCAGTCCCATCACTTCATGGAAAGAGAAGGGGAAAAAGTGGAAGCAGTGACAGATTTTATTTTCTTGGGCTCCAAAATCACTGCTGACAGTAACTGGAGCCATGAAAGTAAAAAACTCTTGCTCCTTGGAAGACAAGCTATGATAAACCTAGCAGCATATTAAAAAGCAAAGGCATATTTCACTCCATATAATAGGCTCCAGGTTCATCCACCTCATTAGAACTGACTCAAATGCATTCCTTTTTATGGCTGAGTAATATTCCATTGTGTATATGTACCACAGCATCTTTATCCATTCATCTATTGATGGACATCTAGGTTGCTTCCATGTTCTAGCTACTGTAAATAGTGCTGCAGTGAACATTGGGGTACATGTGTCTTTTTCAATTTTGGTTTCCTCAGGGTGTATGCCTGTTAGTGGGATTACTGGGTCATATTGTGGTTTTATTCCTAGTTTTTTAAAGAATCTTTGGACCATCTTTGATAGTGGCTGTATCAATTTACATTCCCACCAACAGTGTAAGAGCATCCCCTTTTCTCCACACCCTCTCCAGCCAATGGGAATTTACTCTATGATTCAGGGAACTCAAATGGAGGCTCTGCAGCAACCTAGAGGAATGGGATGGGGAGGGAGATGGGAGGGAGGCTCAAGAGGGAAGGGACATATGTATATCTATGGCTGATTCATGTTGAGGTTTAAGAGAAAACAGAAAAATTCTGTAAAGCTATTATTTTTCAATTAAAAATAAATAAATTTAAAAAGAAAAAAAAAGCAAAAACATTACTTTGCTGGTTTTGTATGTTAGTTGCTCAGTCATGTCTGACTCTCTGCCATCCCATGGACTCAAGCCCACCAGCCTCCTCTGTCCAGGAAATTCTGCAATCAGGAGTACTGGAGTGGGTTTGGGTTACCATTCCCTTCTCCAGGGGATCTTTCTGACCCAGGGGATCTGTATTGCAGGTGGATTTATTACCGTCTGAGCAACCAAGGAAGTCCAAAGAAAGCTGAGTGCCAAAGAACTGATACCTTCAAATTGTGGTGCTGGGGAAAATTCTTGAGAGTCCCTTCATCAGCAAGGAAATCAAACCAGTCAATCCTAAAAGAAGTGAAACCTGAATATTTATTGAGAGGACTGACGCTGAAGCTGAAGCTCCAATCTGTTGGCCACCTGATGTGAAGACCTGACTGACTGGAAAAGACCCTGATGCTGGGAAAGACTGAGGGCAAGAGGAAAAGGGGGTGGCAGAGGATGAGATGGTTAGATAGCATCACGACTCAATGGACATGAATTTGAGCTAACTTCAGGAGATGGTGAAGCACAGGGAAGCTTGGCATGCTGAAGTCCATGAGGTCACAAAGAGTTGGCCACAACTTAGCAACTGAACAGCAACAAATTGATAATAAGATTGAAATAGTATTTGGTCACCAGAACATTTGGTTCAAAAAATGATTTTCTATGGTAGCAAAAATTTTACATGTGTTTGACTATCATGGTGAGGAGTAAGAAAATCAAACTCCTGGCTTTGGCCTTTTTTCTAAGTTGTTATGTATGGAACTCTGAAATATTTCTTAGTGTTTTAATTAATTGATATAAAGATTAAACACTGAGAAGAGCCCACTTTGTGGGGTGGGCACATGTCAGCTTCCTTCCTGTCGTCATTATTATGTGTCTTGGCACAAATCTAAATTTTTTTTTACCAGATTGGTCCATATCTCCAGTTAGGTATAGAGAAGGAAGTCAGTCAGAAATAAATTCAAACTACTCAAAGCTAACCCCTTCACTGGTGGCGCAGCGGTAAAAAATCTGCCTGCTAAGCAGGAGACACAGGTTCAGTTCCTGGGTTGGGAAGATCCCCTGGAGAAGGAAGTGGCCTCCCAGTCCAATATTCTTGCCTGGGAAATCCCATGGATAGAGGAGCCTGGCAGGCTAAGTCCATGGGGTCATAAAGAGTCAGACAGGACTTACTGACTGAATAACAACAACGGAAAAGACACGACTTAATGACTGAATAACAACTCAAAGCTAATCAGTATGAGTTATTTGATCATAAAGAAGGCCTTTCATGGAGAAATCCTGCTGATCCTCCAAAAAGCAGTCACCACATTTTCTTGGCCATTCTGCATATAGCACACTTGGGAATTGTTCATGTGAAAACCTTGGCTAGTAGCATTGCCCAGTGGCCTGGAATTGATTTTGATATTGGAAGGATTATAAACCAGTATTGTACATGCCAGGCTACTCAGCATAACTCAGCAAATACACCTACTCTTCCAGAAGGCAAAGCCAAAATTCTTGATCAATAATCTATATTGCTTTTTATATTTTATCTCATGGATAATAATGAGTTCAGTAGATTTCACCTAAAAATGCTTGGTAAAGTTCCCACTCTTATCTCATATCTCTCTGTCAATTTTTGGCAGTAGTAAACTCTAGAACATTCATGAAGGGAACAATGAAAACTTGGACGGGTGTCATATCCAAATTTAGATCTTATCATCCTTGAAAAAATAATAAAGCTAAGAGAATATTGTGTACAGTATGTAACTTGTATCCAGTGATAAATATTTCAGAATCCTTTCTACACAGAATCTGAAAAAAAAAAAAAAAAAAACTGTTACCTAAAAGTTTTAAGTATTTTTCTCCTTTCTGGAAAGTGCAGGCTTGACAAACATTTGAGGTGGTACATCCCTTCGACCTGGCATAACTTTCCCCAGAGAAAATTACTTAAGTAAACAAAGAACAAATATCTTTCCTGGGATGAAGATGTTTGAATCAGTGGGACTCTAAGGAGTTAAACTGTTTTCCACAGTAATGAAGAGGATTCCAACTAGTGGAGACAACAATGTATTTCTGGAAACTATTTTCTTTAGAGGAATATTTCTTTCCTAGAATATTTCTTGCCTGTTAGATTACATTACTTAATCTTAGACTTATGAACGTGTTATTTATGTTGCTAAATTGTCCTTCCCACATTGCTGACCATAAGTGATCAAGCCTAAGGCAAAATATTTTTTAAAAATCACTCTTTTTTTTTTTAACAAATAGGTTGTCTTGCTCTTTGGAGGAAGTTAGCATGAGGAGCAACTCCAACTATACCAACTAATGAGAATAAGATTTAATTTACAGGCTTTCCTGGTGGCTCAGACAGTAACGATTCCACCTACAATGCAGGAGACCCGGGTTCGATCCCTGGGTTGGGAAGATCCCCTGGAGAAGGGAAGGGCTACCCACTCCAGTACTCTTGCCTGGAGAATTCCATGGATAGAAGACCCTGACAGGGCTACAGTCCATGGGTCCTCTCAAAGAGTTGGACACGACTAAGTGACTAACTCTTTCACTTTCATCCTGTATTATTATCTTTAAACAATTTATTTGACCCTTCTATTTCTTAACACCTCTCTTGACTGTCTTTTAATTAATGAGCCTTTCTAACCATCTAAGTAATAGAAATTTACCACATAAAGTCTAAAAGAGGTATCCCTAAACACTGGCCAGTTCTTCTCCAAGTTGTCATTCAATCCTTTTGCCTTCAGGCTATGCCATCTTCATCATGTGGCTTCCAAGTTACCATGCTCATCTGCGTCATACTTTGCAAGGGATAAATCATAGAGGCTGAAGCACAGGAAATCTTTATTGCCCAGACACTGAGGTAGTATATATCACTTCCAGTCAGATTCCACTGGTTAAAAGCCAACTGTGAGACACAGATTTAATGGGAATCCAAAAGATAGACTGTGGGCCTAGGAACATTCCGCCCTTCTAGGTCACCACAGAGCTCCAAGCTGGGCTCCCTATGCTATATAGCAGCTTTCCTGCTAGCTAGCTATTTCACATATGGTAGCATTGTCAATGCTATTCTCCCAGTTTGTCCCATTCTCCCTGCCCACCTCCACATCCACATATTCATTCTCTCCTCTGAGCCTTTAACCCTGTTTATTCATCAATCAATATTTTTAATTGATAGTTTACAGTTGTCTTTGGGAGGCTACAGTTCTCATTTTTAGTTTATTGCAAGCTGAGGCAGGTGGGGATTTTCATATTCTTGAAGTCAGGGGAATAAATTTGCATGCAGAAATTCTTATGGCTACATGTGTATTCTAGTCTTTATAGTCGCCCTTCGTAAATCAGGAGCCAAGACCAAAAAACATAGAGAAAAGTGGAAGCATGATTCGCGACACTTGTTAGCGGAAGAATGAAGAGGAAGCCAGATTGGTATTCCTAAAGCCCAACCCGAAGTTGGCTGCTGATCTCCAGCTCGTAGGGCCAATTGAATCATTACAAACAAACTTCAGTTATCTCCACAGAACTGAGAGGATCAGTTTTAACACTTATAAATTAATCAGAAATTTATTCTGGATCTCTGTATATATCTACTATACTCTTAGATACTTTCTTTTTCCTGCAAAAGTCAGCTTTATTAATCATATGGAGTTGGACCAATGTGACTTCCTATCAATATAATTGAGTTTACCAAGGATGGGTCATATACATTTCACAGTATAAATAGGCTAGTAAGGCATCACAGTGCTAAAGGTTCAGAAGGTCACTCTAAATGCAGCCTGGTCACCTACAGAGCCTGGAGGTGCATCCATTTAGTGTTATCTGACTCTGCACCTTCTAATGACTGCACCTTCTGATGACTCTCAGGAACCACAAAATGAAAGATGCAGTACGTCCTCAGTTTCCTGCAAAGGAAGAATCTGGACTTTTCACACACATTAATAATGTATAGGGATAGATACTCAATATTTTAAGTGCCTGAGAGAAATGAATTTGTTTAAGCAGTCACTTAATGCTTATCTTCTTAAATGTGACAGGATCTATGAACAGGTGGGGGAGGAATAGCTATGAATAAGCAATCTAGGTAACTTCAGACTGTTGTGAGAGATAAAAATATATACATCTATTGACTAAAGGAGACAAAGGTTCGAATATGCCTATGTTCTGGAGATCTAATGTGCAGTATGGTGAATAGAGTCAATATTATACTGTATCCTGAAAATTTGCTAAGAGTTGTATCTTAAGTGTTCTCACCATAAAAAATCATAACTATGTGAGGTGATAAATATATTAATTAACTTGATTGTGGTAATAATTTTATAATGTATGCATACATCAAAACATTACACTGTACAGCTTAAATATACATAATTTTAATTTGTCAATTATACCTTAAAAACTGGAAAAAGAAATATATAAGTTTAACTAAAATATATGGCATAATCACCATTCTGAAGAAGAAATATTAATAAGGCATACTGATAGTACAGAAGATGAATGGATTAATTGTGATTAGATAATATCAAAGAAGGCTCATAGGGGAAATGATACTTAAGTTGGGACTTGAAGGTAGATTGGATTACAGATGGTGGAGCTGATGCAAGAAAATTTATGAGCAAAGGTGATGAAATAAGCAAGTTCATATGTTTGGGGAGTAGAGAGTAATCTGATTTCATGGAAACAATTCAGTCATTATTCAATAAACATTTATTGAGTGCCTATTATATGTCAGATACTATCAGAAGCACTCCAGAGACATCTATGAACAAAAAAGATTAAAACAAAACAAAAACCCTGTGTTAGATCCTTTTTGGGTGGGAGGAATATAGAGAATATAAGAGAAAGTAAGAAGATAAGAGTGAAAAGGTTGAGGCCAGTATATCAAGGGCCTTGAATCCTTTGCTGACAAGCCAGAGTCTAAGTTTAGAATAGGGATTTGAAAGTTCTTGCATACATGTGAGAACAAAAGCCCTGAGATAATAAGAGGGACAGAGGAAATCCAAGGAGAAAATTCTGAGGAATGCCAATATTAAATGAGGAATATAAAGGAAGAGCTGGTAGAATATATGAAAAAGGAGCTGTCAGATTTTAAGTTCCCTCAAAGAAGGGGCAACACTTATTTTTCATCACTGGATCTTGTGTCTAGCACAGTGCTCTCAGCATGGTGGGTGCACGATAATGTTTTTAAAAAATGCATTATTGAAAGAAGGGGCTTCTCGGGTGGCTCAGTGGTAAAGAATCTGCCTGCCAATGCAGGAGACCTGGGTTCAATCCCTGGATGGGGAAGATCCCCTGGAGGAGGGCACAGCAACCCACTCCAGTATTCTTGCCTGGAGAATCCCATGGACAGAGGAGCCTGGAGGGCTACAGTTAATAGGGTCTCAAAGAATTGAGCATGATTGAAGTGACTCAGCATGAAGCATGCACAAGTTTGGGTTAAACAATGAGAAGACACCAGAAGGACATCAAAGGGTAAAAGAAGAGCAAAATAAGAAATTTCTTCTCTCTTCCTTCTCTGCTGGCCAGGATTTTGCGGAGGCTGATTTTCTTCTGCTAAGGCCACAGCTCATATTCGATTGTTACAGCTCTTGTTTGTTTCTGATAGCACTTCTCTCCTCACTTACTGCTCCAGACTTTGCTTTCCTGCTCTTACTAGCCCCTGGAGACCCTAGTTAGCTCTCATAACCTCCCCCACAGGGTTATTTCACTTAACTAAAATTTACCTTACTAAAATTAAACCCTTTGAATGTGCTGTTTCCTACTGTGACCATGGCTGATGGGTTAATTAAAAATTTTAAAGAGATCATTCATGATACTTTAGAGATACTATAAATAGATGATTAGGGTGGGGAATCTGAATCCAGGTAGAGTAAGTCAGTCAATCAATAGTAAGTAGGAATGTTGAAGCTGTGAGTGGAGACTTTTTTTTAAAGTAATAGAGGGTGAATGAAAGGAAAAAAACATATGTGAAGAAGTAAGGGCAAGGGAAATTGTTGCTGGGGTTTTTTCAAGGATTAGAAAGAATTCATATGTAAACATGTTCAATGGAATGAACCAGTAGAAAAAGAGAAAGACAATTTAAGCCTCAGAGATGATAATTAATAGAGCACTATTCAGAGAAATTAGACCCAAGAACACTGGTTAAAACCTATGAAAGAAACAGGGACTTGATCTGGGACGGGAAAGAAAAATGTGAATTTGGTGAAAGGCACAGATGGAACGGGTGAAAGCAAAGATGAAAGCTAAGACTGTGTCTGAGGGTCGCTCTTTTCTGTGCAACACATCATGTAGTAAAATTTGCTAAGATGGTTTTAAAAGACTGTCCAAGATTTGTGAGAAATGGTAAAGAGGAATAAGTTGACATGCTGTGGAGTTAAATTTTATTCTATAAAATGTTGTTGGATGAGAAATGATGACAACTCTGCTATTTTATCCTTGATCTTGCAATGATGAGTAGGACAGATTAAAGAAGAGAAAATTTTCAATTTTAAAGGAGATTGCAATAGTCCAGGGCAAGAGTTAATGACAGTCTGGCCTGGGCAGTGAAAAATAAGGCTGGATAAGTGTGATGCAGAGAGTTGATTCATGCATTTGTTGATTATTCTGTGCCTGACCATACAAAAGGCACAACAGAGATTTCACAAAGAGTAGAAAACATACTTCCTAACTTGAAAGAGCATACAAGCTAGCTGGGAAAGCCTAGATACACAACAAAAACTATGGTAAAGGAAAAATTATTGAACCAAGAGTCAGACCCAGATCCTAATTCGTGCCTGCCACTAACTCAGTGTCAGATCCTGGGTAATTTATTTCCTCATTTGCACCTTAACTTCTTTGTTTGATCAATGAGGAAGTTAAAACCTGATGGTCCACTTGGTTTCTTGAAACAGTTCTCAAGTAGAAGGAACCAGGGCTCCTTGGAGAAATACCTGATGCTAAAGCTGAGGAAGGTAAAATAAAAGACAAGCCTGGAGCATCTTGGGTTCCAAAAAGGAAGAAAGTGCTTGACAAATAAATAGATGGGGACATGTCAAAGGAAGTCAATGAAAGTAAGATTTTAATGGCTGAAGTTAGAACGCTTTGGTAAACAAAATAAATAACACAGTATGGAATTATTACCCAAAGTGTAAAATAAATGTACATGTAAAATAAAAATGTAAAATAAATTAGTACATGTTGGATCAGTTGAGTTCAGTTCAGTCGCTCGGTTGTGTCCGACTCTTTGCCACCCCATGGACTGCAGCATGCTGGGCCTCCCTGTCCATCACCAACTCCAGGAGCTTGCTCCAACTCATGTCCACTGAATCAGTCATGCCATCCAACCATCTCATCCTCTGTTGTCCCCTTCTCCTCCCGCCTTCAATCTTTCCCAGCATCAGGGTCTGTTCCAATGAGTCAGATCTTCACATCAGGTGGCCAAAGTATTGGGGCTTCAGCTTCAGCATCAGACCTTCCAATGAATATTCAGGACTGATTTCCTTTAAGATTGACTAGTTTGATCTCCTTGCAGTCCAAGGGATTCTTAAGAGTCTTCTCCAGCACCACAGTTCAAAAGCATCAATTCTTCAGTGCTCAGCTTTCTTTATTGCCCAACTCTCACACACATACATGACTACTGGAAATACCATAGCTTTGACTAAATGGACCTTTGTTGGCAAAATAATGTCTCTGCTTTTTAATATGCTGTCTAGGTTGGTCATAGATTTTCTTCCAAGGAGCAAACATCTTTTCATTTCATGGCTGCAATCACCATCCGCAGTGATTTTGGAGCTCAAAAAAAGAAAGTCTCTCACTGTTTCCATTGTTTCCCCATCTATTTGCCATGAAGTGTTGGGACCGGATGCCATGAGCTTAGTTTTTTGAATGTTGAGTTTTAAGCCAACTTTTTCACTGTCTTTTTTAACTTTCATCAAGATACTCTTCAGTTCCTCTTCGCTTTCTGCCATAAGGGTGGTGTCATCTGCATGTCTGAGGTTATTGATATTTCTCCCAGCAATCTTGATTCCAGCTTGTGCTTCCTCCAGCCCAGTGTTTCTCATGATGTACTCTGCATGTAAGTTAGATAAGCAGGGTGACAATATACAGCCTTAACGTAGTCCTTTCCCTATTTGGAACCAGTCTGTTGTTCCATGTCCAGTTTTAACTGTTGCTTCCTGACCTGCATATGGATTTCTCAGAAGACAGATAAGGTGGTCTGATATTCCCATCTCTTGAAGAATTTTCCACAGTTTGTTGTGATCCACACAGTCAAAGGCTTTGGCATAGTCAATAAAGCAGAAGTAGATGTTTTCTGGAACTCCCTTGCTTTTTTGATGATCCAACAGATGTTGGCAATTTGATCTCTGATTTCTCTGCCTTTTCTAAATTCAACATCTGGAAATTCACGGTTCATGTACTGCTGAAGCCTTGCTTGGAGAATTTTAAGCATTACTTACTAGCATGTGAGATGAGTGCAATTGTGCAGTAGTTTGAACATTCTCTGGCATTGCCTTTCTTTGGGATTGGAATGAAAACTGACCTTTTCCAGTCCTGTGGCCACTGCTGAGTTTTCCAAATTTGCTGGCATATTGAGTGCAGCACTTTCACAGCACCATCTTTCAGGATTTGAAATAGCTTAGCTGGAATTCCATCACCTCCACTAGCTTTGTTCATAGTGATACGTCTTAAGGCCCACTTGACTTCGCACTCCAGTATGTCTGACTCTAGGTGAGTGATCACACCATCATGGTTATCTGGGTCATTAAGATCTTTTTTTTGTATCGTTCTGTGTATTCTTGCCACCTCTTCTTAATATCTTCTGCTTCTGTCAGGTCCATACCATTTCTGTCCTTTATTGTGCCCACCTTTGCATGAAATGTTCCTTTCGTTGTTGAGTGAAATGAATAATTGCATTTTAAAAATAGGAAAGAAGAGTCAAATCTTTTTTATAAAAGAATTCTAAATAATATATGTAGATACTCCCCACTCGAAGGGGTGAAGCTTGACCCTCCCGTGTACCCAAATGGCCTAGGCTTTATGACTCATTTCCAAAGAATAGAATAGGGAAAAGAAAAACATTAACTTTACCCTGGAGAAACCTGGTAAACACAACAGTAACTAAGCGACAAATGTTAATATCACAATAATGGCATGTGGTTATCATGTACTCTCAATATGATGAGATAAGAGGGGGATTTCCTCTCTCTGATCTTCTTCCTCCAAACAACATGACTCCAGCCTACTTATGAGAAAGACATCAGACAAACTCAAACTGGAGGACATTCTACAGGATCCCTTGCTAATGCTCCAAAGGACTGTCAAAGACATGTTTTTAAAAAAGAAAACACTGAAAAATGGTCACAAATCAGAGGAGACAGAGGAGACATGACAACCAAATGCAATGTGCTTTCCTGGATGGAGTCCTGGAACCAAAAGAAGATCTTAATGGAAAAACAGATGAAATTCAAATAAAGTCTGGAGTTTAGTTAATTAAAAAAAAATTGATGGTCTGTAAAGTCTCTTCCAGCTGGTAGCTATAAGAATAGCATTTATTATCTAATTGCTTCATAACTGTGCTCATATTGCTTATAAAGTGCCAAGAACACAAGAGGTAAGGGAACCATTAAAGCAGGATGGAAGGCTTTAATCAACTTTTTTTTCTCTTCTAACTTCCTGTAGTTGTGTTTCAGTGATGTAGTGTGTGGTCAGGGCAAAGCAATTTTTGAGGCAATAAACTAGTGTTTTGGTGAAAGTCTCTTGTCTGTTACTTTCCTAAACCAGCAGTCACACTCTGCCCAAGTAAGAACAGCCTTGAATGAACCAGCAGGTTTCCATTCGTTTGCAACCACCAGTGTTTTGAGTCTTCTAAGCTGCGCCCTCACAAGGCAGCACACTAGGAAACTGTTGCTATGGTGATGGTCGCTGTGGCAGGGCTACCTTTGGCTCATTTGATTTTCCTGGACAGTTTCTTTGCCTAAAAAAAAGTTTATGGAGCCCCAATGTGAAATCATGCTGGCTCTGATTCATGACATTTTCCCGAGACTTTATAATGTTTCTTTTTTCTAAATAAGCAATTTCAGGTCAGGTAAAAATGTGAGTAAATCATGCCTGACTCTTGTTCCAGATGTATCAATTTCTGTTCATTCCTTCCCCCCCACCCCCGCCCCCCTTTCATGGCTTTGAGGCAATAAAAATAAGCAATGCCTCCACTCTGGAACCTTTCTGAGTATGCAATATATAAATGGTATACCGTGCAGGGAGCAATATTTCCCTGCCTTGGTTATTACCAACCTTAGCGTTTTCTCTGGCAATTATCTGAAACAGAGCAAAGACGTAGAGTAATGATCTTGGCGCACTCAAGACCCTGGGAGGATCAAAGAGGCTGATGTGACAGTTCATGAAGCGAGGAGGAAGCAAACCATCCCCCACTGCCAACACTAACACAGCCCTGTGCTTGAGAGTCTGGGAGAACCCAGTTGCCAAGTGTCTGCCTGCATTTTCTCTGAGGCGGCCAGGCCCAGAGCAAGTCAGGAAAATTACGGCTTTTATCAAGCAGACAGTATGGCTCTCTTTGAGGATGGCCAAAGTCTCAGTCATTGCTGGTAACTGCAACACATGTGGTCTTTTCAAGAGGGACAGGAGTATTTTCATTGACTGGGAGAGAAGCTGCCTGCATGAGACTTCATTTATTTGGAATATACGAGGGCAAGGCAAAAAGAGGTGAGCTGTTTACAAAGAAATGAGTGAGGCTCTGGAGACAGACTGCCTGGGTTTAATCTTGGCCCTTCCACATATCATTATGTAAAACTTGATTTTACAAATTCTCTGATTTCTCTGCCTCAGTTCTCCCAATCAGCAAAATGAAAATAACAATCATAGTATCCAAGTCACAGGATTGTCTTGGCAATTAATACATGTGAAATTCTTTAACACTGTCTGGCACATGGTAATGCCTCAGTAAATGTTCATTGCTATCATTTATCTTAATTTTTAAGATAAATTTTTAAGATAACATTTATCTTAATTTATAATTTTATCTTAATTATCATTATTCAGTAGTGATAATTATAAATATAATCATAATTCAGAAAATAATCAGGTTTTGTGATGTCCTGTAAGCTGCTTTTTCAGATTGCTTATACTCCAAATATTCACCAAGGGTTTAAAATGTACTGGGCATTGTGTTAAGCACTGTAGATAGTTCAGAAACCAAGTCCAGCTCTTTGCTGTCAAGAATTTATATTCTGGTGGAAGAGATAAGGAAAGTGTGCACAAAAGATCATTCTACATGATAGAGCATTTTTCTCTCTGGTGTGGCACTGTTTATAATGTACTTTGGGATTTTAGGAAAAGAAGTGACTAGTCACTGGCCTGGTAAGTGGGAGGGAGTACTTTTCATGGAGGAGGTAGCATTTGATCAGAACTTGAATTATGAGTAGAATTTTTTGTTTCAATGGTGGATGTCGGCATGGCTGTGGGTATCAGGCAGGTGAGGGGCAGAGTGGGAAGGACTCAAGGCAGATGAAATGACAGTGGGAAGATATTGAAGAGGTACTTGAGAGATAGGAGTTGTTATTGTTTAGTTGCTAAGTCATGTCTGACTCTTCTGGGACACCGTGGACTGTAGCCTACCAGGTTCCACTGTCCACAGGATTCTCCAGGCAAGAATACTGGAGTGGGTTGCCATTTCCTTTTCCAGGGGATCTCCCAACCCAGGAATCGAACCCAAGTCTCCTGTGTCTCCTACATTGGCAGGCAGATTCATTACCACAGAGCCACCTGGAAAGCCCAGAGGGCCATGAATAGACTTGACCAAAGGAGTTTGCCTGTTTATTTCATAAATAAAGTGGGCTTCTTTTGGAATAAATTGATAGTGCTGATAAATTTTGGATTAGAGGTGTGCTCTAGAAACTGATTCTGAAAGAATGTCCTGCCATAACACTAACCCTTTCCTACACAACACAGAAAGACACATCCATCATTTATCACCGTTTCCACACACAAGTGTTTTTAATTAAAAATTAACAACATAGCTTAACAAGACTTTAGCTCCTCAAAGATTATGTGCTATAAATTATATAATTACAGAGTACTGTTACCAGAGGTTTTACAGAGCATGTTATAATTAATTTGTCAACTGAGATTCATTTTTAAGAAGTTTCTTTTCCTAAACTTCATGTGCTTTATTAATATAGTGTGGCACTTGGATCCATATAATGACATATACAGTATTTCTCTCACAACAGATTTGGTCAAAAGATCAATTTGTTTCAATTATGTACATATATGAGAAGAAACATCAACAAATATAGGTTTTTCAAATATTCCTTGAAGTTAAATTCAAAACTTCATTCCAAACATTAAGTCAAATAGAATATTTTGGAGAGGCATAAATGCATCTGTATTATCTTTTGGATACTAAGCAATTTGAATTGGGATCCATTCTTTTCTGGTTTGAAATCTGTTTTGAAAAGCCCTTACCATCTTTCCACTCTCCCTCTTTCCCTTTCTTTTTTTCCATCAATAAACTCCTCTCTGCTAGGTACCATACCAGATGCTTCCTTATCAATTTCCATCAGTGTAGGTATTCTTATTTGTTTGTTTGTTTTCCTATTAGGCTCCATGGTCAATGATGATGGAAAAGCCATAAATCAAGCACCATACCATTTGTTTCATAAATTTCTCTTACAAAACTCACTCTTTAATTAGAGAGGTACTACTGCAAAGTTTTTCAGAAAATTCTCCAGGCACTCCTTGAAGACCTTATAATCTGTCTTTCCATTGCACACAGACCCTCCAAGGAGAGGTTCTGGGTAACTGTGACATTTGAGGTCAACTAGAATCCTTAAGAAATGAATTCTGGCTGTGATTCCTGTACAACCTGAAGGTAAGCCAGTAACAACCTATCTGACCTTTGGTTTCCTAAACTAGTATTTCATTAGTAATACTGTCTGCATGCTGCATAATAATGATGGCAAAATGTGGCCCACTGGACCTGACAAAACATGGTCCACCAAAGAAGGAAATGGCAAACCACTCCAATATTTTTGCCTTGAGAACCCTATGAACGGTATGAAAAGGCAAAAAGATATGAGACTGGAAGATGAGCCCTCCCGGTTGGTAGGTGTCCAATATGCTCCTGGGGAAGAGTGGAGAAATAGCTCCAGAAAGAATGAAGAGACTGGGCCAAAGCGGAAACGACTCTTAGTTGTGAACGTGTCTGGTCATAAAAGTAAAGTCTGATGCTATAAAGAACGATATTGCATAGGAATCTGGAATGTTAGGTCCATGAGTCAAGGAAAATTTGACATGGTCAAGCAGGAGATGGCAAGAGTGAACATCAACATTTCAGGAATCAGTGAACTAAAATGGATGAGATTGGGTGAATTTAATTCAGATGACCATTATACTTATTATTGTGGGCAAGAATCCCTTAGAAGAAATGGAGCAGCCCCCTTAGTCAACAAAAGAGTCTGACATGCAGTACTTGAGTGCAATCTCAACAATGACAGAATGATCTCAGTTTGTTTCCAAGGCAAATCATTCAATATCACAGTAATCCAAGTCTATGCTCAGCCACTAATGCCGAAGAAGATGAAGTCAAAACAGTTTTATGAAGACCTACAAGAACTTCTAGAACCAAAACCTAAAAAAGATGTCCTTTTCATCATAAGGATTTGGAATGCAAAAGTAGGAAGTCAAGAGATACCTGGAGAAATGAGCAAACTTGGCCTTGGAGTACAAAATGAAGCAGGGCAAAGTCCAACAGTTTTGTTAAGAGAACTCCCTCTTCCAACAACACAAGAGCTGACTGAGATGACATGGACAACAACAGATAGTAAATAGCAAAATCAGATTGATTATATTCTTTGCAGTCAAAGATGGAGAAGCTCTAAACAGACAGCAAGAACAAGACAGCTGACTGTGGCTCAGATTATGAAATCATTATTGCAAAATTCAGACCTAAATTGAAGACAGTAGGGAAAACCACTACACCATTCAGGTATGACCTAAATCAAATCCCTTATGATGACACAGTGGAGGTGATGAATAGATTCAAGGGATTAGATCTGGTAGACAGAGTGCCTGAAGAACTATGGACGGAGGTTCATAATATCGTACAGGAGGTGGTGACCAAAAGCATCCCAAAGAAAATGAAATGCAAGAAGGCAAAGTGATTGTCTGAGGAGGCCTTACGAATAGCTGAGAAAAGAAGAGAAGCGAAAGGCAAAAGAGAAAGGAAAAGATATACCCAACTGAATACAGAGTTCCAGAGAATTGCAAAGAGAGATAAGAACACCTTCTTAAGTGAACAATGCAAAGAAATAGAGCAAAACAACAGAAAGGGAAAGACTAGAGATGTCTTTAAGAAAATTGGAGATACCAAGAGAATATTTCTTGCAAGGATGGGCACAATAGAGAAGAAATGGCAAGGACCTAACAGAAGAGGAAGAGATAAGAAGAGGTGGCAAGAATACATAGAAGAACTACACAAAAAGATCGCCAGTCCAGATTGGATGCACGGAACAAGTGCTCGGGGCTGGTGCACTGGGATGACCCAGAGAGATGGGATGGGGAGGGAGGTGGGAGGGGGGTTCAGGATGGGGAACACATGTAAATCCATGGCTGATTCATGTCAATGTATGGCAAAAACCACTACAATATTGTAAAGTAATTAGCCTCCAACTAATAAAAATAATTGGGGAAAAAAAACTGAAATCAATGAAATTAAAAAAAAAAAAAACCTTAAAGACCTGGATAACCATGATGGTGTGGTCACTCACCTAGAGTCAGACATCCTGGAATGTGAAAGGGACCTTAGGGAGCATTATTATGAACAAAGCTACTGGAGGTGATGGAATTCCAGCTAAGCTATTTAAAATCTTAAAAGATGTTGCTGTGAAAGTGCTGCACTCAATATGCCAGCAAATCTGGAAAGCTCAGCAGTGGCCACAGGGCTGGAAAAGGTCAGTCTACATTCCAATCCCAAAGAAAGGCAATGCCAAAGAATGTTCAAACTACCCTACAATTGCACTCATTTCATAAACCAGCAATGTCATGCTTGTAATCCCTCAATCTGGGTTTCAGTAATACGTGAACCTAGAACTTCCAGACGTAACAGCTGGATTTAGAAAAGGCAGAGGCACCAGAGATCAAATTACCAGCATCCATTGGATCACAGGAAAGCAAGAAAATTCCATAAAAACATCTACTTCTTCTTCATTGACTATGCTAAAACCTCTGACTGTGTGGATCACAACAAACTGTGGAAAATTCTTGAAGAGATGGGAATACCAGACCACCTTACATATCTCATGAGAAACCTATGTGCAGGACTTGAAGCAACCGTTAGAACCAGACATGGAACAATGGACTGGTTCAAAGTTGGGAAAGGGGTATAACATGGCTGCATATTTTCACCCTCCTTATCTAACTTCTCCACAGAGTATATCATGCAGAATGGTAGACTGGATGAATCACAAGTTGGAATCAAGATTTCCAGGAGAAATATCAATAACCTTAGATATGCAGATGGTATCACCCTAATGACAGAAAGCAAAGAGGAACTAAAGAGCCTCTTGATGAGGGTGAAAGAGGAGAGTAAAAAGCTGGCGAAAAACAACACTCAAAAAATGAAGATCATGGCATCGGGTCCCATCACTTCATGGCAAATAGATTGGGGGGGGGGGGCGGAGAGTGGAAACAGTGAGAGATTTTGTTTTCTTGGGCTCCAAAATCACTGTAGACAGTGACTGCAGCCATGAAATGAAGATGCTTGCTCTTTGAAAGAAAAGCTACAATAAACCTAGATGGAGTATTAAAAAGCAGAGACATCACTTTGCTGACAAAGGTCCATCTAGTCAAAGCTATGGTTGTTCCATTAGTCATATACAGATGTGAGAGTTGGACCATATAGAAGGCTGAGTCCTGAAGAACTGATGCTTTTGAATTGTGGTGCGAGAGAAGACTCAAGAGTCCCTTGGACAACAAGGAGATCAAACCAGTCAATCCTAAAGGAAATCAACTCTGAATACTCATTGGAAAGACTGTTGCTGAAGCTGAAGCTCCAGTACTTTGGCCACCTGATGCAAAGAGCCGACTCATTGGAAAATACCTTGGTGCTGGGAAACATTGAAGACAGGAGGAGAAGGGGGCTGGTGACAGAGGATTAGATGGCTGGATGGCATCATCAACTCAATGGACATAAGTCTGACCAAACTCTGGGAGATAGTGAAGGACAGGAAAGTCTGGTGTGCTGCAGTCCATGGGGTCACAAAGAGTCAGACACAACCAAGCAACTGAACAGCAATATGAGCAAAGCATTTTGATCCCCTTCAATAAAAAGAATTAAATGAATTATTAAATAAAAATAACAGAAATAGCAATAAAGCCAAGGTAAAAGAAAATTGTGCTGAATGAATTCAGTTCTCCTCCACAGAGCTCTTCTACATCCTTAAAGAAGCTAAGACTGAATAATATTTTAAAATGGAAAACTGAATGACTGACATGTAGTCCATTAAACAAGAGTGATACAATTCTGTACGTCTAATTAATTAATTAAAAAGCCTTTCATAACAAAAAATAATTCCTAAAACTATCTAGAGATAATGTGGTAATAGTTTAGAGAACACTGACCTCCATACACAGCTATGGGATGTTGAACTTCTTTGACCTCAGTTTCCACATGTACAAAACAAGGAAGTCAGACTCCAAGATCTATAAAATTCTTTCCAATACAAAGTCTAAGACTCTTGAAACCTCTTAATGATAACCTCCAGCATAAATTTCCAACCACTAATTTGAAAGTTCTTAGCATTTAAAATAGTCATAATTTTGCTACTCTTCTGCTCTAGCCCACTTCAAAACTCCTACCTTTTGATGAGTTAGCCAGAGAACATAATGTTTTCTCAGAGCTCTTTGTTCTGAGTAGGATTATGCTCCAGTTAGACTTCCTCTGGTTTACTTAATCCACATTTTACGAAAATTTGGCATCCAACTGCTCAATGAAACACTGCACCACAGATGAAACCTCCAGATCATTTATTACCTAGAGTCCTCTCAAATTTGTTCCCAGAGTATGAGAATCTGAGAGCAGCTGAAAGAATACTTCTAGACCTGAACCCTGCTCTCTAGAGGCAGCTGAACTCAAGTGTGTGAGTCTGGTTACCTTGTATGTCATCAGAGGAGTATACAGCCAGGGCCAAGTATATTACAGTTCTCAAATATCACCACCACTTGTAGTTAGGTGATATCAGGTTGAAATGAACAAAGGAGGTAGAATAACTATAGTCTATTTCATAGGATTGTTGTAAGGTTTTAAGATAATGTATGTAAATCTTCTGATACAGGGAAGGTAAGTAGTAGGCAGTGGTTGTTATCAATAAATACCTAGGTTTACTGGGCTCAACTTTCATCACACCCACTCCTCGTTCTAAGGCCTTGTCAAAAAGAAACCTGCAGTTCCTCAAAAATATTTCACTTTCTTGTGTGTGTGTGTAATCAAGTTTTATTAAAGTATAGAAGAGATAGAGAAAGCCTCTGACATAGACATCAGAAGGGGGCAGAAAGAGTTCCCCCCTGCTAGTCTTTAGCTGGATGTTGAAGCTTTCCTGGTGGCTCAGATGGTTAAAGCATCTGCTTGCAATGCAGGAGACTGGGTTTGATCTCTGGGTTGGGAAGATCCCCTGGAGAAGGAAATGGCAACCCACTCTAGTACTCTTGCCTGGAAAATCCCATGGATGGAGGAGTCTGGTAGGCTACAGCCCATGGGGTCGCAAAGAGTCGGATACGACTGAGCGACTTCTCTATATATATATAGGTACTAGCAGTCTGCTAATTAGTCTGCATTTGAGACATTAGCAGAGACTGGCACCAGGCCCCTCACCCACAACATGCATTTTGAGATAACATTGGCACAAGGTGAGTTGTCCTGAGCCATAAAATGATTGACATGAATCTTGAAGAAAGGCAGGTTTCCAAGCAAATATAGTCTCATTAGCATAGCTTAAGAGAACATTTGCATGAGTAAAACATGCTGGTTTGACAAGTCCATTTCACTTTCTATTACCACTGGGCCCATTGCATATGCTGTTCCCTTTGCCTGTTTCAACACTCCCCACCATTTCCTTTAACCAATTACCTCCTATTCAACATTTTAAATTTCAAAATGTATTCGTGAATGAACAAATACTTATTGAGCACCCACTGTGTCTGAGGCACTAACTTTGATGATATACCTATACGAGGGAACAAACCAGATCAAAACCCAGCATGTGTTTTCCTAATATGTCTTGTAATTACCAACATACTCTTCTTTATCCCTGCTGGACTGTTCCCTAGGGGTGAGGACCATGCCTTTCATAAAATATAGTATCTTTTGCTGTTTTCAACAATATGGATGGAGTTGGAGGGTATTATGCCAAGTGAAATAAATTGGACAAAGACAAACACTGTATGATATCACTTATATGTAGAATCTAAAAAAATACAACCAAATAGTGAATATAGCAAAAAGAAATGGACTCACAAACATGGAGAACAAACTAGTGGTTACCAGTGGGGTGAGGGAAGGGGAGGGGCAAGACAGGGATAGGGGATTAAGAGGTACATACTGTTATGTACAAAATAAACTACAAGCATACAGCATGGGGAATGTAGTCAATATTATATAATAACTATAAGTGGAGTATAACCTTTAAACATTGTGAGTCACTATATTTTACATCTGTAACTTACATAATATTGTACATCAACTATACTTCCTTAAAGAGAAAAATAACACAATACTAAACAAATGTCTTGTGTAAAGTAGGTGCTCAATATTGGACACATAAATTAATGAGCAAATAAAAATTAAGAAAGCCTGAGAATAACTGGAAATAAGAAAAGGACAAAATTTTAGTCACACGAAGCAGTATGAGGAGAAGAGATTTTTCAGTCCCTGCTCAACTGAACCCTAAAAACTTTCTGCTAGTTGCTAAAGACCTTATTCTCAAAAATCACAGCTCTCTCAAAGGAGGATTGTACATCTATTTGATTCCAAGCAAATGTTTAAGTTTCCCCTGAATTTTCATGTTTTTCCCAAAGGAAAAAAACATTAAGATGTTTGTAATGAAGCTAATAGGGCAGCAGAGAAAGAAGAGTGGAACTTTCCAAAGGAGCTGAGATGTAGATTGACTTACAAAAATGGTTTTGAAGAGATCAGTGGAAAGGGTGACAACTTGTGAAATAAGAGCATGAAAAGTATCTAATGGATAGAGAAGAAAAGTTAAAAAGCAGGAAGAAAAAAGTTGTTAAGAAAAAAGCACTATGGAGGAAAGATATTAACAGTTAAAGACCATGAAAACAGCAGAAACAATATAAGTATACAGTAAATACGAGATGGTTGGATGGCATCACTGACTTGATTGACATGAGTCTGAGCAAGCTCCGGGAGTTGGTGATGGACAGGGAAGCCTGGCGTGCTACAGTCCATGGGGTCGCAAAGAGTTGGACACAACTGAGTGACTGAACTGAACTGAACTGATAAAGTAAATATAATTATTCTAAGTTACTAATGAAATTGTTATGTTTGATTTACTCAACAGCTCTGTAAGTTCTGTAGTATTGTGTATGCACTAAGTCGCTTCAGTCTTATCTGACTCTTTGTGACCCCATGGGTTGTAGCCCGCCAGGCTTCTCTGTCCATGGGATTCTCCAGGTAAGAATACTGGAGTGGGTAGCTATTCCCTTTTCCAGGGGTAAGTTCTGTTAGGGAGGTTGTTATTCTTCTCATTTCATAAATAAGGAAACTAGGACCCAGAGACTTGCCTGAAAATTACATAGCCAGTAATCAAAGTTCTCAGATTTATGGCCTAAGAATTTTCCCACAAAAAGGGAAAAGATAGGATCAAAAATCAAAGAATAAAGAGCAAATAGTGCCCCATAAATGCTTGTTGACTGTATGGGAAACAGACATAGATAGCATAGAAAACAGAGAGTAAAGACACAAATTTCAACTTCAGTGGAGACTGTTGCCCAGGGATCACAAAACATTTGCAAGACTTTGGCTCCTGACACCCACAGTTATCAGTGTGATGTAACTAAGTGGAAGAAATTACTATTTCGAATTTATAAATTAAGAGATTAATGAACAGTAAGTCAGTAACTTGAGAAGGGTCCCAGTGGGAAATAGATGACATACCCAAAGGGTGAAAAGCATTTAATGAAGGGACTCTTTACAGAGATGGAGGCTGGAAGAATAACCCATGGACTGTTCATAGAGGGAAGCGATTTATAGCCTAGGCCTGAAGGGCGAGGAAGGGGAGCATGGACCCCATTGAGGGCTGTGGCTGCTTGGTGGGACCTGAGTTCTTTGGGTCTCTGACAGGAGAGTGCAGTCATTGTAGTGGTGGCAGGGGGAGGGTGGTGGAGCCAAACACCTTCTTCTCCAAAAATAAAAAACCAAAAAATAAGAAAATAAGGGGAAGAAAAGAGAAACTACTACTTCCACAGGATGTGAAAGAGAAAAAAAGTTGTAAGATTAGGAAATGGAATATATATATATATATTTACATATATGTAATATAAATGCATGCTACATTACTTCAGGGTCCAACTCTTCGTGACCCTATGGACCATAACCCACCAGACTTCTATCCATGAGATTCTCCTGGAAAGAATACTAGAGTGGATTGCCAAGGCCTCCTCAAGGGGACTTTCCCAACCCAAGGATCAAACCCATGTCTCTCATGTCTCCTGCTTTGGCAAGTGGGTTCTTTACCACTAGCACCATCTGGGAAGCCTACTATATATTAAATTATATATAAATGTTATATATGTATACATACATACACATATGCATATATTGTTTATTTTTTAAATTTTTATCCATTCATTCTCTAACAATATAATGAGCCTATTATGGCAGGTGTTTAAAACTCCTGAGGTTAATATGACAATAGTACAAAACTCCCACTCCAGAGGAAATCACATCCTGCTGGGGAAGAAGACATGAAAGTAGACAACATGAACATAAATAATAATAACACCAGCAAAACAATATGGTATGTTATAAAAGAAGTGTATACATAATTTCATGGTGGAAAGAGCAAGCGCAACTCTGCGGGGAGAAGGGGGAAATGATGGTTGGAGAGCTGTTTGTGAATGGGGTGGCTTCCAAGTTGCAATTTTTTTTTAACTTACACATACACAGTTTTTATTTAAAAAAGAAAAGAATGGAGCCATGGCCAGACTGAGCCCAGACTGGGCTGTCTCATGCTGGAGAACTGAGCAGCATTTTTGAAAGCAGGCAAATGAAATGAAGGCTTTCCAAGAGAGTAGTCTGTGCACAGGGACAGAACCAAAATGGGCCTGATGACTTGGGGAGCTGAAATAACTCAGTAAGGCTTGAGTTCAAATGTGTGGTTTCATGCTAGGTATTCAACAGATGGTGGCAAGTCATTGGATGTTTTAAAGCAAGAAAGTGCTATGGTTAGACATATAAACTAGAAAAACCATTATTGAACAATTGCTTCCAGTTTAGAGAATGGAAAGGAGGTAATGAAATGAGAAAAAAGAACAATCAGGCAAAAGTTTATTTTCACTAAATTTCTGTTTTTCATTGGTCATGATTTCGCAGGTTTATTACATGTGCTTGAAAGGCCATTTTGACGTAAGGAGAAGAGACGGACTCCCAGATGGTGCTAGTGGTAAAGAACTTGCCTCTCAATGCAGGAGACATAAGAGAGGGGAGTTCGATCCCTGGGTGGGGAGGATTCCCTGGAGGAGGGGATGGAAATCCTCTCTGGTATATTGGCCTGAAGAATTCCCATGGCCAGAGGAGTCTGGAGGGCTACAGACCATAGGTTCACACAGTCAGACACTACTGAAACAACTTAGTATGCATGTGCTGAAGGAGAAGAGAAAGTAAAAGATGGAATTTATTTTCACGATGGTGTCCTTGGCTTGCTGACATCTTGGAGCAGTACTGTAGGTAAAAGGGATCTCCGGCTCATGCACTGACCTGGGTAGGACCTTAACACTTAAGAATTTCCCTTCTGTTTCCCTTCTGAATGTGACCAGCTCAACACCAGCCAGCCACTGAAAGAGAAATAGGGAGGAAGCTTCATCCTCCAGCCAATACACCATTGGCCACAATGAGGAATGGAGCTGAGAACTGGAGAAGCAAACCAGAGCCCTCTGCTTCTCTCCATTATTCCCAACAACAGACGGAAAAAAGGCAAACCTTCACCTCCTGTGGTCGGTGCTCATGTTCAACTAGGAACTTCATTCTCAGTAGCTACAGATTTTCCTAATCTTTCATCTTAACTTAACTTGACACTGGGTTCTATTGCCTTTCACGAGAAAGGTCTTGGGAGGTTGTAAACCTATGCGGTTGGGAAAAGAATGTTCTGCACTAAATGGGGAAGGAGAGGAGCTGCAGATTTCCAACTTTCACAACTTGTCTGCTTGTGGAAACTGTGCTGCAACGTACTCTTGAAATCGTTTGGGTGGGCCTTGTTTCTGAGGAAATAAAGAGGCCCCAGAACCTCCCAAGTGAGTGGAAGAATGATTTCCAGATAGTCAAGTGGAGCCGCCTCTGGCTACATGAGCTGGATATGCTTGGCAGTCTTTCCCTGTGGCTGGCCAGTATCCTGAGGTTAGCAAAGCAGAAGGCAAATCTTTGGGGAGCTGAAAGACATGTGCACGTGCCAGCATTTTTGACAAATGCTCAGTTAATTGTTTTCTATGAGTCTTCTCTTGAGACACAGACTATGTATACCAGGCGCTCAGCACAACCCCCTCCCACCCTCCTACACCCCCGGGGAAGCTTCATAATTACACACATTTGGGCCAAGTGTCTACCCCACAGGAAATGGACAGATTGCCCCTGCAAATGAAAGAATGACGCAGGGCATGGGAAAGCAGAGAAATGAAAGGAGATCAACTCACATAAGGAAAGCCAGAGAGTTTCTATACCAACATGACAAACTCAGGGTTTCTTGTATGGATACCTAGGAAATACTGGTCAGAAGAGGCTTGGGTAAATTGAGGAGAAATTTGGATCGTTCTATAACTGATAAATCATTCCGTACTTGGAAACCTCAGCATTCCAGGATGGAATTCAATTTGGGATTAGTTCCTGGAAACTGTGGCATGTATAGTGGGTTCAAAAACAAATTATGCATATGTAGAGGCGAAATGGAATTTAAACTGTAAAATCCATGAATTTCATGACTGCTTTCTGCCAGATCTAGCCGTTTTGCAATTTTGCCTCTTTTCTCACCTAGCGGGTTCTCTAGTTATGTGTTCATCTCTTGCCATTTGTTCATCAAATATTTATAGTTGTGCACTGAGTAAGATGCCCACCACTCTGCTCATGTTAAATTAGAAAGTTGAATCCCCTCTGAACAATGCTCTGATCCAGGCTAATTGGATCAGAACCTTGCCTATCACATAGGAGTGCTGCTTACTCAAGCAGTAGACTGGAATGGTTAAAGAGCCCCAATTCTACTCCTGACACTGCTCTAGAGATTGGCTTCAGGGAAAGATAACTCAATTTTGATTTATTTTTGCCAAAGGTTTGGAATCAAGAAATTTATGCATTGGACTTCCCTGGTGGCTCAGATGGTAAACACTCCACCAGCAATGCTAGGAGACCCAGGTTTGATCTCTGGGTCGGGATGATCGCCTGGAAAAGGAAATGGCCACCCACTCCAGTATTTTTACCTGGAGAATTTCATGGACAGAGGAGCATGGCAGGCTACAGTCCATGGGGTCACAAAGAAAATTCAACATTTCTCTATGATATCAGTAAGATACTTTTTTATTACTTCATTAAAGGTCGAGTTTACGAACCATAACAACAGTAACATGCTAAACCAATTTCACAACAAGATCTGGAACCTAAGTTTCAATAAGAAAAGTAAATTTCTGAGTCACTGATTTAAAGATTAGTTATTTGTTGTCTTTGAATACAAAACTCTCAAAGAAAATGGAAACTTCCTTGAAAAGAAGTTGAGTGTAAAAGGTGTTGAAATCACGAAGGTGAGAGAGAAAAGAAGTTGGGTAATGACTGAACATCTAGAGAAATCTGTAAATAAACTTGAACACAATGTTAACTGAGCAAACTAGAATGCAAGAGAAAGCATCAACAATAAAAAAAAACTAATCAAAACTTTTGTCATCAAGAAATAAATGTTAGGCAAGAATTAATATTGGTGAGTTCAGATTTAAAAATTTGACCAAGACACTCAGTATAAGAGGCAGAATGAAATGAAGTAAGGATGAAGAAAAAGGTCTGTAAACAAGGGGAAAAGAGGAGACAAGTTGGACTGACTTTTCCTTTACAAAAAATAAAATAAAATAGAAGATAAAGAATTCATCTTGAGCAATCATACGGACTTCCACTAGGGGAAAAATAGTGTATTGTTTTAGTTTGTTTTATTAACCAGGAGACAGTTGGGTCTGTCTGAGACAAAAATAATAACCATAAAGTTTTACCGAATTAAAGATCCCGCTGCAGTTCTGAAATGAGTACAAGACTTTGCATACAGAGTGTACTTTAAGAAGCAGTAGTAAAACATTCTGGTATGATTTGTTTGGGGAGAAGAAAGGAGGGGGAAAAAACCCTCAATGAAGCCTCTTTCAGACATGTGTCATGAGCTTTTTGTCACTGAACTCTTCCATATTAACAAACTAAATTGTTCTTCCTTTCATTCCTTTGGCCACAGGCAGACGAAATTCACCAAAGTCTCTACCACAGACATTCTCAGATGGTGCTAATAAAAAGAAGAAACCCACACTAGGATTGGTGGTCCACATTGTGAGAGTCACTAAATATCATCACAAAGCAATAATTATCCTAGAGCCTGCTTGGTGGCTCAGCATTCTGAAACACAAGTGTCAAGAGCATACAGTTTCAATGGTGTTGCTAATAGGAGCTCATGTTTTGTGTTGGGTGGTCTTCTGTGCTGCCTGGTGGTCTTGTTTCTGCCTGCTATGACAACACTAATGGTTTCATGTAGTTCCCAATCCCACACAGTATTCACTTGTCTCTCTTTAGTAATGCATGACAAGTCATAAAAGACAGACTACCCAGAAATGACACTGCAATTATTCCAGACGTTTTCTCTCCTGGTGGTGACAGTTCCAAATCAAGTTGGCTCAGTATTTAAGTCAAAGCATTTTTCTAAGTGGCAGTTCAAAATGCAGCCTTAGATCTGGAAAATCAAACTGGGCTCCTCTTGCCTCTTCCATCATTGCTTGTAATAAATATTCAACTGTTGGACCACAGCTAGAAGCTTATGATAGATGATGCAGAATAGATTCCAACTCTTTTTTCTCCAGATGCAACGAACTCATCTTTTGGTTAGAGAGACTTCACTACCTTTTAATGAGCATAAGCGGATCGTTTTACAGACTTTCTTGCCACAGTTATTTAAGGTTTATTTCCCAAGGTCTCACAAAGAGAAGAAAGAGAAGGTTCATAGCTGCAAAGGATATCAATATAACCTCTGTTCAGAGGGTTGGAGAGTCACATGCCCCAGAATTAATCCAGGCAGCTATCCCACTTTGGGGGCTTCCCAGGTGGTGTCAGTGGTAAAGAACCCGCCTGCCAAAGCAGGAGACATAAGAGACACAGGTTCAGTCCATGGGTCGGGAAGATAGAAGGGCATAGCAACCCATTCTAGTATTCTTGCCTGGGGAATCCCATGGAGTCTGGTGGGATACAGTCCATGCAGTTGCAAAGAGTCGGATACGACTGAAGCAACTTAGCACGCAAGCTCATACTACTTTTAACTCTAAAACCAGTATTGAAACATTCTTCATCATAAGCTGACCCATGACTCTGTACTCAGAGGATTAAAGACCAAGAATTTAATCTCAACAGAATTTTTGGAGTCATATTTTGGGCTGGGTTTGGGGATTCAGTTCTAGTCCCCATAAACTACCCATCCTAAAGTAATTTCCTTGCAAACTCCTTCACTTTTCACTGCCTCTACCATTCACTGGCTATTTTACATTTGGCCTTGTGGTTAAATTTTCACAGTCATTCCTCTTTGTCTATTTCTTATCCTACATTGTGTGTGTGCTAAGTCATATCAGGTGTGTTTGACTCTTTGAGACCCCATAGACTATAGCCTACCAGACTCCTCTATCCATAGGATTCTCCATGCAAGAATACTGCAGTGGGTAGCCATTCCTTTCTCCAGGGGTCTTCCCAACCCAGAGACTGAACCCATGTCTCTTACATTTCCTACATTGGCAAGCAAGTTCTTTACCGCTAGAACCACCTGGGAAGACCCATCCTACACTATACTGCTGTTCAGTTGCTCAGTCATGTCCAGCTCTTTGCGACACCAGGGACTGCAGCTCGCCTTGCCTCCCTGTCTTTCACTATCTCCCGGAGTTTGCTCAAACCCATGTCCATTGAGTTGATAATGCCATCCAACCATCTCAACCTCTGTTGCCCCCATCTCCTCCCACTCTCAATCCTACTTACACTGTAAGTTTCTTGAAATCAGATACCAGAAATATTTATCTTCATATATCCAACCACAGGACTGGAAAAGGTCAGTTTTCATTCCAATCCCAAAGAAGGACAATGCCAAAGGATGTTCAAACTACCACACAATTGCACTCATCTCACATGCTAGCAAAGTAATGCTCAAAATTCTCCAAGCCAGGCTTCAATAGTATGTGAACCATGAACTTCCAGATGTTCAAGCTGGATTTTAAAAAGGTAGTGGAACCAGAGATCAAATTGCCAACATCCTTTGGATCATAGAAAAAGCAAGAGAATTCCAGAAAAATATCTACTTCTGCTTTATTGATTACACCAAAGCCTTTGACTGGGTATATCAGAACAAACTGTGGAAAACTTTTCATGAGATGGGACTATCAGACCACCTGAGCTGCCTCCTGAGAAATTTGTCTGCAGGTCAAGAAGCGACAGTTAGAACTGGACATGGAACAATAGACTGGTTCCAAATTGGGAAAGGAGTATGTCAAGGCTGTATATTGTCACCCTGCTTATTTAACTTATATGCAGAGTACATCATGAGAAACGCGGGGCTTGATGAAGCACAAGCTGGAGTCAAGATTGCCAGGAGAAATAACAATAACCTCAGATACACAGATGACACCACCCTTATGGCAGAAAGTGAAGAGGAACTAAAGAGCCTCTTGATAAAAGTGAAAGAGGAGCGTGAAAAAGCTGGCTTAAAACTCAACATTCAAAAAACTAAGATAGTGGCATCCAGTCCCATCACCTCATGACAAATAGAAGGGGAAACAATGGAAACAGTGACAGACTTAATTTTGGGGGGCTCCAAGATCACTGCAGATGGTGACTGCAGCCTTGAAATTAAAAGACACTTGCTCCTTGGAAGAAAAGTTATGACCAACCTAGATAGCATATTAAAAAGCAGAGACATTACTTTGCCAACAAAGGTCCATCTAGTCAAAGCTATGGTTTTTCCAGTAGTCATGTATGCGTGTGAGAGTTGGACTATAAAGAAAGCTGAGCACCAAAGAATTGATGCTTTTAAACTGTGATGTTGGAGGAGACTCTTGAGAATCTCTTGGACTGCAAGGAGATCAAACCAGTCAATCCTAAAAGAAATCAGTCCTGAATATTCATTAAAAGGACTGATGCTGAAGCTAAAACTCCAATATTTTGGTACCTGATGCAAAGAACTGGCTCACTGGAAAAGACCCTGATGCTGGGAAAGATTGAAGGCAGGAAGAGAAGGGGATGACCGAGTATGAGATGGTTGGATGGCATCACCAACTCAATGTACATGAGTTTGAGCAAGCTCCGGGAGTTGGTGATGGACAGGGAAGCCTGGCGTGCTGCAGTCCGTGGGGTCACAAAGAGTCAGACACGACTGAGTGACTAAACTGAACTGACCCAGTGCCTAGCTCTGTGCCTCGTACATAATAAAGGATCCATATATTTTTTAGTTAGTAGATTAAATTTGGCCCCGTTGGATTGAAGAAAGTGATTACAAGGATGAATTATTCTTAGTCCTGTTCCTCAGGGTCTTTCTATTTTATTACATGGCTGGATACAGAGTGAATGCTCAATAAATGCTAGCTGGTTAGTGAATTCTCAGTTACTTTTCTCTAAGTGGAAAGATAGCTCACCAAAATGCATGTATGCCAGCAAAGCCAAGTACTGTTTTATTTCACTCTTTCTGGTGTTATTAAACCTTTCCTCTTCTCACTCAGGACCCCAAGTAACTAAGAACAAGACTGCTTCTAAGCCTAGGAACTGTTTACCACACCAACTATAATATCTGAAGCCAAAACTTGGACGTACCTTCTTATACCAGGAGAGGATATTTGAAAATACAAGCAGCATACAATCATCCAAAATGTTTGGTTTTTAGTACTTCTTAAGCAGGATATAGATGGGCCCCAGGCTAGGCAGCTGGAGTTTGACACCTATGGACAGGTACTCCAAAACAGGAGGAGTGAGACAGGAGCTGAGGCCTGTGCAGATAAAGCATAGAGACTACATATTCCTCATTCTTGAGATCAAGGAGAGCTTCCCAACTATATGTGCATGGAGAAGCTCCTTCAAGATCAAAAGGGAGTAATGTCAGCCTACCTACAAGCCTCTTTGCTAGAATCCATCTTGGCTACAAGATGCATGCGAACACATGGGAGGATCCTGAGATAAACCAGATATGGACTCAGAACCAAGCAAAGCAAGATGACTGGGCCAAAAGAAACCCAGAAGAATCGCCCCATGTAAGTGATTCAAAGTATCACGAGGGTGCAGCTCCCTCTCTGAGGCCTCCCTTGTGTTTATCCACATGTCTATCCACATGTACCCATTTCCTCTTAAGAAACACTTTATTTGTTGTACTACTTTCTTCTTCTTTGTGGAAATTCCTGCAAAGCCAAAGGGCCTGGGACTTGTCACTGGCCATTAGTCTAGTGGCTAGGATTCAGCTCTCTTACTGCCATGACCTGATTTCAATCTCTGGCTGGGAAACAAAATCCTGTTTCAAAGTAACTGCAGGCAGAGGCCACCTGAGATCATTTCTGATAACCAAAAAAAACAAAAAACAAACAAACAAAAAAGGATACATATTATTCATTAAGAATTTCCAGTTGGACCTTCACAATTGTATGAGAAAATAAATATGAGCCTACTTTGAAACTGTATAAACACATAATGCAAAGATTAGGGCTATAAACAGATATGTATTTCTGCATTAAAAATACTTTAATTTGTGGGTATACACATGAGGAAATGATTTGAGGGCCTTTACTAATTTATATACATTCTTCATTGTGTAGAGCTTAAAACATGAGCTCTAATGTGAAGCCAAAGCCAAAAAGTACCAGAGAGGGAAATAAAGCAGATGGCAGAAGACTAGGATGTCGTAAGAGTGAAGGGATGCAGGAGGATGAAGGAGGCAAAATGCACGTATGCTACCTGAGAGAGAAAATTGGAAACTTAACATCTATTCAACAGATTCATACCTGTGACTGAGGTGCCAGGCACAGAGCTAAGAACTGTAGAAGACGCCAGAATAATAGAATCCAGCCTGATGCGGGAGAACTCACAGTCCAGGGGCACTGCTGGTAGGGAGTGGGCAGAGAGAGAAAAAGAACAGCTACTCATATAAATATAATAGAAAGCAGAAGTCATTGCCAGAGGAGAGGTTCACATAAACTACTGTGGGAGTTTAGTGACAGGAAATATCTCTTCACTGAAGGATGCTTTAGGGTAATTGCATAAAGGAGAGGATGTTTAAGCTCAGCCTGAGACAGAAGAAATTTAGGAAGTACAAAAGGTAGAAATGGCACTCTACATGGAATTAACCATATGAAAAATACATAAAAGCAGGCAGTCTATTAGACCCATTTAATTAGTATCAAGTGTTCCATTTTGTCTAAGGTTTAAGGCATAGGGACATAGTGAGAAATGGGGTTGATAAGGTGGATTGTGGCTGGATTAAAGATAGTGTTGAACAGCAAGTGAAGGGATTTGGAATTTTTTCAACAGTTTCTGGGAGCCACTCAAGGTCAAATGAAATCCAACCAGTGTTTTCAAAAGCTCGTCAGAAGGATATTATATTTCTATGATCTGTGTCACTAACTTGGTGGATCAACAAAGACCCTCATGGGCTCTTTAAAACACAGGGAAATTTTTAAAAATAATTTTAATATATATGTATATGTATAACTGGATCACTTTACCATAATGCCATTAAGAAGACTTTGGCTTTTCCAGTGAGTGACATGTGAAGCCATTGAGGGTTCAAGGTCTAGGATTGACAGGATCTGACTTGCATTTTAAAAGCATCAGCTGGCTGCTATACTGAGAACAGACTTTGGGGAGTCAAGTATTTTCAGAGGCAATTACAGTAATCCAAGTGAGGTAAGACCATGTCTGGGCACAGATTAGTAGTAATAGGAGTAGCAAAAAGTGGTCTGATTCTAGATACATTTGTTAGCAGCACCAACAGAATTTTATGGTGAATAAAATATGGAATGAGAGAAGAGAGGACTCAAGGAGGACTCAATATTGTTGATCCAAGTAACCAGAAAGACAGAGGTGCCAAAAACTCAGGTGAAGAAGGTAACATATGGAGCAGGTTTCGGAATTCAATTTTGTACATATTATGTACATATGGAAATGATACATAGGCATTTAAAATTCAAGACAGAGGGCTAGAGATATAAATTTGGGGATCTAATATAATGATGGTATTTAAAAATACAAAACTGGGTGAGCTCACCAAGGGAATGAATGTTGATAGAAAGGAGAATCTGGGCTGTTACAACATTAATAATTCTGATAAAAGAGGAGGAACCACCAAGAGAGATGGAGAAAGCACAACCAGGAAGGCAGGAGGGAAAACTAGAGAGTGTATGTTCTGGAAGCCACGTGAGGTGAGGGGACCAAGGAAGAGGATCCATCAACGGCGTCAGATGTTGTGCTCTGAGCACTGAGAATGACCATTGGATTTATCATCAAGGTTGTGAGTGACCCTGACCAGAATAATTTCAGTGGACTGGCAAAAGCAAAAACCTGAATGTTCAGTTGCTCAGCCAGGTCTGACTCTTTGCAGCCCCATGGATTGTAGCCTGCCAGACTACGCTGTCCTTGAAATTTTCCAGCAAGAATGCTGGAGTCAACTGTCACTTCCTTCTCCAGGGGATCATCCCAACCCAGGTAGTAACTGCAGCATGCAGGCTCAGTGGCTCCTAGGTATGTGGGCTGTTTCTGAACCAGGGATCAAACCTGAGTCCCCTGTGTTGACAGAATTCTTAAACACTATGGAAGTCTCTCATGGCCATTAAAGAGGTAATAAAGTTAAATGAGGCAGTTAGGGTGGGCCCTAATCTGACATGACTAGTGTCCTTATGGGTTTCCCTGGTGCTTCAGTGCCTTATGGGCTGCCTTGGTAAAGATTCCACCTGCAATGGAAGGGACGCAGGAGTCATAGGTTCAATCCCTGGGTCCAGAAGATCCCCTGGAGGAAGGCACAGCAACCCACTGCAGTATTCTCGCCTGGAGAATCCCATGGACAGAGGAGCCTGGTGGGCTACAGTCCATGGGGTCGCAAAGAGACACGACTGAAGTGAACTAGCATGCACAAAGTGCTATAAGAAGGGGAGATTAGGACACCAGAAATGGACATCAAAGATGCACACACACCAAGGGAAGACCATGTAAAGACCACAGTGAGCAGGTAGCCATCTGCCAGTCAAGAAGACAGACCTCAGGAAAAGGCAAATCTAACTCCTTGATCTTGGACTTCTAGACACCAAAATTGTGAAAAAATAAATTTCTGGTGTGTGAGCCACCTAGTCTGTGGCATTTTGTTATAACAGCCCTAGAAAACTTACATAGTAGTTGTTCTTATTATGAGGTTTTTTTTTTTCTTTTTTCGATTTATATTTAATGGAAGAATAATTGCTTTATAGTACTGCATTGGATTCTACCAAGCATCAACATGAATCAGCCATAGGTTTACCCATGTCCCCTCCCACTTAAATAACCCTCCCACCTCCCTCCCCATCCCACCACTCTATGTTGTTACAGAGCCCCTGGGTGAGTTCCCTGAGCCATACAGCAAATTCTCATTGGATATCTATTTTACATACGGTAATGTATGTTTCCATGTTACTTTCCTCGTACCTCCCCCCTCTCCTTCGAACCCACCCCCAGCCATGTCCATAAGTCTGTTAATGTCTGTGTCTGCACTGCTGCTCTGCAAATAGGTTCATCAGTACCGTCTTTCTAGATTCCATATATATGTGTTAGTACATGATTTTTTTTTTTTTCTCTTTCTGACATACTTAACTCTGTATAATAGGCTCCAGGTTCATCCACCTCTTTAGGACTGACTCAATGCATTCCTTTTAATGGCTGAGTAATATTCCATTGTATACATATACCACAGTTTCTTTATCAATTCATCTATCAGTGGACATCTAGGTTGCTTCCATGTCCTAGGTATTGTAAACAGAACTGCAAAGAACATTGGGTTACTTGTGTGTTTTTTAATTTTGGTTTCCTCTGGGCATATGCCAACAGTGGGACTGTTGGATCGTATGGTGGTTTTATTCCTAGTTCTTTAAGGAATCTCCATACTGTTCTCCATAGTGGCTGTATCAGTTTGTATTCCTGCCGACAGTGCAAGAGTTTCCCTTTTCTCCACACCCTCTCCAGCATTTATAGATTTGTAGATTTTTTTATAATGGCCATTCTGGCCTGTGTGAGGTGATATTTCATTGTAGTTTTGTCTTGCATTATTCTGAGTTTTTAATTTTTGCTTCTGTTGGTGGAGGGGATAGTTTTAAAATGGAAGAAACAATAATGGCATGTTTGCATGTTTTTTAGGAAATATCCAGGGAGAAAAGATAATCTGGGAGGCAGAGGAGGAAAACTGATAAGAGAGATACTTGTTGAGAAGGTGAAAGTGGATCAGATCTGGTCTTGTTATTTATTTCTCAGAGCTCCTCTTATCTTCAGGCCTCAGTCAAGGACCTTAAACCTTCTCTGATTTTTTGATAGTGATTGTATCAGAATCAGTAAACTTAAAAAGGGTGAGGAGGAGACTCTACAAACCTAGATTTCTAGAAAAATTATGGATCAATTAAAACAAATAGATCAGAAAAGGATAAATTATTTTTTAGAGGAAAAGAGAGTGACAGAATTGAGGAAAATCAAGAAAAAAAGAAATAAAATGAATTTAACTTTGCACTTATAAGATGTGTAGGTGAAAATGTTCTTGTCGGTGTTGAAATTGTTGAGAAAAATCTAACAAAATCCAATGAAAGAGATGAGAGGAGTCCACAGTGAATCTTTCCTAAATGGTTACATATCCCATGAATGGTTTTCTTACTGTGAAGTATTTGTGCCACCACACCACCATAACCTCCTTTTTAAAAAAAATTAATAGTTATTAAGCTATTAACTAATAGTTATTAACTAATAGTTATTAAGATAAAGTCATTGTGATTAAAATGTGGTTTGGTAAAGGAAAGTTGGTTAAGAACAAGTTCCATTTGGGGAAAGAATAACAACTATTCAACCTTGGCATCTTCAAGATGTTGAACTATGGGCCTAGGATAGCACAAAAGCCCATATAGAGATAAAGGCAACAACACTGGGATTGTAGAGCAAGCATGAAGAAACATAACTATCAAATCTTATAGCATTCATGGAAATTAGGAAATCTACTATTATCAGCCCCATTTTGTAATGGTGGGAGAGTCTTGGTATATCAAGGCTACGAGATTAGACTCATAATAAATGTAATTTGAAGTGGTCCAACATGTCACAATGAATCAGTACCAAACGAAGGACTGGAACCCAGGACTCCTGGCTCCTATCCAGGACTCTACCCACAAAACTGTATTTCCTGTGTTTTTATTTTTAATCTTGAACTAATTCTCAATCTCTCTCTCTCTCACTCTCCAGCCCTCTCTCCCTCCCTTTCTCACATACCATAGATGACCCTTGTACATGTCCTCCATAAATCACTCTATAATGGAGTGCCTTTGTTGTTCTCTTCGCTAGGTACCCAAAGGAAGATTATGGCAGAGAATCAGGGCTCAGCATTAAGGGAGATAATTGAAGGTCATTCAGCTGAAAATAATTCATATTTATCCATGGCTTCCTTTACCAGAGCATCTGGTTTCCGTTAGCCAGCATGGTGTCCTCTGGTTCTGACTGTGGTGGCCCATGGTAACCACATTTTTGCTAAAAAAGAAAAGAGTGCTTTCTTACATCTGTTCCCGAGATGTTTTTCCATCCTTCTTTGTACAAAGCAATGCTCTGCGTTTAGATGAACAAAGACTGAAGCTTCATGCTGTTAGGTACTGGTGACTGGCCTGCCCCTGGGCAGCTTCTCTGTGACTTTCTCTTTCTGTCAAGTTCAATCATAGAATGAAAGATTAGGAAAGCTAAGGCCAACCAGCTCATCTTACTAACTCCTGCCAGAATGTCAGTTCTAAGGAGATTTAGATTTAGATTATTTGTAAAGAGATTTTCTGCTCTTATCTCTGTACACAAAAAATATATTAATTCACTCATTAAACTCTTAGCTGAAACCTGTGGGTAGGTTTCAGTTTACCTGCCCACAATAGACACTCATCTTTAGTTTCACTTGTCTGTGACTGCTGTCTTAGCAACAGGAACTCATACCTATATCTAAACCAGAATCTCCTTCAGCCTGTTTATTAATAAATGATTCTTTACCATTAACCTACTAGTTATCTCTTAAGAAACATATTAGTTAGTTAAAGGGACAGAGCATGAGAGAGAAAAGGAAGTGAGAAAAACCCAGTAAGAATAAATATTAGAAACACAAAACTTGAAAGTATAATCAGTAGTAGGTGAATTTTGACCTTAACCTAAAATGAATGACATCACTACAATTAATAGTAGTAGTTAAAACTTACAAAGTACTTTCTGTATACTATGCTTGATGCTTTAGGTTCACTATCTCATTTAATTCTCACAACAAAACCATAAAGTAAATGATATTCCTTTTTATTGGAGTATAATTGCTTTACAAAGTTGTGTTAGCCTCTGCTGTACAATGAAGTGAATCAGCTATATGTACATATACATCTCCCTCTTGGATCTCTTCCCCACCCAGTGCCCCATCCCACTCATCTAGGTCATCTCAGAGCATTCATTTTACATAAAAATTTGAGTGACATCTTGTGGAGTCCTGGCAGGAAACAGATGGAGCACTCAAAAATAGTTAATTGGAGGAGGTTTTAATAAAAGCCCTATTTGCCAAAGTGTAGGCAGAGTGTAGGGCTTCCCTGATGGCTCAGCAGCAAAGAGTCCACTTGAAATGCAGGAGATACAGGAGATGTGAGCTTGATCCCTGGGTCAGAAAGGTTCCTTGGAGGAGGAAATGACAACCCACTCTAGTATCCCTGCCTGAGAAGTCCAATGGACAGAGGAGCATGGTAGGCTACAGTCAATGGGGTCACAAAGAGTCGGACATGACTGAGTGACTGAACACATATGTCAGGCATGGTGTAAGACAATTTATAAGGGACAATGCAGTGCTCTGATGCTAGTACTGTTGGGGGTATTCCTATCCCTGACCCTGGAGAGGGAGAGAATGATTTCCTGAATCCAGAAGGAGAGCCAAGGAGGGAGGACTATGTGACAAGGGGGTGAAGCCAGCCTTTGGGAAATCCAAGGGAGGATGTAGGGGAATAAATACTCCATCTTCATTCTCTTCCAATGCTCTAACTTAGCTAAAACCCACCAAGGGTCCCAGATCAAAGGAACCTGTGAATAAATATGCTGATGTCAGACTACTGGGGAAGAGAGAATGGTGAAGAGAGTAGAAAGTGGATCTAAATGGGCAAAGTAACTTTCTAATGTCCCAGGAATCAAGGTCACAAAGTGATGCAGCAGGATTTTAAATCCATAACTGTCTGACTTTAGAGCTCACACTCTTAACCACCTTGCTCTACTGCTAATGGCTTTGAAATAGCAAAGAGAAGGGAGGTTAACTGAGACAGGAGAGAGTATCAGGAGATGTACAGAAGAAAGGAGACTTCCCAGGTGGTGCTGGGGTAAAGCATCCACCTGGCAATGCAGGAAACATAAAAGACTCGGGTTCGATCCCTGGGTCAGAAAGATCTCCTGGAGGAGGGCACGGCAACCCACTCCCATACTCTTGCCTGGAGAATCACATGGAAAGAGGAGCCTGGTGGACTACAGTCCATGGAGTCGTAAAGAATCGGACATGACGGAAGCGACTTAGCACACATATACAGAGACGAAAGGGATATGTACAGCTATGACATTTACTAGATACGAACCTCTGGCAAGACTTTCCTGAATTCTGTTTTCTCATCTACGAAATACGTCTATAACACAAAATGCAGTTCTTCTTTCTTGGTGCAGTTAATATCATCAATTTCATTATCTTTCTTCTGACTCACCCTGGAAAAGAGATGACTCACCCAAACTTATGCTCAGAGACCGTAGTCTTGCTGTGACATAGTTTACAGCATTGTGAAAAACTGCCTGCTTTGTAAGTCACACATCATTGACCAGAGGTCTGAAAGAAATCTTCTGAAATTTTCTGAATTATTATTTTCTGAAATTATTATTCTGAAATTTTCTGAAATTATTATTCTGAAAGAAATCTTCATGAAATCTTCTGTTATTTTTCTTGCTGTCTTTATCTCACATAATAAGTGTACCCTGGAGAAGGAAATATCAATGCACTCCAGTATTCTTGCCTGGGAAATCCCACAGAGAGAGGAGCCTGGCAGGCTATAGTCCATGGGATCGCAAAGAGTTGGACATGACTTAGCGACTAAACAACAATAATAGAAGTACCCACTCATTTTACCAAACCTGATTCAAGGAATTTTGTATCTACTGCACAAGAACTGATAGGAGAGGTGATTTGATTTATAAATTGCTCTCTGATCTCTTTTGGAGTCACTTTGACAGAAGTGATCAGCTGACAATAAATGGGTCTGAGAGTAGCAGTGCTCTTAGAAGCCCGTACATATGGTGCCAAGACCCTATGGGGTCTAAAAAGACATCTCATAGCAGCTTACAAAATACTGTTCAGGAATTTCCTGTGCCAAAAGCAAAGATGAAAAATAGGACTGCAAATCAGAGAAATCCAAGCAAGCAGGAGACAAATAGAAAATACATGACAGGAACAGTTTGGAAAGAAGTCCAAGGTAGTAACAAAGCCTTCATTCATATGTGACATGAGAGAGTATCAGATCAAGTTAAAAATCAAGTTTCCAGAATGGAACATAAATACAAGGATAGGAAAATATCTAGTTTGTTTCCTAAAACTTGGAAGAAAAAAAGAAATGGAAAACATGGGAAAAGATAAGAGACCTAAGAGATGAATACGGAAGACCCAAAATCCAAAGAATTAAGAGTCTTGAGAAGAGAAGAGAAATAATCAAAACAATAAAACAAGAATTTAAAAAAAAAACTGGAGGGTGAATTCAAAAGCATGATTCTACCACATGCGAAGTCATGTAAGTGAGAAAAGAATCATATTTAGAAAAATCATTGTAAAAAAATTAAAACATATAAAATAAAATGAGCAGATTATAGAGGCCTCTAGGGAAATTTGTACATGAAGGCTCTATTAGCCAATGCTATGGTGGTTATCTTTTTGAAATATATACCTGGAGTCAACACTGTGTATACCTTAAGCTTACACAATGTTCTGTGTAAATTATTTCTCAATAAAGCTGTGGGAAACAGATTCCAAGGGGCAAAGCAGACTTCCTGTCAGTAAAAGCAAATGCTACATTTTCAAGTTCAAGGGTCATTTTTCAAACCCTAATTTTATTTTTTCATTTTTTCATGACTTCATACACATGAAAAGAAAGTGAAAGTGTTATTGGCTCAGTTGTGTCTGACTCTGCAACCCCATGGACTATAACCCACCAGGCTCCTCTGTCCATGGAATTCTCCAGGCAAGAATACTGGAGTGGGTGGCCATTCCCTTCTCCAGGGGATCTTCCCAATCCAGGGATTGACCCTGGCTCTCCTGCATTGCAGGCAGACTCTTTACTATCTGAGCCATCAGGGATAGACATATATGTAGAAAAGTGGTTGCACAATTAGACTAATTAACTAATTATCTCCTCACATAATTACCTCTGTGTGTGTGTGTGTGTGTGTGTGTGTGTGTGTGTTAATAACATTTAAGATCTATTCTCGTGCTTCCCTTGAGGCACAGTGATAAAGAATCCGCCCGCCAATTCAGGGGACATGGGTTCAATTCCTGGTCCAGGAAGATACCACAAGCTGCACAGCAACTAAGCCCGACACCACAGCTATTGAGTATGCTCTAGAGCCTGGGAACCACAACTCCTGAGCCCATGAGCTGCAACTGCTGAATCCCAAGCGCCTTAGAGCCTGACTCCACAATAGGAGAAGCTACAGCACTGAGCAGCCACATTCAAAGCAAATTAAAAGTCTTAAAATTAATAATTAGAGATAACTATATGGAAAGTGAAAGTCACTTAGTCATGTCCAACTCTTTGCGACCCCATGGACTATACAGTCCATGGAATTCTTCAGGCCAGAATCCTGGAGTGGGTACCCTTTCCCTTCTCCAGGGGATCATCCCAACCCAGGGATCAAACCCAGGTCTCCCTCATTTCAGGCAGATTCTTTACCAGCTGAACCACAAGGAAAGGCATAGTTCAAATAGTAACAAATAGGTCAATAGTAGCATAGTGGCATGATTTTCACTGGGAGATTTGAGTCAGGGAAGGCCTAGAGAAAATAGCTAGGGAGCTATTTCAGTTATCCACATGAGAGACAATGGGCATCTGACCCATGGTTGTGGCCATGGAGTAGAGATTAGTGGACAAATTTAAGAAATATTTAGGAATTAGAATGGACAAATTGGGAGGCTGATAACACAGAAGGAAGAGTCAAGACATTGATAGTCAATAATATCTATATTATTATATAGATATTATTGTCAAGATAGTCAATAAGACTATTCTTATTTCTCTCTTCAAAACTTTTCTCCCATTCAAAACATCCTGTGAGTTCTCTGGGCAAAAGACCCTTAATTTTCAGACTCTCTCCATGAAATAAAGTCATAAAACATTATCATTCTTTGTGAAAAGAAATGCCGAAGGAGAAGAAAGTTTGGGGGGGGGGGTGTACAGTGGAGAGCTCATTTGAACCTAGGATACTGAAGGGATATCCAAGACAAATGACCAACTGGTAGTTAGATATATGGTCTGGAGCTCTGGAAAACAGAATCCTTTAACAGGTGGTATTGTAAGCTGTGAGACAGGGTGAGTTAACAACTTATGACTGATGGTTCTCTGGGCTTGAAAATCAAAATATTAATTTAAAAAATTTCTGGGGATAATAGTTTAGATTAGTAAGAAATAAAACTTATGTGAAATCCTTCTAAAGCTATATTTCAGTTATTTTGATGCTCAGAGATGTTGAATTTAAAAGAATGCATTCCAACATGAAAAGATGCTCAACATCTCTAATCCTCAGAGAAATGCAAATCAGAACCACAATGAGATATCATCTCACACTGGTTAGAATGGCTATCATCAAAAAGACCACAAATAATAAATGCTGGCAAGGATGTGGAGAAAAGGGAACCTTCATACACAGTTGTTGGGAGTGTAAATTGATACAACCACTATGCAGAAGAGTGTGGAGTTTCCTCAAAAAAACTAGAAATAGAACTACCATATGATTTAGCAATCCCACTCATAGCCACATATCTGAAAAAAAATGAGAACACTAGTTCAAAAAGATATATGGACCCCAATGTTCTTAGCAGCATTATTCATAATTGCCAAGATATGGAAGCAATTTAGTGTCCTTCAACAGACAAATGGATAAGAAAATGTGGAGCACTACTCAGTCATAAAGAAAGAATGAAATTTTGCCGTTTGCAACAACATGGATGGACCCAGAGGGTATTATGCCAAGTGAAATATGTTATCACATAAATATTGAACCTAAAAAATAAAACAAACTAGTGAAGGTAACAAGATAGAAGCAGACTCACACAGATAGAGAGAACAATCTAGTGGCTACCAGTAGGGACAGGGAGTTGGCGAGGGGCAAGATAGGGATAGGAGACTAAAGAGATACAAACTAGTATGTAAAAAATATACAAGTTACAAGAATATATGGTGCAGGGAATATAGCCAGTATTTTATAAATTTGTAATTATAAATGGAGTATAATCTATAAAAAATTTTACCACTATGTTACATACTTAAAACTAATATTGTAAATCAACTATACCTCAATTTTAAAAAGAATTTAACAAGTTAAGAAAGAAAAGGAGGAAGGAAGAAAAAAAACATGTGGGTTAGAAAAAAAAGAATACATCCCATTTCATCCAACCAAAATAATTTCAGAATAACAAACATTTTATTTGTGTCTCCTCAAACTCCATGAAGTTGACACATAGTCCTTCAAGACTGTTCTTATTTCTCTCTTCAATTCACTCCTTTCACAGACCACAGTGAATCTCCTTGAAATCCTGACACAATCGTATCTTGTTTTCTGTTCCCCAACTCCCCACGTTTACTTCTCAACCCTCCATCACGAAATCTCAAAAGCCATGCAGGTCAATCAGGACTATGGTTTTCACAGTGGGGGGAAGAAACAGCACGAAGAAGGTCAAGCTAGAGTTCTTTTTAGCGTCATGGAAGGAGAAATGTTGGAAATATGCATATGTTGATAAGCCTTGTCCCATTCTGTGTGTGCTGTTCCCAAATAATGACCCAGCAGCGGTAAGGACACAGTGTCGTTAACAGCACGGTGCTTTCCAGAGGAACGCCAGCCTTCCATCCACCTGTTAACAGTTCTCACAGTGCTACAGTTTTGGATCTGACCCTTATCTTGTCTTATCTCTCTCTATCATCACTGCTGGGAAGACTAATCAAGCTAATCAAACTCATAGGAGATTGAAGTTTATCAATCCAATTAGACTGTCCCTTCCTCCACTTATTCTGGGAGAGATATTCCTTCCAGGTTCTAGAATAGTGATCTTTTTCCCTCCCAGGGTACTACCTTCTCATTAGCAGAACAGCTGATAATGAAAATACTACTGGGTGAACAGAAAATAAAAACAAATGGAAATATGAATGATCTTAAGCAAAACCTCCTCTTCATGCTAAAAGCGAGACTGCAAAACAAAAAGTCATTGCCCCAAACATCCTGCAGCAATTGAGCATTTGTGTCTTCTAATTCCCTGAAGCTGGACTGGCCAGTTGTGTCTTCCTCCAGACTGAGCAGTCTTCTGTGCATTCAACTCTTTCTCCATATGAAATGCAATACAATTGGGTTGCGATTACTAAATTAAAATCACAGTCTAGAACTGCCTGCTTGAAATTACACCCAGGCGACCTTTACTAGAGTTTTGTGTGTTCCCAAACACTTGAGACACTTATTTACAGACAATCTCCAGGCCTACTCCCACACATGGCAAACCTTATTTCTCCTATTTCCAATTTAGGAGGAAGTATCTCACTGCTGTCCTGACTGTATGACTGCTGCTCAACAGAAGGGAAAAGAAAAAATCTATCAATATCTCTCATCCATGATATATCCCTCCCTCTCTTCTTCTCCTGTCCTCTCTCTTCTGCCTCTCCCATCTCTCAAATGTAACTTCTGTGGTTATCCAAAAACCACAGAAAATATAATAAAAATTTTTTCATCTTTACAAATCAGAGTCCCTACCAAGTTTGAAAAATAGTCAAGTCTGAGTCAAGCATTAGTAGAAGTTCTGCATTAGATGGTTTTCATAGGTTTTTTTCCTCTTTATTTTTTTCATAGATTTTTTTTCTCTTGGTCATATTTTTTGCAAATTTTACTTTGATATAGCACAAAGAGAACTTATATTCCACAATTCACACAGCTGCTTTCATCGATTGATCTGTTTCATGTTCCCCCATAATTCCAATCGTTATTTTATCTTTTATCTCCTCTTGATTGTTAGCCTGTTGCTTGCAGACATTGGGACAGGGGTGTGACTGTCTCATAACACAGTGCTTGGCATGCAGTCAATGTGATGATTGAACATGGCAGGGCAGACACTGACGCCCTGTGCCCTCTGTCTAGACATTTCTCCTGCCAGTTCTCTCTGGATCTCACACTCCCCTCTTCCCTTTTAGAGGTAAAAACACAGGAAGTATTTAGAGGCAGAAACAATCACTCAGTTTGATGACATGCAAGCAGAGCGAAAAATAATTCACCTGGACAAATAAGGGATGAGGTAGAGATAGGGAAAGAGACTCTTTAAAGACTGCAAAGAGAAGAGGAGTGGGGAATGTAATGGATGGTTCATTCCATTTTCTGGCTTTTTCACGCCTCCTACCTGTATCAGCAGCAATTTTCCTTTGAGTGTTTGACAGCATTTTCACTTTGAGTCTTGGGCTCTGGATGGGAGTCTGGAAAAGCTATTGAGAACTTAGTTCTTCCTTCCGCACCCCCACATGCACACAGAGAAACCCATACACAGACACGACTGGCACACCCATGGAGAAGCCACATGTGCACCTAAGAACACATGGACCGGCAGACAATAAAAACACACAGTGGTAGCCAGAACCACTCCAACCACAGATGCCTTCTGCTGCAGACAGCACATGTGCTTGCATTCTCACACCCACACAGACACAAAGACCCACACACAGATGCCACAGCCACACCCATAGTCCTTCCTTACTCAGCTGTGACTTTCCTCCTACATCCCCTGTTTGAACACAGGACTGTCTCTAATTAGAAATTTCTCAAGTCCATCTTTGCCTGACTCATCAGACTTCTCACTGTACAGCCTCATGAAAATTCATCTTCTAAAATGCTCAAAATAACTGAGAATGGAGGAGAAGCAGAACACAAGTCACTAGACACTTGCGGGAACTGAAATTTGGAAAGTTAGGTGGAAAGGCTGTCAAGGCTAATAGTGTCCCAACTCCCCACCAGATATTTCAGTAGATGAACACATGAGTGATCTGGAAATGGTGACAATGCAGTAATTACAAAAGAGATGACCACTAGTCCTATAAGGAAAAGAGAATATGACCTATGAGGGAAAGAAAACAAACTTGACAACCAAACAGACTTAGATCCAAAAATAGCAGTGTCCTTTACTAACTGGTAACTTGGACAAGTTATTTAATCTCTGAGTAACAGTTTATGCAACAATAAAATTTACATTCCAGTATCTTTATGAGGATTAAGTGCAATGATATATGTAAAGTGATTATTATAGTGTTTGGTTTCATAAGAATCTGTTTTATTTTTGTTATTGAAATTGTTCCCAAAACATCCTGTGAGTTCTCCGGGCAAAAGACCCTTAATTTTCAGACTCTCTTAAGACAAATAAAAAAAGTTACATACTCACTCTTTCCTCAGGAACAGAGTGCCATTGGTAAGCAATATTTGATAAAGGAAAAAATGAATGAGCAAATAGATGAATGATTGAATGAATGGTGTAACTGTATTATATACTTTGCAGTTCTAAGAATCATCAGTTACTAATATTAAATCTATCATGTAATTCTAGTATGAGAGGTCTCTCAGTTTAATAAGAGAGACAACTTAGAAAAACCTAATTTTAGTAAAACGAGCAAGATATTGCAAGGTTTTATCAAAGCAGCAGAAAAAAGTATTATAACTCTGCAAGAGGGCAAGAGAATGTCCCAAGAAAGTTTTTCCAACCAGTGATATGTAATCTAGGTCTTGAAAGGTTTTATTGGGCAGGGAAAAACTGAATAAGACATTTTAGGAAGAAGAATAATCATGGGCAAAAGTACAAAAGTATAAATGATGTTTACTTGGGGCAAAATGAATAGACCAAAGTGGCTAAAATGTTGGGACATGAGATGACAGTTCAGTTCAGTCATTCAGTCATGTCCAACTCTTTGAGACACAATAAACTGCAGCATGCCAGGCCTCCCTGTCTACCACCAACTCCCAGAGTTTACTCAAACTCATGTCCATTGAGTCTGTGATGCCATCCAACTATCTGATCCTCTGTCGTTCCCTTCTCCCGCCTTCAATCTTTCCCAGCATCAGGGTCTTTTCCAATGAGTCAACTCTTTGCATGTGGTGGCCAAAATATTGGAGTTTCGGCTTCAACATCAGTCCTGCCAATGAATATTCAGGACTGATCCCCTTTAGGATGGACTGGTTGGATCTTCTTGCAGGCCAGGGGATTCTCAAGAGTCTTCTCCAACACCACAGTTCAGAAGTATCATTTCTTCGGCGCTCAGCTTTCTTTATAGTCCAACTCCCTCACATATACATGACTACTGGAAAAACCATAGCCTTGACTAGACGAACCTTTGTTGGCAAAATAATGTCTCTGCTTTTTAATATGCTATCTAGGTTGGGCATAACTTTCCTTCCAAGGAGTAAGCGTCTTTTAATTTCATGGCTGCAATCACCATCTGCAGTGATTTTGGAGCCCACAAAAATTAAGTCTGTCACTGTTTCCATTGTTTCCCCTTCTATTTGTCATGAGGTGATGGGACTGGATGCCATGATCTTAGTTTTTTGAATGTTGAATTTTATGCCAGCTTTTTCACGCTCCTCTTTCACTTTCACCAACAGGCTCTTTAGTTCGTCTTCGCTTTCTGCCATAAGTGTGGTGTCATTTGAATATCTGAGGTTATTGATATTTCTCCCGACAATCTTGACTCCAGCTTGTTCTTCATCCAGCCCCACATTTCTCATGATGTACTCTGCATATAAGTTAAATAAGCAGGGTGACAATATACAGCCTTGACATAGTCCTTTCCCAATTTGGAACCAGTCTGTTGTTCCATGTCCAGTTCTAACTGTTGCTTCTTGACCTGCATACAGATTTCTCAGGAGGCAGGTCAAGTGGTCTGATATTCCCATCTCCTGAAGAATTTTCCACAGTTTGTTGTGATCCACACAGTCAAAGGCTTTGGCATAGTTAATAAAGCAGAAGTAGATGTTTTTCTGGAACTCCCTTGCTTTTTCGATGATCCAGTGGATGTTGGCAATTTGATCTCTGGTTTCTCTGCCTTTTCTAAATCATTTGAACATCTGGAAGTTCACGGTTCACATACTGTTGAAGCCTGACTTAGAGAATTTTGAGCATTGCTTTGCTAGCATGTGAGAGGAGTGCAACTGTGCGGTAGTTTGAGCATTTTTGGCATTGCCTTTCTTTGGGATTGGAATGAAAACTGACTTTTCCAGTCCTGTGGCCACTGCTGAGTTTTCCAAATTTGCTGGCATATTGAGTGCAGCACTTTCACAGCATCATCTTTCAGGATTTAAAACAGCTCAACTGGAATTCCATCACCTCCACTAGCTTTGTTCGTAGTGATGCTTCCTAAGGCCCACTTGACGTCCCATTCCAGGATGTCTGGCTCTAGGTGAGTGATCACAACATCATGATTATCTGGGATCTTTTTTGTATAGTTCTTCTGTATATACTTGCCACTTCTTCTTAGGTCCATACCTTAGGTTCTGTTAGGTCCATACCATTTCTGTCCTTTATGGTGCCCATCTTTGCATGAAAAGTTCCCTTGGTATCTCAAATTTTCTTGAAGAAATCTCTAGTCTTTCCCATTCCATTGTTTTCCTCTATTTCTTTGCATTGATCACTGAGGAAGCCTTTCTTATCCCTCCTTGCAATTCTTTGGAACTCTGCATTCAAATGGGTATATCTTTCCTTTTCTCCTTTGCCTTTTGCTTCTCTTCTTTTCATAGCTATTTATAAGGCCTCCTCAGACAAGCATTTTGCCTTTTTGCATTTCTTTTTCTTGGGGATGGTCTTGATCACTGCCTCCTGTACAATGTCATGAACCTCCATCCATAGTTCTTCAGGCACTCTGTCTATCAGATCTAAACCCTTGAATCTATTTGTCACTTCCACTGTATAACTGTAAGGGATTTGATTTAGGTCATACCTAAATAAATGGTCTAGTGGTTTTCCCTACTTTCTTCAATTTAAGTCTGAATTTGGCAATGAGGAGTTCATGATCTGAGCCATAGTCACCTCCTGGTCTTGTTTTTGATGAGCCAAGTGATAACTCTGGAAAAATAGTTTTGGGAGCTAGCTTATGGAGGCCTTGCATAATGAGAGTCTTTGCACACAAAGACGTTATCTTTAACTCAGATGGTGACAGACAAGAAAATGACCTGATCAAATTTGCATTTTTAAAGAGATCACTCTAACATAAGCGCAAGGATCAATTCAATCAGGACAAGATTGAAGCTGAGATGTCAGTTTACATCCTCAACCTTTTTCATATGCATTATTACAGTGGTATCCCTAAGGCAAGGGACAGAGTACATAAAGAAGAGAATTTTCTCAGCAAAATCTATTAGAATGTTGGCAAGAATTAGAAAATGTTTGAAATCTATGGAGTGAGTAAGAAGGAAGAATTACAGATGACTGAGAATACAAGATTACATGATTGGCTAAATGTTGTTTTGTTAATCAAGATAGAGAACTAGTTATCTATTGTTGCTTAATGATTTAATCCCCAAAACCTAGTGGCTTAAAATAACACAGTCATTCTACCGTCATCTCTTATGGTTTTGGAGGTCAATTGCCTTAGCTCTATGGTTCTTGTTCAAGATCCTTCATGTGTTGCAGTCAGATGGGCTGTGGTTGGGGTCATCTCAAAGGGTTCTTCTTTCTTGTGCCTGGAGAATCTTGTCCACTGAGACCTCATTTGGAGCTGTTGACCAGAGCGCCTACACTTGGCCTCATCATGTGGCCTAGGCTTTCTCACAGCTTGGTGGCTAGGTTAGCAAGTGTTCCAAGAGAACCAGGTAGAAGTGAATAGAATTTTTAGGACCTGGCCTTAAAAATTACATAGTCTCTTCTGCTGCTAGTCACTTCACTAGTCAGAGTCATCACAAAGGTCCACCCAGGTTCGGGAGGGAACAGAGACCCTCAACTCTGGATGAAAGGACTTATAGTGTCACATTCCAATGTTACAATGAGATATATTGCAATAGTCATCTTAGAAAAATACAATCTGCCACAAGGACATAGAAGAGCAAATCTGAGTCCTGTTTTAAATGTGTTGAATTTCATATGTCTGCAGAACATCCACATGAAAAAGATCAATGGGAAATCATAAATTTGCTTTTGGAGTTCATGAGATCTGAGAGTTAATCAGAATATGTGTAGTAATGGAAGTCACGGGGCAGATGCTATTGTTTCCAGGGAGTAGGGAAGAAGAAAGAAAAGAAGGTAAGAGAAGAGAGAGGGGAGGAGAGCAGGGTTATTAGTTTCCTAGGACTTCTAGAACAAAGTACCTGCAAACCAGGGCTAAACACAGCAGAAATGTATGTCTCATGATTCTGGAGGCTAGCAGTTTGAAATCAAGGTGCTGGCAGGCCCATGATCCCTGAAGCCTCTTGTGGAGGAACCACCCTCACCTCCTCTGGTTTATCTCCCTCTTCACATGGCTGCCTCCGCTGTGCGTATATGCTCTACCAAATTTCTCTTATCTTTAAAGGACACAAGTCATATTGGATGCAGAAACCACTTTACTCCACTATAATCACATGTTGATCTAGCCAATTACATTCGCAATGACTCTATTTCTAAATAAACTCACATTCTAAGGTACTAGGAGTTAGAGCTTTAATATAGCTTTTCCATGCATGCCCAGTCACTGTTGTGTCACTGTGAGAACTGTGGATATCGGGACAGGATGCTGCAAAAGGAAGATGGGTGATTAACTTAAGGAATAATAGCAAAGGTTTGGAGAATGGAGAGAGAATACAAATGCCAGGAGAAAAAGGACATGGCCTGGGCTAGGCTTAATTATTTATTTCCTTGATCCCTAGGAAGCATCCAAGTAGAGGGGCCATTACAGATAGCTTTCTTTAAAACTGTGCTTTCCACAAGTGAACCACGAAGGAAGAAGCCTTTTTTCTTCACCAACACTCTTCATATACCTGTTCCACAACCCTAAGACCCAGACCTGCTGAATTTCTCACTCTTCCCTGAATCTCCTGCTCTTCTTCCATGTTTTATTCTCACATTCTCTGCTCTCTTCCATTAAATCGTTCTGACTTTTGCTTTTCTCTTATCCCTTTCTCATAGTCCATCTAATCTTGGAAAAGACAATGGAAAGAATGCTCCGTCCCACCCCTTTTTCTAAAATGTTTGCTTCATCCATAAAATCAGTAGTTGTCATCTTTTTTTGTGACTATTTCCTAAGTCACAATGACAGAAAAAAGAAAAGATAACACTTGCATGGTTCCCCCAGAAGATGGAATAAGATATTCACATGCCCTGAACTGCAGGCCATCAACTGAACAGAAATGGCAGAATTCGAGCTGGAGTTTTACAGGCTGAGTGTGGTCAGTGCAATGGCTCCTAATGTGTCCCCAAAGGGCAACTGATCCTTTATTCTTAGCAATCTTTATTCCTGAGGAGAGTGAGCATTTTGGCTTAGGATTCCCATCAGAGGGAGTTTTGTTTTAATTGTTTGAATGCATAGAAGTACTAGTGATCTCTCTCAACCTGTTATTAATAGCTTACTGGGAGGAATAGGGTAAGGGAAGATGTATATTTGTATTCCAAAGTGTATGGGACAATAAATGAAAAAAAAACTTTAAATACACAGATAAAAGAGTGAATGGGAAATGTGTTAAGTGATGTAGCTTAGCACAAGTTAACAAGTAATATAACTATTCTCATGTGAAGTATAATGAGTAATATAACTTGGGAGGCAACAAATTTTAGCAGACAAGAGAGTAGATTCTAGAGCCAGGCTCCCTTGGTTCATATGTTAGTGCTACTGGGACAAATTATTCAGCATTTGTGTGCCTCAGTATCCCCAGCCATAAAATGGGAATGACAATAATACTGATACCAACTTCCTAGAGAAGGCTAATGAGAAGACTAAATGAGTTCATATAGATAAATATTTTATTAGTAACACCACATAAATTTTACTTTTATTATGAAAATTAACAGTTAAAGAAGTACCTAAAACTATATTGTATTATTTTAAAATTTTAGCCTCTAATAATACATTTCATGATTCCCTTGTGGCTCAGATGGTAAAGAATTCATATAGCATGATGCATTTTTATATAGTACATAGTACAATATAACATTTTTAGTTTAAATATGTTTTATTTTAAGTCATTTTTCTCATAAACACTTTAAATTTTTAAGCTCTAAAATGTTTTTTTAAGTATAGCATTTTGTAAATGCTGTTTGTTCTTTACTCAAATATCCAAAAATATAAACAGAATATACTTGGTTTTTATAAAAGGAAATAAAATGAGGTTAACATTGAAAATGAAAAGCAGATTTCTTTTAAAACTTGGCTTTAGATAAATACACATGCTATTGTTTTCCACAATAAAATGTAGCCAGTATTTTGGAAGGACTGGTATCCTGAGTATCAGTTTTAAATAATGAAATTTAAAATCCAGATTCTTAACCTCTATCATGTTTAAGGTGTGACCTGCCAAAAATTGGCAATCCATCCCTGCTTTTGCTTGGTAAATATCCAGGTGACACTGAACCAGCTAACTCTGGGTACCAGTAACATACATGTCACTACCATCGCGTTCGGGCTTCGCTGGTGGCTCAGCAGTAGAGAATCTGCCTGCCAAAGCAGGAGACGTGGCTTCAATCCCTGGGTGAGGAAGATCTCCCAGAGAAGGAAATGGGAACCCACATCAGTATGCTGCCTGGCAAATCCCATGGACAGAGGAACCTGGTAAGCTACAGTCCACGGCATCACAAAACAGTTGGACTTAAAGACTAAACAACAACAACAGCCATAACTTTTAAATGTGTTGCCTACACTACACATGCATACACACAGACCCAGACACACCTGCATCCGTTAGAAATACTTTGAGTAGCAGTTAACCTAACCCTGGCTTGAGTGTATCTGGGATTGTTGTTTTCATACAACAAAAATGTGTGCAGGTAAATGGCTTCTGGCATTGGTTTACTGGTGCAAAATTGGCAAGGCTTTCTCTTCAGGTTGTAGAATGGTTGTTTCGTAAGCTATCAATTTAACATTCATGGCAAGAAGAAAGCAGGGAGGCAGTAATTATCTACATCGCTGATGTCTGTCCTTGCATCAGAAAAGCAGAAACATCCCTAGAAACTCCCTTCCCCTCTTCACACACACACACACCAAACTTCTCCTTAGTTTTGTCATCCAAAATTGGGTCACATGACCACCTGTAGTTGCAAAGGAGTTTGGGAAAGTGCGGGACAAATTGTTAATGACTGCCTCAGGTTAAACATGATTAATCATCCGGGCCTAGGCATTATCACCCTGAACAAAATTGGGGCTCTGCTATCAAAGAAGAAGGAACTATGGGGTAGGTAACAAGTAATGTCTGTCACAATAACTGACCACTGATTGGGAACCTGTATGTAGAAGGCGCAGGCCTAATCACTTTACATACATGTTATCATTTAATCTTCACAAAACTGTGAAACAGTTATTTGTAAATGCTCTTTGTTCTCCATTCTTTATAAATGGGAAAGCAAACCTCACTAAAGTTGTGAGTACCTTGTCCAAAGTCACACAACTGGTTAGATGCAGACTGAGATTTGAACTCAGGTCTGATTCTAAGCTCACATATTTTCTATAACATCATACTGCCCATCAGTCCCTTGACCATCCCTAGTTCTGTCTGGCTACAACACATACCTCTGACTTTACACAGTCTTTTTTTTTATCCTTGAAAACCCCAACTTTTATTCTTGAAAGACAGCTGGATAAACTGGCAAAAGCCAGTTTGTTGAAATTTCAAGATGGTATAAAAATGCTTCCAAGATATAGTTGCATCCGCCAGACAGTCAACCGCGGCGGCAGTGGCCCCGGGCCGGGCGGTTTACACAGTCTTGATCACAAGCCTAGCCCCCCACCTAAAGTGTAAGAAATTCAAAATCTTGATTTAGAAGATGGCATACTGTCTTCATGCCATCTTGGGGCTTCCCAGGTGGTGCTAGTGGTAAAGAACCTGCCTGCCAATGCAGGAGACATAAGAGATATAGGTTTGATCCCTGGGTCTGGAAGATCCCCTGGAGGAGGGCATAGCAATCCACTGTAGTATTCTTGCCTGGAGAATCCCACGGACAGAGGAACCTGGCAGGCTATAGTGCCTAGGGTTACAAAGAACTGGACACAACTGAAGCGATTCAGCATGCACGCATGTGCCTTACATATATGTCAAAATGCTGGCAGTTCAATGGTGAATAGGACAAACAGGCTCCTGATCTTTCAGTTTCTGTTCTATAGGGGAAGAAAGGCATTAACCAGGTAAACAAAGATAATTTCAGATAATGACAGCCATCTGAAGAAGATGTAACAAGGTAATGTGATAATGAATAATCTACAGGCTACTTGTGATGAGACGCCTAGAAAGCAATGAATCCTGATTGATAGAAGGAAATTTGGGGGAAATTTTAAATTTAAATTTAAAATTTAAAGTTGGGGAAAAGTGAACTCCAGGCAGAGGGGCTAAGAAGTGCAAAGGTCCTGAAGCAAGGATTTTTATAGGTATAGAAAGTTGGTCAGGGACATTGGAAAATACGGATTGAGAAAGACATGACAAGAAATGAGATCTGAGTGGAATCTGTATTTTATTCAAAAATGCAATGGGAATTTTGATAGGTTTTACATAAGCAGGGGTAACATGATCCAATTTTTTAAAAAATCACCATGGTATCTGTGAAAAGAGTCTTGACAAGGCGTATGAGAAAAAGTAAAGATTTCAGTGCGGTGAATTGGCCAGAGCAGCACTAGTAGAAATGGAGCAGACAGATGGTTCAAAATAGGTAAACATTATCACACAACTTACCTTTGGGGAAATTTGTTTTGTCATTCATTCCATTTTATCTTGGCTTTGCAAACCACTGTATTTTATCACATTCATATGCATGTGCCCAGTGAATTGTGTCCACTAATTTTTTTTCTGAAACGCTTTTATAAAAAAATAAATAAATGCTTTAGCATACTGACAAAATTCAGTCAGATATTTAGCATTTTTTCCTCAAGGCAGTTCTGAAGCAGTCAGTTCATTCAGCATCTGAATTCAGAGCACCCACATCTTCCTAGAAGAATAAATAAATAATAGTTAGTCTCATATCTTTTTATAAATACAGGCTGTCAGAGGTTTAGATTTGCATAATTTGCCATAATGAATTATAAACTTCTCCCTTTTTCTCTGAGCTCATGAAATTAGTCAGGATAATAGAAGATTCTCCCAGAAATCGTGTGCTGGGGTTAATCAGTGTGTTCCTAATTGGAATTATGAGTGAAGTAAGTGAGGAGAAACACATGTCACTTTTGGAAGCTTCCACTGTAAATTTACTATGGCTGGATGCAAACTCCTGGAAAAACCATCTTCATTTAATTGCAGTGGGAGCTGATAATAGTGCTGGTGTTTTTGAGAGTGCAATTTAGCTGAATATTACCCAACCCGTCCTGTTTTGCTTTTCTGTTATTTAAGCCCTTCAACAATGCCTGGCCAGTCATCCTCAGAGTGTGCCTTGTATATCAAGCTAAGCTTCTTAAATTATGGTGGAAAGGAGATACGTAGCAACAGAATGAATTCTGTGTAAATAATTTGAATTTTCCTTTTCATGAATGAGGATAAAGATGGCTTTATCCCAATGCACAGGAGGGAAATAGGGCCTGGCTGTTATCCGAGTAATTGAACAATGGAGAGAGCAAAGCTGGATGACTGAGGCTCAAAGCACCCCAAGCAGGAAATCTTGGGCTCATGGATCTTTATAGACTTAAAGACCCAGCTTTAAGAACTTTTAAAGAGAAGCCCTGCATTTGGGAATCTTCAGAGGGTTGAAAACAGATCTCCAGGTGATCAATGCAGAGTGAACGTTTTCAGTTACAATATCCAATTAAAGCATTCTTGTACGATTGAAGGAAGGGAAAGAAATCAGAAGACATTTAATGCCTTTTAAATCCAGATAAGTTTTACTATAATAAAAACACATGCCAACTCCTTGACTTCCTGGCCTAATAAGTCCCAGGTATAGTTGTGAAGCCAGATCCAAACTGTAAGAACAATGAACCAGAAAGTCTTGGTGGAATTGTGAAGTTTCTATGGTCCCATATTCTGAGTTATTCTCAGCAGCCAAAAGAGAGATTTATAAAACATTGGGGGAAATGGGTTTTTACTTCCAGGCTCTAACTTTCAAGTAAATATTAAGTGTCTCCTGGTCATTAGAGACTGTAGCCAGTATTCAGATTATCTATATCACCTCTTGTTAATTAAACAAACATTAAAAATAAAAGAGTGAGAGCTGCTATTATTTACCATGTGTATTTTCAATCACAGCACACTATTAGCTTCTGTTTATCACAGACTTCCCTAATCTAGGGGAATCTCTCTGTATGGCTTTTAGATCTTCTTATTGGTTTGATAAATAGATCTGGTGCATTCAGAATCTCAAATAACTGTTAAGATATCATTCCCGACCCCAACTGATGATTGCTCATCTCACTCTTAATCATGCAATTCCTCCTTTCTCCCCACCCACTCACAGTAACGCTGCTTATGTGCTGCGTTGATCTGAAGGCAGTAATATTTGTAATCCAATCATGCAACTTTCTCTTTTCAGCTAACCAAACTAATCACCGCATATTTCTGCGCTTCTCCTTTTATCAGCGATTTGGGTGTCATCATCCTTGCCGCCCACTTTGTTTTCATGGGTTTGGAGAGGACTGATGTTCATGGAACGTTGTGAACAAAGAAGAAAGCTGCTTCTAAGCACCTCCAATGACTATTTTCACGTCATAACTGTCATAACAAGGAGGAAAATCTTCACAATTTGGAAGGCTTTCTGAAAATTAGCCCCACTGTACCAAACCTTTGATCTTTTGGTCAAACTGTCAATCTCTGGAGAACTCAGCTCTCTTGTGAAATTTTCAGGCTGTTCCCAAAACAATTGGTTGCATAAGTTCTGAGAGCCAGACCCGAGAAACTCCTCTGTGTTTTGGAAAGTTCCCTAAATAGACTTAGGTAATGATGGCACTGGCACGGAGATGGATGGATGGTGCTGCCCTAGCTCTTCCAAACACACACAGCTCACTCTTTTTCTACCTCTTGACAGCTCTTTTCTTTCCTTCTATTCCCATATTTCTTTATTTCCCACTCCTCTCCTCTCCTTTGTCTCATTCTCCCTTCCCTTTCCCCCCCACACACTTCCAAGCCTGAGATCAGGTTCTGACTTCACCAGCTTTGCTTAGGCAAGTCTGCTGCTTGACCAAAGGATGAAAGATGTTTCTAGGTTTAACTAAAACCCAAGTGGGACATCACATAACACATGGAGAGAGGTTCTGGCTGCCAAGTGCTCCAAGGGCAATTTTTCTCACATTGTTTCAGAACTTTTGCTCCAGGGTGCTCCAAGAGGAAGTTAAAAATTGGGTTTAAAACATGTATGATCTTGTGCCAAACAATTGAAAACAAATAGTCGGTTTACAGTTAAGACCTTGCTAGTTTTCACTTTTCTGACGTATAAAGTAAAACAAAGATTCCTTTGTTTTAATAGCAGGGGTTTTTTTTTTTTTTTTTTAATTTGCTAAACTGAAATAAAAGTAAATTGAAAATAAACTGAATAAACTGAAAAATGTACAAGATATAAATTTATTATAAATTTATAGTTTAGTGCAGACTTCTCAATTAATGTTAAAAAACCTTGCATAAAATTATGCATGCTATTCTATGTTTTTTATATCAGTAAATAAATTTATGCTTGCCAGTTTAATACACAATTATGAGGTGTATTTTTTGCACATTTTGTTTTCTGTTTTTATAATATCTTATTTAGATATTGGTCCTAATTGCGTATTATTTATATTCTCACTGGCCTTTGCCATTGCTATAGTTCCATATGGACATTTACAAACCTGATATCTTCATTCCAACCTTTTTGTAAAAGATATCTTGTGATTTCCTTATGCAATATACTTTTTTTCAGATAAAAAATAATAAGTGCAAATTGATAACATCTTATTTATATCTATTCATACATTTATCTATTATTAAACAAAATTAATACTAAATATAAATAAATAAATTTACAACTTGAAAAAATACATTGAAATATGTAAAATCAAATAAGTAGGATTACTGAAAATTTTTATCTATTTAAGGGTTTGGGACTTCCCTGGAGGCTCAGCAGTAAAGAATATGCCTGCCAACGCAGGAAGCGTGAGTTTGACCCCTGGGTCAGGAAGATCCCCTAGAGAAGGAATTAGTAACCCACTTCAGTATTCTTGCCTGGGAAATCCCATGGACAGAGGAGCCTGGCAGGGTATAGTCCAAGAATTGGCCACAACTTAGCAACTAAACAACAACAAGGTTTTTGGAGTAAATCATGAACTGATTCTAGAAACAATTTTAAGTGGGGGACATTTGTTAGTGTGAGTTAACCTGATGCATTTTCTCTGGGAGTTTCCTCCATATTTTCTTCTTGTGACAATCTGTGACATTTCGTAGTTAGTAGGGTCTCCCCTGTGAGCATACATTAGGAGAAGTCGTTGGAGCTGAAATTAATAGCTTCAGTTATCACACTAAATTTAAACAGACTAACTTAAATGCAATTTACTTTTCAAAAAGCAGGGAATTATTGGCAATAGAAATCAAATGAAGTCTTTATTCTAATCAAAATAGATCAGAATTCCTAACCATTCAAACTTACCTAAAAAGAGGCTCTCCCACTGTGTTCCTTCCCACTACAAATGTTTCAAAGTAGAGCCTGTAATCATCCTCACTTGCCCTTCATACTGCTCCCTTAACTCTTACTCCTGTGAGGGAAAAGATTCATGGACTATTTTAAGAACTACAGAGTAGCTTTTACGAATATGTATATTTTTTTGTAAAAGATACTCCATAGTTCTACAGTCCATAGGGTTGCACAGAGTCAGACATGACTGAAATGGCTTAGCACTGAGCACATTTTAAGAACTATAGAGTAGCTTTTACAAATCTGTATACTTACTCTCTGGAGTATATGTAACTTTTCAGAAGATATGCCAACACAGTTTTAAGGAAATCAATTTCCAGATACTCAACTTCCATATCTACTCTTTCCTAAAACAAATTTGCCAAGGTCGATGTCTTCAATGAAATATCTGTAGCCCTTCTCTGTCCCACTTCCTTTGGCCATAGCCTGTTTCTCACTTGACAAAAGAAAGATACACCTGTCTCCCATCCCTTGGGTGCCCTGCATGGTTCTAAGATGCAACAATCTCTAGGATGGCAAAATAGCAATTGTAAATATTCGTGTCACTTCATTTGATCAAAACAGCATAAACTTCCACCACCTACCACACTGTGAAATGCACTTCCAATACAATTTTATTTTTGACTTGCAATAATTTGAAAAGTTATAATTAATGTAACTTGTTTTCCATCATTTGCCTATGAAAAATGACTGTAATGATAATACAGAGAAAAGTTTAACTCTTAGAACTCTAAGGTTACAGAAAATTTCTTTCTTTTTTGCAACATCTAGGCTAATCTAAAATTGTAACAAAAGGAATTTAAATTTAGACATGAAGTTCTTGACTAGAGATTATTTAAAAAAAGAGAATAGGAATTGTTTCTTTTTGTTGCACAAGCATATGAAAGAGTAATTAATAAAATATATTTAAACAAAAAATAGATTAAATTAGTGTAACATTTTGAGGAGGAGGTGTAAAGGGAATACAATTTACAGGAGAAAAGAGAGTGATGCAAAATGTCTAGCTGTTAAGAAATATTCATGCTTTTAAAAATACATGACTGTGGGTGTAACGCTGTTGTTCAGTAGCTAAGTCGTGTCTGACTCTTTGCAATCCCATGGACTACGTTTAAAAGTGAGGTAACGGTTTCACTTTAAAATTTCAATGTAAATGTGCCAGAAATTTTATCCTTTGAAACTGAATACATTTACAATTAAGCATTTTAGTTATGAACTTTAAAATGTGCAAGGGAGAATCATAATCTATCAAAATTATCTTAAGGGACATGAGAAAAAAACAAAGAAGTTCCCCGATAAAAAGAACATGCTTTCCCTTATGAAACATATTCCTAACGGAAAGAAATCAGACAGGTAAGGGAAACACCATGTGGCATTTTTTTGTTCTTATAGGAAATATGCCCTGTCATTCCTCCTTCCTCCTGAAGACTCTCAGTTAAAAAAAAAAAAAAAAATTCAAAGTAGCTTCTTTTCCTTCAGTCTAAGTGGAGCTTAATTTATGAAATGGCAAGAAAATATAAATGGATTCCATAGGTAACATTACGCTGAGAAGAGCTTCCAGTAATTCCAAGTGACTGGGTTAACCTCGTGCTTCCCATATGTTCAACCAAATGCCAAATGCCAACAAAATACGGTGCCTGGCAGCAGGGTACAAAGATCCTATCTAAATGAAATTCGGTTAAAAGTATACATTACAGACAGACTCGAGTAAGAAAGGGAAACATACAGAAAGTGGTCACAAGGGTACTAATAGAAGGAAGAGGTTTGGGCTTAGCTATGACAGTAGGAAGATCTAGGAGCTGACGGATTGCATCAGTGTGTGCGTGTTTCGGCTTCATTGCCTACCTATCTGCTATGGACTGAGTGTGTTCCCGCCATTCATATGTGAAATCCGATTCTTCAATGTAACTTTATTTGGAAGTGGGGTCTTTGGGAGGTAATTAGGTCAGGAGGGTAGAGCCCTTGTGATTGGATTAGTGCCTTTATAAGAGGTACAAGAAAAATGATTTCTCTGTCTCTTTCTCTGCTTAGTGAGGGTACAATAAAATGGCAACCATTTGCAAGCCAGGAAGAGACTCCTCACCAGAACCCCATCATACTGGCTCCCAGATCTTGGACTTTCTAGCCTCCAGAACTGTGACAAATAAATGTTTGTTTAAGCCACCCAGTCTATGGCATTGTGTTATAGCAGCTGGGACTGACTAAAACATGACCTTAATCTCTGCAGTGAAGCATGGCCCAAATCTCAGTGCCCCAATTATTTGATTTGCTCTTCTCTACCCCAGGTTTTACCTCACCTATCAGTAACATAAAACCCAGACCTCTTTATCTCAGAGTGTGTTTCTGAACCAAAACCATTGCTAAGAAAACTTAATGCCTGAGAAGGGGACAGGGAACCATAAAGATGAGAGAACACATGGTGAAAAAATGCAAAGAGAAAAAGATGAAACCTGGAGACAAGTAGGAAACATAAAAATTAAAATCATGAAAGCCTATTATATAATCACCATGGAAAGGGATTCTATCACCAGTTGAATAGATATAAAGCAAATTAATTTTATCCTTCTTATCAATATTTTAACTCAGTCATTCAATATTCAGTAAAAATCACTTTGGAAATGCCACCTATTGTATATTATGAAAAAACCTAGGAACAAAGTCATGGATAATATCTGATTTCACCAACTAAATTTAGTGAACCAGTTCTGAGTAGATTTCGTTTTTCCTAGTGCTCTGATAAAGATAACGAGAGAGAGTAAAACCAATTCTTTTATTTCAGCCCCGGAAGATTTACACTGAATTTACTGACACTTAAGCTTCTAGGTGGTTGTTCAGCTACGTGGGCTCTATCCAAAGGCTAGGAGGCCATATAAGTTTCTGTAAAATTTGAAAAAGTTCAGATATTTTAACCACAATTGGCTAATACTATTACCTCTTTCCATTCTGACTTTCCTTCCCATATACTTCCGCTCTGGTGAACTGGTGTTACTGGGACAACACACTATTGGGGGCGACTGCCAAGAGGAACTTGTGTTAGTAATAGATCTAGTTTGGGTTTAGTGGGCTAACGTTATGGGGTATGCGATCACTTCCATGTACCCAAAGTTACTTCTAGCCGTGCTAGTTTAGAAATGGTATCACCAGGCTGCTTCCTACCACGGCTTGCGCTTTCCTCCCGGTGTCCCTGCCCCAGGGTGCAGGGTTGGAGGTCTTACTGAAATGTGAACATGCCCTGTGCTCCCCGTGTTGGGAGTATGTGAAGAATGGGGAAAAAAGGAAACGTGAAGTGCATGAAGGCAGAAGCCAGTCTGAAGAACACTGTTCCAATCCCCAGTTTATAAACTCTAAGCTTGTCCTCAATGATGTGCTTTTTCACAGATGCCTGGTCAAGATGAACTTTTTCTCCTGGCAAGAATATAATGCAGCCTGTAGTTAACTTTTTTCACTTTGATAGGAACTGTGAGAAATAAACTACTAAACTGATCAGAATTCCTGTGATTGTAGAGCACAAACTGGAAATGTAGTAAAAACAGTGAGTGTGTCTGTGTATTAAGCCACAGTTGTATTCTTCTAAACCAGGAATAATAAGAAACAAATTACAGTCAGCTAAGCGTGCTGTGATTCATGGGGTCGCAAAGAGTCAGACACGACTGAGTGACTGAACTGAACTGAACTGAAGCTAAAAGAGAGACTGAGATATTTTTCTCTTCTTTTTGTGGAAAATACAATGAAATAATTTTATTATTAAAAGGTAATCAAAGAGTATGCAGCCAAAAATGTAGGAAGAAATATCAGGATATGTCAAAGTGAAAGTGAAAGTTGCTTAGTCCTGTCCAACTTTTTGCGATCCCATGGACTTTACAGGCCATGAAATTCTTCAGGCCAGAATACTGGAAGTGGGTAGCCTTTCCCTTCTCCAGGGGATCTTCTCAACCCAGGGATTGAACCCAAGTCTCCCTCATTGCAAGTGGATTCTTTACCAGCTGAGCCACAATCAGGCAGTCAATTATTAAAAAACACTATGTTCTTTTACTTGGTTTTGTGATGATTGTAATATTAAATATCTCTAAGACTTATTTGGGGGATTTCTTTTCTCTTTCCAAATAAATCCTCAGGTTTTGCTTAATTCCTAACATTGTAGAAGCTCTATGCTTCACTAAACCTCATTTTCTGTGCTCCTAAGTCCATGCCTCATCAACAGAACACAAGTGAGTCTGCTGCCTCGTCTCCTACTCAAAGCGACATCATGAGCTTTGCCTCCTGATTATGAGGAGCAATCATAGAATTGCTCTAATAATAGGTAAGCATTATGAACATGTATTTCTTTTTCTTTTTCTTCTACAGAGCTAAACAAAGGCTCAGTCTCTGAATTTCCAGATGCACTTAAAATGAAATAATGATGTGGGTCCAGTCTTGCCCTACTTTAAATTAATTACTCCAGGAAGAGACATTAAACCTTTCAGACCACCAGTGTGCATAAATCCTTTAGTACCCGAGACCATACATCCTCTCTTGATTATCTGGGACACAAAGAAAGGTAAGCTCAGTAAATTAGGCTATTTTATGATCCATTTAAATAATCTGAAAAGGAAATTAATACTTTTATTACTTTCTGTAAGTGAAAAACTTCCTTAAAAATCTATAAGAGTTTTTTATGTTACAGTAGTTGGGACTGCCAGAGCCAAAACATGGATCCAGAGAAATAATGGAAGGTTGGCAAAAAGACACGTGGCTAACACAAATCAAATCAAAATGGGATAAACAAGAAGATCTAGAAACTAATTTGAAATTGAAGAAAATAGTCTAACAGAGTCAAGAAAATTCACTTAATTAAAACTTAGGCTGTTCATTTAAAAATAAAGTATTTCTTAAGTCTTTTTGGATATACTGAGTTTTTGCTGGAGCTGTTGAAAGGATGGAAAAGGAGTATAGAAAAAAAAGTGGCATTTGGGACCTCCACCCCACATTGCGACCATCAATACTTATTATGTGAGAAAAGTTCTATTCGTCACTTTGCAAATACTGTGCTCAAACTTTGTGTCCACAACAAATGAGTAGAAAAGGTAAAAAATATTTTAATTGGATAGAAGAGAAAACTAGGGTTATTTCTCTTATCTTTTACCTGTTTCTGCCTTAGTCTACCCCAGCCATGCTTGCTTCCACTCTTTCTGACACACCAAACACAGTCTAACCTCAGAGCCTTTGAATGGGCTGTTCGCTCTGCCCAGGACACTGCCCTTCCCCACCCATATTTCCACGTAGCTCACTCCTTTACTACATTTGAAGATCTTGGCTCAGGGACTTCCCTGGTGGTCCAGTTGCTAAGACTCTGTGCTCCCAAGGCAGGGGGCACAGGTTCGATCCCGGGTTGGGGAACTAGATCTCACATGCTGCAACTAAGAGTTTGCATGGAACTCAACTAAGAAATCCCACATGCCGCAACTAAGACAGACCCAGTGTATCCAAATAAATGCAAATAAATGCTTTTTAAATAATAAAAATAAAGATCTCTGTTCAAACATCACCATATCTGAGAACTCCTACTCCATAACTCTTCATTCCCTTACCCTGTTTTATTTTTCTTCTTAGCATGTCACAGATATTATGTTCCCACTCAATGCCCTCAAGAACTAATGGACACTTGGAGATGCGACTTCACCGTCGGATAGCTGAAAATAAATACAGCAGTCAGCAATCAACAAACTACAAACATGGCGTACAAATGTTGGCTTCCAATCTGATGCATCATACTATCTTACATGAGAGCTTCTCAAACAAAGCTCATAACTAGCTCTTAACTGGTGATAACTATAAGCTAAACTTATTCCAATGATTTGTTTCCTTACATAATAGCCTTTATATCAGTCAGGGTTCCCTTAAGTATCAGTTGGATAATCAAATTAAGAATATTCTGGGCAGTTCCCTGGAAGCCCAGTAGTTAGGACCCAGTGCTTGCACTGCTGGAGCCTGGGTTCAATCCCTGATCAGGAAACTGGTCCTGCAAGCCCCACAGCACAATCAAAAATTTAAAAAAAAAGAAGTAGAAAACTCCAGGAATTTTTAGGGACATATTCAAATGATTTAATAGTTTCATGGGGCTCCTGTACAACAAGCTAGGTAGCTAAAACAGAAAAAATTCATTATGGGATGGTTTAGGAGGCCAGAAGCCCAAGATCAAGCCTTGATGGCAGAGATGGTTCCTTCTTGGCCAGTGAGGAAGAATCTTTTCCATGCTTAACTCCTAGCTTCTGGTGCTTTGCTGGAGCTCTTTGGCATCCGTTGGTTTATAGATGCATCACCCTGATCTCTACCTTCATTTCACGTGCTCTTTTTCCTTTGTGCGTGTCTCGGTGTCCAAATTTCTCCTTATTCTAAGAACATGGTCATGTGGAACTAGAAAGTGAAAGTGTTAATCGCTCAGTCATGTCTGACTCTTTGCAATCCCATGGACTGTAGCCCACCAGACTTCTCTGTCCATGAATTCTTCAGGCAAAAATACTGGAGTAGATAGCCATTCCCTTCTCCAAGGGATCTTCCTGACCCAAGGATCAAACCCGGCTCCCCTGCATCGCAGGCAGATTCTTTACTGTGTGAACCACCAGGGGAAGCCACATTAATGACCTCATATTAACTTGACCATTTCCAAATAATCTATTTTACTTCCAAATAAGGTCATATTCCTAGACACTGAAAGTGAGGACTTCAGCATCTTTTGAGTGGACATGATTCACCCTGTGACACATGGTATAGATATTCATAGGGAATTGCACTGTCTACTCCAGCAAATAGTTAGAACGGCAGAGCTGTTACTACCTCTAGGCCTCAAAGGATGCGAAGAAGGTTTGGATACTAGCAAGCTGCCACAGAGAAGCAGTGATCTTAGCTGAGCAACAGAGCCAGCTTCAGATGACCCAAGAGGAAGAGAACTGAGGTAATAAATACTCTGACCTCATTTTCCTCCCTTTTCCAGTCTTCTGCCAGGGCTTCCCTTTGGCCCCACCCGACCTGAATTTAGACAGCAAAGGATCCTTTTGCTATAACATTTTAGAGACATTGCTAATTTTTAATGTAATCTTACTGTTTTTAATTTTTGACCTTTAGCATTTTAAGGAGGAATTTACTTGAAAGATTGGTTTACTTTAGAATTTTTTCTTCCTATTGAGATGTAATTGACATACATCACTGTATAAGTTTAAAGTACACAGCATAATAATTTGGCTTATATACATTATGAAATTATTATCATAATAAGCTAGTGACTATCCATCATATCATATAGATAAAAAATTAAAGTTTTTAAATTACATAATTATTAAGGATTAAATCTAAGAAGAAGATATACAAATATTAATATATGTAATATATATATATACACACACACACACTCATCATCGAAGCACTAAATACATAAAGCATATGCTAACAGACATAAAGGGAGAAGCTGACAGTAACACAATAATGTAGGGAACTTTATAACACCCCATTTACGTCAATGCACAGATCATCGAGACAGAAGAATAAGAAAACACTGGCCTTAAATGACACATTAAATCAAATATTATATATCCATCAAACTGTGGTGCTGAAGAAGACTCTTGAGAGTCCCTTGGACAACACGGAGATCAAACCAGTCAATCTTAAAGGAAGTCAGTCCTGAATATTCATTGGAGGGACTGATGCTGAAGCTCCAATACTTTGGCCAGCTGATGCAAAGAACTGACTCATTTGAAAAGACCCTGATGCTGGGAAAGATTGAGGGCAAGACGAGAAGGGGGCAAACATGTAGAGGCTAACCAGTATGCTACTAAACAATCAATAGGTCACTGAAGAAATCAAAGAAACAAACAAACAAAAAAACCTGGAGACAAATGAAAATATAAAGGTCTAAAATCTATGCGATGCAGCAAAAGCAGTTCTAACAGGGAAAATTATAGCAATACAAGCCTACATCAAAAAACAAGGGAAAAAAATCTCAAACAACCTAACTTTACACCTAAAGGAATTAGAAAAAGAACAACAAAAACACACCACAGAGTGTTAATAGAGTGAAAGAAATCATAAAGATCAGAGTAGTACTAAAGGAAATACAGAGCAAAAAACAATAGAAAAGATTAACGAAACTAAGATCTGGCTCTTTGAAAAGATAAGCAAACTTGATAAATCTTTAGCTAGATTCATCAAAAAAAAAAAAGAGAAGACTCTGATAAGAAATGGTTTATGTTAGCTTCAGTGATTTCTGTTTTATTTTTATCTTATTGGTAGAAAGAAAATGCAGGGCTTAAGAGGAATGAAAGTGAAAGTGAAAGTCGCTCAGTCATGTCCAATGCTTTGGGACTTTTGGGACTGTATAGTCCATGGAATTCTCCAGGCCAGAATACTGAAATAGGTAGCTGTTCCCTTCTCCAGGGGATCTTCCCAACCCAGGGATTGAACCAGGTCTCCCACATTGCAAGAGAATTGTTTACCAGTTGAGCCACAAGGGAAGCCAAAGAATACTGGAGTGGATAGCCTATCTCTTCTCCAGTGGATCTTCCTGACCCAGGAATTAAACTGAGGTCTCCTGTATTGCAGGCGGATACTTTACAAACTGAACTTTCAGGGAAGCTTAAGAGGAATAGCTTGGTGAATAAAGAAGTTACTCTTCTCACTTGCGTTGACTTGATCATCCTATCTGCTAAGACGATACTCTCTGCAATCCTGGCTCCACCATGTACAAGATGGTTGGAAATGACTTGCTTGTCAAGCATGTTTGTTCTTGTGTGAAATGAGGAGGACTGGAAGAGAAGCCAGGAAGTTAATAATATTGTGTGTGATGTGACTTCTCCCATAACCTCTCAGATTTTCAGTAAAATCATAAAACTAATCACATATTTTGGCAGAGTGGAATCTATGTTTGGATGATGCAGAATGGGTCCAAAGCAAAGCAGAGAAAACTATGAGGAAGAAAGCCATTACGAATTCACAAAAATTGTAGAGATGGTTCTGAACTTGCATAGCTACCAAACTGGAATTTTAAACCAAGTTGATCTAAGTCTCCACAGGATAGTAGAACCACAGCTGACAGCTGGGATATGTTTACGAATCCCTAGGGATTTTTATACTTCAAAATTTTCCAATCCACTTTTCATAATCTTTACAGTCAAGAACTTCATGTCTATATTTAAATTCGTATTGCTGCAATTTCAGCTCAGCCTAGTAGTTGTAGTAATAACCATAATAGTTGCCAGGTATGAGCAGTAAAGTCAGATTGTCTGTCTGAATCTTAGCTACATTGCTTATAAGATCAGGAAAGTTGCTTAAACTCTCTAAAGCATGGTATAGTGTCTTCTTCCACAAAATGGGTTTACAATGTCTATATCCACCATAACATTGTTGTGAATGCCAAATGAGTTAACAAATACAAAAACTTGGAGTATCTAGTACAGAGTAAGTGCTTGATATCTGTTATTGGTATCATTACCATATGGCAAGCATTCTGCTGTTTTACACAAATCATTGCATTTAACGTTCACAGTGACCCTCAGAATTAGCTATTATAATCTCTATTTTATAGATAAGGAAATCAAGGTGCAGAAAACTTAAATTTGAATAAAGAATGGCAATTTTATATGTGTCCTTTCTGTATTTATTATGGAATCAGTATGATCATGGAGAAGTATATATCTAATAAACAGCATAAATATTAATATTTTATAAAATATAAATAAATTTGTCTCAATTGTGTCATTATTTAGTGTTCAGTAAAAAGCAGAAACATTACTTTGCCAGCAAAGGTCCATCTAGTCTAGGCTATGGTTTTTCCAGTGGTCATGTATGGATGTGAGAGTTGGACTGTGAAGAAAGCTGAGTGCTGAAGAATTGATGCTTTTGAAGTGTGGTGTTGGAGAAGACTCTTGAGAGTCCCTTGGACTGCAAGGAGATCCAGCCAGTCCATCCTAAAGGAGACCAGTCCTGGGTGTTCATTGGAAGGACTGATGCTGAAGCTGAAACTCCAATACTTTGGCCACCTCATGCGAAGAGTTGACTCATTGGAAAAGACTCTGATGCTGGGAGAGATTGGGGGCAGGAGGAAAAGGGGGCGACAGAGGATGAGATGGCTGGATGGCATCACCAACTCGATGGACATGAGTTTGAGTAAACTGCAGGAGTTGGTGATGGACAGGGAGGCCTGGCGTGCTGCGATTCATGGGGTCGCAAAGAGTTGGACACGACTGAGCGACTGAACTGAACTGAAGCCTTTCAAACTAAGAGTCTAAGTGTAAGTTCCATTAGTATTCCATTTCTTCTTCTTTCAGGGATGCAATAAAAATAATGTATAAGAAAGAGATGTAAACCATATTGCTTTCCAAAATCTAGCACATTGACTTTTTGTTTTCTTGGTTCTTTCACAAGCAGCCTTTGAAAAATAATGTATCCCAACTGAAAGTAGTCTTCAAAATAAATACATAATTTTGCAATTTCTAACTAGTCTATAAAAACTCTAATAGATAACATCCACTTTTCCTTTCTCACTAATATTATACATTTTTTCTCAAAAAATAATATGATATCCTTGGTATAATTTTCCTGCAAAAGTTCATGCTCTTTCTAGCTTCTGATTTCCTAACTCTTTGGGTATTTCCAACGTTTTTTTCTCAGAGAACATTTTAATATTCCTTAGAAATAACATTAAATTATCTAAATGGTTCATCTCTGACCATATTCTATCTCTATTTTGGAGCTAGATCTATCATTTGAAGTTAGCATTAAAACCTAGGTCTTCCCAGGTGGCTCAGTGGTAAAGAATCTGCCTGCCAATGCAGGAGCCTCTTTCAATCCCTGGGTTGGAAGATCCCCTGGAGGAGGAAATGGCAACCCACTCCAGTATTCTTGCCAGGTTAATCCCATGGATGGAAGAGTCTGGTGGACTATATAGTCCAGGGCGTTCACAAAGAGTCTGACAAGACCTAGCACCTGAGCAGTATGCATGACTTAAATCCTATTGTCAAAGTCTTACATAAGACAATCCTTCTTGCAGATACAGAATGCTCTGCTAAGACGGTCATTGGAACATAAGCATCATCAAGTGTTTACATTTCCCCTGCCTTGCCTGCTACTGATTCTTCTGCTATTTTTGCAAGTAATTCTTTACTATAAAGTAGTTCAAATTCTGCCTTTCATTTGATTCAAGGATGTAGTGAGAAGTAAGCCTGTGGTGTAAGTACAATGATCTTCTGGGCCTCGAAGTACACTCTGCCAGCTTCTAGGACATTTTGCCATGATATTAAAAAATAAAGGGACTTCCCTTGTGGTCCAATGTTCAAGAGTCTGCTTTCCAGTGTAGGGGTCACGGGTTCAGTCCCTGGTTGGGGAACTAAGATCCCACATTCCAGGGTGGTGGAGTAGGGGGCAATTAAGCCCATGTGCTGCAACTACTGAGCCTGCATGCCACAACTAGAGAGAAGCCCAAACACCGCAATGAAAGATTCCACATGCCACAAAAAAGACCCCCCATGCCACAACTAAGACTCGACACAGTCACAAATAAATAACTATTTTTAAGAAAGAAGTAAAGTGTACAATACAGTCTAGAGGTCGTGGGATCTAAAAGGTCAGGGGTATAGACTTGGCACTTATCTTCTATTGCTGTGTAGCATTTAGTGAAAGATTAATTTCTTCAAAATTCAGTTTATTCAACTTTAAATGACGAGGCTGTTTTCCTACTTTCCCAAGATCATAAGCAAGTTTAACATCCTCGGATGAAAGTTGCCAGGTGAAATCACAGTATAGCAGTTCTCTCCAGAGACTGACCATGGATACTTCTCAGTTGAAGGACCTGTTCTCTTTGCCTACCTGTGACGTTCATCACTGGGTCACCACTTGCTGTTCCTCAGAAGTTCCTCTGCCTTCATTTCTGTGACAGTGGCCTATTTTCTACCTATCTTTTGGACTTCTCTTCCTACGCTTTCCTCACCATGAGCACTACCTAACTTCTACATCTTTGTTGCCACACTCAACAAACAGGCACAGAGGTGAGGATACAGGGATGGGTAGCATCATCCTTGTCCTCAGGTGGCTTTTAGGCTGGTAGACAGAGATGAGCATGAGGGTAAATAAGTAAACTGATGTGTGGTCGGTGACTCTGAGTTCCCTCAAGTTTAGAATTATTTATCCTTCTCTCACTACTAAATTTTTTCGGGGGAAAAAAGAACTACAGTGGCTACCGTGTATCATTGGTTAAAATTCCTCAAAGCAGTACTATCTCCCTCTCTGACTCCTGGTGAGTTGGTTTCCTAGAATGAGAGCTTTTCAGAAGCAGTCCTTTTTTTTCCAGATAAGTGAACCGAGCCCAGAGAGACAACGACTTGCTGACGACCACACAGCGTGTAAGTGGCAAAACGGGACCACAACCAGACCTCCTGGCTCTTGCTGCTCCTATTGTTAGACCCTATAGCGACTCTTGGTGGGCTGAATTTTCCATGTCATTCCATAAGTAACTCAATACTCAGTGGAGTAATGATTTGGTATTTCCCTCCTGTTCCACAGCGGGCGACGGCAAGCCCTCTAGATCTGAAGAAGGATAAAAATCCACACCTCTCCTGACAGTTTTTGGAAGATTTACCTGGAAAGCCAATGACCTCTGACTCCCAGGCTGGAGAAGTGGTTCTGAGTCCATTAAAATTCATGCTCAGAGTCTGCTGGTTCATAAGGGAGCTGCTGTAACAGAAATCATTCCTTGAGGTCACACGGTGCGTTAACCCCCTTGCTCCTCGTCACAGTGATGACGGCTCAGATAAACATTCATGGATGGAATGAATCCTCAGCTAGAGGAGAAAGTCAATCTGGGAAAAGGATAAATGACCTTCCCCCTCAATGCTGCCTGATGTGGGAGACAGTAAAGAAGAGCAAATACTGACAGAAACCTGATAATATTTGTCTTTCTAGTGGTCAAGACAACACCCAGACATTCTATGGCCAAGTTGAGAACTGGAAGAAATAAAAAAGGAAGAGGAGGGAAAGGAGGGGAAAGTGAGAGAAAGTGAGAAAGAAAAGAAAGGAAGAAGCAGAGGGAGGAAAAGAGAGATAGAGGGAAGGGGAAGGAAGGAAAGAAGAGAAAGGAAAACAGAAAAGAAAATGTCAAGAAGGAAAACTGTCTCACCAAACTGACGCCTGTCAGATAAAAGAGATTGGGGCCATAAATTCCTCCTAGCGTTTCTAATGGGATTTTAATACAGCATTTGGCCATCATCTTTTTTTCATTCTTCTAATGACATACATGCCCGAAGTGTAGCCACGGAGCCTCTGAACTCTGTATATTTCTGTAATACACAAAGAAAACAGCCGTCACATCCATTTTAAGGAACTTTTAAATACATTGCAGTGAGGTCTATAGGCCCCGGATCCAAAGGGACCTGCACAAAGCCTGTCTGTACATCATCTGTGACGGGCCTGAATTCTAGCCAAGGCAGTTTTTTTTTTCTTTTAAATAATAAAATAAAATACTGTGTGTGTGTTTTTTTTTAAAGGAACATTATATTTTTAAACTGGAAATAATTGTATTTTGTATCTTATGTGGCATCTGAAAGTGATTTAGTTGAACAATGTGGTTTCTGATTGGTATTTGAATTGGTTCCAGAACATTTTTCATAATAACCATCTTAAAGATCCCAATTATCTGATCCTCTTTCCCCCTTCACATGGTTTCATAGGAGGTTTCCAGAGAAAGAGAAGCCTTCAGGGGCAGGCAAGCCAACTCCCATCTAGCTAAGCAGTGTTTGCCTGCTAGGCTCAAAGGGAAGGGCCTGCTGGTTTTTCTGAGTGGTCCAGGATGCATTTATGACTCAATAAAGGAGGCCTTGGCATTACCAGAATAATTACTTACTCAAACAAGCCTATAAAACCAAAGGGTCGCCCCAACAAAAGGCAAACAGGGAACTTTTTTCTTTTAGTGTTAACATGTAAATCTAGTAAAGTGTATTTAGATTTCTATAAAATCAGCTCTTGGTGCAAAATGAATGGTGGATTTACCAGGAGGCAGCAAAATCAACTCCCCAGGGTTACAGAGGAGCTAAGGGAAAGCAGTCCTGTGAAATATGAAAGAATGCTCATCCATAGATGGACTCGGCCTCATTTGTAGCAGGCAGGAATTGGCAGTGTATTGGAGAAAGAAGGTCCTGAAATCAGCTGGATCTGATGCAGTCTTCATGACTTGAATGTTATTACCAGGGCAGTGATCCGAACTCTGCATCTCATTTGTGTAAAGCGGAGATAATGTAATACTTTTTCAAGGCTCATTGGAAGAAATGAAAGGAATAATATATGCAAAGGGTTTAGAATGATACCTTATATATAGAAGGACACACAAGAAATGATAGTTCATTGTTAAAAGTAATGGGCTTCCCTGATGGCTCAGTAATAAAGAATCTGCCTGCTAGTATAGGAGATGTAGTTTCGATCCCTGGGTAGGGAAGATCCCCTGGAGAAGGAAATGGCATCCCACTCCAGTATTCTTGCCTGGGAAATCCCGTAGACAGAAGAGACTGGTGGGCTATAATCCATGGGGTTGCAAAGAGTGAGACATGACTTAGCAACTAAACAACAACAAAAATTATAAGTAATGGAATCATTGCAGTAAATAGTACTTTTTATTATGACATATATTAATGAGAATATAAGTAATAAAAGTAAATTTTAAAAAAATTAATAATGAGAATAAATGTTTTTGAGTGCTATGTCAGCACATAGTATCTGAGATTATACTAAGCATTTTAAATCTTATATCTCCTTTAATTCTCTCAATGCAAAATTCCTATCTAAGGTGTGAAATCTAGTAAGTGGCAGAGCTAGAAATAGGCTGCCACATGAAGCAAATAAAAATAGGATACCCAATTAAATTTTAAATTCAGATAAATAAGAAATAATTATTTTAGAAAAAAGTATCTCCCAAGTATTGCATGGGACATACTTATACACATCTGGCAAACATAAACTAGATTTACTTGATGCCCATGCTCTTTTTTTTTCTTCACTATACGAAGTTACATCCAGAATATAACTGATTCCTTGTATATTTAATTCTCTAGATTCCCCAACCAAAAGGTTTCTTGGTTAAAAAAAAAATCCAGAAATTGTATGTGGTTACCAACTATCAGAGAAAGTCAAAATGCTTAAGGCAAATAAGATAAACGAGGGCAGCTGGCTGCATGGCTGGTAAAAGAACTGTAAATCAAGTCCTGTGTCCCATCGAGATGATGATCTTAAAGTATGTCAGCAATTATTAAAACATTTAAAAACAAAGTGGCAAAATAACACTTAATGTTTAGAAACATTTTTGCACCATAACATGCAGCTATAAATTATACTTTAAAATGTTTTCTCAATGATGCAAGTTAACAATCTGATTCATTCATTCAACAGAAATTATTGATTGTCCTACATCAAGCCACTATGTAGAGGTTAAATGAACAAAGACACTGTGCCCCCCTTTACAGAATTTATAATCTAGGAGAGAGACATAATGTAATTAAATGAGCATACAAAAAATATAAAGTTATAGTCATCACAAGATCTATGAAGGAAAATTACACAAAGAGATACATGGAGAGATAGGGGAACTTGAGTTCAGAAAGGACTTTCATGAAATAGTATAACCTGAGAGAAGGTCAGGTTTCCCAGGTGTCTCAGTGGTAAAGAATCCACTTGCCAATGCAGGAGACAGAGGTTTGATCCCTGGGTTGGAAAGATTCCCTGGAGAAGGAAATGGCAACTCACTCCAGTATTCTTGCCTGGGGAATCCCACGGACAGAGGAGACCAACAGGCTACAGTCCATGTGTTGCAAAGAGTTGGACACAACTGAGCAACTTAGCATTGCATGCACAAGCTAAGATCTGAAGGATGAACAGAATTTAATGAGGAAGTTTTAATGACAGGTACCCATCTACATTATTCATGATCCTACCCTGGAATTGTCTTCAAACGTTCTATGAGAGAGAAATAAACAATTATTGTTTTGAGTCATTGTATGTTTGGGTATAATGATTTATTTGTTGCTGCAGACTAGTCTACTATAGGGGGCTTCCCTGGTGGTTCAGTGGTTTGAGAATCTGCCTGCCAATGCAGGGGACACTGGTTTCATTCCTGTCCCCGAGGATCCCGCATGCCGTGGGGCTACTAAGCCGGTGTACCACATCTACTGAGCCCATGTGCCTAGAGCCTGTGTTCTGTGGCAAGAGCAGCCACCACAATGAAAAGCCCATATACCACAAGGAAGAGCAGCCTCCGCTCACCGCAACTAGAGAAAGCCCATGCACAGCAGTGAAGATCCAGTGCATCCAAAAATAAATTTTAAATTTTAAAAAGACTAGTCTACTATAGCCAGTACATTATCTTCTGCCCCCCCACCCCCCACCTACCCCCACCGCTGCCCACTGTGTACTGTCTCCACGTCTGCTGAATAGATCTTTCAGTTCTTCATGCTTGCCATGCTCCCTTCTCCCACTGAGTCCTTGCAATTCCAAGTCAGAGGTGGTGTTGACTGATCCTGGGGAACCCATTGTCAGAGATGCTTGCTATGCTGAAACTACTCTATCATCTTAAACACGTGGCTTTCAAAGTCATCATAAGTTTCACCATCTCAGTCATCTGGTAGTATGATGGGAGGTTTTCGGGCCAGGCCTGAAAATAGCAGAGTATCATTTTTGCTCTCATTCCATTAGTTAAGCTCAGTTACATGATCATCACTAATAGTCAGGGAGACTGGGAAATGTAAACCATCTATGTCACAAGAAAAGAGAAATGGGTGTTATTAACAACCTGCAAACTCTACAATGAGCAGTTGGAGCTTCATGATACAGGATCTTACAAGCCTTGTTAAAGGATTTGGGTTTTATCTCAAGACCAATGGAAATCCAATAAAGGAATTTAGGCATAAAGAAGTGACACAATAAGATTCATATTTTTAAAATGTGACTCTGTCAACAAACTGGAGAACAGACTTGGAGAGTACCAAGTGGTTGTGGGCAGATCAGTTAGGAGGATAGCATAGCAATCTAGGCAAGAATTTGTGGTAGCATGGAACAGAGTGGTAGCTGGCAGTGCTAGAAATGGAGAGAGATAGATGGATGCAATAAGATCATGAAACACAGCATTGATTACAGAGCAGTAGACAAATACGTGATGTCCCTTTTCTTTGTTAAACTATTTTATACTTCTTGTCATCCCCCTGACTCCTTAGTTTCTTTAGTACCAGTAGATTTCCTGATTAGCATCAATTAACAATGAAAATACAAGTAAGAATCTTCATAAGGAGCTCCTTGAATTTGAAAAACATTATCAAAAGGGCTTGGAGAGATTCTATTCAGATTCTCTGGGGTGTAAAGTGGTGCAAAACAGCCTGATATTTTTTAATACCATGCATCCTGGGATCGAACCCTGGTCTCCTGCATTGCAGGCAGATTCTTTATGGTCTGAGTTACCAGGGAAGCCTCATATAAAAAAAAAGTTTAAAAATAAGAAAAAAAAGAATATTATAATGTGCATTTTAACAATAAATCAGAAAACACAGGACTTGTGTTACTTTCTGATTTTCTTATTCGTAAAAAGAGGACAGTAATACCTGTGCATTCTACATCTTGACATTTGGTTGTGTGAATCAAATGTCATAGAGACCACATCTACTGAAATGCACAGTGGTTCATATTAACAGGGCTCCCTGGTGTTTGAAGTTTCTATAATTGCTTGCTCTAACTATTTACGGAGACATTCATTAAAGTATTTGCACATAAAATAAAAAACTGCACGTTCAAAAGCCTGTTCATTCTTTTCTTGTTTTTACTGCTACCTAATATACAAGTAAGTGAAAGTTGCTTGCCTAGTATAATAGGCTAAAAAATGCAAGATATACAAGCTTGTTATTCAGTGTTCAGTTTAATTGGAGAGTTGAGAGTTTGGTGGTTGTTTTTACTGGTATAAAAGAGGAAGGCTGCTCAACCCTCTAGATAAAAATGACCTTTTTCATGGCTACTGAACCTTGATTTTTTTCCCTTAGTCATCTAACAAGCTAAAAATAATAATAAGCAACACATTAAATACCAAACACCATTCTCAGTAATATGTTGAAGTACACACACATATATCCATCCATATCAAATAAATATAACCCTCATCTCCATACAATGTGGAGGATACTATTATTACCATCTCCATTTTTCAGTTGAAGAAACTGAGGCACTGAGAGAATATGAAACTCGTCCAGAGTCATAAAGTTAATTAATAGCTGAGCCAGACTTCAAACTCAGGCCGTATCCCACTGTACTGCCTCTTTATAATGTACTAAATGCTGAATTAAATGCTATAGTCTGTCCCTAACAAGATTATCCTAACTATAGCTACTGCATTATTTTCTCTAGTAGAGTTTTCACAAAGAGTATTCTAAATGAATTACTCCAAGAATTACCATTCACTTGACCCCATTCTTATTAAAGTGAGGCCAGAGTCAGACACGACTGAAGCGACTTAGCAGCAGCAGTAAGATCATCCCAGATGGGTGGAGAAACTGGAAAATTCCACAACCAACTGCATCCAGTTAAAGTCTTGTCCAGCAAGGAGCAGGTTGCCACCACAAAGTTATTCAATCAGGGTGATGAATTCCAGGATCCACAGAAGTACAGAGATAAGGAAGTAAGGATTCTGGTCTTCCTTTTCTAGAGTCTAGTGTCTTATTAGATGATAGTAGAAAGTTCAGTTCAGTTCAGTCACTCAGTCAAATCCGACTCTTTGCAACCCCATGAATTGCAGCATGCCAGGCCTCCCTGTCCATCATCAACTCCTGGAGTTTACCCAAACTCACGTCCATTGAGTCCGTGATGCCATCCAACCATCTCATCCTCTGTCGCCCCCTTCTCCTCCTGCCCTCAATCTTTCCCAGCATCAGGGTCCTTTCAAATGAATCAGCTCTTCGCATCAGGTAGCCAAAGTATTGGAGTTTCAGCTTCAGTATCAGTCCTTCCATTGAACACCCAGGACTCATCTCCTTTAGGATGGACTGGTTGGATCTCCTTGCAGTCGAAGGGGCTCTCAAGTGTCTTTTCCAACACCACAATTCAAAAGCATCAATTCTTTGGCATTCAGCTTTCTTTATAGTCCAACTCTCATATCCATACATGACCACTGGAAAAACCATAGCCTTGACTAGACGTACCTTTGTTGACAAAGTAATGTCTCTGCTTTTTAATATGCTGTCTAGGTTGTCTAACTTTCCTTCCAAGGAGCAAGCATCTTTTAATTTCATAGCTGAAATCACCATCTGCAGTGATTTTGGAGCCCCAAAAATAAGGTCAGCCACTGTTTCCCCATCTATTTGCCATGCAGTGATGGGACCGGATGCCATGATCTTAGTTTTCTGAATGTTGAGCTTTAAGCCAACTTTTTCACTCTTCTCTTTCACTTTCATCAAGAGGCTCTTTAGTTTGTCTTCACTTTCTGCCATAAGGGTGGTGTCATCTGCATATCTGAGGTTATTGATATTTCTCCCAGCAATTTTGATTCCAGCTTGTGCTTCTTCCAGCCCAGCGTTTCTCATGATGTACTCTGCATATAAGTTAAATAGGCAGGGTGACAATATACAGCCTTGACATATTCCTTTCCCGATTTGGAACCAGTCTGTTGTTCCATGTCCAGTTCTAACTGTTGCTTCCTGACCTGCATACAGGTTTCTCAAGAGGCGGGTCAGGTGGTCTGGTATTCCCATCTCTTTCAGAATTTTCCAGTATTGTGATCCACACAGTCAAAGGCTTTGGCATAGTCAATAAATAAATAGATGTCTTTCTGGAACTCTCTTGCTTTTTCAATGATCCAGTGAATGTTGGCAATTTGATCTCTGGTTCCTCTGCCTTTTCTAAAACCAGTTTGAACATCTGGAAGTTCACAGTTCACGTATTGCTGAAGCCTGGCTTGGAGAATTTTGAGCATTACTTTACTAGCGTGTGAGATGAGTGCAATTATGCGGTAGTTTGAGCATTGTTTAGCATTGACTTTCTTTGGGTTTGGAATGAAAATGGACCTTTTCCAGTCCTGTGGCCACTGCTGAGTTTTCCAAATTTGCTGGCATATTGAGTGCAGCACTTTCACAGCATCATCTTTTAGGATTTGAAAAAGCTCAACTGGAATTCCATCACCTCCACTAGCTTTGTTCGTAGTGATGCTTCCTAAGGCCCGCTTGACTTCCCATTCCAGAATGTCTGCCTCTAGGTGAGTGATCACACCATCATGATTATCTGGGTCATGAAGATCTTTTTTGTACAGTTCTTCTATGTATTCTTGCCACCTCTTCTTCATATCTTCTGCTTCTGTTAGGTCCATACCATTTCTGTCCTTTATTGTGCCCATCTTTGCATGATGGTAGAAAAAGGCAGTACTTAAGCTGAATCTTAGAAGTTGAGTAGATGCTCACTGAATTGACAAAGGTAAAGTGATTCCAGCTACCACAAAGAAAAAAAAAGAAAAAATCCCAGGAAGGAGAAAGTGGAGAGAGCAGACAGTAAGTAAGAGGGACAGCTGGCAGGTGGTCATGGAGGACTTGATGGAATTTAGGAACTTTATTCTGTGTAGCTCCAGGAAGCCTCCAAAGGCTTTTAAGCAGCTGAGTGATAATATTAGGGAAGCTATCAGGTTTAGGGGAAAGATTGTGGTTTCAGCTTTAGACTTTCTAAGGCTGAGAAAGTCAAACTGAGGGAAATCCAGAAGAAATGTTCTGTGAACAAACAGACATGCATTCTAGTTGAGGAGAGAGATGTGAGCTGGAAACAGATTTGGGAAACAACTCCAGTCAGCTAGCTATGGAAGGTACAAAAGATTTCCCAGGTGAGTATATACCAGGAGATTTTTAAAAGGAGGGATTAAGACCTTGAGGTCTACATTTGAGGGTGGGGACAGATGAAGGAAGAGCCTGAAGAGAAGCAAAAGTCAAGAGAATTACTTGAACAGTACAGAAGCCAAGGGAGGAGGAAGCATTATTTAAAAGGGTGTGGGCAAAGATGTCAGATGTCTCAGGGGGTCAAATGAGGTAAAGGCTGGAAAACCCTTGCTCTTTCAATGGAGTGGCAGGGCCAGCTCTAAAGAGCAGGAGGTGAGACGTGAACAGGATGTTCAGAGATGAAATGAAAGAGCAGGTAGAGACGACTCTTTTGGGGAAGGTGAGACAGAGGCAGCAACTTGGCAACCATTCTATGTTGTGTTTCTCCTTGGCCCAGTTTCTTTAAGAGACAGGGAGGCAGCGCTAAGTTACGTAGCCCTTGTTTCTCTGACAGTCTCTTACAACAGATCAGAGTTAGAGACACCCCTCCCAGATGGGATTTCATCTGGGATTCCCAGCAACCTGTATTTAAGATTGTCTTCCAAATTCCTAAGCTGTGCAACATGACACATTGGACCCTCCTTTGAAACTCACTTATCTAATATATGATGAGAACATACATATATCCCAAAATGAAGGTCTTAGGTATGTCAGGGGCACATTGACTGAACTGAGTTTTCTCTTGTTATAAAACCTTGGTGATTATTTTTATTTTCTTCAGGGTTTATTAGTCATTTTGGTTTCTAATAATCATGCAATCACAGGAGTATCAGCTAAAGACTAAACTCGTCAAAGAAACTCAAATATATAAAGATTTCCCCACTAGCCTTTTACCATATTTAAAATTTCATGGTTTGTTATATTGACCACTCTTCTTCTTTTTGATGTGATCTTGGACATGTCACCTAAGCTCTCAGGATCTCAGTGACCTCATCTATCTAAAAAGGGGACCAGACAAATTGTTCAGTAAAATAATATTGTTCTACACCAAGGGTTAGCAAACTTTCTCATAAATATTTTTGGCTTTACAGGCCATATAGATTCTGTTGCTACTACTCAACTCTGTTGTCATAATGAAAAAGAAGCTAGAGACAAATGTGTAAACAAATGAGCATGCCTGTGCTCCAATAAAACTTTATTTACAAAAACAAACCAGGCTGGATTTGGCCTTCTGGCTGTAGTTTGCCAACTCCTGCTCTAAACGTTAAAATTAAGTTGGACCTCTTAGAATCACCCACTAAAACACCTATATCCCAGAAAAGGTAAATTATGCAGTTATTGTCAGCCATGATGTGAAGGGAGCCACAATCTTTAGCTTACACACTGCAAATGAGAAAAGCAGAGAAGTACTAACTAAGGGTTAGTATTTTACGGGTAAACACTCTGGTTTTCTTCAAATGGTAGGTGCAAAAAATACATAAAGAATCCAGTCAAACTTAAACTTCAGTTAGATCCAATAATTTAAACAATCTATTTTAGAAGTAATTAACATCTTTTGGTTACAAATTCCCATTATCTTTGAAAGCCTCCTTCCCCTATGTAAATATACGAGTGAATGAGCAGGAGGAGGGTGACTTGTGGGATCTCAGAGTCCTTAAGGGAAGAACAGGGTCCTCAGGAGCAGTGCCCCTCCTTCTGCCTCTGGATTACCATTGAGGTCAACGTGAGTGCTGCCTGCCCTGCTAGCATGCAGCAGTTGAGGGCTGTGGGCAGTACCACTTTCCATCTAGCCAGTCTTAGCTTGGACTTGGTGATCCTTGTCTGTGGAGGTGGTGGTTTAGTCGCTAAGTCATGTCCGAATATTGCAACCTCATGGACAGTAGCCTGCCATGAATCTGTCCATGGGATTCTATAAGCAAGAATACTGGAGTAGGTTGCCATTTCCTTCTCCGGGGGATCTTCCCAAACCAGGAATCGAACCCAGGTCTCCTGCATTGCAGGCAGATTCTTTACCAACTGAGCTATGAGGGAAGACCAATCCTTCGCTGACTCTGTGTCATCTCTGCTCTTACTGGTGTTAGAGAACCCTCTGAGGTCTGGCTGTGACTATCATTAGGCCCTGGGTTAAGAGGTCTTCATTGCAACTCTTGCTATAAAACCATTTCGCTCTTTTCATTTCTTAGTCAGATTCTCAGCTCTTTTTGAGATCTGTCAATGCATATGAGACAAAGTGTGGCTCAGAAAAAGTCAGCTTCGGAGCCTGTCTGCCTGAGCTCACTGCATTATCAGGTTTCTGTGACTATGACCCAGCTTGATTTAAAGCAGTCACAAAGGTGGCTTCCTCTCCAATCCCAACTTGTTTCTTGGAGTTCCCTTGATAAAGATAGGAGAAAGATGATAAAGAAGGAGAAAGATGTCTGACTGCTTTACTGTCTTTCCTCTTCCCTTTTTCACAATCTCTGGAGTCAAAAGAGGAGCTGGTTCTCCCTAGACTGCTCTTCCATTCTACCCTTTTCATGCCATTGTCGTTGTTGTTCTTTAGTCACTAAGTCAGGTCCAACTCTTTTGCAACTGCCTAAACATCATAGGAAAAGAACTATCTTTTCTACACTGGAGGAATAATCACAGAGCATAAGACCTTCAGGCTAAGTTGTTACTAAAAGGGAGCAATGAAGAGATTTCGAGAAAACTTTCTTAATGCCATGTTGGCCCTCTGGCCTAATGCTTTGTCCATAATCTATTTCGTATGTTAGAAGCTGACCAATTTCTATCTTTCTCACTGAATTCCTTATGCAAAAAATTATAATCTCCCCTCAGGTTAATGGATGGATGGCTGCATTCAAAGCACTCGGATGGAGATCTTATATTCTAAGAGGTAAAATGAGGAGTGCACATTTCCAAAGTATTTTATTATTGTGCATTTAATTTCTTAATTTATACAATATTTATTCAATAGCTTTTCCTATGGAGACAACTGAATAAGGGGAGGTTCTTGATAAAGCTGAGTTTAGGATGGGGTTGGTATCAGTGCTGAAGAGAATGGAGAGGTACCTGGCAATGTGTCAAGGGAGGCACGCTGAGTGTCCAGGGTACAGTACATGACCACATAACAGAGGGAAAAGGGGAAAAGTTGTAGAAATGTATTTCACGAATGTATCTAGGACCAACACAGGCAAATATTACCAAGGGAAGAAAAGGAACTGAAGCATGAATCCATCTGCAATCCAGTAAAACATCCTGGGAAGAAGGTTGAAGTAATAAGCTAGAGCAATTATGTTGCAATAAGACTGGAGCTTTAGAGTGTGTGTGTGTGTGTGTGTGTGTGTGGGTACTCAGTCATATCCAACTCTGTGACCCCATGGACTGTAACCCATCAGGCTGCTCTGTCCATGGAATTTTCCAGGCAAGAATGCTGGTGTGGGTTTTCATTGCGTTCTCCAGAGAATCTTCCTGACCCAGGGATTGAACCTGCTTCCCTTGCGTTGGAAAGTGGATTCTTTACCATTTGCACCACCTGGGAAGCCCTTAAGAGTCAGTAGCTTCAATATAATAGTGCCAAAGAACATAGGACCTTGTTCAGGAATGGGGCAGATTTATTTAGTTGATTGTCCTTGTGTGGTTCCCTTGACCATGGGACCTGACCCAAAATGGAAGAGGTATTAATGGTGAAGGGTCCAAAAGAATGCCCCCCAAGAGAACAGCTCAAGAGAAACATATGTGAAAATATTTAGCAACTGGATAGAAAGTCTATATTTCACTACAGGTTGAATAATCGTTTATGGTCAGAAGCCTTTACCTACAATTTAAATGCCATCTTGCTGCCTAAACAGCCAAGGAAAATGCATAGGTAATTTACTCTTGACTTTGAATTGTATTTTATGATTTTAGAATCATATTTTTTCCTAATTTTGTCCTCCCATGGCTGATATCATTTCTTGTTATGCACTGACTAGTAAATAGATGGAAGAAGAAGTGAGTGAAAGAAGTCAATCTAGCATTAGAATGCTCCTCAGAGAGTGGAATGTGTATTTCATTACTGACTCCATGTACGATTCACAAAACAATCCCAGGCACTAGGGGATACAGAATAAAGATTACACTGATTCCAATCCTCAAGGAGATTAAGGCCTAATGGGAGAGAAATAAAATACATAAAATCAGCATAAATACATACAGATGTGTACAACAATTACGAGAGTGAGATGGTCATATGGAATCAAGAATTAGGCTGATTAGTTGGGGAATGATTAGGTAAACTCCAAAAAGATACATAAAGGAAATAGAGCTATAGTATTCAAGGTTGTTATCAATGCAGTTTCACAGAAAAAATTTAGTTTCATGATACTCCTGGAAGTCTAAATCTGTAGCATGCCACCTCCAGTATCTAAGAAACTTTATTTCTAGGACTTACCATCTGGTACCCAACATAACTGCAGAGTTTAAGGATTTATTACCAACTCTCATAGATTATTATTTCTCTAGTAAAAACATCTCAGTTAAATATGAGAGTTTGCTATAGTGCGAAAACAGATACTTGTATGAATATGTATATCAGCAACTCGAAATTGTCAGGTACCCACAGGTGTAGGGTATTTGCCCAGTGGGTTATCTCCAGTCAAAGAGCTAAAACTGCTTCCTTTGGCCCTGCCTCCCTCCACCATAACACTGTGAACATTCTCATAAGTAAATATTTGTGCACCAGGACAGGTGCAAAAAATAATATACTGACCTACTCTGAAGCCTGATATAAACAGGTTTTTAACTCTCCACTCCCTGGGATCTCCCGTTCTTCTCCAAGTCAGAGGAATCAGAAAGAGAATCGTCTGCCTGTCAGTGAAAAATGCTTTAGACATAATTTTCAAGAAGGGAGGTATTAAAAGCAGAGGACACTGATAAATCATATTCTTTGCCCAAAGATGGAACCAGAAAAGATATCTCATTAGAGAAAAAAAAAGAACCAGAAATAAAAATACATCAATATTGCAGAGTCTAGAAAGTGCTTAGAAGGCTCTGGACTCCTACAGGCTGTTTCAGTCATTTGCCTTGCCAAAAACCCACCCAATGGTTCTTAAAAAAAAAAAAAAAATAGCCCATAGGGACTGAAAACGTTGACTAATAATTCTTGAATCCATCTCCACAATATTATTCCTCTCTGCCAAGGTCAGCTTTGGTCACTGCATGGCTGGAGGTCTGGGCTTGCTGTTCCCAGTTTTATTTTTACAGTAGTTATGGAGCCCTCTACATTTTCAAGGGCCCTCCTGTCACTTATTACCCACCCATTCAGACCACCCACCCACACTCTCACACAATACATCCAGACACACCCACAAATACCCAGATTCTTTAAACCTTATGGTGATTCAGGCTACAGGAAAATTGTTTGCTCCAAATGACTTGTCTTTACATTCTCAGAGTTCCCCAAAATAAATCCGTTTCCCCTCTCAGGGGACCCATTTGTAAGTCTTTCCACTTGGCAAACATTTACAGAGCACCTACTGTGTGTTGGGTACAGAAGGATGTAGGCGCGAAAGGAAGCTACCCAGGAGGCAAGGAAATGCAGGAGTTCCCAGCTGCCCCCTGCTTCCCGGTAACCAGATGGCAATGGGGGGAGGGAAGAGGGAGGTAAGGCCACATCTAAATGGAGAGACCATTTCTTTCTTTCATCCACTTTTTCTCCTCCTTTTTTCTTCTTTATTCATTTCCTCTCTTTATCTCTTCATCTTTCATGTCTCTCTTACTCCCTCCTCACACACCTTCTTTCTGTTTTTCTACTAAGATAAAACCACCTCAGAGTTTCCGTCAGACTTGGGAGCTATCACTGTGCTTCTCCTGCCTCTAAATAAACTACTCATGAAAGCAGCAGACCCTGTGGCTGTACAAACTCTCAATATATAAAAGTGGGGAGAAATACTTGTCCTAAGTCAGAAAACCTGATTTTGGGGAAACCACATTCCTCTGCTCCCTGACATTGGTGCCTGCCTATCAGAAAGGCTGGGAGGGAGAAGGCAGGCCTGAGTGTAGCTGGACGTCCAGCCTTCCGCAGCCTCCCGGGCCCTGAGCCCTTATGATAATTTATGAGGTGTCAGGATATTCTGACCACAAGGTCGGAATAGAATGGTTTTTACACTTCAGCTGCCATGAAAGAGAAACAATTTAATTCTGTTTCACTCTGGCACTGTCTGTTTTCACAATGAACAGGGGATTTGGGTCTCCTGGAGATTATTTGTCTAAGCACAGAGCATGACTGCTGCTGAGACTTGAGATGTCTGATTTTGACTCTCCTTTTCCTTCCTTCTCAGTGAAGGAAGGAGGCACTTGCCTGTCCTATTGTCCCGGAGTGAGACAGGAATCCATTTCACCGTGGCAATAGTTACGTGCTAGCGACTAAACCAGACTTCAGAGTCACTCCATCCTCCTCTAACTTTTAGTGGGAAAGAGTGGTTGGGGTAAGTAAGGGGTATGAGATAGCCCTTTCCAAAATTCAGCAGGCCCCAGAGTCTTGGCCAAGTCGTGGTCTTGAGTCTGAGGCAGTGTTTCCCTTGGCCAGCAAGCACAGCCTCCTGGCTCCTCCTGAAGCTGCAGAACCAAAGACATTCCACGGAACAGCCCAAAGCTCTGCCTGCCAGCAAAACCCAATGTCTCCTCGGAGAAATCACAGAGTAGGATTGCAGTACTCCAACAACAGAGCAGCCAAGACACAAACGCAAGGCAAGTCGGCTTCTCAGGACCCCACCAGCCCTCAACTGTAAGCCAGACAGGGAAGGTCATCGAATGCGACAGATAATCACATTACAGAGCAGTCACCCAGGAAGCCTACTTGACAGAGAGGGGCTCCTGGATTCTTGGGCCTAGAAGCAACAAACCTTTCTGGACCAGTTCATGTGATCCACTCTGTTAAACTCATCTTCCAGGGTTTGGCCACCTGACAGGCACTAGAGTACCAGAATGAAATAGAGTATATTTCCTCAATCTTTTAAAGTTTAACTATAATTAAAATGAAAAAAGTAAAACTCTACATAATAGGCAATAATTTTAAAGAAACATTAGTGAGAAAAAGCAACGGTACAATACAATGAAAATAATATGTTACCATGTTTTTTAAAAGAGGCTGTTGTATATTAACATATATTTAAATAGACATTGTTTAGGGAAACAGAAGAAGCTTGTCTCAGGGTTCTTTAGAAAAGGGAACCAGAAGCCCAAGGGTCAGAATTCAGATGGAGATTTTCTTCTCACAATGTATTTTTTTTAAATGTTATCTAAGAACTGATATTAATTTTCTATTTAAGAAACAAATTAAAATTCTGGAGAACAGTAAAGAGAGAGAAGTAAGAAGAGAAGCAAATGATTCCAGCTTAAAATGCAGCTTACTGTTGGGCCAGACAATTCTCAAAAAAACCACTCCCCTAAATTCAAGCAATGAATTCTTGGTGGGAAGGGTAAAAGAGCTATTTGGTAAATAACCTCTTTGAGTTCCCTTAATAGTAGTACTAAAGTGCCTATGGAAGAATTCCTTGCTTTCATGTGGGTGAGAAGATTACTTCCCCCAAAAGGATTTCAATCAATGAGATGGAGCCTCCTGTAATCAGCATCCAATAAGCTTCAGTTTCAAGCAAAGTGCTGAGTCAAACGGTTTTGCCCTCTCCTCTTCCCTAAGTCAAAGTTTCTGAAGTCCCTTCTCTATACAACTTGTCCCAATAGTAATCATTCTTTGCATTTCCAGAGAATGTCATTGACCCAGGGAGATGGGTGTGTGGGAAAGAGCATTGGATCCTGGGTCAAACAACATGTGTTCCAGTATTAGCTCTCTCTGGGGAAAATTGATAAATTGTTTAATCTCTCTAGACTTCAGTTTTCTCATCTGTAAAGAGAAAGATTTGAATGAGATACATTGCCTTAAATGTCCTGAATGCTATAGGTCTCTGGTTCTATAAAAACACAATCATCGGGCTGCATACAGATGGAGCCTGGTAAGTATCGCATGCCTGTCATGCATTTCTAGGGTTCCACTTGACCTTTGGGCAGCTGCATATATGAAAGTACTTTCTGATTTACTTCTTTGTTAAAAAGGGATAATTGAATTGCTGTCCCAAAATGCTGTTCACCGTTAGACCATGAAAACAAGATTCTTAAAGTACCTTCAGCCTTGCCATGTGACAAGCAGAAGAATCTACTACATTATGAGTAAGCCTCAAAGGTATCTTGGTATTGCCTTAGGACCATGGCTAGCTGGCCCACTGCCCCATTCATCATCTGATAGGGAGAGACTGTCACTGGGGGCTACATCCCTTGTTAGACAAGAAATGCTTCCAAAATGAAGACCTCTCTTCCCGTTCGTCCTCACACAGAAGGTGTCTGGGATATCAGAAAGTCCTTTCTCTATGTCAGGACAAAGTACTCTTGTAGAACAGCTTCATAGTGATGTCATGGTCATGTGAACCACCAAGTCCAGAGAGATGGTGAGAGAGAATGTATAAAAAAGTTGCCAGGACAACAACCCCCATCAACCCACTCTACTCTCAGGTGGGAAACTTAAGAACTCAGTTGGTTAGCAGCCAACCTGAAATACGTCTGATTATTTCTCTGTGACTCACTCCTTCTCCAACATATTTCCATTCAAAATATAACTGTTCCTCATTTCTTTCCCCAAACCTTCCAGTTCATCATTGCCATGTGTGTCCTGTTCCTCTCAACCCCATAACACCATCTTGATTGGTCTTTCCTATTTGGCTGCGTTTTTTCATTTATAAACCTGCTACAATTTTAATATTCTAATTTAGTGGTGAAAAACACAGATTCTAGAGAGATAATATAAGATAGGGTTTAAGAACATGAACTCTGGAGATTGAATATCTGGTTTGAATTCTATCTCTGGCCTTTACAAAATGGCAGTAGCTAGATGGACAATCAAGGACCAGCAGCCTTGGATGTACCATTCATGAGGGAACAAGAGTTATTGTACTGGGCCCAGCTGTATCACAAGAAGGTTGTTGGTTATTCTAACAACAGAGGATTCTAACAATGAATAGTTCCTTGACAAGACATCCAAAAATGTTTGAACTTGATTGGTGAATGCTCCTGCTGATTGTAATGTAATGAAGTTATAGATCAAATGAATGAAAATGTAAAACTTGCAACTGCAAGGTTTAAAATATTTGGTTGTGGTTCTGAAGTTGATCCATGCTCATTCACCTTCGAATCGGTGGAAGGAAAAGGATTGAGGAAGCCATAACTATCAAAAGCACAGGTGCTGCCAAGGAACCATGCCTTCCTCTTGTCAGGTGAGTGTCTGCTCCTCGGTTTTTGTCTCGTCACAACAAAGATTGGGAGTGACGGACATTAAAGCCCCCTCGGCGTGTCACAGCTCTCGGCTCTTGGACAGACCGTGTTATAGCTCTCAGGTCTCGAACGGACCGTGTTAGAGTTCTTAGACAAATCAGTGTTACGGCTCAGTGTTACAGCTCTATTTTATTTAGAAGATAGCATGAAAATCCATCTTCGAGGCGTGAAGGCACGTCCATCCAAAGATGCAAAAAGAGCGCCCATCGCGCAGGAGAGAGAGAGAGAGAGAGAGAGAGAGAGAGGGAGAGAGAGCCCTTTGGCTCCTCTTTTTATGCTTTTTTCTTCCCCCCTGGGCCTGCCCTATGCAAATTGGGCTTAGGCAGAAGCGCTGTTCTACCTGAAGTCCTCACTCCGGTCCTCGGACCTTCCTTTGACCTTCCTCTGTTCTATTTTCACGGGCTTTTCCCTTCCTTGTCTTTTAGCCACAACCATTTTGGACTCCTTTTCCCTATTCTAACTACCTAACACTCTCAAGAAACTCCACTTCTCCATGCTAACTGAAAATGCAATCAAGATGTCCCTGGTAAACTCTAAACTGAAAGGTGATCTCAAGAAACAAGAGAGATGTAATAAGCCAGTGGATAAACCTCCACTGAATCAAGTCCTTTGTCTTCCTATTCTCAGAGTAATCACCATAAATGTCAAAAGGCCCGTTACCCTGTCATTAGGGATTACAAGATAATATACAACATTTTGCCATTCAGATTATTGTTCTGATACAAGTGAAATATATAGATTAATTGTTCAGAATAGTTTGATACATTTCAGCCTGCCTGTATTGCCTTAACCCAACTGATGTTTACTTTGAATTATGTGATTGTGGCAGAAACAGCTCCTTGATGAAATCAGCACTAATGATTTCCAAAGCGTGCTTAAGAGTTATTATTCTTGTTTAGTCGCCCAGTCATGTCCAACTCTTCACAACTCCATGGACTGCAATATGCCAGGCCTCCCTGTCCCTCACCATCTCTCAGAGTTTGCCCAAGTTCATGTTCATTGCATTGGTGACGCCATCCAGCTATTTCATCTTCTGTCACCCTCTTCTCTTCCTGCCTTCTATCTTTCCCAGCATCAGGATCTTTTCCAATGAGTCTGCTCTTTGCATCAGGTGGCCAAAGTGTTGGAGCTTCAGCTTTAGCATCAGTCTTTCCAACGAGTATTCAGGGTTGATTTCCTTTAAGGTTGACTGATTTGATCTCCTTGCTTAAGAGTAAAGCCCATAAATAACCACATTTTCCTATATATGTTGTTAAGGAATGAGATGTTATTAGGCCTCTTGATGTGATTATTTGAAAGAGTCAATCATTGGAAATAAAACAGATGCACATGAATAATACATTAAAAGAATGTAAAAAACCAACAACAACAAAATGCAAACATGTCTTTTACTGTGTAAACAGGAAATTTCTTAACCTGTCCATGCCACAGTTTCCTCATTTGAAAAATGAAATGATAATAGATAGCTCACAGTGCAATGTCAACAATTAAATGACAACATAGGTAAGGTGCACAAAACAATGCCTGACACGTAGCACTATGTATCAATATTGTTATTGTTGCTGTCGTTGACTATCTTAGGTGTTAGATTATCCCTGAGGCCCTTGGCTCAGTGTGTTGGGTTCACCAAAGAAGAGTAAGGAGGCTATTACTGAATCTTTCAGGACTTTTCTGAGCCTCTGACTACTTCACCACTTTGTCATGACTGTCATTAGCTGTTTCTTCATGTGCTGTGGCAAATGTAAAGCTTCATCCATCTTTAGTGACACATGTTTACTTACTTACATACCTATCTCTCATTTGTCCATATCCTCTCAAAAAAATAAAGCTTGTCTTGCTCTTTAATTTTGAACCATTCTCCTCCACTTTCCTGCTCAAAGCCCTCCTAGTATTTAGATTGGAATAAGAACAGAATAGCTGAACATTTGAAAAGAAGAGTCAAACTAACTATAATATTTCATGGGATTCTTGTTTCCTCGCCATCTTTGTTTCCGTTAGGCAAAATATTCCATTCGAGTCTGCTCTCAGTTGAGGGAGATTAAGGAAGGCATTTTTCCATGTGAAATAAATAAGGTAGTATAGCAGACACTGTTAATTATTTACCCAACATCCACCTCCCCACCCCTTACCTGTTAAATAAACTCCAAATGTAATTTAGGTAGCAAGCAGTCTCCACACTTTTGAAGAAGTTTAGCCCCTTCTCCAGCCCCACTTGCCATTCCATTCCCTTTGCTAGTGATTAGAGGTTGTCATGTGACACAGCTCTAGCTAACAAAACATAAGAGAAAGCCTGCTGGGGGGGCAGGTAGGGGGAAGTTTCTGGAAACTATTTTCTTTCTTAAAAAAAGAAGACAAAAATCGCACAAGGAAGAAAACTTTCCTTCTATTCCTAAATGCAATGAGATGAGAATGTGAAGCTGGAAACTGTGGTAGTTATCTTAGCATAATGAGATACAAGTCTAAGGACCAAAAGTCAATATGCTGACAATGGTAGAGTAAAAAAAGAGGAAAAAATGGGTCTTGATAACATAACTGAGCCATTCCAACTGCCCTGGAAAAGTTTATCTTCAGACTTGTTTTAGTAAAGTATAAAGCAGCTATAATTCAGTCTTCTTTTTTTTTTAATAGCTTATTTTTATTTAGCTGCACCGAGTCTTCACTGCAGCACACAGGAGTTGTGACATGCAAACGGTTAGTTGCAGCATGCAGGATCTAGTTCCCTGACCGAGCCTCCTGCATTGGGAGTGTGGTGTCCTAGCCACTGGACCATCAGAGAAGTCCCCGGTCTTCTGTTCTTGATAGCTGATCATAATTTAGGCAAATGTGCATTTCCCAAGAAATGTCAAGTCCTTTTTAATAGCACATTTATTCATTCTTGAGAATCTACTGTGAGATTTAATAAATAATTATTTATACTTTTAAAGACCTTTCTGTATTTCAAAGTATTGTCACACCTCTATGATTTCTTCTTTACAGTTTTTCTCTTAAACAATACTTATCCTATGTTTTAATTATCTCAGCTCATTTTACTCCAAATTTTCATAAGTAAAAATGTTTTTATTTTCTAAAATTGCAAATTTAAATAATTATAATTTTTTATTTTTGTCTCCTCCCTATACTTACCATCCTTTCTTAGGGAAGATCTTGCTAAAAGCATTGACTTGGAGTCAAAGAGACCCAGAGTCACATCTACTAGCCATGTGGGTAGGTAAACTACTTATTTTCTCTGACAATTTCTTCATCTAAATATAATATGTAGGGCTATTACCTAGATGGAATGAGATGACATCATAAAATGCTTCTGTAAATCTTGGCACAGAATGAAGACTTTACAAATTATAGAGTTAAAAAGGAAGAACTGGGGATGGGGAAGAAAAAGTGAAGGAGGAGAAAGAAAAGGGGAAAGAGGAAAAGAAAAATATAAAGAGAAAAAGAAAAGAAGAAAGGGGTGGGGCAAGAGAAGTAAGGGAAAAAAAGAAAAAGTGGGAAAAGAAGCAATAAAAGAAAAAGAAAAGAAGGAGGAAGAAGATAGAAAGGAGAAGAGACAAAGTAAGAGGAAAAGACAAAGAGGAATAAGAAGATGAGAGGAAAAGTGATGATGATGACGATGGTGATAATGATGATGATTTTAATCCAAAGAACTGAGAGTTTAAGTTTTACAGCCCAGACAAAACTCCTATCATCCAAGTCTTAATACATTGTGATTTTTTTTCCCTCTAAAGCTTTGATATGATGTATAGCTGACTCTGACTCTCATGCAGCTTGAATCTGGTTACTCCAGTATCACTACAAAGAAAATTATAAAGGATTATAAATTTGGGCAGTACTCCTCATATTTCAAAGAAGGGGTCAATTCATTAAGATTCCGGTGCAATCAAAGAACTTGAAGAAGTCCCTGGAGTTTGTTTTTGTCCAACGTGAGGTACTGCTAAATTAAATGAGTGAAAATGAGTGATTCATTAGATTTCTTCTATAATGACTAGGTGTCCTCCTTCTTCAGTGATGATGGAACAAAAGGAAAGAGGTTTTTTTTCTGATACAAGAGAAAGGATTTCTTAACAGTGAGGGCTAATAAAAACCTTTTAGTTACCATCCCATTGGTTAGAAGTAATTTCCTACAGAGTCTAAAAAACTGGGCCGATTTTACATAGTCAGGGTAAAGTACAGGCCAAGTGATGAGAGGTGGAGGACAAGGAAAAGCTCTCGAGGAACTTCATTTTGTACTGCAAATTTCTGTACTGCAGCCAGTTCCCATTTATTTTCTACTATGGAGGGTTGGTGAGAAGGAAATGGTAACCCACTCCAGTACTCTTGCCTGGAGAATCCCATGGGCAGAGGAGCCTGGTGGGCTACAGTCCATGGGGTTGCACAGAGTTGGACATGACTGAGTGACTAACATGGAGGATTGGTGGAGGGGGTCTTCCTTTCACTTCTTTAGCTTTGTTTGTGAGCATCTGCTCTCTCTCCTCATCCTCCTGTCTCTCTCAAATGCTGACATTGGTCCTACATCTGCAGCCCTCTCCTTCCTGCTATGAGAACACATCCACCCTTCCCCTTTCGTCTGTCCTTCCCACTCCACCCCGTTGTGTTTAAGCTTTTGTTGGTATGCATTCGAGCCTGAGATTGTCTGACTTTCCCAAGTAACATATTCCCACCCGTATCCTCCTCTGTTTCAGGCTGTGTTGGCATTAGCAACTGCTTCTCAGAAATGTCCTTTGACATTATTGCTATTTCTCATTCTCACCTCTGTAAGGTTAGAACTAATGCTATCCTTCATCGCCATTACCCTAACCATCACCCTCTAGCCCTGATGCTCCTACCTTTCACATTTAAACTTTCACTTTGGAATTTTGCTACCTTGCTTCACAATTCCAGTACAGTGATTTCACCCAAAAATGACAATAGAAGGAAATGCTTGCATTGGCCTAAATTAATAATGAAAAAAAGGGAGAAGTTTAACGTTTTCAGTGCCAAAGATGAGAATACTGTTTGTTGTGAGTAGCCCTTGGGGAGAGAGAGGTTTCAAGTTCAGCATTTATGGGCACATTTTTCAATTAGACAACATGCTCTATGGCATTTCCCTTCCTGCCCCCATCCCTTCCCTTTTATTACCACATGACTTCATCTCCCCGTGTGACTGACAGAGCCCATTGGGCTCAACACTGATAAAAAACATCTGGGGGAGAAAAATTGCAATTTAGAAAACAATTAAGTACATCAATTTCAATTCATTTAGTCGGCCAGAGAAAGAAAAGTTCTTTCAAAGAGGTAACTTGATCTACAGTGGTCATGGATTAAAGGGCACACAGATCTGTTTTCTCCAGGTCATAGTGTGGAGGAATGCATCTTAGCCCAGAGGTTTAAATGCAGACATAAACTCCTATTTGCAATTTTTAACAAAGAATAAACCTCTGAGGGTTTCCTTAATTTTCTCATTTCTTCTCATTTCTAAGACATTTTCCCCCTACTCTTCCCAAGTTCCCAAAACTTAAGAGCTTCCTCCATGGATGTGTGTTCCTCTCTCAAATGCTCACCATATGCTCATTTGTTATGGGAGCTCTGCAAGTGAACCTTGGTTTACTGTTAAAGACCCGATTTGAGGTGGGGTGTTTATGACCTCCCCATCCACTTTCCTCCCTAACTCTGTGAACACCCATGGGTCCATTAGGTGTTCAGAATCTTCATGAGTCAGGATACACCTTTTTGTTCACAAGCCTGAAATAATTTTTTCCAGTTTTACTAAGAAATAATTTATGTTCATCACTGTATAAGTTTAAGGCATACAACATGATGGTTTGATTTATATCTATTGTGAAATGATTACCACAATAGTTTTAGCTAGCATCCATCTTCTCATATAGATACAGTAAAAAGAAAAGAATGGAAAAAAGGAAAAAAACTTCTCTTTATGGATGAGGACTCAATGTTTACCTCCTTAACAACTATTCTATGTATCATTCAGCAGAGTTAGTTACAGTCTCATATTGTAATTACACTGGAGGGTTGTGCATTTTGATCGCCTTCCTTTAATTTTCCCTTTGTCAAACTCACTCTTCTGGTAATCACAAGAGCTTTTGCTATGAGCTTGGTTTTGTTTGGCTTTTTTTTAGATTTCATATGTAAGTGAGATCACATAATATTTGTCTTTTTTTGACTGATTTATTTTACTTAGCATCATGCCCTCAAGTTCTAAATGGTAGAATTTCATTTATTGGCTGAATAATATTCCATTACGTGCATATACACAATTTCTTTATCTTTTTATCCGTTGATGTACACTTGGGTTGTTTCCTTATCTTGGCTGTTGTAGACAGTGCTGCTATGAACATGGGGGTGCAGATGTCTTTTCAAGTTCATATTTTTATTTCCTTTAGATACTTTACAGAAGTGGAGTTTCTGAACTATATGGTGTTCTATTTTTAATTTTTTAAGAATCTTTCATACTGTTTTCCATAGTGCTACCTTGTCCTTGAATAGACGTTAGTCATTTTCTTATAAGGGGGAGCAAAGTTAGAATCAATCTATGTCATCATCTTGGTGATGTCACCTCCCAAATAAAGAATTTTAGTACCAATAAGTTTTGGCTCTGGGTGCCTTCTCCCTTGCCAGAAACATATCTAGGTAGATAATATAACTGCTGCTCTCATTAATTAAACACCTACCATAGAACAATCACTGTAATTCCCATCTTGATCATAATATCTAATTTACTTGTCACATCAATACAATTAAATATGTATTATCATTCCCAAACTTTACAGATGAGAAATTGATGATCTTATTTTAAGACATTAAGATTTTTATCCCCTTAAAAAAGGAGAAAATTAAACACAGATTCCTCAACTTCTTAGGTTCATGCTCTAAATATCACATACAGAAAAATGGCAGTTGAGGAAATAAATTCTAGAAGTTAGAATTCAGTGATAACTTTGAATTTTAAGTCTCTAGCCACATTTAATTAAGAGAATGTATGTAAAATAACTAGTTAGTGCCTGGCCTGAAGTAGTTCCTCAATAAATGATAGCTTAATTACTACATAAAACCATCTCCACTTAGTCCCCTACTTTTACCTGCAAACTCTACAGTACACTTGGGATTAACATGTACACTGCTGAGATTTCCTTACAGTCTCCACTTAAAATCATCATCTATGTAGTCTAAGGACCTAAAAGCAAGATCCAGAAGCAGGTATTTTATGTGATCTGGCAGAGAAATATTGCCTGTCAGGAAATCTCATTCCAGGTAGAGGCCAACGGGTAGAAAAGGTCCTAAAGGGGACCTCGCTCATTTTCTATTAAAGTCTGCCTTGGGAACCAGCTTAAAACATACCCACTCTTGGGATTTCCCTGGCAGTCCGATGGTTAAGGCTCCACACTTCTCCTGCAGGGGGAGCAGGTTCGATCCCTGGCCGGAGAAGTAAGATCATACATGGCAGGCGGCAGGGCCAAAGAAAAAGCATCCATTCTTACAGCATGTGTTTCATTTTGCCTACTGTAGACAGAGAATACAACTGCAATAATATCATGAGGCCACATGGAAGTGTGGAGTTAGGATGTATTCATTTCACCATGAGCCAGAGTTGACTGGCAGGATCACTCAACAAATGGCACTAGGAGGGCTGACGGCTAAAAAACATGAACAAAGAGTGGATTTGATGTTAGTGATTAGATGGCAAAGTAACAATGAAAAGGATGTGTGGATTAGAACGCATTTGAAAGGCAGAGGGCGATGGCCACTGGAGGGGTTGCAGCTGAACCAAGGAACCTACAGGCTACTGAAATTCAAGGATTTAGTGTCCGGTGTAGGAAATCAAGGTGTGATCTGGCAGCTCAGGAAAGTCAAAAGGTTTCTGGGGAGAGTTTATTTGACTTAATTGTAACCGTAGAGAGACGGAAAAAATACATAATTCCAACAGTAGAGTACTTGGGTCCCTGGAAAATCTTTGCTCTAAGTGAGAAATGGGGACATCATGGTGAATTGGAATGTTCAAGGCATGTCTGTCCAAAGAGGTCTCTTGGTGGAATTTGATAAATTGAGAAGAAATCAGAATGGCCTGCTTCTTAAAAGTGAACAATTAAACAACAGCAGGAAAGCAAAAGCAGGCACGGTGACAGCAAAGGAAAGATGGAACTAAAAATGTATCTAAAGATTGCTGAATCCCTCACCATCCTCCACTCCATCCTGAGTCCAGTAAGTAAGCCATGAAGAAATCTTGTGCTTGGTTTCCTGATGAAAATAGGATGAGAACAGTTACCTCCTACTGGCTCAAATTTGCTTGCAGAGAAAGGAAAAAGTTGTTCATGATATGTTGGTTTCAGTTTCTGTTTTTATTTTTTGTTTATTTTTGTTTGGTTTGGTTTTTAACCTCCCCAGTTCAGCTTGGGACAGTAAGGCAACTCAAATGGAAAGGTACTGCTGAACTTATCAGAACCATTTGTCTTCTTTGACTTTAAAAGCCAGGCAGAAAATGTTGCAAAATAAGATTTCCAGTCTTTCTGGCCCCTGTTCCTGCCAAGAATGCCCCATGACTGCCCTCTGAGAGGTAACAGCCTTTCAGATGGTCAGGATACCCTGAAGCTTGCTAATAAAAAGAAAATGATTTTCCATACAAAGTAAACAGATCCCTACCACACATCTCAAAGGGCTTGGCTTTAGATGCGAGTGAAGGTTTGGAATGGAGTTTTAGTTTTTATATTACAGAAGTTCATTCTGAGCTTGAATATTCATGTTATTCTTCAAAGCACAACAGAACCCCCTGTCAGGAGATATCCAGCAACTGCATTCTTGTGGAACAGCTGTACATTAGTCTGCTTTTCATTTTCTCTTACCTTTCCTCTTCAAAAAAGGAACTTGAGTTTCCTTTCGGGGACCCAGTAGAAACCCTCTAGGAAGCAAGAAGTGAAGTTTAGAGGGTGCAGGCTGTTACCCAGAAGCTTGTTTCGATGGAATCTAGTCTTCTCTAATTTTCCTCCTAAAGCTGAAGCCTACTTTTTAGCAGCAACAGATCATAACAGGCAGATTCTGAACCAAAAGACCCATCTTCCTGGGCCGCATTGCTTGTCATTGCACAGCTGAGCAGAAGGCTTGTGCAATAAAATTTTCCATGTGAATTAAAAAGAAGAAAAAGGAGAATAATTTTCTCCAACATCATTGTTTTATTTATAAAACACTTCTGAGTTCATTGGCAGAAAATCACAATCTAATATAACATACAGGGTGGTCCATTTAAAATAGTCCCCTTTAACACAGGATAGTTTTAAGTGTGGCCCGTTCTAAGTGGGTCACCAGATGTATTGTTATGTCACTCCTTCCTGGCATTGTAAAAACAGGGAAGGCTTTCAGGGATTGGGAGTATATGTGGAAATGCAGGGAAGCTGACTGAGCTTTAGAACTGCGAGAAAACAAGGAATTTATTAAGAAGCCTGATACCCGGGATATAAAAGTACAAGAAAATAAATAAGAAATGTGTTCAATCATAGGACCCTTATTGTCACATGCAAGGGTTTTGGTTGCTATTGTGTTTTGTTTTGATGTTTCAGGTTTTTTTTTTAAACTACTCTGATGGTTGCATTTCATTTACTCATTCAGAAAGTATTCATTGAGCATCTACGTTGGGACAGCCCTGTACTGAATGTTGCAGATAACAATAAAACAGCTAAGACAATGCTTTCCAGAGCTTATATTCTATTGTAGAGAGATAAACAGATGTATCCATGGTATATTGCTGACATAATGTTAGATACTGATAATGCTTTGGAGAGAAATATGGAAAATGAGGAGGAAAGGGAAGAAAGAGGAGAATTAGGGAAATCTCCTTTAGTAAAGTAACTTTATAGTAGAGACCTGAAGAAAGTAAAAAGGTAAGTCATGTGCCCATACCAAGGAGAGGAAAGAGCAAATGCAGAGGCCAGTAGGCAAGAGCGTGCTTGGTCTTTTCAGGAATGGCAAAGAAGGAAGAACCTAGAGTATAGGTCTCTGGGAGACTCCAGTTTTATTTAAACCTTCCTAAAGTTAAAGGATGGAAATGAAATGGGAGGGAACTTGGGTTACTGTTATTCAACTGAAAGTAGAAATTGAAGGTGCTGCTAGTGGTAAAGAACCTGCCTGCCAATGCAGGAGACGTAAGAGATGGGGATTCCCTGGATCGGGAAGATCCCCCGGAAGAGGGCATGGCAACCAATCCAGTGTTCTTGCCTGGAGAATCCCATGGGGAGGAGCCTGGCTGGCTGTGGTCCATGGGATCACAAGGAGTCAGACATGACTGAAGTGACTTATCACAGCACAGCACAGAAATTAAAGTAAGGAGACAACATTAACCTACTTCCCAAGCCCCCAGGAAAGTAACCACAGAGGATGGAATATGGTTAGTGGGGATTTAAAGGGTGAGGGAAGAGAGAAGAACTTTGCCCACTAAAGCAAATGGGGGCAATCACAGTTGGACTGAAAATGAGGTGAGTGTCATTATGCTCTACAAGGCGGGCATCTGTAGAAGGAATCACATTTCAGATTAAAAGCAATCCACCATAATTTCCCAGGGACATTTAGATGTAAATATGCCTATTTGTATACTGAGTCACCATTATTCCTGATCACCATGGTTTGAACCCGTGAGGGAAAGAGTGACACATGCCTCATACACCCAAGCCCCAGATTAGAGCCTGTGTTGAGAGTTCATCTTTCCTTAGTCAAGGAGCTAATCCTCCACTGTGTACAATCTGGGCTCCTGGATCCTCAAACCATTTCCTCTGAAGCCAAGCTTACAGTCCCAAGACCTGCTCACATTCCACAGAGGGTTAAGATTTCTCATTCATCTCTGTCTGGGCCCTGTCCTCAGATTAGCAACCGCTGAAACATAATCTTTGTGATGAGGAATGGAAAGCCTGGCACAGAAGATGTGTGTTTGGCATTTGTTTATTTACTTGTTTTTTAAAATATCGAAGTATAATTGATTTACAATGTTATGTTAGTTTCAGATGTACATATATATACACATATATATATATTCTTTTCAGATTTTTTTCCATAATAGGTTTTTACAAGATATTGAATATAGCTCCTTATGCTATACAGTAGGTCCTTATTGTTTATTTTATATATAGCAGCATGTATCTGTGGGCTTCCCTCATAGCTCAGTGGGTAAATCATCTGCCTGCAATGCAGGAGACCCAGATTCGATTTCTGGGTCAGGAAGATCTCCTGGAGAAGGAAATGGCAACCTACTCCAGTATTCTTGCCTGGAGAATCCCATGGACAGAGGATCCTGGCGGGCTACAGTCCATGGGATCGCAAGAGTCGGACACGACTTAGCGACTAAACCACCACCAGTGTGTATATATTAATTCCAAACTACTAATTTATCCCTTCTCTCCACTTCCCCTTTTGGTAACCATAAGTTTGTTTTCAATGTCTGTGGGTCTATTTCTGTTTTGTAAATAAGACCATTTGTATCATATTTTAGATGCCACATACATTAGGTTGGAGCAAAAATAGTTGCAGTTTTTGCATTGTTGAAATTTGCCATTTGATATTGGAATACATTCTTAAATGTGGTTACGTTATATATCATTTTAAAGTGCATTTGTTGCTTTATGTTTTTTTTGCTAATAGCTTACTACTTGCTGTTTATTTTATATGTATTTTAGACTGTGGAAATGATGTTAAACTAAAAGCAAATTTGAGTGATTTTCTTATTCAAGTTCAAAATGGGTCATAAAGCAGTGGAGATAACTCAAAACATCAACAATGTATTTGACCCAAGACTGCTAATAAATATACGCTGCAGTGGTGGTTTAGGAAGTTTTGCAAAGGAGACAAGAGACTTGAAGATGAAGAGCACAGTGGCCAGACATCGGAAATTGACAATGACCAATTGAGAGCCATTATCAAAGCTGATCCTCTTGACTGCTATACAAGAAGTTGCCCAAGAATTCAATGTCAACCATTCTATGGTCATTCAGCATTTGAAGCAAATTGGAAAAGTGAAAAAGCTCAACAAGTGGGTGCCTTGTGAGCTGATCACAAGTCAAAGAAATCATCAATTTGAAGTGTCATCTTCTCTTACTCTTACAACAATAAACCATTTCTCTATTGGATTGGATTGTGACATGTGATGAAAACTGGATTTTATATGACAACTGGTGATGACCAACTCAGTGAGGGGGTCAAGAAAACACTCCAAAGCACTTCCCAAAGCCAAACTTGTACCAAAAAATATCATGGTCACTGTTTGGTGGTCTGCTACCTGTCTGATCCACTACAGCTTTCTAAATTCTGGCAAAACCAGTACATATGAGAAGTACACTCAGCAAATCAATGAGATGCACCCAAAATTGCAATGTCTACAGCCAGCATTGGTCAACAGAAAGGGCCCAATTCTCCACAGCAATGTCTGACACCACATAGCACAACCAACCCTTCAAAAGTTGAATGAATGGGGTTACAGAGTTTTGCCTCATCCGCATATTCACTTGACCTCTCACCAACTGACTGCCAGTACTTCAAGCATCTCAACAACTTTTTGCAGGGAAAATGCTTCCACAACCAACAAGAGGTAGAAAATGCTTTCCAAGAATGTGTCGAATCCTGAAGCATGGATTTTTATGCTATATGAATAAACCAACTTATTTCTCATTAGTAAAAATGTGTTGATTGTAATGGTTCCTACTTTCATTAATAAAGATGCATTTGAGCTTAGTTATAATGATTTAAAATGCATGGTCCAAAACTGCAAACATTTTTGCAGTGATATCATACAGTATTTCTTTCTCTTTCTGACTTACTTCACCTAGTATGATAATCTCTAGGTCCATCCATGTTGCTGCAATATATATATATTTATATATTTATCATCTTTTGGTAGACATTTAAGTTGCTTCCAGGTCTTGACTATTGTAAATAGCACTGCTATGAACATTGAGAGTATGTAACTTTTTGAATTAGAGCTTTCATCTTTTTTAAATATGCAGAGGAATAGGGTAGCTGGATCATATTGTAGCTCTATTTTTAGTTTCTTAAGAAATTTTCATACTGTTCTCCATAGTGGCTGTACCAATTTTCATTCTCACCAACAGTAAGAATTTATCTCTCCAGCATTTATCATTTGGAGACTTTTTAATTATGGCCATTCTGACCCATGTGAGGTAATAACTCATTGTAGTAGTTTTGATATACATTTCTTTAATGTTTGCTTATTTTTAAATAAATTGAAAAAGACTCAGTTTCCTATCTCACAGGACTGTTGAAAGAATTATATGAAATCACAGAAATAAAGAAGTTACCATTCACTGAGTGTTTATTACTATTATTATTTTCCACTTCAAAGGAAATTTCAAAGAGTGGAATTGAAGAAGCAACAAAAGAAAAGCACTTCTCATATACCTTCTGAGTCAGGGAAAGGGCCAAAGGGCTAATATTCCAGAGACAGACTAAAATTTCACATAAAGAAATAGTAGCTTGACTCAGTGCAACACCCAGAGAGGCCTGATGAATGGGAATCAACAGGCCATTGGATACTTCATTGTTTGGTGGACTGCCTCTCATAATTTAAATTCCGTTTTTAACAATATATATTGTCAGAGAACATCTGGCAGACACAGAGGGCCTGTCTGCTGCATTCCTTTTTCCTTCTTGACAAATATTCCTAGAGGGGGTGAGAACCAGACATTCTTCCATGGCATCCTTTTTATCTTACAATAACCCAAATCCTTTCTGTACACATTTTTAAACCAGTAGTGCAGAAAAATTGCAGCCTTCTTCGTCTGGCGAAAGTCCCAACTGCAGGTGTTGGCTGCCTTCCCAAGATTCTCATTTTAAGAGTCACCATCAAGAGACTGCTTCATTTCATCTCTAGTGCATAGCATGAAGATGTTACAAGATTTAAAATTTTCTTATTACTTCCTGATCTCAGTTGCTGAGGACACTCAGACACTGAAGACAATTTGGAGTATCTTCCCAGCTCTGCCCCTCTTTTAACTGTGTTCCTCAACTACAGCCCACAGGTCAGGGTGGAGGGGATTGGATACCCACAGTCATATTGCACAGCTGATGGGACAAGAAGCGACACTCTGATCTATGTCAGGTCATTGGGGATTCTTTCCAGTGAAATGAGAATTGAGACCAAGATCAAGGGCTACTGAGAAAGAGTTAGCCACTCCCTGTGGCTAAATCCAGAACACACAAACCAAGAAGCAATGGTTGCCCATGTTTTCTGTTATGCAAGGAGGAAGCAGAGAATGACACCCACAGGGAAAGAGAAAAATGAAGCATCAAAGGTCAATCCAGCCTCTGTACCTTGACACTGAATTAGATCTCAGAGACAAAGTTTTGAGTGAAGTAGAAAAGAATAGCTTTACTGCTTTGGCAGGCAAAGGGGGACGCAGCAAGATAATGCCCTCAAACCTGTATGTCCCAACCTGGAGGGGAAAGCAAGGATTTTTATAGCAATGGTTCAAAGAGGGCATGATCAGCTCATGGGCATTCTTCTGATTGACTGGTGGTGAAATAAGTGGAAGTCAGCATCATCAACCTTCTGGTGTCAACTGGTCTGGGGTCTAGTTCTTATGGGCAATATACAGTTAACTTCTCCCACCTGGTGGGGGTTTCAGTATCTGCAAAAGAGCTCAAAGATATTGTTAAGTTTATCCCTTGAGGGGGAACCAGGACACTGACCCAAGGCTGCACTATTGTTTCTTTTGACTGTTCCTCCTTTGACTCTGCATCCCCTCCCTTCCCTAATTAGCAACTGTTTGAATTTGCTCATTGGAATTCAGGGAAGGTCAAGCAGGCAGACTGAAGCTTATTTCCTGTTATCTAGAAACGGGAGACACAGAAAGGTTTTTGTGCCCATAAGCATGATAGGACCCTGTTTGGTTTCAGCGTATGTGCCTAGAAAAGCAGAGGTTAAAGGTGGAGAGGGTGTATTTCCTGGTTCCCAGTGGCTTTCTTACCTCTGGTCCCATCCTGAGGCCCAGTTGTACTCTGCCTTGAGTTTTACAAGGCACCCTCGCATCCATATATACTAAACCTTCTCCTTTGTAACCCAGCTAGAAAGTGACCTAGTGTATTTCTTGAGTCTTCTATTTCCATTTCTCTCAGTACTCTGACCCTGCATTTTGTATACAGGGAGGGAGGGGCACATTCTCCTATTTAGTTAGAGCTCATAGATGACTAAGCTACTTAACCTGCATTTTTATTTCCATGTTGGGAATGCTTATTACTCCATCCCTCAATTTCCATGGAAAAAATCATGCATGTGCATGTATGCTCAGTCTTTGCGACTATGGGCTCTAGCCAGCCAGGCTTCTCTGTCCATGGAATTTTCCAGGCAAGAATACTGGAGTGGGTTGCCATTTCATAATCCAGGGGATCTTCCTTACCTAAGGATTGAACCCGGGTCTCCTGCATTGCTGCATTGCAGGCGGATTCTTTACCAGCTGAGCCACGAGATGAATAGGAAGGCACAAATTTCCATTCCAGTTTCAGGAGAGATCAGTAGGGGAAGAAGGGAGCATTTCTGTCCCTTAGCCACTTCTAACTCATGCTTTCACACAGAAAGAGCAGTAACTTCTCTCATTGAGATTGGGAGAAGTGACTGAACTCAGAGTATGGGCATTAGCTTCTCTTTCTTGCTGTAGTTTTACTGTGGAAAGAAAGTGTAGAGGCCTGACAATCCTTTCCCATCAGTCCTGCATCCTCCCTGGGTCAAGGGAGATTGTAGGTCTCCTTGTAAATGTTTTGGCAAATATCAACTCTTCAGATCTGATTCTTTACTGCTGAGGTGAAGTGCAATGGGCAGAAGAGGGCAATCAAGTCCCAAGATCTAGACTTGTGGAGGGGGAGACAGGGCTTGTGAGGAGGGCTTATGTGGGCTGCAGATGCATGATTCATTCTCTTGCTTTATACACAGTAAAATAGTACTTGGTTCCTGAGTCTATTCCTAAATCGGATAAGCCATTTAGAGGAAAGAATATGATCGGTCCCTTAGAATCCTCACCAGTCTTGAAGACACTTTAAAGAATGTTGAGTTCCATGAAAGAAATAAATACCCAACTACACAATAATTACACAATAGTTTGTACTCATTAAGACTTCGCTGTGTGACTGCCTATTGAAAGATGTGTAATCTATCATGGTATCTTAGTTGTTCTCCTTTATTTCCTAAACTGGTTAAAAGTAACATATTCTATATATTGACAATAGTTAAAAATCTTCTAGTCTTTCTTTACTCCTTTCTTTCTCTCATTGGTGGTGGTTGTTTATTTGCCAAGCTGTGTCTGACTTTTTTGTGACCCCATGGACTGTAGCCCATCAAACTCCATAGGATTTCCCAGGCAAGAAAACTGGAGTACGTTTCCATTTCTTTCTCCAGGGGATCTTCCTGACCCAGGGATCAAAGCCACATTTCCTGCATTGGCAGGCAGATTCTTTACCACTGAGCTACCAGGGAAGCCCCTCTCTCTCATTAACCGCATCAAAATTAACAACTCTTCTTTGCTTTTACCTTCCAAGGGTTTCCTCTATTCTTATTTACGGGCATTACTTAAATTCTGGTTCTAGTTTTCATTACTGCTGAAGCTTTCTGGTTGTCTTCTTTGCCTCCAATAACTTTCACATTGTAGCAAGATTTACCTTTATGAAGCAAATCTGATGAGGTCAGTGCCCTGACTAAGAAGTTTAGATAGTCCCATAACTGCTTATACTTGTAGGAAAATCTGAGTATATTATTATAAGACATCACAATTTGCAAATTTAAGCAATCTACAAATTTCAGCAAGTTCATTTTCTTTCATCATACCTTACAATATTCCAGCATCTTTACATCTGCAGCACCATGCCCCAACCTGATACCCCAGCCAGATTTATATAATTACCATTTCTTCGTACATGTTATTAAATGTCCAACCACTTCACTATGCCTGTAACATTCTCTTGTCGGTGAGGCCATAAGAACAACAACTTACCCTTGACGTCTCGGCTAAAAATTTAAATCTTATGTGAATTTGGTTCCATCCACGCTCCTCATTGTTATTTGCAAATCATTCTCATTCTCTTTCCTCCCTAGACTCTCAGGATAGAGTCTCATATGGACAAATTATATTACTCATTATTTGTCATTGTTGATGTCACTAAAGAACCCCTAGAAAATATCTTTTTATTGTCCACAGATTTATATTCTTGGTTCACGTTCCCTTTCTCTAGTACTGCTAATGTCTTAGTTCTTTGATGATTGCAATACACACAGTGGATGACTTAATCCAGCACTTCAGCCTCTCAGTTTCTTAAACTCCTCTCTTCAAGGGACCCAGTCCTCCATACCTTACAGGCCTTTCATTCATATATTCAATAACTCTAGACCTTCTCATTACCAATAATCCCTCCATGATCTTAATTTAATTCATTTCATTCTCTGACCATAACCTCCATTCATCCTTCTGTTGCCCCAATTCCAACTTCACCAATATCTCCAATCCATTGATCTTTCTATTTTTTCGCTGTCTCTAACCTTCTTAATAGTTTCCCTTTCTCCCCTACTTACTCATCTTAAATTCCACAATCAATCAATATACTCACTTTTTTTTATATACCCTCAATTCCTTGTTGTATTCACTTGACAAAACCACAACCCTGGTTAAATTCATCTTTTTACCTAATTTGTGCTTTCATTCATGCAAAAAAAAATGCACTGAAGACAAATGCTCTTGATTATGAAACTCAAGTGAACCCATATGCTGCTTGATGATCATATAATACTATTTTTCTCCAATTTAAAGTCAATTCCTTCACTTGAAAACTAGAAATCATCTTGTCTTACTTACTCAATAACATTGCTCTAGCAATTCTCCCATTTCCTCTCCTGAATCACAAATGTCTCCCTCTCTACCAAATTTTTCCCATCAGTCTACAAACTCAATCCAACTATTTATCCCACCTTAAAAACAAAAACAAAATACCCTCCTCTTAGCCCTACTTCCCTTGCTTGATGTTGCCTTATTTATTCGCGAATGTTTCCCTTTCTAGCAAAACTCCTTGAACAGGTTGTTTATATTCATTCTCTACAATTCTTTTCCTCCCATATTCATTTATAAATGCTCCAACCCAGCTTTTGTTCCTACTTACTTATCAAAACTGCATAGTCAATTCTCAGTTCTCCTCTTACTTAAATGACTAGAAAGAGTTGATAACCAATTCCTTTGTCTTCCTTGATATACTTCTTCTGCTTGGCTTTCAGAATGCTCCACTCTAGCTTTACAATATTGTTCACACTTTAGTCTCCTTTGCAATTTTTCCTCTTCTCCCCACTCTCTTATTGTTTAACTGTTCCTTTGTCATTCTCTCTATTTCATTCATTCTTTTATACTCTCATCCAGGATCACGGCTCTGAATACCATCTCTAAGCTAATTTTCCACTTCTCCCCAGACCTCTCTCCTGAACTTCAGACCCACATATTCAATAGGCTTCTCAATATCTTCACCGGGTGTCATTGTCATCTAAAAACACACAAATGTTGAGTTTAAACTGTTCTAATTCCTGATCTCTCCATGAAAACAGTTTCACTGTCAACTTTCCTTATCTCAAATGATAGAAACTGTGTTCTGGTTCAGGCCAAAAAAATTTACACTCATCTTTGACTTCTATTACATTCCCACACCTGATCATTTAGCAAATAGAGTTGGCTGTCATTTCAAACATAGCTGGAATCAAACACTTCTCAGTATCAGCATTACTGCTACCCTGATCTGAGCCACCATTACTTTTCTCCTGAATATCTGCAATATGATAATTTAGAGATTAGGATAGGTTTTTTTGTTTGATTTGTGTGTGTGTGTGTGTGTGTGTGTGTGTAAGGGCCATTTAGTAAATTTTTCTGCTCTGCAGGCCATGTTGTCATTGTGGCAACTATAGCGAAATTAGGTGTAGCTGTACTCTGATATACATTTATTTACAAAAAAGCAACAAGTAGAATTTGGGCCATTAGCCATAACTTACCACATCTTTGTCTACCTGGTCTCCCTTCTTCCATCCTCACCCCACTGTTCCCTTTTCTCAACACAGCAGCCAGCAGAATTAAAAGCACAGGTCATATCATGTCCCTTCTCTGCTCAAAACTCTGCAATGTCCTCCCTTCTTGGTCAGTACAAAAGTCCTTTCCATAACCTACCAGACCTTGTGTGATCTGGCCCTGGCATATCCCTAAAGCTCGTCTCTTACTACACTGTCTCCCTCATCTACTCGGCTGCAGCTGCACCAACCTCCTCATTGTTTCTCAGATAGCCCAGGCACACTCAAGGCTTGGAGCATTTGCACCGGCTGCCCGTTCTTCCCCCAGATATCCATATGGCCAGTGCCGTCACCCTCTTAACTTGGTGCTCAGATGTCACCTCTTCAGCAAAACCAATCCTGGCTACTATTTGAAATTACAATCTTCCTCCATGACTCTCAATTCCCCTTACTTTCCTCTATTTCTCCCTGTTCTTTTTCCAAAATTTGCCACTTTCTAACATTAAAAAATAATTTACTAATTTCTATGTATTGTAATACTATCTCTCCTAGAATACGTGCTCCACAAGGCCAGCAATTTTTGGCTTTTACTCCCTGTGTATCCTGAGACCCTAGAGCAGTGTGTGGCACATAGTAGGCATTCAGAAAAGATGTGCTGAATGAATGGAATCTGTGTGAACTCCTTCCAATCCCAGAGATGTAGTGAATCACTCTATTCTCTATATTATTTAATTCTTTGTACATTCTATTATTTTAGTCTTTTTTTTTTTTCTTTTTTTTTTTTATTTTAGTCTTTTTATCCTAATTTATTATTATTTATGTACCTCTCTTGCCCATTACAGAGTCACATTCTTCTTGGACAGCTCCTACGTGTTTATTTGCAGTAAGTAATACAGGCTGTCACCTAGCAAAAGGACAAATCATGTCAACTTAATGAACGTACAAGGGTGCTATATATGTGTAGTTCTCTGACACCAAATCACTAACTCTGCAAGTCAGTTATTATTTTAAAAGTCTCTCCTTAACCCCACTCCAGATACATGTATACACACACTCTACTAACTGAGATAATTTTAAACTATTTTTCACATATTTGCTTAATTAGCTTGCAGTGACCTCTGTGAAAACACTGGCCTCTGATGATTATAAGAGGTATTTTTCTGGCATAGACACCAAAGCATCAAAGAATCAGCTAGAACTAAGGAAAGCAATAACACAACTGGTTTTAATTACTCCTGACAGGCAGCTGAATATATCTGACACAGGTCTTCTCCCCAATACATCACTCAAAACAGGCCAGTTGTAGGAAATGGTGGAGTTACAGAATGGGGCCAAAATGTGTCCACGATATAAAGCAGCTCATCTTTCATGTGGATGACCTTATTCATTTTGTTTTATATTTTTATGATGATCCTGAATCTATAAAATTGTTGACCCCTTGAGACTTGGCATGCTTCTATACTATTGCTGAGGAGTGGTGGCTCAGGTTCTCAGAAGAGGAGGTAGGTGAAGACTGCACCCTTTCATGAATCATTGGATAAACCAAGGGGTCCTCCAAAGTTCACCTACAATTGCAGACATGTTTGCAATTAATTCATCTATGAAGTACAGGTGCACACCTTCCACTTCTCTTCAATTTTCAGAAAAGGAATGACTTCCTCTAAGCTTAGCTGCTTCTTCGGACTTGTTGCTTTGCAGGAGGCAGATGAGGATTACAAGTCTCTTTGTTAAGACCTACTCACAATTTTAGGGCTTCCCTGGTAGCTCAGATGGTAAAGAATCCTCCTGCAATGCAGGAGACCCAGGTTTGATCCCTGTGTCGGGAAGATGCCCTGGAGAAGGGAATGGCAACCCACTCCAGAATTCTTGCCTGAAGAATTCCACGCGGTTGCAGAGTCAGACACGACTAAGTGACTAACACTTTCACTTTTTTTGGTTTGTTTTTCAGTTTCACTCACAATTTTAACATGTCTCTTTTATGAGGTATACCTTCCCACCTAATGAAACTATGGGTCTTTGGTTGGCCATATCCTTGAATTGGCCCCTATTGAAAAAAGAGATTTCCTAACTAGGCAGGATTTTGCCCCAGGACCTAACTTTCTTGCCACAGTCTTCTCCCATACGTCTGACCCCTGAGCTTACTGCTGCCTTATTTCTGTTCCTTTCCTGGTTCTTGCCAGTTTACACTGCTTGGTCACTCCTTGGACCTATTTTGTACATTCCAGTGCTGATGGAACTTCAGAAGCTCTTGGTTTTTCCTGCTGCTTTGCTCTGATTCCTGTTTGATGCCTCTTGAAACAGACTATCCCCTGAGTCTCTCTACTTACATACTTTCAGTAAAATTTGGACTTCCTTCAGTGTAGTAGTTGTGCTTCCCTTGTGGCTCAGCTGGTAAAGAGCCCTTGCAGGCTTCCCTTGCAGGCTCAGCCTGCAATGTGGGAGCCCTGGGTTCAATCCCTGGCTTGGGAAGATCCCCTGGAGAAGGGAACAGCTACCCACTCCAGTATTCTGGCCTAGAGAATTCCGTGGACAGTATGTTCCATGTGGTCGCAAAGATTTGGACACAACTGAGCGACTTTCATTTCACTACTTCACTTCAGTGTAATAGGGGATATAGGTTTTCCTGGTGGGCACGTGGTAAAGAACCCACCTGCCAATGCAATAGACGTGGGTTTGACCCCTGAGTCAGGAAGATCCCCTGGAGAAGAAAATGGCAACCCACTCCAGTATTCCTTCCTGGGAATCCCATGGACAAAGGAGCCTGGCAGGCTATAGTCCATGGGGTCTCAAAAGAGTCAAATACAACTTAGTGACTAAACAACAACAACTAGGGTGTATGCTAAAAACTGAGGCTCTAACATGAATGTCCCATTGAGAAGCTCAGAGTTTAATAGAGGAAATGACAGGTAAGCAGGCAATTACAATGGCACATGGTAAGTGCTGTGACATGTTAAGCAGATAGTATGAAGGTGGCACATAGTAGGGGCATCTAACCCAGCACCTGGAAGGAAGCTTTCCTAGAGTCAGTAACATCTTTGCAGTCTGAGACAGACGAAAAAGAATGGGAGATATTCTGGAAATTCCCTGATGGTTCAGTGGTTAGAACACGCATGTGTACTTAGTTGCTTAGTGGTGTCCAACTCTCTGGGACCACATGGACTGTAGCCTGCCAGGCTCCTCTGTCCATGGGATTTTTCAGGCAAGAATACTGGAGTGGGTTGCCACTTTCCTCCTCCAGAGGATCTTCCTGACCTGGGGATTAAACCCATGTGTCCTGTGTCTCCTGCCTTGCCCATAGATTCTTTACCCACTGAGCCAGGCTCAGCTTCAAATTGGGAGCATTGATGGGTTCGATCCCTGGTTGGTGAACTAAGATCCCACATGCCATGTGGTATGGCGAAAAAATTTTAAAAAAACAAAATAAAACAAGAATGAGAGATAAGGAAGTAACTTCTATAAATGCCATGTGCCATAAGTCATAGCTCCTTGAGAGATCTATAAGTAGTTAAGCACAATTTCAAGAAATATGGGAAAACTGAGGCTGGAGAGAGAAGCCAGGGCTAGATCACAAAAGGCTTTATGTCATTCTAAGGTGATGGGAATTCATCCTATCGGTGATGGGGAGTCATTGAAAGTTTATACATAACATGGTCAGTTTAGGTTTTAGAAAGCTAGCACCAGTGTGGAGAATGAATTTCACCATCCAGCTACTTCCCTGAACCTGGCCTGCATCTTGCCTGTCCTATCTTATCTTCCTTTGACTCTGAAGAGCCCAGCTCCATACCTCTTTTATCAGTATCCTCAAAAGTAATGATCAGAATCAGTTTGAGATCTTAAAAAATACAAGCTATTTGATCCCATTTCAAAGAATCGGATTCTCATGGGGACAGAGCCTGGAGATCTCTATTTTATAAAAACTGCCCAAATGATTTGGGGACACTTGGACTATGAACTAATATAGATTGTCACTCACCATACAACACTGATGTGTTGATAAACATCAGAAATATGTTTGCCTTGTTGAAGACGGCTGGAGTATATCTCACTCCAAAAGTCTTCCTTCTGTAGAATCCTTGACTCTACTCAGAAGACCAGAAAATTCAGCCCCTTCTTGTAACCTCAGATATTCCATTGTTCTTTAAACACATCCTAACCTTCGCATGAGCTATCAGGCAGCATGCTCTGACTCTGATGGCCTCACCTCTCAAGCTACTCTTCCCTTTAGTCGCTAAATCATGTCTGACTCTTTTGCAACTCCATGGACTGTAACCTGGGCTTCCCAGGTGACACTAACGGTAAAGAACCCACCAGCCAATGCAGGAGACATAAGATGAGTGTTCAATCCCTGGGTCAGACAGATCCCCTGGAGGAGGGCATGGCAACCCACGCCAGTATTCTTGCCTGGAGAATTTCATGGACAGAGGAGCCTGGTGGACTACAGTCCATGCATGCTTGCATGCTCAGTTGCTTCAATTGTATCCGACTCTTTGAGACCCCATGGACTATGCAGCCTGCCAGGTTCCTCTGTCCATGGGATTCTCCAGGCAAGAATACTGGAGTGGATTGCCTTTTCCTTCTCCAGGGGACCTTCCAGATCCAGGGACCAAACCTATGTCTCCTGCATTGGCAGGTAGATTCTTGACTGCAAGGCACCAGGAAAGCCCACTCTTCCCTTTACCTTGTACTAGTTATTAACTTGTTATAGAGAAGAGATAGTGGTATAAATTACTTCCTAATTTTTGCTTTATCAATTAAGTCAACAATAAATATGGAGTTGGGAATTTTTGTGGCACAATAAAGATCTGGAAGTTTTCTAAGAACAGAAAATGACATAGGAAGAGGAAAGGGACTGCTGATCTATTCCAAAGATTCAACCGAATTAAAGATTATGTATCCATATTAATGGGACAATTATGTTATTTCTTCCTTGAGCTCAGGACCCGGGGTGCTGAGGAATGGACAATTGTATCAACCAGCTTGTGCGTACTTGCAAAGCAGAAAGTCAAGAAGTAAGAGAATAAGGGTGCTAAGTGTAAAAGAAGCAGAAAATTCCTAGGATGGGCTGAAAAGGAAGTTTTAGTTAATTTTTTCCAATACATAGAGGATGAAAACATGAGAATTCTTGTTTTGTCATAGTAATTCTGTTTGGTAATGATTCACCATTTTATTTAATTTTGGTCTCTGGTTTCTCCAGTAATGGTTTTAACTCACATTCTGTTACATTACCCTAAAATGTTATTAATAACATACTATAGCTGGAAGGTGCCAGTGTCAGAGTGACATAATTTTCCAGGACATAAAATCAAACTACTAAGTCATACTATATCAACATAGTGTTTTATAATAATTATTTTCCTCCTAATTTAGAGCTATGACTTATAAACATGATTTTAGGGTGATAGCATATGCATTTAACAGACTTTATTTACTTAAACTGATTGTATTTCGTAGAAGACTCAATATATAATACATCAAAAGACAAATAAATCCTTCACATGAAGACTTCAGAGCATTTTAAATAAAATAGGAGTTATATTTAAGCATTTTGCTAGTAGAAATTAAATTACATTTTTGTTTTTGAAAGATTTTAGATATTTTTAATTAAACTAATGCAGTTAGTTCAGTTTTAAGGTTTACCATTTCCTATCACTTTCCAGTGTATATTCTTATCAATCAAAGAAACAGGAGCAACTGCAATGAAGCAAGTTGTGTTAGAAGCCAGTGACTAAAATTAGATTATCGATGACATTCACTTACATGTTCACAGCTGAAATTTCAAGGTAAAACATTTTCACCTGAAAGGAGACACTTTCCCATCACTGAAATGCAGACTTCTGTTATGAAATTACATCCATATTACATCATTGGACAGCGAAACTGACCCAAAATAGAAAGTGAAACCATATTCTTTTTTTCTGCTAAAGACAAAATTAAGTAGTGGAATTGTTTTACAAGGTTATTTTCACTGGTGCTTTCTTAATTAGGGGGAGATTTTTTTTCTAAGAGAAGTAATATTCCCAAAGAGGACGGAAGTATAAAGTATTTAGCATGAGGGCAGAGAAAGGTTGGTCTAGACTTTATCCCACCCACCCTAAACTACTCTTTAATGCAAATCTTCAGAGACCAACGCAGTTTATATTTTGTGGATGTTGCTCCCTTTCCTGTTTTTATGGGTACACTGGTACAGTTTAGATGTTTTTTCAGATGTCACATTCCATTTATCTTTTGGAAAGGTCACAGCGTGTGTGCATGTACTTACATAATTAGTGGAAACGTGATATCAACTGTTTTGAAACATACATTGCCTCCCTTCTGTTCATTCCTCCATGGATCACAAGGGATGTAACTTGTGAATTAGAGGAGAGCCACTCTTCCCAAAGCACCACTGTGCAGTGCAGTCGTTCACTCCGGCAGCTGGTCAGGAGCTTCCATCGCGGTGCAGCGCAAACATCCACACCGGGACGCACTGCTCTGGAAAGCCGTCCTGCTTCTGCTGGCCCAGCACCACCAGCCCACTCTTCCTAATGAGGGTCTGGAGGATGTCCATGTCCCGAGTCACGCTGCTGTCAGAGAGATCGAAGATGCAGCCCTCCCGGGCCACATTGTCCTTCAGTATGATGATGCCGTTTTCCTTCAGGCCATCTCGGCACCGGGAAAGAAACGCAAGAAGGTCCTTATCGGTCAGGTACCCTACAGGTGAGGTCAAGTAAATGGGGGAACAGGATGAAAGGGTGGGTGGGGAAGGAGGTGAGTAGGCAAGACTGAATGGCCACAAGGTTACAAATCGGGAGCTTGTTTGTTCACTCATTCAGGAATTATTTCATAGCCTGGATTGTTTTGTTGCGGGAGACTTTGAGAATTTAGGTAAGAGGACAGGTATCATCTTTGAGGGGAATCAGTGCACGCTCTGTAAAACAGCTATTATACCAACCTACTCTATCTACCTCCCAGGCACAAAAGAAACCACTCCTCATCCCTTGGATTCACTCCGTGTCTGCTGAACAACTCAACTCAGCTATCATTCCTCTGTGTCCTACACATACACACACACACACACACTCACACTCACACACACACACACACACACACACACACACACACACTCAGACCAAAATCTAATTCACTGCTATCTCATTTCCTGAGAATTTAAATCTAAGAAAGCCAAGGTTTGTCAATAATGGGGATACACTTTTTAAAGTTTTTCAAATATCCAGTTTTCTTCTAGGATTTAGGTTGGCACAAAGACGCTCCATCCTAAGAATGGGAATCGCCAGCCTTGTTCAGTGGATGTTAGGGGCAGAATCCAGAGGACCAGAGCATTGGGGGAGTTCCCGTTATATGTTAGACTAGCTAACTGTTCTCAGTGCAGCTAGAGCCACATATCCCTTTGTGTCCTTGCTCTGCCTCCTCAAGTCCTCCGGTTAGCGGGGAGCAGGGAAGCTGCAACGCCATGCAGAACTAACCAATGACCCACTGAATCCAGATGACATCGTATCTTCCCAGCGGGGGTGTGAATTCCTGCAGGCTAAAGCAGTGGTAGCTTTCTACCTTGTCCGCTTTGACCTGCAGGTAGTTCTGTGCTTCAAGGAGGAACGGTTCCATCATGTCCACCAGTTCCACCGTGTTGAAAACCGGCAACAGGACATGCTTGCTGACCCTTCCTATCCCGGAGCCGCAGTCCAAGGCACAGTCCGTCCCAGCTCTCCCAGGCCCCTGCAGAAAGATACCTTGTGGAACAGTCCAATGACAGACACTCACCCTGAGTCTTGACACTCAGTTACCTTTTTAAGTAAACTTCATTTAGGTCAAGTTCATGTAATTAAATGTGGGTTTCCTTGGTGGCTCAGACAGTAAAGAATCTGCCTACAGTGCAAGAGACTTCGGTTTGGTCCCTACGTCAGGAAGATCCCCTGGAGAAGGGAATGGTAACCCACTCATTAATCTTGCCTGGAGAATTCCGTAGATGGGGGAGCCTGGCAGGCTACAGTTCATGGGGTTGCAAAGAGTCGGACACAACATAGCAACTAACACACACACACACATAAAATTTAACGTACGGTTTTAAATGTACCATTCAAGGAGTCTGGACAAGTGTATGCAGGTATGTACCCACTACTGTGGACTTCCCAGGTGGTACTAGTGATAAACAGCCCTCCTGCCAATGCAGGAGACATGAGAGACATGGGTTCAATCTCTGAGTTGGGAAGATCCCCTGAAGGAGGACATGGCAACCCACTCCAGTATTCTTGCCTGGAGAATCCCTTGGACAGAGGAGCCTAGCAGGTTATAATCCATACAGTAGCACAGAGTTGTAGCACTGAAGCAACTTTAGAATGCACGCACCCACTGCCAGAGTCAAGTTATAAAGCATTCAATGACTTTTTTCAAAACATATTCAAACATGTCTAGTTTTTGCCTTCTTCATTTTATCCAAATATAGGTCTTTCAAAGAATTAAAAAATAAGATTTTAGAAAACATCTTAGGTTTGAGAACTAGGTAATGTTTTACAAGAAGTGGGCCATTTAAAGTCCTATGAAAGTAGGACTTTGTTAATTGCCAATTTGGGTCAAACCCGTAGCAAATGGACTTTTACTGTAGCTTACTGCCTTGCAGAAAAAGAGAGAGCAAAGCAGAGAGAATCTTTCAGAGTTTTAAAATTGCTTTTCAAATTCATGCAGTGAACACATTTCGATTCATACTAGGGTGGATGATTAAAATTTTATTTTTTTCTCAAAACTGATTTTGGGGGCTCTGAATTATCTACTCTTCTTGTGTGGAAGATAACTTTTAGAACCTGAGCTGAGGAAATGCAATCTGTTCCATTCTCAGGCCAGAATTGCACTTCAAACTCAACCTCGATGGCATATAGCACATTCATGAGGATAAAAGGTAGCTGCAGCAAAGTCCCCCTGTCTCTTTTCATGCTAAAAATTGTTTCTGCTTTTGTATCAGAAACCACATGACTTATTGGACAAAAAGCCCTTAAACTTTTTAAAAGTAAAATTCTTAATTAACTGACGGTGAAAGATGAATAGTTAATAGAGATAGGAGGATATCAGCCAATGAAAACCTTCTCAAACTTGCTTCTATAAAGTAATATACATACACACACACACACAGCCAGTATATATCTATGAAATAAACATGTGTATATACGTATATATATGTGTGTCTGTGTGTTTATGTATGTATGATATTTGACTGTAGCTATCCTTGAAACAACAGTTATATACAAAACAATTGAACTTCCCAGGTGGCGCTAGTGGGAAGGAACCCTCCTGCCAGTGCAAGAGACATAAAACACACAGGTTCAATCCCTGAGTCGGGAAGATCCCCTGGAGGAGGGCATGACAACCCACTCCAGGATTCTTGCCTGGAGAATCCCTTGGACAGAGGAGCCTGGCAGGCTACAGTCCAATGTGTCTCAAAGAGTCAGACATGACTGAGGTGACTGAGCACGCATGTACGCACGAATACACAAATACTGTTATACATGATATAAATACAAAATACATGATATAAACACACAAATACACTGTTATACATGAATACACAAACACAAAAACTGTTATATAAAAATACAAAAGATGCCTTTTACGCAAATCTGGTGCACCTTTGCCCCTCACCACTACTGCCTAGCTGTCTTTATTCCATGCCATTCCACGTGTTTGGCACAGCCTCAAATACCCTGGGAACAGGTTTTTTCCTCTTTCTCTCATTCTCATGCTGTGCCTCTGAGAAGAGACATTTAAAGACTGACCTCTGGGACAGCATCTCTACTCTCTTGGACACTATGGCTGCTTATTACTGTGCTTAGATTGAAATCTGATGCACCTCCGTGAATGTGACCAAAACCACATAAATGTGTGATTTCACAACTTTACTTTTATTACCCTATCTTCATATTTATGGGTTCATATAAAATAGTAAAATACTCTTAGAAATTTCATTTTCATTTTGATTCTGCCTATGTCTTTTGTTTCAAAGAACATTATTTTACCTTCCTTCCGTTGGAGTTTGAAAACAAAGTGTTAAATACCACTGTATAAAAACCATGAAATACAGTTAGCCCCCAATTTTTCAGTCATCCAATCTCTGAGGAATATCAAGAGAAAAAACCATCAAATACCAATTACATTTTTTAACTTTTTACTTTCCCCTCAAAAAGCTAAAAGTAAGGAATGTTATCAGCTATGCCATTGATATTATCTTTATATCATTTGTTTATTTGCTAAAGTAAGCACATTTGCAACAAGTTTAAAAGTGTTTTCCCACTGTCCCAGGTCACTAAGTGTTGAAAGAAAAGCAAAACTTTAAATTAAACAATCTGCCTTTTCCCAGTTGACACAAGGATAAATCATGTCAGATACTCATATTCCCTAACTCCTTGTATCTTGACCTGGATACTAATTTAGCATATTATTAAGGTCAAAGTACCAAAATATCGTTTCTTTAAAAAGACTATGTTTGTACTTTGAGGTCACAGCTTCACAATGAGCCTTGTCTACTAAGAAGGACTCCTTATATTTGTTTGAAAAGAGCAGACTGCTCATTTCCAACATAAATATGCCAGCAGAAGGTTGTTTCCTTTCCCAGGTCCGTGCGCCTGTGTATGGGCTCTGTCTGACCAGCATCCCTGTGGTCAGTTTGGCATTCCACATGGAGTGACAAGACAGCCGGATTACTAACTAAGCTTCTGAAATGCACTGGGATCAAAGTCAGCTTCATCTCAAGGCGAGCAGGAGGGATTGCTCTTGGCCAGATTGGGGAAGAGTTGAGGTCTGTGGTCTACACACACATACATACACACACACACACACACACACACAGAGCAGGGATTTTTCTGCTTCATGAAACAAATGGAAAAATATGTCGTGGATAAGAGCTGGGAATTTGGTATCAGACAGACCTTGCCAGGCATGAGTCCCAGCTCTGTCTCTTACCACCTGCATAACCTTGAAAACATACTTAATCTCTATAAGCCTCAGTTTCCCCAACCATGAAAATGAGAAATAATAATAGTACTTACCTCCCTAAATTATTATGAAGAACAGATAAGACAGTGCTTCTAAAGTGCTCATCAGAGTGACTATCTCAGATAAAGTGCTCAGTGAAGTCAGTCAGTAACACTGATTTTAAAATATTTCAGGTTAACCTTATCTATAAATAACCCCAGCCATCATCTCTAGTTCCGTAGTCCTTTATGGCCACAGTTGATGTCCAGACACTTTGCCCCAATGAGCGCTCCATCCTGATCCTATTTTTCTGTACTCAGGCAAAGGGTGCTTCAGAGAAAGTTGGATATAAAGTGAACCTCACCTCAACACTAGGGAAACTATTAATATTATGCTTCTAAATAGGTTGACAACCTAATCCCAAATATTTGTAATATTCTTAATGGTTCCTTCATCAGAATAAAATGGAGTCCAAATTTCAGATGAATAACTTCATAGTGAATTGGAACAAAACCTGTTTGCTAGTTAGGACTTTGTTCTCAGTAGAACCAACAGCAGCTTTACTATGTGGGTTGTCTGTTCTGAAAACTAAATGAAAAATTGAAAGTGAAGCCGCTCAGTCGTGTCCAACTCTTTGCAACCCCGTGAACTGTAACCTACCAGGCTCTGCCGTCCATGGAATTTTCCAGGCAAGGGAACTGGAGTGGGTTGCCATTTCCTTCTCCAGGGGATCTTCCTGACCCAGGGATCGAAACCGGGTCTCCCGCATTGCGGGCAGATGTTTTACCATCTGAGCCACCAGGGAAGCCCCAACTAAATGAAGCTCCATAAAATACAATGACCGAATTATATGAAAGCTTGTTATCAGTAGTAGCAATAAATGAGCTATATTGCATAATAATTATGTGCACTAAAGTAAACATTTGACATATAGTATCTCATTTGAGATTCACATTATCCTACAAGATAGGTTCTGTGGTTATACTCTAGACACAGGTAAGAAAATTGAGGTTTAAGAGAATTTAAGGAGTAAACCCAAGGTGGCTTATATAGTAAGGAGGACCATAATAACTCTGGAGCTCAAGATTCTGGCCCCTAAAGTAAATGACCCATCTCCATATGGCCTGAAAGTAAGGAAGTGGAGTTTTACTCAACACCAAGTCTATAAAGGGATCACATTTTTTCAAGGCAATGTCTCAACTGTGTATAAAACAATATAAAGATATTCTACTATACTTACCATTTTTAAACTAAACATATGCCTGCGTTTCCTTGCAATGTTGAATTTTTATTACAGAGACTCAATAAATCACCCCAAGATCCCAAATGGCATGATCTCTCATCAGTCATCTGAGTGTCAACTGCTTATCTATGGGATCTGAAAGAGAAGTCTTCTTAATCAACTACTTGTAATATTAACACTGCTAGTTCACCTTCCCCTGAAGCATAAGAAATAAGCTGGTGCTAGGAGGGTGAAATGCCAACTAGGATAAACCAGTCATTTAATGTGACCCATCCTTTTTGAACCTCTTAAAACGGGCTTTGACACTAAACTCGTGGCTCACCCATTTAGCTTTCATATGACTGAAGCGACAACACAGAAGCATGTGAGCTCATTGTTTGCCAGAACTTTGCTTCCTAATCAAACTACAGTTGGACACTCACCCCAACAAATTTCCTGAGGAATTTCTGAGAGGCCTGGATATCTGGGTTGGACAGTTCAATGAAATTTCCCATCATACCCTCTTCTGTAGCTGGTACTTCTTGATAGAAGAGTTTAGCTCTGGCATAGAACTGCATCTCACCATTGATGACTTGACTTGTTAAAGCATACAATTTCACTGAAAATAAAACATTATTAATATTTAAGTGACAGAACAAGTTCATTCTTATCATGCAGCGAATTTCCTCTTAGAAGCCTGCAAATCAGTGGTATGGAGGAAAGGGTATTCGTTTGATGTCAGAAGATCTGGGTTTGAGCTCTAGTTCAGTTATTTACTTGCTATTTAACCTTGGGTAAACTTCTCAACCCCTATGATCTTCAGGTGTCTCATGTATAAATCACAGTCATGTGGCATTTTCATGATTTAATAAACCTAGAGTTTAATTTTAAAAATAGCTTGTCACTATGTTTAGAAGTATTCAACAGTGTTTGCTACAGTAGAATAAATAATTTCACAAGTTTCACAGTAAGTTTTATCTTTGACTTATTTTTATCTTAAAATAAAAGATAAAAATCTTTGACTTTATTTTTATCATAAAGTTTAAAATATTTTATGGAAATTTGATCACTAATCCTTACTTCTAACCACAAGGTAGATTAGGGATAGGTATTTTTTTCATTTCTTTTTCAAGCAATTCATACCCATATATCTCTTTGTAACAACATGACAGAAAATGTGCTTGAGCCCTAAGTTCTGAAAATAAACTACTAAAAAATACAATATTTTTTGAGCAACTATTTTGTACTAGGCATTATACTAGGCACATTCACATATAATATGTCATTATTTCAGAAAAGAAGTGAGGTATTATTTTTAAACATTTATTTTTATAAAAACATGTGTACCCACTTCTGAAGGGTAAATGAGTATGCACTTAAATGTGATTTATAAATTAAAGTGCTTCCTTGCAGATATAAAATATTTTCATTAAAGAACATTCAGAAGGAAATGATAGAAAGTGAGATGAAAGGGAGGAACTTCTTGTTCAAGATTATAAGCTGAATCCATCCATTTGTCTTCTGTCATTCCCAGTACTCCCCATGAATTGTTTTAATAAACTCAATCTGTAACAATGAAGAAAATGAGGAGGGACCACCAATGAATTCATGATTTCAACAAATTTCTGGAAGACAAAAAGCAGATGGAACAAAAGTATAGAATTTACAGCTCAGGACATCTACAAAGGAAGTAAAAGTTAATTTAAAATCTGCCTGTAGGCCAATTGGGAGGTGATCACTGCACTCCCTCCCAAAAGTGACAAGCAGCACAGCTGTAATCTAAGCGGGGTAAATATGTCTCTTCTCCAAAAACAGAAAAAAAAAAAAAGGAGAACCAGACCCATTAGTGTTGGGATCCTAGAATAGTAATTCTGGCATATAGAGGGTTCCAGGCACCTCATCTGCTTACATTCATCAGAGTCTGGTAAGGTCAACTGGCATATGTAGAGCTTCTTGTCATCCTTTCTATTCAGTGGAGAGGTATATAACAGAGGAAATCTTCTCCACTACCTAAAATCATTTACCTTGTCCTTCATCCCTAACTGTGGATAAAAAATGACTTCCAAATACATGAGGGTGAATGTCTGAAAAACAAAATAGAGATAAACAATCAAAACTGACTCCAAAGGAAATAGAAATAATCCGGGAAATTAATGAGAATTTAAACCAAAACCAAGCAAAAATTTATATCCGTGAAGAGATATGAGAACAGGTGCATCCATAATTGAAGATAAGATGTCAAGAAAATGACCATGTAAAACATAATAAAGAATTCTTAGAAATTAAAATTTTGATTACCAAAAACTTTGGAGTGAATATTGAGTAAACATTTGTAGTGAACGTTGAGTAAACACGTCAGGACATAAAGGGAAAGGCAGATGCAGAAAACAGAAGCAAAAATATTAAAGCTATAAAGATTTAATTCAGAGGACCCAACATCAAGCTAAGTAAGATTCTCAAAAACAGAAAATGAAGGGAAGAAAATTATTACCAAAAAAATAGATAAAATTTCTCAAAGCTGCAAGAGATCGTAAGGCCCAAAAGTACTAAGCAATATGGATTTTAAAAACCTAGCTGATTCATGTCACTGTATGGCAAAACCCACCATAATATTATAAAGTAATTATCCTCCAATTAATATTAATTAATTAAAATACATAAATATTTTTATTTAAATAAAAATAACTTTATTTATGTAAATTTTTATTAAAAATAATTAAGTAAAATCACATTTATACATATCTTTAGGAAATTTCAAAACACCAAGAGTAATGAGAAGATTATTAAGTTATTTATAGGGAAAAAGTTTGCTGACTTTCAAGTAGGGTTGCCAGATTTAGCAAATAAAAATACAAGACATGCAATTACTTTTGAATTTTAGATAATCAATGGATAATTTATTAGTATAAATATGCTCAAAATATCACACATTGCATGGGACATACTTTTACTAAAAAATTGTTTGTTGATTATCTTAAATTCAAATTTAACTGACCTCATATTTTACCTGGCAGCTGTATATTCAAAGGAGTAGACTCAGGCTTATAACACAGATCTCATTAGAAACACTGAAAAACAGTGTCATCAATATTTTAAGGGAAAATTATTTTGAAGCTAAAATATGTTACCATTCAAATGGTGAGAGAATATTTACCTCCCATATTCATTCTTCACAAGTTTCTCAAAGCTATATTCCATCTCAGTGAGGGTTAAAATTGAGAAGATATATCATGAAAGACAACAAAATTAACCCAGGAATCCAATGAAAAGAAATCCCAAAAAGGTAGGTATTATTAGATCTAGAAAGAAATCAGTTTATACACAACAGAAAGCATTGGCTTCAAAAAATATCTTCAGGAAATAGAATGAACTGAATTCTGGGCAATAGATAGTAGGGAAGAAGCAAGAAGACATGAGTAATATCCTCAGGAAGACATTTTTTTAACCTCAACAAAAATAAAAGACAGTTGAGGGACTTCCCTGGTGGTCCAGGGGTTAAAGATCCGCCTTGCAATGCAGGGGATGCTGGTTTGATCCCTGGCTGGGAACTAAGATCCTTTGTGCCTCGGGGCAACTAAGCCTGCTTGTCATTACTAGAGAGAAGCCCCATGTACTGCAACGAAAGATCCCACATGCTGCAACTAAGACCGATGGAGCCATATATAAATAAATATATTTAAAAAAAAAAAAAAAAAAGACAGTTGAATGCTCCAAGTAAAACATACAACTGTATAAAAAAATGTTACAATCAGGATATGAAGCAAACCAAACTATGACATAATCGTACATAGAAGGAGTATAAGAAAGGAGAATCTGTTTAAACTTTACTAGGAACATTTTTCTTCAGGTAACACCAAGATTGTGATGTTGGATTAGTACACCACATGCCTCTGAATTGAACAACGGTTACATAGTTCCAAATTTTTATTCTAAAAGTTAAAACTCCAATAAACCCTACTTTTATCCATTGTAGTATATTTCATCTGTGGAGTTACATCATTATTTCCTAGCTTGAAGACGCTGAGGCCAATATTTGGACCCTTGAGTGATCATGAATTTGCTAAAAGGAATATAGGAATCAGAACCCATGTATGTTATTTTCTAGAGACTAACAATATTATAGACTATATTTCCTGTATATATTAATTAATACAATAGATTGTCATTTTAAAAATACAGATCTTTTAAAACTATTAATAAATAGTCTAGTAGTCATGTATGGATGTGAGAGTTGGACTGTAAAGAAAGTTGAGCACCAAAAAATTGATGCTTTTGAACTGTGGTGTTGGAGAAGACTCTTGAGAGTCCCCTGGACTGCCAGGAGATCCAACCAGTCCATCCTAAAGGAGATCAGTCCTGGGTGTTCATTAAAAGGACTGATGTTGAAGCTGAAACTCCAATACTTTGGCCACCTGATACGAAGAGCCAACTCATTTGAAAAGACCCTGATGCTGGGAAAGACTGAGAGCAGGAGGAGAAGGGGACGACAGAGGATGAGATGGTTGGATGGCATCACCAACTCAATGGACATGAGTTTGGGTAAACTCCAGGAGTTGGAGGCCTGGCGTGTTGTGGTCCATGGGGTCGCAAAGAGTCGGACATGACTGAGTGACTGAACTGAACTAACTGAACAATAGATTGTCATTTTAAAAATACAAACGTTTTAAAACTATTAATAAATATATAGGTTTTTTGACATTTTATATACAAGTGAGCATCTGATTGAGAAAATATAACTTTAAAAGGAATGCCCTCATGTTCAAAATCATTGGGAACCAACACCAGTCCCCCTTACCTAGCACTCAGTAAAGTGTTATGTCAACAGGTAGCCCGATGAATGCTTGTAAATTCAACAGGGACAGCAAAAATTAAGTATCAGCATGCCAAAAAAACACAACTGTTCCAAATTCGTCTGGATGTCTCAGAAAATCAGGTTAAGAAATCACAGCTCACAAAGTCTTCCCAGAGATGAATGCTTCTGGGGCAAGCCACAGGCAAGCCACAGCCTAGTGCTCTCTTGTTGATCCAACCAAAGCAGCAAAACAACCACTCTCATCATCACCTGCTTAAGTCAACTAGTTGGTGGAGTTTATTAAAACCTTTAATCTGGAAATGGGAATGGTCCATTATGCCAGCAACGTTTAGACCACAAGTGAATGCCAAGCTCAGCAGGGGTCAGACTCAATAGGTAAGTTTTTATGGTTATGGGCTTGTCACCTAATTGACAGGAACATTTCACTAAAAAGATATATGAGGTGTAATGTCCAGCCCCAGGTACTCCCCTCCTGATAGCTCCTGCAATGGTGCCAGTTGATTGATAAGGTAATCAAACATCAGCCTATGCCTTTTTATTATAGAAATACATCTAGTGGTTTATTCTTGTGGGATTGCAATGTTTTTGTGACACTTGGTATAGTCTAAACCAGAGGCTAGACACTCTATTAGCTTTTGATATAACATGGTGCTTATTTCTTGACCTACATTATAAGCTGAACTTCCAAGGAATTTCCAATGTTACAAAAATAAAAATAAAGTACGTGTGAATTTGCCCTGGAGAAGAACAAAGATCGTGTGAACTCTCTAAGAAAGATTTGTTGAGAGTGTAGTGTTTATGCTTGCTGAGTACCTTCTCTATTTTCCTTTTTTTGTTTTTTAGTAGAGTTGGATATAACTATTTTAGACTTTATTCTAGATGTTAGATCTGTTTGTCAACTGGAAATTGACCTGAGAGTCTTCAGAGGATATGTAGGCTAGATTTAAACAGTAAGTTTGAAATGATTTGAGATAGAATACTGGATCAAGTTAGTCTTTTATTTATAATAGAAAAGAAAGCCCAACTAGGAGACGCTTTTAGGAAATATAAGGTCTTCCATAAAAGAGATTTGTAGGTGAGCACTTCTCAATTTAACCATGAAAGAAGTGACAGTAAAAATTTAAGGAAGGAAGGGAGGAAAGATAAAAGGAAGGAAAGAAAATGTGTCTAGGCACAAAGAATATTACTCAGCCATAAAAGGAAGAAAATTCTGCCATTTGTGACAACATAGATGGACCTCGAGGGAATTCTACTAAATGATATAAATCAGACAGAGAAAGATAGATAATGTATGATCTCACTTATATGTGGAATCTAAAGTCATATCTGTTTTCTCATCCACAAGAAAGGGTAGGAGGGAGTGGAATTTATTTTATCAGTGTTCCTGATAGAATCCAAAGATCTGTGTGTGCCAGAATGCTAGAAAGTCATCATTAACAAGCCTTAGAATTACCTTGAGAGTCCCTCTAGGTTTTATTTCTTCCCTGAATGCTTTAGGAGTCAAGGGTTCCTTGCCTGTAAAATAATGCACTTTCATCCCTGAAAGTTTTTGTGGGCTTTTCCCTTTTCAACTGAGGGCTATTTCAGGGCTTCCCAGGTGGCTCAGGGGAAAAGATTTCACGTGAATACAGGAGACATAGATTCAATCCTTGGGTCAGGAAGATCCCCTGGAGGAGGAAATGGCAACCTGCTCCAGTATTCTTGACCCGGATATCCCATGGACAGAGGGGCCTGGCCGGCTACAGTCCATAGGGTCACAAAGAGTCGGACACAACTGAGCACACAAATTCTTTTCAGCCTTCAACACAAGTAAGGTAAAGAAAGGTGAGGAGGGAGGGAAAATACACTTTCCCCACTCCAGCAAGGAGGTATACAAGTTCCCACTGCACATCATATCCCCTGCCCACTTGGCCAAAAGTCTTCCTCTCTAATTCCTACTTGAGTGTTCTACCTAACCTGCTGTTGAATGTGAAAAGGTCAGAATACAAAGATAGTGGGGACAGAGTTTTCACAGTGAGATTTTGCATCAGAAGAGTCAGCAGCTGATCCAGCAGTGACCAGGCCTCCTCTGCACCTCCCTCTGCAGCAGCCTGTAGTGATGCCTGTCCCTGTCCCCACATTCCACCAAAATTATCTGTGCAGGTCTCTCTCCTACATTAAACTCTCAAGATAAAGCTCTATCTTGTTTTCCTTATAACCCCAGGACTTACATCCTGCTGACCCACAGCAGGCTTCCTTTGAGTGTTCGCTGAATAAATGAATATTGTCTAGTTTTTCATTCTTTGGATAACAGGTTCAACAAAGTAGTGAATGGATATAGGGAATAGCCAACCCACTCCAGTATTCTTGCCTGGAGAATTCCATGGACAAAGGGGCCTGGTGGCCTACAGTCCATGGAGTCACAAAGAGTCTGATATGACTGAGCACATGTACGCACACACAACATAATCACACAGAGGTCACACTTTTTGTAGTTAATGAAAAACTATAGGAGGATATATTGATTTTCCTAATTAGGCAAACCCAAATAATAAAAAATAGTAATCATCACTGATCAAACATGTATATATGTACTATATATGTTAGCATTTATATCTAACTGAATATATAAGATAGATGTGACTATCTACAGAAGAAAAGAGGGCCTCAGGAGGTTAAAGAAATTGCCCACTAGTCAGTGAAACAACTGGGGTTTAAACCTAGTTCTATTTAAATCCAAAATCCATATTTTACCCATTCAATACTGTGTATAGGAAGGTGTGCTAAAGAAAGGAAAATTATCCACTTCTTTATTTCTTTAAAATGAAAAATGGTCTTGCATAATTGGTATTGCAAAGGCAACAATAAACATTTGGAAAATGCACAGTGAGTTGTGCAGCCATAACTTCCACAGGGATGAAATCAATCTGAAAAATGCCAAAAGTTGTATGATGAGTTTCATTTGGAAGTTCCAAGTGTATTGTAGGGAATGTTTTTATTAATTCTAGGTTTTAATTGTGACAGCAAAGTTGTGACCATAGTTCTCAATTTCTTCCTCAGAGCCTAATTCTTCTAAAAAGGGGTGAGTGAAGGGGAGTTAATAACCATTAGTAGGTACCTCCCATGTGCCTGACATTATGCCAAGGCACTTTCATGTCGTCTCTTCATGTTATCTCTCTTAATCCTCACAAAAACTGGAATTATAATCACTATTTTACAGATAAGTAATGAAAAAAATCAGAAAAGTTTAGTAACATGCTCAGTATTATGGAGAAAAGAAGTGTCACAGTCAGGTCCTAACCCAAACTTACTTAAATGCAAAGCCTTTGTTCCTTTTGCTAAACTGCATGGAAGTATTATTCTAAATGCCAAGTTAGACTAAGCCTTTAACAATGTCCAGGAGTAATAGATTCTTGCACAATATATAATGAATAAATATTCACTGACTTCTGTGTCCTTAAAAATATGCTGTGGATAGTGCTAGAAGAATTGCTGAGGAGTTGGCTTATGTGTACACCTCCAAGTTGGATTGTATACAGGCCCACACTGCTATACAAACTGGAGATTTACATAAATTGTTTTCCTACTCTACTTCCCATTTGTTTACAAACAGCCACCTACGACAAATTCATTCACTCCAGGCCTCTAACTGAATTTGGGCTGGTATAACTAGATTATATGAACCCATTCACTGGCTCACCCATCTTTCTGATTTCTTCAATAGAAAGCTAGTGCTCCTCATGGACTGTTTTTTATATTCCTGTCAGCTGGAAAAATTTGGTAAAACTTATAGTGCTCCCCTCATTAGTCAAGCTGCCATTTACACTGGGAGGCAGCATGATTTTGTGGTTAGAAAGTTCAACTGGCCTGGGTTCTAATCCTGCTCCACACTCCTCACCGTGTGATCTTTGGCCAGTTACTTACTTCCTCTGTGGATCAGTTCCTCAGATTCAAGAGAGGAAATAACACCACCACCTAATACAGATGTTGAGAGGATGAACAGAGATAATTAACATATGCAAACCACTGAGAGTAACAAGCATGTTTCCATTTCTTTGTGAAGATCTGTCATAGTCAATGGCATAGCTAAGAGTTCCACTGAAGACTTGGAATATGCATGCTCTTGCTTCTCCAGGAATCACTGAAGTTAGCCAGGGATATTTCAGCAAGTGTCCCCATGACTGAATGTCACTTCACAGTGAGCTGGTGTGAGGCTGACTGCCTAACGCAGGCAGTTGGAGGAAGGAAGGAAGGAAAGAAGGAATCAAAGAGACTGGTTAGCCACCATTCTTCCCATAATTACTCCAAACAACAAACTCTCTGTGCAGACTCTACAGTAGGGCTCCCCAGTCTTCTAAAAGAAGGGCTTTATTTTCACTTCTATGAAGTATTGAAATCATCAAGAGGAGGGGAAGCCAACTCTAAAACACCTCAGTGGGGCTGGGGAAGGAGTGCTTCCACTGGCTGAGTTTTATTTCCAAACTGAAAACATTAATATCCACTGAAGCCTGAAAACTCTCATACAGCGAATTAAGCTTATCTTTGGTAATGCCTGTTCTAAGGAAGGCTGCTTGGTGACTTTAAAAGAGAGCTGGTTCTAAGAAAGGAAATGAAATGCAACTGCTTACTGAGCATTGACGATTTTCACATATATAATTGCATTTAATACTCCAACAGCCCCACAGTTTTGAGGAAAATGATGCTCAGAGTTTAGCAAATTGCAGGGGTGATTTCTCTATCAGTAGCAGTGCCAGAATTTGAACTCAGGATGTTGGAAACCTGCAATTAATTATTAGTAAGGGGCCATTTAATTTTTCTAATAAATACTTATTGGGGTCTTTTAAATTCATCTTTAGCTACTTTCAGAGATGAGATTTTAATCTCTCATAATTACTTTTAAAATTTGGCAGTCATCTACCCCTTAGCAAGTCTCTCATAAGTTATTAAATTTATATCTTTCGCCAGACTAATGCAACACAGCCAACAAGCTACTGTTACTGAGGTATCGTCCAAAGAGTGTCTCCAGTGGTCTGACAAAATATATGGAGTGGTCAGAACATCATCATCTTCCAAATAAACTGCTCTAACTTTTCCATTTGGATACAGATGAGATGTCCACTATGTCCTAAAGGAATTACTTATGGGTAGATCAGAGAGTTTGGATCATAAAGCAGGCTGAGCACTGAAAATTTGATGTTTTTGAATTATGGCACTGGAGAAGACTCATGAGAGTCCGTGAACCGCAAGGAGATCAAATCAGTCAGTCCTAAAGGAAGTCAACTCTGAATATTCATTGGAAGGATTGTTGCTGAAGTTGAAGCTCCAATACTTTGGCCACCTGACGCAAAGAATGGACTCGTTGGAAAAGATCCTGAAACCAGGAAAGATTGGAGGTAAAGGGAGAAGAGGGTGGCACAGGATGAGATGGTTGGATGGCAGCACCAACAGAAAGGAGGGGAATGTGAGCAAACCCCAGGAGACCATGCAGGGCAGAGGAGCCTGAAGTGCTGCATCCATGAGGTCACAAAGAATTGGGAACAACTTAGAGACTGAACAACAAAATGCGATCTACCAGGAAGAGCCTTGGTTCTTGCTTTGGTATCTAGGTGAGACCTATCTAGACTGCTCTCATCATCTCTGAATTTTCTTTTCCTCACTTTAAAAAAATAGGATAGGGGACAAGAGTGAGAAGGTGCATAGAAAAGTAATAATGCTGACCCTATCTATCTCATCATGTGGTTATGAGGATCAAATAAAGTCATAAATGAGAAATTTGTATAAGGAATATATATATATATACACATATACACACATATATATATGTGTGTGTATATATGTGAGATGAAGCCATTTGTATATCTAGAATTAAAGATTCCCCTCAGAAATGGACTTAGAAAGTGACTTTGGTAGGCTGGTAACATAGTCTTGAATGCAATACAAAGAATTATGTAGCTTCTTGCCCATCTGGAAAGCCTGCCCACATCAAGTGTACAATGGGGCTTTCAGCAACCTTAAGAAAACAGACTGGGGCTGAAACATACTGCTCCTGCTTTCATTGGGGGAATATAAATCAAAGGGGATACTTCACTCTTTAATCACAAGTTATTTCCTCTTCAGGGCTGTTAAGAGTGCGCTTAACTAACCACTTTCACACAGGCTGAGAAAAGCAGTGTAGACAAACCAGATAAGCTTTATGTTGCCCTATTGTCCAATTCCCTGGAAACTAGAGGAAATAACTAAAATGGAGACAGACTACTGCCCAGTTTTTTTCTTAGCATTCAAAGATCACACTAAAATCAGCTCCTTTAAGCTCTCAGACTAATATTGTAACTCAGAAAGGCCAGAAAGCATTATGTGGAGTGTGTGCTCATGCATACACATGCAGACACACACACACACACACACACACACACACACACACACACTCACTCACTCACCCCAACAACCTTGATCTATTATTGTTTAGCCATTCGTTTTAATTCTTAGTTGATATGCTATTGCATTAATACTCTCATCTTTGAGTTACCTAATTTACTCACCTCTAAATTTTTGCAAATATAAAAAATGTCCTTTCAAACTCAAGAAATTCATTTCTACAAGCCTGATATTCAGGCAACCAACACCCAGAGAAGCAAGTTACTCATGTCTGAGGTGCATGAAGTCCCAAAATAGAGGCTTGACCTTCCAGGCAGCGCTTGATCTTTGCACTCTCCATAAAAGAATGCCATTGAAACATTTAAGCCGTTTAAATGGTTGTGGGTCCTTTTTATCTGAAAAGTGTCCTTGTTCTAATTCCTTTTGGAAAAGCCCCACAACCTCACACAGTGGCTCCAGTCATTTCTTATCCCTTATCTAGGAGCTCTGACTCACTTACCCAGGGGAATATTTTCCAGCAGGTAGAGATAGCTCTGAAAGAAGTCATTGCAAATGGCTTTGTGAAGAATAAAGGACATGCTATGTCGACAGAGTTCATCATCGGTCTTCTGCCAGCGGGATCTGAAGGCAAAGTGGGCTCCCAGGTGGGCCATGGTGAAAGGGGATAATAATTATTCCTACAGAGAGAGGAAGCTTGCCTGACAGTTTCTTTGAATTAACTTTCTCTTCCTACACGAACTTGAGACTGTCATTTTAAACCAATCCCTGTCCATCTATATCAGGAGAGGTGTCATGGGGCTTGGGGGAGGGGCAGCAGACACGGGGAGGTCAGACTCTTGGCACGTCTACTGTCTGATTGCTCGGGCGACACCACTCCTGGCCAGCAGGTGCTAAGTAAAGATGAAAACAGGCTGAGCGAGATCCTGCTTCATCCAGGGAAAAGCACACCTCCCTCCTTTAGCTGCCACTTCAAACAAGCAGGAGCACAGCCTGCTAACACCCTGAATACTTGCTTTAATTTGATTCCTAAGTAGGAAGAGCCTCATTTCCATTTCAAAGAGTTGTGAATATTTTGCAGGAGATCCAGTTCCCTGATTTCCATCCCTCCTCCTGGAACGCCAAATCCTCAAGTTACAAGGACCCTTCAAAGTCATCTTAGCTACCCATGCTTCTTTCATCAGTACAGTTTTGCCCAAATCTTTTCATAGAGGTGGATGCATGTTTCCCATTTTTGAGGATCTTCAAGAGATGCAATTATATGAAAGCCTGTTCTGATATTAAATACCTTTCTCTGTCAGCAAACTCTTCCATCTAGCTTGCACTAAATAATACCTAGTCATGGAAGACTGTTTCTTCATCTTTCCCTATTAAGGATATGGTTTTCCTCATATGCACTCCATTGAAATCTGTCAGTCAGTTCAGTCACTCAGTCGTGTCCGACTCTTTGCAACCCCATGAATTGCAGTACGCCAGGCCTCCCTGTCCATCACAAACTCCCGGAGTTTACTCAGACTCATGCCCATCAAGTTGGTGATGCCATGCAGCCATCTAATCCTCTGTCATCCCCTTCTCCTCCTGCCCCTAATCTCTCCCAGCATCAGGGTCTTTTCCATTGAGTCAACTCTTCGCATGAGGTGGCCAAAGTACTGGAGTTTCAGCTTCAGCATCAGTCCTTCCAATGAACACCCAGGACTGATCTCCTTTAGGATGGACTGGTTGGATCTCCTTGCAGTCCAAGGGACTCTCAAGAGTTTCTCCAACACCATAGTTCAAAAGCATCAATTTTTCAGCGCTCAGCTTTCTTCACAGTCCAACTCTCACATCCATACATGACCACTGGAAAAACCATAGCCTTGACCAGATGGACCTTTGTTGGCAAATAATGTCTCTGCTTTTTAATATGCTATCTAGGTTGGTCATAACTTTTCTTCCAAGGAGTAAGTGTCTTTTAATTTCATGGCTTCAGTCACCATCTGCAGTGATTTTGGAGCCCAAAAAAATAAAGTCTGACACTGTTTCCACTGTCACCCCATCTATTTCCCATGAGGTGATGGGACCAGATGCCATGATCTTAGTTTTCTGAATGTTAAGCTTTAAGCCAACTTTTTCACTCTCCTCCTTCACTTTCATCAAGAGGCTTTTTAGTTCCTCTTCACTTTCTGCCATAAGGGTGGGGTCATCTGCATATCTGAGGTTATTGATATCTCTCCTGGCAATCTTGATTCCAGCTTGTGCTTCTTCCAGCCCAGTGTTTCTCATGATGTACTCTGCATATAAGTTAAATAAGCAAGGTGACAATATGCAGCCTTGACGTACTCCTTTTCCTATTTGGAAACTGTCTGTTGTTCCATGTCCAGTTCTAACTGTTGCTTTCTGACCTGCATACAGGTTTCTCAAGAGGCAGGTCAGGTGGTCTGGTATTCCCATCTCTTTCAGAATTTTCCACAGTTTATTGTGATCCATACAGCCAAAGGCTTTGGCATAGTCAGTAAAGCAGAAATAGATGTTTTTCTGGAACTCTTACTTTTTTGATGATACAGAGGATGTTGGCAATTTGATCTCTGGTTCCTCTGCCTTTTCTAAAACCAGCTTGAACATCTGGAAGTTCTCAGTTCACGTATTGCTGAAGCCTGGCTTGGAGAATTTTGAGCATTACTTTACTAGCGTGTGAGATGAGTGCAATTGTGTGGTAGTTTGAGCATTCTTTGGGATTGACTTTCTTAGGGATTGGACTGAAAACTGACCTTTTCTAGTCTTGTGGCCACTGCTGAGTTTTCCAAATTGGTGGCATATTGAGTGCCGCACTTTCACAGCATCATCTTTCAGGATTTGAAATAGCTCAACTGGAATTCCATCACATCCACTAGCTTTGTTCATCGTGATGCTTGAAATCTGTACTGGGTATCTTCTCACTGTCCTCCTAGTCTGTTCTCTGCTGTTCCCACATTACTGTGTGTGGTTAGAGGCTGGGCTATATTGACCATATTAGTGGATGTCTTGCTTTCTGGCTTCTTGTTGAGTTCTGCCAGTGGGTGGTACCAGCAGAAGGGTGGAGGAGAGTGATTCAGCGTATTTATTCCCCTGGCACCCTCCCTGTTGAGATGCCATTGGCTGACTGCTTCATAAGGTGAAAAGTCATGGCTTCTATCCTGGGGTCTTCTCATACAAAACCCTCTCCCAGTTCTGGTAACCACTCCTTCCTGATGCTGCTTCAGACCTCAGGAGAGTGATACACCAAACTGTCTCAACCTCTTGGGTAATGCACTGTTCCTTGTAATTTCTCTGTACCTAACTTACCACACCTTTGGAAATAGTCACTTTATTAAGCTGGCTCAAATTCTCAATTTGTGAATGTCATATATTTCCTGTAGGGACAACTACCATTTTAACTCTCCAATACTCTTAACAGAAAAATTCATAAGAACTCATACTCTTTTGGCCCGTACCATGTGCAACCACTGACTGCCCATCGTCCCTAAAACACACATACACACCCACCCACCCACATACAAAGGAACACATTATGTTTGCTTTTTTTTCTTTCTTAGTCGATAAGTCATGTCCGTTTCTTTTTGCAGCCCCACAGATAGTAGCCCTGTAAGGTTCCTCTGTCCGTGGGATTTCCCAGGCAAGAACACTGGAGGGGGTTGCCATTTCCTTCTCCAAGGAATCTTCCCAACCCAAAGATCGAACTCCCGTCTCTTTCTTTGGCAGATGGATTCTTTATCACTGAGCCACCTGGGAAGCCCACACATAGTATGCAGCTTCTAAGATGGCCCCATATATTCCCACCTTATGATTGATTTTCACGCTTCTCTCTCTCTCTTCTTTCCTGAGAAAAGGATAGACTTACTGACTCACTTCTAAAGAATAAAATACAGTGGAAGCAATAGGATGTCACTTCCAAGATTAGGTTATAAAAAGACTGTCCTGGACATTTTCCTTGGCTCTCTTCCTTGATTGTTCTCAGGGAAGCCAGCTGCCTGCTGTGAGCTGCCCTAAGGAGAGGTCCACGTGATAAGAAACTGCCTCAGTGCAACAGCCCAGGAAAAGCTAAATTCTACCAACAACCAGCTTGGAAGATCTTTCCCCAGCAACCCGATAAAAAACATTGAGCCAGCTAAGCCACACTTAGGTTACTTACTCAAAGAAGTAAGTGCTTCTTTGAAGCAGCCAAAATTTGGAATAATTTGTTACAATGCAGCTGTGCTGTCCTTCCTCTCTCAGTTCAGTTCAGCTCAGTTGCTCAGTCGTGTCTGGCTCTTTGAGACCCCATGAATCTCAGCACGCCAGGCCTCCCAGTACACCACCAACTCCCGGAGTTTACTCAAACTCATGTGCATCAAGTCGGTGATGCCATCCAGCCATCCTCTGTCGTCCCCTTCTCCTGCCCCCAATCCCTCCCAGCATCAGGGTCTTTTCCATTGAGTCAACTCTTCGCATGAGGTGGCCAAAGTACTGGAGTTTCAGCTTCAGCATCAGTCCTTCCAATGAACACCCAGGACTGATCTCCTTTAGGATGGACTGATTGGATCTCCTTGCAGTCCAAGGGACTCTCAAGAGTCTTCTCCAACACCATAGTTCAAAAGCATCAATTTCTCGGTGCTCAGCTTTCCTCACAGTCCAACTCTCACATCCATACATGACCACTGGAAAAACCATAGCCTTGACTAGACGGACCTTTGTTGACAAAGTAATGTCTCTGCTTTTTAATATGCTATCTAGGTTGGTCATAACTTTTCTTCCAAGGAGTAAGTGTCTTTTAATTTCATGGCTTCAGTCACCATCTGCAGTGATTTTGGAGCCCAAAAAATAAAGTCTGACACTGTTTCCCCATCTATTTGCCATGAAGTGATGAGACCAGATGCCATGATCTTAGTTTTCTGAATGTTAAGCTTTAAGCCAACTTTTTCACTCTCCTCCTTCACTTTCATCAAGAGGCTTTTTAGTGCCTCTTCACTTTCTGCCATAAGGGTGGGGTCATCTGCATATCTGAGGTTATTGATATCTCTCCTGGCAATCTTGATTCCAGCTTGTGCTTCTTCCAGCCCAGTGTTTCTCACGATGTACTCTGCATATAAGTTAAAAAGGAGGGTGACAATATACAGCCTTGATGTACTCCTTTTCCTATTTGGAAACTGTCTGTTGTTCCATGTCCAGTTCTAACTGTTGCTTTCTGACCTGCATACAGATTTCTCAAGAGGCAAGTCAGGTGGTCTGGTATTCCCACCTCTTTCAGAATTTTCCACAGCTTGTGGTGATCCACACAGTCGAAGGCTTTGGCATAGTCAATAAAGCAGAAATAGATGTTTTCCTGGAACTCTCTTATTTAGTCTCTCAGTTATGTCCAACTCTTTGCGACCCCATGGACTATAGCCCACCTGGCTCCTCTGTCCAGGCAAAAATTCTCCAGGCAAGAATACTGGAGTGGGTTGCCATTTCCTTCTCTAGGGGATCTTCCCAACTCAGGGATCAAACCCAGGTCTCCCATATTGCAGGCAGATTCTTTACTGTCTGAGCTACAGGGAAGGCCACAGTGCAGCTAGTGGAGAGCTAATTCACACATTGTCAGTGGAATTCTTTTAAGATTTGGGATCTAACCATGATCTTTCTTTCAGTTTAATGTATGTGTTAATCTTTTAGTGGGAAAGGAACTAAGGATACCCTTTGTTTGACTTATTTTTCTTCATTTCCCTGTGCTTCTATATTCCCATTTCCCCTCTCCCCACCTCAAGGGGCAGACATTCAATTTCGATGGGATTTTTCCCGTCCCTGACTTCAGGAATTGACTAAACTGCAATCTCAGTTATCCATTTTCCCCTTGCCTCAGTGTGTGGTTCATGGGTGGGTATACATCATCCTGTCCTGAGCCAATGATGTTCCCCCAGCTCCAGTTTTCATGTGGAAGTAGGCACATTATCTAAATCTGTTATTAATGCCAGCTTGAGCCAGGCTTTCTGTGCTAGCAATATGGAATCTCATCTAACACAAATATCATCCTGCCTCATTTTACTCAATTCTCATGAGGACAGAGATAAAGTAGATGATATTAAACAGAACAGGGACACTTCAAGTGAGAGTATTTCATGGTATTAAGAAGGAAGGCTCTTAACTATAATTCAATATATTTGACTAAGTTAGAAACCCATTTCCACCGCTTACATATCTGGAAAACTTAAGAAATTCTTAGTCTTTCTGAGCCTCACATTTTTCTTGGGCAATATGAGAGTATTAATAATAATATACACCTCATATGATGTATATTGTGAGAACTAAATATACTTCATGTAAAACACCTCAGTGCCTGGAACACACTCCATGTTCAATAAGTGCAAGCTATTATCATTACAATCTTCAGAGGAAAGTTGATAAGTTATACATCCTAAAAATGCTTTCTGTTGTCTGGCTCTTTTAGGGTTATATTTAATGTGATGTCTCTTACTGTGAAATTTCACTGTATATCCAGGAGATTTAAAAGTTGAAAAGAAAAGAAACCCAAATTAAACATGCTATTGGAATTCATTTATCTATCCTTCAGAATCTTCTGTTGTTGTGGGAAAAACTAAGCAGCAGAAGAAGACAACTCAGGGAAACCCCTTCGTTACTTGACTTGTCAATGCATCTAACAGGAGGCAGGTTCTTAACCTCAACATTTTAGTAATATTTTGATAACAGCTCAGATATTGAAAAGGTTAGAATGTAAGGTCCTAGGAGAAGGCTGGCAGTCACTGACTCCAGCCACTCAGTATTCTGTATTTAGCGATTGTTACTAGCAAGTGTTCAGTTCAGTTCAGTTCAGTCACTCAGTCATGTCCAGCTCTTTGTGACCCCATGGACTGCAGCACGCCAGGCTTCCCTGTCCATCACCAACTTCTAGAGCTTACTCAAACTCATGTTCATCAAGTTGGTGATGCCATCCAACCATCTCCTCTATCCTCTTCTCCTCCTGCCTTCGATCTTTCCTAGCATCAAAGTCTTTTCCAATGAGTCAGTTCTTCACATCAGGTGGCCATAGTATTGGAGCTTCAGCTTCAGCATCAGTCCTCCCAATGAACATTCAGGGTTGCTTTCCTTTAGGATTGATTGTTTTGATTTACTTGTAGTCTAAGGGACTTATTAGCATAAAAATAGCTTTAAAAGATTTCTGAAGCAGAATACAGAGCCCCTAAACAGGTTTATTCACATACGTTAAGTTGACGTAAGATAAAGATAATATTGCAGTAGAAAAAAGATACTTTCAAAAAGACCCCTGATGTTGGCACAATTGGGTCCCCACCTCATATCCTACACAAACCAATTCCAGGTGGATTGAAGACATAACTGTGAAAAGCACAATTCTAAGACTCTTTGAACAAGTTACAGGAAAATATATTTATGATACCAGGGTAAAAGAAAGATATTTTTTAAGATGCAAAGAACAAAAACATAAAGAAAGAGAGCTAATTAATTTGACTGAATTAATATTTGAATAATGAATTTCTGGCCATCAGAAATACATGAAGAAAGTGAGAAGTCAATGAACAAAAAGATAAATGTTTAGGGCATCTATAATCAACAAAATTTGTGTGATAAATCCTGAATAGTTCCTATAAATAAATAAATAACAATACAAACAATCCTATAGAAAAATGGAGATTAAAAAGTATATTGTTGTTCAGTCCCTAAGTTGTGTCCGATTCTTTGTGATCCCATGGACTGCAGCATGCCAGACTTCCGTGTCCTTCACTATGTCCCAGAGTTTGCTCAAACTCATGTCCATTGAGTCAATGAAAACAAAAAATATAGAGAGACATAGAAAACAAACTTATGGTTACCAAAAGGGAAAGAGTGGAGAGGAGGGATAAATTTGGAGTGTGGGAGCAACAGACACAAACTACTATACATAAAATAGATAAGTAACAAGGATTTACTGTATAGCACAATAAACTATATTCAATATCTTGTAATAATCTATAATGAGAATAATTTGAAAATATAGATACATACACATATGTAAATGAATCACTTTGCTGTATACCTAAAACTAACACAATATTGTCAACCCACAATATTTCTATTTTTAAAAAATTCTAAATATAGAATTGGGGCTAAAACAAGAAATAAAAGTACCTGGCTCAACATTCCCAATTCCAATCCAGGGAGGTAGATCTAAAAGACTAAAATAATAGGCCAAAATCAGCTGAATTAAATTTAGGATAAAATCAATATATTTTATTGTATACAGGTTTTAATGAAAATTAGCGCTGAGAATACAGAATGAGTAATTATTGCTTGATAAATTCACTGTATCTTTGTGCTAAAATAGACTTTTAAGTAGACTTTAAGCTTAGAATGAGACAGTAGTGTGAAAAATGGTAGAAATAGGTTTCAATGAGCAGACCACCAGCTCTCACGTCATTCTATACTTATTACTTCATATGAAGTGTTTGCTTCTTCATCCTATTGTGTTTAAAAAACAGGTACCCAATCAAGATTACCTCTGATTATAACTTGGAAATCATTAAGAGAGTTTATTACCCTATATGGGGCTTCCCAGCTGATACAGCAGTAAAAAATCCACCTCAATGCAGGAGATGTAGGTTTGATCCCTGGTTTGGAAAGATTCCCTGGAGAAGGAAATGGCAATCCACTCCAGTATTCTTGCCTGGAAATTTCCATGGACAAAGGAGCCTGGCGGGCTACAGACCATGAGGTTGCAGAGTCAGACATGACTGAGCATGCATGCATATACATTACCCTAAACGTGCTTAGAATATATGGTACGAGAGGAAGTTTGGATGACTATTTTCTTCCACTGCAGTGCTTCATGTGGTACAGAAAAGCCATCCATTGGATGTATGAACCAATTAGATTCAAGGTCAACAATCAGATTTCAACTTAACAATCATTATTAAACAAAAATGTGGCTTAATGTAAATGACCTTCACAGCTGAAGAAATATTTAAACTCATAATTTTCAGGTTAAGTCATACAGTTAAACAGACAGAAAGGCTGGAGTAGCCATTGAAGGACTCCTTCCTGTTGTACTGAGGAGGAGAGAATTTAATTGGGAGGTTTGGTTCTAATTAGGGGTTTGATTCCCCAAGCATTTAGATTTAAAAAAAATACATTCACATCTCTAACTAGGGGAAATATGCTCTTACCTAAAACATCTGTGCGTGTGTGTGCGTGTGTGTACTTTTTTCATTTCTCATTTATGTTAATTTAAGAAATTACAGGGCTTCCCAGGTGGTCCGGTGAAGAGTCTACCTGCCAGTGCAGGAGATGTCGGTTTGATCCCTGGTCTGGGAAGATCCCACATGCCACGAGGCAGCTGGGCCCACAAGCCACAACTACTGAGCCCACGCACCCTACAGCCCGTGCTCTGCAACAAGGGAAGCACGGCAATGAGAAGCCCATGCACCGCATCTGGAGAGTAGCCCGGGATCCCTGCAACTAGAGAAAGCCCAAACACAGCAATGAAGATCCAGCACAGCCAAAAATAAGAAAAATTCTTTTTTTAATTAAAAAAATTATAAAACATTCCACTTCAAATTCTCCTTTTAAAATATAACAAAGCTTGATTTCACATAATTTCCATAATACAATATTTCAATATGATTTCCAATAGCTAAAAGCGCACACATAGAACACTATCCAGGCAAATTAACTTTTGCACATTTTCCCTAATTAAAAGATATCAGATGATTATTAATAAAAGAAAATCAGATTATCTTTTTTTTATCTTAAACAATTAAGAAGTATGATGAAGTCTCAGGTTGCTATCTTAATATTTCAGTTTTCCCTTCAGTGTCTCAACTCTTATTTTCCTTTTCAGTAGAAAGGAAGATTGAGGGAAGAGATAGAAATGTGAGTTGAAATGTAAAGAGAGTAAGCCTTATCAGTTCTACTCAGTCTCTGTAGATAGGGGCAGAGGATGATAAGGTGAACAAGCAGGGGGGCTCTGGCCTTCCCTGCTCACATCAGCCAGAGGGGTAGATTATAATTTTTATATAGAAGAATTCTGCATAGATTTTCACTTGAAAATTCAGTGTTCTGCCCCCATCCTTTCCTTTCATCCTGTGCATGTGTGCTAAGTTGCTTCAGCCGTGTCCAACTCTGCAACACTCTGGACTGTAACCCGCCAGGCTCCTGTGTCCATGGGGATTCTCCAGGCAAGAATACTAGAGTAGGTTGCCATGCCCTCCCCCAGGGAATCTTCCCAGCCCAGGGATGGAGCCCGTGTCTCCTGCGGCTCGTATATTGTAGGTGGATTCCTTACCACTGAGCCACTAGGGAAGCCCTCCTTTCACGCCTCCACTTTAACTGATATCTTGGCTCTTACTCAGCTTGTCCTTGGCTTTCTCCTCAACAATGTTTTCATATGTATATAGCCTCTACAATAACCCTATTGGGCATTTCACAAGCTAAATTTTGGGATAAGTATTCTATTCTCTTCTGTTAAACAGAATGGAGAAGGAAATGGCAACCCACTCCACTATTCTTGCTCGGTAAATCCCATGGACAGAGGAGCCTGGCAGGCTACAGTTCAAGGCATTGCAAAAGAGTTGGACTCAACTCAATGACTAAATAGCAAACTGATTTCAGCTGAAACTGAACATGTATCAGTAGCAGGTATAATTTTTTAAGAGCTGTAAGTAAAAGAATATGCTGTCCAACCCACAATATGTAATACAAAATAAAGTTGCCTCTGTTCTGTCTCTCAATTTCAATCTCTACCCCCCCACCCTCTCTTTTTCTTTCTCTCCCCCGTGTCCTGCCACCCCTCAAGCCTAGAAACTTGTATTCTTGGTGTCCTTTGGATAACCCAGCATTGACAACAGAGCTTCTCAAAGTGTGAACCTCACCCAGCGAGCTTCAAAAACTTCTGGGGCGTTTATTTGTTCCAACTAAAAGCTGGAAAAATAGATGCTTTCTTCTCTGCCACTGTTATGTTTTTTATTTCCTCATTTACTGGATTTTGAAAAATTTGAGATTTACAAAACAAGCATTCATGTTACCATCAAATGTTAACAAATGCTTTATTATGCTGTATAAGATTTAGATTTGTTTGTCTTTCTAAGAATCAAGCAGTCCCACAAATACAGTTGGGAGCTCTTCCCTACCAGGATTTCTCCACTGCCTTTCTGAGAAAGTGGAAGTGAAGTCGCTCAGTCGTGTCTGACTCTGTGCGACCCCATGGACTGTAGCCTACCAGGTTCCTCCCTCCATGGGATTTTCCAGGCAAGAATACTGGAGTGGGGTGCCATTTCCTTCTCTAGGAGACCTTCCCGACCCAGGGATTGAACCTGGGTCTCCCACATTGTAGGAAGATGCTTTACCATCTGAGCCACCAGGAAAGTCTGCTTTTCTCAGAAAACACATGCCCATTTGAGGTATGCATCCTTCCTATCTAGGTGTTTGTATTTTCAGTATATAGGTACTTAGCGATAAATTGTCCTGCTAATTTTTAAATGGATACAAGTTGGTATTCTGCAATTCACTTTACTGAGTCAACCATATGTTCTTGATATTTTATCCAGGACATTACATATTCAGTGCACAATGGGGAGAGGGGGAGCCAATACACACACAGTCATTCATTCATTCATTCATTTTAACTACAATATAATTCCATTATATAACTGTACCACTTTTAATCTTTCCCTATTAATGAACATTTAGGTTGCTTCCAATCTTTTACTTTACCACCATCCTTCTAAAAGTCTCCTGGTGCGCAGGTGTGAGAGTTGCTTTAGAGAGTGTGCTCTAGTCGAATTTGTGGGTTGTAGATTATGCACTTCTTTAACTTTGCTACACATTGCAAAGCTGCTTTCCAATGTGGATACACACATTTATCATCCACCAGCAGTGTGAGACTCTCAAACCCCCTATATTCTTCCTAAACTTTGTGATACTTTTTAAAAAGTTTTTCTAATTTGCTTTTATGGACATTTCACTAATTTTGTTGTTTAGTTGCTAAGTCCTGTCAACTCTTTGCAACCTCATGGACTGCAGCATGCCAGACTTCTCTGTCTTTCACTATCTCCTGGAATTTGCTCAAACTCACTGATAATACTAAGGAAACATTTATAGAACACATAAATTATTCCAGGCATTGTTCTATGTACCTCTTTGAGAAGGTTCTTCTTTAAATTCCCACCCTATAGATCAGGAAATTGATGCATAAAGAGGTTGTATAATATGTTCAAGGTCACACAGTTGATAAATTGTAGGATTAGGAGTTTGAACTTAGGTAGCCTAGCTCAAAAGTGCATTCTCTTAAGTCTCTGCATCAAATCACGGAGGCCTAGGAAGTCATTGCTAAGGATGTCAGGGCATTACAGGCCCTTCCTTCTGTTTCTAGGGTGTATGCTAAGTCACTTCTAGGGTATATGCTAAGTCACTACGCAAAGAGTCAGTTGTGTCTGACTCTTTGCGACCCGATGGACTGTAGTCTGCCAGGTTCCTCTGTCCATGGGATTCTCCAAGCAAGAATACTGGAGTTTCCTCCTCCAGGGGATGGTCCCAATCCAGGGATCGAACCCACGTCTGTTATGTCTCCTGCATTGGCAGGCAGGTTCTTTACCACTCAAGCCACGTGGGAAGCTCATACGTGTGTGTGTGTGTGTGTGTCTGTGTATCCCCTAGACGCTCTTCCCAGGTGGTTCTAGTGGTTAAAAACTCCCCTGCCAATACAGGAGACATGAGACATGGATACTATCCCTGGGTCGGGAAGATCCCCTGGAGGAGGGTGTGACAACCCACTCCAGTATCCCTGTCTGGAGAACCCCACAGACAGAAGAACCTGGCAGGCTATAGACTATGGGGTCTCAAACAGTCAGACACAACTGAAGTGACTGAGCATGAATGTGTATGTATATATATATATATATATTTAAAATATTACTGTATTTTCTTTTTGTCTCATTGCTGATGTTCCTTCACTGTGATGGGAGCAAGGGGAAAGAAGAGTGAAAAACAAACAAACAAACAAACTTTCTTCTTGCATGAGCAGATGTGGTGACACTGACCAAAGATGATGGTGAAAATTTCTCCACATACTCGGGGTTGGGAGAGGCTGAGGCCAGCCTGCAGTTAACCTTGGATGGAAGTGCATTCCAATGCCTGGAACAGCCTATCATGAAGAGAGAGGAATCCATTCCTTTGCTGCCAGTTGTCCCGTGCCCAGGGAAGTCGGAGAAAAATGTTACAGGTCTTGCTCCGGATGCCCCGACCACTGCCCACCCACTATGACTGAACAGAGAAATGCAAGCTAGGAGGGTCCGGCTGCCCTGTGCTCCCAATGTGGGCAGTGGCCCCACTGGACTGTGGAGTTGTCCCAGGCTCTATATGAGCCAGTGCCAGGGAACTGTGTTTGGACCGTACCCCACCAGGCTCTTCTGTCCATGGGATTCTTCAGGCGAGAGTATTGGAGTGGGTTGTCATTTCCTTCTCCAGGGGACCTTCTCCACCGAGAGATCTAACCCCACATCCTGCAAATCTCCTGCATTGGCAGGCAGATTCTTTACCACTGAGCCACCTGGGAAGCCGTAGGGTCTATATAATAATCAGCTAATCCCATAGAATGCCATGGTATCAATTCCAAATTTTCATTCTGGCTTTGAGTTCCCTTTTTGTTTCTGGTGCCTAGAAATTTCCACATCATTTTTAAGTACAAGAAAGTATTTTAAATTTTTAGTTGTTGTCTTAGCTCAGATTGCTATTAACAAACTACCACAGACTGGGTAGCTTAAACATAGACATTTATTTCTCACAGTTTTAGAGGCTGGGAAGTCCAAGGTTAAGGTGTGAATTGATAGACCCATTCTTTATTTCCAGTAATTACTATTCTATCATTTAATCATTATTATTGCAATTTTCCATCTCATATTATTTCAATGAGGTTCTTCTGTGAAAGAAGAAAAGAAATATCTTCAGTTGTACAAGCTGCCCCAGGCCCTGGGAAAGCAGACATGAAATGGTTGAGATGGCCAAAAGTTGTCACTGGGGACTAGGGATTAGAACCTGGTCAAAGCAGCAAATAAAAAAAATTTAAAAAGCTCTTAAAGGAACCTGACAAGGGAAGCTTAAATCTTATTTAAAGGGTTGGGTTGTACTAAGCCTTGAAAAATTCAATCCTCTGGGGGACTATATCTCACTAAGAAAGCTCCATGTAAGTTTATCATGTATCCAACACCTAGACATTGGACCTTGGAGACCACTAGGATAATATTTCCTCTGGATTAGCACTGAAGCTTGGAAGTGACATTTGTGCAAGGCATACTTTAAACTCCAGGGCTTTTCCGATTACAAAATGATAATTCTGAAGGGGAAAAAGTGCTTACTGCAGAGAGAAGTGACCATGATTTATATGTTTTGGACAGCCTTCCTTTTTCACACAGAATAAGTTGTTAGACCAAGTATGTTTTGCTTTTACTTTTGTTTTTAACTAAAGCTGTCTTTTGATTGATACTAAGGGGAGAGCATATTCGTTTTAGTGTGTTTTTATATTTATAGTTCCACCATTCCAAAAGAATGATTGTATAAATGCTAGTTACAGGTGACAATGGCAATTAAGCTGTACATACGCCACAGAAACATTACTGTGAAATGCCAGTGTTAGGCCAGGGTAACCTCTGAAGCTTTCTGACTGGTCCTTCTCTGTGCAGACTCAATGGATCACTCTCCAACTGCTCTGGTTCTCTGATGAAAGCCAGACAAGAAAAAAGTGAGGGTGAAATGCTGTCCCTCCTTTACTCTTGGTGCATCTATCAAGATCTCTGGAATCATTGTAAAAATCTCCTATCATTCCAGTTATAAAGGGTGCTTTGAATGAATTAAATATCTAGTGACAGCCAAGGTCATAAACTGCTTGATTCTCTTGGGTCATTTTTCTGGGCTGATTTTAATCATATTTTGGCCAGGATATTATGTTTTGTGCAGTTGTGAATACTGATGGATTCAGTGACATAATTTAAAATAATACATCTCTCTATTGGCACTTGCATGTATACATCCAGGGTACCTAGAGAGTAAGTAAGACAGACTTGCATTTGAAGCCAGATGAAGCCTTCTAACTTTGGTTCCATTTCTTAACTGCCCAGGCCAGATCCCTAATTGACTCATCTCTTTTATAAATCTGTGAAACTTGCCAGAGTGGGACTGCGTAACAGATTATGATAGGTCACAGCAAATCCATCACTTCTGGTAGAAAAACAACTCCTAGACTTGCTGACGAGGTCAGTAAAATCATCATTATACAGGGAATTCTTCCCTCTCTAACCTAAAATGAAACTTGAAGCCAACTGTCAGAAGCCAAGTATCAGAAGACAATAACTTTTTTACACCTCCACATATTCTATAGAAAGATTTAGAAACCTGGTGTGAAAAACTTCCTGGCTTCACTTTGCTAATCTACCCTGTGTTCACCTTGCTTTTTCTTTTTTTTTTTTTTTTCATCACTCATTCCCTATTCCTAGGCTCATCTCCAACACTTCTTTTATCTGGATTTTGAAAGTTTTTATTAAGGTCTGAAAGGTATAATACAAAAGTTCCACACACACTCAGAGCAATCTAACCACATTTTTTAAAAGTTAGAGTACACACACTTTTAGAATTGGTGGTTCTTAAAGTTAGACAACTCTAGAACCACATTTAAAATCGACTTAGCCGAAGTGAGCCCAGAAAAATATAAAATTAATATTCAAGTACAGTGATTGACATCAAGTCTCTAATTTTGAAGAGCCACATGAGGCAATTATCAAGAACCCAAGGAAGACCAACAGAAGAGCAGATATACAGACCTGCTGTGACTTTGTTGAATGTAGTGCATTTCACTAGATGGAGAAAGCAAGTTTTAAAGTTTAGAGCACTAATAATCTGGAAGAATCATGGAACATTGGTGATTTAATAGGATCTAATATAGAATGAAAGTCAATGGCTAAACAGACAGTTTTACACCCATGCATCCATTTTAAAACAATTTTTGGAGGGAATTTTCTGGTAGCTCAGGGGTTAGGACATGGCCCTTTTGTTGCCAGTTACCCAAACTTAATCTTCAACTGGGAAACTATGATCCTGCAAGCTACATGGCACAGCCAAAAAAAAATAATAATAATTTTAATAATGATTTTTTGATCACCTACCTTGATCACCTACTAGGCACTGAGGTCAAATAGTGAACAAAAATTAATCTCAGTCCCTTATCCTCATGAAGCTTAGAGTCTAGCTCAAGCAATAGAAAGTAGCCAGGTAATCACAGGATTGTGAAAGCAGACATCTCTCTGGTGAGTGCTAAGGAGGGAGCCTCCCAAAGGTGGAGATGGTCTCTTTAGGGAACACTGCCCTGAGAAAGTCACCCCCGAGCTGAGACCTGAGGAATAAGCAGGAGTTAATGAGAAGGGACGCCCACTCCAGTGTTCTTGTCGAGAATCTCAGGGATGGGGGAGCCTGGTGGGCTGCCATCTACGGGATCACAGGGAGTCGGACACAGCTGAAGTGACTTAGCAGCAGCAGCAACAATGAGAAGGGAAAGACAGATGCTTCTCATTAGAGTAAATTGGACAGTGTTTCTGGTTTTTTTGTTTTTATTTTTAGCATAACTAATCTATTTAATAGTTTTTAGGACCAGGACTAAAAGATATTAGAAGAAGCAGTGTGAACTAGTGGTAACTTTTTTCTCCCCCTGAGTTTTACTGAGGTGTTGGTGATGGTGGTTTAGTAGCTCAGTCCTGTGGGTCTTTTTTGTGACCTCTGAACTGTAGCTGGCTCCTCTGACCATGGGATTTCCCAGGCAAGAATATGGAATGGGTTGTCATTTCCTTCCTGGGTCTCCTGCATTGCAGGCAGATTCTACATCACTGAGCCACAAGGGAAGCCCTTATTGAGGTCCAAATGACCAATAAAAGTGGTATATTTTTAAGGTGTACAATGTGACGCTTACATATACATATATGTTGTGAAATGTTTATTAATTAACATATCCTTCACCTCACTGTTATCTTTTTTTATAAGAATGGTTAAAATCCACTTTTTGCAAATTTCAAATACACAATAATTTTTTTCTTTTTTTCACTGTGCTTCACAGCTTGTGGGGTTGTATTTCCCTGACCAGGGGTTGAATTCAGGTACACTGAATCCTAACCACTGGACCACCAGGTAATTCCCTACAACACAATTGTATTAACTATAGTCTTCTTGTTATACATTTGATCGCCAGAATTTATTTATCCTGAATATCTGAAACTTAAATTTTTTATAAATAAAAGGAATCTGCTCAGGCCCCTTGCCTGGTCCTGTTTCTAGGCTCTTTCCTCCACTGTTAGATGTGGCTTTGATCATGGAGATAATTAAGCAAAGAAAAGAGGGAAAAGCATTCCAAGAAGAGGGAACAGCTTGTGCAAAGACCCTCTGCTTAGATTGCAAGAAGCAATCTGTGCAGAGCTTTATAAACTGTGTCAAAGACTTCTGTCAAACCTAAAAATGCAGAAAGCCATTTAGCACACCTTAAGCAGAAGGGAAGAAGGTGGAGACGGGGCTAACATAACCAGGTTTGCATTTTGGAAAGATTATTTTATCTACAATATGGAAAACAGATGGAAGGAGTAAAATGATGAAAAGTTTGATTGTATATATAACCTCTGCCTCAGAAATGTTTCTAAAATGAATGGCCTCTGTCACATTATATGGAAGAAGACTATAATCATCAGTTCTGTTTATTCATTCGAATGACATTTACTGTGCACCAACTCTTTACTGATTTGGAACTGGGGCTGTATCCATGACACAATAGATGAAGTTCTATGCCCTCGTAGAGCCTAGGAAATAGACAAAATATAAAAGCAAATAATATAGCTTGTTAGAAATTGAAAATGCCACAAAGAAAGAAAAACAGAGCAGGATAATATGATTTGGAGTCAAAAGAGAGGAAAATGACATGTAGTTTTAAACGGGATGATCAGGATAGTTTTCCTTCACCAGGTGTGTTTTAGTAAAGACTTGAAGGAAGTGAAGGCATCCGCCTTGCAGATGTCTGGGTGAAGAGCTTTCCTGGCCAAGGGGCAGCCAGTGAAAAAGTGGCAATGTATCTGGCATGTTTATATAGCAACTGGGTGGCCAACATGCGTGGAGCAGAGTAAACGTGGAGGAGGACAGTAAAGATGAGAACTGGGAGCACAGGGCCTGGAAGGACACTGGCGGTGCTCTGAGTGAGGACGGAAGTCATTCCAAGGTTTTGAACAGAGAGTCTCATGATAGGACTTCTTTTTTAAATTTATTTTTAAAATAACAATTTTTTATTTACTGTGTTACAAGCTTTACAATGTTGTGTTGGTATCTACCATACAGCAATATAAATCAGCCATAATTATACATACATCACTTCCCTCTTGAGCCTTCCTCCCCTCCCCGACCCTAGGTCATCACAGAGCACAGGCTGGGTTCCCTATGTTATATAGCAACTTCTCACCAGCTATCTTTTTTACACATGGCAGTATATATATGTAAAATAGTATTGATGAGCCTATTTGTGGGGACGAAATGGAGATGCAGATACAGAGAACAGGCTTATGGACACAGTAGGGGAAGGAAAGAGAGACAAAAGGATGTCTTTTTTAAAAGGATCACCCTGCTGCTACGCTGAGAATGTACTATAGCAAGGCAAGACTGGAAGCAGGGCGACTACTTAGGAGGTTTCTGCAATAGCCAGATGAGTGATGATGATGGCTCAGACCATCATAGGGGCTTCCCAGGGGGCTCAGTGGGAAAGAATCACCTGTCAGTTCATCAAATGTGAGTTCGATCTCTGGGTCCAAAAGATCCCCTGGAGGAGGAAATGGAAATTCACTCCAGTGTTCTTGCCTGAAAAATCCCATGAACAGAGGAGCCTAATGGTCTACAGTCCATGGGGCCACAAAGAGTCAAACATGACTGAGCACACACACACCGCACCACAGACCATCACCAGACTTTTGAATGGCAGCAGTGGCAGCTATATAGCAATAACAGGAAGATTTACAAAATTGTGAAAAAATATCGTTTCAATCCTAAAATATGAATATTCCACCAAACTATCCATTATGACATGTAGGAAAAACAACGACATTTTTTTGACATGGAAGCAGGTACTAAAAATTACCTCCCATGCACCATTTTACTAAAAGAAGATACTAAAGACTGTGCTACACCAAAATGAGAGTGTAAAACCAAGAGGGAGACATGTGATTGTTGATGCTATATGAGACAAAACTCTTACAATTTTGACTGTATAAAGAACACAGCAGTATCATTGAAGTTTTTTCATTTATGATCTTTTTCTAGCTCAACAAATAAACTTCAGAAGTATTTATAGTTTTCACCCTAAAAGACTTGTCCATTTGAATATTATTTGAGTAATATTACTGAATATTATTATTATTATTTGAATCTTATTTTTAAGTCAAAAATTAGTAAATAAGACAACCAGTCAGATCTTCAGAATTTGGAAGGAATATAATATATATAATAGGACATAGCAATAAATTCTATCTGGGTGTCTTTAAGATTTTTTTCTGCAAATAACGCTTCTAAGAAGTTTTAAATGAATAACATAGTAAGCAAATTTATACTTAAGACTGGACAAGAGTATAAAAATTGAGATTTTTGTAAACTTACCTGATCATCATTTTACCAGGGTGAGTTTTATGATATAGAGATTATCTCTCTTACATAAATGTGAAGAATGAGGGAGGATTTTCTCCTTTTGGATTTCCTCAGTTTTTTTTCATCATTAGGAAGACCAGAAATTTTTAAGGTTAAAAATTGAAATTCTATTAATACTAAGAAAAAAAGAAATTAGAAGACCCCTGAAGCTCAAAGTTTATATTATAAAAATTAATGGGAAGAATGTGATTATTGGGGGAAAAAGAAAAAGAACAATGGGGCATGAAGTATTTTGAATCTACAGGATCAAGGAAAATAAGGAATACATGATCTAAAAAAAAGAAAGCCTCAGAGTTCTAGTGAAAGAAACCTTCAGAAGAGCAGTATTCTGCAGTTCTAGGTAATCACCAACCAGTTTAGAGCAAGACCGTAGAGGTCTCTGGGAAGAAATAAATGCCTTACCTGATATCTTGGATATAGTAGGAAGAGACCAACAGAGTATAGGGAGAAATATGTAATAGGTACATCGAACTCTAAGGAACTAGAAAAGGAGGTTTTTAATATTGATTCCAGAGAAAATCAAAAGTTATAAAAGAATAAAAAGTGTAAGTTACTATAACTCCATAGGCTTCCCCAGGCTCAGCAGTAAAGACTCTGCCATACAGGAGATGCAAGAGACACAGGTTCAATCCCTGGGTCAGGAATATCCCCTAGAGGAAAAAATGGCAACCCACTCCAGTATTATTGCTTGGAAAATCCCATGGGCAGAGGAACCTGGTAGGCTACAGTTCATAGGGTTGCAAAGAGTCAGACATGACTAAGCACACATGCATACTATAACTGCATAGCATAGCTATGAATATTATTCATAATACTGAATATGGTTTTAACAAAAATTATGATTTAATGGTTTGAAAAATGTAGAAGTGAAGTGGGGATAAGAGGCAGGGGTCTAAGAAACCTAAATGTTCATTTTTCACTACGAGTATGTCAGTACATAATATCTGAAACTGGAAAATATCAAGAAATAGAAGAGAAGCATATTATTTAGAAATAAGCTGGTAAATGCAGAAGAAACAGCTAAAAAAGTAACTTTGGGGGAACAAGAATAAAAACTGGGTAGTTGGGCGGAGGCTGGGGACCAATGGACCTTTAATGAGCACCACTATCTGTCATCATGATCCTTCAGCTCTCAGGGTCTAAGATGATGCAAAAACTTAAAGGCTATACAGGTCAGGTTTGTGGTTCATCAATGCAAAAAATATACTTAGGACTGGGGAGGGGATTAGTACAGCAAATTTGGGCAGGTGCTTGATGACCTTATTTCCTTTCCTTTCCCATGAAGTTTCAGGGAAATGTGGTGGTAGTTTAGTCACTAAGTCGTGTCCAACCCTGGCAACCCTACGGACTATAGCCCACCAGGCTCCTCTGTCCATGGGATTTTCCAGGCAAGAATATTGGAGTGGGTTGCCATTTCCTTCTTTAGGGGATCTTCCTGACCCGGGGATTGAACTCAGGTCTCCCGCATTGCAGGCAGATTCTTTACTAAGTCACTAGGAAAGCTGGCAAGTTTGAAACAAGATAGGATAAGGGACAGACAATGTTACCTGGAGGTATAATCAAGTTTTAAGGTTTCGCGGTAATGTTTTACCAGTTTTACCAGTGACCTACCTCCTTGACTCTATACAGATCTTGACTGGAAACCTGAATCAACAGATTTTCATCCTCCCTGAAGTTGACCTACAGTTTTCTGACCTTGCCTTAACAATTCACCTCATTTGTCCCGTTTTCTGATTTTTCTGTGGTCCTCTTCTTGCCTTAACAACTCTGCTCTTATCATTAATGTTCCCAACTTTGACTTGGAAAACTGATATGATTTTCTGCATTCTTGATTTTCTTCCAGTTTGCTGCATCTGTCACTTCCTTCATGCTAATCTATTTCTCAGGCCAACCTGGTAACCTGAACTTGATTCTTTGGTTGCCCCGTCTGATTCAGGATTTGCTTAAGAACTCATGACACTATTTCTGATTAATGCTGCCATATGTTCCAGATTTTTCTCCTGACTGCGGTGTTACTGTGCCAGTATTGGTTGGCTACTTCTTGCGAGTGCTAGTGGCCAAACCAGGCTTATGCAGCTAAACCAGATGACTGGACAAGTTAGATCAGGTGCTGACAATGCAGAAATTAAAAATAGAACGAACAAAGCACAATAGGACACCCTTAGACCTAGACAGATCCAGACAGAGTTGCTCTTTGAGTCCCTCCACCCCCTCTCCATAGCCAGGGGAGAAACTTGCAGAGGAAGAAAAAAGTCCAAAGAAAGAGCTGGAAATGTCATAGCAGGACTTCTGCTTTCAGAGGAATTCCCTGAGTTTACTTTAGAGTTAGGAGGTTTAACTCTCAGGGTTCCCACCGTGTCTATAAACCTAACTTTGTGTTGAAATTTTATAAAGCAAAGGATTCTTAAGCCTCTGGATAGTGTATAATCTCTCTAAATATCAGTACCACCTCAAAGTGGATAAAATTGTTCTTGTCTGATTAAATTTCAGTAGATTAATATTGATATTCTCATATTTGACATTAGCAATTCTTTCTTGACTTTCTTTTACCCCATTGTATTCAGCAGTCCCTGAACACATTAATTAAGATAAGTCTAAAGAAAGGAAAGAAGAGAAGGAATAAAAGAAGCAATTTAATGGTATACTGACTCTAGCGGAAGGAAATACATATAATTGCTTATTCCTTCATAGAGAGTCCTTTTAATGGGTGGTAATTCTCATCCCTTCTTGTAAAAACAACAAAAAAAGAACAAGACAGTAGTGAAGACAATACTTAACCATTTCTGAGTATGTAAAGTGAAGTGAAGTGAAGTTACTCAGTCGTGTCCGGCTCTTTGCAATCCCATGGACTGTAGCCCACCAGGCTTCTCAGTCCATGGGATTTTCCAGGCAAGAATACTGGAGTGGGCTGCCATTTCCCACTTCGTATGGGAAATACATCCATATGGGTAGGTGCTAGGTCTTTATACACATTAATTCAATTAATTCTTATAACGACTCAGTGAGATGGGTGACATTTATTAATGAGGAAAGTGAGATTCTGAGCCATTAAGTAGCTTGCCCAAGGTCATTTATCTGCTAGGGAAAGAGATGGGACACAATACAGACTAGATGATGCCAGCGACCATAGTCCTAACTTCAAAGACATATATGCCCTTCCCAGCAATGTTGGGAATAAAAAGAAATGATCATTCCAACTGTTAGAGGATCAATGAGGAGTCAGATGATGTTCAAATCCAAAAAGAAATGATCTCCCTTCCTCTGTCATTCAGTCAGGAACTCAAAATATCTCACAGGAAATCAAGTGAGAATTCAGTTCTACTAATACTTTTTTGAGTACCTACTAATATCAGACTCTTTACTAGGGTTTGGGATACATAAGAATGAGTTAAGACAGGCATAATATCTGCCTTCAAGAATGCTGCAGACGTTTTAGAAGTAAAATAATATATAATAGCTATTAACAAAAGGGCTTCCCAGTTGGTGCTATTGGTAAAGAAGATGCTTGCCAATGCAGGAGACCTAAGAGACATAGATTCAATCACTGGGTTGGGAAGATACCCTGGAGAAGGGCATGGAAACCCACTCCAGGAATCTATGGACAGAGGAGCCTGGCTGACTATAGTCCATAGAGTCGCAAAGAGCTGAATGTGACTGAAGCAACTTAGCACGCATGCATGCATTAACAACGAAGAGGAGCAAAACTCTGTGGGGAGGAAAAGTAAGGGTATTTTATGGTCTAGAACATAGAAGCTCTTGATTAGAAAATGAAGGTTGAGCTAAAATGTAAATGATAATATGAGTTAACTAAGTAATGGCTTCAATCTGATGTCACAAGATAATTTAATGAACTAGAATCAGAAGACTGACAAGCTCTTCTCAGGAGAGACAACACTCAACTACTGTGTCTCCTTTGACAGAGCAGCAGAAAGAGAAGGACATCAACCCAGCCATGGGTAAAAAGAAAAGAGTTGAAATCTTAATAAATATTAAAAGGCTATGTGTGGGCTGGCATGATAGTAGAGAATCCTGAGAGTCCCAGGCAGGAGGAGAGACTGAAATATTCATCAACTGTGAAGAAAGTTCACAGTTCAGTTCTTTTCATAGTCCTTAACTGAGAGCTCATGAAAAAGACTGAGAGCAGGCCTGGAGAATTGAGAGAGTCATCTGCTAAATCACAGACATGCAGGGCACCCCTAAGACTGAGGACAGAGCAGAAAGACTGAGAGAAATGCTCTGTGCTCCGGCCCCTGCACTATGTACGAGATAGCAGCTGTCTGCTGCTGGAGAAGAAAGGAGACCAGAGAGTTTCCTCTGAGGCCCATGCAAGCAGAAGCTGCTTGAGTCAAGGGCAGAGATGGAAAACCAAGTGAAATCCTTTCTGCCTCCCCACCAACTCTACACACACACACACTCTAAGTCTTGCACCAAACACTAAGCAACAGCAGTGTAAAGCTAAGGGAAGTAAAGGAGCATTGAATGAGACTCCATTATGAAAACACAAGTACCCACGTTTCCCTAAATCTGAGGGGAAAGCAGCGGAACTGAGAACATCCTTCTGGGTTGCCATATGTGTGCTAAACTGCTTCAGTCTTGTCCAACTCTTTGCAACCCCATGGACTATAGCCCACCAGGCTCCTCTGTCCATGGGATCCTCCAGGCAAGAACACTGGAGTGGGTTGCTATGCCCTTCTCCAGGGAATTTTTCCAACCCAGGGATTGAACCCACATCTCCTACATCTCCTTCATTGGCAGGTGGGTTCTTTACCACTACCACAACATGGGAAGCCCATGGGTTGCCATAGATGAAGCAATAGCAGTCTAATTCTGGAGAAAAAGAAAGATCTTTGAGAGAGGACTACCTTTTGGTGAAGACTTGCTAAATTTTGTGAACTGAGGTACACATTTGGCACTCCATGCTTTATAGTAAGGCAGCATTGGATGACAACTGGGAAAATGTGAAGGCTATGTTTCCGTGAACATACTTAGAGCACTCACAAAATCTGGACTTAATTCAGGTACAGACTAATTTAATCATTTCATGATCTCTCAGAAGAAAACAAACACATTTTTCAGAGAGTAAATGTTTTTTACCTTACAATCTACTGTACTTACACTCAAAGTGTCTTGCATTCAATCAAAAATTATGAGACACAGTCAAAATATATGAGAAGATAACCCATCATGAAATTACAAACTAGAGCAAACATAGAGATGGCCCAGATAATCACGATGGTGTGATCACTCACCTAGAGGAAGACATACTGTAATGTGAAGTCAAGTGGGCCTTAGGAAGCATCACTATGAACAAAGCTAGTGGAGGTGATGGAATTCCAGTTGAGCTCTTTCAAATCCTGAAAGATAATGCTGTGAAAGTGCTGCACTCAATATGCCAGCAAATCTGGAAAACTCAGCAGTGACCACAGAACTGGAAAAGGTCAATTTTCATTCTAATCCAAAAGAAAGGCAATGCCAAAAAATGCTCAAACTACCACACAACTGCACTCATCTCGCACGCTAGTAAAGTAATGCTCAAAATTCTCCAAGCCAGGCTTCAGCAACACATGAACCGTGAACTTCCAGATTTTTCAAACTGGTTTTAGAAAAGGCAGAGGAACCAGAGATCAAATTGCCAACATCCGCTGGATCATCGAAAAAGCAAGAGAGTTCCAGAAAAACATCCATTTTTTGCTTTTCTGACTATGCCGAAGCCTTTGGCTGTGTGGATCACAACAAACTGTGGAAAATTCTGAAAGAGATGGGAATATCAAACCACCTGACCTGCCTCTTGAGAAACCTGAATGCAGGTCAGAAAGCAACAGTTAGAACTGGACATGAAACAACAGACTGGTTCCAAATAGAAAAGGAGTACGTCAAGGCTGCATATTGTCACCTTGCTTATTTAACTTATATGTAGAATACATCATGAGAAATGCTGAGCTGGAAGAAGCACAAGCTGGAATCAAGACTGCCACGAGAAATATCAATAACCTCAGATATGCAGATGACACCACCCTTATGGCAGAAAGTGAAGAAGAACTAAAGAGCCTCTTGATGAAAGTGAAAGAGAAGAGTGAAAAAGTTGGCTTAAAGCTCAACACTCAGAAAACTAAGATCATGGCATCTGGTTCCATCACTTCATGGCAAATAGATGGGGAAACAGTGGAAACAGTGGCTGACTTTATTTTTTGGGCTCCAAGATCACTGCTGATGGTGATTGCAGCCATGAAATTAAAAGACGCTTACTCCTTGGAAGGAAAGTTATGACCAACGTAGACAACATATTAAAAAGCAGAGACATTACTTTGTCAACAAAGGTCTGTCTAGTCAAGGCTATGGTTTTTCCAGTAGTCATGTATGGATGTGAGAGTTGGACTATAAAGAAAATTGAGCACCGAAGAATTGTTGCTTTTGAACCGTGGTGTTGGAGAAGATTCTTGAGATCCCTTGGACTGCAAGGAGATCCAACCAGTCCATCCTAAAGATCAGTCCTGGGTGTTCATTGGAAGGACTGAGGTTGAAGCTGAAACTCCAATAATTTGGCCACCTGATGCGAAGAGCTGACTCATTTGAAAGGACCCTGATGCTGGGAAAGATTGAGGGCAGGAGGAGAAGGGGACAACAGAAGATGCGATGGTTGGATAGCATCACCGACTCAATGGACATGTGTTTGGGTAAACTCCGGGACTTGGTGATGGACAGGGAGGCCTGGCGTGCTGTAGTTCATGGGGTCACAAAGAGTCGGACACGACTGAGTGACTGAACTGAACTGAACTGAGAGATGGCCCAGATGTTGGAATTATCAAACTGGGATTTTATTTTATTTTTTTTTCAAATTGGGATTTTAAAATAAGTATGATAAAAAGGTTTTTGAAATATAATGAAGAAATTGACAACTTACATGAGCAGATGGGGAATTCTAACAAAAAGATTGATATTATCCAAAAGAGTCTAATGGAAAATCTAAAAATGAAGAAAACAAAATATTGGGGATAGAGAATACTTTCAGTAAGTTTATAAGCAAAATGGACACAGTAGAGAAAAGAATCATGGAACAAACTCAGAAGGATGTATTGGTAAATTCTATGAAACACTTAAAAAAGAAATAATATCAATATTGTACAAAAATAGAGGAGGAGGGAACACTTAGAAACCAGCTTTATGAGGCTAGTATTACCCTGATACTAAAAACCAGTCAGAGAAAAATGTAAAGCAAAAAAGAAATAAAAACTGAGACCAATATACCTTATGAACATAGATGTAAAATTCCTTAACACAACACTAGCAAATTGAAACCAGTAATACATGAAGAGGATAATACACCATGACAAATTGGATTTGGCACCAGAACGTGAAGTTTATTTAACATTTGAAAATTACTCAATATAATTCACTACATCAGCAAATTAAAGAAGAAAAATCTTATTATTATTTCAGTAGATGCAGAAAAGGCATTGCTCACATTTGTGATAAAACTTTCAGCAAGCTAATAATAGAAGAAAATATCTGCAACCTTATAAAATTCATCTACAAAAAGCTTACAGTTACTATTATACCTACCAGTGAAAGAGTAAATCCTTTTGCCCTAAAAAGAAAACAAACCCTGTTTACTAAACAAAACAAAAATGTTCACTTTAATCACATGTTGAACTTTATCCTGGATCTTCTAGCTTGTGCAAGAAGACAGAAGAAAAAAATAATAGAAATTGGAAAAAGGAAAAATCATCTTTATTTGCAGATGACATGATAATACATGTAAAAGCTCCTAAGGTAACTCTAAGAAAATAACTAGAAATAATAGGTGATTTTAATAATGTTTTATGATACAAAGTCAATATATAAAAATCGAGCATTTCTATATAGTAGCAATGAACAATTAGAAAAAAATTTTTAAGCAGTACCATTTACAATAACATCAGGAACTGAGACATGAGTGGGAGCCAGTTTTGCACTCTCAGGCTACTTTTTTAAATGCTGCCACTGGCTGGGCATCATCTTGAAATTCTCCCTCCAACCTGTTAGTGCCAGAGGGCACACACCACTGAGAGCCCTGCCCACTCCTCCACCTTGGCTGGACCTCACAATTGGCCCGCACCCACCAGTGTTCCACAGCAGCAATACTGAAAGCCAACCACACAATGGCATGCAATAGCAGCTGTGACCCCACCACAACAGGAGGACACACATGGCCCATATATGGGATCTCCCTGGAGCACCCAGCTCCGGTGGCCAGGCAGGATTGCACTTCTGAGACCCATAAGACCTCTTCTAAAAAATGCTACTTCTCAAGACTGGGAGAAACAGATGGTTTACAGAAAGCACAAAGGACGTACAAGCTCATGAAGACATTCTCAACATCATTTGTCATTAGGGAGATGCAAAATAAAATGACAATGACATTGTGGTTCTCATATAACAATAGCTAAAATAAAAGAAATTTATATCACATTTTGGACAGGATGAGGAGTAACTGGGATGCTAATACATTGCTGCTAGAAATACAAAATAATGCAGCCTCTTCAGACAGCTCTTTGGCAGTTCCTCAAAAGATTAAACATGCATCTACTATGTAACATAGAAATTCTATTCCTGGATATTCAAGCAAGAAAAATGAAAACATATGCTCACAAACAGCCTTGCTTATAGCAGTTCTAACACTAAAGGCAGTAATATGTGTGCATGCTAAGTCACTTCAGTCATGTTCAACCCTGTGGACCCCATGGACTGCAGCCTGCCAGGCTTCTTTGTCCATGGGATTCTCCAAGCAAGAATACTGGAGTGGGTTACCATGCCCTTCTCCAGGGGATCTTCCCGAGCCAGAGATCAAACCCACATCTCTTATGTCTTCTACATTGACAAGCGGGTTCTGTACCACTAGTGCCACCTGGGAAGCCCTAAGTAAAGGCACTTCATACCTAATCGTGTGAGACATACAAAACTAGCTGTCATCTGCCATTCTGAATGCCCCAAATCCATGAAAGCCAATTTTTAAAAAAAATTTGACACTAAAACTTGACCTGATGTGATATGAGGCTTAGTCTTTATTATCTCAATGTATATGAATAGAGAGTATTAGCACAGATCTCACTGGGGATTTTTTTCCCTTTTTATTTTGGTTGAGGTATAGCCAATTAACAAACAAGAGAAACTAAAGGCAAAGGAGAAAAGGAAAAATATACCCATTTGAATGCAGAGTTCCAAAGAACAGCAAGGAGAGAAAAGAAAGCCTTCCTCAGTGATCAGTGCAAAGAAATAGAGGCAAACAATAGAATGGGAAAGACTAGAGATCTCTTCAGGAAAATCAGAGATACCAAGGGAACATTTCATGCAAAGGTGGGCACAGTAAAGGACAAAATGGTATGGACCTAACAGAAGAAGAAGATATTAAGAAGAGGTGGCAAGAATACACAGAAGAACTGTACAAAGAAGATCTTCATGACCCAGATAACCATGATGGTGTGATCTCCCACCTAGAGCCAGAACTCCTGGAATGGGATGTCAAGTGGGCCTTAGGAAGCATCACCACAAACAAAGCTAGTGGAAGTGATGGAATTCTAGTTGAGCTATTTCAAATCCTAAAAGATGATGCTGTGAAAGTGCTGCACTCAATATGCCAGCAAATTTGGAAAACTCAGCAGTGGCCACGGAACTGGAAAAGGTCAATTTTCATTCCAATCCCAAAGAAAGGCAATGCCAAAGAATGTTCAAGCTACCACACAATTGCACTCATCTCACACACTAGCAAAGTAATGCTCAAAATTCTGCAAGCCAGGCTTCAACAGCATGTGAGCTGTGAACTTCTAGATGTTCAAACTGGATTTAGAAATGTCAGAGGAATCAGAGATCAAATTGCCAACATCCATTGGATCATCAAAAAAGCAAGAGAGTTCCAAGAAAACATCTACTTCTGCTTTATTGACTATGCCAAAGCCTTTGACTGCGTGGATCACAACAAACTGTGAAAAATTCTTCTTGAGATGGGAATAACAGACCACCTGACCTGCCTCCTGAGAAATCTGTATGCAGATCAAGAAGCAACAATTAGGAAAGGAGTACATCAAGACTGTATATTGTCACCTTGTTTATTTAACTTCTATGCAGAGTACATCATGCAAAATGCTGGGCTGGATGAAGCACACACTGGAATCAAGATCACCAGGAGAAATATCAATAACCTCAGATATGCAGATAATATCACCCTTAAGGCAGAAAGTAAGAAGTCAAAACATAATTATTAAGATCTCATAAATAATTTTAAAATAAAATGAAATTTTTATTGGAAAAGTATCTTTTAAGAAGATAGACTGGATCTCATATTTTCACATACTTAATGTATCTGTAAATAAACAATTGACTAGTACAATGAGACAGAAAAGTGAAAATGAAAGTCACTCAGTCGTGTCCGATGCTTTGTGACCCCGTGGACTGTACAGTCCATGGAATTCTCCAGGCCAGAAAATGGGAGTGGTTGCCATGCCCCTCTCCAGGGGATCTTCCCAAACCAGGGACCGAACCCAGGTCTCCCACATTGCAGGCAGATTCTTTACCAGCTGAGCCACAAGGGAAGAGAAAGAATACTAGAGTGGGTAACCTATTCCTTCTCCAGGGGATCTTACCAACCCAGCAATCAAGCCAGGGTCTCTTACATTGCAGGCAGATTCCCTGATAGCTCAGTCGGTAAAGCATTTTCCTGTAATGTGGGAGACCTGGGTTCGATTCCTGGGTTGGGAAGATTCCCCGGGAGAAGAGAAAGGCTACGCACTCCAGTATTCTGGCCTGGATAATTCCATGGAATCACAAAGAGTCAGACACGACTGAGTGACTTTCACAGTGAGATAGGTCTGATCAAAATTTTATTTGTTTTAATAGGTATAGACACTGAGAAACAGTCTTCATAGTATGAGAATGAAAGTATTATTAAATATATCTAATGTTTTATTTATATTTATGATTTTTATGTCAAAAATCCTGTATGACCTATTCTCTTTTAATTAGATATCAGCTAATAGTTAAATTATATCTTCTTTCTGCTTTGTTGAAAACAAAGAAGTGGAAATTTTATTTGCAAATACAACTGTAGCCCATAAGCAACTGTTTATAAATACCACATTAATATTTCAAATTGTCCTATTATTTGGAGCCACAGAGGTTTTTTTATACCTCAGAAAAAAGTATCAGAGTAATATCTTAAATGGGATATCCTGAATGTAAAGTGGAGAACAAACAACTGAGAAAAAGAAGGTGAGAAGGTAATACTTGCTCCTTCAAAACAGGTACTTTGTCTAGGCAGATCAATTTGGGGGACAGGTTTATATATAAATCAAATGTCTGTATATTTATTCCTTTAACCTACTTCAGACATTTTATTTCTGAGAAAGTCTTTACCACCCAAGATTTGTGTACCTTAGTTTAAAAAGTAGGATAAAAGATGAAAGTCAGAATCAAAATCAAGTTTGAAATAGCAATAATAAAATCTTGTATTTGCATAGGAAGTTTTAGTTTACAAAATGTGTTTATTGCCATTATTTCTATTTACTCCTTCAACAGTCATATGAGATAAGTAAGAAAGAAGCACAGAACAACAACAAAAAACATCTTACCATGTGGAAATACATTGTCTTTAAAACGTGTTAGCAACAGTATTTGAAAGATTTGTTATTTTATTCCTTCTCCTTTATATTCAGATAATACTTTCCAGTGACCTTCACCTAAACAAGCCTTGAAAGGAATATACATAGTAACACTTCTGCACTTCCACATTTAGTTTTCATTAAGGCCTACTCTACACACACATAAAAATATTAATCCACAGGTAAAGCTTACATAGAAGGAAAACAATATTGTACACCCAATCTTTCTCAAGATTTTAAGTCATCATACCTGCTAAATTTTAAACCTCCCTGTTGTAAGGATTTTTTCCTCATTTCTTACTGTAAGTATTAAGACAATATCTGGAAACAAAAATTTGTCCAATAGGTACATTTAAAGGTGAATATCTCAGTAAATCTGATTTTCTTCAGTGAAAGTTCCTGCCTGACATGTTTACTTATTGATAACTTGTATCTTGATTTGGTTAACAATGTCTTAATTTTATAGATCCCTCCATAATACTTCCACAAGGAATTTTTTTATGAGCATGAGAGATAAATACACTCACACTTTAAGTCCCTGGAAAAAAAAAAGGAAAAAATGGTTCATGAGTGATTTGCTTCAATCTACTCTGTGTTCAGAAATACTAGTAAAATTGGTAAGTGTGTGGGCATTGATATATTATATATGCACTCAGTCGTGTCCGACTCTTTGCGACTGTATGGAGCTTAGCTCACAGGCTCCTCTGTCCGTGGAATTTTTCAGGCAAGAATGCTGGAGTGGGTTGTCATTTCCTCCTCCTTCAGGGGAATCTTCTTGACCCAGCACTTGAACCTGTGTCTCCTGCATTGGCAGGCTGATTCTTTACCCCTGAGCCACCTGGAGAGCCGCAATCATTAAATATAGGCATACTTTAAAATAAAATCTATAAAATAAACTAAATTTGTGCTAGACTGGCACTGATTTGATTTTTACGATGTTGTGTAAAACCCTTATGGCTAAGAGATAATCATATGTAATTTAAATCTTCAGCACCACGGCCAGCATCTACTTAGTCTAAAAACTTCTGCTTAGGCTAGTAATGAAAATCACAGGTATCATTTAATTTCAGAGATTAAGGAATCCTTAGGTCAAACAATCAACCATCCATTTAATCCCTGCACCTCCTCCACTGCCATCCAGACTCCCGCTTGAATGACCAGCATCACCCTATGGTTATAGTAATATATACAGTTCACTTTGCTAATGCCATTAACACAAATGAAAAAAAAAACCAAGGCTGAAACAGTCCTATAGCTCTGAAAAAGAAAGTTTATTCTTAATATATATAACTTTATTTTAGTGTCCAGTATATGCTGGTTCAATTGATTTACTGACTTTACTTATTACTACATCCTTCCATCAAGTATAAGGCAAATTGTTCTAAGTTTCTGGGAACTGAAATGGGTTGAGAAGGGAGAAAAAAAAATTTGAGGAAGACACAAACCTTTATCTCAAAGAATTCATATTTAAGTAGGTAATATTCACGAGGATACAGTAAACTCCAACGCTGTAATACATTCTATAATCTAGACAAAATTATTAGAGGAGATAGAAGGAGCAATTCATTCTATTTAAAAATCAATCACTACTTCTTAGGAGAGTTGGCAATGAAAGATGAGTCAAAATGTTAAAGGGAGATAAGCAAGAGAAGAGGAATTTAGAGAAAACAAACTACATGAGCTAAGCTATAAAATAGTGAAAAAACATAGTAGTTTTGTGTTTTAGAAACAGTCTCATATAACTGGAGAAGAGACTATGTGGTGGGTGGACTGAGAACATAATGAGAAGCCAGAATGAAAATTCTTCAGATGGAATGCTAATGTATTGAGGTTCAATTCTGGCAGTTTTGTGTGCAGAGCTGGGGAAGAAATCTGTATGATAATCAACCAATATCCTAAATAGTAAACATTGAATAAATTGAGAAATTACCATATCAAATTCGTGTTGGACACATTGGAAGTATTTGAGTTCAATATCTCTCAATTAAAAGGAAATTTTTATAATGTTTAGCCAACATTTCTCCAAATTGAATTTAGTCATAATGAGATGTTTGGTCAAATGGGAAGAACTCACACTGAAGAGATCTGTGGAATTCCAGGATTATTTAATTATAGGGTAAAGAGCTATATGAAGTAGGGGCATATTTACTATAATTTAACCAGAACTGGAAAGTCTCATGCCCGCCAAAATAAATACCCCCTAAACAGGTGTCTTGGTGTCAAAAATAACACAATTAATTCCTTTGGTATATCCCTCAGTAACATTTTAGTATTATAAAACTATAAGAGACATATTCTTAATCATGAGATAAGTGCTGGAAAAGCATGAAGACAATCCAGTATGCATTAAAAGTTAGGAAGAAAAGAGATTATAGCAGAAGAATATGAGAGACAAACTTTATATTATCTGTGTAGTGCCAGCCCTGAAAATACATTTGTTGTAAAAAATAAATATGTTAAAAATCAAAATCCAATAATTCCAAGAAACATTTACTAAGAAGCTACTGTGTTTCAGGAGCTGAAATAAAATACTTTCATAAGGACTTCCCTGGTGGTCCAGTGGTTAAGAATTCGCCTGCCAATGCAGGGGACACAGGTTCGATCACTGGCCCAGGAAGATTCCACATGCCATGGAGCAACTAAGCTTGCGTGCTGCAACTAAGCCCCAGCACCACAACTACTGACCCTGCTCGCAACCTGCAACTTGTGAAGCCCGCATAGCCTGGAGCCTGTGCTCTGCAACAAGAGAAGCCTGTGCACTGCAACTGGAGAAAGCACATATACAGCAATGAATATTCAGCAGTCAGAAATAAATATTTATAATAAATATATTCATTTATTATAAATAAACAAGCAGAACTCTTCCTGGGCCAGCTGGCTCAGATGGTAAAGAATCTGCTTACAATACAGGAGACCTGGGTTAGATCCCTGGGTCAGGAAGTTCCCCCTAGAGAACGGCTTGGCAACCCACTCCAGTATTCTTGCCTGCAGAGTCCCATGGATAGAGGAGCCTCATGGGCTACAGTCCATGGGGTTGCAAAGAGTCAGAGACGACTGAGTGACTAACACTTTCATGATCGTAAATAAATAAATAAAAATATTTTTTTAAAACACTAATAAAACATGCATACTTTCTTGAAGAATTTACTCTCAATTGGGAAAGACAGTGGGTGAAAAGATAATTTTGATGTGATTTGGAATGTGCTGTTTTTAAGATAAAAACAGAATTCTGTGGATACGTATTCTAACTCTAACAGGAGACTTAGGAAGTGCCTCATGGAGGAGGCAATAATAAAACTGGTTCTTAAAGAGTGGTTTTTTAAAAGATTTTACTGGAGTCTAGTTGATTTACAATGTTGTGTTAGTTTCAGGTGTATAGCAAAGTGATTCAGTTATATATATACATATATTCATTTTTATGTTCATTTCTCATGTAGGTTATCACAGATTATTGAGTAGAGTTCCTTGTGATATACAATAGGTCCTTGTTGGTTATCTAATATATAGTAGTATGTGTGTGTTCATACCAAGCCCTGATTTATCCCTCTCCACCACATTTCCCCTTTGGTAACCATAAGCTTGTTTTCAATATCTGTAAGTCTGTATATGTTTTGCAAGTATTCATTTGTATCATTTTTTAAAAAATAGATACCACATATGAATGATATCATATGATATTTGTCTTTGTCTGATTTACTTAGTATGATAATCTCCAAGTCCATCCATGTTGCTGCAACTGCATTAGTTCATTCCCTTTTTTTGTCTGAGTAATATTCCATTGAAAATATGTACCACATCTTTATCTGTTCCTCTGTCAATGGTCATTGAAGTTGCTTCCATTTCTTGGCTACTGTAAATAGTGTTGCAGTGAACACTGGGGTGCATGTGTCCTTTTGGATTATGGTTTTCTCCAGGTATAACTCATTGCAGTTTTGATTTGCATTTCTCTAAAGATTAGTGATGTTGAGCATCTTGTCATTGGCTTTTTTGGCCATCTGTATGCCTTCTTTGGAGAAATGTCTATTTGGATTTGCTGCCCATTTTTTTTATTGTGTTGTTTTCTTGATATTGAGCTGCATGAGCTGTTTGTATATTTTGGAGATTGATTCCTTGTTGGTCACTTCATTTGCAAATATTTTCTCCCATTCTGGTGGCTGTCTTTTCATTTTGTTTATGATTTCCTTTGCTGTGTGTAAGTTTTTAAGTTTAATTAAGTTCCATTTGTTTGGCTTTGTTCTTATTTAAAGTACTCTAGAAGGTGGATCAAAAAATACATTTTGTGATTTATGTCAAAGAATATTTTGACTATGCTTTCCTCTAAGAGTTTTATAGTGTCTGGCTTGCATTTAGGTCTTTGATCCATTTTTAGCTTATTTTTGTGTACAGTGTTAGAGAATGTTCTCCTTTAATTATTTTACATGTAGCTGCCCAGTCTTCTTAGTACCACTTATTGAAGAGACTGTCTGTTCTCCATTATATATTCTTGCCTTCTCTGTCATAGATTAATTGGCCATAGGTGCATGGGATTATTTCTGGGCCTTCGATCCTCTTCCATTGGTCTGTACTTCTGTTTTTGTGCCAGTAGCATACTGTTTTTATCGCTATAGCTTGGTAGCATAGTATGAAGTCAGGGGGTCTGATTCTTCCAGCTCCAGTTTTCCTTCTCAGGATTGCTTTGGTTTGGGGGAACTTTTGTGTTTCCATATAAATTTTAAAATTTGGAATGATTAAGTGAGAACATAAGTTAGGGGTCCTGATCTGATGAGATTGGTGCTCTTATAAGAGAAGACACTAGAAAGCTCTGTTTTATCTCTTCTCAGATGCATGTATCAAAAAGGCCATATGGGGATAAAGTGAGAATGCAATTGTTTACAAGACAGGAAGAGATTCCTTATCAGGAACCAACTTTGAATTACCTTGATCTTGAATTTTTAGCCTCCAAAACTGTGAGAAAATAAATTTCTGTTGTCCAAATCACCCAGCCTGTGGTATCGTAGTATGGAAGTCCAAGCAGACTAATGCAGCTTGTAAGTAAAAAAATTAGCACATGCGCTCAAGTCTTCTGACTCCAAATTCCAAGATTTAACAGTGCCAAGTATTTTAAAATCTAAGAATCCAGCTACACAAGAAAAATGCACATGAAATAAAAAGGAAAAGACAACAAATGGCAAAATGTTCAATGAAATATAATCAGATGTAAGGAAAGCGGTATTATTACAGATCTTGGATGTGAGAGTTGGACTGTGAAGAAAGCTGAGCGCCAAAAAATTGATGCTTTTGAACTATGGTGTTGGAGAAGACGCTTGAGAGTCCCTTGGACTGCAAGGAGATCCAACCAGTACATCCTAAAAGAGATCAGTCCTGGGTGTTCATTGGAAGGACTGATGCTGAAGCTGAAACTCCAGTACTTTGGCCACCTCATGAGAAGAGTTGACTCAATGGAAAAGACCCTGATGCTGGGAGGGATTGGGGGCAGGAGAAGGGGACGACAGAGGATGGCTGGATGGCATCACCGATTTGATGCACATGAGTTTGAGTAAACTCCGGGAGTTGGTGATGGACAGGGAGGCCTGGCCTGCCGCGATTCATGGGGTCGCAAAGAGTCGGACACTACTGAGCGACTGAACTGAACTGAACTGAATAAAGGATTTAAGGATCGATATAATTTTGGCTAGATAATAAGATTGTTAAGTGGAAATGGTGGAGAAAATAGATAAGAAGGAACAGAAATGAGCCTGGAATATTAAGGCAAAAGGTTCTTACACTCCATGGGAGAACTGGGATCTGAAACATGCTTAGTGAGGTTAGACTAGCTGTGGGCTTGAGGTAATAGCAGAGCCTTGGGCAGGCCCAGCAGAAGTTCATTGCCATTGAAACCATCTCCACTTCTGAGGCAGCTTTGAAGACTGGGTTATAGAAGCCTGGCAGGATAGAGCACCTTACCTCAAAGCCAGGGGCCTGGCTAAGGTGCTGCTGCTGCTGCTAAGTCGCTTCAGTCGTGTCCGACTCTGTGTGACCCCACAGACGGCAGCCCACCGGGCTCCACCGTCCCTGGGATTCTCCAGGCAAGAACACTGGAGTGGATTGCCATTTCCTTCTGCAATGCATGAAAGTGAAAAGTGAAAGTGAAGTTGCTCAGTCGTGTCCGACTCTTAGCGACCCCATGGACTGTAGCCTACCAGGCTCCTCAGTCCATGGGATTTTCCAGGCAAGAGAACTGGAGTGGGGTGCCATTGCCTTCTCCGTGGCTAATGTTTAACCACCCTTATTTCAAGATACTCCTCTGTGACAGGAGTTTTATGAGAGGATACCTCACCAAAAAGGAGTGTCTAATAATGTTAGACATGGTCTAGAATTAGAAAGATTTTTAGTAGTAGGAAGCAAAAAGATCTAGGAAAAAAAAAAGCAAGGAATCTATGATAGGGATGGGTGCCAAAATGTATTACAATGCACTCAGGATTGATTTTAATCAAGTGTGGTGAGGCTAACAGACTAGGAAAAACTGCTACTGAAAAAAAAAAGAAGGCTTATCGTTATAGTTCCCAAGAGGCAGGGGCATCCCATGGCCTGCAGGACCACACAAAGAAGCACTTGGGTCAGTCAGGAGCAGAGAGGAGAAGAAGAAATTATGAGGCAGAGTAATTATGAGGTAGGGGTTTTGAGAGGAGGAATGGGTAAGTACACAGTGGATAGTTTAGGATCACATAGCTTTAACAATTTCAATATGTTCTAGGCTATAGAGGTGATCCCCGGTTGCATGCTAAGCCACTTCAGTTGTGTCTGATTCTTTGTGACCCTGAGGACTGTAGTCTGCCAGGCTTCTCTGTCTATGGGATTCTCCAGGCAAGAATACTGGAGTGGGCTGCCATTTCCTACTCCAGGGAATCTTCCCCATTCAGGGATTGAACTTGTGTCTCCTGTATTATAGGTAGGTTCTTTACCACCAGCGCCACCTGGGAAGCCAAATCCCCGGTTATCTGGTACCTAGTCATGGGGAGACTGCTTGCTTGGTGTGTAAGAATTTGTAATGGAGGTGGTTGGAGGTTACAGGCTCTGGTTGGTTGGTTTTCATATCAAAGGTGTGCTCACAGGCAAGTTGTTTGCCGTCTCTAGGAACTAGAGAACTGCTGGGAAGGGCAACATTTCCCATGTTCCCCAAGGCACCCAAGATGTCAAACATAGGAAATTAAAGATATGACTAATATTCAAAACTCTGTCCAAAATGTGTAGAATGAAAAAGCGAACTGATAGAATAGGTAAGGAGTCAGGAGGTGATGTGAAATCTGATATCTGGATCTTGTAATACTTGATTTAGCCATTTGGATTCAGAAATGTAGATAGATGATAGGTAGATAGATAGATGGGCTTCCCCAGTGGTTCAGGGATAAAGAATCCACCTGCAATGCAGGAAACTCAGGAGACATGGGTTCAGTCCCTAGGCTGGGAAAATCCCCTGGAGGAAGGCATGGCAACCCATTCCACTTTTCTTGCCTGGAGAATCCCATGGACAGAGGAGCCTGGATGGCTATAGTCTAAGGGGTCACAAAGAGTTGGACATGACCAAAACAACTGAGCATGCATGCAGGTAGATAGATATGGTTAGGCCACTGAAGATGGTTGCTCTCTTGCTCTCTGATATCCCTGCCTGACTAGTGCCTGCTTCACATACACCTATTCATATGACTGACCATCCTGCATACTTGCCCCAAGCTTCAGCTAGTGATTACTCTTATCAAAGGGGCAGTGAGGGGCATGCCTCTCTACAGATTTCCCTGGTCACAAATAAACCCATCTGACATCAATTCCCCTATAACTGGTAATCCTCCCTTCTCCCCACTCCTCCCTGGGAGCAAAGACTGCCACTATGTCCTACCTACCATCTATGGCACAAGGTGGAATGTTCCTCCAGAACCTTGCTCTAGACATGAAAGCTCCCCCATCCATTAAACCATTGATGTCTCTGTTGCTGATTATGGGTTCTTTCTTCCATCTTGAAGATGAGCAAGTACAGGCCTTGCAGGCCTGTGGGGTACAGCCCAAGAGAGAGAGGAGTTTTTTCCCCCTTTTGTTTTAAAGGGGCTACAACATAACCAGGCTGCATTTGGCAACAGCCTGTAGGTTTGTTAGGTAAACCAGAAATAGATTCAAATAACTGCATTTTTGGAAATTTATGAAGGCATTAAGGCCTAAGAATATTGTGCTGGATATGACCTTACCAAATCATGCCCTTGAGGGTTGAAACAATTAATGTACCTCCAGATATACAGTTATGATATTCAGGTATCAGCTTACTTAACTTTAAGTCTCTGGCCCAGTAACTTTTAATGTTCTGAACTTTTAATTCTGAACATTAAATATTTAAAACAGACATGATTCTAAACCACATTTCATTAACAGGCTCTGTTTTAAATGAGTTTCTTTGTATAAGTAATGCCACTTTGTGCTCGATTTGTTCAAAAGCTATTTAAAATCCCTTGAACCTCAAATGTATTATTATGTTGTAATGCCAATCTCATTTATGGAAATACATGTAAGAGAACAGAAATATTTCATGTCATTCTTTCTTTGCTTCCCCAGAGGGAGCTGAATGTACTTCTTTAGAGCAAAGTGACAATTTCTGATACAGGTTTATTTAATCTTTAAAAAAAATTGCATAGAACAATCAAACATGAGCGTTAATGAGAAACATATGTGAGGTTCCAAATATTCTATAAATGAATGCAAAGTAACGTTCCAATCAACAAGGGGTCAGGTTTCCTTGCCTGTTTCCGCACATATGAAATCAGAGAGCATGAAAGGGTGAGCGTAGGTGTGTGACCATTCATGATTCCTTGTGTGTGTCTGTGTGTGTTGTGAAAGGCCTGCCTCTGCTGTAGCTCCCAGCAGCCTAAAGAAGCAATCTTTTACATGAAGCTAGACACACTCTGGGATATTAACACTCTACCATTTCCAAGAGCCTCTGTTCACACCAGCTCCAGAGTAAACACCATGAAAGAAGGAGCCTCAAGCTGCTAAAAAGCACACAAAGCAACAAGGAGAAACAGTTCCAAATCCTATAAAAATGGAAAATGTTTCAAGAACAACTGCTCGTTTGTTCAGAGAGTGCCCACAGAGCGGAGGGTAAATAAAACTCAGTACCTGTTAGATTTACAGGCAAATAACCATTATCTACTATGTGTAGATGAGTGAAGGATAATTTTATGCAAACCACAATAAGTAAATTCAAACAGTAAGAAACAAGCCTGCACAGTAAGAGCAGGAAGTTCAAAAAATAAGGAAATGGCATTTTCTGTTGCTGGATCACCAACCTGGGAAATCCATTATAGAGCCAAAGACTGGAAGAGGATTTTATAAAGGCATTGGCTTGAAATAGAGCTTTGAATCCCTTCGGATTTGTGTGGTGACTTCATATAGGCAAGATTTTGCTCCCCAAGATCTAATTACTAATTGGCCTTACATAGCGGATTATGGAGAATTAGTATATTGGAAGTTATTACATAACAAAGTGCCCTGTATAAATTCCCTGGGAGCATTCATGGTGTATCTAATTTTTGAATGAATCAGTTTCAACCAAGTATCATCAGAAGCCAAACACTCTAAGCAAAGAAGCTTGGGATTTTATGGACGTGGGTCCCAGGGCAGTATACTTTTCAAATCAAAGTAGTGCTTTTATAAATTTTTCAAGAGCAGGACATTTGACTTAGTCAAGTTTAAAATCTCCTTAAATTCTGTAGATTTTAAGTTTGAAAGTGAAATCAAAGTGTTTTAGGTTCAGATTTCAATTGTGTGTGTGTGTGTGTGTGTGTGTGTGTGTGTGTGTGTGTGTGTGCTCAGTCATGTCTTAACTCTTTGCAACACCCATGGACTGTAGCCTGAGAGTCTCCTCTGTCCCCGGGATTTTCCTGGGAAGAATACTGGAGTGGATTGCCATGTCCTTTCCCAGGGATCTTCTCAATTTACTTCTTATCAAATGGTGGTTTCCTGGGTGGAGGTGAAAGATGAAAAAGGAAGTTTTTAAAGAGTTACATAAAATGCCTGTAAATATATTCATTAAAATAAGAGCATCAATTTAATTCTAACAAACCATGTTTTAATGAGGCATGTGTCAAAGAATGCGACATTTATATATCTCAATTGAAAAGTATGTGAGCATAAAACCAAGAGGAAAATGTTCTTAGAGCAAGACAAGCATAGGTTTTAGTGAAACTAATTTTATTTAAATGGTTTTACTGAATTAAAAGCTCCAGTGACTTCACATTATGGGTTAGATGCATAGCATATCAAATAAACTTGCAAAGGCTTTGAAGTCAGATACAACTGGATTTAAATCTATGCTCTGGAGGGAATGAGGAAGAAGTGGAGGCAATGAAGAAAAGAAGAGAGGAAGGGAGAGAAAGAAGTAGGACAGAAAGAGCATGCATTGAGCAGTTTCTCTGTACCACGTCCTACTCAAGATGCTTTAAAATACATTTACTTTCTGCTGCTAGTTGTGTGATCTTAGGCAAATGTTTCTTCTTGAGCCTTGGAAAGAACAATTGTTGTGAGATTCTAGGAAGATAGTAGTGGCAGCATAGATTTTTAGGTCCTCCCGGATCACCACGTTAAGACAGCACCTAGACAGCAAAAAATGGGCTTCCCTTGTAGCTCAGTCTGTAAAGAGTCTGCCTGCAATGCAGGAGACCTGGGTTAGATTCCTGGGTTGGGAAGATCCCCTGGAGAAGGAAATGGCAACCCACTCCAGTATTCTTGCCTAGAGAATCCCATGGACAGAGGAACCTGGAAGGTTACAGTCAATGGGATTGCAAGAGTTGAACACAAGTGAACGACTAAGCACACAGATAGCAAAAACAAAAATTCAACAAACTGGGTACAAGGCATGACCCAACCTCAAAATAAAAGCAGGTAGAGACAAACTACCAGTAGCCACAAGACCTGTGTGTCATTGGCATCTGTGTGGGGAAAAAAACCAGTGGAAAATAACAAGGCATTTGGTGATTTGAAGAATAAGAGAACAAAGAAACTTCCAATAGATAGTACCTGAAAAGTACAACGTGCCAGTTTGAGAAGAATGGCTGAAACTGAGAAAGGTGTTCCCTCCAGCATCATGTGAACGTAAAGGACCTATTGTCAGTTCTTTAAAGGTGAAGGAGTCTACTGTCCAGGAATGCTCACACTTGACGTATCATGGCACAACTCTCCATATTGAGGAGACACTTGGAATGCAGGCATGATTTAGGAAGAAAGAGACAAAAAAGGGAGAAGAGACAGACAAAAGTGGAGAAGCAGAAGAGTCTGAAAATCTCAGAAAGCAAGATGCTATTTTATTTAAATCACTATGTGCACATAGCAGAAGGAGAAGGACTATGAAGTTAAAAAATCTACTACTACTTTCTAAACATTCAGGAAAAACAATTTTATAAAACATGAACAACTAAAACTGTATCTAGTTCAAACCTCATATAATCACAATGAAATCACACCAGAAAGACATGAAAGAGGAAAAAAAAAGATCAAAACTGTAAATTATTATTTCAGAAGAACCCAATCTATGTTAATGATATAAAACATGAAATAGTAACATAACACAAAAGTAAGGTAATACAATTCAAAACATAATTAAAATTTTTAAATATTTAAGAAATGGAAGTTCTACTAGAATACATGAGTAAATTAATGCAACAAATAATTGAAATTTGAACATCAAGAGGAAAAAATTAAATTATAATGAAAAGAAATATGACAAAATGAATTTAAGAGAAAATGACAAATATTTAAGATAGGTAAAGAAGTTGCAGTATATGAATATTAGGAATCTCTGAAAATGAAAACCCGAGGAAGAGAACAAAACAAATTTTTTAAATTATAATTCAAGAAAATATTCCTGATATTTTTAAAAAGGATATGAAACTACAAACTGAAGAAGTGAAGTGAAAGTTGCTCAGTCGTGTATGACTCTTTGCAACCCAGAATTCTGAAGAGCCAGAATTAACCTTTCCCTTCTCCAGGGGATCTTCCCAACTCAGGGATAAAATCCAGGTCTCCTGCATTTCAGGTGGATTCTTTATCAGCTGAGCCACAAGGGAAGCCCAAGAATACTGGAGTGGGTAGCCTATCCCTTCTCCAGGAGATCTTCTTGAGCCAGGAATCGAACCAGGGTCTCCTGCATTGCAGGCAAATTCTTTACTAACAGATCTATCAGGGAAGCCCTACGTATTGAAAGAGTACACCATATAACTGACTCTATCCTTGCAAAATAGCCAACATTAAAACATGGTCCAATAAAATTACTAGACCTTGTGAGAAGAAATATTTGGACTTTTAGGCAAAAAATATGTGTGACTTATAAAGGACAGAAAATTACATTAACAAACATTTAATCAGCAACACTTTATGCCAGAAGAAAATAAAGTAACAAATTTAAGACATTTAAGGAAAGAAAATGTGAGCCAAGGATTTTATATTTAGTCATACTGAATTTCAAGTATAAAAAACACAGACAACTGTTAGCAATAAGCAAGACCTCAAGGAATATTATTTCCATAAGCTCTTCCTAAAAAATACAGTAAAGAATATACTTTGGACAACCAAAATGATCACAAGACATTGAATAAAGACTGGAAGACAACCTAAAAGAAAAGGACAATCTCCCAAGGCCGAATAAGAAATAGAAAATATGAACAGACAAATTACCAGTAATGAAATTGAATAAAAAACTTTTTTTTAAACTCCCAACAAAGACAAGTATAAGATCAGATGTCTTCACAGGTGAAATTTACTGAACATTTTAAAGATGAGTTAACACCCATCCTTCTCAAGCTATTTCAAAAAATTTCAGAGGAAGGAATGCTTCTGATCTCATTCTACAAAGCCAGCATCACCCTGATACCAAAATCAGCAAAGACACCACAAAAAGAAAATTACAGGCCAAAATCCCTGTTCAATATAGACGCGAAAATTCTCAACAAAATATGAGCAAACCAAGTTCAACAATACATTAAAAGAGTCATACATTATGATAAAATGAGAGTTATCCCAGGGAACCAAGAATGGTTTAATATCAACAAATCAGTCAATGTGATACACCTTATCAATAAAGCGAAGAAAAATCAGACAATCATTTCAATAAATGCAGAAAAAGTTGTGACAAATTCAACATTCATTTATGATAAAACTCTCAACAAACTGGATGTAGAGGGAACATTCCTCAACATAATAAAGGCCACATATGACAAGCTTACAGTTAATATTATACTCAACAATGAAAAGCTAAAAATATTTCCTGTAAGATCTGAAACAAGACAAGGATGCCCACTCTCACCATTTTTATTCAATGTAGTACTGGAAGTCCTAGCCACAGCAATTATACACAAAAATAAATACACTAATAAAAGAAATTCAAATTGAATAGGAAGAAGGTAAACCGTAATTGTCTGCAGATGACACAATACTATATATAGAAAATCCTAAAGACACCACCAAAAAACTACTGGAACTAATAAATGAATTCATTAAAGTTGCAGGAAACAAAATTACCATGCAGAAATGTGTTGCATTTCTATACACTAGCAACAAACTACCAGAGAAAAACAATTCCATTTACAATTGCATAAAAAAGAATAAAATACCTAGAAATAAATCTAACCAAGGAAGCAAAAGACCTGTACACAGAAAACTATTAAACACTGATGAAAGAAATTGAAGACTACACAAACGCAAAAATAAAATGTGCTCATGGATTGAAAGAACTAATGTTGTTGAAATAACTCTATTTCCCAAAACAATTTACAAATTCAATTCCTATGAAAATACCAATGACATTTTTCATAGAACTGGAGCAGATAATTCTAAAAACTGTACAGAAACACAAAAGATACCAGATAGCTGAAACAATCTTGAGAAAGAACAAAGCTGGAGATATCACGCTCCACAATTTCAAACTATACTTCAAAGCTACAGTAATCAAAAAAAGTACAGTATTGGCACAAAAACAGACACATAGATCAATAGAACACGACAGAGAGCCCAGAAATAAACCTAAATTTTTATGGTTAATTAATCTATAGTGAAGAAGAAAATACAACAGAGAAAGGGCAGTCTTTTCAATAAATGTTGTTTGGAAAACTGGACAGCCACATGCAAAGAAATCACGCTGAATTACTTTCTCATACCACATACAAAAATAAATTTAAGATAAATTAAATATCTAAATGTAAGGCCTGAAACCATAAAACTCCTAGGAGAAAACACAGGCAATGTACTGTTTGATAACAGCCTTAGCTATGTATGTTTAACTAGGTCTCCTTAAGCAAGTGAAACAAAAGCAAAAATTAAAAATAGGACTACATCAAACTAAAAAACTTTTGTACAGCAAAGAAACTATCAACAGAATGAAAAGGTCACCTACTGAATAGAAGATATTTGTAAATGATGCATCTGATAAGTGATTAATATCCAAAATACAAAGAACTCACACAAATTAACATAAAAGCAAATAACCTTATTAAAAATGGGCCCTCCATGCCACTAGATAGTTTTTTAGTACAATAAAATAGATTTATCCTCAGGCCAGCAGCAACCAATAAGATAGAGACAAAATGAATGTATACTGAGGTGGAAGTAAATAAAGGACTATCACCAAGCCTCCTTCTTGTCCACTACTCTCTCCATGAAGAATACTATTGTTTAAGAGGAAAAAATGCAAAAGCCCCCAATCCTCTTTACTCTAGTGGCCTACATGCAAACAGTTAAATGTAGAACCTACTTTGTTATTTAGTTGCTGTCATTTCTGACTCTTTTGCAACTCCATGGACTGTAGCTCTCCTGGCTCCTCTGTCCATGGGATTTCCCAGGCAAGAATACTTGAGTAGATTACCATTTCCTCCTCCAGGGAATCTTCTTGACCCAAGGATTGAACCCATGTTTCCTGCCTTGGCAAATGGATTCTTTACCATTGAGCCACTTGGGAAGCCCACAGAACCTACTACTTTATGAAAAGCACCAGTAATTTTCATTTTATCTGGTCATTTCCCCCTTTGTCTATAGATATTCATTCAAAACTTGTTTACTAAACACTTCCTATTGCCTGTTTTACTTTTCCTTTGCTTTGAGTAAATTGACCAGCAAAATGAAAGAGTAGAGTATATGTTCCTTTTAGTTTATATTTGACTTTCCATTTCAGGCTTTTCATATTTGTTCAACTTTAATGATATTATAAACTCAAATGTACTGGCAACAGAATAACCTTGGAATCAATCCTAGCCCAACATCTCAAGGGTTTAAAAAAGAAAGGTATTCTGGGAGCCATGAAAATATTTTCATAAGGTAAAATAAAACCAATCTTGTTTAAAAAAAATGTGTAGGTTGTTAATGTTTCCTTAGTTCAGATGGAGAAATTTTCACCAGCATGTCCACTTGGTTATGGGGGAGATTATCTGATAGAATTCAGTCAAGATACCATTTAAAGTAAAGTACACATTACCATGTCCTGAGGAGACAAAATTCTGGTAAGTGGACAAGCAGCATTTTGTTTACATCGTTTTTACTTTATTTTGTTTTCGTGATGGAATACTAGCATCTTCTACTTAGAGTAATGCTGATGTACTCTCAACGGACTCATCTGGAAAGAAAAAGATGTTCATATGCCAATGAATGGGAAAGGCAGGGAGAGGATTGATTTGAAAGAAATATTTTACAATTTGTCAAACTTGGAATAGCAACATCTTATTTTTTTACCTCTCTCACTTATAAAAAAAAAAGTAATGTGGACAAAGTATTGAAGTATGAACTGAAGCAAAATGAATTTCAAGTACTTTTTGTTACTAACACACACTGGAAAGACTCTGACCTTATTTCAACCATTTCCCATGGTCTTTGATATGTATCTACTGCCTTCCCTGGTATGGTAATGGTTGCTTAAAGAGACATCAATTTGGCAGGAATTTTTCCAAATCAGAAAAAATTCTTTTTCCATTATGCTATTATTTTTATGACACATGCTGTCTACACACAAAAAGAAAGAAAAACAAAAGTAAGAGAATAAGGGATAAAGAAGGAAGGAAGAGAAAGGGAAGAAAAGGAGAAAGAAAAGAAAAGTTAAATGTTTTACAGTCAAATACATATTATTTAATTTCAGCCTTATACTTAAAAGGATGGAGTTATGTCACTCATTGGAACATCATATGTTTCAACCCAGGAAGCACAAATTAATTTCTTATCCAACTTTAAAATTGTTGCTAACTGGCCGTTGCTAGGAACTGATCTGGAATGAATTGGCAGTTCTGGTTCTATTCTTAGTAACCCAGAGGGTATGTCATAAACACTTTGCTCTAAGTGCTCTAAACATTTTCTAATTCTGCTTCTAAGGTTTCACAGGAGAGGTCTGATTACTAATAGAGCCTTTGCCTGAATTTATCCAGACTACTAACTAGTTCAGCTCTATAGTGTTTCTGGAACATAAAATGCACTAAACAAATGTGTATTTAATGAGAGAGAGATAGAATTCAATTAATATATCTAACACAAGTGAAACTTCTGTCATAGTGAAAGATCATGGAATTGAAGCAATAAATTGAAAAGAGATGCTGTGGCATACTCTTTATAGAAAAAAAAACCTAATAGGTAAGAGTAGTTTAAAATAATCTAGGACAAATACAAAACAAAAAAAATTTGATGTGGAATGTAGATGCAGGCAAATAAGGCTGAGACATCAATTACTTGTTCCCTGATTGCCTATTCATATATTTGAACTCCTTCAAGGTAAGGTCTGTATTTCATTCTTTTTATAGCCTCAATTCTTGAATGAATGCATTGTGCAGAACAATTAAGTGTGTGAATCCACAGTTATCTCCTCAGTTTCTACAGAGATAAATTATAGTTCTATCATAGAATGTATTTTTTTGAAATGTATTCATTTTGTGTGTATCTCTACTGGAAGTAGATACAATTCTTCAAGTCAGGAGCTATGTCTATTCATTTTAGCATACTCAAGTTTAAAGTAATGCCTGCTTATAACTTTTGGTTAACAAAGCCAGCTGATCTGGCTGGATATACTCAGATCTTCTTCCCTCAACATGTCGTGCACACATCTCCAAAAGTACATACACAAAAGCAGGGAACTTCCAACTGAATATGTACATATATGACTACACATACAAATTAACAAACACAGTTGTTTGTGTGTGTGCATGAATATGTGTGTATAAGTGTGACAAAATACATCTTCTATTTATACTGGACAATATTCATTTTACTGCATGTCTTTAAGAATCATCAGGCTGACATGTATTTAAATAGTTGATACAACTATTTTCTAAAAGTTCAGGCTGTAAGAGGACATGGGGGAGAAAAAAGCACAGAGATTTATTATTTTCCCTGTGGGCCACTTCCCTCCCTGTTCTGACCCATGGAGAAACCTAATGATGTCATAGATGTTGTCTTACATCACATTAGTTGAAAACAGAGGTTACCACCATCAAAAAGAGGATGTATTTTAAAGGGTCCTTGTAACTTAAATCTCTTTTGCATTAAGATGTGCAACGTGAGCTCAAATTAATTTGAGAAGATGACTGCATTAATAGCCAGTGGATGTGGATTCTTTGGGCCACTATGGCCATTTGATGATATCCCAAAGGCAGTCACAAGGTAAGAAATGATTTTCTCTGAGCTTTTGAAATCAATCAGTATTGAAGTTTAAAAGCAACTTATGTGGAGAATAAAAACTGTAATTCTTAAATCTCTGTTCTATGTTGCTGTGTGGATAAAAATAGAACAATTAATTGCTAAAATAATAAATTTCAATATATAATTTTTCTATATCAAAATGCTTTCATGATTTCTGATGTGTGCAGAGAATATCCAAATACCATATTCTCTTACACCAGGCTTTCCACAATTTTTCTCCTCCTGAATTTTCCTAATTTACTTTTTACTGCTCTCCCATTTGAACCTAATTCCCTAACCATCTCAACTGCTTGCATTTACCTAAATATACAGTGATATTTCATATGTTTGTATATATACACTGTGTATATATTGTATGCATGCATGCATGCTAAGTCGTTTCATTCATGTCTGAGTCTTTGCAACCCTATGGACTATAGCCTGCAAGGCTCCTCTGTCCATGGGATTCTTCAGGCAAGAATATTGGAGAGGATTTCCGTGCCCTCCTCCAGGGGATCTTCCCAACCAAGGGACTGAACCAGCTCCTCTTACATCTCCTGCATTGGCAGGCAGGTTCTTTACCACTAGTGCCACCTGGCAAGCCCTTTAAAAAATGGGGATTCTCCAGGCAAGAACACTGACGTGGGTTGCTATACCCTCCTCCAGGAGATCTTCCCAACCCAGGGATTGACCTCAGGTCTCTCACATTGCAGGTAGATTCTTTACTATCTGAGCCACCAGGGAAGTCCAAGAATATTGGAGTGGGTAGCCTATCTCTTCTCCAGGGGATCTTCCCAACCCAGGAATTGAACCAGGGTCTCCTGCATTGCAGGTGGATTCTTTACCAGCTGAGCTACCAGGGAAGTCCCCACATATTATATAGATACTGTGTATAAAGTATTGCCTTTCCAGAGACACAGAAATACAGAACAGACTTTTGAACTCTGTGGGAGAGGGTGAGGGTGGGATGTTTCAAAAGAACAGCATGTATACTATCTATGGTGAAACAGATCACCAGCCCAGGTGGGATGCATGAGACAAGTGCTCGGGCCTGGTGCACTGGGAAGACCCAGAGGAATCGGGTGGAGAGGGAGGTGGGAGGGGGGATCGGGATGGGGAATACATGTAAATCTATGGCTGATTCATGTCAATGTACGACAAAACCCACTGAAATGTTGTGAAGTAATTAGCCTCCAACTAATAAAAAAAAAATCTAAAAAAAAAAAAAAGAAAAAAAAAAAAAGTATTGCCTTTCCCTAGGATATCTCTATTATGCTTTTCTGGCAAGCAATTTTTTATTCCTTCTTTGTGAGCTCTACCCTAAGCTTCTATCCACCATTAGTGGATCATACTCTTCTTGTGTCAACATTTTACTTGTTTCATGCTGCCATTATGACATGTGTCACCACGGTAAAGTTATTTGTTTATATACATA